>NC_072486.1:52446654-53777011 GCF_027574615.1 Eptesicus fuscus
CTGAATTCAAAGGCCAGTCCTGCTTACCAGCTGGGGCAGCAGAGCCACGGAAGCAGCAGTTTCCTCAAGTTCATGACCATAAAATGGTTATCTATCCAGTTACATTGTAAAGATTAAACAAAATAATGCAAGTGAAAGCCTTGGTTTTACATAATAAATACTCAGTAAGTGTCAGTGATAATAATAGTTATTGTTATGCATCTGCCACAGCTGTGAATAGACTCCCACCCCAAGGCACCTCAACTATGACAATATTTCCTTCTCTGTTGAGTCAGGATTCTCCAAGCAGTAGGTACCCATCAATGTCTCAAGAAGAAAACCTCTCAAGCACCTTCGTTGTGCAGGGCTTTGTACGACCCACACCTGTGATGCTGCCTGGCTGAAGCAGGTTAAAAGGTTAGCCACTGGCTTTAAAAGAGAGATGATTCAGGCCGCACCAACGAACAAGGTCTGCAGCACCTGGAGTGAGTGGTTTGCTGTCCTGATGACCTGGCCTTCCCTGGGCAGGAGGATGATCCCGGCAAATGTGAGAATCAGTAATGTGATGAAAAAGCCTCCCGTCCCCATTCCTTACTCAGATCTCATGATCCCGTGTCTGGGTCATGCATCCACTGCTTCTCCATTTCCACCCCCTGGAAACACAACCATAGCCTCTTCCTAAACATCAGCCAATTCAATATATAGTTATTATATGTGTAATATACACAAGGTGCTATCCGAATAGCAATAATAGCAACATTTCTGAAATGCTTACTAGGGCCTGTGTATTATGATAAGTGATTCACACACAAGGTTCCATTTCCTCCTCATAACCACACTACAAGGTACACTAAGAGAAATTTTCCCAAGGTTATGTAATTAATAAGAGGTGAAACCAGAATGCAAACCCATGCAGTCTGCTCAAGCCTGAACTTGAACACAAAAACACAAATGTGAGTGATACCTCTGAAATAGGAATTTTTAGGGGTGAAAAAATTTAGGAGATTTTTATAATTAAGGGGGTCCATGAAAAAAACACAGGGCCACAGAGTTGCAAAAGGTTACATTTCCATAAGACAAGAAAGTTGGAAGAGGCAGAAGTTACATTTCCATAAGACAAGGGAACTGGGAGTAGCCAAAGGTCTATATTTACAAAATAAAGAAGGAGGGCCTCACATGTCCCATGTGACATTTGACCTTTGAGCTCAGAAGTTGCTATAGTGACCAAATCAAAGGGGAATGGTGGCCAATCAGAGGGGATATTGAGGCACAAAAACTGCAGCCTTTCTAAACGGGGCGGGGTTGGGGGGGGGGAAGAATTCGGTGGGACTCTTTCCCTCTCCACAGTGGGAGTCTGTGCTGTGAGATTCTTTCCCCTTCCCCACGTGGGAGTCTATACTTATTCTTCAATAAATTTTCACCTTTGCTATCTATGCCACCTTCCATCCGTGATTCATTCTTTGACTCCAACGGACAAAGAATCCAGGGAAGCCATCCTTCCCATGGGAACACGGACTGTTCCAGTCCAAAAATCCCATATCGCCTCGACATCCTCACAGCCAAGGGAATGTAAGAAGTCACATGACTATGATACAACAGAAAGACAGCACTGACAAATGCTATTGGAAAAATAACACACACAATGGGGAGGGACAGAAAAGAAAGGCTAGATAGATGGGAATGAAAAAGAAAGGGGGACAGGAAAGACAATGTGGGCCAAGGGATCAGCATAAATAAAGCACAGAGGCAAGGAAGATCAGGACCTGTTTTAGAAACTGCAGCAAAAAGATACATACAGGGAAGACAGCTGTGAGCAAGTCACAGACATTGTTGGAGAAGTACAGAGTTGCATCGTGCAGAGTCTAGCCTGTCAGCGAGAAGACTCCCATAACAACCTGGGATCCATTGCAGACAAGAAACTTCCCAGAGCTGCCGTCAGCATGAAATAGATTGCCAAGCTCTCTGGCGAGTACTCAAAATACTGGATTATCTGTCTCTTTGAGTCTTTAATTAGAATATGACTTCTCCCTATACCTCCAAACAGAATGAGTGCTTTTCAGGAGGAAACTCTGGAAGCTATACAGTCAGCCTGTCCATCGGAGTGACACAAATATATGGAATTCTGAAGCCCAAAGAACCAGTGAATCCCATTGTCAGTCCCGAGTGAGGCCACCTGCCTCTCCCTGTGCCAGTCTCCCCCAAGCAACGCTTCATTCAGGCTCCTGCCCTGAAACCTAAAATAGCCAGAGTCTCTTCTTCAGGGTAAATTTCAAACTCTTCTTTCTCTCTTTAAGGCCCTCTGTATTATTCTTGGCTCTACTTTTGCAATATTTCTTCACTGTTCATGAGCCAACTTGGTTCACTGCTGCTTCTGCATGTCTGCTCCAGTGCAGCCCTCCACCGGGAGTGTCCTTGTCCTCTGTCGTCCTGTGCAAACCCCTTTCCTATTGCAAAGCCAAGTTTAAGACTCACCCTGTCATGAAATTTTTCCAAACACTCAATTTGTGTTGATATTTCTCCTTTTCTGAACTACTGGAGTGATAAATATATCCCAGAACATATTGTTCTATTTTATAGGTGGGCATATCCCAAAGTGCTCAAAGGGGTGCTAGCTGCTCCTCAAGTTCCTGCCAGCTGAGTTCTCCCAACTCTACCCAAAGCCAGACCCCTCGAGGAGCCTATTCTGACCAGTGAGTGGGCCGAGAAGGGACAGTGTGTGTTCTCATCCTTCTGGCACTGAATAAAATCCGTATAGGAAATAAGATACTCATCCCTCTGGACTTCACCAGCAATAGGCTGTGGGTGGGTTCGATGATCCTAAAGTCTATTAATCTGAAACAGTTGACTATAACATTGAAATCAAGATAAATCATTTATTTTTTTTTTTGCGTAGTGTTTTGCTGTTAAATTTTCAGGTGGTGATTTAGTAGTCCCCCAAGTTTGAAATGAAACTCGCCTGAACTTGGCTATCCAAGTCTCTACTTGCTACAGGCCTTGGCCAGTCATTTAGATTTTCTGAAGCTCAGCTGCTTTCTCTGTATATTAGATGTGATCATATGCACATCATAGTCAGTCTTCCAGTCCTGTCCCAACTTGTCTTTTCTCAAAATAAAGTCAAACAAAATCTAGCAAGCAATGACATTAGCTAAATTTCTGTTAAGAATTGTTTCTCCAGTTCATCAACTCCCAGAAACAGCCGCACTAGCTTGGGTTGGAGTAGGTGGTCTCTTCCATTCATGGACCACTGATAGACAAGCGGAGTGCATCAGAGCTTCCTACACTGAGCTGATTCCACAGGCCAAGGGAGGCAAGCCCGGCCTAGCCCATCACTTTGTTCTATGTGGCTCTTTAGCACGCTCTCTCTCTCTCCCCCTCCACACACACTACTTCACTCTCAACACACACACGTCTATACCGCTTCCTGTCACAAATCACCTCTAAGAGTTCCCATAAAGCCTACAAACTTTAAATTGTACCTCTTTCTTTTTATTGCAGCCACGTTGGTTTTCCTTCCAAATATAGGCCCTTCACATCAGAGGCTACCTGGAAAGGGAGAAATGGAGTTGCTTGGGGCAGGAGTAATTTTTCTGCCCAGAAATGTCCAGAGGAAGGTAGGAGTAGAAGCTACTTACACTGATCATTGCAACATTTCCTTCTCTTGTGTAATATCTACCTGGTATGATTCAGCAGTTTTACACTGCCTTCTATCCTTCCCTACCTGTAACCTCCATAGACAGAAACACATGAGCACACATGTGAGTCCAAGGAGAGAGTTATTAGCAATAATACATTACCTGGTATCCACATGTTGGTAATAAAACTCAACATATAGAAGACCTTGCAGTTTTTAGAACATTTTAATCTACATCAGCTCTTTAATCGCAACCCTATGTGACAGAGCAGGTATTTTTAATCCCCATGTATAAACAAGGAAACAGAAACTAAGAACAATGACTTGCTAAAGGTCATTCAAATAACGGCAGAATCAAACTTATACTAATTTGATTTTAACCTGTAATCTAATGTGCACGAAGCCTGAAGTCAGTAAATCCAGAAATTGCTTTATCAGCCTAATATTTGTTCATTTATTTTAAAAATTCAAAGTTCACGCTCCACCATGTCTTCCAAAGTGGAAACCCTCTGATCCTATCAGTTATCGAATTCTACCATCCTCACCTCACCGATGGCTCCTTCTCTTTAAGCCCAACTCGTATACTAGAGATTCCCATCGTTTCCTCCATGGCTCCCCTCCCCCACCCCCAGAGAACACCTGCCCACTCCTGTAAGGGAGCCCAGCATAACCCTAACCGACTGGTCACAGGGGACTGAACTGGTACTGGAAAGTTGACCCAACCTGGATTCTCCCTCCCAAAAATTAGGATTTGGGACAAAGAGTCTGAATCATGCCACATTGGGCACCAAGTCTGTGGGATCACGTCATAGTATTGAGAGGCAGAAATCAAAGAATTTTACTGAAAATACTTGTTTTCCCAACAGAGAATGGAACAGACAAGTAGAAATTAGCAGAAATAAGAGACCATTCAAACCCAAAGAAGGAAAATCAGAGAGCCTATTTGCCAGTATTTTTTCTATTTCTGGAAGGCCAGTGTACAATTGAATTTCATGTAATTCTTGAAATTCCTGCTTCTTGACCAAAATACTACCTCTATTATTACTACCACCACCACTTTCTACTACTAACCATCACCACCACTTCTACTACCACCACCACCATCATCGTCTTCGTCATCATCCTTTCTATCACCCAATTTCTGTGAGTTTCTCTGCCTAGTAGCCATGCTAGCTCTGCTCTGATAGGCTCTCATTGTCTCCCTTTGTCCAGTGGAAATATCGTCACCAAAAATCTCTAACCACTCTAGCAGAACCTGCAAGCAACACATATCCTCCTGTGATCTTTGTTTTGCTCTCTTTTACAGTCACTTGCAATTGTAGGACCTTCAAATCCCCACAGAGTCTCTGGATTGTTTGGCATCCCCATAGAATTGTATGTTTTAGGCACATTAACCAAGGGCTATATGGTGACACACAGAGAGGTACATAACACATCTTCTTGGGAGTTCAATTTAAACCAAAGTTCATTGGAGAAGAGCAAGTAATTTGAATCAATATTTGGAATTATGAGAAATGTAGCAATATAATGTAATAGCATACAAATTTGCATGAGTTTTTTCAATATAAAAAACTAAATTTTACAGAAATTTTCCCATGTGATGAGCCCCTGGTAAGTATGTTTCTCCTGATCCCCCACCTCAGGGGGAAAATATGAAGGAAACACCATAGGAAATGTCTTCAAGGCACTGACAGAGTCTATGTATGTCCTACAGCCATACATAGACTCTATCACGGTAGCTCTCTTCTGTGGCTCAGCCTCCCCCAGCAACCTACTCTCTGTCTATTCTGCTCTCTGTGAATCACCATGTCCACACTCTCTCCCCTGTCTCTGCTAGACAGAGAACCTCAAAGTGCCAGTCCTGCACAATGTTCCCTTGCTTTTTTATGTTAGAGTGAAACAGAACGGGACTGGTTATTGTTCCATGTCTTACAGCTCTATCAGCTTTTACTTAAAACCTCCTCTTCCTTAATTCATGTTAGTAGACAAAATGAAGTTTAAGAAGGGGTCCAGAGTTCCCTATAAAGGAATCTCTACCTACATGTCCCTGCTGAGGAAAGTGATCTGATGGATGTCCCTAATCCCAAGATTCCATGTTGGTTCTGAAGCTGACTGTACTGGGGATGGGCACCTAATGCAAAGACAGCCAATTCTTAAATTGGCCTGCATCTTACAAAGCAGCTTGCTCTGTGACCACTCGATGACTTGATTCCCTTTCTGAATGTAAGTCACAGAAGATCAATTAGTCATTGATGAATTATCAGGATCAATTAGTAGCAACAGCAAAATCTAAGGATAGAGGGGCAGAAAGAAGAGCTGCGTGATATAATCTTAATCCCATCTCCCCAGATGAGTACCACTAAGCCTACCTCCTTTTGACCATTATAAGTGGACAAAGTATGCTTTAAAGGAAGCAGAGACAACCTTCCTTTTGTTTTCTTTCCTGCACTTTCTGTTTCCTGCCTCTTCGTGATTCGCAAGCCTATAACAGAGAGCAGGCTGACCTCCCCATCCCACTTCCTGGCATCACATGCTTAGAAGTGCAAATGGATTCAGGCCCTTCTTACCAGCAAGTTATCAGTTAGCAACTGCATTCAACTTCCAGTATTAGTGGCCCAAGCATTGTGACTTCAAGACATAAAAAGATTACCTTTCAACCATAATGAGCAGCCTGGAACACAGAGTTGCTGGTGTGGTTTCAAGCACCCAAACGATGTCAGGGTGAGAGCTTTGAAATTCTCTTGATTTTCCCTCCTGGGTGAAGCTCCAGCATAACATCTGAGTTTGGGCACAGAAAGAAGAAAAGGCAACAGGGCCTTTCTAAGAAATCCACCCAATAACTTCTTGAGTCTCATTGGCCATGCTGATCTGCAAGAAAGATAAGAAACGAGTTTGGTATTAGCTGAGAATACTGATTTACTGAACAATGCAGTTCCGTTAGTAATGTAAAGGAGAGAATTGGTATTGTGTAGGCAATTAGCAACATCTACCATGAACAGAATGGCAAGTTGGATGTGTAGACTCTGCCTACATCCACTGCATGATCCAACTCAACTTATTTGGGTGCTGCTTTAGCTTTTAATAAAATAATACCCTACACTCCAGTTCACTGCTGCTCTTCTCAGGTAACAGGAGTGATTGACAGAGCTGGACTGGGGAACTCCTGGGACTCTTTTCTCCACATCCTCACCAACATTTGTTTTCTTTTGTGTTTTTATAACAGCCACTCTATCACGTGTGAGGTGGTACCACTGGACAGCTTCCCCTGCCCCCCATCTTGAGGTATATACTACACGTCTGTGCTCTTTAGTTCCTCTAACACCATTTTGTTTACCAGTGTGTCTTCAGTGCTCATCACAACATCTGAAATATATTATGTTTTTAATAAATAACATCTAATATATCCATTGGATATATGTAAGCAAGTCATTGGAAACACTTAGGCATCCTAAAGGAACAAGATTTGATATTACTAGTAACAGTGCTGTTGTGTCAAATATAGCAATTTTTAAAAATCAGTCCAAAGAATTCATTTCCAATATCCAAAAAATAAATGGCAGCAAAAGTCCAAACACATATATTTTATGTAATTTTTAACATCCATTTATTTGCAAAATTCAAATGACTGCAACTTTTTATCACATCTGATGAGGTATTTGTTCCTGCCACTGCTCTTAGCATTGCAATTAATTGAACTATTCTTAGCTTCCTGAAAGGACCAGTTTTCAAAAAACAGCCAGATGGTAAATACCACCCATACAGATTTTTTATATAAACGCAAACACCGTGTGTACATAAATTAAATGGAGGGGGATACCTGTGAGGGTTTTTGCTACTTCTCTCTAAAAGAACTATTGAGTATTGAAAGATTATGGTGAGATTTGCTATTCACAATAAATCACTTAGATCAATGATTTTATTGATTCTTTACATAAAAGATTATAATCTTTACATAAGTGATTTTAACTCTGTGTTTACATCTCTCTATTTGTGCAACAGAGCCAGTGTTTTACATCTGGGTTCTTTAGGAAAGCAAAAACCTTTCCTAAACTTCTTTAGTACAATACTGCCATCTGGCGTCTTAAGAAAAAGGGAAAACATGCTTCAGTTGAAAGTACAGAACTCTGTCTGATTATTTGACATTCTAAAAGAATGAATGATCAAAATGAGGGGGCTTACAAATATGATGAGTTAAATACAATTTCAATGCTATATGATCATGTACAATGAATGGCTTGTGAATATCTGTATACTTAATAAAACATTTTAGTAATTACTGATTTTAAGTCACATTACTTATATTTTTAAAATATATTTTTAGAGAGAGATCCAAGATGGTGGCATAGATAAACATCTGGGCTGCTGCCTTCCACAACAATTTCCAAAACTACAACTAAAAGACAGGACGTCTATCACCCAGAACCACGGGAAAGCTGGCTGAGCGGAATCCTACAACTAGACCAAAAGAGACGGGCGCAATCAGGACACAAATGCTGAAAAACTGAGGTACAGGGGAGCACGCGCACATTACGAGCTGGCGGGGGAGCCCAGCTAGAGGCGGGTGTTGCTTTCTCCAATCTGTCTGAAATCCAGTTTCTGGGGAGAGACTGGGCTGTCTGCTATTGGGTCGGAGTGAAGGTGGCTACTAGCAGAGCTGCATGGAGGTAGAATTGTTGGCTGCGCCGGGGCGCATGAGACTGCGGGGACGCGATTGCGGGATGTGGTTGGAGGCCCAGCCATTGCTGTTTGACACGCCCTAGCCTAGTGATGCCCTGAGACTCCGCCCTGCACAATCTACAAACACACCCAAGCTCCTAGCAGCAGTGTTTGCATATGAATGGCCTTCTCTATTGCAGTTTAAACTAGTAAACTTGCAACCCAATACAGACAGCTCCAAGGCCTCCAAGCTCCAAGCAGGGAGGAGAGGGCCACGGTTCTAGCTGTAGCTCCTGCAGGGTAGCTTCAGACAGCAGCTGAACTGCACCCCATTGGAGATCCAGAAGCCAATGCACCTAGTGGCCAGTGTGAGGCACCAGATTTCAACTCCTCACATCTATAAGTGACACACTCGGGAGGTGGACTCAGTGAGCACCAAAGCCCCACTCAAACAAGCCCTGTACCACAAGCGTGTCTCCAGTGCAGCAGTGCTTCCATTATAGACACAGCAGGTCCTCACAGCCAATTGGCCTGGAGGTCAATTCCTCCCAGTATACCAACAGCAATCAAGGCTTTTAACTACACCAAGACTTTCCACTCAGCCCACAAAGGAGTGTACCAAGAGCGACCACCTAGGGTGATTGGGGAAGCTGAGCTACCGGCCCCTATAGGTCACTGACCACACAAAGCCACTCCATCAACACAGGGAGGCAGCCAAAATGTGGAGACACCGAAGTATGTCACGAATAGAAGAGATGGAGGAAAGTAAACTAATGAACGACACAGTGTTCAGAACCACATTTATAAGGTTACTCAAGAATATTCTAAAAACCGCTGAGAAACTTGAAGAGACCTTCAAGGACCTTAATAAGAATACCAAAAAAAATGGAAAAGGACCAGTCAGAAATTATGCATACACTGTCTGAAATAAAGAATATACAGAAACTCAACTGTAGATCACCGTACCCAAAGAGTCAAACCAAAGATCTGGAATATGAGGAACCAAAAAACACCCAACCAGAGAGGCAGAAAGAAAGAAGAATCCAAAAGTGTGAAGATAGCGTAAGGAGCCTCTGGGACGGCTTCAAGCATACCAACATCTGAATTTTTGGGGTGCCAGAAGAAGAGAGAGAGCAAGATACTGAAAACCTATTTGAAGAAATAATGACAGAAAACTTCCCCCACCTGGTGAAAGAAATAGACTTACAAGTTCAGGAAGCACACAGAACCCCAAACAAGAGGAATCCAAAGAGGACCACACCAAGACACATCATAATTAAAATGCCAAGGGCAAAAGACAAAGAGAGAATCTTGAAAGCAGCAAGAGAAAAACAGTTAGTTACCTACAAGGGAGTACCCATACGACTGTCAGCTGATTTCTCAACAGAAACTATTCAGGCCAGACAAGAGTGGCAAGAAATATTCAAAGTGATGAACAGCAAGAACCTACAACCAAGATTACTCTACCCAGCAAAGCTATCATTCAGAATTGAAGGTCAGACGAAGGGCTTCACAGACAAGAAAAAGCTGAAGGAGTTCATCACCACCAAACCAGGATTACATGAAATGCTGAAGGGTATTCTTTAAGAAGAGGAAGAAGAAAAAAAAGATAAAGGTAAAAAATTATGAACAACAAAAAGACATCAAATACATACCTACCAACAAGTGAATCTAAAAATCAAGTGAATAAAAAATCTGAAGAACAGAATGGACTGGTGAATATAATAGAATCAGGGACATAGAAAGGGAGGGGATGGACAATTATCAGGGGGAAGAGGGTCTGAGGGGTGTGGGAAGAGATTGGACAAAAATCTTACACCTATGGATGAAGACAGTGGCAGGGGGTAAGGGCATGGGGTGGGGTGGGGAATCAGGTGGAGGGGAGCTATGGGGGAAGGGGGGAAGAGGAACACCTGTGATAATCTGAACAATAAAGATTTATTTTTAAAAAATAAATAAATAAAAATAAAATAAAATAGATTTTTATTTATTTGTTTTTTTAGAAAGAGGAAGGGAGAAGGATAGAGAGAGAAACATCAATCGCTGCCTCCTGCACACCTCCTACTGGGGATTGAGCCCACAACCGAGGCATGCGCCCTGACCAGAATCAAACCGTAACCTCCTGGTTCATGGGTTGACGCTCAACCGCTGAGCCACACCACAGTCACATTACTTATAAATAAAATAAGGAGCTTTAGTTAACAGTAAACATAAAAAACAGAAACAGACTCGTAAATACAGAGAACAGCCTGATGGTTGCCAGAGGGAAGGGGGGTTGGAGGACTGTGTGAAAAGGGTGAAGGGATTGGGATTGAGAAGTACAAGTTGGTACTTACAAAATAGTCATGGAGATGTAAAGTACAGCACAGGAATATAGTCAATAATAATAACTGTGTGTGGTGCCAGTAAGGTACTGGAAATATCAGGGGGAACACTTTGTAAAGTATGATTGTCTAATCACTATCCTGTACACTTGAAACTAATTCAAAATCATATTGAATGTAAATTGTAAATTAAAATTTTTTTAATTTAATTTTTAAAATATATCTTTATTAATTTCAGAGAGAAAGGAAGAAGGAGAGAGAGATAGAAACATCAATGATGAGAGAGAATCACTGATTGGCTGCCTCCTGCATGCCCCCCACTGGGGATCGAGCCTACAATCCAGGCATGTGCCCTTGACCAAAATCAAACCTGGGACCCCTTAGTTCGCAGGTCGATGCTCTATCCACTGAACCAAACCAGCTAGGGCTTAAATTTAATTTTTTTTAAAAGTAAACATAAAAAACAAAATATCTACAAAAACAAATGAGGCAACTCAGATAACTCTCAGGTTAAAGGAATATGCAGGAAAAGGGACAAGAATAATAACTAACATTTATTATTTTTTTATCCATAAACATAATGTATGTACTTATGCTTCTTCAATATCTATTAATAAATTATAATTTTTTCAAGAATTTCTTATATATTTTCTTAGATTTACTCTTTAATATAATATACTGTTTTATTATAGACTAGAGGCCCAGTGCATGAATTCATGCACCAGTGGGGTCCCTCAGCCTGGCCTGTGGGATCGGGCCAAAACTGGCTCTCTGACATCCCCTGAGGGGTCTGATTGCAAGAGGGCCAGGCCTAGAGACCCCACTGGTGCATGATCAGAGCCAGCGAGAGACACAGGAGGTTAGGCAGCTGGGAAGGGACCACAGGAGGGCTCTAGGGCATGTCCAGCCCATCTTGCTCAGTCCCAATTGGCCGGACCCCAGCAGCAAGCTGACCCACAGGTTGGAATGTCTGTCCCCTGGTGGTCAGTACATGTCATAGCAAGCAGTTGAACTGCCTTAGCATATCATTAGCATATTACGCTTTGATTGGTTGAACAGATGACTGGATGATCGGACATTTAGCATATTAGGCTTTTATTATACAGTAGGTCCTCAGGTTATGTCAGAGATCTGTTCCTATGGCGCAACGTAATGTGATTTTCACTGTAAGTTGGGACCCACCTATGTAAGCACCTATGTCACTCACATGGAGCACATACACAGCAGTAATGAAGTGAAACAGTAAAAGAAATTTAGAAGAAAGAACAATTCCTGACCTTTACTTGTGATAAATAAATAATAAAAAACATAAAGCACATACATATGTAAATGCATTGAAATGATGGAATTTTTTTTTTTAATAAATAAATGGGAGATGGCGAAGTAACCATGAAATAATGTATGTTGAGTCCGAGGTAACCTGAGGACTGTCTGTATAGGAATAGGATTATAAATTTTGGGCTTTTCATGTCCTCAGTGAGGTGTGTGTTTGTGTGTGTGTGTGTGTGTGTGTGTGTGTGTGTGTGTGTGTGTGTGGTAAAAGCCCCTGAGATCTATTCTCTTAGCAAATTTCCAGTATTTGATACAGTATTAACTATAGCCATTATATAGTTCTTTAGAACTTGTTCATCCTAAATAATTACAACTTCTTACTCTTTGACCAACATCTCCCCATTTCCCTCACCTCCCCAGAAGTAAGAAAGTGCCACCTCTTAGAGGAAATGTTACCAGACAACAGACCATTTAGCTTCTCCCTTCAACTTCATTCATTCCATAAAATAAATGAGTAAGTGAATGAAGCATGAAGGACAAAAAATAAAAGAATTGGAAAAGTTAAGATACCTGTAAAAAAAAAAAAGTAAAAAAGAAGCACTGGATCAGGGGGGCATGTTATAAAACAACATTCAGTCTCTAAATGATTAGTTATCCAGTCTCTATTGTCAGATTTTTTTCCCAGAGCTTGCAGAAGTGAATATGAAATCAGTCCATATTCCTTTAGAGATTGAGGAGAATTAGAGATGCTGGAGAGACAGAGCTCACCAAATATTTGGAAATGTTTCATATGGAAGAAAGCTAGACTTCAGAAATTGCAGCCAAGTATGTTAGCATATAATCCTTAGGAATGTTAAAATGTCCTAGATGTAATCTTTGAGAGTGTTGTAAGCTACCAATGCTTCATTTGTGAAAATTTCATTCATTTAAAAAATATTGACTGAGTACCTTCTCTGTGCTTTCATGAAGTTTCCATGTTTTAGGGGCATGGGTTTAGGCAATAAATAATTAAATATATGCCAAAATATTCAGCAGGTGACGTATGACAGAAAGCACCCAAGATCTGGGTGAGGAATATCATTCATAGGATGTTCAGGGAAAGTCTTTCTTATTTTTTTTTTTTCAACTTTTTTTATTAAGGTATTATATGTGTACATATCTTACCATTGCCACCCCCCACCCCACTCCCATATATGCCCTCACCCCCCAGAGTTTTGCATCCGTTGGTTATGCTTATATGCATGCATACAAGTCCTTTGATTGATCTCTTATCTCCCCCACCTCTCCCTAACTTTCCCCCTGAAATTTGACAGTCTGTTTGATGCTTTACTGTCTCTGTATCTGTCTTTTTGTTCAAGTTTATAATGTTCTTTATTATCCATAAATGAGTGAGATCATGTGGTATTTTTCTTTCATTGACTGGCTTATTTCACTTAACATAATGTTCTCCAATTCCACCCAGGTTGCTGCAAATGATGAGAATTCCTTCTTTTTTATGGCAGCATAGTATTCCATTGTGTAGATGTACCAGAGTTTTCTGATCCAGTCATCTGCTGACGGGCACCTAGGCTGTTTCCAAATCTTAGCTATGGTGAATTGTGCTGCTATGAACATAGGGGTGCATATATCCTTTCTGATTGGTGTTTCTAGTTTCTTCGGATATATTCCCAGGAGTGGGATTACTGGGTCAAATGGGAGTTCCATTTTCAGTTTTTTGAGGAAACTCCATACTGTTCTCCACAGTGGCTGCACCAGTCTGCATTCCCACCAGCAGTGCACGAGGGTTCCTTTTTCTCCGCATCCTCGCCAACACTTGTCGTTTGATGATTTGTTGATGATAGCCATTCTGACAGGTGTGAGATGGTACCGCATTGTTGTTTTGATTTGCATCTCTCGGATAATTAGTGACTGTTGAGCATGTTTTCATGTGTCTCTTGGCCTTCCTTCTGTCTTCTTTTGAAAAGATTCTATTTAGGTCTGTTGCCCATTTGTTTATTGGATCATTTATCTTCCTTTTATTAAGTTGCATAAGCTGCCTGTAGATGTTGAAGATTAAACCTTTATCAGTGATGCCATTTGCAAATATGTTCTCCCATGCAGTAGGCCTTCTTGTTGTTTTGTTGATGGTTTCTTTTGCTGTGAAAAAGCTTTTTATTTTGATGTAGTCCCATTTGTTAATTTTCTCTTTAGCTTCCATTGCCCTAGGGGCAGTGTCAGTGAAGAATTTCTTTTGGTATATGTCTGAGATTTTGCTGCCTGTGGATTGCTCTAGTATTTTTATGGTTTCCCGTCTTATGTTTAAGTCCTGTATCCATTTTGAGTTTATTTTTGTGTATGGCGTAAGTTGGTGATCTAGTTTCATTTTTTTGCATGTATCTGTCCAATTTTCCCAACACCATTTATTGAAGAGACTGTCTTGATTCCATTGTATGTTCATGCCTCCTTTGTCAAATATTAATTGAGCATAGTGGTTTGGGTCAATATCTGGATTCTCTATTCTGTTCCATTGATCTATATGTCTGTTCTTGTGCCAGTACCAGGCTGTTTTGAGAACAGTGACTTTGTAATACAGCTTGAAATCTGGTATTGAGATCCCTCCTACTTTATTCTTCTTTCTCAGGATTGCTGTGGCTATTCGGGGTCATTTCTTATTCCAGATGAATTTTTGGAGAGTTCTTTCAAGGTCTGTGAAATATGCCGTTGGTATTTTAATGGAGAGTGCATTGAATCTATAGATTGCTTTGGGTAGTATGGACATTTTAATGATGTTGATTCTACCAATCCATGAACATGGTATGTTCTTCCATCTGTTTACGTCTTCCTCTATCTCTTTTTTCAGTGTCCTGTAGTTTTCCGAGTATAGGTCTTTTACCTCCTTAGTTAAGTTTATTCCTAGGTATCTTAATTTTTTTGGTGCGATGGTAAATGGGATTGCCTTTTTAGTCTCTCTGTCTGTAAGTTCACTATTGGTGTATAGAAAGACCATAGATTTCTTGGCGTTAATTTTGTATCCTGCTACATTGCCGAATTCATTTATTAAGTCTATTAGTTTTTTGACAGTCTTTCGGATTTTTTATGTACAATATCATGTCGTCTGCAAATAAAGACAGCTTTACTTGTTCTTTTCCAATTTGGATGCCTTTTATTTCTTCTTCTTGTCTAATTGCAATGGCTAATACTTCCAGTACTATGTCAAACAGGAGTGGTGAGAGTGGGCATCCCTGTCTTGTTCCTGTTCTTAGGGGAAATGTTTTTAGTTTTTGTCCATTGAGTATGATGTTTGCTGTGGGTTTTTCATATATGGCTTTTATTATGTTGAGGTATGAGCCTTCTATTCCCACCTTGTTGAGAGTTTTTATCAAGAAAGGGTGTTGGATTTTGTCAAATGCTTTTTCTGCAGAAAGTCTTTCTTATAAGGTGACTTTTGAGAAGACATTTTGAGAAGAAAATGAGACACTGGAGTATGTACAGGAAAAACATTCCGTGAAAATGAATGGTCCCGAGGTGGGAGGGTGTTTGATGAGTTCGCAGAGTAGGAAAGAGGCCCATTTGAAGCAATGACCTCAGAGGACATCTGAGAAGGGACAGAGGCCTTGAATATGTATGTGGTACCTATGGGTCATTGTAGGGATTTAGCTTTAATGATGAGAAAGATGGGAAGCTCTGAAAGGTTTGAACATAGCAATGGCATGGTCTTAGTTATATTTTCATAGGATCACTAGTGTTTCTTTGGGTTCAGGGAGTGGGCTGGGAAGCAGAGTGAGCATTAAAAAGCTTTTGCAATAATGAAAGCCAGATTTCCTCCCTACTCTCTCCCTTCATTGCAAGGTGCTGGTCTTGTTCATGGCAGTACTCCTCTTGCCAAGCACAGTGCCTGGCATAATAATGATGGCTGAATGAAATAACTGACAATGGCAGTCATACCAGTCATACACCAGTGCCTGGGAGGAACTGTGCACTAGTCCATATTAAAAACAGTCTATGATTAAAGTCATGCCTCAGAGGTGTCAGAAGGCATGCAAATGGAAAGAGGCACCATATCCAACCATATTCATCAAGATATATGCTTTGCCTGCTGCCAGTTTCCTTGAAACTCATAAACAAATCCTACTCTCTTCTCACCCATGCAGGTCCAGATGGGCATGCAAAACTTGGCTTGGGTAACTGAGAATGTCTTGTTTGCATCCGTGATGCTATGCGTGGCCCCCTGTGAAGGCTGTTGCACAGAAACACTGGGGTTTCTTAAAAGCTTCTGCATCACCCAAGAGAAACAAGCTTCATTCTTCTACTCATATGATGAGCTTTTGTGTGTATCCAAGAGATATTCTATAGCAGCAATTTCCCTCTCAGTTTCCTGCCAGAACTTTCTATGCCTTCACGTTGGCATAGATCTAGAGCAAGAGGTAAAGGCCTAGCTCAGTATATAGACTTACTTTCCTCTACGGAGTGGTATGTGAGTCTTAGGTTAGCCAACTAAGAAGCGACATCATGTTGACTCTGACTCCCAACATAACTGTGTCCTATGAAGTCAAGAGTGTATTTATGGTCCTTTCAGTCCTGGAGTTTGCAGTGGGGATTCTGGTCAATGTCTTCATTTTCTTGGTGTATTTTCGGGATGTGGTGAGGAGGCAGCCCCTGAGCACCTGTGATCTTGTCCTGCTGAGTCTCAGCCTCATCCGGCTTTTCCTGCATGGGCTGCTGTTTCTGGATGCCATCCAGCTTACTCACTCCCAGCAGATGAACGACCTGCTGAGCTTCACCTACCAAACCATCATCATGCTCTGGATGATCACAAACCAAGCCGGCCTCTGGCTCGCCACCTGCCTCAGCCTCCTCTACTGCTCTAAGATTGTCCGTTTCTCTCACGCCTTCCTGCTCCGCTTGGCCAGCTGGATCTCCAGGAAGATTTCTAGGATGCTCCTGTGTACTGTCCTTTTCACCAGTGTATGCACTATCATCTGTTCATGGGACTTTTTTAGTAGATCTCACTTCAGAGTCACAACTGTGTTATTCATGAGTAACAATACAGAATTCAATTTGCAAATTGCAAACCTCAAGTTCTTTCATTCCTTCCTCTTCTGCAGCGTGGGGTCCATCCCACCTTTCTTGTGTTTTCTGGTCTCTTCTGGGGTTCTGATTGTCTCCCTGTGCCGCCACATGAGGACAATGAGGGCCAAGACCATGGACTCTTGTGACCCCAGCCTGGAGGCCCACATCAAAGCACTCAAATCCCTCATCTCCTTTCTCTGCCTCTTTGTGGTGTCATTATGCGCTGCCCTCCTCTCGGTGCCTTTACTAATGCTGTGGTACAACAAGATTGGGGCCATGGTCTGTGTGGCGATAATGGCAGCCTGTCCCTCAGGGCATGCAGCCATCCTGATCTCAGGCAATGCCAAGCTGAGGAGAGCTGTGGACAGCATTCTACTGTGGGTTCAGAGCAGCCGAAGGGTAACAGCAGACCACAAGGCAGATCCCAGGACACCAGGTCTATGTTGAGAGTGGACATGAAATGGGTCCTTCATGAATACACCTCCAGTTGTTCAGAAGCCTATTCCAACTTCTTCCACAAATCATAACTGAGAAGTCTCTCCTCTCTACATCAATGAACTCACCCAAAGCAAAGAAGAATAAAATAATAAAACTCTACATATGGCCTAGGCAAGTAGAATGGCTTTGGTTCCCTAGGTTTGTTTTGATAAAATGAATAAGATAGAAAGGTGAGGTACTCAGGGTAAATGCTTTGTATACTATAGCTTGTCAGTGCATGGTATGAGCCAAACCATGAGAAATCAGGTCTTCCGAAATAATATCTAAATCTCAAGATAGCATGGTTAGCTTTTCACATGACTGCTAAATCTTTTTCTTTCCTTTTTTTAAAATATCTTATTGATTTTTTACAGAGAGAAAGGGAGAGAGATAGAGAGTTAGAAACATCGATGAGAGAGAAACATCGATCAGCTGCCTCCTGCACACACTCCCCACGGGGGACATGCCCACAACCAAGGTACATACCCTTGTCCAGAATCAAACCTGGGACCCTTCAGTTCGCAGGCCGATGCTCTATCCACTGAGCCGAACTGGTTAGGGCTAAACCTATTTCTTAAAGCAGGTGCTAGTATCGTCTTTGAAAATATTCACCCCTACGGCAATTACAGAATCCTCCTCAAACTCCACAGTTTTTTATGAAAACATGAGAACAAGTATGTCACTACTTCACTACAAGAGGTACTTCATTAAAACTTCTACAGGAATCAAAGGATGGGATCATTTTGTCTGAAAATACATTGACTCCGAAATGTATATTTAACCGGCTCGGGGGCAGACATCTACTCAGTAGGCACCCTGAACATCAGCGCTTGGTGTGTGCCTCTGGCTCTGCTGCATTGGCCCTGGAAGAAAGTACTTTGCTGGTTCCAAACATTGGTCAGTCTAGTTGGGGAAGCTGCCAAAATAGCCTAGAAAGGTATGCTTATAGAAATTCAGCATTCTCCATCTGCCTGCACAGGAACCTAACCCACAAGACTTTCCTCAAATCAGATCCTAAAAGGCTCAGAAGAGAAAAAGGTGTCACAGACACAGATCTTGACAGACTTCAAAGACATAGCAGGACATCCACAGAATCTCCTACTTCTTCTTTTTCAAAAATATTATTTTTTATTGATTTCAGAGAGTAAGTGAGAGGGAGAGAGAGGTAGAAATATCAATGATGAGAGAGAATCATTGACCAGCTGCCTCCTGCACACCCACACTGGGGATTGAACCCACAACCTGGGCATATGACCTTAACCAGAATCGAACCCGGGACTCTTCAGTCCGCAGGCCAATGCTCTATCTATCCACTGAGCCAAACAAACTAGGGCAAGGCGCGTACTTCTGCTAGCTGTGGGCGCTGCTATGGAATGCTTCCTTCCCTCAGGCACCTGGCCTTGATAAATCCAATTCCTCCTCTCAGTTTTCCCAAATATACCTCTACATCACCTGCAACTTCAACTTTCCTTGGTGGACACCAAAGTTGTCCAAAGTTTCCCTTAAAGGCAGTGGTCCCCACTCTTGGCTGCACAGTAAAATCTCCTGGGAAGCTTTTTAAAAATCTCAATGTCTACACAGGTGACATACTAGGTCAATGAAATGGAATCCCGGGCATCATATGTAACGCTCCCCAGGTGACTCCAGGTACAGCAAATGTTGAGAACCTCTCTTCTAGATGCCCTTTGTCATGACCTGGATGGTGTGGCCTTTTTAATTCCACTTTCCCTAGAATATTTGGAGGAATATGATCATAGAGGAAAAAATTAGAGGACATCCTTATAGAGTTTTCTCTCTTTTTGCATAAGTGCTTTCTGAATAGGTCTCCATGACATTTTACTGATTGCTGTGGCTTTATGTTTAACATTATATTTTGATACAATTTCAAATTTATAGAAAAGTTGAAAGAATTCTTGTAGACCTTTCACCCACATTTACCCATTATTGACATTTTGCTCCATTTTTCTCTCCTCTTCCTCTCAACCCCATCCTGATTACCTCCAATTCTAATCAAATTATCTTTTCTTTTTACATATTTTAATTTCCTCTAATATGAGAAATATCTTCTATTTATGCTTAATATATTTGCATATTTGCTTACAACCAGAATACATAAAAAAGTGGTTTCGGAATTGCTATCCTATATAACACTGCAAAAAGCAAAAAGACTAAACTTCAACATTTTGTACAGCAAGTTTTTCCATTTTTAGATGAAATTTGCATTTAGCAAAATACACAGATGTTAAATGTATGACTTGGTGAGGTTTGATAATATATACACTCATGTAACCAACACCCCAAATAAGATATGCAAAATTTTCATCAGCACAGAAAGTTCCAGGATTCCTCTTCCAGTCAATTACCACCCACTCACCAAGGGCAACCACTTATACTGATTTCTTCCCATAGGTTAGTTTTGCCTGTTCTTGTATGAAATCATACAGTGAATACTTTTGTTTTTGCTACCTTCACCCAAAAAAATGTTTTTGAGATTCATCCTTAATAGTATGTGAGTCACGGTAGTTTATCCACTCATTAATGATGAACATCTGTATTGCTTACAGTTTGGGGCTATTATGAATAAAATTTTTATAAACATTCTTGAATCCATCTTTTTGTGGCCATAGTTTTGATTTCTCTTAGATAAATACCCAGGAGTGGAATTCCTGTGTCATAAAATTGATGTTCATTTAACTTTACAAATAACTGCTAAAGAATTTTCCAAGTGATTCTAGCATGTTACGCTCCCATTAACAGTGCAAAGACGTTGTTTACATTCTTATCAATATTCGGCATTGTCAGCATTTTGAAATTTTGGCCTTTCCAATTTTAGTGGAGGCAAATGCTATCTCATTGTGGTTTTAATTTGTATTTCCCTGATAACTAATGATATGAGCACCTTTTCATGTACTTCTTGACCATTTGTATATTTTCTTTTTTTTAAATATATTTTATTGATTTTTCACAGACAGGAAGAGAGAGGGATAGAGAGTTAGAAACATCGATGATAGAGAAACATCGATCAGCTGCCTCTTGCACAACCCCCACTGGGGATGTGCCCGCAACCAAGGTACATGCCCTTGACCGGAATCGAACCTGGGACCCCTCAGTCCGCAGGCCTACACTCTACCCACTGAGCCAAACCGGTTTCGGCTCATTTGTATATTTTCTATTATAAAGTAGCTATTTGATGTTTGAACTTTTTTATATTGAATTGTCTTTTATGTATTTTTGTAGAAATTTATTGATTCATAGCATGTGTGTGTGTGTGTGTATGTGTGTGCTTATTCTAGATACATGTCTTTTATCTGACAGATTATGTATTGTGAATAGTTTAACCCAGACTATGATTTGCCTTTTTATTTTCTTTTTTTTTAATATATTTTATTGATTTTTTACAGAGAGGAAGAGAGAGGGACAGAGAGCTAGAAACATCGATGAGAGAGAAACATCGATCAGCTGCCTCTTGCACACCCCCCACTGGGGATGTACCCGCAACCAAGGTACATGCCCTTGACCGGAATCGAACCCGGGACCCTCCAGTCTGCAGGCCGACGCTCTATCCACTGAGCCAAACAGGCTTCGGCTTTTTTTTTTTTTAAATATATTTTATTGATTTTTTACAGAGAGGAAGAGAGAGAGATAGAGAGCTAGAAACATCGATGAGAGAGAAACATCGATCAGATGAGAGAGAAACATCGATCTTTATTTTCTTAATTATGTCTTTTGATGATCAGAAATTTTGAGTTTTGATAAAACCCAATTTATCATATTTTTCCTTAATGCTTTTTGTGTCCTCTCTATGAAATATTTGCCTGCCTCTAAAATGCAAAAATAATGTACTAAGATTTCCTCTAGAATTTTAATAGTGTTCACTTTTATGTTATGTTTATAATTCATTTGTAATTAATTTTTCTATATAATGTTAAGATGGATTGAACTGTATTTTTCCATATGTCTATCCAGTTATTCCAGTACCATTTTTTTGAAGATTTCTCTTCCTCATTGATTGATTTGACACCTTTGTCAAAAGTCACCTGTCTGTATATTATGAATCTCTTTCTGGTCTCTATATTGTGTTCCATTGGTATATCTGTCTCTCCTTTCACCAAAATCTCACTTTCCTGGTTTTGTAGGTTAATGTTAAATATTGAAACCAAATAGTGTGAGTTTTCCAAATTTACTTTATTTTTTCCAAAATTGTTTTGCCTTATCTGAATTCACAAATTTGGGACCAATTTGTTTATTTTTTTAAAGCCTGTTAAAATTCTAATCATGTTGAATCTAGATGTCAACTTAGGGAGACGACTTCTTAAAAATATTCAGTCTGACAATCTATGAATATGATATATCTCTTCATTTATTTACATCTTTAATTTCTTTCAACAATACTTTATAGTTTTTAGTGTAGAGTGCTTACATATCTCTTGATAAAATTATCCTAAGTATTTAATACTTTATAATGTTATTGCATATGCAATTTTCATTTTATTTCAATTATTTGCTGCTAATTATAATTATATTAATCATGTGTCTTGTTACTTTCCTAAATGAATATATTAGTTCTAGTAGTTGTTTGTAGGTTCTCAAAAATGTTATACTTAAACAATTGTGTCATCAACAAATAAAGACAAATTTTTTTCTTTCTACCCAATCTTTTTGCCCTTTATTTATTTTATTTAACTTATTTCATTGGCTGTGATCTTCAATACAATATTGATTGGAAGTATGCATCTTTGCCTCAGTCCTGATTTTAGGGGAAGAACATTCACTTTAAATGTTAGCTATGTTTAAATATTATACTTACATACCTAATACAATGTTGATCCCTTATTGATCTCCTTTGTCAGATTAAGAAAGGCTATTTTTTAAAATATATTTTTATTGATTTTAGAGAGGAAGGGCGAGAGAGAGAGAGATAGAAACATCAATGATGAGAATCATTGATCCGCTGCCTCCTCCATGCCCCCCTACTGGGGATCAAGTCCGCAACCCTGGCATGTACCAAATAGAACCAGGACCCTTCAGTCCACAGGCTGACGCTCTATCCACTGAACCAAACAAGCTAGGGTTAAGAAAGGCTATTTTTATTGCTAGTGTGCTGAGAATGTTTATCATTAATGGGGATTGGATTTTATTAACACCTTTTTCTGTATATATTGTGATGATTCTATGTCTCTTCTCTATTTTGTTAACTGATTTACATTGAATAATTCTTGAATGTTAAATAAATCTTGCATTCCTGGATAAACCCTTATTTAGTCAAAATGTGTTATTATTTTTACTAGAGGCCCCGTGCTCAAAATTCGTGCACTGGGGGGATCCCTCAGCCCAGCCTGCACCCTCTCACAGTCTGGGACCCCTCGTTCCTTACTGCCCTCTTGTAGCGGAGGTGGGAGAGGCTCCTGCCACTGCTGCTGCACTCGCCAGCCATGAGCCCGGCTTCTGGTGGAGCAGTGCTCCCCTGTGAGAGCGCACTGACCACCAAGGGGCAGCTCCTGCGCTGAGCATCTGCCCCCTGATGGTCAGTGCGCATCATAGTGACCAGTCATTCCACCAGTAGTTCCACCTTTAGGTCAATTTGCATATTAGGGTTTTATTATATAGCATATGTTGGTCTATTTGACTTGCAATTGTAAAGAATTGTTGCATCTATATTCAGAAGTACTACTAACTTCTATGTTTTAAAAATATCTTTGTCAAGTTTAGTATCAGGATTATTCTGGCCTCACAACACAAGTAGGAAGTAATTCCATTGTCTTAATTTTCTTTAAGACTTTGTATAAAATTGATATTAATCCTTCCCTAAATGTTTGATAGCATTAATTAGAGAAATCATTTGGACTTGAAATTTCTTACTTAGGAATTTCTAATTTTTTTACTTATTATAATTATAATTTGTTTAATAGTTATAGAATTATTAATATTTTATTAATGTCTGTGTTTATTTTGGTAAGTGAGCATAAATTTAATCATAATATTCCTTTTTTATCATTTTAACAATTGTAGTATTTGTTTTGTTAGACCCTCTTTCATTCCCAATTTTGATAACTTTTGTTATCTTTTTAATTGATCATTCTACCTAGAGATTTATCAATTTATTGATATTTCCAAACTTATTTTCTTCTGCTTACTTTCTATTATTTATTACTAGTAGCCCTGTGCATGAATCCGTGCACCAGTAGCTCTCTGCGGGGCCTGGCTGCTCTGTACCCTCTGCCGAGATACTCATCACAGCCCAGAGGCCCATCCATGCCCTGGCCTGGCCAGAGGCCTATCCATGGCTGGGCGTGGAATGCTTGCCTCGTTGCTGTGGCAATGAAGCAAGCATTCCACCAGGCCACTCATGCTGCCCACTCTCAGCAGCTGCCCCCACCCCCAGGACTGGGGGACTTCAGCAGAGCTGAGAGGACTGGTGGCCGCCATCTTGTGGTTATGGGCACCACCATCTTTGTGACAGAGTGACAGTTAATTTGCATATTACCCTATATTAGATAGGATTTCCTTCCTTCTACTTTCTCAGGTTTAATTTGTCTCCCTTATATAGCTTCTTAAGGCAGAAAAATCAGATAATTAATTTTTTTTCTGTCCTAATATAAACATTTTAAGCTTTAAATTTCCTGCTAAGCATTTTCCCATAGCCTACAAATTTCAATATACTATATTTCAATACCCTACCTTTATTGAGATATAATTGACATAACACCTGCAAGTTAAGGTGTGCAATGTGATGATTTGATATATATATATATTGTGAAGTGTTTACCATAACAATGTTAGTTAACACATCCTTTGCCTTAAGTAATTACCATTTTGTTGGTGGTGGTTGTTATGGTAAGAATATTAAATCTCTACTTTCGTGGCAACTTTCAAATATACAATACAGTCTTATTAATTATAGACATCATGCTGTATATTAGATCCTTAAAATGTATTCACTTTATAACTGAGAGTTTGTACACTTTGACCAACATCTCTCTATTTCCCTCACCTTCCAGACCCTGGCAACCACCATTCTACTCTCTGTTTCTATGAGTCCAGTGATTTTAGATTTCAAATATAAGTGAGATCATACAGAATTTGTCTTTCTCTATCTGACTTATTTCACTTAGCACAATGCCCTCAGGGTCCATCCGTGTTGTCTCAAATGGCAAGGTTTCCTTCCATTTTTAAGTCTGAATAATATATACCACATTTTCTTAACTCATTTATCAGTTGATAGACACTTCTGTTGTTTCCAATTTTTAGCTATTGTGAATAATGCTGCAATGAATATAGAGGAAGTACCGATTGCTCTTCAAAATAGTTATTTTATCTTATTCAGATATATACCAAGAAGTCAAGTTGCTGAATCATATGATAGTTCTATTTTTAACTTTTTTAATATCCTCCATACTGTTTCCCATAGTATCTCTACCAATTTACATTCTCACCAATAGTGCACAAAGGTTCCACATCTTCATCAGCATTTTATATCTCTTGTCTTTTTTATAATAGCCATTCTAACAGGAATGAGATGATACCTCATTGTGGTTTTGATGTGCATGTCCTTGTATAGATAGTGATGTTGAGAACCTTTTCATGTACTTGTCAGCCATTTGTATGTTTTCTTTGGAAAAATGCCAATTCACGTCCTCTGTCGGTTTTTTAATCAGGTTGTTTGGTGTGTGCTTTTATTGTTTTATTTTATTTCTGTTATAAAGTTGTATGAGTTAATTACATATTTTGGATATAACCCCTTATCAGATATATAGTTTACAAATATTTTCTCCCAAACTCAGGAGTTGAGGCTTGTTATTGCTAATTGTTATAACAGAACCTTAAATAGGGAAGTGACATGATCAGACAGTGGTTCTACAAAGATTTGTCTGATAGTGTTTTTAATACTGATTTGCAAGGGAGAAGGCAAAGGGTTTGAGCTATTTGCACTCTAGCTGCAATGAAAGATTTTGACTTGGATGGGGTAGTGAGAATGGCAAAGGTATAAAAGAGCTTTTGTAAAACATCAACTAGTGTCTTGATATGGTGGTTGATAGAAAAGAAAGAATCAAGGATGTTTTTAGTGTGTGAGTGTATTGTAATATAATACAATCATTAACAAAAATAAAGAAGTTGAGAAAGGAAGTTGGATTGAGTTTGAGTAAAATGGTAAGTAAATGTGGTTTGGAACTTAATGCAACTGGGTTGACATCATGTCACCTAGTTGGAAAACACCAACCAATTATTAAAAATAAAGAATTAAAATTCAGATTAAAGGATAAGACTAGAAATAAACTTGTGATAAATAAGAGAGAATGTAGCCTGAAAGTGAGGGATGGAAAAAATATTCCATGCAAATGGAAACAAACAAAAAGGCTGGGGTAGCAATATTTATATCTGACAAAATAGATTTCCAAATAAAGGCCATAACAAGAGAGAAAAGAAGTAGTTGGGGGTGAGATCAAGCCGGCAGGGTGAGCAGTTGGGGGCTCAATCAGGCTGGCAGGGGAGGGCAGTTAGGGGTGATCAGGCTGGCAGAGGTAGTTAGGGGCGATCAGGCAGGCAGGCAGAGAGATTAGGGATGATGAGGCAGGCAGGCAGAGGGGTTAGGGGCAATCAGGCAGGCAGGCAGGTGAGTGGTTAGGAGCCAGCGGTCCCAGATTGTGAGAAGGGTGTCTGACTGCCGAGGGGTTCCTGATTGGAGTGGGTGCAGGCTGGGCTGAGGGAACCCCTCTCCATGCATGAATTTAATGCACCAGGCCTCTAGTTTATGATAAAAGCTCTCAGCAAAGTGGGATTATGGGGATCATCCCTCAACATAATAAAGCCCATATGTGGCAAACCTACAGCCAACATCATACATAGTGGGCAAAAACTAAAAGCATTTCCCTTAAGATCAGGAACAAGACAGGTATGTTCGTTTTCACCACTCTTAATCAACAGATTACTAGAAATCCTAACTACGGCAATCAGACAAGTAGAAAAAATAAAAGGCATTCAAATTAGAAAGGAGAAATAAAACTGTCATTATTTGCAGATGGCATGATTTTATACATAGAAAACCCTAAAGATTCCACCAAAAAACTGCTAGACTTAATAAATGAATTTGGCAAAGTAACAGGACACAAAATTAATATCCAAAAATCAGTGGCATTTTTATGCACCAATAATAACTATCAGAGAAACTATGAAAAAAATTCCATTTACTATTACAACAACAAAAATAAGGTACCTAGGAATAAACTTAACCAAGGAGGTAAAGACCTGTATTTGAAAAACTATGGGACATTGGAGAAAGAAATAGAGGAAGATACAAACATGTAGAAGCATATACTGTATTTATGGATTGGAAGAATTGATAGAATTAACATCATTAACATGCCATACTACCCAAAGAAATCTATAGATTTGATGTAACTCCTATTAAAATACCAATGGCATATTTCACAGATCTAGAACAAATATACCAAAAATTTATATGAAACCAAAAAAGACCTTGAGTAGCCCCAGCAATCAAGAAAGAAGACAAAGTTGGAGGGATCATAATACTGGACATCAAACTATATTACAAAGCCATTGTAATCAGAACAGCCTGGTACTGTCACAAGAACAGGCATATAGATCAATGGAACTGAACAGACGGCCCAGAAATCAACCCAAGACTTTATGGTCAATTAATATTTGACAAAGGAGGCAAGAGCATATAATGGAGTAAAAACAGTCTCTTCAAAAATGGTATTGGAAAAATTAGATGGTTACATACAAAAAAATGAAACTAAGCCACCAACTTACACCATACACAAGAATAAACTCAAAATGGATAAAAGACTTAAATATAAGTCACAAAATCATAAAAATTTTGGAAGAAAACAGTCAATAAAATCTCAGACTTCTTGAGTAGCAATACTTTTGTCAATATATGTCCTAGAGCAAGGTAAACAAAGGAAAAAAAAGTTTCTGCTCAGCAAAAGCAACCCACTGTATGGGACAACATATTTGCCAAGAATACATCTGATAAGGAGTTATTTCCATAATATATAAAAACTTATACAACTCAACACCAGGAAGACAAAATGTCCAATTTTAAAATGGGCAAAGCCTTGGCTGGTTTTGCTCAGTGGTTAGAACATTAGCACATGAACCAAAAGGTCCCTGGTTCAATTCCCAGTCAAGGGCATGTACCTTGATCAGGTTTGATCCCCAGCCCCCTGGTTGGGGCACATGCAGGAGTCAACAGTCAGTGTCTCTCTCTCTCTCTCTCTCTCTCTCTCTCTCTCTCTCCTCCTCCCCCCTTTCACTCTCTCTAAAAAATCAGTGGGAAAATATCCTCTGGTGAGGCTTTTTAAAAAGTGGGCAAAGGAAGGACCTAAATAGATAATTCTTTAAAGAACACATACAGATGGGCAATAGACATATAAAAAAATGCTATACATCACTAATCATCAGAGAGATGCTAATTAAAACTACAATGAGGTATCACCTCACACATACTAGAATGGCTGTCATCAATAAATCAACAAATAACAAGTGCTAGCAAGGATGTAAAGAAAAGGAAACCCTAGTGCACTGAGAATGCAAAATGGTGCAGCCACTGTGGAAACAGTATGGAGTTTCCTCAGAAAATTAAAAATGGAACTGCCTTTTGACCCAATGATCCCACTTCTGGGAATATATCCTAAGGATCTTGAAACACCGATCATAAAGAATATATGCACCCATAAGTTCCTAGAAGCATTATTTACAATAGCCAAAATCTGGAAGTAGCCCAAGTGCTCATCAGTAGATGAGTGGATAAAAAAGCTGTGGTACATTTACACAATGGAATACTATGGAGCCATAAAAAAAGAAGGAACTCTTACCCTTTGCAACAGCATGGATGGACCTTGAGATTATTACGCAGTCAGAGAAAGACAAATATTACGTGATCTCACTTATACGTGGAATCTAATGAACAAAGTAAACTAATGAATAAAAGAGGTCCATAGGCATGGATGCATGGAACAGACTGACACATCTCAGAGGGGTGGGAGTTGGGGGAAATGGAATGAGATTAACCAAATAACTTAAAGGCGTAGACCATGGGCACAGACAATAGTATGGTGAAGGTCTAGGTTGAGGTAGGGGGTGGGTGGAGGGGGGCAAAGGTAGGGTGGAAATGGGAGACATCTGTATTAGTGTTAAGGATAAAAAATAAATTTTAAAAAATAATAATAATGAATAGTCACCACCCTCACATGGCATATGATTTAGAATGTGAGTGGCTGGGCCAGAGAGGAGACTGAGCAAAGCTGTATGACAGTGAATGGAGCAAATATGAGACACGAGGACCTGCTCACTAATATCAGTGACTTCAGGTGGATTTCTTTACTTAAAATTTTCACTTAGACATAATTGCAAAAGTGTGACAAGGGAAGTACAAATAATTTCCAGATACTCCCTACTCATAATACCTATTTGGTAAGATTTTACTACATTTTCTTTCCACTGTATTTCAAGGAGATTCAGATACAAGAGAAAGGGTGAGTCTGTGTTGAGGTATTTTGCTTTCCAAATTCTCCTAAAAATGTTCCCCTGTATCAGAACCCCTCTGGCAGGAACCTTCCTATCACAAAGGCCATAGCTTCCTTCCCCTCCTTGCCCCACCCTCTCCCTTTGCCAAGAGCACAGAAGGGGAAGAAGTGTGTGCTTGGGGATGCTGCCAAGACAGAGAGACTGTGTGAAGAAGGAAGGAGTCGCCTGAGCAGAAGGAGTATATTCTCAGGAGAAAAGGCTCTGCCCACCACACCACGCATAAGACCACCAGGAAGATCCGCACTGCAAACCAATCCAACCTTTCCGGGAGAGAGCAGGTAAGTCTATGTCCTCTCTGCACAGATTGTTGGCTCTTCCCCAGTGCCAAGACCTTCAGGGACACCTCTCCTATCTATCAGCTCCTGAAATAGTCTTTGAAAGACTGAGGCTTCTGACAGCTGAAGTCAGGATGGCCAAGACTACTAACTAAGGTGCTAGGGAGCAAGAACCATTTCAAGGCTAAGGGTTTTCAAAGTCCAGAAAATGATTTAATTCATTAGACAGAATTTAGGAGGCCACAAATGGGAACAGGGCAGAGGACCAGAGCTGAGAGATGGGTGAAGGAGAGACAGTGTGCCAAGTTCAAAGGCTCCCAACCAGCACAAGATCCTATTCATATTTGGGCCTGTGCTGGGTCTCCTCCTTGTACCTATCAATGGCATGCCTGCCTTCAAGCCCCCCTCCTAAGGGTGCTCTGAGAAAGGCATTGGCATATGTCCTAGTGAAGAGAAGTCTTGTCCCCAGACACTGATGGGGGGTACTGTGCTCTAATCCCCACAGGCCTCCTCATCTCATCATCATGAACTGGTGGTGCATGATCATCTCTGGGCTTATCGTAGTGGTGCTTAAAATTGTCGGAATGACCTTATTTCTGTTTTATTGTGAGTATTTGAGCAATCCTTTACCCCAACTCCATGTTGTCTTGTTCTTGGATCTTTTCTCAGAATGCATGGTTAAATGTATAGGTTAAGTGCCCCAAGTCTTTCCACCTGAGAGCAACTGACAATACCCCTCTCCCTTCCCAAAACACACAAAGGGCCAGGTTCCTTGCTCTACCTTGGAGATGTAGAATGGACTCAGTACCCCACACAAAGCTTTCATCGTAGAACATTAGTTGGGTAATATGAGCTGAAATACTCAGCAGTGCTTGCTATTGTTGCTTAAATCTGAAAATTCAGCTGCAGTTCAACCTATTATTGAAGCTATAAGAAAAGATAATGGGTTTTTTCGAAGGGAGAAATTTCCTCCTATGTACACAGAAATGAATTCATCTAAATGCTTAGAATGAAAAGCCTCCTATCAAGAAATTGTACTGCAATTGCAGCAAGTAGAATCTTCTCCAGCCCCAGAAGCCAGTAGGGAAAATAAATGAGGAAGGAAATGTAGTTTAGGAGGCAGTGGTTGGGTAAGAAGTGTCTTCCTTATGACCCAATCCAAAGGTACAATTTGTATCACATCAAAGAGCAGGAAGACAATACAAATATAAATAAGTGAACATATTCACAAAAAAATATATACGTACATGTCTTTGTGGGCCAGAGTCAGACAGTTCTATATTTTCCATTAATAGTCACAGTGGCCCTAACCAGTTTGGCTCAGTGGATAGAGCGTCGGCCTGAGGACTGAAGGGTCCCAGGTTTGATTCCAGTCAAGGGCATGTATGTACCTTGGTTGCAGGCACATCCCCAAGTGTGTAGGAAGCAGCTGATTGATGTTTCTCTCTCATCGGTGTTTCTAACTTTCTATCCCACTCTCTTCCTCTGTAAAAAAAATAAAAATATATATATATTTTTTAAAAATAGTCACAGTGACATAGCAGCCCCTGTGAGGATGTTTGTTTGTTATAGTCATCCTGAATTGGGGCTGAGCCAATAGCTGATTTTCTTTGCAGTCCCACAGATTTTTGGCAAACGTGATGACAGCTTCAGTCCCACAGGGAGCTATGGAACAGGTAATGTGCATGACAATCTCTTCTCCATCATGTTCTAATGTGCTCAATTCTCTTTAGAAACCTTTCTCAAGGACTTTTCCCAAGAAGTTCTTTGGCAGGAAATGTACATAAATATCTGCTAATTTATAATATATATATACATTCTGGAATGTACATCCAATGTATAACATGGTGACTACTGCATTCTATACTTGACAGTTGCTAAAACAGTAGGTCTTAGATGTTCTTACTGAAAAAAAAAAAAGTGGCAATTCTGTGAAGTAATGAAGGTGTTAGCTAACCTTATTTTGGTAATAGATTTTGCATTATTTTTGTATTAGATCATCACACTGTACAACTTAAATTTACACAGTGTTATATATCAATTATATCTCATAAAGCTGAAAAAATAAAATAAATTAAATGCAACACAGTCAGCAAAAAAATCTTCTATTTCATCCCTTCCTTTTATAGTTGGGAAACCAAGACTAGACTGAGTGAAATGTCTGGTCCTCAGTTTTCCTCCTGGGTCTGAGGAAGGGAATTAGCATGGAATCACTGTGATGTAATGTGAAAGTACTTAGTAAACTCTGACATGTTGTACACTTAAAGGAACTGTTATAAAGAAGTCCATTCTCACACAAAAATTTGTATTCAGCATCTTTTTGTGTGCCAAGCACTACACTAGACCAACCAGAGAAGAAGAATAAAAACAGGACATATTCATCAACTACAAAACACAAGGCACAATGCCAGAGCTATAGAGGATAAAGAGATGGGTGAAGCACGGCTCTCCTTCCTCAACCCACCTCTCTCTCTCACTCTCTCTTAAGACACCTACTACTTTGTACATCTTTAAGAGAATGATTGTTTCTTGTTTGTCCCAGACAAACAAGACACTCAGTACACTGAGTTAGCTACATGGAGGAAATACTCATGAAATATTTATGGAGTTCTGTTCAGTTACAATCCCCAAACCTGGTTATTACATAACACACACACACAAACACACACACACACACACACACACACACACACACACACAAAACCTTTGAACTGGAGACTGAAATAAAAAGTGAGTGCTAACTTGTATGCTTTATTAATATAAGTGTAAGTAGCTGTCTGGGTCTATTAAAGAGGTCTTCAACCACAATGGACTAATAATTGGGCCATTGAGGATACATTTTACTGCCTCTGAAGCAACTGCAGCTTCCTGCTCAGGTGGCCAGTGTTCCCAGGAAAAATGAGGCCTCTCGGAGGCCTATAAATTCCCCTACTTATATTCAAATAAATATTTACCTCTTCTCTGCCCATAGGAAAGCTCTGGAAGTTTGTCTGCCTTCTTGTCTGCCCATAGCCCTGGCCCTGAAATTTGCTCCAGTTAGCCACAGTCCTTAGCGCTGAAGAGTTCTAATCAAAGAAGGCTCCAAAAGTTGCTGATCATGAGTTTTCATATAGGGTTTGAGGCACCAGAACTGGAGAGAGCAGCAAAGACGCTGTGTAGAGCCTGGAAGGGAAGTGGTCCAACAGTTCTTTGGATATAACAGTGTCAAATGTGAACATGAGAAAGGAGCAGGGGGGTTTCCTTCTGATACTAAATCCATCCATTCTTCTTCCTATCTCCTGTTCTTCCTCTCAGCATTTCACACCTACTATCACACCAAAAAAAAAAAAAAAAAGGACATGAACTAGAACTTGGGGTGTGGGACATGACAAATAATGGTAGTAGTTTGATGGAAGGTTCCAAGAAAAAAGGTCTCTGAAAAATTCTAGTGCAGAATGACCAAGAGCCCTTTGTCACCTCCACTGTCCAGAGACAAATAGTCACAGGGACTTGAAGCTGCTTTGAGTTTGTGTGTTATATTCATCACATGCCTACCTGAAAGTTTTCTTTTCCTTTCAGTCCCACCGATTTCCGGGAATGGTGATAACAGCTTCCGTCCCACAGAGAGCTCTGGAACAGGTAAAGAGCATCCTTATAACTTCCTCTCCACCCCAGGTTCTTATGTAGTAATTTCTTAAAGACTTTTCCGGGCGGTGCTGGAAGCAGGACTCTGGATGCGCTATAAGATTCAGTAGACAATGGGAAGCAAAGGAGAGCTCATCCTGCTCGGGCTCTTGATCATCCTTTCTGTCCTCTATCATTCAGGTCATAGCCTGCGGTGCTACACCTGTCTCAACCCAGGTGGTGCGTGCACTGTCGTCAACAACTGTATAGTTAATTTTGATGCATGTCTCTACCTCAAAGCCGAGACACGGACATAGTACCAATGTTGGAAGTTTGATAACTGCAACTACAACTACCTCTCAAAACACTTAGGAGAAAAGACTCTACGGTACAAATGCTGCAAGAAGGACCTGTGTAACAAAAGCGGTGGGATGAGCCTAACAGGGACCATCGCTCTGCTGGTGACTCCGCTGCTCACAGCATTCTGGAGACTTATCTAAATCAATACCAGGAGCGATTCTCCTCACTCCCTGCTTCTGTGTATTCCTTATTTCCTTTGCTGCCACAAAAGCTTTCTATTTTCTTACTGGATCCTGTTGGGAAAAACCAAAACTAGCTTGAGCAACTTGGATGAGAGAGAGAGAGAGAGAGAGAGAGAGAGAGAGAGAGAGAGAGAGAGCTGGAAAACCAGTCCTGTTTGCAGAGAAGGCCCCTCTGAGGGAAGAAGTTTAGGAGTGAAGCATGTGCCATATTAGCTGGGTTAGTTGCATGCTGCTTCCTCTGCTTGTTGCAGTGATAGCTTGACTAGATTCTCTGCAATTGGCACTTATTTCCCTGCTTGTTCCTTGGATGTAGTTACCGGTATGATCAGTGCTTTTGGGGGAGGAGAGGAGCAGGTTGGAGCAGAGGGGTTCTTTTCACCAATCTCTCTCACAGGGGATGCTTTCATCCCCTCCTTTTATGGCCCCTGTGTTGCCATGTAGGCATGATGAATGTTCCAGATGTGGCTGTGAGGGGCAATGAGATTCTAAATGCAGAGTGATTGGAATGAATGTTATATTCTCAACTAGAAGGTGTCTGGCAGAGTAGGAGGTAAGCTTTCCAGGTGGCAGGGCAAAGGCACCAGGTCTGCCTTTAGAGAGGTACCAGTGGCTGAAATCTGAATTTTCTTCTTTTCCTAAATTTTGTATGGGCTTTGCAGTCTTTCCCTAAAAAACAACTTAAATAGGTCAATTAATGGAGTGTTAAAACTATTCCCCTCCCCTTTTCATTGGAATGATGGCATATTTTTGCTTTGTCACACAGTTCGAGAATAAATATTTGAACACTCTTTGCTACAAGTGATTTACAGTATTGTGTGCTTATTTTGAGGGTTATCAGTGGGAATACCCGTATGTGTATGTGTATGTGTATTGTAAGAATGCAATGGGAAGATGTCATCACGAACAGCAACAGGTCCACAGGGATGTTCTACCTGCTGACATCAAGCCTGTTGACTCCTAGCTGCCTTGGCACAGATCATGTGATGCTCATTTGTAAGGGCTATTAGCATCCTCACAAATGTCAAGACTTTGAGAAGCTCTACCAGTTTCCTAAAGAGAGAGACCCCTTTTCAGGAGGGCAAAGTCTTCCTTTTTTTGTGTGTGTGGATGCTGGGGAATAATTCTCAAGATCTGGTAGACTTAATAACATTTATATTCTTTTTTCTTAATATATTTTATTGATTTTTCACAGAGAGGAAAGGAGAGGGACAGAGAGCCAGAAACATCGATGAGAGAGACACATCGATCAGCTGCCTCCTGCACACTCCCCACCGGGGATGTGCCCGCAACCAATGCACATGCCCTTGACCGGAATCGAACCCGGGACCCTTCAGTCCGCAGACCGACGCTCTATCCACTGAGCCAAACCGGCCTCGGCACATTTATATTCTTATAACCTTGTCTGCTTTTAACAGCATGGCCTCACTTGCCAATGAAAGTGAGATTTCTTGATTAATGTTTTTTTTTTAAAAAGGCCTTGATTATGTAACCTGCGAGAGAAAGCGGAACAAATGATGCCTTTTTGAAAATAAAATATAATAATAATAAAAAGACTTTTCCCATTGCCCCCTTTCTTATGGAGCATTTTTGCTCAAAGGGACCCATAAAGACCTTCTAATTCATTCCCTTCATGTTATACATAGGGATACTGAAATTAGACCGGATGAAATTTCTTCCTGAATTGAGGATGATTTGTTTGAATATAATAGTTATAAAGAAACCTATGTCCTATTATATTAAGACTTAGTTCCAGGACTCTCACCTACAACCACTATATCATGGTCATATATATCATGCTCTCTTCTCTTGGATTTCCTTAGTCTGCCCCAGCAGTTGGAATTTTCATCAAGGAAGATGCTTTTTGTTGTCTACCTCTGAAATGTCTTGGAACAAAAGCATGGACATGTGTAAAGAACAAGACTCAACTTTAGCCATTGTGAACACGCCAGAGAAACTGGTGAGAGCATAAGAAAAATACAATAATGGAGCCCACCTGACACCAGTCTCAGTGGGAGGAGGGGTAGGACAATTTGACTGGTCGAGCTGGGGTGAGGTAGGGGATAAAGAGGTGGCTGTCTGGGAGCTCAAGCTCCTTGTTCTGAATCTGGAGCTGGGGTAGCAATGGGATGTTCTCCTCAGGTCCATTTGAGCTAGTGAAATCCATAAGGCACAGAAGTAGACTGTTATCCTGGGGACATTTAAAGTGCAGGGAATGACCAAATGAGTTGATGTGTATAAAAGTTGTTTAAGAACTATAGAATACTTCAAAGATGTAAGCTATTAATGTATCATCCCAGTCTGCTTCATTAATAAGGAAGATACCAATTAACAAAATGAGTAAAATACAAATAATCCTATATAATAAAAGGCTAATATGCAAATCGACCAAATGGTGGAATGACCAGTCGCTATGACACACACTGACCACCAGGGGACAGATGCTCAATGCAGGAGCTGCCCCCTGGTGGTAAGTACGCTCCCACATGGAGAGTGCCACTCAGCCAGAAGTCGGGATCAAGACTGGCGAGCATAGTGGTGGTGGTGGTGGGAGCCTCTCCTACCTCTACAGCAATGCTAAGGATGTCCAACTGATGGCTTAGGCCCGTAGGCTCCTGGACTGTGAGAGGGCGCCGGCCGGTTGAGGGACCACCTCCACCCCCACCCCAGTGCACAAATTTCATGCACCAGGTCTCTAGTTAGCAGATAGAATTGAGATCTCTCTACCTCCAAAACCCACACTCTACTCAATTTAGACCCTAATATATTTTACTTTGTAGTTACCTCTTCACATCCTAAGCATTTGCTAAGTGCTAGACATTATGCTACATACAGTAATAGTGCTTCTTTCCCTCTATCCCTTCACCCTTCTTCTAAAAAGTCCTCCTGTTATTGAGAAGAATTTGTAAGAGGGTCTTGTGTGAATCTGGGATGTAGATGTCCAACAAAGAGCTAAGAACCCCCATGGGAAGGAGAAATACTTTAACATAGAGAACCAGGAGCAAGAGAGTGGGGAGAAAAGAAAAAAAGATGAAGGGAATGGAACAGAAAGTCAATATTCTCATTGCCTCTACTAACCCTTACGTTTTGTGGCATCTCCAATGTGATCCTTGGCATTCTCTACTACTTGGCATTATCCACCATGCCAATCCCAGAAAAAGCTCATAATACTAGTGGTTTGCTGATGATTCTCAAGTGTATCTCCAGCTCAGCCTTCTCTAGACCACACAGCATATATTTATTTAAAGTGCAGGGAATGCACTTTGATCTTTAAAAAGCATCACAAACTCACCATATCAAAGTGAGTCATTATATTTTACTCCAACTGTTCTTCCTCTTGAATTCCAAATACTTGACTTATCTTACCTATCTCCCACAGAACTGATATAATAAAATAAGTAAGGCTTTTAACTGTCTGTGCCATTTGCCAAATTAAAATGGGTTAAAGTCCAGCTTCCATAGCATGACATATAGTACAGCCTCTGCCTTCTGCCAAGGTTTGTGTGCCAGTACACCTCCCTTCTAGCTCTGCACCAGCCACATTGAACAGCCTCTAGTTCCTCAAATGCTCTAGGTTGCTGTGCAGTCTGCTGTGATCTGATGCCCCCTCTTCCAAAAAGGACAAGTCCTGACCCATGTTTTTGCCTGACAAACAGCTATCTCCTCAAATTTATTTCATATAGCACTTCATCTATAGTCTGTCTGGAAAACCCCAAATTCATGTAAAATTGATCACTTCTTCTTTCTGCCTGTGCCAGATCTAGCACGTATTTCCTGGGATACCTCACTACACTGGTTGACTCATTATCTTCTCTTATTAGACCTGTGGATCTTCAACATGTTGGCATGACTGAGATTTTAAAAATGGTGGTGAAATCTATGCACCTTTACCCAGAAACATTACATGAATAAAATTCTAACAGCTTCATAGGTCCCCTTGGAAACTATCCATGGTTTCCAGCAAAAGGGCTAAAGGTTAAGAAACCTTGTTTTAGACCATGGGTCAGCAAAATTCTTCTTGAAGAGCTAGATAGTATATATTCCATACTTTTTAGGTCATAAGGTCTCTGTCACTACTACTTTACACTGCCATTATACCTCAAAAGCGGCCATAGACAATTTGTTTTAAAAAATGGGCCTTGGTGTATTCCAATAAAACCTTATTTGCAAAAATGGGCTACAGTCTAGATTTGGCCCACTGGCTGTAGATTGCCAATCCTTGCTTTTGATAATAATTTCTTTAGGAGAAATGAATTTGTTTCTATATCCCTAACATTGTACAATGCCTGGTATGTAATTGACACTTAAATGTTTGTTAAATGAGTAAATTTGCTAATTAATTTTTAAAAATAATCTAATTTTATTATTTTTAAAAATTAATTAGCAAATTAAGGAGAACATTGAGAAAGGGGAAATAAAGGCAACAGCCATGGGGAAGAGAATATCTAAATGGACTCAGATATCCACTAATTGTGGAAGGTATGTGAAGAGTACAGAAGAGGCCAGGAGTTCCCAGACTTCTGGCTGGAGTGATTTGTGGTTCATTAATTAACTATGATGTCTTGGATTAGCATCAAGTTATGAAATACTCAATAAACACTGATTATTTCTCATGGAATTATCTGCTTTAGCAATACACTTTAAATCTCCCTATTTTCTCAAGGAATTCACTTGACCTCAAAAACCTTATTCAGAATAAAAAATTTCTGGCAAGGAAAAAAATCCTATGCAGAGAGAATCAAATAAAGGTATATTTGAAATTGCCTTTTTTGAGATATATAGTACTCTCCCCTTCATTTTCCATCACCTTGGAATATGTTAGAAATGAAAATCTTTAGAGCCCTACAGCAAACCTATGAAGATCTACTGCGCCAGAGCCCAACAGCTTGTGTGAACAAGAGCTCCAAGTAGTCCCGATGCTCTGTGTAGACTGAGAATTACTTCTCTAGGATTTATGTTGGGTGGCAGCTGTAGAGTCCTCTACCAGCCTTCCTTGTTCCCAGAATCAGATATGATCATGGGCCCACTAACCCAAGGAAGCAAGAGCAAAGAACCTTCTGTTGAACTGTTTGCTTGTTTTTTAATTTCTAGGAGTTCCTCCAGAAGATAACTGGACCTGAGAAGTATTTTATTGGCTTACTATACCAGCATGCAAAGAAAAATTGGCACTGGATCAACAATTCTGTTTTCAACGGCACGTATGTGAACAACCCACATTTTTCTAGGGAACTTTGTTCACTTCAGGAGTCCAGATCTGAGATTTAGTGGACTTTTCCTGGAAGAGCACAAAGCTGAGACCTAGTTCTCTGTTCTATTTCTCTCCTTTCTTCCAACCCATCCATCCCAAAGATACATTTTTTGGTAATTTTTTTATTATGGAACATACCAAACATTTCTAAATAGAGAGAAGAATATTCATACAACAAATTATTTTGTTCAAATTAGGATCCAAACAAACCCACATATATACCATTTGTTTGATCTAGCTCATAAGTCTCTTTTAACCCACAGATCATATTTTATTACTAAGTTCTGACAAGTTTCCCAGATGTGGCTTTTTTATCCAAAGAAAGATAATCATAAGCAACTTATCTCTGTCTTAAAGTTATAAACTTTAACTCCCAGGAGCTATCTCCTATCTTTCATTCCATGAACATAGCATTGGCGGAGAACATTGCCAGTGTACATCTGAAGAGGCTGAGTCAGATAGAAAGCAAGTCCATTCCCTGCCTGTAACTGGGCTTCCCACAGAAGAGTGGAAATTAATATTCACTGTTGACTAAATGCCAGACACTTTACACATGTCATTCCTGCACTACCCACAATGATGATACAGAAAAAAGCTTTTGTTAATCCCCATTTCACAGACAGTTGAATGGAGGATAAGTGACTTAGAAATGTGTTGAATGTCACCAAGCTTGGAATTGATGGAGCCACGTTTTGATCCCACATACGCTTGACTTCAGAACTCTAGACCTTTTCATGAAGCCAGACTCTTTCCAGTCAGACTGAAAGGGCCTGACTGATAGAAAAAGAGGTGGGAGAAGGCCAATGAAGTATTTCTTTCCTAAAGCCACCTGCTGCCTAGGAAAAGAAATATCTTCTTCCTCAGTCCTCCTGCTGTGCACATAGTACCTTCAGTACTAAAACATTATCTCTGGGAGGAAATGGAACAAATGGCCCATGCAATGCTTCTGACCAAACACAGCGAGTCGTGAATCCATAAACATTCACATGAGAGTTGACAGGAAAGGATCAGTTTAGAGATGGATTTGGGGATAAGAGGGGGACTGGAATCAAGAAAAGGCAGGCTGAACTAATGGGCCTTAACCATGTTGTTTTCTCATTCAGTGTTACCAATCCGCTTCAGGAGTTCCACTGTGTGACCATAGGTCTAACAAACACATTTGATGCTGCATCATGTAACACCCCATACCGCTGGATCTGTGAAAAGCGTGCCAAGTGATCGAGTTCTCTGTGGTCTCTGACAAGAACAACCAACATACTTATGAAGATAGTGAAAGAGAACATTGACAATCAGGACTGATCCAAGAAATAGAGAATATCAAATTACTGTGTCTGTCTTCTATGGGTTACTGGCTGAGCTCCCTAACCAATCCTCGGGGCTAATGCACTGGCCCCTTTACAGATATACTTGCATGTACACAAGTGAGGCAAACTCCTCATTCTGAGCCAGTAATTCCTCAAGACCCCATTTCCTGTGAGAGTTGCATCTGTGATTCTTTTTTATCTGAACTGGTCATGTAGTCAATGATCCCTTCGTGCATCTGTAGGTTAGAAGAGGCTTGGCTGTTTGGGGGAATGAGCTTCTGTATTCCAAAATGGAGACTGGATACTAGCCATCTCCAGGAAACATGATCAGTTTTGTGGAGGCAACTTGGTTGGTATAAAGACAGGTATTTTTCTGTAGAACTGAGCATTTCTCATTGGTCAACAGGGCCAAGCCTATTGCCAGGGTCTGTCTGATCTTCAGAGCACATGGCCATACTACCAAAGAGAAACTCCAGACTGAGAAGGTGTGAACCTTATTTAGATAGTAGCAAGGTGGAAGATGGATAAACTTTGCTTCTGTGCCCTCATCTCTGTTCCCAAGAGACCCCTCCACACACCCTTCATCCCCACCCCTGGTCTGAACTGAGGCCAGGCTCTGGGAAGGACTCTTGGAGCCGAGCTTGGAGCAGAGAGAGTGTTGTTCCAGGGAATGAGGAGGAGTCTTGGCAGGCCAGGAATCTGCTAGGAAACCCCTTTTAAGACAACCCAACAGCAAAGATGACCAAGCTGACTGAATCTCTGTTCTTCAACAAAGCTCTAAGAGAGACTCAAGCTAAAAATCTTCTTGGTCTTGGCCTGAATCTCCATTTTAACAGATTCTGATTATCTGATCATATTTGTTGAGTATATTTTAACAAACTGGGGTAGTCTCCTGGGCCCCAGTGATCACAACATATTCCTCTTTGCAGTTCTGGACCGACCCTGCCAGGTACAGCCTTGCACTGGTTGACATCACACTGACCCCAGACTAGTCCAGCTGATCAAGAATTAGAAAAAGGGGAGGGATGCTCAAGGAAACATTGGGTGGAGGCAAGGAGTGGGCATATAAAAGAAAGGGCACACCAGGAACAAATGGAAATCATGCATAAGGAAATAAGAGTCCATTTGGCCCGATGGGAAGGAAGGCAAGAAAGAGATAGAAAAGTCATGGGGTATCCTGTCTGTTCTCTGTACTCAACATAGGCTACAGACCCTCCTCAGTGCATGGAAAAGAGAAAAGAGATGCCCGTGGGTTTTCAGTAGCAAGAATTAAACCATGAGAGACTGTACAAAATAAATGGAAATTATAGTCACCTAAGTAAAATGCTTACCATTTATGTCTAATAATATAAATGTCATTAGATGGATGTCAAATTAAATTATTGTCAGTTTTATTTTTATTACACCACTGAGCTCTGTTCCTATGTTATTAAGCTTCATAGTTTTTGGTTAATTAGCATGCCACTTATTTATAATTTTAAAAAATGAGATAATTAGAACTTGCTTGAAGGAGATTGCCAGAAACAATTTGTGTTTGGGGTAGAGCGGATGTTGGAATCATTAGTAGTTTCATGGTGTTTGCAAAGACCAGTGCTGCAGTTGAAGAGGGAGAAAAGGCTAGGTGTGTGGTAAAAATAAATAAATAAAAATAATAGAATTCTAAGCAAAGTTAAGCCCCAGAATTCAGACAACAGAGAGAAAACCACAACCGTCTGTTTTGAGAAGGGAGAACTGTGGTTGCCACACTTCCTATGCGAAGACAGGAGAGATTGCAAACTTTTAGAGTCCGGAAATGTAGACATCTAGTGATTTCCCTAGGAGACAGACAGCTCAAATTTTCCCCGAGATAAGGAGGTGCTCTGCCCCAGTTCTAAAAGTGGTCCTGTGAGCTGGGTTGGGGTGCGGGTGGGGAGTATATGGGAAATATGTGGACTATGGTTTAAGTTTATTATTGGGGGCAGGGATGATCAGATATTAGGATAGATAAAAGTCACCTTATTGGGTAACAGCAGTGTGGTTTTCATTTTTTTATTATATATATATTTGTAACCCTCACCTGAGGATATATTTATTGATTTTTAAAGAGAGAGGAATGAATGGGGTGGCAGGGAGGCGGGGGTGAGAGAGAGAGAGAGAGAGAAAGAAAAACATTGATCAGTTGCCTCTCATATGCTCCCCAACTGGGGTTGAACCCACAACATAGGTATCTGCTCTGACCTGAAATCGAATTCACAACCTTTTTTGGTGTACAGGACAATGCTCCAACTAACTGACCACACAGCTGGGCTGTGGTAGAGCTTTTTAAAAAAGCAATGTAAATCTAATAAACCACTGGATTAGAGTTTTGACTCTGCTTCCAATATGGTATGGAAATCTGTATAGAATTCTTATGCTTTCTGTATCTTAATTTCCTTATGTATAAAATGGGGCAGTAATATCTCTCTCACAAAATTCTTGCATATAATAAATAAGATCCCCACTGTGTGTCTCAATGGTGATAAACAATAGGGGAAGCCCTTAGTGGAATATTTGCAGTTGAGACCTTTATCTTAGAATTGGCTCTTCAATTTGACTTTTCATTCTCTTTATAGTGTCCTTTGATGCACAAAAGATTTCTATTTTTTTTTTTATTTTTTTTTAGGGAGAGGTGGGGAAGATAAGAGATCAACCAAAGGACTTGTATGCATGCATATAAGCATAACCAATGGATGCAAAACTCTGGGGGGTGAGGGCATGTATGGGAGTGGGGTGGGGTGGGGCAATGGTAAGATATGTACACATATAATACCTTAATAAAAAAAATATTTTAATTTTTATGAAGTCCACTTTATCTATTTTTTCCTTTTGTTGCCTGTGCTTTTGGTTTCATATCCATTAAATTGCTGCCAAATTCAGTGTCATGAGGCTGTTCCCTATGTTTTCTTCTAAGAGTTGTATAGTGTCGGGTCTTATATCTAGATCTTTGATCTATTTTGAGTTAACTTTTGTATATCGTATAAGGTAACAATCCAAATTCATTCTTTTGCATGTAGATATCCAGTTTCTCCAAGTGCCAGATTTTTAATCTCTTAAGATTGAAAATAATGTTCTATACAATTTTTTTCTTCTTGAATCTAATTAGAAGCATATATCTAGATTACAAAAGCAACAGAATATAACGATGAAATAAAATTACTACATGTAATACTACCCTATCTTAGACAAACATAATTTTATACCCCTGGATTGAAGTTAGGCATTGTGGTAGATTATATTATTGTTCACAAATGCACTGTCCCTCCCTGCAGGAGGACAATCCTTTCCTATCCTGCTGATAGCAGGCTTGGCCTTGTCGCTTGCTTTGGCCAATGAAAGCTGACCACAATTTACCATACTCTACCCCGCCCCCACCCCAGTTGGAGGCTGCCCCATTAGCCTGGACTATAATGAGGACACTGAGGAGCAGAGAGACAACTGACCCATAGTCAAATACTGGGAACAGAATAAACATTTGCTGTTGTGAGCTATGAAGATATTTAAGGTTGTTTGTCATCATATCTTGATGCAAGAATGAATATCAAGTAGTTCACATAAAGATATACAATTAGCATTGCACAAGTAGGTTATTTAGCACACTGGTGAAGCAGATGAACTCTGATGCCAGACTACCTAGGTTTGGATCCTGGGCCCCCCACATATTAACCATGTGACCTTGGGCAAGTCCCTCCTATCTCTGTACCACAGCAATGTTTTCCTTAGCTTGCAACTTTTATGTTAAAAACTAAAAATACTTCCCAAGATATTTTGACTTAGGAAGCTCCATTTACCAAGTGTCTTCCAGTTAGAGAAATATGTGCATGTAAATAAGCAGGTATTCCTGTATAATAGAAGAAATAAATACATAAATTCATAAATTAAAAAGGGTGAGAGGTTGAATTACTACTGTTATGCCCAGAACTCGGGGTCCCCAAGAAAAACCACCAGGGAACCAAACGAGTCCGATGCAAAAGCAAAGAGTCTGTATTCAAGCTAGCTTGAGCTCAGTCCCACACACACAAACCGGCGCAGTGGCGAGGTGGGGAGAGGAGGAGCCTTGGGAGAACAAAGGCTTAAAAAGGGGGTCCAAAGCAGTGGGCGGGGGGAACGTTCATGGCCCCGTTGATTGGGCAGGGGGCAGGGGCAGGGGTCTGGTTACACGGGGGTGGGGGGGGGGGATACTGTGCAGCTTGCCTAATTTGGACTGAGTCTACTTCTCTACATTCCTATTGGCAGGTTTATGCAACTGTTACATTCTCGCGGTTTTCAAGAAAAAGGAGTCATATACATAGTTACACAGGATGGAGGGTACAGTACATTTTGTGCTGTCCTGCTCTGCCCTTTCACTACATCCCTAAGACACAAAAGAAATGCAATTATTTTATTTTTATAGGCAATATGCACATATGATTACACAAATAATAAAAAAGTCTTAAAAGGCATGCAGTGAACAGTCTTGCTCCCTTCCCCGTTCTTTGTGCCCATCCCCCTACCACAATCCCACAGACAACCACCTATTAGTACCTTATCATGCTGTTAACAAGCAAATATAAGTATAAATATGCAGCAGGTCCTGGGCATTTTGTTACAGTGTTGCCATAGGAACTTAACTCTCATTTATATCAATTCACTTATGGCAAAAATGGCTTTATACTACATTATTTTGCCACTGTTCCAAGGACCTATCAACAATATTAAGTGAGGACTTACTGTACATTCATTTCTACTCTGTCCTTACACAAAAGGCTGAATGCTAAAATTCAATGTACTTTGCTTTTCTCACTTACCAATATAGCTTGGAAATCATTTCTAACCATTGAAAGAAGAGCTTCTTTATTCTTTTCACAGCTATATAATATTTCATTGTACAGATAAACATAATTTTTTTAACCAGCCACCTATTGATATCCCATTCAATTACTAATATTACAAAAATGTTGTAACAGATACAACTGTGCTTACGACATAAGCAATGGAAACAGTGGCTGGGAACAGAGTGGGGTAGATGAGGGGGAGGGCAAGGTTGGGAAATGCAGGAAATGAGGCATGAGGACAGCTCAATGAAGAGCTGGATAATAGCACTGTAAACCTGGGGGTTGTGAGGGGCACAGGAAAAGGAGAACTAAGAAATACAGTGGAGAATCAGAGCCACAGACGGAACCTACAATGAGGAATCAGGAGAGAACGTGGGCAGGAGAGGACAAACAAATGACGGGGACAGGAAGCAGAGGGTGGTGTCGTGGACCATGAGAGGGCTGGAGAATGTGGGAAAGAAACTCCCTCTCAGCCTGGGAGCCAGCTTGGTTTGTCACTTCAGCCCCACGCAGCAGCTCTGTTGCCCCACCTCCTTTGTGACAGGCAGCATGATCTGGGGGCTGTCAAGTGAGAGAATACCTCCTTACCTAGCTCTTCCTGAGAAAGTCCACAACTTAAGAGGTGTGTCTGTATGTAAAAGTCAAACCACCCTGGGATTGCAAAGGTGCCCAGAATTGTGGAATGAGTTTCTTCTCTATAAGATGCAGAGAAGAAATGAGGCAACAGGACTTTGGGAAAGGAAACCAACAAAATACGTTTGAGCCAGAAAAAAATAGGGAGCTTTACATGTAGGACACAAAGCACAGGACATATGGGAAAATGATTCAAAACCTAGAATTAAGTAGTCATTCAATTCTGCAGTTGAAGAATATTTTTTCTAGCCTTTTCTGTTTAGAAATATAAATATTACATATATATTATTTTTACATTTAGTTTTTAAAAGTTTTACTGTGAAATATGTCATAACTTGAAAAAGCATATGTGTTTGCGCACACACAAGGTAGAGCAAAAGTAGGTTTACAGTTGTGAGTATGCAAAACAAAGAGTTTATTCTTGTATTATTATTTACTAATTATTGTATTATTTTCTACACAAACAACTGTGAACCTGCTTTTGCCCCACCCTATATATGTATATACAATAAATTGAATTTTAAGATAATAAAATGAATTTTCAAGTTAACAACCAGGTTAAAAATCATGGCCATGACTTAAAAGACAAGATTTTTGTTGCACACAGACTATTTGATAATGATAAGATGGCGCTCCAAAGATAAGTAAGTACTTTCCGGTCTATTGTAGAATCCATAAGAATTTCCCCATGTAAAAGCCTTAGGGCATGAGAATCCTCCCAACCCCAGCATGCACCCTTGTCTCTCAATTCACAGGATATCCTGTCTCCAACTGCTCTGACCTGCCATCCTGTCTACTTCCCTGCTCCTTTTTACCACCACCCCTTCCATCCTCAATGGCCTTAACTGTCTTCTACGCTTGTTATGCTATGCTCTGCAAAATACTTTTAAACAGTTACAAGAAAGTATCCCTAACCAACCCCACCCAGATATGGTTATTTCTTTCCTTTGTATTCTCCAAGACAAGGCTCTATTTGCATTGTATTCATTCTAAAGTGGGTTTTCCCCCCAGTTATGTTTATCAGTTTGGGGTTGTTGTTGGGAAGTGAGGTCTAACCAAGACATCTCACAAGAAAAGAGCTATTCTGAGACAAAGTAATGAGTCTTTCCCTAACTTGCTGGCTCCCTGGAGTAGAATACCCAGCTATTTTCATTACTGTTATGATGAAAGCCATCTTCCACCTCTCACTCAATAAAGCTCTGAGATTTCTCATTTTCTCCTGAGATTTTGATGCCTCTGGTCCCCAGATGACAACAGAGAAGTGGGGTCCAGAAGGAACTTCCATCTGTTCTGTATGATCTCTACCCTGGGGCTAGAATACAGGAAAACCTGGTCCTTATGAGGGAAGGGAGCGGGGAAAGGAATATAGAAATGTAGCTAACAGAGAAAGGAGATGAAATGCTCCATGTCAGGGTTGAACAATGTGAGAGGCTGTCTGTTTTCTGCCCTCCATGCAACCTCCCTCAGCCAGGGGCACAGCAAGGTCAACTCTCCCTTGTTACTTTAGCACCAAGAATACAATCCCACTGCCCTCCCACATTTGGGGCTGGCATGATGATATGAGTCATGCCAGGTAAGAAAATGTCTCTTTCAAGACCTTCCCTCCACATCCTGAAGAAGTGTCTGTATGATCATCAGCTCTGAGGTTAGTAAGAGGTCAGGGCTGTGGAGTGAGTTGACTCTCACTATTGCCAGTCAAGAAAATCTACAGGGAGGTACTGTCACTGTTGGACCTTGGGGAAGAAACCTCAAGAAATGGTTGAAGCCTGAGGCTGGACTTGGGGTCATGCAGAGAAGTAACAGAGGGACCTTTAGGCAGTGAGATCATGAAATTATAGGACAATCTAGGGGAAGATGATCCCAGCACTTAGAATCAAACATTTAGGTCAGCTGACAGAAAATGAAGTTTCCTTTTCCTTGCTTTTTCCAGTCAAAGATCTGATTGTTCTAAAAAAAAATATCACACACATTTTGTATACTTACATTTGTCAAATTTATATTGTAAGACATATAACTACAGAAGTATAGATAAATGTATCCATTGCACTTAAAAGTTAATAAAGTGAACTCACATACAGGAACCACCCAGTTACAAAATGGAACACCTCCAGTTTCTTAAAATTCCCTTGTAGATTATTTGGTGATGAAAAGGATCATTTCAGATTTGAATTAGGGCTTTCAGATTACTCGGTTCCATGATGATGAGTCCATGATTGTCTTTAGGACAGAACTAACCCTTGAGGAGTTGACAGCAGCGTTTCATGACATCTCGAAAGGCCTCTATGAATTTGTCATTCCGGAGGGTGAAGATAAATGGGTTCAGAAAAGGAGTCACTACTAAAACCATCACTGATGCTACCCTGTTGTACTCAGCTGCCTGCGTTTGCTTGGGTTTCACGTAGAGGAACAAGCAGGTGCCATAGCCGATCACAACAACGGTGAAGTGGGAGGCACATGTAGAGAAGGCTTTCCTCCGGCCAGAGGCTGAAGGGATCTTGAGGATGGTGGAGATGATGTAAGTGTAGGAGACAATTGTAGGGATCAAAGAACCAACAATAATGAAGACAGCCATTAAAAAAAGAATAAGCTCCGTGAAAAGGCTGTCATCACAGGATAGTTTGAGCAGCTGCCCTCGGTCACAATAAAAATGGTCTAACACATTTGATTTGCAGAAGGTAAGCTGAAACGTGGCATAGACTGGCCAGATTTGAAAAAGGAACCCAAACACCCATGACATAATTACCACCCAGATGCAGGTGTGGCTGTTCATAATGATGTTGTATCTCAAAGGGTTACAGACAGCCACATAACGGTCCACAGCCATCACTCCCAGTAATACCAACTCCGATGTGCCCAAAGAAAGGTACAAGTATAGTTGTGCACTACAGGCAGTCAAAGATATAGCCTGCATTCCAGGGAGCAACAAGCCCCAGAGCATCAAGGGGACAGCAACAGATGTGATCAGGATCTCTAGGATAGAGAGGTGGCCAAGGAAGAAATACATGGGGGACTGCAGACGTTTATCAACACAGACAGTCACAATGATGACTATGTTTCCCATTAATGTCACCGAATAGAGGAAGAGGAAGACAGCAAAGAGGATATGGTGTCGTTCTTTGGAACCATAGAAACCAAGGAGATAGAAGTCAATGTTGCTAGAGTAATTCTTCAACATTTAGTCCTGTGCTGTTGCTCTTTGTGAAATCTAGAGAAAATACATTCACAATTTCAAAAGAATTCAGAAAACATCTCTTCTGCTCTTAGTCTCCACATCATGATCAAGTGGGCTCATCTCCTACTATTCTCTGTATAAGATTGATGCTAAATGTTTTATGAGAAACATATAATATATGAAGACAGATGTATATGTCCAAGAAGATGAACAATAGTCACTAATACCATAATCCCAGGCATAAAAACCCACCCACCCCAATATGCACCCTGTCCCTCAATTCACTAAACATCCTACCTCCAATTCTGCTCTAACCTTCCACCTGTCTAGTTCCTTGAGCATAAGACGCTCATTTTTACCACCATCCCGTCCATCCTGAATGCCCCAAGCCACCCTTCTGTACCTGTTATGTCCAAGCCCTGCTAAACTGCTGCATCTCAGCAGTTTCAAGGAAGTCTTCCTAGCCAATCCCATCAGACTTGATTACTTCTTTCCTGTGTTTCCTTTAAATGCAGGCTCCATTTGCCTTCTGTTCACCTAACGTTTTCACTGCACTCTTCTTTATCATCATTTCTGCCTGTTAGTAGGGTTGCTGGCAGGGAGGTGGTTTCTACTCAGGTCATTGTCATAACAATTATTTTGAGACAAAGTATTGAGTCTTGCCCTGACTTCCGGGGAGCTGACTCCCTAGAATGGATTATTCACTTCTTTCTCCTTATTCTTATGGTAAAAAGCCATCCTTCACCTCTCACTTCAGTGAATGTGCCTCCTCCAAGTAGGAAGAGCGTCACCAGCTCCCAGTTGGTGACTTCTAGCTCTGAGATTATAATCCCTCTTGCCACCAGATGACAGAGGGATTTGGGGTCCAGAGGTGTGCAGAGGAGGGTTGGACTTTGATCCCCAACTCCCATCTGTCCAGCATGCCCTCCATCCTGGAAGCAGGAGACAAGAAAGCAGCTAGAGTTTAGAAGCAACATCCTCTGACTTCACCTGGTCTTAAAGCTCTAGTTTCGGCAAGGAGACAGGCTTCCTGTCCTGGGCACCCTGTCCTGATCACCAACCAGGCATGGTCTGAGTCCCACAGAGAAGCTTGGAAAAGTCTCCAGAGAACATATCTGCTCATCCATTTTCATCAAAGTCCTACAAATAACGTAAAGTGTCAAAAAACACCAAATGAATCGCATTGATCTTGGGATCTCTGGGCTCCTTTCCTTACCACACACAGGTCACTGATCGAATGTCTCCAGTCCATGGGCACTTCCCCAGGCATCCTCTCTAAAACAGCACATGCACTTACTCATACTGTACCTCTCATGAGGCTGCATTTTCTGCTTATTGGCTCTCGTCAACAGCTTAAATTGAAGTACTTTAAGGGAGTTTCTTTGTCTTTCCTATTCACTGTCACATCTCCAATGCCAAGAACAGAGTATGCACTCTTTTCATGTTTATTCAATAAATAAATCAATGAGTGAATCACAAACAAGTCAATGGATAAACAAAGAGTATTCATCCTGACCTGCTTTCTCTCCTGTTATAAGATAGGATGCTCTTTTTACTCCTCACTAAGGCATTGTCTGGTCAATCTGTGGTCTCTGCCTGGAGATCCCTTCAAAATGACAGACATAAAAGCAATAGGGAGGAGTGAGAGAACAGGGTACTGAGTGGTGGCAGAGAGCTGTGTTGATTAGCAGCACTGAGAAGAGCAGAGTCTGCTCTCTGCTGTGGAGAAGGAACCTGATATACAGTCACCCACTCTGCAGCTCCTTTAGTCCATGCCTCACACTCCAGGTGTCCTTGTGCTGAACAATAACAAAGCCCAGAATTGCCCATCCTGAGCCTCTTCTACTCTGACTTTCACAGAGAGAAACCCTAGAAAGACACTCACCTCCAGAGAAGGGGACTTGCCTGGAAAATTCCACGGCTCTCCAGGGATCAGCCCAGGCTACCTGCTGCCTGGCTACTGCTGAGCTTGCTCTGTGAGCCAGAACAAGCTGCTGCTGTCTTCACTTGGGGAAAAATCCAGTGGTAACAGTGCTGTGGGGGACCCAGTTGTCTCCCTCTGTCTCTCTCCCTCCTGCTTTCCTTCTCTCTGTCCCTGAGGAGAGTTACTCACTGAGGAACTAAATTTGTCAAGTTCAGAGAAACCCTAGGGATGCAGTGGAGGGAAAGCCAGAGAAACTTTCACTCCTCCCTCCCAAGGCTAATCAAACTTTAGAAGAAGGAAAAGTTTCTGTAACAGGCAAACTTGGTGTCTCCCAGCCAGGAGTTTCTCAGTGCCCAGGCTGCCTTCCTCCTGGACCCCAAATCCTGGTTATCACCAAACAGTCCAGGTGATAAATGGCCTGCCCCCTGCTGCCTGATGTGACTCTCCCTGATGCCAATTAGCCCTGCAGAGCCTACTGGACTCTCAAGCAGAAGACCACCAAAGCACACATCCAAAACCCAGTGGCTACCAATATCCTCTGTCAAAAAGTTTTTCATCTCATTTTTCCCAGAGATCTGCTCTCCTTCTACCAGATACTCTCTGACCATAGTTATGGGAAACCTGGTAAGAGAAATAGAGGATCTGCCACCCAAACCAACCTCTCAAGCAGCTCAGGCCTCTGCCCATTCCAGACTCTGCAACAAGCATGCATTCCAGCTGTGGCTGTTCAGCCATATTTTCCCATGTAGGTCTTCAGATGCAACCCAGGCACCTTCCTGAGCTGCTTGAATTGAGAGGAAAAGGCTGAGGAACCAACATACTGAACTGACCCCAAAAAGTAGTATATAAAAGTGAGGATGGCTGGGGTGCTAGATAAAATAGAAAAATAACATTTAAAATATTTGTATTTTTAAAAACAATTTCCATTTTATATAAAATTAGCCCAACTCAGGTTAAAAACTAAAATTTTATAGAGGAATATGAAACAAAATGCAAATGTCCCTTTCACTAATGCCTAATTTTCCTGATCTATCTCCAACAGGTAAACACTAATAGGACTTTCTGTTGTGTCCATACAGAAGTTTTCTGTGCATACACAACATACCTCTATATAATCTTTACTTGCAATTTTAGTAGCGATATTGTCCTGTTACTTTCTTTTTGTTATACGTATATGTGTGTGTGCATTAAACCTTCCCATGTGAGCACCCATATATATCTCACATTTCAAGTTATTGTTAAATAAATACTCACCTTATGAAAAAGCCATCATTTACTTAATGAGTAGCCTGCTGATAAAACATTGTTTTTCACAACCTAAATGATGATGCAATAAATATCTGCACATGTAAGCCTGTGCATTTGTATAGTTATATCTTCCTATTAAATTTACTCACTGTTATCAAATTATCCTCTGGAAGGCTGTATCAATTTATAATCTCTTGAAATGAGATTATATTGGAACCATCCCCCTAGCCTTCTGCAGGAATTTGCAGAAAATTTCATTTCAATGTTAACCCTGTGCAGATCCCAGAATGACACTAACATATTAGGAGTCAGTGATTACACTGTGAAGTAAGGAAACAACTCAGAGGTCCTCACCCCATGGGCACAGTGCTGCCAGGTACACAGGACTCCTCCATCCTAGCATCTGCCTGGGAGCCTCTCAGCAGCTGTGTTGGGTCATGTGATGACTATTGGAGAAATGTGAAGCCTGGCTGATGGCAAATGAGGAATCCAAAGAGAATGGACTCTTCCTCTCAGAATCCTTATTACAGAACCAACTTCCCTAATTCAAGGTACAGTTCAGTTTATCTAGATGTCCTTCTAGTGTTGTCTAAGGCCACAGTAGCCCAGTAGACAATTCAGAAGTAGGAAGGAAGGTAAACTAGTAAAACCCATTGGAAAAAGTTCATACATTTCTTTAAAGCTAAGTATACCCCTACCCTATGATCCAGCAATTCTACTCCCAGGTATCTACCTAAGAAAAATAAAAGCATATGTCTTCACATAGCAATTTAATTCATGCTAGCAATGGGCACCAAACAAATATCTATCAACGAGAAAATGATATGGTCAATCCTCATTATTCACGGATCCAGTATTTGTGAATTCATCTGCTCATTAAAATTTAATTGTAACTCCATTGTTGATTCATTAACATTGAACTCACAGCCAGCAACACAATTACTCATGCTGCGCTTTTGACATGGGCATGGATGCTCTGAGCAGTAAAAATGTGAGCCATAGGATGCATGTGTTCCACCTGAGGCTGAAGAAGACAAACCTGACTTCTTGTTTCAGCTCTCATACTGTCAACAAGCATCTTTTTAGCTATCTAATCAGCACCATGTTTTTGGTATTTGTGTGTGTGTGTGTGTGTGTGTGGTTTTGTGGGTGTTTGTGTTTTGTTTTGTTTTTTTTTTGGTGATTTTGCCATTCAAGGTGGCTCCCAAGTGTAGTGCTGAAGTGCTATGGAGTATTCCTCAGAGCAAGAAGGCTGGGAGAAAATAAGCTTAGATGAGTGTCAGATAAGCTTCATTCAGTCATGAGTAATTGTGCTGCTGGCTGTGAGTTCAATGTTAATGAATCAACAATATATATTAAGTAAGGTGTCTATGAAAATGTTGTGACAGAAACTCACAGGACCGTATCCCAGAGTTTCTCCCAGGAGCAACGTATTCTCTAATTAGTATTCTCTAAGTGTTCCAGCAACTTTATAGGACATAACTATCATGAATAATGAAAATCAATTGCATATTCATATGAGGAAATACTAATACTATTCAGCAATGAAAAATAACAAACTGCCAATCCATGCAATATAGATGAATCTCACTCATATACATTGTGCTGGATGAAAAAAAGCCAGACACCAAAGAATGCATACTTTCTGACTCCATTATCTAATGCTCCAGAATAGGCAAACATAATCTCGTCTATGTTTTTAAAAAGCCCCAAAGTGATTGCTGTGGAGCTGGGAGGAAATAGACTGGAAAACATTATGAGGAAATTCTGGGATATATTATCCTCTTTACATATTGCTGAATTCTATTTGCTAACTATTCTATTTTTACTTCTATGTTTGAGAGATACTGGCCTGTCGTTTTCCTTTCTCATAAGGTCTTTCTCAGGTTTTGGTATCAAGGTCATTTTGGCTATCACAAAATGAATAGGGAAATATGTCCCCTTTTTCTATTTTATGGAAAAACTTAGTATTATTTCCTCCTACAGTGCTTGAAGGTTTTCATTAGTTAGCACATCTAAGCTGGGGATTTTCTTTGTGGGAGTTTTTAATTATAGGTTGTGGTAGCTAATACCCACCCCACCCCCAAAAATCTGCACCCTAATTCCCAGAACCTGTGATTGCTACCTCACATGGCAAAAAGGGCTTTAAAATGTGATTATGGCTCTTGAGATGGGAGATTATCCTGGAATATCTGGAAAGTCTCTCCATCTTGTAATATTTCTTGCCTTAAGTCTGTGGTTTCTAATATTACAGAACACCTCCAGGTTTCTTAAAGCTTATTGTTTGCATGTTATAACTTTTTCTACCAATTTAATTTCAATTTGTCTTTATATTCAAGTATATAACATGTAGATATCATAGAGCTGGTCTGATCATCTCTGTCTTTTCATTGGAGTGTTTAGTCCATTTACATAGACTATGATTGTTGATTTTTTTTTAATTTAAGTGTATCATTTTTCTATGTTTTTACTTTGTCTTATAATTCTGTTCTTCTATGCTCCCCTTTCTACTTTTTTTCTGGATTAATTAATATTTTTTATTTCCAATTACAATACCTTTAATGGCATTTAGATATATTTTGGGGGATTATTTTAGTGCTTGCTACTGGGATTATAATATGTATTCTTGAATTATCACAATCTACTAAGTGTTGATATTATAACACTCTACATAAAATGTAAGGTACAGTTACATTTATGGCCATACCTACTATGATATTGTTATATATGTTAAATGTACAGGTGCTATAATCCCCAAAATACAGAATCACAAATTTTACTATATAGATTCATATGTCTTTTAAAGGAATTATGAGAAGAAAACATCTATTTTACAACTATAAGAGATCTGCATTTATAGTCTTAAATTCTACCTTAGTGATTATCTTAGGCCCTTTATTCTTACTTAGGCCCTTTATTCTTACTTTTTTGTCCATTTGTCCTGAGACATATGTCAGAGAAGCATCAAGGAATGACTCTCCCAAATGTGATAGTTATGTGACTGAGTCCAAAAAAAACTTATAGATTAGAAGGCACCGAAGAGGTTACCTATTGAGGGAATCTTCTCCATAACATTATTAATTGATGGGCATTGAAATATAGCTTAACAATTTCTAGGGATAGTAAACAGAACTTTACCAACTTAATATTTAACTGTTGAACTATATGTCTAACCTTAAACTAACAATGTAATTTTCGCCCATGGTCCAATTTCTATTTTTCTGGGTTTCATGGATATTTAAATGTCTTCCCTCTTGAATCTTAAGTACGAAGTATTATCCATCCCAATAACTATGCCATGGAATCTTGACCTTCCAACCTCCAGACTACCCACCTTTGGATGCAAGGTGTCTTGCTGTGGGATTTCTTCTATATGTTCATGTGCTTTGTACTTAGAGACTTCTAACTGCAGAGACAAATCCTTCAGTTCTGGCAGATTTTCTTATGTTTTCTTTTACAATTTGTTTATCTACTAGTATGTTTCCCTTACTCTATCTTTAGGGATCTCTTATATTCAGACATGGGACTCCTGAATTAATCCTTTAAATTTCTTAACTTGCTAATTTTCCAACTTTGGGGCCTATTATTGATATTTTTTGTGGATATTTATTTTTTTTTTGTCAACTTACGTATAAATTTATTTTTGCTAGTCCTAAAATATTCTAGGAGCCCTTTCTTATACTTGTATTTTACATAGTATCCTCTTCTTCTTTAGTATTATGTTCTATTTTCTAAAGATAAACATTATAGGGGTATTTTTTGTTTTGTTTTCTCTATATAATCTCTGTTTTTCTCAAAATTCCTTTTTTCTGTTTATTTTACTTCTCTCATAGTGAAAGTTCTTTTCAAGTATATCTATCTTTGACTTTCCTTTAGTAATTGTTTTTTATTTTTCTCTCCCTCACTCTTTTTGTGCTATAAATTTTGTATCTGTAGTCCTAAAATCTAGAGCTTTCCCAACTTAATACTTTTAAAGGGAATAAAGTCTTATCTCCGGTTATTGTGGTGGGTTGGTGGAATGTGGACAAAGCGAACAACGTCCTGGCCTGAGAGATGACTGAGGAGTTCCCAGCTTGTGCAACTTTCAGTTTTAATCGGGACAATCCTTGGCCAAGTGGTCACCCTACTTGTGAAACAGGTATTTCCTTAGCTACACAGAAAATAGAGAGGACTCTTGGTGCCTAACTGCTAAAAATTTGTATACAAATTTTTCACCAATACCCTCACACTTCCTATGGTGGCTGGCACCTCCACATGCTGAGTCTCCCAATGGTTCAACCAGATGAATGGGCCTGCTTCTTTTTTGTTTTCCCCTCTGCACAAACTTAGTTTGTATTTCATAGTCTTATTTTTCTGGAAAACACTTCACTCTGCTTTCCATATAAAAAATTATTGCAAAATATCATCAATTTTACCTCCCCATCCCCATTGTCTTTGCCCTTGTTAACTTCTTTTGTACTCCTATAGTGCCTTTTAGTATGATTGGTGGAGCAAGTAGAAATAAATAGTCAACTGAGCATTTTAAACTGAAAGTCAAGTTACTTATTTCTTCTTTTCCCTTTACTATAGCATCCTGGGTGAGGGGTCAACTCTCTGACTTTCAGGAATCTTGATCCTCCTGATGCTTTACCCCCTATGTTTCAGCCATGGACTAAGGGCATATAGGAGTTATTAGGTAAGTATATATAGTGAATGTGGTGCCATTTGGAGAGAACCAGAGCTATGAACTCGAGAACTAGAGCTGCATTTTGGTGGAGAGGAATGGGAAAGGGTTGAAGAAAGAGTAGCTTTGGGAAAGGTTCCTCCTCTGATCTCTCTCTCTCTCTCTCTGCTGCGTAAGGAGGCATGGAGAGAGGATGTACGAACAGCTCTGGTCACAGAGACTTGGGAAATACCCTCTTTTCTTGGTCTAGACAGAGTCTGGCAAAAGGGTTAGGGAAAGTAGAAAAAGAAATAGTCATAAATTGCCCCTAAATAGTGCACGGAACCAAGATAGCTCACTTCCAACGTCAATGCCATTGACACTATAATTGGAGAAGAAGCTTTTTTCACAACATGTAACACAGACATCTCAATGCAGGGCTGCCCTCTGACCCAAGACTGCTGGTGTTGTACTAGGAAGTGGAATGTGGGTTACACTTGCATGTATGTGCTCACATGCGTAAATCATAAGAACATAATTTACAGAGGTTACTCTCTAGTTAACATACAGCTGTTTAATGCTTCATTAACATCTCCAAATGCCACTAGACAGTAGGTAAAGATTTCTCCATCTCTGAGCATCTGTAAATATCAGGAGGCATCTCTAAATCAGGAAAAATATTTCTCTCCACCTGAAAAGTTTCTTTGCACTGAAACACAAGGGACCAATTATTTCCTCACTTTGAAAACTTTGTAATAACTTAAAGCAATTATCTCCTTCTTAGATGGCGTGAATTTTCACTCGACTTGTACTAATACATCAGGGCACAAGATCATTCAGAATTTCCTCTTGACAGACTCTTTGCTGCAACTCTCCTAACCTCTGAATCATGGCCCTCTCCCCATCATAAGCCAAGCACACAAACCTTTCATTCCTACTCTCCTCTTCTAAAGTGATAAAGTTCTTGACTTTTGGGTTTGGAAATTGGTTTAGGATAAACAAATCACCCCATCATCATCAGAATCATACAGAAACAACTATGTCTCAGATCTAGATTAATATAAAATAAATGTTATTATGGCACTATTAGGCAGGTATTTTCTTAACCTTGGACCTGAAGGACCTCACTCAAGGAGTATTTATAAGTTATTTGCCATTAATTGTCTAAAGACCTTTTTCCTTAGTGACTATTCTTCCAGATTTTACTGCTGAAGATAGTCTGAGAGTTAGAACCTAAGGAATCTTAACTTAAGCTTTGTATTAACTTTTTAGGTAAGCTGGATCAAATAATTCAGCTTCCAAAATCTCACTAGAATTAGGAGAAAGGGTATCTTGAAAATTGAGAGAAAATCTGTCCTAGTGAGATTGATCTTTAGATTCTTTGGTTCCCTTACATTTTTTCTTGATTTGTCAGAGACCATAGGCATATGTAATGCCATGTGGGAAACTCTTAGATGGTATTTGTATGGGAGGTGAAATGTGAATTGGATACACCAACTTGCTAAATGGAATCCTTAGATTAGTTTTATGGCATCTCCCTTCAAATCTAAAGATGAGACTTGACTTCAATTTCTTATCTGACCGATTGAGGGTGAGCATAGCAGGGAGACTGCTTATGTGAACTACTCATTACTCCTCTGCAAAAGTGGCCTAAAATGGCTTTCTGGAATTCAGCATGGTGGATAACTATGCTTCCCATATTCTTACTTCATCTGCATCCTGATTCATAAAGGGAGTAAGAGGTATAAAGAATCTACCATGTTTCTAATACTGAGAATATACTTTATGTTGAATAAGGATATTTTCTGACATAATAAGGAAATCATTATCACACATGAGAAAAATAACATTACTTCAGTAATATAAAACGTATAGTCCATATTAAAATTTTCTAATTTTTTCCCAAATACCTTTATAGCTTTATTAAAACTCAAAGATCCTATCAAGGTTCATGTATTGCATTTGATTTTTTTTTAAATTTATTTTAATTGATCACATTTCCTCTAATTATTTTTAGCCTTTTATCTTTGATTTTTATATACCATTTTCTTTTTAAATTTTTCAATTACAGTTGCCATACAATATTGTGATTACATTTTATATCTTACAAAGTGATCACACTAAGAAGTCTCATATTCATTTGGCATCATGAAGTTATCATAATATCATTGATTATATTTCCTATGCTGTGCTTTATTTCCCCGTGACTATTTTTATAACTGGAAATTTGTGCTTCTTTATTCCTATCACCTTTTTCACCCATTTCCCCAGTCTCCCTTCCATCTGGCAAACCATGTTTGTTCTCTGACAGTTTTTTTTTTTTTTTATCATAAATGGACGTTGGATTTTGTCTAATGCTTTTTCTGCCTCTATTGATATGACCATGTGATTTTTAGCCTTAATTTTGTTTATGTGGTATATTGCATTAACTGATTTACAGATATTGAACCAAACTTGCATCCCAGAAAGAAATCCCATTTCATCAAGGAATATGATTTTTTAATGTATTGCTGAATTCAGTTTGCTAATATTTTGTTGAGGATTTTTGCATCTATGTTCATTAGGGATATTGGCCTATAATTTTATTTATTTTTATTTTTATTTTTTTGTAGTGTCTTTGTCTGGTTTTGGTACCAGGATAATGCTGGCATCATAAAATGAGTTTATCAGGTGAGCCTTCTCTTCAAATTTTTGGAATAGTTTGAGAAGTGCTGTAGGAAGCTCAACAGTCTCTCTCGGACTTTCTCCTTCCTTCTTTTTCTCCCCAGTGTGTCCCCAAGGAAAGCTACACACTGAGGAACCCCAGGGATGCAATCAAGGGAAAGCCAGGGAAACTTTCAGCCCTTCTCTCCTGAGGCAAATCAAATTGATAAACTCTTTAAAGTTTTTTTATAGAAAAACTTGAAATCTCCCTTATCAAGAGTTTCTTAGCAGCCAAGCTGCCTTCCTCCTAGACCCAAAGTCCTAATTACCACAAGAGAGTTCAAACCAGCCTCCTGTTCTCTCCTGTGTATCCATCTCATCCCATTTAGCCCTACAGAGCCTTAGATACCCCCGAGAAGAAGATACCACAATTAATTCCAAGGTGCACATCAAAAAAACCACAGGCCAGGGATGGACAAGTGGCAAGAGTAAAATGGTGGAGTGGGCAGTAAGTATTTCCACAGAAGCTGTCAGAACTTTGTCAGAATTTTGAAAACATTCAAAAAGTTAAAGCAACCAAGGAAACACTGATTCAAGAAAAAGACAAGTTAGAAATGTTAGGAAAGCTTTGTGGTGTTTTTTACTTCTCCGTGCCCACTCTTTTGGACCGCAATCTTGAAAACAGCAATCAGCATTCCCAGCATGGGACCCCATTTCCTGGTTCTGGAGAGAGCAGAGGATACCTTATGCAAAGTATTGTGCATGTGTGTTCTAACCAGTCTGGCTACCTGATGGATTCATACAGGAGATTAATCTTTGTTTAATGTAATACAGAGCTCATTCAGGGTGAAAAGAGATGAGTATTGCCCAAATGGGCTTTTGTTTACTAAAAATCTGCAGCCACCTGGGGCAAAAGGTTATTGTTAAGGATACAATAGACCATTTAAAGCCTCAGCAGGGAAACTGGGGAAAGTTTCTTTGGCAAAATAGGGGAATTAAAAGCATATGCACTTACTAGGGAATTTAAAAGCCCATATATATGTACAGGACAAGATGCATATTCAGAAAAAAGCTGAGAAGACACCAACCTTTTGCTTTAAGTAGGACAAACTCAGAGAGATCTATATGAAGGCACAGTATAGTCAAGTCAAAGAGAAAGACAAGGAGACAATCCTGAAATCAGCAAGAGAAAGACACTTTGTCATGTACAAGGAATCCTCACAAGATTAACAGCCAATTTTTCATTAAAAATTATGTAGGACAGTGAAAGCAGTAATGTAGCATATTTAAAGTGTTGAAAGGAGCCCTAGCCAGTTTGGCTCAGTGAATAGAGCATCCATCCTCAGACTGAAGGGTCCCGAGTTTGATTCTTGTCCAGGCATGTATCTCGGTTGCAGGCTTGAACTCTGGCCCTGGTCAGGGTGTGTGTGTGAGGGAGGCAACCAATTGATGTGTCTCTCTCCCATCAATGTTTCTCTCTGTGTGTCTCTCCACCTCCTTTCCACTCTCTCTAAAAATCAATGGGAAAATATCCTCGGGTGAGGATTAACAAAAAATAAATTTAAAAGTGTTGAAAGAAAAAACTGTCATCCAAAATTTCTAGATCCAGCAAAAATTTCCTTGAAAAATGAGGGATAATGAAGACAATCTGAGATAAACAAAACCTGAGGAAGTTTGTTTCCAGTAGACTTGTCCTAAGTGAAATGCCAAAGATAGTCCTTCAGATTGATATGAAAATACACTAGACAGTAACTTGAAGCCACATGAAAATATAAAGATTTATTAACATAAAAGCCAGGGTTAATATAAGCCAATTTTATTGTTGTTTTTTTGTTTATTTGTAACTCCACTTTATTTCCTATATAATTAAAAAAAATAAATGTACAGAAAATAATAACTATGTCTTTCTTGTTGAATTGTAGAAATCCTTTCTGTATTCTGGATAGTAAACCTTATAGATAACTGATTTGCAAACATTTCATCCTATTTTGTAGGTTGTCTTTTCACTTTCTTGATAATGTCTTTTGATGAACAAAAGTTTTTAATTTTGATAAACTAATTTATCTATTTCTCTTTTGTTTCTCATGCTTTTGGTGTCATCTGAGAATCTATTGGCAAATCCAAAGTCATGAAGATTTACCCCTATCTTTTCTTGTAAGATTTTTATGATTTTAGCTCTTACATTTAGGTCACTGATCCATTTTGAGTTAATTTTTATAAATGGCATGAGGTAGGGGTCCCACTTCATTTTTTAACAGGTGGAAATCCAGTTTTCCTAGAACTACTTATAATTGAAATTATTCTTTTTCTGTTGAATATTTTTTGGAACGCTTGTTGAAAATCAATTGGCCATATGAGTTTGTTTCTGGACTTTCAATTCTATTCTAGTGATCTACATATCTACCCAATATACTTGTAACACACTGACTGTTTTGATTATTGAAGCTTTGCAGTAAGTTCTGAAATTACAAAGTGATTGATTGAGTTTTTTATAGATATAAGTAAAAAATTCTTTGATATGTAGGATAGTCAATATCTAATGAAGCATAGTAACCTCCATCTTGTGTAAAAACTGCTGTTTGAAATTTTAACCCTGCTATTTTGGCTTCTGTAAATGTTTGCTTGCTTAAATAATGGAAAAAATAAGATTACTCCCATTCCAGAGAGGCCATAAACTATGCCCCAGACAGAGTTGTCAGTGCTGGCTCCAGACCAGGCATTGAGATATAGTCTCATGGCCCCTTCTCAGCACACAGGCCTTCTTTCTCAGAAGGTCCGGAAGTCTCATTCCAAATTTGGAAGACAAAGGATTGAAAAAAGTATAAATAGAGAGAGCTTCCTCCATGTTTTTTGCTTAGACTTTGGATACAATATTCCTCTAAGCCCGCTGGTGTATTAAAGGACTCCAAAATTTGGCTTTTTAAGGCGTCTCATGTCGGCTCGATGATTTATAATACAACACCAATATTAGAGAATATGTGGTCAAATGACTTACTCAAGGTCACACAGCAATTTAATAGCAAAATGGGTTCAGTGACTAGGGTCTCCTGATTCCTGCTCTAGTGATCATTATTAATATAAAATACTGTTTTGTAGAGGGTTTCTTGTACATAATAAATTGTTCTGGAAGATCTCTTAGAATCTACCAAGTTTGAAATTATAAGACTCAAAAATATTCTGTAGAAATCACTTGATTTTGGCACATAATAGATGTTCAGTGAAATTTCCCCACATATCTTATTCTAGAGTAAGCTCCAAATAGATAGAAGAGCTAAATGGAAAATTTTTAAATGGAAAATTGGTAAATTTCCTTTAAAGTTTGGAGTACAAAAATATTTTCACTGTGATACAAAGCCCAGAAGCATAAATGATAGATTTGACTACATAAAAATGTCTTAAAGTTTAACTTTTGCCTGTCAAAATAACCTTGAGCAAAGTCAAACACAAGACAAATAAGACTGGCAAACTGATTTATTTGGAAGACTGAAGCAGAACAGAGAAAACTGCTTTCTCTGATGACCAACTCCTTGAAGATTCAAGGAGGCTCACAGAGAAAAAGGGTGGGGCAGGGGTGGGGGTGTCTGCTTACTATCCTGAGGAATGTGGAGACTAAGTTTCTTTCTGTTCTGTATTAATAGGAGACTGATACTTTTGGATTATGTCTTGTGATAAAACATCCTCAAGAACACACATAAAAGGAAGAGAAGTTGATGGAGATAAACATGTACATATAAATAAATAGCCTATCACGGATAAAAGTTGGCTAAAGTATAAGGCTTGGATAGGTGGGATGGATACACCTCAGGCAGTGATAATAAGCTGCAGGCTTATCCCCACCCCCACCCCTTCTCTAGCTCTGCCCCTACAAACCCATTGCATGGAATTGCTGGGTCTTTGGCTCTCAGGGGAGCCATATAAAAGGGAGGGGAAAGGAGGTGAGCTTGGTCTCTGTCCCTGAACTCAACAAGCAGAAAGATCCCTCCACCTTCCTTTAGAAATACAGGGGGGAGTAGGGCAAGAGATAGAAGTGTTTAGGGACAACCTCTCCTAGAAACCAGTGAGACAGTGAGTAAATGAAACTACCCTAATAATCACCTATCACACTCTATCATACAATCTACCCTTCCGGTTATATCCAGTTAATCTTCTGTGTTCACTTACCCTGTACTGTCCCCCCATTCTGGACTACTTACTGTTTGCCTAGTGCTTACTTACCAAATGCTATCCCTATCTCCCTGAATTCAGACTCCTGTTCATGCTGGTTCTTGAAATGCCCTCTCTTCCCATCTTTGTTCATTAATATTTTACCCAGAGTTTATAGACTAGCTCAAGTAAGCTGTTCTTCCATCTACATGTGCTCTCTTCCTCTTGGAATTTCCCAAGCCCTCAGCACCTCTCCTCAAGAACTTCACAGGTTCAGCACTGCACTGTCGTTATTTGTGGATAAGTCTTATCCCAGTTACGTGGCTTTTAGTTCACAGTTCCTGGTTCAGGGACAGGGTTCATTTTTTGCAGTGTTCACAGAGTCTGGTGCAGTATGGAACATAGTGCAAGTATTCAGTAAGTTTTTGTTAAAAGAGGAATAAATGTACTTGTGAATAAATGGAGTCCCCAGATGCACATATCTAGAAAAGTTTTGCCAACTAAAAACCCAAATGCTCTTTGCTAAATGCAGACAGGTATTGTGATCTTCAAAGAGAGTGATGTTCTTCTGAGGGAATAATGATAGAGCAATGATTTCAATTTATGGCATACCTATTGTGTGTCAGAGGCGTTACAGCTGTAGGTTATCTCATTCAAACAATGCAATAGCCCTGTTGCCAAAGGAGATTATAACATTTATTGAGATCTTACTATCTACTATATCCTCTTCTAAGAACTAGATACTTATTACATGATTTATAATCCACAGTTATTCGGTGTGGTAGTAGTAGCATTATCTCTATTTTAATAGAGATAAGGAAAATAAAACTGAGGTGAGGGAACATACCCAAGATTCTCATAAGTTATAATAAAGCCAGGATATAAATGCCAGCAGCCTGACTCCACAATCTGACTCCTTAGTCAGTAGTTATTCTTACCCATCTGTGGAATGGCAAAACTGAGTGTGGTTTAGAAGGTTTAACTTTCCTCCAGACACACAGTTAATTAATAGTGAGGTTGGATTTTGAAAATAGAACTATATGATTCTACAGCTTCATATCAACCCCTAACATCTACTACTTCCCTTACAAATGAACCTCCTCTCCTGTGTGAGTGGCAAAGTTTTGGGCCTCAATTCAATAAGACAAATAATAGGATGGAGTCTAGGAGAAATAATAATCTAGAATATCTATATATTTATATCTAGCTATAAATATTATAAATATCTATAGATATGATAGCCATCTATAGGTCATCTCAATGCCTAAGAAACAAATTTTTATTTTCCCCCATCAAACATAATGCTATATCAAATACCTGGCAGGTGCTCCAGGGTCCTAAACCATCAATCCCATCTCCAAATAAAGAAGAAATGCAATGAAATGTGAATTACTTAATTCATAAATGGATGGGTTATGTAAGTCCCTTTGACATCCTCTGAACCATTCAAGTCCACCAACGGGACGGAGGTGTGGGGTGGAGATGGCAACAAGAACAGAACTCAAGGCTGTGAGGCTTCTGTAGAACTAGCATTATCAGGTCTGTGTATGTGTGGTGTGTGGACCAATACTGGTCCTTGAACTGTTTGCTACTGTGCTGTGAAAAAAAAAATTACAAACCAAAAAGTAAATATTTAAAAACATTTATGGCAACCTGCCTTGGTATGAGATCCAGACACAAATTCAGGAGCTCCCTGACTGACTCTGAACTTCAGTTGCCTTATTAGAATAAAGATGGCTCTTCAGAAAGCAGAGATAGGGATTAAAGACACTATTTGAAAGTTACAAACCCAGGGAAGTAAGGGTGATGAATCAAGTGGGAGTGAGGCAAAGAGAGACATGAAGCAAAGCTACAGGAAGATGTGAAAGACAAAGCCACATCTCAGAGCAGGCCCCAGCAGGGAGAGAACAGTGGGAGTTTGTGTAGCTCTCCTGTCTCATTGCTCAAAGTTCATGCACAGGATATAATTACTCAGATTCTTGATGGTACCTTCTACCCCTTGACAGTAACTCAGGAAGCACACACTGAGGCAAAAAAATAAAATAAAAATAAATGCCCTTTTATAAGTTTTAAAGTAGTGTGGCAACTTGGCATGATAGGATCAGCTTATGGGTAAGAATGTATTAGGAAAAAATCATCCTACCATTTATGAAATCCTTGATATTCGTAATATTTGTATTATAGCTCTTGTTTAAATAAAGAAATCCTTATTCCAAAAATTATACTGATCTTTATGTAGCCTCAGCAAACCTGAGCAAAACTTGAATTCTGGAGATCTTTTAAGTAGCTAATGAAAAAAATTAACTACAACCACCCATAGACATACACAAGCGCACACACGTGCACCCACATTGACCCAATAGACAGTTGGTCTTTAGAAGAATTGCTAAATCATCTAATCAATTTTTAGAAAATTACTGTTCACATACTGTGGCATGTGGTTTATATGTTGCCCAGACAGACTCCTGGTAGTTATTGATCCTCATTTCTACTTGTCTTTTTTTTGTTTTTTGTTTTTAGGATAGAGCAGAGAGTATTTTAAGAGAAGTAGCTGAGTTAGTAGGATCCAAAAGCTTCTTGGGTGACCTCCACTTCTTGACACCAACATTCATGTTTTCAATGTTATAAGCAGGTATTCATGAGTTGGGGATAAGCAAGAAAGCAGTTAAAGAAACTAGAGCCATGCCAACACCCAGGTGTCATCACTGATCTCTTTTGAAACTTCAACCAAGCCTAGATCCTAGGAAAGCCTGGGACTGAGATGCATAATGTGGTTGCCATGGGTCAGTTGGGATGTAAGGTGTCAGTGGAGCTCCAGATCAGCTTATTTCGTAGAAATAATGTTCTTGATCCATGCACTGTAGCTGTAGAGGTCAGTGAAGACAATAGTGTGTCCTGTCAGAATACATCCAGTTGCCCAAGACATAACTCCTTGTAATTCATAGCCACATATGACTGGTGCAGCTGTGACCACCTGCCAGACAGAGTAGAGCGATCAGAACTTCCCTCCCATCTGAGAATTCCTCAACACCTGAACAAAAGTGAAAGCCACTGTATTTGCCATGCAAATGAGCCAAGGAAATAAGAAAATATTTTGAAGGCTTCTCTTCACTGTATTAACTACCCCCCAGTAACCCATAGAGACAGAAATTTCAAAGCAGTAGCTGGAAAATAGCTTTGAATTCACAGAATATCTATTTCTCTCACCTCTAACACAGGGAAGAGGATAGAGAGTCATCCTTCTTCAGCTCCTTGCTCTCAGAGCTCTTAGGCTGACTGTAAATTCCATAGCCTCGACAAAGGATGAGTGGTAACAGAGACACAAACCCAGGAAGAAAAGCTACATATATAAAAATGAAATAAGGAAAGTTACCTGGCATGCCTCTTGGCTTCCTACTTTGTTTCGCATACAGAACATGTCTTCAAGGAATTTTTCACCCAGTAATTTTGTGCAGTCTAAATGAGGATTCAATTGTATACGAATGTTGTGCAGGTCATAGTCTTGATTTCCTGAGCATAAGAAATAAGAGATTTCCATTCCTGTCTGCATTTTCATAAGGCATCCTGCCTCCTCCTCCTTTGGGGCTTATTCTTGGTTAAAATAGACTGTAGCCCTGGCTGGTGTATCTAAGTGGTTAGAATATCAGCCTGCACTCTGAAGGATAATGGGTTAACCCTTTGCACTCACTTGCTTTTTTCTCGATTCCTTTATTCTACTCGGGATTTAATTTTTTAAATACCCAGATTTTACAAAGCGCGTCAGTAGAATAAAAAACTGGAGTTTCTTTTCATACAAACTTATTTATTTGGATTTTTTTATATTTCAAATTATTGATACATTCAATAACCGTCACACTCGACATCCGAGTGCAAAAGGTTAAATTCCAGGTCAAGGGCATGTACCTGGGTTGTAGGTTCAAACCCAAGCCCCAGTTGGGGCACATAAGGGAGGGAGGCAACCAATCAATGTGTCTCTCTCACATCGATGTTTCTCTCTCCCCCTCACTCTCTTCCACTCTCTCTAAAACTCAATGGGAAAAAAATATCCTTGGATGAGGATTGGCAACAACAAAAAAAAGAAATGCAGAGAACTGATGTAACACATCATGGATTAAACATGTCCTCCTGCTCCGTTTATCATCAATGAGCAAGCAAGATCTGAATCCAAGCTTTGCCATCACCAAGTGTATTACCATGGACAATGAATTAATCTCCCCGAGTCTTGGTTCTCTCACTTAAAAGATATAAATCCTAAGAAAACATGATGTATGATGACAACTGAATAATACGTGGAGGGGACTTAGTGCTTAGTACATAATTAGTGCTCAATAAATGGTATCTATTGTTGATGTAATGATAACAATATCACTCTGTTAGACAAAGGGAAAATATGATTTTTACACATTTTCAAGTTAAGATTCAAATAAGTTAAGTAATGTGTCCATAACCCTATAATAAATGGCAGAACCAACACTCAAGCATAGATACTGCATCCTAGCTCCCTGCTGCATGTGCCGATATGATATATACATGTGACCCCTTGATTTAGGATTTGATTCTCAAAGCCCTAAAGGAGCCCCTCCCCCCCCCCTCGGCCCTTCTACTTTAGAGAGTCAATCTAGTTGCTCCATTTCTAGTTTCACACATGTGCTTAGAAATCTGGCACTGGGCCTATAAATTCCAATTCCTTTCCCTAATTCCTCAGAGGTCTGAAGGTGTGAATATATATCCAAGAATACAACTAACTCTTCCTTTTGACAGTCACTCACCAAAATAATCTTCACCCTGTAACCAGGTGTGAACGATGCAATCTTTAACTTCATTATTCACAAGAGTAGGCAACTGAAAAAACTCAGTGACAAAGGTGAAAGGTACAGACAACTTTATCAGCATGAGGTCGTTTTTAGGAGAAGTGGCAGTGAAGTTTGGGTGAATGAAGATCTTCTCATAAGGTATAATCTCCCCTGTAAAGTCTTGAAAACTTTGAGAACCACCAAAAAAGATGACCTGGAGATCTCTAGAAAATTAAGGGGGGGAAAATGATAGTATCACACATCACAAGGCTAATCTCTCTCTCACTCACACACACATACACACACATTGATCTCCTTCTATAATTACTCATTCCACCTTCTCTTCTCATCTTTGTTCATTTGATCTTTTATGTGTAGCTACCATGAAGGTTGTATATTATGTAAATTCAATAAGTTGCCATTTCCACAGCCTATGATGTGATTGGGCTCTACTCTTAGCATAATTCCTGAGAGTAGTTCCAATTCAAGACCAAGAAAGTTGAAAGATGCATGCAAATGGGTTGTCAAGGCTTCTATGAAAGTAGTAGGTTATATTAGGAAAGCTCCTTTGATGGGAGGGAACAAGAAATGTGAGATTGTACAAAGAAAGCTTAGAGAGTTGAAATATTTTTAAGCTAGGGAGGCTCGCCTGAATACACTATGCTTTACAACTCTATCAAAACTTCACTGGATCAACAAGGTTTTCTGGTGGTCCTTTAGGAGAACAATAGTAAAAAAATCCTGGATGTTCCACTGAGATCCATTTGAGATCTACTTACTATCCTGGCTCAACACTCTGGTTTCAGAACAGGACACCTCCCTGAGTCTTTCACTCAGGGGTCTCTCCAACCATGAAGGTAAGGTAAGCAACACATTGGTAACTGAGCACCACTTTTTTGTTGAACTCCCAAATGTCAAGTTTATTTTGTCTCCTAACAACAATACCCTTTGTCTCTCAGTCTGTTCTTGTAACTTTGTTGCGAGTTTATAAGATAAAGTCTAAAGGGATAAGACAGAAATGGGCCTGATAAGTCCATCCTTGAGCAAACACCATGGACTGACAAGTTTAGAAGATCTCATCAAAGCAGCATCCTGTTGATAAACTATACCTTGGGTCAATTTTACAAGACATTGTACATTACAAGAGCTTTCCTTTGTCATGTTTTTGTGTCCCTGAGAACTACTGTCCTATTTTCACCTGCTTGGAGTAAAGGATTTTTCTGGGCCTCAGGTGGGGATGACAGGTCTTTGGTCAAGTTGTTTTACTGACTATCGCAGTTCTCCTTGGATCTTATCAGTCTGTTTGGTCATCTGTACCAAACATGTGCTTCCTTCATATGTAAGTTCACATGATATCACTGTAAAGGGCATAATTTCCCATTCAAATAGGCTGTCAAGAAATTGCAGTGGCTACTTTGAGGAACTTTTGACAAGAGCAAGGTAGTTCATTTGAGAGATACATTAGAACAAAAAGGGAATAAACCCTCGTGATAAGAGACTCTCTTGTCTGTCTAAATGAGAAATCCCTTACTGGATCACCTCCTCCATTTTCATCCCTGGGAATTAATAAGAATTGATGTTTTAATTATTCGACATGATGGAATTGTTAGGTCCAACTTATTGTGTAAATCAGCTATAGCAGCTCTCTTGTGTGTCTGTGTTTGTCAAATTGGCTTTTTCTGCTTCTAAGATTACTCTCCTTTCTTGTAGAAGAAAAATCACTCACATTTACAGTGTTAATAGCTATATAAAAGGGGTCCCCTCTTATATTTTCTTTTCTCCCTCAATTTCCCTTTTTACCTTCTCTTAAGAAACTACTTTAATTTGCCATAAAAGATGTTTGCAAGTAAATACAGAAGTTTACATTGGTGAGAATTCATGATAAACAGATGACTCAGGTAAATTATGTTGAGTAAATTGGGGCTTAAAATAACTCAATGGCATAAAAAATTAAACTATGGTCCTAACAGGTTTGGCTCAGTAGATAGAGCGTTGGCCTGCGGACTGAGGGGTCCCAGATTCGATTCCGGTCAAGGGCACGTACCTTGGTTGCGGGCACATCCCCAGTAGAGGGTGTGCAGGAGGCGGCTGATCGATGTTTCTCTCTCATGGATGTTTCTAACTCTCTATCCCTCTCCCTTCCTCTCTGTAAAAAAATCAATAAAATATATATATTTTTAAAAATAAACTATGGTGGAAAAACAACAAAATAGTGGTTGCCTCTGAGAGATATTGATGGCATATAAGTGAGAAGGGACACGAGGAGGGCATTAGGATATTTTTTAACTTTAGACCTTGTTGCATTAAATATTCATATTAAAATTATGTCTGAAGTTCTTCCCAACTAACATAAAGAATCAAAGCATGCCGAAACCGGTTTGGCTCAGTGGATAGAGCGTCGGCCTGCGGACTGAAGGTCCCAGGTTCGATTCCGGTCAAGGGCATGTACCTTGGTTGCGGGCACATCCCCAGTAGGGGGTTGTGCAAGAGGCAACTGATCGATGTTTCTCTATCATCGATGTTTCTAACTCTCTATCCCTCTCTCTTCCTCTCTGTGAAAAATCAATAAAATATATTTTTTAAAAAAAGAATCAAAGCAATTCTAAATAAATTCCAACTGAATTTTTAATTGAACTTAACAAGTTGATTTTAAAATTTATTTAAAAGAATACCTAGGTGTCCTGATTTAGAATAAGATGGCTGGTCTACCCTATCAGATGTCATACATTCATGATAGAGATATAATTATTATGATACTAGAGGCCCGGTGCATAAAATTCGTGCACAGAGGGGGGTTGTCCCTCAGCCCAGCCTGTACCCTCTCCAATCTGGGACCCCTCGAGGGATGTCCGACTTCCCTCTCACAATCCAGGACTGCTGGCTCCCAACTGCTTGCCTGCCTTCCTGATTGCCCCTAACCGCTTCTGCCTGCCAGCCTGATCACCCCCTAACCACTCTGCTGCCAGCCTGTTTTCCCCCAACTTCCCTCCTCTGCCTCCCTAGTCACCCCTAACTGCCCTCTCCTGCAGGGCTTATCACCTCCAACTGCCCTCCCTTGCAAGCCTGGTCCCTCTCAACTGCCCTCCCTTGCAGTCCTGGTCCTTCTCAACTGCCCTCCCTTGCAAGCTGGGTGCCTCCCAACTGCCCTCTCCTGCTGGCCATCTTGTGGTGACCATATTGTGTCCACATGGGGGCAGGATCTTTGACCACACGGGGGCAGCTATATTGTGTGTTGCAGTGATGATCAATCTGCATATTACTCTTTTATTAGATAGGATAGAGGCCTGGTAGAGGGGTGGGGGCCAGCTGGTTTGCCCTGAAGGGTGTCCCTGATCAGGGTGGGGTTCCCTTGGGGCATGGGGCGGCCTGAGCGTGGGGCCTGTGGTGGTTTGCAGGCCATCCACGCCCCCTGGCAACCCAAGCGGAGGCCCTGGTATCTGGAATTTATTCTCCTTCTACAATTGAAACTTTGTAGCCTGGAGCGGAGCCAAGCCTGGGACTCCCTCCACGGCTGGCAGCCATTTCTGTTGGGGTTATAATTGAAACTTTGTAGCCTTAAGCGAGTGAGCCCGGCCAGGGTGTGCGGAAAGCTTTGCTTCCCCTGTTGCCAGGGACAACCCTGGCCTGCTCTCTCAAGCTCCATTCTGCCACCATTTCTGTTTGAATTTGTTTACCTTCTATAATTGAAAGTTTGTAGCTTGAGTGGAGGTTTAGGCCTGGCAAGGGCAGGCAGGGATCATTTCCTCTGTTACCTAGGAAACCTTGCTCTCTGTGGCTGTAGCTATCTTGGTTGGGTTAATTTGCATACTCGCTCTGATTGGATGGTGGGCATGGCATGTGGGCGTGGCGTGTTGGTGCGTCGGAGGTATGGTCAATTTGCATATTTGTCTATTATTAGGTAGGATTGTGGTATTGGTCCAAAATAACTAAAACAATAGAACAGCATAGAGAGCCCAGAAACAGGCACTTAGATAGATACAGGAGCAGCACTGCAGATCACCAGGGAAAGAGGGAACTGTTAGATAAATCATATTTGGATATTTGGTTTATTCTGCTAAAAAAATAAAATTAGATTCCTATTTCACAAAATTCATAAAAATCAATTCCAAATGATGTATTTAAATATGAAATTAAAGCTTTAAAATCTGTAGAAGTAAATTTAAAGAACTATATTTCTGATCTTAAGGTCATAATGAATATTTTCAACTAAGCACAATCAATACCCAGTAACCACAAATAAAGATTGATAATTCAAGTATTAAATTGAATTATATCAGAGTTAAGACTCTTATTCATCAAAATACATCATAAAAAGAAGATCAAGCCACAAACTGGAAGAAGAAAATTTCAAAATATATTCAACTGACAAAAGAGAAATAACTAGAGCATTTGTCAAAGTCCTACAAAGCAATTTTTAAAAAAATACACAAATATTCAAAAGAGTAGTCCCTGCTTGTTGTTTGTTGATTTGTTTATGGTAGCCATTCTGGCAGGTGTAAGGTTATACCTCATTGTCGTTTTAAACAGAACAAATGCCCATTAGTACATAAATGGATAAAGGTATTGTGGTACATTTATAGAATTGAATACTATGTAGCTATAAAAAAAAAAAAAAGATCTCTTACCCTTTGAGACAGCATGCAGAGACCTGGAGAGTATTATGCTAAGCAAAATAAACCACTCAGAGAAAAACAAGTATCACATGATCTCACTTAAATGTGGTATCTAATAAACAAAATAAACTGATGCACAAAATAGATACAGAGACATGGAAGAGACTGATGAATCTCAGGGAAGAGGGGTGAAGGAGCGGGAAGACATTAACCAAAGAACTTACATGCATAACCCATAGACACAGACAATAATGTTGTGAAGGCCTGAGGCGGGTGAGCAGGGTGGGGGGAAGAAGGGGGTCAATGAAGAGAGAAGGGGGGGACAGCTGTATATTTTCAACAATAAAGATAAATTTTAAAGAAAGATATTTCCTAAAAGAAACATTATTGGCAGAAGGAGGAGGAGAAATAAAATGTTAATCATCATTACTAATAAAGGTAATAAAATTAGGAGCATAATAAGATATTTGATAGTCAGCAACAACAACAAAAGTTGGACAATACCCAATGTTGGCAGAATAAATTACTGGAGGATGTGTAAAAGCTAATATTTGCATCCTCTATGGCCCAACAATTCCACTCCTAATTACAGTGGTCTCCCCTTACCCATGGGCAATATGTTCCAAGACTCCCAGTGGATGACAAGCTGCAGATAGCACCAAGCCATATATATACTGGGCAGGACAAAACGGAATGGCACCAGATTTCATCATGCTACTCAGAACAGGTGCACAATTTAAAACTTATGAATTGTTTATTTCTGAAACTTTCCATTTAATATTTTCAAACTGCAGTTGACCACCGGTCACTGAGACCATGAAAAGCAAAACCATGGATAAGGGCGGACTTCTGTGTTTACTCTAGAGTTATGCAACAGGTATACTTGCAGATATAAATCAATATGGGTACCCACCAACAGATATAAATATTGCAGATATATACACAAAATATTCTTTAAGGTGCATGGTACAAATATGCTTACAGTAATACTGTTCAAAATAACAGAAACTAGAAATAACTCAAATGTCTGTTAAGAAAAGAATGAACAAGTTGTGGGACATTTGAACTGAAATATTATACAACAAATAAAAATGAAATATAATCACATGCTTAACACTTTGGATGAATCTTAAAAATATTAAGAATGATTTGCAGAATTATTTTTACATACATTAAGGTATTATACCACATTATTTTTCCTTCTGGACATGTTAAACATAAGAATATGGGACGTTCCTTGGTCAAATGTTACCTGATTAGCTGAGCTCTCCTGGACCATCAGAGGCCTAGGATTTCCTGACCAGCACAAGTAGTATTGAGGCCCAGCTTTGGAGCTTTAGAACAGAGGGGACTGATCCTCAGTACTTACGGTAAGAAGCAGTGTGCTGCTGTCACCACCCACCGAGGGGCAATCAGAGTCCCCACACAGGGCTGGTAACTAGATTTCAGATATAATAAGTACAGCATATGACCTAAGTCTTCCGTATCTTCACTAATAAATGGAACAACACCTGGGGCACAGAGAGAAGAGAATCAACAGATAACCCAGCTGATTAAAGGAAACGGGCTGGTTATGGAGATTTTAGGATGCCAGTGTCAGTCCATATCAGTATTTACCACTTATTAATAACGTAGGCCCCATACTATGGTACTAGAAAACCATACAATAAAAACACTGTACTAAGCACTTCCCATACTTTCAGATTTTTTTTTGTAGGGTAGATACATTTTATATTACTTTACAGATTAAGAACTTAACATTAGGAAAGTTCCTTGAGGCCATACAAATAGTGGATTATGGTTGGTTCAAGGATTCAGACTTCAGTGTATCTGATTCCAAATCTGATGTATGCACTTATTCTTTACCTAACTTCCCTACTTCTTTCCAGACATCCTTGCTCATTTCCAGTCTCTTAAAATATTACTATTTCTTAGTTCTATCCAGCCACAGCTCCCTGACTTTTCCTACTAGTCAATTGTAGGGATGCCCTAGGACCAGACATCATGACTCTAAGAGAATCATTTCTAAAAGCAAGGCTAGAAGACCCTCTATACTATATAACTCTTAATCTTATTCCTTCCTCTGCACCCAGCAATAGGGGTGGTCTTTTTGTTAAGTATGTCCCACTTCATGACCTTCACACTTGCTGGTTCCTCTGTGTGAGTGAAACAACCTACCCATCCCCTACTGCACTTAACTTGGTTAACTACAGTCAGTCTACTATAGGTTTAGGAAGCATTACATATCATTAAAAGACAGACATTATTTTTCCCATTTTTCATATAAGAAAACTGAGGTTCAGAGAAGTTAGGGTATTTGTCCAATGCCACTTAACTATTAAGTAGAAGAGCATTATTGATTAATTACAGAGCCATACTAATTTCATTATGGGCAAGATAATTTCTCTGTGCCTCAGTTTCTTATCAACTAAATAAGAACAATAATACTTATCTCAAAAAGTTTTAATAAGAATAAAATGAGTTAATATGTAGAAAACAGGGCAGTGTCCATTATATAAGTACTAGTAGCCCTCTGCACGAATCCATGCACAAGTAGCTCACTGCCACTTGCCTCAGGGGGCCACCCAGCCCACCACCACTCATAGCTCTCTGCCACACATAGCTCTCTGCCCCGCCCTCCTGCTGTTTGGTCATTACCAGTCACAGTGTAACAACCATTTGCATATTACCTCTTTATTATATAGGATATGCTTTTATGGTGGTGGTGGTGATTTGACTATTATTACTTATTACACATTTGAAAGCCTCCCCCCAAATCTACTTTTTCCTTTTGAATCATACAGCAAAATACCTGCTGTCTTTGCTTTTTATTTTCTTTTATAAATTTCTATGCCCTCTTCCAGGATCCTATCTCCATCCTCCCTTCTGACATCCTCCATGTTTCAACCAAAGAAGGTTATCAGACATTCAGAGGAGGTTTTAAGCCCATAATAAAAAGGTGTAGTTAGATACACCAAATCGCTGAACCTGTACAGAAAATGACTGGTATATTACCTACTTCCCAAACTTCCATGTTCCTGATCCACCAGCTCTCCCTCTCCAACAAGCTCCGAACCTCACCCCACCCCCCAACAGAGTCCTAATCAAGTTGGCCGTCACTCACCAGTCACCATCAGTAAGGTTAATAGGACACACTTCATGTTGATGCCTGAATCCTGTTCTGAAGATAAGGATGTAGTGGAAACTTGTAGGCACAAAGCAGGGATAGAACTTATAACCTGCGTGGGGATTCAGTGGGAGGAGGTGCAGGAGATTGAACCAGGATGAGGACTCTATACAAGTTTGTAGTCTCAAGGGCTCTCTTTCTGGTCTTGAGCCTCAATGTAAAACAGGACAGTAGATATAGAAATCTTCTCAGCCTAAGTAAAAATCCACCCTATGGGATGATGAGTTCCTAGGATTTTAGCTTTATCCACCTCATCTAGGGGAAAGAATTCCAAAGTAGGAGTCAATTAACCTTCTGTGGAGTTAAAAATTCATCCCAAGTTCATTCCCTTGCCTCTCAGTTTTTTCACCAGTTCCTTCCCCACAGTGTGTGACTTGCACCCCTCCCTCTACATGTCCCATTGACCCCTCTCTGGACTACTCTGATGAAGCAGAGCTGTCACCACCCCTCTGTGTGACACTGACTCACCTCCCCTTTATGCATATGTCACACTCAGCCCACCCCTGCTCAAAACTGCTTCACTTGTACATATCCATACTACACAACCACAGATATCAGTTTGAATAAAAGTTCCCAACCAATACCCATCACACTGCCCCCTCAGACATGGCCCGCTTATGCTCACTTGCTGTCTCTCTCTCTCTCTCTCTCTCTCTCTCTCTCTCTCCCTCTCTCTCTCTCTGAATTTTCGATCTGCCTTTTTAAATTTTATTTTTGGTGGCAAAATATGACAGGAGTATTACTTAAATGGTAAACCAGATGGCAGAATAACAATAATAGATTTAGAGTCCCATAAACTTGAGATATTCTGTGGAATAAGGCTGGGGACAGATATGTCTCCATATGTACAGAGAAGCTATAATAACAGTAATAGACAAAGAACTTAATAACAACTAATTTAAAAACATATGAGAAAATGTTGAATATCTCACACACATACATACCATCTACCCATCCATAAGATTCTAAAGTTAATTTTTCAAAGAGCTTTAAGAACTATCAATAACCTAAAACAAAAAGGGAAAAAATGAATGGGATTCATAAGCTTAAGGATGAGTTAAGGGCTAAAGTTATTAATATTAAAACAAGAAAACCCACATTAAGTTTGGTAGGCCTCAAAAAAAAAAGTAGGCTGGCCAGGTGGGAGAGGGGTGTCAAAGAGGGATGAAAAGAAAGGCTGACAAAGACAAAATGAAATGAGGATCAAGGGCGGTCCCTCAACCATGCTCGGGTTTATTCTTTAGGCAGAAGGGAACTACTGAAGAGTTTTAAGAAGACTAACATGACCTCATTTGGATTTTAGAGAAAAAACAATTCTGAGTCAGAGAGAAAGTCAATTTGGGAAACAGTGGATGGTCACATACATTAGCTCATGGGAGAAAAGTTTATGACCTAGATTAGAATGATAGCAGTGAGAATGGGAAGATATGGGTGGATTTTAGGGATTCCTCAAAATAGAGAGGATTTGGGGACTGAGTGGTGAGAAAAAGAGAGAAACCAAACAAGTGGAAGGTAGATTTATCTCCCAAAATAAGGAAAACAGATAAAAGAATGAATCTGAAAGGCTGGAGAAATGAGGGGTGTAATTTTATCATGCTAAATGTCAGGGGCCTAACAAAGATGCCAACAATGGCTTCTAAGAGGCATATGAAGATGTGGGATTGGAAGTCTGGGCTAGAGATACCAATTTGAAACTCATAGAGAGGTCGGAGTCCCCAGTGCTAACCTCCTCCAGAAAAATCTATTGTTTTTAGAGATCTTTTCCTAGATAGTGACCCCGCTTTTCTGCTCTTAGATCTCACACTCCCAAACCAGGCCTCACACTCCTGTCCTAGCCCATAGTATTTCCAAAATATCTGGGGAAAACAACCTCAGAGTAAGTATATCTCTTTCTCAACTTTTCACCTGTGTTAACTACGTCCATGCTACACCACAGGAAACCTTCCACAACTCCATGCTGTCTTGGACCTCAGTATCCAGGGTAGGGCAAAAGTAGGTTTACAATTGCTCTTATGGAAAATAATACAATAATTAATAAATAGTAATACAAGAATAAGCTCTGTGTTTCATGTACACACAACTGTAAACCTACTTTTGCCCCAACTGCATTTCCTTAAGCAGCCCTCTCCACAATGTACCTCTGTGCTCATTGCAACATTCAGAAAAGTATGTGCCACATCTGCTTTTCATTTCACACTCGAGGGACTTGGTGTGAGGGAACTTTGTGTAGTTTTCCAAGATTCATGAATGCTGGTTGATTAGTTGCAGGCTAGAGTATGCGCTTGAAAAGCTGTTTATCCAGTAAGACCCAGATTTGACTTCTAGTCTTTCCAGTCCTGTGTGATTTTGAGAAAATTACTTAAATTCTCCCTGTTTTAGGTGTCACCTACAGCTCCAGAAAAAAATTGTATCAGCCCAGACCTGTCTCCTCTTTTCCCCAGCTGTGACATTGAAATGAGATTGTGGGCTTAAGAAAATTTAAAGGTTTATAGTGATACAAAGTGTAATTTACATCATATTAAAGTAACTTAATATAAAATCACTACTAACAATGTCTCTAAAGAACTTAGTTCTGTGGCTAGGATTCAGTAAGCATTCAATGGGTGTTAGCTATCAACATCACTGCTCTTTTTCTTGTTAAAGTGTATTCCCAATTATTGCAAGATGAAAGAGGCAGATAATTGGCTGAGAAATCTTTTCATTAGGTTAAAAAAACCACTTAGAGATCCTGCCTTCTTAACTGTCATCTACGTACAATAGATCCTATAGCTGATGCAATCTAGAATTCAAACCATTCTCCAAATGTCAAAATAACTGCTCTATGAATGCTTTTTATTCCTATACTAGTGGCCCTGCGCACGAATCAGTGCGCAAGTAGCTCACTGCCGCTTGCCTCAGCTGGCTGCCCCACCCTTCTGTAGCTCTTGCCACTTGTAGCTCGATGCCCCACCCTCTTGCTGATAGGTCATTACCGTCACCACGTAATGACCATTAGCATATTACCTCTTTATTATATAAGATTTTCTTAGCTCAAAACTTGATCAGGATGGCCAGACTAAGTTGGTGGTGATGACCAAGTGATGAAACAGTAACCCCAGGGAAAGATGAAGCTAATGTAATAAAGAAGGGAGGGGCTGAGGGAAAGTATAAATAACTACTAGGGGGTTCAGAGCAAACTTGGGGACACTGTCTTCTTGAGCTAAGGTGCAGAATCCTGTCCCCTATAGTCCTGGCCTCAGACACTCCATGGAGAATATAAGTCTTGAGTCTAAAGCTCCCTTTCCCACAGACAGCTGAACTACTTTTAGTCAGATGGGCTTTTAGGAACAGCAGATATAGAAACCTGTATCCAGAAGTCTAAAGAGATAGGTTTCTTTTTCCTTCCTTCCCTGAAAGACCCCAATAGAGGTATAGTCCCCTCCTTCCCTGGTGCAGAAGGGCCTCCATCTGTCTATGTGGAACCCTCTTCTGTTCCCATTTAAGCCAAGAGCTGCTTTCCAATCTCATTGCCATTGTGCGTTCCCATGCCTAACCATATCCACTGATTCTACCAGGTGTTCTCAAGGAGAAGACTGAGCTGAAAAAGTTCCATACTCTACTGATCTTCTCCTACATGTCACAGGGAAAGATCTAGATTGCTATGAAATTTATCTTCTATTTGAGTGTCCTTGTTGGTATGTATCCATGACCTTCTAATCTATCCTGAAAGACATGGGTTAATGTAAGATGGAGTAAGGCAGACGCAAAGTGTGTAGAGGGTGCAAAAAAGAGTCAAGAGAAAGGGTCATGAGCAGAATTAGGGTTTTCCCTTCCTATGCCCCATTCAAGGGCTTTCAGGACAGGCTGAGCCCACTCTTCCAGTGCTAATAGTTGGTTTGAATTTACTCCCAGACTTTATTTATATATATATGTTTGCATTTAAATGGTTTATTTGTTGCTTCTTTTCTTATTTTAGACCATTGAATTACTGGATTTAATTATTTTTAACTTAAAAAAGTTACCAATATTTCCTTTGCTGTTCCATATTTATAAATATTATTTATACAATTTAATATGTATGATGCTCCATTTGTACATGTACTTTTTCACTTCAATGTCTAACATTACTGTATTGGATATTTATGTTTCCAATGTTTAGCTACTATAAAGAGTGCTAAAATGAGCATATTTATTCATAACTTTTTCTACATCTAATTATCTTAGTAGAATGGATTCTTGGGGCTGGAACTATTAGATCACAGGTGATGAACCATTTATAATTTTTGATACCTATTTCTAAATTATTTTTCAAAAAGTAAGAATCAATTCACATTCCTACAAACAGTGAATGAGAGTTCTTCTCATTGTACTTTCCTTGATTTAATCTTATCAACATTAAACAAAAATGATTATTGTAAATATTATATAAAATGGTATGTCATTTCAATTTACATTTTTATTAGGAAAAAAATGTCAAATATTTCCTGGCCAATTACTTCTTTAAAACTGTATATATTCCTTTTCAACTAGGAAGTTATTGATGGTATTATTTGTTATAAGAATGTCTTATATATGAAGACATTTTGTTTTCTCAGGAGCATTTTTCTCCACTCACTCGTCTGTGCAGAAAGAAGACCATGCTCCCTATTTGGCTTACCTCAAGTCTCACTTCAACCCCTGTGTGGGTGTCCTCATCAAAAAAAACTGGGTGCTGGCCCCAGCTCACTGCTACTTACCGTGAGTGTTGGGCATCCCCACCCTTCCAAATCAGCTACTACTCATTCTGTATCAGTGGTTCTCAAATAGAGGCAACTTTCCCGCCAGGCACATTTGGCAAAGTCCAAAGGTATTTTTGGTTGTCACAATGGAAGTGAGGGTAGGGGTGGCTGTGCTATTGGCATCTATCCAGTGAACAGAAGCCAGAGCAAGGATGCTGCTAAACGTCTACGATGTACAGGACAGCCCCCACAACACATAATTACCTAGCCCAAAATGTCAGTAGTGCTGCCATTGAAGAACCCTGTTGTATGTTGTAGATATTATGCCTCAACCTCTCATCAGTTTTCTCAAGTTTTGTACTGACAATATGTGTTTGATAAGTTAAGGACCAGCAGATAACTTATGATGCACTCAAACTGGATAAATTGAGGAGAAGTTTTAAAAAGAACTAACAACAAAGGTATGGAGAAGGGAAATAGGAAAAACACAAAGAATAGTTCAGTACTCCCATGGTTAGTATTTGAAAGATGCAGCCTTAGCTGGTTTGGCTCAGTGGACAGAGCATCGGCCCATGAACTGAAGGGTTGCAGGTTCAATTATGGTAAAGGGCCATATACCTCTGTTGCAGATTCAATCCCTGTCCCCAGGGTTGGGGTGAATGCAGGAGGAAACCCATCAATGTGTCTCTGTCACATCGATATTTCTCTCTCTGTCTGTTTTTCCCCCTTCCTTCCACTCTCTCTAAAAATCAATGGAAAAATATCCTCTGGTGAGGATTAACAAAAAACAAAGAAAGGTGCAGTTACTACCCCTAGACCTAAAGGGGTGAGGCGAGAGGGAGGGGGTAGGGGAAAGAGAGCTAAAGGAATCATTTTATAAAAAGACCACCTTATATGAGTTGTAAACTTTCGTCATGAGACACAGCCAACAGCCAATCTGTGGCAACCATGCAGGAAAGGAGCCAGGAGGACAAATACTCCAACCTCACACTTATTCCTCTGGTTACTTTCGAGTGCTTCCTACTAACCAAAACCCATTGATTTAAATCAACATATGCTACAAAGGTACAGAGCAGGACAAAGTAGGGCTGGGAGTGGATCTGATGAAGCAAACAGGAGCTATCCAACATTCAGGTCATCCCATTCTCTTACTTCTGCCAGAACAGAAATGCCCAACTGGATAGGTTGGCGCTGGAAAGAAGGGAAATAATATATCTGTGCTATGCACAATTTTTTTTTCATTCTTTATTGTTGAAAGTATTACATATGTCTCCCTTTTCCCCCATTGACCTCTCCCCACCTGCTCCCGTCCCCCCTCCCCAAGCACAGGCCCTCACTCCCCTACTGTCTGTGTCCATTGGTTATGCTTATATGCATGCATACAAGTCATCCATGCATAATCTCCCTCTCCTCCCCATTAAGGACACTACATAAAAATATAGAAGTTAAATGCTCCGCCACTGGCTGTGGGACTAAGGGTGACTTCATCTGAAAAATGGGGATTAAAAATAGAATTCATTCATTAGTTTGTTGTGAATATTAAATGAGGTAACCCAGAATCCAGATGGAGTCCCTGGTACAGTACTTGGCACAGTACCTGGCACATTGTGACATTCAATATCAGCTTTGGTGATGGTGATGGTGATGACAGTGATTACTTCCAAACCCTCTCCCTCCAGAAATCTGAAAGTGTTGCTGGGAAATTTCAGGATCAGAGTCAAAGATGGGACAGAGCAGACCATTAGCCCCATCAATATTATCCGCTACTGGAACTTTAGTGATAGCTCCCCCCAGGATGACCTCATGCTCATTAAGCTGGCCAAGTCAGCCAACTTCAGCCACAAAGTCCAGCCTCTCGCCCTCGCCACCAGCAACGTCCGGCCAGGCACCGTCTGTCTGCTTTCAGGTCTGGACTGGAGCCATGACAACAGTGGTGAGTGCACCTCTCACAGCAAGTCAGGGCCATCAATTATCCCTCAAGAAGATCACTCATGTCTGTAGAGATGAGGAGAGAGGGGAGGAGATTGGGAGGATTGGGGGGAGGGAGAGACTACAGGAGCAGCCTGGCAAAAAGAGACCCCCTACCCTAGAAGTCCAAAGCTCCTCCTTTGCCAGGATGTCTGATGCCCCACTGCCTCTTTAGGGCTTCGGCAGCTGGATCACAGGCCATCTCACTGCACAGAGGACAAGGGTCCTGATTGTCAGAAGCAGGATTCATATTAAAGGGGTTGTGCTCCTCCCTCTCGTACAGGCTCATTAATATGCAGAGGAGACCTCTGAGGACTTGAGTCAGGTCACCTCGTATTCCTCCAAGCCTGGACACAGAGTAGAAAGAAAACTGTGCTTTTTACAGAGACATAAATGCTATTTCAAAATCCTCAGGAGTGACTCTCATAAATGTCCAGGATCATTTCCTCCCCTTTTCTTACTCCTCCTTTTTCTCAGACACACAACCAGAACCCCGGCTGCAGCAGAGGGTGGAAGGGCTAAGTACCAGCTGTGAACAGGAAGGGTTCTCTCTCCCTTCTCCCCTCAGGCAGGCACCCGGACCTGAGGCAGACCCTGGAGGCCCCCGTGATGTCTGATAAAGAGTGCCAGACAACCGAGCAAGGAAGAAGCCACAGGAACGCCTTATGTGTGAAATTTGTCAAAGTGTTCAGCCGAATTTTTGGGGTAATCTTTCCTTTATTTTAGCTTTCATGAAAATGTATGTATCTAGTTAACCACTTAATCCTGATATTTAAAAAAGAAATAGAAAGTTTTCATCATCTCAAATTTTTTGAGAATCTGATAAGGCTGCAGCAAGCCCCACTGTTTCTTCAGTAATGGGCTCTCCTTACAAATGTCTCTATTCATTTAAGGGCTTCGTGTCGGGCCTGCAGTTCATAATACTTTTATTCTCATAGCTGCAAGTGAAAATGGGCATTGCTGACAAAAATAATTTACACTTTTCAGAAATTGATGCTGGCTTCACCAGTTCAAATAAATGGGGTTTGACTCATTTTACATGTGAGTTCTAAAGAGGTTTTTCTCTAACTTTCTCAAGATCACACAAGGCTAATGAGAGCAAAGCCAGATATGTCTAGAGCTTCCTGTCTCCCAATTCAGTGCTCTGGTGATGACCCAGCATGCTACCTCTAGGCAGGGCTTTCCCAAGTTGGGGACTAGAGGGCTCCTTTGAGGAAAAAATCTGACCATCTCTCTCTCTGTGCCTCTCTCTGCACCATCTCTGATAGGAAGTGGCTGTCGCTACTGTCATCTGCAAAAACAAGCTCCAGGGGATCGAGGTCGGACACTTCATGGGCGGGGATGTCGGCATCTACACCAATGTTTACAAATATATACCCTGGATTGAGAACACCACTAAAGACAAATGAGACCCTACTCGCTCTGCAGCCCACCAGCTCCACACCCGACTCTGCTATTTCCCCAAAACTCAAAATAAAAGTGTCCAGATAGAAATATCTGGAGGCATCACACAAGTAGCCTATGTTTTCTTATTTGATGGGGAGAACCAGGAAAAAAGATGAAGTGAGATCAATGGGAGGGAAAAAGGAGACATATGTACTACTATCTGTAATACCTTAAACAATAAATTATTTTAAAAAAAGATGAAGTGAGCACTTGTTACACTGGATTGGGGGTCATCTACTATCTCATTTAATGCTCATAACAAATCTTTGAGGTTATCTTTTATCCCCACATTATAAATGAGAAAATTCTGACTTAAAGTGGTAACTTAACATTGTCCATAGCTGGTAGATATCAGATCCCGGAGTGGAACCCCAATATGTCAGATTCTCAATCCCATGCTCTTACCCTCAAAATTACAGGAGAGTCTGTGTGGCATCACAACAGATGTTGTCTTTTATTTTCCTGCTACTTCTTTTTATCATTCAAAGGGCTTGAAGCTCTCACTTGGGGCTCAGACCCTGGGTGTGGGAGTAAGCTTTCCTACGAATAGTCATGCTTGATTCCACTAATGTACTGTATGCAGCATGCAGCAGGGAGAGAGCTAGTGGATGGACAGGAAGCAAAAAATGGAACTCCAGGAAAGAGTCAACAGCCATGAATCAAGTAAAAAAGGAGGCTGGCAGTTCCAGAGCGAGGTGAATAAGTCACCTACATATAAGGAGAGCATACGCTCAGGGCAGCAGCAGAGCCCAAGAGGCAGAGATGGCTGAGAGAAGGTGAAGGATGGGTAGAAATTGGACTTAGCCACAGATCATGAGATTAACAAGGTCAAGAAAGTAGGTACCAGTCCTTTTGTTGAGAACTTGGTAAAATGCCTATCCAGATATCCCAAATCTGGAATTCTAAATACGCAAGAGATTGGGGCATATAGGACAAGGATGGGTAAAATAATCTCCCAAAAGAAGATACAGGAAGCAATCACACCATATCCTTGGGCAATATTTTCTATTCTGAAGGTTTAAAGTACAACCTATACTTTAATGACTTCTGTGTGAGGCATAAAAATGCCCCTCATAAAAATGTCCACACCCTAACCCCCCGAACCCATGAATATGGTATCTTACATGGAAAAATTCAGCTCTGCAGATGTGCTTATGTTTATGGACATTAAAATGGGGAGATTATCCTGGATTATCTGGTAAACCAATGTAATCACAGGAGCCCTTCAAAGTAGAAGAGGAAGGCAGAATATTTGGCCAGAGAGATGTAACAACAGAAAAAGAGGCCGTAGAGATTCAAAGCATGAGAAGGGCCTGACCCATCATTGTAGCCTTTGAAGATGGAAGAAGGAAGCTGCAAGGCAAGAAATGAGAATAGTCTCTAGAAACTGAGAAGGACTCTCAGCCACCAACTAGCAAGGAAATAGGGACTTCAGCCCCCTCTAAAACTGCTCTTTCTAAATCACCAATGACTTGTATATTTTTAAACCTAAAGGTCAATTCTCAGCTCTCCTTTTGCTTGATATTATCAGCATCATTTGACAAAGTTAGTCATTTCCTCTTCATGTACTTGGCCTCTAGGACATCATGATCTTTTGTCCACCAGCTACTTCTTTCCAGTGTCCTTTACTGATGCCACCATATCTCTATAATCTCTCAACATCAGAGTTCCCGAGTTTTAGTCTTGGACTTCTTCTTTTATCTATATACACTCACTTCCTTATTGATCTATACCAGTCTTACTATTTTAAACACCATATTTAATCTAACAACTCCCAAATGTACATCTCCAGTTTGATCATTTCCCTTGACTTCCAGTCTCATATGTTCAGCTCTCTACTCAGCATCTCTAATAAACATCTCAGATATAACTTGTCCAAAACAAAACTCCAAAATCTTACCCCCAGATCAATATACTTCACCCACTGTCTTCCCCAGATAAGGTGATGACCCTGAAAGTTACTAAAGCCAAAAATGTTCGTATCACTTTTTTCCCCTCATTTTAAAATTCTTTAAAAAGTGGTATGACTGTTGAAAGAAAAATTTATAAGACTGTCTGATGGAATTTTCAATGTATTTTTTCAATATTATTAGCCTTTTTTATTATTGTTGTCAATAGTATTACAGATGTCCCTCAATCCTCCCCCCACTTTTTCTCTCTCCTCCCAGCCCCTGCCCCACCCTGGCCTTCACCACACTACTGTCTGTATTTATTGGTTATGCATATAGGTATATAAGTTCTTTGGTTAATCGCTTCCCATCTCCCTCCACCCCTGAGATATATTGAGTGAAATAAGCCATTAAGAAAAAGACAAATATCACATGATCTTACTTAGGAGTAGAATCTAATGAACATAATAAACTGACAAACAAAATAGGTCCAGAGGCATGGAACAGAATGACTTTTGATTCCTCTCTTCTCTGATATCTCATATCCATTCTATAGCTAAATCCTGCCAGTTCTACCTTTAAAACATTGCAACAATCTTTATGTCTTTAATATGTCTTTGAGTGTAAATTCAGTGTTTATTCATATAGAGTTAAGCAATTATCACGATTTAATTTTAGAATATTTTCATGATCCCTAAAGAATCCATACACACATAAGCAATCACTACCCATTTTCTCTATATCTTGCCCCTGGAAACCACTAATCTACTTTCAATCACTATAGATTTTCCTATTCTGGACCTTTTATATAGTAAATGGAATCATATGATACATATAGTCTTTTATGACAGGCTTTTTCCACTTAACATTATGTTTTCAATTTGTATCTATGTTGTAGCATGTATGAGAACTTCTTCCCTTTTTATGGCTGAATAATATTCTATTGTATGAATATATATATTCATTTTACACACACACACAAACACACACACACACACATTTTAAAGCCCAAAGATATTTTATTTTAGGCAGAAAAACATTTCTAAACTTTTCTTCTTGGTGTCATTTGAAATTAAGAATAAAACATTTACTAGAATAAAATGTAATGCAGAATCTTGTTGACCTGCAGTCTGCTGAGAAGGTCACTCTGATTCTGGATCTGCTCTTTCGTAAAGCTCTATAAGCTTTCCTTTTATCTTTGATATTCTTAATTTTTCCCATAATGTGCATAAGAGTGAAGGGTTCTGTCCCAACTTATTCATCTTGTTTCACACCCTGTGAGCCTTTTCAATCTAGTTTTTTTCATTTTTTTTATTTATTTGTTTTATCTGTATTTACTCAGTGCAATTGGTCATTAATTCTTCAAATACTTTATTCCTTCTTTTCATTTTTAACATCTCCTTCTGGGAATCCAGTTACACAGACACTTACCCTGTTATTTCTTTTATCTTTTTTTATTATTTGATTTTATTTTACACTAGGTGGTGGGCACAAAGCAATCCTCCTTAATAAAGTTGACAATTAGCTTCACTCAGAACATTTTTAATAAAGCACATTAACAAAAAGTATTACTGCATATTGTTCTGCAATCCAAACATACAATAGCTTGGAAAACAACGTTTAGAAAACAAAAGCCAACGTAAAAAGACAGATAAAAACAACTAAAACAGTGCAGATTTTGTATGGCTCTGATTTCACCGTTTCTTACTATATAGTCAGTCAGTCAACAATCCTTTCCTTCCGCTGGCTCCATTGCTCAGGACTTAAAAAAACACAAACCTTTATTCCTGGTTTCAGTTCACTTTCTGGATCCACCCAGTATTCTCTAATATAGGTCTTTTCCTTTAAAGTCCCCAACGCTGACGTATCTCGTTTTCACAACCTGAGACATGTTACCCTGTCTGCTGCTGCAGCTCTGTTTGGAAGATGGCAGAGCTCTTGAAGTTTCACCTGTCTTTTGCTTCTTTATAGCTTTTTCTGGAGTAATGTGCTTCTTCCTCCTTCACTTTGTCACCTTCACTGTCAGAATCACTGCCAGAAGAGCTCAAAGAAACAAGTTCTTTGATTTAGGCGCTGCTCCTCCCCTACTCTGTTATTTCTATGTGCCAAACAGCTTTTCTTCTCTTTTACATGTTCCATCTCTTTATTACTTCCCAATACCTTCTAAGAGAGTTATTTGAACTGGCCTTCCCATTCATCAATTCATCATCAGCTCTGTCAATTCTGCTGCTTAATCTAATTGTTGAGTACTTTCTTTCATCGAATTTAAAAATACATAATTCAGAAGCTGAAGGGGAATCAGACTTGTCCACTAGGACTGTACACTAGGGCAGGATTGTAACCTACAATCGTCAGCCAACCAGAGGTCCATGGCCAGGATTTTGGACCTTGGAGTTGTAACATAAAGGGACCCATTCACAGAGGCAGTGGCAGTGTCCAGGCCCAATGCTGACAGGTGCAGTGTGTGTGTGTGTGTGTGTGTGTGTGTGTGTGTGTGTGTGTGTGTGTGTGTGTGTGTGTGTTGGGGGGGGGATGCCAGTATCAGTCCTGTACAGTGACTTGGTTGTGTTCTCAGTGGTTTAAACCCTCTTAGTTCCCATACTGACACTGACTCTCTGGCCTTCCCATGGATTCTTTGAGATAGCCTATTCTCTTCCAACAGGTTTATTATCTCATATGAAGTTGAACATATGAATTGGGTCCTGGGAGAAGTATAGGAGAATTGAAGCACCAATTACTTCCTTCAACATAATTCAGATTCTGCAGATAGTATCATAAGTTGTGGTTCAAATAAATAAAGTTTAAAAACATAGTACTTAAAGTTTTAAAATGAATGATAGGTAGAATGACAAATAAATAAAACTAATCAAATTTAGGAGAGGGGAACAGATGTGGGATTGAGATACTCCCCCAACTTTAATGAATGGGATTCAGAAGTTACAGTTCAAAGTTGATAAAACCAAATAAGAGAAGCAAATCTTATTACTTAGAATTGTGAAAATAATCACTGGAAGAACTAAGGCAAATGGTAAAATATGACTATATTTGGTCAGTGAAACATACTAGAGAGTAGAATGGGCAAGTGCCACACTTAATTTTCTACCTTTCTACACCATTTAAATCTTTTTCAGTCCTCCCATGGACCACATCATCACAGATCATACCCCATGATAGAAAGGAATACTAGTAATATGTACATACACATGCACATGGAGCCAACTACAGCGCCGCAGCTCTGAGAATGCAAACTATAAAAGATTTAATTACATAGGAATCAAATCAAGAAGACAGATTTGCCTCCAGATTTGTTTTTTTGGATAAAACACAAAGCAGCCTCACACCCATCATGAGCTAAATCAGGTTCAGAAAGGGAAGGAATCCAATCCCAAAAGGTGACTGGGAAAATGCAAGTGTTTTATCCCTAGGAAAGCAAGTCTTAAAAATGTCCATCTGTCATGATTTGACCTTGACTGCCAGGCCAAAACCAAACTTGCAAGATTAGTTGCTTATTTCATCTGTTTAAAAATACTCATAAACTTGAGAATTCCACAGGCTAAGGCTAGCATAAATTCTTCCAAGTATGAATAAGAGGGACTTAAGATTTACTGGAATACACAACAAAACTTGGCATCCAAAATTCTGGGACTGTTTTACCTGCATTTTTGCCAGCTGACAGTTGATTATCTTGAGCCAATCATCACTCCAGCCAAAGGCTGTTTGTCTATAAAATGGGCTTAGCATCACTAACTGCATAGAGTTGCTATTAAAACGTAATAAAATTATGGACTATATATAATAATACTTGATAAAATGTAAAGTCCTAAAAAAATACTAGGTACTATTATTATCATTACAACAGTTGGTCACAAAGGACATCTGCGTAAACATAGCCATGGCATAATGAAAAATTCATCCTGCTACTAAAAATATAACCAAGGAGAAGCATCTCTCTACTTGAAAGGATGGATTATCCCAGAAGACAAAAGATGCTGCTTGACCTCACACAACTCACAGTGATGTCAGAGGAGCCAGCTCCCCGCTTAATGACTAGCATTCGAATGGGCCTAGCATGAACCTCAGTCCATAACTTTCAGTAAGGAAAAGACACATGTTGGAGAGAATAGATTCATAAAAGTAGATTAGCATGGTGTATAAGAAGTGAAAAAAATTAGGTATATTAAGGATTGTTCATTAGATTCCAGATCCTCTAGAACTAAACCTAAAGCCATGTGTTTAAACAAGGCTAAAACTTACGGCTGAGAAAGTACATAGAGAGAGGGATTGGATTCAGGGGAAGGCGAAGCTAGCTCTTCAGGAAGGTAGCATATCCAGGAAAGAGCCCTGGCCCAGCAGTCAGGACACTAAGTTCTGGTCCCAGCACTGCCATAGGCTCTCTAGGAACCTCAGGGCAGGCCATAGCCCTCTCTGGTTCTCCGTTTCTTTATAATATAAAGAGAAAGAGAAGTTGTAAAATTAGTGAGCACAGCAAACCAATCATTTAGAAAATATTTATTAAGTGCCTATGATGGGCTAGATGGTGTTCTAGGCACCAGGAACCTAGAAGAAAACAAAAATAGACACAGTTCCTGCTGCTACGGAGCTGACTCTACTCGAAGCCATGCATGCTCAGACTCTGGCTTCAGGCTGCGGAAATGCCAGCGTGGGCAGTGTGGATGGTAAATGACCAGAGAGGATGCAGCCTGACCTCTTCAAGGAGAAGTGTTCTTTTTGAGAGCAGAAGCAAGTGCCCCCCACACCTGTCTTGCCCCAGTCCAGGTTTGGACTTTGAAACTCAATACAGATCATGGCGGCCAACTGACTTTTACGACTCAAGGAACCTTCCAGAAATATAAAGATGATTTGTTTTGTTTTTTAATTAGATAACTAGACCTACTATCTTAAAGAAATGAGAAAATTACTAGATACATCTTTTTTTTTAAGCTTATCCAAAATGACTAACATTAATGCATAGGTGAAATTTCATAAAAATTCATAATCACTGAATTGTTCCTAATCTCTGTTTTCTATAATAGGAAAAATGTAACTTGTCGATGTAATTTTAAAAGAAATTAATTACTTACTATATATATATACATAACAGAGCATCTTCTTACCAAACATAAAGCTCAAGTGTTGATTTCTTTTTTCTTTTTCTTTTCTTTTATTTTATTTTTATTTATTTATTTTAGAGAATGAAATACAGGGTTTATTGGGGGCGGGGGGCTGGAGGAGGAGGAGCAGCCAGGGTCTAAAGACATTTGGGGAGGAGGGAAAAAGATGGCGGCGGAGGTGAAAGGCTGATCTGTTGCCTCGCATGGCAGTTTCGGAAATACAACTGAAACATGGACTGCTGAGGGTGGCGACTGCTGCTCGCGTCTCCCCAGACCGGGCAGCTGCTCCTCTCAGTCAGTACCGCAGCCAGGGCCATGGGCTCGTGGGGGCCGCGGCGGCTGCTGTGGCGGCGGCCGCGGACTCGGCGCAGCGGCTCTCGGTGAAGGAAGAGACCATCTTTGTGCAGGAGGGGCTCATCCGCGCCACCGACCTGGCCGAGCTGCGCACTGAGAGCCTCGGGGCCCCGGAGGCCGCCAACACCGATTTGGAGGATTCTTAGGAGTTCTCATCTTACATTCAAGTCCTCTAGCCATTTTGACGGAGGAGAATCAAGAAGGCGGCTAAGATAAACAAAGGAACTGCGAACGGCGCCGCGCACAGCAATTTCAGGGGCACGACTGGAGGACAGAGCGTCTGCAGCCCAGAACTACAGGAGAGATGGCTGAACGGCAGATTTACAGCTAAGAAGGAAGAGGAAACCAGCGAAATCGGAGGGGACGAGGTGCGGAGGCGCGTGGGTCGGGCCGGTGGCGGGGGAAAGGGGCTTTTGTTCCAAACCTAGGGGAGATTAGCTCTCCATCACCCTGAAATCCAGCTTCTGGGGACCCGCGGGAGACCCAGATGCCTGCGGGGAGAGGCGGGACTCTTGCGGAGGTGCGCCCAGCAATCAGTGTTTGCTGCGCTAGAGCGCGGAATGAGGGGACTTAGAAACTTGGAAGGCAGAAGGAGCAGACTCGCAACCATTGCGGCTCGCCGCACCATGGCCGGTTGGCGCCCTGAGACCCCGCCCCGCCCTGAGACCCCGCCCCGCCCTGGGACCCATCCCGCCCTGAGACCCGCCCCGCCCTGGGACCCGCCCCGCACGTTTTGAAGACCCGCCCCGCAAGTCTTGCAGGCGCACCTACGCTCCAAGCAACGGCTTATGCATGTGGGTGGCCTGCCCTCTGGCAGCGGACCAGATGAACTGCTGTTCTAGTCGGACTGCTCCAGAGCCACTCAGACAGGAGGAGGAAACTACAGTTCTTGCTGTAATCCCTGCTGAGTGCCTAAGGCAGTGGCTGATCTACGCCCCATTGGGGACCCGGAAACGAGGGCATCTGGTGGTCTGTGGGAAATGACACCAGACTTCAACCACGCGCATAAGGGACACATCCAACAGGCAGATTCAGTGAGCGCCAAAGCCTTGCTGCACCAAGACCCGGCCCATAGGAGTGTCTCCTGCACAGCAACTCTTCCTTTATAGACAAAGAGAGCCCTCCCGGTGGCACCAGCAACAATCAAGACTTAACTATACAAGGGAGGACCGGGATGGAGGCATAGGGCGGAGGCCTGGATGTTGCCTGCCACAACAACTTTGAGGCTGCGACGGGAGAGCGGAGCAGACACCACCCAAGACCACTGTAGGGCTGGCTGAGTGGATGCTCTGCAGCTAGAATAAGAGGGGTATGTGGGATGATGCTGATGCAGATGACCCAAGGACCACACTTTGGGAACTGCGGCTCGGGCGACGCAGTGGCGACCTGGAGCGTGCTCGGCGCGGTCCCCCCGGCGGTCTCCAGCTGAGGGGGCGGCTCCACTTGCTGCCGAGCACAGACAGACAGGCCCCTGTGAGACGTGGGGTGGGGGACTCCGCGCTTGCTGGCCTCCGAGTCCTTCAGGAATCTCGGGGCCCCGGGGGCGGCCGGGTGCGCATGCTTGGCGACCGGCCGCCGCTGCGGACCCAGGGGCCGGCGCAGCGACGCCGGACCGGCCCGCCGCCATGCACCAGGCGCACCGGAGCTTCGCCGAGCAGCCGCCCGACGAGTTCTGCGGCGGCCGCCCTGGAGCTCTGGCAGGATGGCCGGGGGGGTTGCTGGGGGGGAGGTTGACCGACGGGAATTGGGATCGGTAGGACGGGGCCCCGCTGGGACCCGGGTGCGGGCGGGGTTGCGCGCCTCTGGGCTCGGGAGTGGTCGCGTGCCTCCGGGTATGGGTGGGGCCGCGTGCCCCTGGGTCCAGGTGAGGCCGGATTCCGGGTCCGGGTGAGGCCAAGTGCCCCTGGACCCGGATGACGCTGGGTCCCGTGCCCGGGTGAGGCCAAGCGCCCCTGGGTTTGGGAGAGGCCAAGCGCCCCTGGGTCCGGGTGAGACCATGTGTCCCTGGATCCGGGGGAGGCCTCGTGCGCCTAGGCCCGGGTGGGGCCACGTGCCCCTGGGTCTGGGGGAGGCCAGGCGTCCCTGGGTCCGGGTGGGACCATGTGTCCCTGGATCCGGGTGAGGCCTCGTGCGCCTAGGCCCGGGTGAGGCAACATGCCCCTGGGTCTGGGAGAGGCCAGGCGTCCCTGGGTCCGGGTGAGACCATGGGTCCCTGGATCTGGGTGAGGCCTCGTGCCCATGGGTCTGGGAGAGGCCAAGCGTCCCTGGGTCCGGGTGAGACCATGTGTCGCTGGATCCGGGTGAGGCCTCGTGCACCTAGGCCCGGGAGAGGCCACGTGCCCCTGGGTCTGGGAGAGGCCAAGTGCCCCTGGGTCCGGGTGAGACCATGTATCCCTGGGTACGGGTGAAGCCAGATCCTGGAGCTATGAGGGTCTCAGGAGACCTGCACACGGCTGCTGCTCGGATCCTTTTCCGCTCAGGCGGATGAGCTGCGGCTAATTTATGGTGAGGACGTCACTCTGGATCTCGTGGCTCAACTGGGTCTGTAAATCACTCAGCTTCTTCTTTAACCCAGAGAGGGCTGAGAGGACGATGGTTTCAGGGCGCAGAGAGCCACAGGACTCCACGTTGTAGTAAAACCTCTCCGGCTTGCCATTGGGGTCATACGGAGCCTGAGACTCATCTTCATCCAGCTCTGAGTACTCGCTCTTTGGCCACTCCTCTGGCTTGGGGTACACCGTGTGCCTCAGGGCATTGTCGGGGTCATATTCAAAAGCCACCCCTGCAGTCGGGTTCCACTTGGCATGCTCCTTGCCAAAGCCCTTCTTGGCATAGGCACGGAGTCTCAGCTCCTGGCCCTTCCGCAGCTTGACGATGACGATGTCTTCCTGGTCCACGTAGTCATTAGGGTCATTATCTCGGTTCCGGGACGTCACTGGAATGACCCGGGGGCTGTTGGAGAGGAGGTCTCGAGACGTGACGTGACGAGTCTGGTCTTCGTTGCACCGCACGTCGAGAGTGAACTCCACCGAGCACTCGGGGCAGAACTCCTGGCACGTGCAGTCCCGGGAGTCCTGCAGCTTGTCCACAATGTCATCGCTAGTGAGGGGGATTAATCCAAGCCTGTGAGCGATGAATTCGTCGTGAAGGACTGAGGAATTGGCGTCAATCTGAACCCAGTCAATGGCTATTATGGGCACCTCGGCGATGAAGACCCTCCGAATGGAATTAGCCACCGCTAGGTCCGTGTTCTCGATGATGAACTTGACATTCTCGTCGGTGAGCTCCGTGATCCGCACGGTGGGCTGGTTGGCATACGGCATTGTGCTCCGTGGCCCGGCGGGCCGCCGGCGTCAACCCTCTTTCTTTTTCTTTTTAGTTAAATTTTTTATTGTTTACACTATTGCAGATTTCCCCCATTTTCTCCCCCTTTGCCCACCTCCACCCAAGCCCCTGCCCTTAGCGTTGATTTCTATAATACATTAAAATAATGTACTTTGCATTGCCAAGAGAGAAATAGTTTGATTTTTTAAAATATATTTTTATTGGTTTCAGAAAGAGAATGAGAGAAGGAGAGCGAGATAAAAATATCAATGATGAGAGGGAATCATTGATCGGCTGCCTTCTGTACACCCCTAACTGGGGATTGAGCCGCAATCTGGTCATGTACCCAATTGAGAATCAAACTGTGACCTCCTGGTTCATCGATCAACACTCAACCACTGAGCCACACCGGCCGGGCAGTATTGACTTTTATTCTGTATTTTCTGTTGCCCATATGTGTGAAAAAAAAAAAGGGAAAAATTTAAAAGATGTAAAAGTCTTACAGAGATCTATCAAAGGAGTGTCTCAAAAGAGTATCCTGGCCACTTCCTTCTCTGAAGCTCACAAGCCTCAGGACTTCCAAGCACGCACTGTCTTCCACAAGAATCTCTGACAAGCCTGCTTTATCCTGGGATTCCCCATGATCAATATGACAGAATGAAGAGAAGGATAGGCAGCCATGAGTGTCTCCGAGATGAAGATAGTGGTGAGATTAACAGGAGAAGATTTGGAGGTGATAGAGTAGGGGCTGGCCACGACGTAAACCAAGTAAAGTACAAGGAAGCAGACCAAGGACTTCAGGACAGTGATGTGAGCCTTGGCTCGAGCATCATTCCGGCCAGCTGTATGGACTTTCATCTTCTTATGGTGTCTATACAAAGAGACAATTAACATCCCAGAGGAAATTAGAAACACAGAGAAAGGCAACCCACTTCCTGCATTGAGCTGTAATATATGCAGATACTGCCAGTCTGAAAGGGAGTACAGAATGCTGCTGTTTCCTTGGAAAGGACTCTGGGACTTTAAGCCAACATCGGCTATAATTAGCAGATTGATCAGGAAGCACCCCAGAAGACACCAGGCACTCAGACTATAGGCCCTCTGCTTCAGCCATAGGTAGACAGGGTGTTCAAAGGTCGTGATCTTCTTGCAGTAGAAGACACTGAGGAAAGTGGCAAACCACAGGCTGGCCTGGCTGACCACAACCCAGAAGACACTGAGATAGCGAAACCAGATGCAGCTCTTGAAAATCGAAAACAGCATTAGGTCCACCATAATCAGGCACTGCAGGAGAAGTCGGCAGCCAGCCAGGCCTAGGACAATGAGGTTGTAGGAGGACTTCTTGAGTTTTCTTACCCATTCTACAAAACTCCAGACCACAAGGACTCCATTTCCAACCAGGCCAATGAGAAATTCGGCCACTGCCACCACCATCAGCAGTCCTAGGGTGGCAATACGCATGGCTGGGGAAAGAGTCCCTCACGGCAGCCTCAGGAGGTGCCTTGCTTCCCTGCTGATGAATGTGTATGAGCTTCAGATCCCCTGAGGGTGACACCACACTCACAGTAAATTTTCATACCACAAAACGATTTAGCCTTGTCCTTCTGTAACCTATCCTCAAGCAGAGGCTGAACAGCTGTGACCAGGAACAGACAGTTCAGAAGATATGATCCCCTCTGTATTTGCATCCACATGAATGAACTCTGACCCTACTCAGAGATGTGAAACAGTAGAACAGACACCAACTTTCCTCCTCCAGGGTCACGAGCTAACATCTAGACACCAGCACATAATATGATAAGACCTCCCAACAAGAAAGGTGGGAACAAAACATTCTGATTCCATACCTTGCCAGATGTGAGCTCTTATGTATAAAGATAAATTTTATTTTCATATAAAGAACTTTGAACATATAAGCATAAAAGCTGAATAAATGCAGAAATTTTCAAAATATTTCATTATCAAAGAGAAAAGTAGGGGAAGTTTTGAGAAGAAATCAATCAGGGAACCAAAACATTAAGTGCCAAATAATAAAAATGTAGGTTAGGTAGAGAAGCCATTCTTGTTAATCAGGGTCTTGAAGTCACTTGCCCTTTATGATAACGATCCTCGCACACTTGACTTGGCATATATCTCACATCAAGGTCTTAGAGAAAGGAAATGAGAAAGAAGATGAGCTCAAAGAAGTGGGGGGGGGGGGGGAGACTAGCACAGTTATCAAAAAATATAGGGAATGTGGGAGACTTTGCAAGGGCCTCCCTCTTGCAGCTCGGCCACCAACATGGCATCCAGACTGAGGAAGACCCAAAAACTTTGGGGCCACATGAGCCACGGCCACAGCTGCATCAGCAAACACAGGAAACACCCGGGGTGTGGTGGGGAGGCACAGTAATGCTGTTGGCTTGTATCATCACAGGATCAACTTCGACAAATATCACCCAGTTACTTTGGAAAAGTTGGTGTGAGGCATCACCACCTAAAGGGGAACCAGAGCTTCTGCCCAACTGTCAACCTTGATAAACTGTGGACCCTGGTGAGCAGACAAGGGTAAATGCTGCCAAGAGCAAGACTGGAGCTGCTCCTATCATTGAGGTGGTGCGATCGGCTACTACAACGTTCTGGGGAAGGGAGAGCTCCCAAAGCAGCCTGTCACTGTGAAGGCCAAGGTCTTCAGCAGAATAGCCGAGGAGATGAAGGGTGTTGGTGGGGCCTGTGTCCTGGTAGCTTGAAGCTACATGGAGGGAAGTTCATTAAAATGTCCGTAAGTAAAAGAAGGAAGGAAGGAAGGAAGGAAGGAAGGAAGGAAGGAAGGAAGGAAGGAAGGAAGGAAGGAAGGAAAAGGAATGTGCTTCATTTATTGTCCAGATTCAAACTTCCCTGGGACTGGCCTAGCACAGATGTGTTTGTGGAAGACTAAATTCTAAGATGGCCCAAGACTCCCACTTGGAATAATCCTTGAGCTGCAATGGGGCTATGAAAAAAATGGGATGGCATGTCTTTGCTTTCATTACATGGCAAAGATGAAGGGCTTCTGCAGATGTGATTAAGATCCCAAATCATTCAAGTTTGAGTTCATCAAAAAGGAGATCATCCTGGGTGGGCCCAATTTAATCACCTAAAGTCTTGGAAGAGGACAGGGCTCTCCTGCCGTCTTTGAACAGTCCAGCTGCCACATGGTGAGAAACTGCAGGAAGCCTCTAGATGCTGAGACTGGCCCCCAGTTGACAGCCAGTAAGAAAACCTTAGTCCTACAACTGCAAACAATTGAATTCTTTCCACAACCAGTGAGCTCGAGAGAGTGCCCTGAGCTCCAGGGAAGGTACAGCCTAGCCAACATCTTCACTGCATCCTGTGAGACCTTGCGGAGAGCGTCCACTAAGGCTGCACTCCAACTTCCTGATCCCAGAAGGTGTGACACAACAAATGCATGTCCTTTTAAGCTTCTAAGTTTGTGTTGCTACACAAGAAACAGAAAAGCAACACAGTGTTCAAAACAGGCTAGAAGCAACGTTGAGGAAATGAGAAGAAAGAGGAATTGGATGAGAAAGAAGGAGGAAAGCTGGGCTAGCTTTTTAGGAAGGCAGCATGAGTGTGGTGGAAAGAGTTCTGTAGGAGGAGTAGGGAGCTCCAACTTTTGGACTCAGAGCTGTCTCAGGCGCTCTACAAAGCTGCAGGCAAACCACTGTCCGCTCTGGACCTCAACTGGTCTACTAATAATACAGTGGACTTTAGGATCAGATTTCCATTCATTCAGATAGGGTAAAAGTACGTATTATGTACCAGGCAGTGTACCAGGCACAGGAGCACAGCAGTGAGCATGCATGGACCCTGCTTCCTGGGAACACATCTTGTAAGACCTCGGGCCTACAGCTGTGGAGACGCAGAAGAGAAACTCATAATCTGCCACAGGCCAGAAAACCTGGGTGAGAGATGAACCTCTCCATTTTTATTGAATTTATCAGGGTGACATTGATTCATTGCAGCGTTACTTACAATAGCCAAGATCTGGAAGCAACCCAAGTGCCTCTATCAGTAAATGAGAGGATAAAAAAGCTGTGGTACATTTACACAATGAATACTACTTGGCCATAAAAAAAGACAAAAATCTTACCTTTTGCGACAGCATGGATGGACCTGGAGAGCATTATGCTAAGTGAAATCAGTCAGAGAAAGACAAGAGCAGGGTTTTTATAGTGACTTTTGACAGCAGACATAACTGCTCCTCTCTCGCACCCTGCCCTGCCCCTCTCTAGGGTCTGGGCCATGGAACATCATACAAAGCATAGCAGTTGACTGATGTATATCCAGAAAGCCTAGAATGGTCTAAAAAATAGATAGGTAGATAGGTAGGTAGATAGATAGATACATACATACATACATATATACATACATACATACATACATACATACATATAGCCATAAATATAATGGTTTATTGATACTACTTTATTACTGGTATTAAGCAAGGCTAACCCCAGTCAGAGAAAGACAAGTATTACATGATCTCACTCATATGTGGAATCTAATGAACAAAATAAACTGATGAATGAAATAGATCCAGAGACATAGAAGCATGGAACAGACTGATGAATCTCAGAGGGAAGGCCTGAGGAAAAGGCTCACTTATGGAGGGGGAGATTAACCAAAGAACTTATGTGCATATATCACATAACCCATGGACACAGACAATAGTGTGGTAAAGGCCTGGAGGGTAGGTGAGTTCGGGGTAGAGGAGGTTAATGGGGGATAGAGGGAGTTATCTGTAATACTTTCAACAATAAAGATAAACTTTAAAAAATAAATTAACAATAATTTTAAAAAGGCTAAACCACATAGGAAATTGATATAATTGGTTAAATCCAATAACAAAAATGCTTGCCTAGGCCCGTGGTTGAAGTAGACTTATGAACCAAAAGGTCACCGGTTTGATTCAGGTCAGGACACATGCCCAAGCTGCTGGCTCAATCCCCAGTGTGGATGTGCAGGAGGCAGCCAATCAATGATTAACTCTCATCATTGATGTTTCTATCACTCTCTCCCTCTCCCTATCTCTTTCTGAAATCAATAAAAACATATATTTTTAAAATAATAAAAAAATTTAAAAAAGAAAAATGCTTGCCTAAAATTATCTAGCAATTAATGTACAGAGTTGTATTTTTTGAAAAACACACATTATTTCAAAATAATAGCTACTTTCTACTTCCCTTCATCAGGAGAGGCATAGTGTGTTGGTGAAGAAAATGGAATTATCCACAGCAACTTAGAAAAATATGATACTTCCATGCAAAACATGAAGACTCAGTTTTGTGTTTTGGGTTTTATTAAAATAATGTACTTTGCATTGCTTAGAGAGCAATGGCTCTGGTTTCTACTCTGTTTTTCATGTTACCCTCTTATTTTATTGTAAAATCAAAGAAGAATTGAGAACAAAAATGTAAACTTTACTTAATTTTACAGTAAATTAATTGTATGCTGGCAAGTATGTGGAGTAAGGGCTAACTAGATCTTTTTCCCATGCCATGGCCTCTAGTATCTTCAAGCCCAGCCCTCCTTCCACAGAATTCTCCAATAAGTATGATTCCTCGTGGCCATTACCATAGAATGGATAGAAAGAAGTGTAGGCCACCATGTGTGTCTCAGAGATGGGACCGTGGTGAGCTCGGAGTGGGGAGAGTTGGAGATGATGGGAGAAGGATAGCCATGACACAAAAAGCCAAATCGAGGAGAAAGAAGTAGCTACACAATTTCAGTTTCAAAGACTCGGATCTGAAACTTTCACCCAAAAATTTCCCTTCCCCATAAAGTTGCAAGGCTAAGTACAGCTCCATCCCTCGTCTACATCTGACATATGTCACTGGCAGTGTGTATTCCAGTACACAGGCAGCCTTTTCAGGGCCTCCTAGAATTGTGCCTGCATTGCCACTAGATGGCGACAAGGCAGTTCTTCTATAGCTGCTGATAACCTACGCAAATCAGTTCTCTTAATGCGCGAAATAAGTCCAGAAATTCAGAAACTGGGCTGCCTAGGCACATCATTAACATGCATGTGTAACAGGAACAAAAACTGTAGCGGAGATATTCAGAAATTTTCCAGCCTCTTTCCCACCGCCCTATGAAGAGGTGGGGTTGGGGCTCTGGTTTGGTATAATTTAGGTCCTAGGAGGGGGAAAGGAAGCATTCCTGGCCTGCATGCAGCAAGGATCACAGTCTTAGGGGAAGAACATGATAAACACGAGCAGGGATGGAGAACATGAATGAATGGGGCGACTCGGCAGATGACAGAACAGGAGCCCTTTTTGTCTGCTTCCATAAGTATGAAGATTGGGGAAGAGAGCTAAGCACAGTAGACAAGATTCAGGAGACCACTGTAGGAAGCTGGGCTTTATTCCCTTTCCCTGGGGAGTGAGCTGGACTTAGAGATTTCTAAGCAAGAGAGTCTGAAAAGGGAACTAAAGAACTGTGCATCGGAGAAACCCAGCAGACATCATCTTAACCAAGCCATGGAGGGTCACATGACCAGTGATTAGCCATAATGATATCATTACCCATGAGGAGATGTGATGAGAAGGGCACTTCCCCTCCTCAAAGGCCCATAATCCCAGTCTGACCATGAAAAAAAGATCAAACAAACCCAGATAGAAAGACACTTTACAAAATGCTTGTACAGTAATCTCCAAAACTGTTAAGGCCATGAAAACCAAAGGGAGATAGGTAGAGAAACATTACAGAGCAGAGTACACTAAGAACTGAGGATGAAATGCAACATGATATCCTTGATTAGATCCTGGAAAAGAAACTGGTAAAATTTGGAGAAGGTCTGTAGTTTAGTGAATAGGTAATGAATGTATCAATGCTAGTTTCTTCATTTTAACAAATGCATTAGATTATATCCTCTCTAATAAAATGGTAATATGTAAATTAACCATCACTCCGCTACATAAGCCATGCCCACCAGCCAATCAGGGCAAGTATGCAAATTAACCCAAATCAAGATGGCTACAGCCACAGAGAGCAAGGTTTCCCAGGTAACAGAGCAAGCCAAGCTTTCCGATAGCCGTTGCAGGCCTAAGCTCCACTCAAGCTACAAAGTTTCAATTATAGAAGGTAAACAAATTCAAACAAATGGCGGTAGAATGGAGCTTGAGAGAGCAGGCCAGGGTTGCCGTCGGCAACAGGGGAAGCAAAGCTTTCTGCACACCCTGGCCGGGCCCACCCGCTTAAGGCTACAAAGTTTCAACTGTAGAAGGTGAATTAACTGTCACAGAAATGGCTGCCGCCCTGAAGGGAGCAGCAGGCTTGACTCCGCTCCAGGCTACAAAGTTTCAATTGTAGAAGGAAAATAAATTCCAGATACCAGGGCCTCCACTTGGGTTGCCAGGGGGCGTGGCCGGCCTGCAAACCACCACAGGCCCCTCGCTCAGGCTGCCCCACGCCCCAAGGGAACCCCAACCTGATCTGGGACGCCCTTCAGGGCAAACCAGCTGGCCCCCACCCCTGTACCAGGCTTCTATCCTATCTAATAAAAGAGTACTATGCAGATTGATCATCACTGCAACACACAATATAGCTGCCCCCATGTGGTCAAAGATCCTGCCCCCATGTGGACACAAGATGGCCAGCAGGAGAGGGCAGTTGGGAGGCACCCGGCCTGCAAGGGAGGGCAGTTGAGAAGGACCAGGCCTGCAAGGGAGGGCAGTTGGAGGTGATCAACCCTGCAGGAGAGGGCAGTTAGGGGTGACTAGGCCGGCAGAGGAGGGAAGTTGGGGGCAAACAGGCTGGCAGCAGAGTGGTTAAGGGGTGATCAGGCTGGCAGGCAGAAGCGGTTAGGGGCAATCAGGAAGGCAGACAGGCAAGCAGTTGGGAGCCAGCAGTCCTGAATTGTGGGATGATCCCGGTGGTATCAGGCCTAAACGGGCAGTCGGACATCCCTTGAGGGGTCCCAGATGGGAGAGGGTACAGGCTGGGCTGAGGGACAACCCCCCTCTGTACACGAATTTCGTGCACTTGGCCTCTAGTTTATTTATATTAGAGAACCTGTAAGTTGTCACATCTTGAAGAAACTAACTCCAAAAGTATTTTTTAAATACCTGGTTAATAAGCACCTAGTGGCAGAGTATATTGGAACCAGCAAAACTTAAACCCCACAGTATTGCTAAAATTGTGCCCAAGGAGGAGTTGGGGCAAGTGTTTAAGCAAAGACTCAAGACTTTCTTCAAATAGCAAAAAAAAAAAAAAAAAAAAAAAAAAAAAAAATCCTAATACAAGTCCTAAAGTAAGAAGAGAACATCCAGCCCCGATGGGGAAAAAGGAATACAATATAGGACAATCAGGAAAATAGCAGAACTTTGCCAATACAAGGAAAAGAATCCAGACTAACCAGGGGAAAAGTCATTCACTTAGCTTTTCTCAGTGAAGAGAAACTGGATGCTGACATAAGAACACCCTATATATCCTTTAAATAGACCTATAGACAGACAAATAGACAGATATATGCAGTGCTTATTTTAAAGTATGTTTTTTTCCAATTACAGAAGAAACATATGTTCATCATGAAAAATTTAGAAAATGCTTTTAAAAATTACTCAAAACTTTCCACCTAAAAATAATTGCTGTTTGTACTTTTCTTTGGGCATACATGTTTTATTTTACAAATATTGGTATCATACAGATTTTTTTTTATTTCACTTAGTAATATATCACAAGTATTTTCTCAGGTCATGTTTTTTTACTATAAGAATACATAACTAAAACTATTTCATCATGAAGATATATATTGTATGCATTTATGGTATAGCCTGAGTTATTTGTATAAGGTAAAAGAAACTACAGTGTCTAAAAGAAGGGAGATGCTTGTTTCTCACGAACAGTCCTGCAGTTAGGGTATAAGCAGTCAGAGCTGGTGTTACAGCTCCACGGTGTCAGGAACCATGGAGCCAACTGTAGGATGGATAATTGTTCCACATTTCCCAGGTAGTCACCTCACCTGCGTGGTCCAAGATGACCAAACATCTTCCAGAACAAGGAAGAAGCCAAAGCAAAGGGGAAGGAAGGGCTTACCTGCCTAAGGATGTCACCTAGAAATTATACATCACTTCTTCTCAGACTCTATTGGCAGAACTTGATCACATGGCAACACCTACTTATAAGAGGAATCTGTAAAATGTAATCAGGTGCCAAATTTTTCATTAGCTGAAAATTCTGTTACTATGACAGAGAGAGGAAAGATAACAGATATTGGGGAACCAAGAGGGTTCATGCTACTCATTTGGAGTTCTTATGTCATAACGTGCATTTAGTCACTCTCAGTAATCTTTTTATCTCCTAATCTTTGTATTAGAAAATAATGAGTACCTCCAGGTCCTGTAGTATAAAAAACTGGTTTGGATTATTCCTACTAAATATTGCAGTCAAGATTCTAATAGCCAAAATGAGAAAATTCAGATGATTTGTAAAATTTGGTGATTTCTCTTTTTTGTTGTTAATAAAGAGAATGTTATTTTAATAAGACTATTTATTTTGAGGTCTGAAAATATTACATAAGTATTTTATAAACACCAAAAGACTGTATAAATTATTATTCCCCAATTCCCATTCTAAAAGTGATCAATATTCCATCTTCACATTCCTGCTCCTCTATAGCCATAATTCTGATGTTCCAACAAAGAAAAAAATGAAACAAACAAACAAAATAACCAAGGCAGCATTCTCCAGGAGAATTGTACAGTGCCCATACAGATCAATGCATAAATTCACAAAGAAGTGGCATAAAGTCACCAAAAGTCAGGCACTCTCACTACCAGGCCAATGGCTCCGCTTGGCTTTCCACTGAATTCCACATCATATGCTGAGGTACACTCTTTTGTAAAGTTGCACACAGCTTGTATTGATTTCACTATTTGGAACTTGCTTTTTAAAAAAATTTGAAGATCTAATTGGCTTTAATTAAGAGATTCACAAATGGAGCAGGTTCCCTGTGGGGAACGGGCTGTAAGCTGACACGGTCCTTGCACCTGTAGGGGCTAGCAAGGCTGGCACCCTACCCGCACAGATTTCCCAGGCCTGTTTGGATGGCAACTAATCAGTATAACGAGAGCAGCCCCTGCCTACAGAGCTTTCCCAGGGTTTGTTTATATGACTGCTATCAGTAGGATAAGAGCCACTTTCATGGCTTACCAAGAAATATGTATCCAGCTAGTGAGATTTATTGTAACAAGAAACCTGTCCTTCAACTTATCCCTCCAGTAGTGATTTTAGAGAAACAAAGAATGTTTTCCTTGTGAGTGATTCCCTGCTTAGTGTCTTATGTATAAAAAGCACTGTATTACTAATAAAAGTTGCCAGAGCTTCTCGAGAGTTCTGGACCTCCTGACCCCGCTGTTGTTTCTCTTGCTTTTATTTCTCTTATTCTTTTATTTCTCAATTCCCACCTCCCTACCTCAGCCCGGTTCAATCGTCAGGCTGGACCTGACAATTGGCGCCTGAACAGGTCACTGAGGACTTGGGACACAGAAGGTGAGGAACTCCTCCGGAAAAAAGAGTGCACTCATAAAGGTAAGGGAGGAGCATCTTTTTGATAATTGGGAGTAAAATGGGGCAGTTAGAATCTAGAGACAATGCCCTTTATGGGCAAATGTTAAAGTCTATGCTCAACAGTAAAGGAACTAAAGTTACTGACAAGCAAGTAGAAAATTTTTTTAAATTCATTCAAGAAGTCTGCCCTTGGTTTCCTGAGGAAGGAACCGTTAACTTACAAACGTGGCAGAAAGTTGGAGAACAAATGCGCAATCATTATAAAGCCTTTGGGCCAAATAAGACCCCGATTGATGCATTTTCTTTATGGAGTTCAATACGGGACTGTTTAGATCCCAGGCATGAACATAATCAACCATCTCTTAAGCCAGGAAAGAAAGAGAAGCAGTGTACTGGCACAAAAAAGGGGTCTAAAAAAGATGATGATACAGGTGTTATTCAGGCAAAAGAGGAGGAAGATTATTTTTCTGCTAGAACTGAAGTGGGTAGTGATATGGAAGATGTGTTAGAACAATTTTTAGAAGGATTAAAGCGTCTTGGCAAGAAAAAGAGAAGCCGCGGGGGCCGTTCCCGCCGCTCTCCGCTGCCCTGTGCAGCACCAGTTCCACTCTCCCCTCTCCAGATGGCTTTGCAGGAGGCACGAAAGGCTGGTGAGGACTTAGGCATTCACGCCTTCCCCGTTATGGAACGGGTGAACCCTAACACGGGACAGGGTGAGCATACTTATGACCCGCTTCCTTTTAAAACCCTGAAGGAGTTAAAAACAGCCTGTGCTCAGAATGGGCCTACTTCTCCTTATACTTTAACCATCTTGGAAACTATAGCCTCAGAGGCTCTCCCACCTAATGATTGGAGAGCTATTGCCAAGGCTTGTTTATCAGGAGGAGATCATCTCTTGTGGAAATCAGAATATGATGAAAAGGCTAAGGAGCAAGCTGCTCGTAATCAAGCTGCACAAGTTAATATTTCTTATAAAATGTTAGTAGGAGAAGGAGCCTATGCTGATACCCATAATCAAATTCAATACCCCCAGGAAGCTTATGGGCAAATTAATAGAGCTGGGATCAGAGCCTGGAAAAAGCTTCCCACCTCTGGTCAGAAAACAGAGGAGCTCTCAAAGATTATTCAAGGGCCAGACGAAAAGTATCAGGATTTTGTCTCTCGGCTGTTACAGGCTGTTGGCCGAGTAGTGGTGGATAGAGAGGCTGGCATGTTAATAGTCAAACAGTTGGTGTATAAAAATGCTAACACTGCCTGCCAAGCTGCATTGCGGCCCTATCAAAGAAAGGGGACTCTCTCAGATTATATCCGCATTTGTGCAGATATTGGTCCCTCGTATATACAAGGAGTCGCTATTGCAGCCGCATTAAAGGGAACCACCATTGAAGGAATTCTTCAGCAACAGTTCAGCACAAGGAAAAGTCAAACACACAAGTGTTTCACTTGTGGAGGAACAGGACACATGGCAAAACAGTGTCCCTCTAATAAAGGGGTTAATAAAGGAAATGGCAGAGGTCCCAAACAACCTGGACTGTGCCCTAAATGTAAAAGAGGAAAACATTGGGCAAATGAGTGTAAATCTAAGACAGATATCCAGGGAAATCCCTTGCCTCAGCAGCAGTCAGGAAACTCCTGAAAGGGGCCAGCTCAGCCCCAGCAAATAATGGGGGCACTATCTGTTTACCCTCCTGTCCCTGTGCCACCTCAAGGCCAGCTGGCTGCGCAGCATCCAGCCTGCCCCAGGAGCAAAATGGATACAGGAGTTATTCCGAGCAACCCCTGGAAGTGCCAGCGTGGACCTTGGATCCATAAAGCGATATGTATTAACTCCAGAATTGGGACCACAAGCCATCCCTACAGGGGTATATAGACCTACTCCTGAAGGGATGTTTAGCCTTTTACTAGGTAGAAGCAGTTTAACTATAAAAGGATTACACCAGGAGTGGCACAAGGAAAAGTCAAACACACAAGTGTTTCACTTGTGGAGGAACAGGACACATGGCAAAACAGTGTCCCTCTAATAAAGGGGTTAATAAAGGAAATGGCAGAGGTCCCAAACAACCTGGACTGTGCCCTAAATGTAAAAGAGGAAAACATTGGGCACAGGAAAACAGGGCTATCTGCTCTCCCACAATAAGATTACTTATAATAAGATTACTTAAAGTTACATTTAAGAATTATGAAAGAACTTACAGGGAAATGCGAATCTTGGCTAAATTAGGTATAAGTTATTACTTCAGAAAGCATAAAAAAAAGAAATAAAAATTTGAGATCTGTCTTTCTTTTAAGCATAAACAGAAATTTGGCCAGATCCGTTACTAATATTTCCCCTGAAGTAAGCAGGATATGGGGGAAGGAAGAGACATGTGATGATCCAATATGGATGCCCACTCTCCCAGTATACAAATTTAAAGTTTCCTTTCTCGCCATGAAAAAGCCTTAAAAATTTAGAAATGTATCTAGAATTTCTGTGCTGGTGGGGAGAGAACTTAGCTGTAAGACAGAATGCGCGCATAGTCTGATTTCAGACATTTAGACTGTCTTCAGCTAGAATCTCTCTGCAAAAGCTATAGAAAATTAAAAACCCAGAACTGGTTATTTTTCCTAAGAGAAAAGGCGAAAAAGTCTTCTTAAAAGAAATTCAAGCTAATTCCAGCAACAAGATTCGCATTTCCATAATAAAGAGTAGTTTTTAAAATGCTAATAAACCTTGTTAAAAAGTTAACTTTTAAAGCCTTCAAGAATATATGTAAATTTATCTCTGTTATAGAATTTATCCAAAGTAAATACTTTAAAATAATTAGAATTGGATTTGAATCTCAGAAATTATTAAAATATAAATAACATATTAATTATAAAGATCTAAGTAGCCCAGATAACTAACTACACCCTTTGTTATTAGAGGAAGGGGTAGATGCCCTTCTCCCAGCAGAGTTATTAGCAAATAAAAAGTAAAATTTAAATTTACCTCATAAGAAAAATCTAGAGGACAGAATTAAAGCCATTAATTGATTATGTCTTGTATTTCTCTTAGAAATATAAAAGTGTCATCAATCTAAGAACTACTAAAAATATTTAATTTACAAGCTCTAAAAGTTCAAAGTACAGATTAAATTAGGAGAAATTATAAATATAGTAATTATATTACCTAATATAAAAAAATATATTTTTGAGAAAATAAAATGCTGTTTTCTCTAATAATTAAGAATTTAAAATATATTAGTTATTGGTCTGATTTTAAAAAGAGAATTAATTCTATAATCCAGTTTAAATATAATTGATATTAAGATAATTTAGGTATATAATTTTTAAAGCATATATGTAAATATATACATATATATATTTAATCTTTCCAAATTATTTCAAGACTGAGAGTGATTTTTAAACATTTCATTGGGCCCTGAAATATTCAAAAGTCTGTTCTCTCTTAAAAGAAATTTTTTTATTTAATTAAGCCAATTGATACTCGAAGTCACATAGAAAGCTTTATCAAATATAAATTAATATATTTTACTTATACATATATATTAAATGTTATAAACATCAACCAGTTGCCTCCTGCACACCCACTAGTGGGGATGTGCCCGCAACCAAGGTACATGCCCTTGACCGGAATCGAACCTGGGACCCTTGAGTCCGCAGGCCGACGCTCTATCCACTGAGCCAAACCGGTTTCGGCTACTTATATTATTTTTAAATAAAACTCTGAAAATTTAAAAGCAGATGTCCATCTGGGGTCATTTTAAAAATGCTTGGACTTTTGCTCAATCTAAAAAATAAAAGTACTTGAAATTTTACTTTAGCAAAATGGCAAAGGAATGCAAGGATAATTGCAATAGAAAGAAAATGACTTCACCACTGGAAGACTGGATTGGAAATAGGATCCAAGGGTCTTGATCGCCATTCCTCAGCATTGGTCATCACACAGTGGAGTTGTGGAAATTGGTATCTTGTGGCAACTGCTGCAGAGTTCACGGTTAGTTACAATGAGAGCTTCACCTGTTGAGCACTTTATACAACATACTGTGCTAAAGTGGTGGCACACATGGTCTCATGCATCTCTAAGACCCTGTGAGGTGATCTCACAGTCCACATTTTAAAATGAGGGATGCGAGGACCAGACAGGTGATTAAAGCAGCTCACTTAAGGACAAAAGTCTTGGAAAATGGACAGAACCAGAATTCAAACCAAAGTCTGTGGGACTACGATGGTTTTGCTCTTTCCCTCAAGTCCACTACACTGTTTTACTTACAAAAGTTTATCGTCAGTATAAACTTTACCTTAAAGCTAGGTATCAGCTCACTACGTTGAGCTCACAGTATTAAAATACAACTCTATGTCTACATAGTGACAGTGCTCTAAATATATTGACATTTTCCAAAGACTGTTTTATGGTCTCCAAAACAACCATGCAAAGAGAGGCAAGAGAAGTGTCCCAGGGGGGACAGGTTAGCATTACTGTCTCTCTCCTACTGCTCTCTCTTATCCCCTCTGTCATTTTATGGGGAAAAGCGTTCCTTGGATCCAGGCTTCAGATGACCAGACTTACACCAGAGCAGCTCCACAAACGTCTGCTTCAGCTTACTGTTTCCCAGAATGAGAATACACGAGTGGCAGGCAGGATAAAACATTGCACTTACTTCTGTAATCAGCTCAGTCATTACAGTTCCTTGTAGGAAATACTGGAATGATGTGAGTAAATAGGCAAGAAAGTAAAACAGGAGGAGCAAGAAGAAGGAGAGGACCATTTTGATGGCCCTCTTGTGGGCCTCGGTGCTTGGATCGCTGAGGCTGGTTCTGTTCTGCTGCATCTGCCGCGTGTGCTTCCCCAGGGAGAGGATGAGCAGGATGTAGGAGGCCAAACACACAATTAGGGGAAGGAGTTTCCACAGTGTCCCAAGAACACGGGTCACCTCATATTCATTCTTTAGTTCTCTAAAGTGCTCAGTCACATTCCCTGAGTTATTAGCTCCCTGGAGAACATAATAGATCTTAAACTCATGAATCAGAGACATGACATCACCACATGATAAGAGCAGCCCACCCAACAGCATCCATACTACCACCCTGGCAACTCTCCACTTGAGCCAGAGGAATGTGGGGTGGGAGAAATTGGCGATTTTCAGGCAGTAGAAGACACCGAGACAGGTGGCAAGCCAAATGCTCAGATGATTTGTAAATGTCCAGAAAATATCAGTAACTTGCAGTAATACCCCATTAAAAAGTAGTTTGGAAAGTAATATCTTTTTTACACAATCGAACAAGAGAATCCACAGCTGAACAATCCTAGAGAGAGCCAGGTTAGTGATGATGAAGTCAGATAAAGAGATTTTCTTGCTCTTGACCCAGCTGCTGCCATTGACCAGCACAATGAAGACATTCACCAGCATTCCCAGAACAAACAGAGTGACAGAAAGAAAGAGAAACACCCACTTGGTGAGTCCTGACATTCCAGCTACCAGGCAGACCTGATCTTTGTTCTTTCTGCTGCTGTACAAGCGCCCTGCTGATTTGAAATTTCTCCCTGTGAACCTGTTGCCTCTACCTGCTGCTTCACTGAACCTGTCTCTTTTCTTTTCCCAGTTTAGGCTGCTGTAGAGCACAGTTTCTGGAAACCTCTCTGGCTCTTTCGGGTTAGTCTGTCCTCTTCACAGATAACATGGATCTGTGATCTAAACTCAGCTGCTTGTTGTCAACATGCAAATAGAGTCGTGTCCAGTGTCACACAGAGAAGGGAGAGATGTGAGTCACAAAGAAGATGGAGGACTTGGATTCAATTTCAAAGGGAGCAGGGCTCTGAGCCACCCAGAACAGAAAAGTGAGTGTCACTGGAAGAGTCACACAAATGATCAAGAGGGAGGAGACACAGAAAGGGGAAATCACAGAATTCCACCATAAGGCACTGTCAAGTGCTCCCCAGAATCACCCTGGAGGAAGGCCAAGTCTATAAATAGAAAAAGTTTAGCCACTACCACTACTGCTCCTCTTGAAGTATGCCTTATTTGGGGGCCCCAAGTTCCTCCCCAGTGAGCCATATTATCAGAAATATAACATATCTCAGCTACCCAAACACCTGCGTGATAGCAATAATGGAACACAGCATATAAGTTATTCAAAAGACGAATTTTCAGAATACATGACCACTGTGTAGGGGTGGGCAGAAGCAGATCTGAGTTCAACCACCTCAGGAGGCAGTGGGATGACCCAGGCAGGTCACTGATATCCACATTCCTTTACTGATTTTCAAAGACTACGAGAACGAGTGAATAATGAAGGCCGGCAATCCGAGCACTTACAGGATTGTATCTCTGAGCACTGCACCATTGTGACATCCTTTTCAATAATAAAACTACTGTAATTATCATAACCTGCATGTCTTTTTCCATATGAACAACTGTAAATCTACTTTTGCCCACCCCATATTGATAAGTAATCGAGCTGACAGAGATCACACATAGATAGCACTTGTCAAGCAAAGGAGGCTTATTTATTTACAGAAATGCCTTACAAATGTTGACCATGACTAACAATAATATTTTATGTGACATATATGCAAGTATATGTCACTATATAAAAAACATATATGTCACAATCTAAATATAAGTATGTAATATATACTGTATATATGTGTGTTTGGGAACACAAAGTTTTCACAAAACCATATTTCCCCGTTCTACATGTGTGGCTTTCTGATATTTTCTATTATATTCTACTTCCTTCAATGTTGCTTGCTGATCACAAACTTGATTTTGTAACCTACTAATGAGTTGTGATAAATACTGTTTGAAAACATAGTATTTATCTGGAGGACAGAGAGAATTCAAGATACAGAGAGTTCAACAACATTATCCAATGAAAGACAGAAGGTTATGGTTTCAGGTCCTCTCAAAAGGACCTCACAGAGTAGCAGATGCTAAGTCTGAATGAATGAGACAGGCTCTTCTGAATGAATGCCAAGGAGCCACTCACCTGAGCCAAGTGAGCCTCCTCAATCCTGGCATCACGTGGTGTACAATATGATTTCAGAACACTGCAGAGTCCACTTGGGCATGAGCACAATACTCTTTAATCCCCCTCAGCTTTCTCGGGCTAACTTAACAGCCTGGCCAAGTGCTCCCAGAGCTGCGTGCTGCAGAATCAGGAGGCCAGTTCCCAGCTCTCTCAGGGAGTCCTGTAACAGGACCACAGTTTTAGGGCTTATCCCACAACCTGCCACCCACCCTGCTGTGGTTTTCTGATGGCCTCAGTTCTAGATCCAGATTTTTGTTATTATAACACCTTTTACATCCCCTCATGAGAAGAAATACACTAAGATTCCCCCATCCATGTGTTAGAATTAACCAATGAGAACAAGGTTTAGAATATCCAACATACTAGATTATATGTCACATACTATTTCATGTTTGATCACACATTTTTACTAGTCCATTACTTTTACCCCTTCCAAAGGTAGAACTTGTAACTTTTTATAAGCTGATTTTTAGCAATTCAGGGTTAACTCTAATTTTCCTTCCTTGTCTTTTGATCCTTGCCCAGGACAATGGGCACCACATTAGCTGGTGACTAGAGTTCAAAGACTTTGTTGGATACCATCATTACCACTGCTATTATTCCATCAGGGTCTGCTGATATGAATTATAAGCCCACAGTTATACCATTCCAATTTTTAACATAAATACTAAAATTATCACATTATGATTAAATGTCATTGCATTAGTAATGGCTGTTTCCAAAATGAATGCTGAGCACGATCCACCAAAATAATCACATAGACATTCCAAGTCCAGTTCTATAAAGCCTGCAGCTTTAAACGCAGTTTATTGGGGGATCAATACCACAGCCATGGTATCAGATCCTTGGCTCTTGCACTGCAGGCTGCAAACATCTACAAAGACGACTGAGAGATCATGCTGTACTCTAAACCATTCTTTTGAGTCAAAGATCGAAGCAAGTGCATCCGTCAGGGCCATGACAAGAAACAATTGGCACAAGCTAGATAATTCTATGAGTTCTAAAAAGGGCACACCTCATTTTATTGGGGCTTTCCTTTACTATGCCTTACATATATTGCTGTTTTCAAATTGAAAGTTCATGGCAATCCTGTGTTGAGCGAGTGTATCAGCACCATTTTTTTCAACAAGCTCAGATGATTGTTAGCATTAGCAATAGAGTATTTTTAATTAAGGAATGTACATTTTTAGACATAATCTTATTGCACACAACAGACTGCAGTACAGTGTAAACATAACTTTTATGCACTGGGAAACAAACAAACAAAAACTGTGTGACCTGCTTTGTTGTGTTATTTGCTTTATTAAGATGGTCTGAACTAAACCTGCAACATCTCCGAGATATGCCCATGTTTACAAGAGCGTAGGCAGAGTATAGAGGAACCCTAAACTGATAGAGCAGTTCTCCAGGGCACAATACCACCACACCAAGCAGAGAGAGAGTGGAGGGGCCCTCCTGACAGCAGTTGAGATTTTTCCGTTGGGTGACCCTAAAGAGAGTGAGCTGAGAGAATAGACCTCAAACCCCAGGTCAGCAGAGGTCAGCATGGACTAATGAGGCATGCAGTCCAATATCATCTTCTGCCCCTTCATTCTCCTGACACTTTCTCCACAGAGACTTAGACAGAATGGTCCAGGTCTTTGCATCATTCCTGTTTCTGATACTAATCTGCATGACAACTGTGCTGATAAACATCAGAAATACACTCAGAATGACATCAAGACCAGTCCTGGATACCTGTTAACAATACTGATCTGATGAGCACAGTCACATGGACACAGCAGAGAGATCAGAAATATAAATAACTAGAGGCCTGATGCACGAAAATTGATGCAAGAATAGGCCTTCCTTCCCTCGCTGCCTGCACCGGCTTCCCTCTAGCACCCAGGACCCGGGATTCCCTCCTCCGGCCACCAGCAGGCACCCGGGAGCCAGGCTGCTTCCCTCCTCTGGCTGCCTGCAGGCACCCGGGACCCAGGCTGGCTTCCCTCCAGCCCCGGCTTCGTCAGGACATCCGGAATGACGTCCAAAAGTACATTTGGTCTAGTTAGCATATTACCATTTTATTATTATAGATGATAAATGGAGTGCAGGCTTCCAGGTCCCTAAAACCCTTACCTGGAGAGTACTCAATGGCAAGTAATAAGCCTGCATAGTGAGCTTCTCATCAGAGTCCTGAAGGCTCACCTTCAAACACATTCACATATTCTGTCTATGGCTAATGCAGACAAGGCACATTTTGTCAATCCTGGTCTCATACTGTACACAATCCCCTTGCACAGAGCTATACAGTTTTCCCACTCAGAATTAACACAAGCTTCATTTATCCCTTTCAGTTCCAACCCCCAAACTGATAAAACTATGTTTTACAAAAACAGAACAGGTGTCTGTTGCCCAGATGTTTTCACTATCATGATACAATAAACACCAGGTATAGGCCCCATTCTTTTATAGTGTTACCCAAAAATGTCCAACCAGTCATTTCCTACCGGACACTGGGGAGAGACACTCCTCCAGGGGTTTCTCATGCTCCTACACATCTTGCCAGATGTGCTAAATATGCAAGGCTCTGACCAGGCTTCAGCTGGGCCATTTTGTAGTGTTGTTTGCTGCAAGCAACCTTGAAGAGGGTAGAGGTCATGTCCCCCTCCAGGACAAACAGCAGTCTTGCTTACTGCTCACTATAAAAGCAGTGATTTTCCCAAGCTCAGTGCACCTCTGCACAATGAAATCCATCTGGGCCCTCTGTGTTGCCTTTGTGGGTCTTGCTGGACAGGTGGAACTGATACAAACATGCTGACATTCATGCTGCCTGCTGTGCTGTGATTAATGTGATCATTTCTCTCTGACCCAGAAGTTTCACGTCTTCTGCCAGCAAGCATGAAACAGTGATAGGCTAAGTTATTAGCTTGTAAATCAAGTAAAATCAAATCCCAGATCAATTTGATCACCATTGCTTTTGGCAACCTATTCTAGCTATTTACTCCACGACTCCTAAGCTCCTTCTACACTCCACTCTACACCATGGGGTCCAGGATTCTACAAACCATTTCCCAGACTCCCTTTCCAGATGCCTTGCTGTTAGTGTCTGCCAATATGAAAACTGGCAGATGAGAAGGAAGGAGAAAGAAAAATCCTGCTTCTTGCTCCAACAGGGTGGCACTTGATGGAAGTCCCTTTGATTAGGAAAAGGATGGGAATACAGACTGCATGAACCTGGAAAAAAACATCTCTTCAGTGCTGCTAGCCCTGCCCAAGGCTGTACCTCTTCACCACACCAGAAACAACTTATAAACACTTTTCCAGGAACGCAGCAACAGGCGCAGGCTCAGAGGCTCCAGCCCAGGGATGTTACTGTTTCTGAGCTCTGGGTATGACACTGTCTCCCTTTTGGTTCCTGCAGAACCCCTTCCTTCTCCCCTCTTCCCTCATTCCTGTAAATAATCCCTTACATTAAATTCCCCCTGTTGGAAATACTTATACTGGCTTCCATTTTCCTGACTGGACTCTGAATGATACCCGGTCCTTCCACCAATTCTGTGGTTTGGAGTTTTAGTTGTCTCCTAGTTTCATCAAAGATTTAACATACATTTCTGTTTCTCATTCTCCTTGGGTTTCTGGGTGACTTCCAAGAAGAAAAGGCAAACTGTTTAACCTATAATGCCATTTTCATACTGCAACTCCTGCCAATGAGTTTATAATGCATATTATTTTTATTATTTTAATGCCATCCATATGTTGATAACCCCAAAATGCACAACTTTATGAGACCACCCTTCTGAGCACTATAATCCCATATTTTACAGACATCTCAAAATTAACATACCCAAAACAAAATTCTTAATTTAGTCTCATTTTTAAAAAATCTCTCTCACCCCCAATCTTTCCTATTTTAGCAAATACCACCACCTAAGAATTAACTTGATTCTTCTCTTTTCTATCACCCCACATTAATTCATCAATGGCAGACCTATTTTAAATACAGGATTTTCTATTTCTACTGCCTCCATCATGGTCCAAGCTGTCAGGATCTCTCATCTGAGCTACTCCGTAGTCTTCTACCTCATTTCTCTGACTTCTGATCTCTTACCCCAAAATGGAGTCTCCATATGGCCACAAGAATGACCTTAAAATGTAACTTAAATCACTTCACTCCACTACTTAAAACACTTCAATGGTTCCCCAGACCAATTACAAGAAAATACAAAGTCCTTACATTATATTGTACTAGAGGCCTGGTGCACGAAATTCATGCACGGTGGGGGGGGGGGTGGGGGGGGAGTGTCCCTCAGCCCAGCCTGCACCCTCTCCAATCTGGGACCCTTGAGGGCGGTTGGACATCCCTCTCACAATCCAGGACTGCTGACTCCCAACTGCCCTCCCCTACAGGTCTGGTCCCCCCCAACAGCCCTCCCCTGCAGGCCTGGGTCCCCCCCCAACTGCCCTCCCCGGCAGGCCTGGCTCCTCCCCAACTGCCCTCCCTTGCTGACCTGGTCTCCCCCAAATGCCCTCCTCTGACGACCTGGTCACCCCCAACTGCCCTCCTCTGCTGGCCTGGTCACCCCTAACTTCCCACAACTGCCCTCCCCTGCAGGCCATCTTGTGGCGGCCATCTTGTGTCCACATGGGGGTGGCCATTTTGTGTCCACTTGGGGGCAGCCATCTTTGACCACAGGGTGGCAGCCATCTTGTGTCTTGGTGTGATGGTCAATTTGCATATTACTCTTTTATTAGATAGGATACTTATAATCTCCTCTGCACATCCTCCTGCATGTACCAGGATTCAAGATAAATTTTACATTACATGATTTAGGGAATAGGCTTTACTGGAGTAAAACTTACATCAACAGAAATGAAAGCATGGCTCTTCCCATCCTCCAGCGATTACACAGAGGACCAGGTCATTGATGGGTTACTAGTGTATTTCTGTATGCCAATGGGGCCTCTCTCTTGCTCTCACTTCTTAAACAGAAAGTGTGAAAGTAACTGTCAGTAGGAGAATAAAGTCCGCTTCATGCTGGAAAATCTGGATTTGGGAAGCAATTATAGAACTTCTCTGGGAGGGCCAGCTGCCCAGCACCTGGGGACCTTGGAGCCCATTGGATGTTATAGTTCCCACTGCTAGAAGGAGAAAGCCACCAATTCTGTGGGAACTAAGCTTATGTGAGCACTTTTTGTTGGGAGAAGTGGAAGAAATTCTCTTTTCCCAGCTTGTTGTCCAGACAATCTAGATTGAACTTCTAGGGTCATTTTTTGGACAACTTTCTTCATTGTGGTATAAATTTCCTACAATAATGATCTAATTTCCCTGTTTGTCCAGGACAGTCCTGGTATGTGCCTGCCGCTCCAAATTATTAATAATGCCCCTTTTGATATTTTACCCACTGAATACTCAGGCCATAGACTCAGTCCTTGGAACATAGCACCTCAATCCTATATAAAAGCCTAATATGCAAATTGACTGAATGGCGGAAAAACTGGTGGAACTACCGGTCACTATGACATGCACTGACCACCAGGGGGCAGACGCTCAATGCAGGAGCTGCCCCCAGCCTGCAGGCCTCAACTGGCGGCAGCGGGGGGGCAAGGCTGGTGAGCAGGCGGCGCCAGGCCAGCCAAGGCAGGTGCTAGTGGAGGCCACCCAATTGCCCTGCCAGTCGCCCTGCAGATCGGCCCTGATCACAGGCCAGGCCTAGGGACCCTACCCATGCACAAATTTCATGCACCGGACCTCTACTAAATATATATTGAATAAGTGAATTTTTTAGAAGTTCAATTTTTGTTTTTAGCTCAACTTTTATTTCAAATGTTTAATGTTAGTTTTCAGGAAACATAAAGGGAAAATAAGTGAATTGGAAGTTAGATCCAATTCCTTTATCTACCATTTATTCATCTAACATTTCTTGAGCATTTATTATGGGACAGGCATTATGCTGGGTACAGGAAATCATGGGCTAGTGAGCAAGAGATTACATAATAAAAAGATTACATAATGATGTCACCAATACAAAATGCACAGGTTGCCCTAGCCAGTTTGGCTCAGTGGCTAAGCATTGGCCCTTAGAATGAAGGGTCCTGAGTTTGATTCTGATCAAGGGCATGCACCTTGGTTGCAGGCTCAATCCCAGGTCCTGATCGGGGCGTGTGTGGGAGGCAACTATGTGTGTCTCTCTCACATGGATGTTTCTCTTTCTGTCTCTCCCCCACCCTTCCACTCTCTAAAAATCAATGGGAAAATATCTTAGGGTGAGGATTAACAGAAAAAAAAACTCATGTTGGCACAGGGAAGGGGCCAAATTCTGCCAGAAATAGTCACAGGCTTAGAAGAAGAGATGATATTTGAGATAAGTCTTTAAAAATGAAAGCGAGTTCACCTGGCAAGCAAAGAAAGGGAATTTCATGCACTACATAAATAGAAGAGATAATGAGGGTGATGATTTTTCTGCTAATACCACACATTATCTGAGCTAGAAAATAACAAATACACAGAGTGCTCAATTATATGCTATGCATAATTTTAAGGTAGCTAGAGTAAGTCACTTAATTTCCAATGCATGAGGTGAGTTACATTATTGACCCCATTTTTAAGGGGAGGAAACGAAGACTTGGAGATTTTCATAGTAAGCAGCAGAGCAGGGATTCTTACTCAGGCACCTGGCTTCAGAATCCATTGCCTTCACTAAAGACCTTAGAGACCACCTATTGATGGCATCTCAATAAATAAAAGGAAAGAAATGGGGCCTTGAGCAGTAACATTAGATCAAGGACAAGATCTTAGATTCCCCTTTCTCTTATATCACAGGGCTTCATCTGCTCTGGCTCCCTATAATCCCCATAAACTCTCAAATTATGGATACAGCTCAAACCAACAGGTGTTTAATGAGATCCTATATAATCCTCTGGGTCCCCTACCATGCTTTCAACATTACTCATTTTTCTGTATAACACATTGTATCATGTAATGATCTGCTGCCATGGTAAATTGGAAAAACTCAACATAGTATCCTAGGATACTGGCATCATTGTCCTAGCAATGCTTTATGCTATGTGACATTAGGCAGACTTCTTGACCTTTCTGACCTTTAGGTTCAATAATAAATCAAGTGAGGAGGAACCAGTCAATATAAATTAGTTGGTTAAGGGCCTGGGTTCTGGAGTCAGATCTGGATTTGGATCTGAGTGCCACTGCTCATTAGTTGTGTGACCTTGGGCAAGTTAATCTCTGTAAACCTCAATTTGCTAATCTGTAAAATAGGCATAATAATAGTACCTATTTTATACAGTTGTTACAGTGATTAAACAACACAGTGCCTATAAAATATATAATGCAAACGTGTTCTTTAAATGTTAGCTACTATTACCATAAGCATTAACAGGGTCATTGCACTATACATCACCTATACTTGGAACATTTTTATGGACTTTTTGTTTAATGTAGAATTTAATCTTACCTTATAATAGACAAATATGCAAGTTGACCGCACCTTCGCTACGCCCAAGCCACGCCCATCAACCACGCCCACCAGGAAACCATTGCAGGGAAGCGCCTGCTCCGATCGGGGGTCGGCTCGCTCCTGAGATCGGGTAGCAGGGACGCTGGGTGCAGCCGAGCCCAAGGCCACCACCCAGGGCCAAGCCGGGACCCTGAAAGAAGGTAGAAGGCGGTGGCCACAGCCAAGGCCTGGGTCCCCGGTGCCAGCAGAAAACTGGTGCAGGCAGCCAGGTGTATGAAGGTCTATTGCACGAATCTTAGTGCAAACAGGCTACTAGTATATATATAACACATGCTACATATATGCAAGTTATAAAGCAGTCCATGGTGTTTTGTTATGGTGGGCTGAGCTAAGACACCAATGATGCAATAAAAACTATGTCATATTTAGGATCCAGTTATTTTGCAATGGGAGGCCTCCTCACTCTAGATTATCTAGTCTGCATTCTACCAGGGGAAACATTAGGGCAATATTTCTTTTCTTAACCTAAGTGCTTCTTTATTTAACAGGGGCTATTAATTAAGGGCCCTCATTAGGAACTGCAAGCAAAACTAAACTACTTATTTGATTTAAAAAATGGGCTTATATATTGTCCTAGCTGGTTTGGCTCAGTGGATAGAGCATCAGCCTATGGACTGAAGTGTCTCTAGGTTCAATTCCAGTCAAGGGCACATGCCTGGGTTGTGGGCTTGACCCCAGTGGGGGACTTGCAGGAGGCAGCCAATCAATGATTCTCTCAACATTGATGTTTCTCCCTTTCTCTCTCCCTTCCTCTCTGAAATCAATAAAGACATATATTTTTTAATGTGCTTATATTCACTCTTTTTAAGGCCAAGGTTAAAGTGTGCATTTTATGTCCAAGTTCCCTCCCCAAACTTAAAGTGAGACATCGAGTAAAAGCCTGAAGGATTGTGGGAGCACAGGTAAGATTATACTTCTACTTGTAGTGGAACTCATCTAAGAGAAAGCATAAGAATAAAAAGTTGATCACGTTATTTGGAAATAAAGGTAAAAATGTGTAAATTCATAAGGATTGGGTTTAACTACAATGCACAAAGAAGTGGCTTAAACAAGGTTTATTTGTGTCTCCCACAGAAGTCCAGAGGTAGATTGCCAGGACTGATGATGGCTTCACGGTCGTCTCGGACCCCAGTTTCTTCTTTCTTCCATCCTGAAGATCGTCTCATGTTCCCAGATGGCTTTCATTTCAGACATGAAACAGCCAGATATGAAGGTCTGGAGAAGCACAAAGTATGGGACTACAACAGAGTCACCTCATTTAAGGAACTTGCCTGAAAGCACCACCAAATGATTTCTGCTTGTACCCCCTTAAGTAACCTTTAACAGCAAAGGTTAGGAATGCAATATTTCAGCTGTGCACACTGTCACCCCCAATAACACCTGGGTTCTGTAAATGCAGAAGGGAGAATGGATATTGGGTAGTATATTAATCATGTTTCCTATTTTCTGTATTTTGTGATGCATTGACATCTTGGGGCCTTGCAGACCATGGGAGGGACCGCCCCCCTCCCAGGTTTAGCTAATTCCTAGAAATAGTAAATGACTTGCCCATGAGCATGCTTTTGTTATGCAAACCAAGCAATCCTGAGTCCATATGCTCCATTAGCCTCCTTTTATCAGGCTTCTCCAGTACAGCACACTACTCCTCTACCCAACATCACCCTAGGCCTGTACCTGACAACCAGGGACTGCCTACATAGCCCAGGGCTTGCTGGAAATTATTTCCACGGTCCAATCCTGAACTTGCTCAACTTGCCTATCCTAACTTATCCATCCTTTCCTCATGAAAAAAACATAATAAAAGCTCTGGCCCATACACCCTCCTTGCTCCTTCTGCCTCCTGACCTACCCTGGAGCTTCCCATGTGGTCCTGCATGGTTGGGTGTGGTTCCTCCTCTTGGGAACAGTATGTAAGAAACTTCTCTCTCAAAGGCAGGTGTCTCCATGTCTGTCATCCCATCATATCCAATTAAAGCAAATCCCAGTAGCCAGGCCAGCGTGGCTCAGTGGTTGAGCGTTGACCTATGAACCAGGAGGTCACGGTTTGATTCCCGATCAGAGCACATGCCCAGGCTGCCGGCTCGATCCCCTGTGAGGGGCGTGCAGGAGACAGCTGATCAATGATTCTCTCTTATCATTAATGTTTCTCACTCTCCCTCCTTCTCTCTTCCTCTCTGAAATCAATAAAAATATCTTTAAAAATAAAACAAATCCCAGGAATATTATAAAACAAGAAGGCAACTGCAAATCTTTCCCACATTATAGTTTTCCACAACAGAAAGCTGCTATACAGGCAACATTTAAAAGTTATTTCACAAAATCTATTTACAATGTATTTGGAAGAAGAAGAAAAAAGTTGCTCGTCTCAACTTATCTTCTCATTAATCAGCACCCTGACAAATATAAGCTTTAACTTACATGTTTAAAACTAAACTCATTGCCCTGGCCATTGTGGCTCAGTTGGTTGGAGCGTTGTCCTGTGCACAGAAAGGCTACGGTTTGATTCCCAGTGAGGGCACATGCCTATGCTGCAGGTTTGGTCCCTGATGATAAATGTCTCCCCTCCCCCACTCCACCACCTCCCTTCCTCCCTCTCTCTATAATCACTAAAACATATCCTCAGGTGAGGATTAAAAACAGAACAAAACACTAAACTGTACCCTCATTATCTTCCCTCTTCTCAAATCTGCTCCCACATCCATATTCCTTAGTCTCAGAAACAAAGTGCCACTATCCACACAGCTGTCCAGGCAGGAGCTTCAGAATTATCTGTTGTCTTTTACCATCTATTCTGTCACCACTAGATTCTGGGAGGAGATATATGCTCTTAGTATTGCCAACCCTGAGCCTAAAAGGAGCCTAACACCTAACCGGTACACAACAAATGGATCAATGTGAACCCCAAATGCCCTTCATGTTACCTCTTACCTACCCTACCAACCTTTCTAGGCTTGTTCAGTCCCTTTCTAACTGCCTCCAGACTTTCTCCCTCTAACCCTTCACCTGCCTTCATTGTTCATTCAATGAGATGTCCGTCTTAAAACCTTCTAGAGCTCCCACTGCCAAAGTCCTCTGCAAGCTTTCAAGGCCCTTTCTGATCTAGCCTTACCCACTTTTTATGCTCTTCTGTGCCCCACACAGGACTTTATTTCTACCATATTACACTTAGCTACACAGGCTCCTACTTGTCCTCCCCACACAACCTTCATCAACCTAAATCAGGAGCTCCTTCAATGCAGGACTCCTGATATATTCATCCATACACTCAGGCCTGCAGGGTGCATGGCATACAGCAAGTATCTAATTGACTTTTGAGTTTAAACAGATGCCCAAATTAATTGTAAAAAGCCATGGAAGAGTAAAAACAAACAACAAAACATTTCCCAAGAGGGATATGTGCTCAGTAATCCATGGACGTTAGTAACAACAACAAAAAAGGTCAAGTACAATACAATGAAGTTAATATGCTCTCATAAGTATCTATGGGATTTGATGCAATGGGCATGGAGGCTCAGTGATATGCCTTGTTTAAAATTACAGCAATAACAATAGCCCATATGTGTTGAGCACTTGATCCAGTCACTACATGCTAAGTAAGCTACATACATTATTTATTATGCTCTTACAGTAGACCTATAAAGTAGATACTACTATTGTCCCTTTTTATTCACAGAAAAACAAAACAACAAAAATCCAAGGCAAGGAAAGTTAAGAAACTCACCAGAGACCACTCAGCTGATGAGGGAAGCAGGGATTCAAATCCAGGCTTTATGATAGACCATTTTTTCTCAAATGACAGGTGCAATAGAAAAACTAAAATGTCAAGATGTACTACTTTATGGACTAACAAGACCCTGAGGTCAAAACACGGGAAACAGCAAAAGAATGAAGAGGAAAGAGACAAAGAGAGAAATTTCATTACTATGGCTGCATGATTCTGACGGCCAAGAAAACCACCCACAGTCCTATCACAGACTTGGGGCTGACACAGAGGCAAATACAGCAGTAAGAGGGGGCTCAATATTGTCGACACATGCCAAGTCTCATTCTCCAGTGAGCCTGACAAATTCTAGAACCATCTTCCAGCCATGTCCTAGGCCGATATCTTCCCTGACAAAGGTCAACTTAGATCTTTACTGAGCCCATTTGCCTTTTTGCCTCTAGATAACATATCTGTGAGATGTCTGTGAGATGTCTGGGTAACTTGTAACTTCCTTTTTACCCCGACCCCTCAGGGCACAACAAATGGCACCGGGACATTCCTTCATTGTTATTGTTATCAAGTTAATTGTCAACTGTTAATTACGTTAAAGTATCCTGTATCTATCTCTGTAAGAGAAGCACATGTCCATCATTTCACTTTTCACCCAATCCCAGAGGTTTCCCCGCTTTGCTTTGTCCCACCTCCCTAATCTGTCACCAATGGATTTCATGTAACTCACCTACGTCCCTTTTCTTTGATTTCAAGGTATAAATATAGATGTAACCCTGCATTCTCCGTACACCCTCCTTGGGTGTACGGAGAATGCAAATCACTGTCTCATTTTTCCAAGGTAAAATGAAGTTAATACTACCTTCTTCCTAGGGTCAAAGTTAAATGAGACAGTGATAAAAGCACTTAGCCTGGCAGGGCAGTAAGCACACAATGAATGTCAGCCATTCGTACGATTACTATAAGAGATTTGTAGTAATGCATTCTACATTCTGCATTCTCCGGAGCATTACCTCAATTCATTGAGGTTCTGCTTCCCGGCATATGTCGACATTTTGGCTCAAATAAACTCACTAAAATTCTTTACAGGTTTCAATGGTTTTTTCGTTAACATAACAATTTCATCTCTCTGTAGGAAGGAAACAATGAGGAGCAGACACAATGAACTTATTTTAACCAGTAGAGACAATGCTTGATTAAAAGAGGAATGTATAAAGATAACCTGGTAGAGAAATTAGCTGTGGCTTATTTTCCTGAAGGCTATCAGACTGAAAATCAGACAGAGTAAAGAGATAGAGGTATTTCTCCCTCACATTTGATTCTCCCCCGACCAATTATGTATTAAACTCCCTGTGAGATTCATATGCTCCCTGCATGGGGGGCTGGTCAAAGATTAGTGCCAGAAACCGATCATTGTCTCTCTAATTAGAAAGGTGTGGACAAGGAACCCGGAAGGCTGGTCAACCTTGAAGCTCTGAATGGTCAGAGCTAACCACTCCCTATCTAATTAAGACAATGGTAGCTGAAGCAACTTCCCCACCAAATAATCATGTAAATCCTTACTGATAAAATAATCTGCCTGTTACTGGAATTACCTGCCTAAGGGCAATGGGTGTATCCCAAACCTGAATAAAAGGGATGGCAAGGCCAAAGCAAAGCATAGTCCTCCCACTAGAGGTGGACTCCCGCCTGGCCCCCAATATTCCCAAATTAATACTTTTCTAGTCTCTTTCATTTGTGTGCGGCCTTCTCCAGAACCCGAACCCTGAACCGGAACCCTGAACCACACGGGACGTGAAAGGGGTTCCCACAGGTTAGCAGTGAGGAGCAGTGGATTCTAGGGGCAATGGGAGTGGGAGGAAGGCAGGAAACAGGCAGTGGGCAGAAAACAAAATGAAAATTTCACATACCTAAAGCTTGCCTCTTTTAAGCTACATGACTTCAATATGCTACTCAACCTCTGCTTAGGGTTTCCTCTTCCAAGGTAAAATGAAGCTAATACTACCTTCTTCCTAGGGTCAAAGTTAAATGAGACAGTGATAAAAGCACTTAGCCTGGCAGGGCAGTAAGCACACAATGAATGTCAGCCATTCGTACGATTACTATAAGAGATTTCTCTACAACTCATTACCTGTGATCATTTCGCATTGCTCCCACCCATCTGCATGGCACACAATGCAAACCCCGACAGATAGCTCAGTAAAGTGATCCTGCCCTCATTTTCATGTCAGTGTTTCAGTGAACTCCAACTCAACGACTAACATTCATAATGCCCTAAAATGTCGCTGTGCCAGGCTGAGCTGGGCGGAGGCAAAGGGTAGTTTGAATCAACGGTAAACCTGCCTTAAGGACTGCATGGCCCAGCCGGGGTGGCTCTGGCTGAGCATCGATCTATGAATCAAAAGGTCATGGTTCAATTTCCAGTCAGGGCACATCCCAGAGTAGTGGGCTCAGTCCCCAACAGTGGTCGTGCAGGAGGCAGCTGATCAATGATTCTCTCTCATGATTAATGTTTCTATCTCTCTCTCCCTCTCCCTTCCTCTCTGAAATCAATAAAAATATATTTAAGAAAAAAAGAGAAAAATTGCATATTCTTTAGGGAACAAAGAGAAACTATTACTAATTTCTCCTGAGCTACAAAGGTTAGGCTGTAATCCGGTTGGCAATGACAAGGAATTCTCAAAACAGCCACAGAGGCATGTCCTTGGTATTTTTGGACATCTCTAGATTAATTGTCTGGTGGTATTTAAGAAATGGATGTTGGCAGAAAACCGTATAGGCAGTGAACAGTGCATCTCATGTGGGTTGGTCTCTGAAGTTGATTGCTCTAGGTTGTATACACATATTAAGAGGAAAATGAAAGAAAAAGAGGAAGAAAAAATAAAATAAAAGAGGTGAGTGTCTAAGCATGAGAGGCCAAGATGCAGATGATGGGGAAAAAACATGAACGTTTGATTACCTTTCACCTCCAGTACCTGAAGCAGTACTACCTCAAGGTGAATGAGTTTAGCAAGCCTGCCTTGGAAATAATGGAAAGGTGTTTTTTCCCCCCAAAATGAAAACAGCTTTATTTTTTCTTATTATAAAAGTAATACACTTTCAAAGCTAAAAAGTAAAATTAGGATATATAAAAGTTTAAAGAAATAAGGAAAAAAAATCACACAAAATCTCCCTATCCAGAGATCACAACATTTAATGTTTCTTCCTCTAGACTTTTCTAAGCATATATTAACTGCAACTTCTTTGGAAACTGGGATAACACCACACATGCTGTTTGATACTTTTTCTCCCACTGTTCTATGTATCATACTCCTCTCTCCACTTAACAAGGAATCTCAAAATCAGTCACAGGGCAGATTTCGGCGGGTATATCCGACACCATACCTGAAAAAGGGAAATGTGGGACACACTTGGACCAGATGATCCCCACATTCTATATTGCTATCGGGTTCCACACATCTCCTCTTTGCCTAGACCATATTGGGAGCAGCAGACAGGGCTGCCTCGGTGGGAGGGCAGAGTTGGTGCTCCCACAGCCTGTCTGCTGTGAAGTGCCGGGTGTGCAGCACAAGCACATCTGAGGCCTCCGCGTTGAACACCTGACTCTGCAGGCTCTGCCGCCCAGCCTCGGAGCCTTTCAGGAAGTCTGCAGGCGGAGTTTGGAGAAGAGGCCCTCGGCTTATGAGGATCCCGTAGGACACAATTTCTGCTCCTGCGCCCCGGGCTCAGAATTCCTTTCAGGTGGTCATTAAGGTTCTATACGCAGTGTGTGAATTTTGAACCTGTTCAAGTCCAGCACGTCCTAAGCTTCAGTGAGCAGCATGCTCTCGGGCAGAGGGGAGAGGACGTGTCCCCCAGGGCACATATACATAGGCTGGGCCTGACCCAGATGGAATGAACAACTTCTATAGCAGCCAACCTCTAAAACCCTGCAGCAAACCAGAAGCAAACCTGTGGAGGACTGATGCAAACTTTAAGAATAAAAGATGCACTGAAAAGCTGTGTCTATTTCATGTGATCCTTGTTAGTAAATTATTAGTACTCTGTAATTTCCAGAACCTTATAATAAAAGCACACAATTTTCTGCGTGTACACAAGTTTCTCTATGTATATGTGCATCCAGACCATGTGGAAAAAGAAAAGGAAAAATGTCATACTGAGGCTTTAACCTAGGGAGGCAAGGTCAAAGGTTGGTCAGGGGTCTTCCCTGAGAGTTCTGGATGAGAATAAAAGGAAAGAGAATCGGAACCAGAGCCCTGTACCATCCCCTGGAGATGAACTGCTTCACCCCTAGCTATGTTTCAGGTCTTTGCTGCTAGGTAATTTCATGTCATAAATGCTACTATTGAAACTGCCCACAAACAAAAGATTTGAAGAAGGCAGGCTAGATACCAACCTGTTCAGCAACTCCTTTCACTTTGGGCTAAAGCTGAATATCCCACTGGGATCATGCATCTGTCAAGACTTATCCACTGTCTGTTCTATGCCAACCTCTGGTTAAAGTGCAGGTACACAGAGCAAACAGGTAAGAAGATCAATATTTACAACAGGGAGATAGATGCCTAACATACAGTGATGCTCAATAAATACTGAATCAATACTATAACAGAAATGTGCACAAAAACCAAGGGGTCTTCCCAAAGGACATTATTCCTTTGCTGTTGCACAGATGAACCTGACAGTTCACTATTCTGTACACTTGTACATAGAAACCACCCCTAAAAGAATAAACAATTAGTGAACACCGCATTAGACAGAAACTACCAAGGTTGATGGCGAAAAGGGGAGGTGGAGAGCAACAGGAGAAAGGAGAAATATTATCATTTTATATAAAAGAATATTTTAATTTTTGTCCTTAGAAACTATAAAGGCTATACATGATTTGGAAATGAGACTATACCAAACACTGGCCAAAGAAGAACGGTCCGCTCTATGCCTTCTCTTTTGTCTGGTCACTCAGAAATATAATGTTATCTGTAAAGAAGCCAGAGTATATATATTATTTTCAGAACACTTTTCCCATCCCATTTAATCATTCTTCTCTAATACATACATACTTCAGTGCTATTACCTAAAAGGATTTTATGCCAATTCTCAAAATACTGAGCAACTCTTGCTGTTCACTAGAGGTATATACAATTGGCAGGATGGAGCTCAAAGCTGGGCTTCAGCTATCTGTCAACAATTCAGACTTTGTTAAAAGAGGTGGCATATTTCTTGTCTTTTCTGAACAATTAAGGTCTTCTCAGCAATGACTCTCTACCAAGCAACAAATCATAGATTTCAAAGCTTTCAATGCTCAGGCAGGTGCCATGAAACAGGCAGCACATCCTCACGTGGAAAAGGACCAGGCAGGACACTCCTCCTGCTGGAGGTGGGGGGAAGGACAGTGTTCATTTCAACAAATGGCCTTGTTGGCAAGGACAGATTTATTTATGTTTTAAAAAGAAGTTTGAACATTCATATAGAAGACATTTTATTTTTAAATGATAAAACAGAATGACTTTTTATATACTCATTCTTTGGAAAAGATATACTAATCAATATTACAAAGAGAGCATTTTTATCTAAGAACATCAGACATTACTCTTAAAATGCTGTTAGTTTAGGACAGTGGTTGGCAAACTCATTAGTCAACAGAGCCAAATATCAACAGTACACGATTGAAATTTCTTTTGAGAGCCAAATTTTTAAAACTTAAACTTCTTCTAACGCCACTTCTTTAAAATAGACTCGCCCAGGCTGTGGTATTTTGTGGAAGAGCCACACTCAAGGGGCCAAAGAGCCACATGTGGCTCGCGAGCCGCAGTTTGCCGACCACGGGTTTAGGACATGCAAAGGAAAAGATTTAAGTAGTACTTCCTGTATAACTCCAAAAGATCTAGATTCTTTTAATTTTGGAATTATTTAAAAATGGTTATTATATAATGACTGAATATTTATTGACTATCTAGTCTTCAAAAAATGGAATATTTTGGTGCAGAATGGTTATTTCAGAAGAGATTGTTAGAACTGCATCAATGTGTAAAGATAAGAGTGCCATCTGCTGGTGGTTAGTTTTAAGTTACAGACATGACCCCTAAGAGGAAAAAACATGGCCTGTAAAACAGATCAACGAAATTAAACTCTACTCCCTTCAATTCAAATGAAACCTATATGAATACTGGTGACTAGAAACCTATATGAATACTGGTGACAAGAAAAATACAAATGCATCCATTTGGCTAAGTTCATAACAATTTACACAATCAAAATTAACCCACACATTGGTTTATAGTAAAATATGAAAATGTTAAATGCTTCATAAATAAATAGTTAAGAGATTTAGAAATTGTCAATTATTATTTTGTTAGAAAGCTTGGTTTCCCACTGCTGAAATTATAGGTGTAGATATATATACGATACGGAGATCTAGAAAAAAATTTGAACAGTTGGATATGGCCAAAAGAAGAACAGGACATGATTTACTCTAAAGACACTCAAGAATTATGAAAACAAAATGGTCAGGAAGAACCTTGTCTAAGGTCTGATAATGAAGGCAGAAAATTACCTATGTTGGTTTTTAAGGTCAATATACTTTCAAAAAAAAAAAACAGTAAGAAAATACATATTGTAATTATTATTTATAACAAATTGTAATCTATCAATAAGGTATAGTGGTTAAGACATGAACTCTGGAGCAAGGAAGAGAAACATTAAAAAAAAAAAAAAAGTGTTGAGGGATCCCAGGTTTGATTCTGGTCATGGGCATGTACCTCAGCTGCAGGCTCAATCCCTGGCCCTGGTCAAGGTGTGTGTGGTAGGTAACCAATCAATGAGTTTTTCTCACATCCATGTTTTTTTTCTCTCTCTCCCTATCCCTTCCACTCTCTCTAAAAAAAATCAATAGAAAAATATCCTCTGGTGAGGATTAATAAAAGAGACTCAACTTTTGCACTCGGATGTCGAGTGTGACTCGACACGGTTAGCATTAGAATAAAGGGATCGAGAAAAAAGCAAGCGAGTGCAAAGGGTTAAGTTCTCAGATGTCCAGCCTTCAGAACTGTAAGAAAAAATTTCTATTGTTTAAAAAAAAAATGAGAGAGAGTTAAAAATTAAGACACATGAAAATAATGTACGATAATGTTTGGATTTATTGAGCAATCAAGGAACTATGAACACTGTGATAACTGGTAAAAAAAATTTAACAATAATTTCTTAACCGCACTGTAGCTGTGTTTTAAAATGGAGCCCATATCTTTCAGAAATACCTACTGGAATATTTATGCATGATATAACATCTGAAATTCATGTCAAAATAACCCAGGTAGAGGAAAAGTGGCTGGGAGTGTAGATGAAGTAGTATCAGCTCTCAGTTGATAATTGTTGAAGGTAAATGATAAATGTTTTTAAAAAAATTTCTCTCCACTTTTGTATGTGTGACATTTTCCATAATGAAAAATTTAATTTTTAAATAATTTTGGCATGACTCAGAATATCCTAAACATTGAGACATTATTACTACAATCAAATGTCTTTCATTCCCATCTACTTATCTATAAAAACAAGGTTTCTCAGTGTTTATATCCATAAAAACGAAAAGAACAGAATTAGTTCTTAATACTGTCTTATTTTAGCACTTTCTCCAAGAATGGGGGGAAAAAAGAACCACCTATCTCATTATAAGATGTATTTCCAATAAAATTTTAGTTTTTACATTTAAATATTAAAGTTGTTTTGGTCAATTATGTACCAACAACAACTATAATGATAACACAATGAAGAAATGTAACACTGAGCATCTTACTGTCAGAATTTTAAAAAATATTTTAAAATTTCTATTTATGTATGTATTTTTCTTACAAATATAACTGGATGAATAATAAAAGATTCTTAACCACACAATCTATTCAGATAAGCTTCGGAGAAGAAACTGGGATGGGAAAACAAGTACAGAGAAAAAGGAATACAGTCATGTGCCACTTAATGATGAGTATAGGTTCTTAGATATCGTTTGGTAGGCAGTTCCTTTGTTGTGCAAACATTGTAGAGTTCCCTACACAAACCTAGACAGTATAGCCTACTACACAACTAGGCTGTATGATATAGCCTAGTGCTCCTAAGCCACAAGCCTGTACAGCCTATTACTGTACAAAAGTACACAAGATTAAGTCAAGCAACAAGAAAAAACGATGCAATCAAGAGCTGCTGGGTGTAACACCCATTTTGTTTATAGCAAAGTTTGTTTTAAGAAGTAGACAGAGTACTATCTAAAATAATGATAAAAAGTCAATACATAAACCAGTAACAGTCATTTATTATCAAGTATTATATATTGTACATAACTGTATCTGCTGTACTTTTATATGACTGGCAGGATAGGTTTGTTGACACCAGCATCTCACAAACACGTGAGTAATGCACTGTGCTTGACATTACAATGGTTATGATGTCACTAGGCGATAGGAAATTTTCAGCTCCATTATATTACTAGAGGCTTGGTGCATGACATTTGTGCATGCACCAGGCTGGGTCCCCTCAGCCTGGCCTGCACCCTCTTACAGTCTGGGGCCCCTCGGGGGATGTCCACCTGCCAAGGGGTCCTTAGCGCTGCCATGGAGGCAAGAGAGGCTCCTACCACCACTGCTGCGCCCACCAGCCGTGAGCCTGGCTTCTGGCTGAGTGGTGCTCCCCCTGTAGGAGCGCACTGACCACCAGGGGGCAGCTCCTGCATTGAGCATCTGCCCCTAGTGGTCAGTGTGCATCATAGCGACTAGTCATTCCGCTATTTGGTTGATTTGCATATTAGGGTTTTATTATATTATATAGGACTTGAGGCCTGGTGCACGGATTTGTGCACCAGTGGAGTCCCTTGGCCTGACCTGCGGGGATGGGGCCGAAACTGGCTCTCCAACATCCTCCGAGGGTCCCGGATTGAAGAGGGCGGTTCTCGGGTGACGCACCTGGAATTGGGCTTCCCTCCTCTCTGATTCCGGGTGTGTCACCCGAGAACCACAGCTGCCAAGTCACCACAGCTCGGCAGCTCCTGTGTTGAGCATCTGCCCTCTGGTGGTCAGTGCGCATCATAGCTACTGGCCAGAGCGCCTGCCCCCTAGGTGGTCATTGTGTGTCATAGCTACCAGTCGAATTGTTGGACAGTCGCTTAGGCTTTTATATATATACAGATAATACCACTCCTGTGTATGTGGTCCTTTGTTGACCCAAACGTCATTAAGCGGTGCATGACTGTACTATAAAATTTACAAATGTTGAAGAGCTTGTTCATAGATTTTTTAAAAATGATTTGTATCAAATTGCTATATTTAGATCCATTAACACATTGAAGAATAACAATGTTATATTGAAAAAAATGTTAATGTCAATTTAAAGATGTCCAAAGGGGTACAGTTTCAAAATTTTTGTAGAATTTTCAAAAAAGTTTGAAAACTGCTCAAGGGGATAGCTTCTTAACCTTCTTTAAACTCTGTGTGTCCATCTTTTCAAAGTTATTTTAACGAGAATAGGAATTTAAAACAAAAGCATCATGTTAAGTACCAAAGAGGTTCTGAATAAATCTGCACAAATGTCTAACACCACTCAATTAATGTAACTCTATCTTGCCACGTGCTTCTCCCTGTTTAGGCCATATCCTTCAAAGACTCTAGATCCTAACTCCAACAATAAGAACGGGCACAGATAGTTCCATTTATACCCTACTAAACATTACTTGTGAACTAAGACTGTTTGAGTGTAGAGATAGTTTTCTAAAGGAATAGATAAGTGTAGAAACTCATAGCAAGCCTACAAAGCACACTCAGCATTCTTCTAGTGAGCTGCCTTACAATCTCATTAGCATCAGCATCTCAGCCCCAGTTAAAGTTACTTATAGCACAACCAAGCTTTTAAAGAAGGGAGGGAGTGGAAAAGAACTGCTGTTATCATAAGCTTACCAGCAATGATTGTTGTTGCTTGTCGTCTCACATTATTTTTATCCATATATTCACCATAGTCTACTTTCCCTTCCACATAAATTCGAGACCTGAAATAAATAAAATTTACAGTTTTTAGTCTGGAGATTCTAATATGCTTTACAAGGGGAAGTCAGATCAGGGGCAGTAATGAGAATACACTAAGGATGAAATATATAATCATACATAACCTCATTTTTGCTACTACTTTATAAAGTTCAAAATTAAGTGTATTGAAACAGAATGTACACACATTCTCATCTCAGTAAGATGACTCATCTCAGTAAAAAGGACAATGTTTTCATCCTTGAGCTGACTGTGGTCTATAAGGAACTTTTAAAAAATTTGTTCAAAATCTTAAGTTAAAATTCAAAAAATTTCTAAAGGCAAAGATAGTGAAAATGAAAGGGTAATCTAGTGACAGCCATCTAGGATTGATTTCCAATGTGCCATTTTCCTTGACCTTTGATTTTGGACTCCCTAATAGATTTGATTTTCACTTATTTTTCAATTCCTAAAGTTTTCCTCAAGAGACTTAGATAATTAAAATTCTAAATAGAGGTTTTCAGCTTAGTATTTCACTCAGAGTTAATTATTAAGACTATTTCTGCACTATCTAGAAGGCTGAGCTAGAAGACACACCAGGTGAAATTGCATAGACATTTCCCTAGAAATTTCCTACATCTATTTATATGCGTATATGCACATATTCAGACATACAGACATACATAAATGGCGATGGAGGTACATATGAAGAAAAGGTATGCAGTTATGGAAAAGAAATTGAAATTGTAGTCTCTGCTGAAATTACTTTTCATGAAATATATTAACTGTGAATACAACTGCTATAAATCATACCCCTCTGTCCTGTGGATTTGGAAAAAGCACTTTTTATTGATAATCAATACAAGCATTTCAAAAGGGACCTATGAAGCCTACATAAAATAGTCAGATATAAAAAACTGCTGTGAATAGGACCAGAATACCTCACTGTGTCAGGCTTCACACATTCCAGGTCCTCTGCTAAGGCCATCATGCGGAAGACAAGACGCACGACCCGGCCGTCAGGACCCCTGGCTGTGGCAGCCTGGGAACTCCTTCAATGTGTGTTGCCTTGTTCACAGGGCACTTGGTACATTTTGCCTTCCCTCTGGCCTCATCTGCTTCTACTTATATTCACGTTCTATTTTCCCTAAACTTTAAGTTCTTAGAATGCTAAACCAGCTTTTATACACCTTTTCACACAGAGCAACACATGCATATACTATTAAGCACTGAATGAATATTTCCTGGGTTAACATATATTAATAGTACTCAGGAACAAAGTAGTTACACAATTCATGAGAACACTTGTCAGTTTTTAAACCATTCAAACTATAAGATTCTTCCTGCCCCCACTTACCCCTTTTTCACATACTGATATGCCACATCTCTGAGGCCTGGTCGGAATACTGAAATTCTGTGCCAGGTTGTCTTTTGACTGACGTCACCTAAATCATAAGAATAGGAAACATGGTGACAAATGCCAGCAGACAAATAAATGCCAAAGAACAACATGCCTGGCAAAACCAACATCAGAGTGTCAAAAAGAACAAAACAAAGTCAGAGAAGAACGATCTTTTCTAAAAGTAACTTATCTCTAGTTAATTAAAACTAAACAATGTCTTTTTATTGATGATAAAATTATCACCCGTCTTTCATACTCACCCATTTGGTATGCTTCATTGTCTCCTGATTTCCACATCTCATTTGTTGCTAGAGAAAATATTGTGACTGGGTTTTTCCCTTCCACCTGTCTCATGACAGGATCCTGACCAACTCGCCCCAGTAACTGCACACGATTCAGAGCTGAAATGCAATATATAGATAAAATACGGTTGAGAGAAGTGTCTTGAATAGGGAAATCGGCTGAAGTAACAAAGAAGAAGCTGGGAGGAAAAAAGGTTTGGCAAGAAAGGAGAAACTATTCTTAGAGTAGCCCACAAAACAAATATTAAGCTCTTTATCTTAAATTCTTTAAAATACCTTTAAAAAAACTATCACTAAAATAACATCTGAGATCTGAAAATCTTCATAAATACAAGAAAATATTTCTGTGAAACTATAGGTTTCATAAACTTTCAGTCCCTCAGACAAATAGCACATAACGCTAGGTAACTTAACCAACTATGACTCAAGAAAATTATATGGGAGGACAGTGACAAGAGGGAGTGAGTTCTGACTGATAAAAGAAAGAAGGACCCAATTTATAGTAGGCCCTGCAGCCTGATGGGGCAAGGCCAAGATCCAAGAGGCAAATGTGAGCCAAAGGCATGGTGACTAACAGATTATAAAACACCAGTGTGCCCCTGCAACACATCTGAGAGAATATTAGCACATTGCTACAAATACAGTTTACACTTGGAAATTAGCTACTACTTACATCTTTCCAGAACCAAGCTGCTTGCTACTTCAGACTCATGTCTCACAAATTTATGAAATACCTAAAGCGGAACAAATGAATAAAATGGCTGTAAGTTTTTGGAATTTTCAGGGAAAAGCAAATGCAAACAGAAGACCTACTCACATTTGGTCACCATCTAGTCAGCTGCTCCTATAGCTTACATCCACGGAAAACAAGAGACGTGCTTCCCATGTTTTCCATCACACAGCGCCAGAAGGAACATGCAACACTTAAGGGCAGTCTACTACAGAGCCCAAAGGTACAAAGGAGGCACTAGAGAGCATGCCCAAGAAAGTTACTTTATGGTCCTCTCCTGTTTCTTGTGTGATAACCCTCCTGCTTATGATGCTTCTGTGGCTGCACACAAAAGGTAAAATCCAACATATGCTGGAAAAACTCATGCTTTCAGTAGGCCAAGAAAAAGGTCTAAGATAAATTTGGTTCCCTGATAAAGTACAAAGATATGTCCAAATCAGTTTGTCAGAGAAAGGTAGTTGCTGGCACATAACAGCAGCACTCAATAACAGCTATCATCACTCAATTCCAGCTAAGTGCTTTAGCTCTTATCAATTCATCCTTAGAATATACCTATAAACTATGCAAAATTATCCCCACTTTAGAGATGAAAAAAAAAAATGAAGTTCAGAGAGATTAAGTAACTTGCACAAAACCCTACAAGAAGCAAGTGGCAAGTCATGCCTAGAACCCAGAACCTTCTGGCACAGGCCTGCTGCTTTTCCCATGCCCTCTGCTGCCTCCTTAAAAACATTCTATTCAAGGGCCCCTCCTAAGATATGAGTACACACACTGGGCACATGGCTGGGTTCAGAGTGCTAAACTGTTCATTATATTAGAAAAACCCCATGTGCCAAGTGGTAGTACTGTTAATATAAAAAGCAGATGGCCCTAGCTCAGTGGTCGGCAAACTCATTAGTCAACAAATCCAAATATCAACAGTACAACGATTGAAATTTCTTTTGAGAGTCAAAATTTTTAAAACTTAAACTTCTTCTAACGCCACTTCTTCAAAATAGACTCGCCCAGGCCGTGGTATTTTGGGGAAGAGCCACACTCAAGGGGTCAAAGAGCAGCATGTGGCTCGTGAGTCGCAGTTTGCCGACCACTGCCCTAGCTGGTTTGGCTCAGTGGATAGAGTGTTGGTCTGCAGACTGAAGAGTTCTGGGTTCGATTCCAGTCATGTGCATGTACGCTGGTTTCAGGCTTGATCCCTGGGCCTTGTCAGATCCCCAGCCTTAATCAGGGCATGTGTGGTAGGCAATTAATCGATGTGTCTCTCTCACATCGATGTTTTTCTCTGTCTCTTTCTCCTCCCTCCTTCCCTTCCACTCTCTCTAAAAATCAATGGGAAAATATCAAGTGAGAATTAACAACAACAAAAATATGTATCTATATAAAGCAGATGTCCACCAATCAAATGAACACCCATTCATTCCCGGAGTACTGTTGGCTATTGAATCCTATCACTATGTTTTGGGGCCGAGAGTGGGTAAAAAAATAAAGACCTGAATCAGAACATACTAAAGAATCAAACTGCTAACTAGTATCTGTACCATTCTAGAAAGGTACTAATTTGAGTACTCAGATAAATCAGGCTGGCTCTTAAGTCTTATCTATATATATAAAAGCCTACGTGACCATTACGACTGAACTGCTGGAATGACCAGAATGACCGGTTGACCAGTTGCTATGACACACTCAATGCAAGAGCTGCCCCCTAGTGGTCAGTGCACTCCCACAGCCAACCTCCTGCAGTCCCTCCACCCCGGCTGCCCCCCCCTCCATCACCCCTGATCAGGGGGCTGGACAGCCAACCTCCCGGGGTCCCTCTCCCAGCTGGCTGGCGCCCCAATAGGACTGATCACCAGTCAGGCTGAGGGACCCCACCCAAGCACGAATTCGTGCACCGGCCTCTAGTAGAATAATAATATGTTTCATTTTAGGTACACAAAACTCAAGACCTAATAGAAAAAGATATAGGGAAAGAATTTTTTAACTTGGATAATATTTTTAAATTAAACTTTTATCACTAGATTTTTATATCTGATTTTTATCTTAAAACTATAATATTGAGTATTAAGACTGTAGTAACTTTTCCAAGTTTTACACTTCAACACACACACACACACACACACACACACACACACGTGTTAAAATGTGATTCCAAGAACATAGGGTCAATTCTCCAGAAGGAGGGAGAAGAGAACAGGTTTCATGGAGGAATTGATTCTTAACAGAATGGGGAGCAAAAAGTGTTATAAAGAAAAATCTATGTTGTAAGTAAGGAAAAGAGGTAGAGTAGGCTGGCTCAAGTGTCTGGGGAGATGAGTCTGGGTGGAATGAGGAGGAATTCGGGGCATAGTAAATTGTGATGTCGGGACTTTGGCTGCTCTCCTCAGTATGAAGAGATGGGTTGGGAGGCAGTTGACTATAACAAAGAAGGTAGGTAAGGGTGTGCAGGAGGCAACCTATCAATGATTCTCTCCAGTCATTATGGTTTCTCTCTGCATCTATCTCCCTCTCTGAAATCAATATGTATATCTGTAATAATAAAAAGGGTAATATGCTAATTAGATTGGACAGCCGAACAACCTTCTGGACCTTCGGACCTTCCGGATAAACCCGGGGCTGAGGGCCAAGCCCCTTGCACAAATTTCGTGCATCAGGCCTCTAGTGTGTGTGTGTGTGTGTGTGTGTGTGTGTGTGTGTGTGTGTGTATTTACATACATATATATATTTTTTAAGAGTTTCATCTTATTCTGCATTATCAAGATCATCCTACACAGACTATGTGAATGAAAGCAGGGGTTCTGCGAAGAGTCACCTCACAGTGTGATATGACCCTAAATTCCTACCTGGGTAGGTCATGGTGGGTAGTCATTCCCTAAGTATATAACTTTTATGTAGTGAAAAGTTTATCTTTGCCTGAAGCAAGCCCTGTCCATTGTTTCTGTGCATCTAGGTTAACACACCTTGGAAATAAGCCACAACTACCACCCTCAAGAGTACATAATCTTGTTAACTACCTTGTAATGCAATCCCTACCTTGTTTTCTCCCACTTCCATGTAATCTTCCCTAAATTTCCTTCTTAATCTCAATAGCATCATGAAAGAAGCTGCAAAACTGTTATTCTCCAGAGCATTTGAGTACTTGTACACAGGCATGTATGTGTCCGCATTTTGGCTCAAACAAACTCTCATAAAATTTCAAAAAAAAAAGGTAGGTGGTCAGAAAAGGAACCACATGCCTTATAGAAAAATGCTGGGACAGCCTAACCAGTTTGGCTCAGTGGATAGATAGAGAGCTGGCCTGCAGACTAAAGGGTTCCAGGTTCGATTCCGGTCAAGGGCATGTACCTTGGTTGCGGACACATCCCCAGTTGGGGGTGTGCAGGGGGCAGCTGATCAATGTTTCTCTCTCATCCATGTTTCTAACTCTCTATCCTTTTCCCTTCCTCTCTGTAAAAAAAAAAAAAAAAAAAAAATCAATAAAATATGTTTTAAAAAATGCTAGGACAATGATTCTCAGTCTTTGGATCAATAAAGACTTTAACTGTTATCTAACTGACCTAAATGTAAGTAACATGTTTTAATAAGTAATGACACCTCATTTTCATATATGGAAAACTAGAAAGTATTTTTGTTTTAGTGAACATTATTCACACAGGTAAAATCTTCTCCAAACCTCCATATCAAATAAGTATACATAAAGTGGGTGGGCTCAAAAATTCCTTTGCCTCTGCAGTCAAAAGCCTGAAAAAATTTTATCAGCACAATTATGGAAAAGTGATTGGTTACCTGCAATACAGGTCTTCGAAACATTGCTTCTACTTTTCCTACAATCTAATCTTTAGTCCTTTCCTAAAGGAAAAAAAAAAAGTGAATTAATACATCGTATAGCAAGAGCACAAATTCACTAATCCTACATTTCTAACTTGCATTCCTGATATTTATGCAATCCATCGTATGACCATAACACATTAACACTGCTGCACATTTGAGAGATTTCCCCCCAAAAGAAACTTTACACCTGTATCTTTTTTTATTCCCTTTTAACTTCCTCCTCCTCCAACCCATACAAAAAATTATTACTCTGAGTTATTCTCATTTCCATGCTTTTGTCTTCTAAAATTTTATTTAAAGGCAAGCTCCCGGAGGGTAGGGATTTTTGTCGGATTTACTCACTGTCAAATCCAATCCACCTAACAGTTCCTAACACATACGGAGGGCTCAATAAATATTACATTGTCATCAAGGGATTTAAATCTGAAACTTGTTGCTGCAAAAATTGCCTCCCTCCCTGTTAGTAAAGACGAAGGGAGATTCCTGGGTTCCCGGCCTCATCGCCAGGATGGGCAAGTGCCCTTTCTAAGGTGACGCTCCCAGCCAACGAAGTAAAGGGGCGGGAGGTGAGAGGAAACGCCAAGTCCTCCCCGCGCGTGGAAAGAGAAGGGACAGACAGCGACAGCACAGCACCACCTCCCGACCGACGCAGGGCTGCACGAACACCCAGCACTGAGCTCACGCCTCCTTCCCGCGCTCACCGGACGCTCCAGCCGCACAGCTCCGCGCTCGGAGGACACTTCCCGATGCGGCCCTGACGCAAGGCTCGCGAGAGAAAGGAGAAACCGGAAAGGCCGTGGCGTGCCTGATGGAAATGCTGCCGGCCATCGCCGCGGGAAACACGCCCCGTAACGCGTTAGTTCCGGGAGCTTTTTTTTCTGGGTCATCACCGCCTGGTGGTGAGTCGCGCTGATTTCAAGTTTATAATGAAAAGAAAGTATTTGATGAGGTTCCCAACCCGGCCCAGGACGGGGCGAGGTAGGCGACACAAAAGATAGCTCCGCCTCTGGAAAACACTGGAAAGTTCCAGACCTCCTAATGCAGAAAACCAAACAAAAAAGGAGCGGGAATAGGGTTTATTAGAGCACAAGTTAAGGTGACGTCAAAAAATTGGCAATCCAGGTAAATATTTTAATTCAGTGTTTAAAAAAGTCCAAATCAATGAAAAAATCCGTGCTGAGAAAAAATTAAAATCTTAGTTCAATACAAGATACAAGTATTCTGAGGCACAAGGAAAAATATGTGCTCCTATAGTTTTATATATTTAAAAACTTTTTTTTTCAGAACACTAAGTTACTTGGCGAAATATTGAATATTTGAAAAGTAGGTGTATTAAAACTCACAATATTGTTTTAGGTTTAAATATTTTATTTATACCGAAAACTATTTAATATTGAATATTTGAAAGGTATGTGTATGAAAACACAATATTGTTTTAGGTTTAAATATTTTACTTATACCAAAAACTATTATAATTTTACTTTCCTGGCTTTAATGGACATAAAATGGTCAATATTTTCAATATCTACTTCTTATTTCCAGTTGCAAGAATTGCCATGTCTGACAACATTTTTTTACAAGTGTCTTAAATAATAATTTTAATTAACTTCAGCTTACAGGTCTTATCTTTATTTAAAATTCTGGTGTTTTGTTAATTGTGGATATTTTTATTAATTTTAATGTTTTAAAACTATTGCATTAAAATATCATTAATCTTAAAGGTGGGTTTTTGACATCCCTTAAATTTTTCCTCATACACCCTAATCTTGGCCCTGATAATGAAGAGGGGTATGGAACCCCACAGATTGCAGAATACAGGCCAGAAAGGGTCTCCCCCTTATCCTGGCCCTGGCCCTGCCCAACTTCTGGAAAAGGAAGGTACCCTCCACATCGTTCTAACACGCAAATTTCCTCAGGACTCAACTTAAAACCTTTCAATGCCTATTCTTGTCCTTGAAGGAAAAAATATGAATGGCTTAACATGGTTTCTAAGACACACGTTAACCCACTCTAAAAGTAGATTTACTAATTGTCATTGTCAATGTAGTCCGTCCAAACCTGTGGAGAATTTTTACAATTTTATTGAGCCAAACTGACGACATATGCCAGAGAGCAAGATCTCCAATGCTCCATAGAATGGAAGTTTTGCAGCTTATTTTATATATTAGAATCAAAGGAGAAGACTTAAGATGCATGAAATCCACTGATGGTAGGTTAAGGAGCTGGGAGAAAGCACGGGGTGGCAGGAAACCTCTGATAAATGGCAAAATGGAGAAACATATAGGGTGTCTCCCAAAGATGTATGCACACACAATCGATGAAGGAAAAAAAAAAACCGTGCTGAGCAAATTTTTTGAGTGATTATAAAGGCAGCGTTTATTAAAATACACTTCATTTTCAAAATTGAGCCATCAGCTGTTAAAGTGGGTATACACTTTTTGGGGATACCCTGTACTTCTTTTACATTGGTGGGTAAAGGATAGTTAATAACATTTACAGCACATAGAGATGGTATTCAGAGACAAGATAACAACGAGGGGTTCTGTGACCTCACACTCTGGTGGTCTTGGGCTCTGGTGCTGAGGTAGTGTCTTCCAGGCATAGGAAAAGGAAATTACTCTGTCATTTCAAAGGTACTGTAACCAGACAACCGAGGGGTCCGGGCTGCCTGTCACCACTTGAGCCAATTAAGCAGAGACAGGGTTGAATCATATGTGAGCGTTTATTTCAATAATGCCAGCAGTATGGGAGAGCAGTCGGTCACCCACAAAAATCTGCTCTGACCCCACACCCCCTTGCCAATTGGCTGGTTATATACCCTCGAGGGAGAAGATAGCTACGTGCAGCTGTGAGCTAAAAGTGTAACAGGGAAAGGGGAGGGGAGGGTCTGCAGTTCGGCCTTCAGGAGCTCAAAGTCTGATAACAAGGTGGCTAATCTTCCATGAAGTTACAAATAGCTCAGCCCCTTCCTGGGACTGGAGAATGGTCAGCGTTCCTGAGAAAAACTCCCGGAGGGGGTCAGGATCCAGGCACAGCAACCAAATCAAATCGTGTCCTGTCCTGGGTCTGTTCTCAAAATGTGTTTCGAGTAATGGACCCATTTGGGCTCCGAGGTGTCTCATCTTTTATAGGCCTGTTTCATCCTCCAGTATCCAGGGTCTGTAAGAAAACTTCTCATCTATCATAAGTAAGGTGAATAATTATTAGACAGCTGTGGTTCTATTCTTACTACATGTCCTTACCCCCTAACGTTGCTAGTATGTTATCCTAGAAGCATAAGAAGAATGGGCAGAGCTCACTTAAATATTGACCTCTGCCAAAGACCTGGGATGCCCAATTAGGAACTTGTGATCAGACTATCCTGTGGGGTTACTTTTGGTAACTGAGCTTGCCAGGCCTGCCATGTGCCACCCCTATCACCATCACCAACAACAACCCCTCCCCCCACACACACCCCGGCTTGTCAAGTGTAGTGCATAACCACTCTTTTCATTCACAGTATTTTTCTAGATGCTTAACTCAAGTTTTACTTCACAATTTAGTTTTTGAAATGCCATTGTTAACTAATAAAGATTTGAGGCTGTAAAACAAAGGTTTATTTGGGGTCGTAAAGGATTCAAATCCAAACAAGGCAGATTTAGGTAGCAACCCAACTGCACTCTGGAGAGAACAAAAGAAGACAGGGTTTATAAAGGACTAGTGACCCGGTGCACAAAATTCGTGCACATTAAAAGAAGATTAATTAGAAGAAATAATTTAATATTGCTATTTGCCCTTTCTCTATAATAGAAGTGTCAAAGATGAAAGAAAATTAGTAAAATGTATATGAAAACCTTACTCCTGTCAGAGTCTGGGGCTCACCATGGGACCCAGAGTCAAATCCCTGCCCACCCACATGCACTCAAAATCGCATGAGACCCAGACCCGGCTTGCCCCCCGACCCAATTGGGCTAGATCCAGACCTGGCCAGTCCCACCCTTGTCAAGCCCTGCTTGGCAGGAGGCATAGCCTCAGGTACCCTGGCCTGGTGCCAGGATGGGGGACATGGCCTAAGGTCCCCCGACAAGCCCTACCGGCAGGGGGACGCAGCCTCAGATCCTCCATCAAGCCCCACTGGGAAGGGACACGGCCTGAGTTCCCCCAACCCAGCACTGGGGGTGCACCTTAAGGTCCCCTGTCAAGCCCCTCTGGGTGGGGGGCACAGCCTGAAGTCCTCTGATAAGCCCCACCGGGTGGGTGCAGTCTGAGGTCCCTGGCCTGGCACTGGGGTCGGGGGGGAGCAGCCTGAGGTCCCCTAGCCCAGCACCAGGATGGGAAGTGCACCTTGAGGTCCCCTGTCAAGCCCTGCCGAGTGGGGGACACAGCCTGAGTTCCCCTGTCAAGCCCCACAGGGGCAGGGGAGGGCGTAGCCTCAGGTCCCTGCTAATTGCTCATTAAGGCTCTTTATGGGAACTTGGCCTCAGCTGTGGGTGCAGCCATCTTTGTGATGGAGTGATGGTCAATTAGCATATTCCCTCTTTATTAGATAGGATGTTTATGGCTGGGCCTTGAGCTGAGGTTAGCAACAGGTTTAACAACTTAATAGCTGTTCCGAGAACTGTGGAACAAGGTGGGCCTTACTTCCTTAATTGCCTCCTGACTGTTTTAAGTGACTCCCTTAGCAATGTTTATTCCATTTTATACTGCCTTCAGTCCTTGCACAGGTATTAATCATTCTACATTCTACTAAGTAACTACTGTCAGTGTCCTTCAATGATATCCTTCCATTTCAGCGGTTCAGTCAAATGAAAAATTAAATGCACCCTTCCCTTCAAAGACAGCGTGCCCCTTTTAATCAGTTAGTGGTGCCAAGATTCTCCCAGACCTTAACTTTGGAATTAAGTTTGAAACTTCTCCCTGATCACCTACATCTATCCAACCATATCCAATCATTTGGCCTTAAAAGGTCTTTCTTCATTATGCCACTAATCTCTCCCTCTTTCTTTGTATTCACAAATAATTTGGTGTGAGAAGCTTGGAAAAGGTTATTTAAAATGAGTAAATGAATTTTAAAAAGCAGAAAGCACAATGCAAATTGAAAACAGACCCAGTCCCTTCCACACTCAGTAGTGTCTGTCCAGCTACCTGCTCCTTTGGTGACTTCCTGCTCCCATGGAGCCCAGAAAAAGAAGAGGGAGAGAAACCAAGAGTCTGACACCAGGTGCATTCAGGTGTCACGAGATGACCCTCACAGTAGTAGGTGTAGATGCCTGAGAAGACAAGTATAACCAAAAAAATCTGGTCTATACATTGCATACTCTTAATACACCTGTTTATAATTCACAAATTGTGGTTGACCATGCACTGTACTGCAAAGGGCATGGCTGGATTGGGAGAAGCAAGAGATAAATTAACTCAATTTTAAAACCTTGAACAAAGATTGGTTTTAAAAAATTGCAATGAGCAATATGAAACACTATACCCCATTTAATTGCATGGAAAGAATTGCTATTCCAAGACAGAAGTAAAAATGGTCTGATGGTTTATTCAATTAAAAAAAAATAACTTTAAAATTAAGGCAAAATAGAATAAGGCAGGAAAAAAAACTTACAAACTATTTACAGGCTATGTTTATTAATATGACATAATTAGCAAATGCATCTATGACCAATATTATTTTATATCATAGTCTGGCCATTATAAGCTTTGGACCTGTGAAGTTGATCCCCGAAGCAGACCTGTTAATACAAACCTACCAAATTGTCTCACCTATCTACTCATGAAGTCGTTTCCAACATAAATTTCTCACTCTTTGTTAGTTACATATTACAAAGAAGAGTGCTTTCCCTGTATTTGGCTTTGGACAAGATAAAAACCTTTATTTACAAACATTCAATTCCTTTAAAAATATATATTCAGGAAAAAGGATTTGGATAAAATATGATAAAAGTCATAGGAAACAAAGCCAAATTCTGATCAAATCAAGGAGAAATTGGTGACACCCAGAAAATAAAAACTAGTCATAACAGTTACAACAGGGTCAGGGCAAATAAACTGAGGGAGAATAATCACATCAAATTTCCCTCAGACCCCTAACCAGTGTTTTTATCCCATAAATTAATAGCCAGCTCAGAAATTTCAAGTTATGTATAGCCTTATTTTTATCTACCTCAAATAATGGTGAAGTCATTTATATCTAGTAAACACAATATCAAAAGAGGTGATGATCTCCATTCAGAGAACACAGTAGGAAAACTAAAGTGGTTGAGAATTCTTTTACAAATAAATACCATCAGATACTCGGGGAACATTTGTTGAAATCCAGGTGCATTTTCTTGTAAGCTGTTACAACTCCACAAAATTGTATATTTTTCAATGTGTAGGAAGAGTCACTGGGATCCTTCATAGGTAATTAGCTAGAGCAACGTCTTAGTCCATGGGTGGCACTGAGAGCTGATTCCTTCTCTTCCATCTGTTCAGAAGCTCATGCTTTCCCCATTGTGTCCAATGAATGTGAGAAATGAACTATGGATAGGTGGTGTGAGGAATATAACAATAGAGGAGATTATGGTACCGGAGACCCTTGCTAATAAAAGGCCTCAGTAGCTTTCGTATCTTGGCTAAATTAGGAGTAGCTTTTGACATCTTTGGGTATTGAAGTGGGTTAAACCTTTCCTTTTATAAGAGGTAGTTTGGCATGGTAATATATATTGTGGGTTGATGTGAAATGAGTTCTTATGGGGAAGAATCCCCACAGGTGGAGCTTGAAGACTTTGCACTCTTTCCTCCCTCTAGGCATTTGGTGCTTCCTGATCTTGTAAGGGTCCCCGAGACCTCAGAGTCACTGTGGCCTTCCCGGGGCTCCTGGGGCTCCTGGGACTTCTGGGACTTCTGGGACTTCTGGGCTTCTCTCAGTTCCCTAGCAATGAAAGGGGAAAACCACATGTTACTCCATCCTAAATTAGAGATGTTCATGATCAAAACTACCATATAGAGATTTCTTTTTATTTCAGTATTTATAGAAACAAGCCTAAGCTATCTACACACAGAAAATTTGCACCTGCAATTGTTTAAAAAATGGCCAGCCCACATGTGCCACAACACGTGGCAAGTTCGGTTTCCTAAATGCTACTGACTGGGGCATAAATGGTCTTTAAAATAAGGAGGGAACTATAGGTTATCCTGTAGTGGAGACCGTGGCCATGGGTGAAATCTGGCCAGCCACCTGTTTTTAGATGAAGTCTTATTGGAAAACTTAACCACACCCATTCACTTATGTGTTGCCTATGACTGCTTTTACATTATGTTGAGTCATTGCAGCAAAGATCACATGGCCCACAAGTGTAAAATATTTACTATCTGGCTCTATATGGAAAAGTTTGCCAACCCCTGGTCTAGACAATTTCAAGCAGGCATCTGCCCCATCTCTAATGGATGTCCGTTGCTGGTAATGGCTGATGACACATGATCCCATGTGTGCCTGCATAGCTGGTTTTGCAGAATGTACACACTACACCCAAAGAAAAATTTATATTCCTGTGACATATATATGTCACAGGAATATAAATTTTTGATTGAGCAATACTTTGGATTGTATTTTGGATTCCATTTTCTTAGCTAATAAACAAAACTAGAGCAAAAAGATAGTAAGTTACTTATTAGGAAGTATTGCCTGACTAAAGTCTCCACAACTCATTGCCAATACGTCATGTTGTGGCCTTTTCAAGGTAATTATTCTTCAATGGATTGTATATCCAAAAGAAGTTGGACTTCTAAGCTTATTTTACACATGGACCATCTTCTTTTATTTTTTAATAGTGCACAGTGTATGTAAAAATCACTTTAAAATGCCTTCAGAACTCCACTCAAATATCACTGCTTGACCTTTATACCAGCCCGTCCCATCTAATTAATTCCCATTTGTTTAATGAAGGAATTAATGCACGCATGAATATAAGCTTACATGAATAAGTCATCAGACTGCTTCCTTTAGCTTGGAAAATATCTCTTCCTCTGAACATGTACCAAGCGAGAATATCTGCCTGCTCCTAAAATTTAATGGGATTCTAAAATCAGTCTCTTCCCACCTTAACTAGGATTACCTGGCATTGGGAGATCACCAGTTTCTTGAACACCTGTTGTCACTCAGAATCTCACTAAGTTTTCTTTACCGGTTGTATTTCCTTGCATTCTTCACTCTGCTTCCTTTGCATTAATTGAATTTTCTGTCTCAATCACAGAGCCTCCAGCCCTGTGCTCAAAGGGCTGCATATTGCTAGTCTCTTTGTGGGCAGAGACCTACGTAGTATAATGTTGGGTTCCACTTGCAGACACAAGTTACACTTGTGAAACCACAAAGCAGATACACTAATCATATCACTATGAGCAGTTCATAAAGAGGTTCTTTCTCAACTCCAGCACCCAAAAAAAATCTACCTTTCCAGTGTGGCTGTCTTCATCCTTTCCAAGTTGAGCTGCTGCTGGAGCTCTTCTGTTTTCCCCAGGGTGGGACGGAGAACCCGACTTCTGGCCAGAGCTGCTGCAGAGGGTCTCTCCCTTGGATCAGGGTGGATCATTTTCTGATAATGTGAGGAAATAGAAGCTTCACTGCTTGGGAAATCAGCCCACCCAAGCCCACAACAAGCCAGCTTCCGCTATGGATTTTGTGAAACTCTGCCTCTCCTTTGTGTGGAGGAAAGAAATAGATGACCTATCTGGTAGGTCAGTCATCCATACCTCTGACTTTAAGTGTCATAGTTTAGAGCTAGTTGGATGATTAAGTCTTAATTTTAAAGAGGAAGAAACTGAGATCCTGAAATAAAGTGACTTGTCTACATCATTGACAAGACCTAGACAAATCCAGGTTACCCAACACCTAGTTCAGTTGACTTTCTACCACAACATGCTCCTTTTACACTTAAATTAATTAAGGATACCACACCATAACAATATTCCTACAGCACTTACCTTCAGGTGGGGGTGTCTAACATAAAATGATTTTAATACGATAGAAAATGCCTAATTATCTGCAGCAATTAGCAGTGTCATATAATGAAGAAAACACTTCATCTCCATCTGGGGAGCAATATTCAGAGCCAGCTCCTGTTTACTATGTAGTTCTGGGCAAGTCTCTTTTTTAAAAAAAATATTTTTTTAAATTGATTTCAGAGAGGAAATGAGAGGGAGAGAGAGAGAGAGAGAAACATCAATGATGAGAGAAAATCATTGATTGGCTGCTTCCTGCACACCCCCTACTGGGGATCAAGACTGCAACCTGGGCATGTGCCCTTGACTGGAATTGAACCTAGGACACTTCAGTCCATAGGCTGACACTGTCCACTGAGCCCAACCAGCTAGGGCAGTGGTCGGCAAACTCATTAGTCAACAGAGTCAAATATCAACATTACAATGATTGAAATTTCTTTTGAGAGCCAAAAACCGACTTCTGCGCATGGACCACGAAGTTTCAATCGCACTGTACGTGCTCACCTGCACGTGGTATTTTGTGGAAGAGTCACACTCAAGGGGCCAAAGAGCCACATGTGGCTCGCGAGCCGCAGTTTGCCAACCACTGGGCTAGGGTCTGGGCAAGTCTCTTTGTTGAAATTTAGCTTCCCTTTCCTGATATGTGGGACAGTGATGTTCACCTTTCAGCTGTTATGAGAATTAAATTAATTAACATATATGTACTACCAGCACTGAGGTACTCAATACTTATCTACTAAATTGAAGAGCAGTTTACACATAAAAACAGGTGATTCACTGTGAACAAAAACCACTCTGAGGAAGGGTTTGTCTCCTTTCAGGAAAGCAGAAGTGAGGAAGGAGAAGTTTGTAACTAAATTTGAAGTTTTCAGGTGAACTGTGGAACTCAAATTTAATCCCCAAGAATAGATATTTCTAAGGCTTTTAGGGATCCTAACAAATCCTGTTCCTTAAGTCCTAAAGTAAGTCTTACATATACCTTTTGTTTTCTTAGTATAAGTCTAAGCTTCTCGACAGTGTAGAGTTTTTGTACCTCTCTCTGTTTCAATGTAATACCTCCCTTTCCTAGTTCCTACAGATATCATTGAGTACAAGTAACACATAGATTCCTGAATTGACATGCCCTTTCTTCCAACAGTACAAATGACTGGTAGTATTGTCAATTATTAATAAGTTAGCTTATACTTTCTTCTATACACTCAAAATTCAGGCGGTGTGTGTGTGTGTGTGTGTGTGTGTGTGTGTGTGTTTCAGTAATAAAATCACTGTTACCACTGACAATGGTTAATTAAAACACTGAAATAGGAGCAGAAAGAACAGGTTTGATTTTGGAGTTAATCAATTATCAAAGGTGGGATACAAGTCCAGAAACTGCTGTGAGCCTGGGTCTTCTCAACTATGCACTTCACAGGGTTTTTTAGAAAGGCAAATAATAAAAATGCAACAGGATATTTAAACCATAACATAAAAGGTATTTATGATATTTTCTAAATGTCCTTGAGACGTTTTCAATCAGCCCTTTCTCTGCTGGGCTTCCTGGTTCCGAATCACTTTTCCTTCTGTCAGTGGCACTGCCAACATCCCCCTTTCCCCAACCACTTGCCCTTACATTTTTTTTTATCAGTATTTCTATCTTCTCTTCATTTCATAAGAGATATCACCTTGAGCAGGTTGTAAAATTCTTCTGAGAGCTCCTGCGGAATATCTGGAAGGTTACCCCGGCGGATGTCATGCCACTCGTCACCATTGCTGGGTAATTCCTCTGCTCCTGCGGCCAGTGCTATTGTTAATCCCAAGGCAAATATGTCTCCTTTAGGGAGATGCTGATAATCCTTCAAAACAGAGGACAGGAAGGCCAGTTTGTTTGCCAAGCGAAAAGAGTCTAGACTAAAATACAACTGGTAAGAAAGGTTCGTTCGAATGCATGTGAACTTAAACAGACACATTGGGCAAGGTCACATCCTCCGTGGTTAGTGCTTTACCTCTAAGAAGATAGAGGATAGAGCACAAATCCACCCAATTAACATCACTGTGCCAGGCCTGACTCCACAGACGTCCTAGAAGGTAGGCAATAACGAAAGGTCATTTCAATGACCAGAGCTAGTATGCTACCAACAAGAGAGTAGTAAGATAAAGATGGGCTGGACCAATCAATTCTTTCTTCCTACTAGGCAATCCAGGAGTTTGGGAATTCTAAGAAACAGTAAGGGACCTTTACAAAAGAACAGTACAAATATTGATTAACCCATAAATGAGCCAGCTTTCTCATGCTTTTTTAGAGAAAAATTATCCTATTTTTGGTCTCCATTCTGAATAGGAAAAGGGATAATATCAATTTAAATTATAAATATATACTTTCCATTTCTTTCATTTGAGAGTCAAAAGGTTCAGTGAATTATAAAATAGTCTCCGTTTCCCTAATCTATACCTCTTGCAAAATCTCCTTAGCCAGGAAGTGAATATCTCCCTCTTCCACTCTGGGTTTACTTATTGATGTTGCAAGACCCAAGTCTCCTAAAAAAAACAAACAAACAAAAAAAAGAACTCTATAAGCATGTCTTAAAACGGGAGTAACTGGAGTATACATTTTATAGGATAATAGAATACAGGTCAGAGTATAAGGCAGACGCACCAATTTTGTATATCACATTGGTAGAGAGAAAAAAATCAGCATCATTTTCAATGTCTTCTTGGACTATAGAAGAGTCCCTTTGTGTCTGATAACAAATGAAGATGTTACCTGTAAAAATACAGAATTGACATAATGATTCCTATGTTTTTTCACCCCGAAGACTCTTTTTTTGTATCTGCCACTACAGCCACCTTCCTCTCTTCCTATTCTGTGCGTCTGTAACAACAGTACAAGGGGCCTCTTCTTCCCTGGAATCTCTAACACTACTTATGAACAGCTCAGTGATTGATAAGTGAAACTGATGTCAAACATCCTCTGAAGAGGTTAGTGGCCTCAAAACAAAGAAATAAGAAAAACACGCAATACAGTAATGACAGTTTGAGTTTCACATTGATGAGGGCCCAGTGCATTCATTTCGCTCACTTCAATCGGAATTAGAAAGGGTATAGCACCAGTAAACACAGTCAGGATGTAGCCAGTATGTTGTCACTTATCTATGTGGTAAATTAATTACTTTCATACTTTGGCTTCACTATCTGAGAAAGTCCTCCCCCCCCCCCCCGCCTCTCTCTCTCTCTCTCTCTCTCTCTCTCTCTCTCTCTCTCTCTCTCTCTCTCTCTCCCCCATGTCCCCAGGGAGAAAATGGTGAAAGCTGTTTAACTGAATTTGTTTAGGAGAAACAAATGAAAGAAAAAAGAAAAGGACTCTACCAGCTAACAGCATCTTTGACACTGATAGACAGATAGGCACATATTCTGACAAGAGGGGGAAAAGAACTAAATACAGTTGCAGGGGCAGAGTGGAGCGTACTGACTCGGTTTGATGTCCAGGTGCACCATGCCAGCGTTGTGGATGTACTTGAGCCCAAGAGAAACCTGCAGAAGGATGTCTTTGAGTACTGGCTCTTCAAAGCCAGACCTCGCGTCCTCTATAGCATCCTCTAAGCTCCCACCTAGGAAAGAATAACCAAGGGTCACAAGAAAATACTGCCTGTTGGGAGATATTCACCATCCAGCCCTGAACCTGATAGAATCCTGGTGTTTGCAGAATTAACCTGCTGCTGAAAACCTTCAGGTTGCTGAGGCTGACCCAGAGGTAACTTGTAGGGATCTTGGCAAGGGTGGGGGAGGCGGAGGGAATATTTAATTGGTTCAGGGCTCCAAAGGGACAATAGGGGAAATCAGATGACTGCTAGTCTCTAGGAATTATAATCTAAGTTGTCTAAATCATATCTAATTTATCATCTGAGTTAAAGCCATAGCCGTATGTTCAGACCTGACTGTTCTGACATGCTGGGGGCATAGGGTAAGGATGGGTGTGGGCAGACAGGGCAGGAGGGGGAAAAGATGAAGGTAGGGAATGCTGTAGGGGGAAGAGTGGAAGGAGGTGGAACAAGCCATTGGCTACTCTTGCAACCTTACAGATACTTGGAACTTATCTTTTATTTAGAGCCACAGGGCAAAGTCTCAACATGAAGTATCCATAACTAAAAACAAGACAAGGTAGAAGGGCATGCGTTATTTTCCATGATTAGTTCACATTTGAAAGGTTCAAAGTTGTGTGAATTCCATTTGATAAATCATAGTTACATTTTAATTAGTAGGTACTCAGTGAAGTTAGAGGACCACCATGATGTATAGACAGTGATTCCCCATAATCCATCACATCTAGTCCATCTGGCTTTCAGGGCTTTCTAGACTTCCCACACTTTACTTTGTTAATCTTTCCTTCTATAGGGGTCCCCTCAGTCCTATTGTCTCCTTATTGTCTGCTAGGCTAGACCCATTGCCAATACCATCCTGCCCTGTGCTTGTGGCTGTTTTCCTAACTGGATTCTGCCCTTCCCTTCCCTTCCCTAAACTCTCCTAAGCCTTTGGTATGGTCTCTGACAAGTCTTACCTCCTGTAGATTTTCTCAGGCTACTCAAATAACACTGACTACTGACTTCTCCCTATGTATGGGGCATTGTCACTGTGCTAGCATTTGACATAGATGGTTGCTAATTCTCAAACTACTCCCTTAAGTCATTACTGCAGTCTCTCTACTCAGTGAGATTAAGTGACATCCCAGAGATCTTACAAGTAGTGTGCGGCAGAACTGGGTGTCAACCCCAGGTCTGCTGACTTCAAAGCCCTGGCCCCTTGTACCACTCCACGCTGCCTCTTGCTCACATCCCTCTTCTCTGGACCCTTTTTATTCATAGTTGCACATCTGGCTCTGCACCTAATTGTCTCTTGTGTATTCACTGTCACAGACCAAGTGGAATAAAGCTCCTTGAAGATAAGGACTTATCTCACTCTACATTGTTTCTTACCCTGGAGCTTAATAAGTATCAGTCCTGTAGGAGGTATTAAATGTTGGAAAGAATGAAAAGGTGATTTGTAATAGGAAAAATCACTCCATTTCTTTTCATTTTTTGAAAATTTGAAATCTATATATTGCCTCAAATCTGTATTGTTTTGCTTTATTGAGTAACTTTTATTTGATGTTATCTTCGTTAGTAACTAGAAGTCATAGAAATAAAAATCAGTATTCTTATAGAGAGAGGGAGTAAAGGAATAAGGAATCTCAGGTCATGATGAGAGGAAATTAGGAAAAGAAGATGACTAACAAGTTTCTAACTTTCAATCCTAAGTATAAAGATGGGGTCCATTTTTTTTATCCCCAAGAGACAAAGAAAAGGATTTGGGGTGAGCCTGTTGGAGGAAAACCCCCTCGAAGTTCACAGGTAAGGCTACAAACAAATCAAGCTATAAGGAAACAACAAGGAAATGCCAAATAATTGCTACTCCTCAAATTATGGCAAGTTTCTATTCAATGTGGTAATACTTTTTCTAATTAACCGCTGAACTTTCTAATGAAAAATATTTCCGAGCATTAACAACACATAACTGATGTCATGTCAACCCCTTCGTCAAGGATTAGAAATATGTTAAACCAGAAGACCACTCTGTAACTTAAATAGCTCAAAACAACAGTTTTACTGGTTACTGTGTACGTACAGTTCTGAAGGACCCTGGAGAATAGATCTGGAGTCACGGTGTTTCAACCCCAGCCCCCTCCCCATGCCCTTACTCTGGTGAGAACACTGAGGCTCAATAAGGTTAAGAAGCAGCAAGAAGCAGGAACAATCCCCAGACTCAGGAGTTGTCCGTATACATTTATCACCTCCCACCTTCTCCCCTCCCTAAAATTGTAGGGACTATGCTTGCATTTTTTAGAATACCTAGCAAATGGTAAAAGGGCAATTTACCATTCAAATCACTAGGGTAAAGTTCTCTCTCTGGTGTTAAGTAAAGTGTGAAGGGAGTGAGAGCTTCATGTATCAGCTACACATCAGCTTCAAAAGAAATACGTAATAGCGTAAACCTGAAATTCCTTTTCAGCTGAACTCATTTCCTCCAGCTCTCTGCTTCTAAGCAAAATTGCAGGGCAGACATTTTAGGTATGACTGCTACACCCAGCATAAACTACAAGGAAGAGGAAAAGGTTTATTTTTTCTGAAGACTTAACAGTTCATCTCCCATCCTGGCCAGGTAGCTCAGTTGGTTAAAGCAGTGGTCGGCAAACTCATTAGTCAACAGAGCCAAATATCAACAGTACAACGATTGAAATTTCTTTTGAGAGCCAAATTTTTAAAACTTAAACTTCCTCTGATGCCACTTCTTCAAAATAGACTCATCCAGGCCGTGGTATTTTGTGGAAGAGCCATACTCAAGAGGCCAAAGAGCCTCATGTGGCTCGCGAGCCGCAGTTTGCCAACCACCGGTTAGAGTATCGTCCCCATACTCCAAGGTTGCAGGTTTGATCCCCAGTCAGGGCACATACAAGAATCAATCAATGAATGTATAATTAAGTGGAACAACAAATCGATGTTTCTCTCTCTCTCTCAAATCAACTTTTTAAAAAAATTCATCTCCCTCTCCATAGACATTAGTCCACATACTTACCATTGCAGTATTCATTCTGAATGATCATGTGGTCATCTTCTACCCATGAAGAATAGTAACGTACCACATGGGGGTGATGACCAAGTACTGCATGAGCATAAACTTCATGCAAAATTAAATTCCTGAGAGAGAGAAAAGCATTGAGAAAAATGAATCAGGATAATATGCATGCAAATGTTTATTTAAAAGACAAGATAAGACTCATTAACAATGGTAGAACACTTATTGAATGCTCAGTACTTGCTTATTATTTTATCCCTAATTTTCATAATGATGCAGTGAGATTTTCATAATGATACAGTGGCAAGGATAAAAGCTTTAGCAAGGTTAGTGGATGGTCCAAACTCAAGCAAGTGATAGGAGACCTTGGACTAGAACCTTGGTCATCTTGACACCAAAGTCCATGTTTTTTTTTTTTTAATTAAACATAGCACAAGTAAAGAGAAGGCTTAGGTGGTGCTACCTCAACAGCAGATGTGCTTTGGATCTTTATTTTACTGTATTATATTAAAATAACTTGATGGGCTTCACAAGAAGGACACCATGGACTTGATTGTGAATATTGTCATGAGCCTTCTATCTTCTCTATGAAGGCTAGACAGTCAGAGTCAATATTAAACTTGCCAATATGCAGTCAGGGGACACTCTTGGAAAGAGATATTTATAGCGAACATGAAATCCAACACAAAAAAAGCAAAATACAGTATTTGGTGAGTTTCAGTATAAAAATGACGAATTCTAGCCTGGCTGTTGTGGCCTAGTGATTTAGTGTTGACCTATGAACCAGGTCCCGGTTTGATTCCTGGTCAAGGCACATGGCCAGGTTGTGGGCTTGATCCCCAGTAGGGGACATGCAGGAGGCAGCCAATTAATGATTCTCTTTCATCATTGATGTTTCTTTCTCTCTTTCCCTTTCCCTTCCTCTCTGAAATCAATAAAATATATTTTAAAAAAACAAAGTGAAAATGAAGGATTCTAAAATCAATAATTTCAGATTTGGCATAAGTTTTAAAAAGTATTCGGCATAGTTAATAAAAAAAAACATTGGCTGAATCGGAAAATGATCATTATCCTTGTGAAAAGGAATAACAATTACTTCTGGAAATGAAATTTAATTCTGTTAATTTTCCTTATAGTCCTTGAAACTTGACTATTAAATTCATTATTAATATAAACTAGAGATAAACCAGGGAGTTAACTATTTGGCAATATTTCTGATGAACTGAAGGGAAATCATACAATCATTCCATAAGTTTATTAATTATTAAAAAGCAATAAAACCAGTAGTAAAAGCCACAAAAACAACACACACACACACACACACACACACACACACACCCCAAAATGACCCGAAATGATCATGGTATATTTTAAGAAATAACTGACGTCTGATATGGAAAACTCAGAAAGGTTATAAATGTGAGACAACATACAGTGGAGCGGGTGGGGTGATTTTTTAAAAAGTAGCAAAATTTTTTTAATGGCATCAGTTCTATTATTTAAAATATTTTGACAAGAAAAAGCTTTCCAAATTCAAGTTTGTGCTTCTATACATTTCAAAGGTACTCACTCATTATATACTTCTGCAAAAGAGTTCGTGGAGCGTTTTATTGCATAAACACATCCATCCAGCCTCTTAACGCACTTGTAGACTGTACCAAATTCCCCAACCCCAATAATTTCTAACTCCATGAATTCTTTTTCATAGCGGGAAGTCATGTCGGTTTCTCGTAGAACACTTCTCTGAAATATTTTAATAAAAAAGTTAAAATAATCCTTCCTAACATGTGAGCAATAAAGTTGAGGCATATTATATTCCTATATTTCTCTAAGTTTTCAAAAGTACTTCTGGGGCAAATCCATTGGATTTTATCTGTGTCAATAGTCATGGTACCAAGAACCTCCCCAGTTGCTGACTACCTTCTCTGCACTATAATTTCCGATCTGGCCATAATATATATGTGTGTATATGTATATACACACATATATATATGTGTGTGTGTGTGTGTGTGTATATATATATATATATATACATATATATATATATACACACACACACACACACACACATATATATATATATTTGATTTTTTACAGAGAGGAAGGGAGAGAGAGAGCGTTAGAAACATCGATGAGAGAGAAACATCAATCAGCTGCCTCTTGCACACCCCCCATTTGGTTTCAGGGATGTGCCCGCAACCAAGGTACATGCCCTTAACTGGAATCGAACCCGGGACCCTTCAGTCTGCAGGCCAACGCTCTATCCACTGAGCCAAACGGGTCAGGGCTGGCCATATTCTTATCTGTATGTTCCTAGAGGGATACTTCTACTCACAGCCAGAGCTACTCTACCATCCTCAGCTGAAGCAGTGCCTGGGAGCTGGGTAGGGCATGTTAGGGAAAAACACAAAACAAACAATCTCCCTTTGACAGTAGTCTACAGGTCTCACACTCTGGCTGCTAATTATCTCAAGTTGAATAAACATACTGTGTTCAGTTTGCTTCATCAAAAATCTTAGTCTGGAAAACAAAATTGTCAAATTTCAGATTACATGCTCAGATATAACAACCACTCCCCCTACTGGCCAAGTAGCAACATCACTGATTGCCCAGCTAGTAAAGAACCCCAGGCAAATCGTTGCATTTTTAAATGTTTTTTTATATCTGTATAAACCTCAACAGGTTCATAATAACTACTCCTCAGGGTTCTTTTAAATACTACTCCAGAAAATGTGTGTGTGTGTGTGTGTGTGTGTGTGTGTGTGTGTGTGTGTGTGTGTGGTGTAACTTAGCACAATGCCAAGCACATAGTACCTTCTCAATAAATGGTGGCTCTGATTTCCATAAATTTATATGAACCTCGATCCAAGCTGATTTATCTCCACAAACCCAACTTTTTCCTAATGTCTCCATAAGCATGAACTTTTAAATCTAAAGTTTTAAAAATCTTGACTTTTTCTCACTCTTCATTTTCAACATCCAGTATCAGTCAGCCTTCATCAGTAAGATCTACACTTTCCATTGCCCTTATCCAGTCTCAAGCTCTGTTTCCTCCATGTCCAGATTTGCTGTAGCAACCAGCCCTCACTCCATGTCCTCTAATAGTAAGAATGGTTTTTGCAGAATGATACTGTAGAATAGGAAACACCTCATTGTTTCCCATGAAGATTCCAAACTTCTAATCAGAGGCCTCAAGGCTGTCTAGCAGTAGCTCACCCACTCCCTTCCCATCCCCATCTCAGACACCTAATAAGCCAGCTTACCATCCACATCATTCCCCAACCTCAGCCCTTCTCCTCCTTTTGCTTGCTGAACATTAAACATAGCCATATTTTTATGACAAAGATCTTAATGGCAATGTAATATTCCCCTGTCTTTAAACTGTAATTTGCTTGGCTGTTCTATTATTGGACATTTAGTACTCCCTCCTCTTTCATTTTATTTAGTTTTTTTTCTCTTATAGTTAATTCTGCAATAAACACTTCTGTGATAATATTTTCAGCATTATTTTCTTAGGTTAGATTATCAAATAATAGATACTGGATCAAATATTCTGAACAGCCCTAACTGGTTTGGCTCAGTGGATAGAGCATCAGCCTGGGGACTGAAGGGTCCCTGGTTAGATTTCGGTCAGGGGCATGTACCTTGGTTGCGGACACATCCCCAGTAGGAGGTGTGCAGGAGGCAGCCAATTGATGTTTCTCTCTCATCGATGTTTCTAACTCTCTATCCCTCTCCCTTCCTCTCTGTAAAAATCAATAAACTATATTTTAAAAGAGATTCTGAACATTATAAAAATCAATAGATATTGACATATGGAAGAGCTAAGATTTTACATATAAAAATGGTTCCATGCATTTTTTCTCTGTTCTGTTTTTCTATTTTGGGACCTTAAATATCTTGATTTTTTCCTTCACTTCTCTACCCTATGAATACAGAACTTCCCCTCAGATCAAAGACATAAGAATTAACCTTTCATATAAAAATACTCCAAGGTAATGATTCAGCAAAAATGATTCAGCATATATCAGACAAGTCTGGTAAAGTTAATAACTAGCTAGCCCTGACCAGGTAGCTCAGTTGGTTAGAGCCGTGGTCGGCAAACTGTGGCTCGCGAGCCACATGCGGCTCTTTGGCCCCTTGAGTGGCTCTTCCATAAAATTCCATGGCCTGGGCAAGTCTATTTTGAAGAAGTGACATTAGAAGAAGTTTAAAAAATTTGGCTCTCAAAAGAAATTTCAATCATTGTACTGTTGATATTTGGCTCTGTTGACTAATGAGTTTGCTGACCAATGGGTTAGAGCATCATCCCAATATGCTAAGATTGCAGGTTCAATCCCCAGTCAAGGCACATAAAAGAATGCATAAATAAGTGGAAGAACAAATGTTTTCCTCTCCCCCCTCCTCTATAAAAAAGAAATGAAATAAAGTAACAACTAGCTAATAATATAGACCCTGATGAGAGTCCAAATAAATTCATCTGCAAAGCAATTTGCTACGAAGTGCTGGGGCTAGGGTTGGAGTGAAGAAAGGAAGGAAGGAGGGAGGGAGGGAGGGAGAGAGGACAGAGAAGGGAGGAGACAGAGGCAAGGGCCACAGAACTGTGCTCACCTTGGCTGGCAGCCCTTGTTCTTCTACTTTGTCTTCCCCCGGATCAGCTTCACTTTAAAAAAAAAAGTGATGTCAACATATGATTAGGATTAGCACTCATTGATCCTGGTACCATGCTGGTTTCTGGGGCTATAAGACTAAATAAGACAATTCCTTCCCCTCTTCAATTTATATTTGGGGACAGGAAAAAAACAGACATTTCAATATAAGAACCCAGGTGAGGATAAGAACAAGATTCAAGGGATACTACAGACAGCACCCAATTAATTATTTCAAGCATAAAAGTATTTCCCAAAAGAGAGGATATGTAAGCTAGGCTTCCAAGAATGAGTCAGAACCAGATAAAGGAAAGGAGCGGAGTTTTAGGCAAATAGAACAGCGTCGGCTGAGCACTGGAGGCAGGAACACACACAGAACACACGTGAAACTGTCACTGCTCTTCACTGCCACCTACACATTCCCCTTCCTTCTCCCCTGGAACCTGGCTGTGTATCTATGAGGTTCTTGGGTAGACCAGAAGGAGCTCTGACCCTGGCTAAGATATTGTCGATGACAGTTCTTTTAAAAAAAACTTGTTTTAAAGAGACTTTTTTTAAATATATATATATATATATTATTGATTTTTACAGGGAGGAAGGGAGAGGGATAGAGAGCTAGAAACGTCGTTGAGAGAGAAACATCGACCAGCTGCCTCCTGCACACCCCCTACTGGAGATGTGCCCGCAACCAAGGTACATGCCCTTGACCGGAATCGAACCTGGGACCTTTCAGTCCGCAGGCCGACGCTCTATCCACTGAGCCAAACCGGTTTCGGCAAGAGACGTTTTTTAACTACACAGAATTTAGAAACCTTAAATAACAAGGAATGTCAGAAACAATATACAAAGATTAAATATAAAGATTAAATATAAATTATAAAACAAAAAAACAAAATTGTTGTAAAAATCTCAACTCTCCTAATCTATGAGTGTAATGCCAAGCTAATAAAAATACTAATAGGTTAGCTGAAGTCTCTAACAAATCTCCTCTTTGGCATGAGCAGTTGAATCATGAATCTTTAAGCAAGATTTTAGTTTCTATCTTGCTTTCAGCCAAGCTATACATTTTTCTTCTGGAGAAGTTCAGGGTATTAATGGCAAATGGAGGGCATCACACTCGTGGAAATAAATTGAAACTTGACATGTGTGACCTAAATTGTATATGACATTTGAAACTTTATTAAATACAATAAGAAAAATGCCCTCTCAGCACTAAGCAACATTACTCAAGTGTTCCCAATTTAGTTGCCAGGAATTCAGATGAACTCTCTGGTCTAGCTGGCTTCAGTGCAAGTGAAACCACAAATTCTGATGACTTATAAATAATCCTTAACAGCTAAAACCAACAGAATTCTTGGTAACAAAAATGGGTGGTTTACTTGTGCTGAAGTCCTGTTTACTTAAGATCCAGGAGACAGTGTTGAGAAAACCTATTCTAGGCCTAAGGCTGGTTAATACATAGTCATTGATCCCCAAAGAAACAACTCAAGGTAACACATTAAATGCTCTGCAAACTTCAGATTGTTAGCTGTGCATTTATTTTGCCAAGTACATTATCAGGTACAAAGACTGGCTCATTTTAGAGGTGGTTTCTTTCTACAAAAAAGGAGCCTTGGGGGGACACGGTAAAGAAATGTCCCTGCATGAGACACACAGTGGTGCAGTTTGGCTTTTACCACTTCTGAGAGCAACACTCTCCTCTTCTCTTCAGCCAGTCTTCCAACACCTACAGAGAAGTTCAAATCCTTGTCCCACAGCTCTCATCACCAGTCAGACAAGCTGGACTAGAAACAGTAACAGACTCTTTGAAGTGTGAACTGTCCTTTCCCCACCTGCTAACCTTCTATTGACCACAGGAGACCCCTTGAAGGCAATTCCATAGCCCATTTAACTCCCTAATGGAAGTCAGAGGTCTGCTGTCCTTTTATAGAAGGCACCTCACAGCACACTTCAGAATGGAAAGAGGCTAGAATCTCTGTGACAACCCACACAAGGGGAAACCAACATTGACATTTAGAAAGGAGGGGGATATGTAACCAATGCCAGTTTCATTCTAACAGAGTTCTTGCTCCTAATCTCACTTCAGCATTCTCTCTTCCTCTTGACCATAGTAAGTAAGATCAGTTCTCAGAAATCATTGGCCACAGTATACTTACAGATATCCTCGGGTTTTCCTCTTGCCACTCAAATGAAGGATCTCTTTTCTATAGGACTCTGGAGTGAAGGGATTAATATTAACCAGAGCTAATGAGGTCCTTTCATCTTTAACAGAGACAGGTGTGAGCCTAGAATGCTTAGAACCTCGGGAGGGCAGCTTCCCTGTTGAAGAAATCATGGACTGGCTTGGCTGGTCCTGAGGATGACATAAGGCAAATCAGAATGATGTTAGTTAAAAAAAAAAAACTTCCATATCAGTTAGCTAGTTAATATTTGAACCAAATACTATTATTGCTGAAAGGGGTCTTGAATGTGATCTGGTTCAGAGCAAACTAGTTGCTTCATAACTGGTCCTCTGGTGAAAAATACAGATTCCCAGTCTATCACTAGATATTTTGATTCATGGGACCCACACAGGAATCCACTGTCATTACACTCCCCCTCTTTCCCCTAGGCACTTCTGATAACCAGCTTGGAAGACCAAATTGAGTCCCACCTCCAACTTTTTAAGGATGACATTTAAGCTCAGACAAATGAAAATGACTTTAGAAGACCTGGTCCTTATGTCTCAGAGTGTGTACTTTAACTCCCTCTCATCATTTATTGAAATATGTGTTTGCTGCTTACTAAGTAGCTGATTCTGAGCTGAGTGCTATGAGGGGTGCAGAGATGAATTCCAGCTCTTAAATGGTCCATTAAGTAGCTGTTCATTGATGTTTCAGAAATAATCACTTTGTAAGGTAAAGATTTCATAGACTCAACATGGAGGAAAATATTCCTAATTCCTCTTAAAATGTAGGCTCCAAATGAGAAGAGCTCCATGAAGTGGGGTTAAAAAATGGAGAAGTAATGCTCTAAGCCCATGGTTGGCAAACTGCGGCTTGCGAGCCACATGCGGCTCTTTGGCCCCTTGAGTGTGGCTCTGGGCGAGTCTATTGTGAACAAGTGGTGTTAGAAGAAGTTTAAAAAAATTTGGCTCTCAAAAGAAATTTCAATTGTTGTACTGTTGATATTTGGCTCTGTTGACTAATGAGTTTGCCGACCACTGCTCTAAGCCCTTGGGCTATAAGGCTTTGCAGTGGCTTCAGCCAATATATCAATGAGAAGAAAATGTGCAGGACTTACCACTCCAACTAGGTTACAGTAAGAGAACACAGGCCTAAAACGTACCCAGAACTAAACCAAAAGACAGAGGGTAGTGGTCAAAGACAGAGAATTCTGATGAGACAGCAGAATGCCATTATGACCTAACTAGCAGGGGCCAGCGGAATACCTGTGTCATAAGCCTTCAGGAGTACATGGTAGACACAGGGGCCATGATAAACCTTGTAGTATAAGCATTATACTGTGAGGCTCTTTCTTAAAGAATTCTACTACCTCATAGTCTCTGACCATGACTTTTCAATGTAGAAGCAGAAGGTAGGTTACAACATGATTCACTACATGCAAATGAAATTTAAAGAATGTGAGGCTACAAAAAAATATTAAACTTATACATATTCACTAAGTGATTGATACAAGCAGGAATGAAGGAAGCACACGTAATAACCTAACATTTTTTAATTGATTTTAGAAAGAGAAATATTGATGTGAGAGAAAATACCAATCTCTTACCTTCCATATGTACCCCAACCAGTGATTGAACCCACAACCTGGGTATGTGACTTCACCGAGAATCGAACCTTCCACCTTTCAGTGCATAGGATGATGCTCCAACCAACGGAGCCACACCGGCCAGGACACTACATTTATTGTTTTTTAATGAAGAAAAAGATATCATTGCCAGAGTTGATTTTTTGCAAGGGTTTTATATATATCTTAGAATTCAAAGGATGAACCACCCTGGGGCTATTGTCAGAGAAAGCCACCAATGACAAACTCACAGTCTTCCTGTAAATTTATTATAGGGCCGAGTATTGGTTCAAAAGAAGTACAACTGTATAATATTTCTGTTGTCAATGTGATTCAGGAAATGGACCTAGAATGATAGTGAATCATTATCTGAGAAACAGTTTTGTGATGCTGATCCTCGTATGGAGAGTAAAGCACATCTCTCTCCTATGAAACGGGCATCCACACCTGGAATGCTGCACAGCTCTGGCTGCCACACCCCCAGGACAGCAAAAAGGGCCTGGACATTTTTCAAATAAAAGGAAGGAAAAGTGTTCACATCAGGGCAGATAATGTCAGAATTCCTAGTTTGGAAATGTGAAGGCTGGTAGATTCTACGAGCTCCACTTAAAAAAGAGGGAAGGATATTAGTTATATTAATAAAGATTGTATTGCCAGAATGACAGAATTATGAGTAATCCTTTTGAAACCTTAAGAACATAATTTTGGACCAGTATCATGAAAGGGATTTCATGAAAATAAAGCAGATTGAAAGTTTCTGGAAAGATGACCAGGTTGAGAGTATAAAGATGGTCCAGAGAGTGGAGCTATGCCATAAGTTTAACAGCTCCATTATAGATGATTTAGAGAAAGAAAGGAAGTTTGGGTGATAGCTCCCTGACTTCTGAAGATGGTGTGAGAAGGAGGCAACCTCCCACTAAGGCACAACATCACAGTGTCTTGGGATTGGGAAAAAATTGAAAGGCCCAGTCACTATCATCAGTGCCCTGATGCTCAAATCCCTTCTATATCTTTATCAAGTGGTCATTCAGTGACAAGCGCCTTACTACCTTCTAAGGAAGCTCTTCTATCTCTATCACCATCCTGCTAGGAAGTCCCTACAGTGAGCTAAAGACATTTTGGGTGATTTCTGGCCCTATCCTTTGTCAAGGTTAAACTAAACCAACATTCCTTCCCTATGCATCCTTGACTTTGGTATAACATCTCCAATTATTATTGCTGTAGCCTCCCTCCTCTGACCCCGAGCCAAACTATAAAGTATGTACTTTCCTAGTTGAATTTCCAGTTTCCCTCCCAAACTCTGTCCTCTGCCTGTCTCTCAAATCTTGGCATTATTCAAGACTCCTAACTCAAGGAGTCTTGAATAATGCCAGGCTACATGAACTTATCCATCCAAGGCTTCAACAGCTCCCTAAATGCTGATGGTGCCCAGATATTGATCTCCAACTCAGATCGTCTCCCTGTACTCCAGACCCATGTATCCAATTATTTGCATGACATCTCTGCTTTTGCCAAACCTGTACATCCTCTAGTGTCACCTGTCTTGATTCAAGTTACCATGTACTCAAGCAAGAAGCCTGGCTGCACCCCAGCTCTCTCTTCTTTCAACTCCTCCATCAAGTCAGTTACCAATTCCTAAACATCCCTCAATTTATTGCTGTTGTAATTCAAGTCCTTCTCCTTTCTCAACAATTCCACTGCGAATACTGCCCAGGATCTCTCCTGCTCCATTCCATCCTCCATTTGAAGGTCATGATTTCTCAAAGGTGCCTCTGCTCAAAACCATTTAATAGCCTTCTCAACACTTAGGATAAAGTCTTGATCTAGCTCCTGCCTACCAACTCTGGCGTCACTGTCTGAACTCTCACAGGTACAGACCCTGTCACTACTGGGTAACATGCAGTTTTCCCTGGTCTTTCCCCCTCAACAATTTAGTAGATGCTTTTCCTTTGGCCTCAAGTGCTCATTCCCTCCTTCTTTGCCTGGTGACCTCCAACTCATTCTTTAAGACTTCTCTCAAACACTGGTCTCTTGGGAAAGGCTTCTTTGATATCTTGAGACCTAACTTCTAATTCTTTCTCATCATGTGGTACCACTCCTCTAACATACCTGACCTGAACTTTAATTGTTTCAGATTTGTATGTACCTTTATTTTGAGGGCACTCTTTGAAAGCAGTAAATGGGTGTGACAGCAGAGGGTCAGCTAGCATATCGAGGTATTCAGTGCACTTTTAAATGAATGACATATACACACCATGTCATGTTTTCTCACCTGTGTACTTTTTCTCAGCACCATATTCTCTCAGGCCACTCTCTACTTTCTATATGTTAAAACCATACAAACTTCATTGATCTTCATATGCTTCCTTCACCTTTATTTCTTTCCCAATCACCACTGAGAAGCAATCCACCCCGTGAACTCTGACCATTCTTGAAGCACCTGTTACATAGTGTCTATAGGCACATCTCCTCTTTCTCAGAGATTGTCTTATACTCCTTGCCCACAGTAGGTTCTCAAAAACAATCAGTGGATGACTGATTGGTGGGTGTTGGGACCATTGAAAAACCCACTGATGGACACCAGAGTAGTTTGTCTACAATTCAGACCAAAAAGCTTAGTATTTCCTGTAGACACCGTGCCCACACTCAGCAGGTACTAAAGAGACCTGCCGGCAGTGACTGTGCTACAATCAGAAGCACAGATGTTAGGATGATGAACTTAAGTACCTCAAGCTGAGCCAGCAGAAATTAGAGCTAATACCATTCCAGAGGCCCCACAGCACAGCACCAGCCTGTTAGAGGTAGCTCTGTCCCAGCCCTGGCTTGAATAACACAAAAAACGTAGCAGGAGACCAGTTACAACAAGACTAGAGGAATATGCCAACTCACGACCTTTGCTTATCGGCAATCCTCGGCTTCTACAGAAGCGTCACAGGTTCCCTCTTTGCTCACATATAACGGAAGAGGCTGAATGCTACAAGGCCAGGGAGGGGAGAGGACTTCCCTCTGGGAAGAGCAGCCACAAGGAGATATGAATATGTTCAAACAGAGAATGTGAACCTTCTCATATTGGGAAATATGAGTAAATAATCGTAAAAGAATAGTTGGTATAATGGGAAGAATCGACTGAGACCAAAACGATCAGGTTTCTAGTCCTGTCTCTGCCATTGACCATGATTTTCTTGTAGATCTCAATATTCCTTCCAGTGCCGATATTCTTTAACTAGGAACTTTCCCCCCACCCAACGTTTATTTGTGGCCTCCACCAAATAGTTGCTGGTAGCAGTGGTTTTGGGAAGATAGCTGGCGAGACATTTAATTCTGTTTTCTGATAATGTGTGAAGCGCTTGTTTATTTTTACCAATAAATACGGAATTGGGGATAATCCATCCTATACACATAATGGACTGGTCCTCTTTCTCTAATAACTGAGCTGAAGGAACCTGGGTCCCTCTCCCCAAAACTTACTCACTTTGGGAGTGACAGGACTCTTACAGTACAGCGGCTTGCTTCTGTCATCTGGCTGGGCTGGTGTTGTAGGACACTTGGGCGGTTCTGACACCAGGGTCCCCAAAACAGGCTCTGGACTCACTCGGCGTTTTTCCTGAAATGTGTGGAGTTCGCGTTCATCCCTCAGGTGTGTTCTGGGTGGTGTAGACAGGGCCTCTGAATCCTTAGATTCAGACTGCTCTGGGGTGAGGGTCTGGGCCTCCAAGCCCTCCTGTGCTTCCTTCTGCTCTTTGTTCTCACTCTCTTCCTCACCACAGGAGAAGCTCAATTTCTGCTTCAGTTCTCTGTTAATACTGCTGTCATCCATCTCAGCCAAAGAACTTTCCACGGTAGGCGAGAAGGCCTGTCAGAGGGGCACAGTATCGAGATGCAGAAGTAGCGAGGAGAGAACCTAAGCCAGCACGCTCCGCAGTCCTGATCTGCCTTTGCCTCTGCTCACTCACCGCTGCATGAGGCACACCTTTCATGTCCTCCCTTAAGTACCACGTGTCCTAAGCTCTCAGCTTGTCCTTATTTCCATTCTGATTAAAGAAAGTGCCAGCAACGCTTTGAGTAATTAAATTCAATTTACGTTAAAACTCTTGTGGACATCACACATAGACTCCCTGCACCCATGTGCTACAAGCTCATTATTAGAAATAAATTATTTTCACTCTTTTATTTCTGCCATTTAGAAATCCCCCCCCCCTCTTCCACTCCCCACCCATGGCTAAGAGGAGTTCATTAGAATTCAGCATCACCTGGGTGTAATAATGATCCGTAAGCAGCCTCTATCATTTCCAGGCTGGAGTTCATCTCCCAAATGGACACACACCTTAGGTCTTTGCCGGATACACCTGCCTTAATTTCAGCCCCCCAGCCACCCTCCCACCTCCAGGTATTGACAGTTAAAACTTTTAAGGAATCAGACAAATTTTCAAACTGACAAAAGAATTCTAGAAAGATCAGTAACACAGAGAAGCAGATATGTATCCCTTGAAAACGGCTATTACTTCGGCCCCCAAAACCTTATTTTGTAAAACATGTTTTCTTGCAGTTTGGATATCTTTAGCACACATTATTCAATTTCTTTCTCCGAGAGGCACCCCCTCCCTCTCTATTGCTCCCCCCTCCCCCCGCAGGAAGTGTAAAAACTCTTTGAAGATAAAAAAAAGTCACCCATATCACTTTATAAGGTTCTCCACCCAGTAGCCAAAGGGATCCTTTTTAAAGGATCCTGTCCTCAGATCCTCTGGGGCCTCCCACTCCATTCAGAATTCACAGCCAGAACCCGGTACCAAGGCCCACAGAGGATCCAGCCCACAGCCTGTCTGTGTGCTTGCTGCCCCGGCGGGGCTGAGGGGACTGGGTGCCACCATCTTGTGGCTGTGGGCGCTGCCATCTTTGAGGGCATGGCAGTCAATTAGCATATTCCCTTCTTATTGACTGTGGGTGCTGCCATCATTGTGACAGCATGAGGGTCAATTAGCATATTCCCTCTTTATTAGATAGGATCACATATAAATATTGAATAGATTAAGATATCAAATGTGGAAAATCAATCTATAAGTAACTAGAAGAAAATAAAAGTGAATGTTGATCAAATTTATGGGTGGGGACCAACTTCCCATATGTTAAAGAAGCACAAAAAATCACCAAAAGAATTGCTAACTTTGACTACATAAAATGTAGAATTTCAACATTTCATCAAGCAATTAAGCAGCATTAAACTACACAGTAAATTGGAAATGATATTAACAAAAATTGTTCCAGCCAAAAGATGAATATTCTTAGTGTATACAGAAGTTATGCAAATTGATAACAAGAGCATCAAGACCCCACATGATAAGTGAGGAACCACAAGTCAATAGCATATACTTGGAAACTAAGATTAGATGCAGTCACATTATCTCAAAGCAAAGTGTCATTTACATCTGAAAAATTGGCAAAAAATATTCTAAGTGGCAATATCTAAGTTGGACAGGAATGAAATTAAATTGATGCCCTTACACACTTGTGAATCAACAATTTGGCAGTACAATAGAGAACCTTAAGAACATGAATACAGTTTAACCCGGTGTTCCCACCTCTGGCAACCTGTCATAGTCAGCAACCTCAATGGTTGATTGCATTTGCCCTGCCTGTCACCCCTCATTCTAGATTTCATTTCTTGCTTGCTAGCTGCCTTCCCTGCCAGGCTGTAAGCCTGACGAGAAGGGATGTCTGTCTTCTTCACTGCAGGGCTTGGCATATAATAGGTATCTAGTGTTAGTTCAGAGTGGAATTTGGCCACAACGCTTTTGGCACAACCAAAAAAGAAGGGAGAGGGCTTGATTTTCCAACAATGAGAGCGATAATGGTTAAGTAAATTTTCCAAACATACAATGAAAACCTTTAAAATCATGCATATAAAAAGTTCTAATAGAATGGCAAAATGGTCGTGTCCTGAGGTTAAAGAATAAAAATACAAACAATATACAGTATGATTTCTACATGTAAATATAGAAAAGAAAAACATCTAAATCTATCATCTATTCTAAGATATACCATTATTTACCTGCCACTAAGAATAAAGAATGCCCATGATGGGTAATTAAGATGATACACTGTATACAGCTGTGACCAATAAACCTCCCATGCAGAGAGGGCCAGGCAAGGAAACTTGTTTCTCTCCATTTTGCCTTTGGGTGAAAGGAGAAACCCCACCAAAGAATTTGAAATATAATCCAGGGATCACCCTAGCTTGCATTTTAAATTTATACTACCAGCGTGGTTCAAAGAACCTCAAGCAGAGAATTTAACTCAAAATACTCTCGGCTTGGTGGTGTCTCCAGATGGCTGACAAAGGCAAACACAGATCTCCTCTGTGAGACCAGGACCTCCGAGGGGCCTGCAGCAACGACGAGTCACCATAGCAATGTGAACAAGTAAACATTTTGCTTCCTAGAATTGACGAACTAGGACAAGCAAAATCTTAACAGGGGCCAATTAGTGGTGAGGTTATGGATCAAAAGTACTTCAATATAATGTATTTTATATACACTTTATTTATTTTTAAGTATATTTTTATTGATTTCAAAGAGGAAGGGAGAGAGAGAAACACCAATGATGAGAATCATTGATGGGCTGCCTCCTGCACGCCATGCCCTCTACTGGGGATTGAGCCCCAACCTGGGCATGTACCCTTGAGAACCCCATATGTCAAAATTTTAAAATAAAATTATTTTACTTTCCAAATACTAAATATATCTTCATTATATAAAATACATTCTGTAAAATAGATCTACATTAACATTATGCTAGGGTGTCTGAATGTGAGTGCCCTTCATTCCTTCTTACTCCTCACACTCGTTTTCCACCAGAGCTATTCTAATAGCTAAATTCCATGAGTTCCCTTCCTACCATTTGTGAAATTCAGTAGACACAGAGAAGAAAAAGCTCATGGTCCGACTGTGAATGTGTTAAGGGGGGTGTCATCATTAACATTTTGAACACCTATTATGTACAAACTACTAGGTTAAGGCTGGCTGGAGGGGCCAGTGGTACAGAGGTAGAGATCTCTACTTTCATTCATTTAGTTGACAAATACTTGGTAAGTTCCTGTTAGCAAGGCAGTGGGAATTTGAAGATAGACATGATGGCTGGTGAGCTAGAACCCTTACGTAAATGAAATACGGAAAAGGCTCTAGGTTTAGGTTTTGGACATTTTGGCCTCCTGTTTATATAGAAAATTGGTTGGGATGAGTATTTTGAATTTATTTCCTGGCATATATACAGCTTGAGGATATTAAACTCAGGGATGCTGGGGTGGGAGGCTGGGCTCACACAAAGACCAGGAAAGTCCCTCAGGGGAGAAAGGGGAAAGTCATCTAAAGCTGGTATCTTTGGAAATTGCTTGAGGATTTTCTAGAATCCCCTATTCTGGATTTAAAATAACATTTTGAATGTCTCAACCCTGGGACAAATGTGGTGGCTAAATCACTCCTTTACGGGAGGGGGAAATAAGAACTAGGAACGGCTATTAAATAATGAGAAAAACCATGGTGAGGAGAGGGACTTGTTCAGATGCCTAATTCATCCAAGGCTCAGGAAGGCGGGCAGCTTGCCCCTCTCAGAAGGACCCAGTGGACTCACGCTGTGTTACCCAGAGGGTGTTTGTGAGGATTCCTGTCCCAGTGCCAGGGATGCAATGATAATATGATTTAACCCCTCTTCCCAAGGAGATACTCAATGACCGCCCAAGGCGGCTACTTCCAGGCTAAAACTGTGACAGCACAATAAAGAATCTATTTATGCAGCTCTCCCCCATAAAGAATAGGAACTGCTTTAGTCATTTATAGATTTAGTTCAACCTTCCCCCCCCCCCCCCGCCCCCGCCAGGGCAGCTGTGTGGAAACAGTCTGAAATGGGTGGGGAGCCCCAAAGTCCAGGAAGGCCAGGGCCAGGCCACACCAGGCTGGGTTACAGACACACTACCCCAGGCCAGACACCAAAGCGCCCAGCTCCAGGACACCAGCCCCATCCCAAGCACCCTGCTCCCTCTCCACTTCCCAGCACAGCCGTGGCTCTGGCCACACATCCAGGATTATGTAATGCACATCTGTCACGGTCCATATGACAAGGGGGCTTTCAAAAATAATGGTGATATGTAAAAATTCACGGTGGAACAGTTATCCCACGGAATTCTAGGTAAGAGGACGCCATGAGCCAGGCACAGGTAAACAGATCCAGGTGGATGCGCGAACTGCCACCCCACATTTCCTGCACCCGAGCGCGTAGGCATCCGTGCACTCCCAAATCTGGGCACGCAGTCCAGCGAAGCCCGAGGGGAGGACGCCCGCCGCCCCTTGCGGGAGGGCAGCGGGGCAGGGCGGGGCCGCCGGGGCAGGTGCGGGCGCGGCGGCGGGAACGGGCCGCGGGCCGCGGGCGAGGGGAGTTCCGCAGCCCGCCCCTGCGCCCGCCCCTCTCGCCCGCGGCTCCTCCTCGCTTCGCCATGGTGGAGCGGGGCGACGCGGCGCCGCTGCTGCGCTGGGCCGAGGGCCCCGCCGTCTCGCCACCGCAGGCCCCGGAGCTGCAGGCTGGAGGCCGGGGCTGGGGCGGGGGCGGCCGGGGGGCCGCGGAGCCGCCGAGGCGGCGGGAGCCCGAGGAGCTGGGCGCCTCCGAGGTGCTGCTGCAGCCCGGGCGCCTGGAGCTGGGCGACGTGGAGGAGGACCAAGTGGTGGCCGTGTTCGTGGTCACCTTCGATCCCCGCTCGGGTGAGAGCCTCTCCGAGACCCGGGGTGGGAGGGGGTCGCCCCCAACCGGGGCTGGGGGGCGGGGGGGCGGGTGTGTGGCGGGGGAGGGGCCCGCTGCGCGCGCACCCGCACCTACACACCTGCACCCCCACCCCGCCGCGGGCTCCTGCGGAGGGAGCGGGACGTCCCCGGCAGGATGTCCCCCCTGAGTTTGGGCGCGGGGCGCGGGGCTTTGTTCCTGGCGCCCCCCGACCCCCTCTCCTTTCCGTCAGGCTGCTTCCCAGCAGCTCGCGGTCCGCGCGCCCACCCTCACTGCCGCGTTTGTGCTGCGCCAATGGAGGGTCTTGTGTGTGGCTTTTGTTTTCTCTTCTTGCTGGGCTAAAAGGGTATTTTTTTCCGCTTTAAGAGTTGGACCGTCCCTCCTGAAACTGAGGGTCCTATGCTTCCCGCCCTCGCTCCCCACCTGTCCCTGCCGGTAACTCTGCCAGCAGCCAACTTTACTTTCTCTGACCGTATTATTTTGAGGAATTAATGCCGGCGGCATTAAGGGACAGGATCGAGGGACGGAGCTGGAGAAGGATTAAAGAAAAGGGAAGCCTGCTCAGGTAGGCTCTTGCTGGGCTGCTTGGCGATGAAAGGGTATTGGCACAGAGCCCTTAGCCGGCCACCCAGTCAGGAAGTGTGTGTACACGGGAGTGGTGGGAGACTTCCTGGGGGTCAGCGTGAGTGACTAGATCCTCTCAGCTGGTCCTGGCCGCCAGGAGCCTCTCGCTGAGAGAGCTGCTTTGTGGTCATTCTTGGAGGCAGGAGAGCCGAGGCCGTGATGCTGTGGTCTAAGAAAGCCCAGGTGTGCCTTTGTGTCCATCACTCCCGCGGAGTTACTGGAAAGTGGAGTGCCTATTAATGAAGGGTATAGATAACACTTCTTTCTGGAACTCCCCTCCTGGTCCTCCAACGATGAGCAGGGATCCCATCATGAAGAATTTTATGGGTGCCATGCACCTAAGGACCCTGAGGTGGGGATGCAGACCGGCAGGAGATAGGTCCTGGCAGGGTGCTGTAACTTTGGTCAGGGCTTACCCACCAGCAAGACACAGGAGGTGACAGTTTTCGTGGGGAGGAGACCAGGCCATTCTGACGGTTCCTTGGCCCCATCCCAGTGGCTTTCAAACTGTTTTTGACTATGACCCACCCTATGAAATGAATTTTACATCACAATCAATACATTCATATGGATACATATGTAACTCAGACAAAAGTTTCATGAAATAATACCAGTCCCTTCTATATATAGTGCATATTCCTATTCCATTTGTAAAAAAAAAAAAAAAAAATGTTTTTAAATGCTATTGGCATAAGGTTAGGCCTTCCAGATACCAGTAGTTTGAGAAACTGCTCCTTTTTGACCAAAGTAACCCTTACTGTTAGGCAAAAACAGATGCTTTGTAACTAATAATATTCATTAGGCCCTACCCCATCACCTGCAAGTAAATATAGCAGGGCCTCAAGTAGCATTGTTTCATTCAACTAGTTTGGTTAATAACGTTGATGGGGTGGGGGTGGGGGGATCAATTCTTGGCTTGGCTAGGGCCACCATCTGTGGAGTTTTCACATTCTCCCTATCTCTTCATGGGTTTACTCCAGGAACTCCAGCCCCACCCCCACCCCTACCCCTACCCCAACCCCAGAGATGTGCACATGAAGTGAAGGGCATTTCTAAATGGTCCCAGTGTGTGTGGATATTAGTGTGCCCTGCCACAGACGGGCATCCTGTCCATGGTGGATTCTCACCTGTGCCCTGAGCTGCCGGGGGAGGCTCCAGCCACCTGCCACCCTTAACTGGACCCTTTGTATTAATTTTCCTTAAATGCATGTATAGCTAACATTTATTTCAGTGTTCAATATTTGAAGTATTTGGGTCTTTAATTAGAACTTTGGTGATGTTTTTGTTACGAGAAATATGGGATAGGCGCTTAATTCCTTTTTTATATCAATTAGCCTTCGGTAAAATTGGTTTCGTTGTATGTCATTTTGCTTTAAAGTCACAGTTTCCAAAACCCTTGAGACAAATGTTAAGTGAGGCCTTACTGTGGATGGGAGCATAAGATTCATTCTGGGAAGTATTAAAGAGTAATAGAAGAAATGGGACAGTAACAGTGATTCAGAGTTTAGGGAGGGGAAGGAGAAAAGAAAAATCCTGTACTAACCACAGGTGGAGTTGATAAAATTGAAAGGCAGAGCTGGGACCCGCCCTGCCTTGTCAGTCACAGCTGGTGAGCGTGGTTTTGTGGGGTTGTGCGATATAGACACAGGTGTGTATGTGTAATGGTTCTCAGATTAAGGTTAGTGTGGAAAGAAGGCATTGTAAATGACACCTGGACACTTTATGTAGGAAGGCGTTTTTCTACAATGGTGTTTCATTTGATTCTAATCACCGCTGTTATTTGGTGATCATTTATAACCAGTTTACACAGAGTATAATTCTTCTGGTTACAGAAGAGAGTAATTCCTTTATACATTTAGATACAAGGTTTGGAAAGCTGGGTTGGGCATCTGTAGGAAAAATCTGAGAAGAGGGTAGAGACGTAAAAGGATGTTCTTTTCATGGGACTCATGGTTGAAAATGATCGTTGTTGGATCCACAAACGATGTGAGGACTTAGGAGCGTGCGTGCACGCACACACACCCGGACATTCACACACTCTGTCTTTATCTGGAGCAGGGAGGCCCTAGGATGGCAGTGCTGGCCATCTGGGCTACAAAGCTGCTATTGAAACTGGGCCCAGATGCTAACGATGCAAGCTGGTGGGAGAGGTCGGCAGCCAGAATATTGCTTTTTCATGTGTTCAACCCTTTATTTAGAGCCTTGATTTAAAGTTTTTATTTTGCTCTTTGGGTTTCTAGTAAAATGTTCTTTTCTCTGCTTAATTAAGGGAAAGGATATTGTCACATTTGGAAAGCATGCCTCTCTCTGTCTATGGAGGTGACATAGCTGTCTCACCATGAGACTGAGGACTTGTGTGTGGGCCTGAGGCAGATAAAGCTTTGGACCTACAAAGCCTGACACCTGTGAATCTGCCCCATTGGGCTATTTCTTTATGAGATTCACTTTGAATGGCTACATTTTCCCCAGAGGTATTTTGTGGGTGTGTGGGTGTGGGTGTGTATTGGGGCAGCGTTGCAGGGAGACTGGCTGAGGGAAAGAGAACCCATTGAGGTTTTTAAAATGTTTCTTTTCCCTTTGTTCTCCTGATTAGGGATGAATTACTACCTGTTCTTCCCTCAGTCTCTACAAGTGCCTAAATTACATCTAAACACCTATTTAATTTAGTGCATCTGAATGCTCCTATGTTTATGTCAAATGAGTGTACAAAGATCACTCTAATTGTAGTCTGCATGCGCTTTCTGTGTAGTCAACGTCATATGAGCATTTTCTTTTAAACAGTGGAGATGGTGGATTAGGGCTAGGTGTGGTGTCTGGGACATGACTTGGATACTGCCCAGGTCATCTGACTTGTGCAAACAATAAATGGCTCCAGCCATGGGTGGGAAAGTGACAAAGAGCAATGAGGATGGAAAATTTGGAGCGTAACTTTGAGATGCGAAGAGCAGTCCTGAGAATGGCTGGCTGAAAGAGGCCAAGAGAAGGCCAGTTCTGAGAGCCAACAGGAAGGTCTCTTCGGATGATTAACTCTGTTGTGTCCTTTCTCTGAAGTTTCCATCTGATGCCAGTGAAATACAGTTGTGGTTAATTTCACTAGTCCCACAGTGGGAGTCTTTCCCAGGTGACTCACCTACTGTGGTTTTCAGGGAGAAGTCAGTTTGTGGCCATCTGCTGTGAATTCTGCTTCTTCTCTTGAAAGGCTGTGGAGGGTAAAGTAGGAGTGGGAATTCTAATGCCCACTGGGTATTGAGTGCCCACCGTGTGTCAGGAACTAATCCTTCCAACATTCTAGACTGTAATGATGAGAAAAACTGATGAACAGAGCCTACGTCATCTTACCTCATGGGGTGGAGAGGGACAGAGCCCAGAGGCGATCCAGGCCAGCCTGTCTCCAGTGCCTGACCTCCTTCCCCACACCACACCGCCCAGGGTAAAACGATATGGGGTCTGAGAAATGGAAGGGTTTTTCCATGCCAATTGAATGCACTGGAATTCAGGCCTGGATGGCATGTGGCTGACTCAAAATCACCAGGATGAGTTTCTCCCTGCCCCGAGTTTCTTTATACTGCCTCTTTGTTTGGAAATCTCCTCATTCTAGGTGACTTTAAGACTACATATTTAAAACTAGTTAAGAACAAAAATCAAGTGATATGGGCTACTTACTTTTCTGATGTTCGATTGTGAACCAAATAATCTTTTGAGGTCTCTTCCATGTGGTGTTGGGGCCATGGATTCTTGCCTTTATTCATGAGACAGGATTCCTCTATTTCCCCTTTGGAATTAGGGCACATATACACTGAGTGGCCAGATTATTATGATCTCTGAATGCATAATAATCTGGCCACTCAGTGTATATATTAGAGGCCCGGTGCATGAATTCGTGCATGAGTGGAGTCCGGCCAGCCTGGCCAGAGGGAGGGGACATGGGCGGTTGGCTGGCCTGCCTGCTGGTTGAACTCCTGGTCGATGGGACAATTTGCTTATTAGCCTTTTATTATATAGGATATACACTGAGTGGCCAGATTATTATGCATTCAGAGATAATAATAATCTGGCCACTCAGTGTATATGCTGATGAGAAAAAGCTGTGGAAAGAGTAAAAATCAAGGCGTATGTTGGAGAGGGGAAAACTGGCTATAGGGAGCTGTAACCAGACCTTCTGCTGAGGCAGCCACTGCTTATGAAATGAAGACATCAACAGGAAATTCTTGATTGGGAAACACCCAACAACAAAAGAGAAGGAGGACAGAAAGTCATGTATTTCCCATTAGAAAGAGATCATTTTGGTTCAAGATCATTGCCTTTTCTACTTTAAATATATGAGATGAACTTTCTAACAGGCAGCAGCAACTAATGTCTGTTCTCCCTAAAGAAATGGTGGTTGATGAAACCCAAATATGCCTGGGTGTGGTCATTAGGCAGCCCTGTATGTGGAGAGGTCAGAATGTATCTGACCTAGCGTAGGAGCTTGTGACACATCAGCCCTGGGAGGCCCTCACACAGAGCTGCCAGGCTGACCTTGGCATGGCAGGTACGTCTGCAGCCAGGATCAGCACTGCCCCCTGGGTAATTGAGCTGCCAGCCCAATAAGCTGTTAGTCCACTTTCCTTTAAACAGGGCTTATTTGCTTTTGCAGGAGCACGAGTTATGTTCCACCAATATTTGCTGAATGTATACAATGCAGATTGTCATCTTACAAAGGGACAGCCTCGTGCAGTCATGTGGACCTCTCCTCAGAAGTCTCTCTGCAGCTAGAGGCTAGGCAGGGTCTGTAGGTACCTGCCATAGGCCCAGAAAAGGGTGAATGTGGAGATGGAAGGAGAGAGAATTAAGGGGAAAAGATACCGTCAACTGTGATGCATCTCTCTTTGATTGACTACCCCTGAGTGAGCCCTTCTGTTGAATCTGTCCAGGCCCCAGGTTCCTGGCTGAGCTCCCGAAGTGCAGTGAGAATGTTTGCAAAGCCAAAGGGCTTGGCCTGGGAAGACTGAGCCTGGGAGAGGGCGTGTTCAGGTTTTCTAGCATTAAATGGCTTGCCACAAGGATTGCTATGTTCGAAAAATCACTCTCCTTTAAGCCGTACAAGTTTCTTATACAAACTGGTTTCCAATATCTGAGAATAATGGAATATTTCTGTTAAAGGATGATCTTTAGTCATGATGCCTCTTCATCCCCCTGTTTATAACACATTACCTCAATTATTTTTTACTTTTGCAAAGGCCCTTATGCTTGCCTTATGTTTTTACACATCTCTATTATTTCAATTATGTTCTCCAGTTTGTATGTTGAAATATTTTAAACCTCAGAGAAGCTGGAAGAATAGTACAGTGAAAACCTATATATCCTTCATGAGAGTCCTCTTTTGTTGGCATTTTACCTTATTTGCTTTATCCTTATGCAATCAGTTCTGCTGTAACGTGAAATATGCATTCCTAAGAATCACTGTACTGTGAAAATCATGCAGTAAAAGTCACAGGTTTACAAGAAAAATGGAGTCAGGGGCACAACACTCAAAAACCGCCAGTGACCCATTAAAAATATGATAGGAACCTAATAAAAATGGTAGGACAGTTTTACATATGGTCAATAGTTATATTTACAAATACTCAAAATATGGCACTTTATCTTAAGAGAGACCTGAGATTCGCATATGATGGTGAGTGTTGGAGGGATTGAGCTTGTGAGTTATTGTGAAATAGTGGATGAAGAGCTACGTGAAATTTGATGGAAAGTGGTAACGCTAGAGGTGATTGCCATGGCTCATCACACACACAGTCAGCTGAGGCAACAGGCAGGTGTTTGAGGTTTGTATGGGGGGAGGGTGCCTTTTGTGTACTCCTATGTATCTCAGTTCAGCTGCGTGTAGTTTTCTGCATTCACATTGTGAACCTTGTGGTTGAAATCACACATCACCAAACATGAAATCCCCTGTGATCTGATTGTTCCTAATGTATCAATTGATGTGGAACAAATTTAGCAAGCGTTATAGCAGAACTGACTATGTATAGATAAGCTTTTAAAATTATTTTGCTGAACTATTTGACAGTAACTTGCAGACATCATAACATTTCATTTCTAAGTTCTTCAGTATAAATTTCCTGTGAATAAGGCATAACCACAATGTCATTACTGCACAGGCTTAATTAACCTAGGTTAATTTATCTATTAATTTTTTAAAAAATTATTTTTTAGAGCAGTTTCAGGTTTATAAAAAACTGAGCAGAAAATAGTGTTTCTATATACCATCAGAGGCCCAGCCCACAAAATTGTGTGCAGGTAGGGTCTTTAGGCCTAGCCTGGGATCAGGGCCATCTTCCGCCCGCTCGCCAGTCCCCAGTTCCGCCCCACCACCACCCACCCTAGTTCCCCGTGGTTCCCCATTCACCATCCAGTGATCAGAGGCAGGGGGCTTGGGGGAGGGACCAAGAGGTCTGCCTTCCACCCACTCGCCAGTCCCCAGTCCTGCCCCACCGCCACCCACCCCAGTTCCCTGTGGTTCCTGTTCACCATCCAGCGATCTGAGCCTGTGGGCTGTCGGGGAGGGACCGAGAGGTGGTCAGTGCACCTCATAGCGACTGGTCGATGGGTTATTCTGGTCATTACACCGTTATGGTCACTGGCCTTTTATTATATAGGATTGTTTCCCCTAATATTGACATTTTGCATTAATGTGGTATTTTGTTACAGTTGATGAACTAATATTGACATATTATTAACTAAAGTCTGTAGTTCACATTAGGGTTCATTCTTTGTGTTCTACTTACTAAGGGTTTTGAAACATGTATAATGTTATGTATCCACCATAACAGTATCATGCAGGATAGCTTTATTGCCTAAAAATCCCCTGTGCTCCAACCATTCATGTTTTCTTCCCCCTGATCTTTTTACTGTCTCTATAGTATTTTTCTTTTCCAGAATGTCATAAAGTTAGAATCTTTATCATCTATATATAGAAAATTCTAAAATGCAAATAGACCGAATGGCAGAACAACCGAACAACTGGTCGATGTGTGCTGACCACTAGGGGGCATGCACAGAACATGGTGGGTATCGGCGGCAGCGGGATGGTGGGGCATGTGAGCAGGGGTGCCAGACCAAGGTGGGGCACCGGTCACTGTCATCAGGGTGAGCCTCTGGTGGTTACTGAAAATTCTTTGCTCCTGCGCCCCGTGGTCCCACATGGCACTCACATCTGCTGCCAGCACTGGTCCCGCTCGCACCCGCTGTTGGTGCCAGAGATGTTGCCTGCACCCACTGCCGGTGCCCGGTGCCAGTCCCAATCACTTGGCGCTGTCAGCAGGTGCAAGTGGTGGCTGCCGGCCCTGATCACCCCTGAGGGCTTCTGCACCTCCCCCTACACCTGAGGGGCAATCGGAGCAGCAGCCACCACTCATATCCACTGACGGCACCGGCCCTGCTCACACCTGCTGCTGCTGGTGCCAGCCCCAGTCACTCTGCACTGTCAGTGGGTGTGAGCAGGCTGGCGCTGTCGGTACATAGGAGTGGCGGCGGCGCGAGTGGGGCTGTCAGCAGACAGGGGACTGGGGGCCGTAGCAGGAGGGGCCAGGCAGGGGCACGGAAGATGGGCCGAGACCCGCCCCTATGCCCACTGTAGCTTTGTGGTGCACAGTTTCTTTCACGGTGCACGAATTCGTGCACTGAGCCTCTAGTCTATATAATAAAAACCTAAGCAACTGTTACGGCAGAATGACCGGCCACTATGATGTGCACTGACCACCAGGGGGAAGATGCTCAACTCAGGAGCTTCCCCATAGTGGTCAGTGCGCTGTGGGATCGCCGCTCAGGCAGAAGCCGGGCTCATGGCTGGCACGCACAGCGGTGGTGGCAGGAGCCTCTCTCACCTCCGCAGCAGCACTAAGGAGCAGTGAGCCAAGTGGTAAGGAACAGTGAGCAGGCAGGTGGTAAGGAGTGGACTGTGAGAAGGATGTCTGACTGCTGGCTTAGGTGAACATCCCCCGAGGGGTCCCGGACTGCAAGAGAGTGCAGGCTGAGCTGAGGGGACCCCCTCCAATGCACCAATTTCGGGCACTGGGCCTCTAGTCATACAATATTTAATTATTTTCAGACTGGCTTCTTTTACTTAACAATATACATTAATGTTATTTCATGTCTTGATAGCTAATTTATTTTTATTACTGAATAGTATTTCATTGTATGGACAGTCCACATTTTGTTTATCCTTTCACCTATTGAAGTACAACTTGGTTGCTTATAGTTTGGGGCATTCCTACCTAATAAAAGAGTAATATGCAAATTGACCCTAACTCCACCACACCCACAAGCCACACCCACAAGCCACGACCACCAGCCAATCAGGAGCAAATATGCAAATAAACCCAACCAAGATGGCTACAGCCACGGAGAGCAGGAGGGAGGCTTGGGTTTCCCCAGTAACAAAGGAAGCCAAGCTTTCTGCCTGCTGTTGCCAGCCTAAGCCTCCACTCAAGGCTACAAAGTTTCAATCATAGAAGGTAAACAAATCCAAACAGAAATGGCAGCAGCCACTGAGCTAGAAAGAGCAGGAGGCAAGGGTTGCCCCCAGCAATGGAGGAAGCAAAGCTTCTGCAGCCCTGGCTGGCCTAGGCCTCCACTCCAGGCTACAAAGTTTCAATTATAGAAGATACACAAACCCCAAAAGAAATGGCTGCCCGCCACAGAGCGAGCAGGAGGCTTGGCTCCACTCCAGGCTACAAAGTTTCAATTGTAGAAGATACATAAATCCCAGATACCAGGGCCTCTGCTTGGGTCGCCAGGGGGCGTAGGTTACCTGCAAACCACCACAGGCCACTCGCTCAGGCCGCCCCACATCCCAAGGGAACCCCCACCCTGATCCGGGACACCCTTCAGGGCAAACTAGCTGGCCCCCACCCATGTACCAGGCCTCTATCCTATCTAATAAAAGAGTAATATACATATTGACCATTACTCCAACACACACGATGGCTGCCCCCATGTGGTCAAAGATCCTGCCCCCATGTGGACACAAGATGGCCGTCACAAGATGGCCAGCAGGGGAGGGCAGTTGGAAGGGGCCAGGCCTGAAAGGGAGGGCAGTTTGGGGCAATCAAGCCTGCAGGGGAGGGCAGTTAGGGGTGACCAGGCCAGCAGAGTAGGGAAGTTGGGGGTGACGGGGCCTGCAGGGAAGGGCAGTTGGGTGGGACCCAGGCCTACAGGGGAGAGCAGTTGAGGGGGACCAGGCCTGTAGGGGAGGGCAGTTAGGGGTGACCAGGCCTAAACGGGAGGGCAGTTAGGGCAAACACGCTGGCAGGGGAGCAGTTAGGCATCAATCGGGCTGGCAGGGGAGTGGTTAGCAGGGGTACTCAAACTTTTTAAACAGGGGGGCCAGTTCACTGTCCCTCAGACCGTTGGAGGGCCGGACTATAGTTTAACCCTTTGCACTCGCTTGCTTTTTTCTCGATTCCTTTATTCTACTCGGGATTTAATTTTTTAAATACCCCAGATTTTACAAAGCGCGGCAGTAGAATAAAAAACTGGAGTTTCTTTTATTACAAACTTATTTATTTGGATTTTTTTATATTTCAAATTATTGATACATTCAAAGAGTATAAAAGAGCTGGTACCGATGCTAACCATGTCGAGTCACACTCGACATCCGAGTGCAAAAGGTTAAAAAAAACTATGAACAAATTCCTATGAACACTGCACATATCTTATTTTGAAGTAAAAAAACAAAACGGCAAAAACACCCGCATGTGGCCCGTGGGCCGTAGTTTGAGGACGCCTGGGTTAGGGGGTGATCAAGCTGGCAGGCAGAAGCAGTTAGGGGCAATCAGGAAGGCAGGCAGGCGAGCAGTTGGGAGCCAGCAGTCCTGGATTGTGAGAGGGATGTCCGATTGCCCGTTTAGGCCCGATCCCAACAGGATCGGGCCTAAATGGGCAGTTGGACATCCCTCGAGGAGTCCCAGATTGGAGAGGGTGCAGGCTGGCCTGAGGAACACCCCCCCACCCCCGTGCACAAATTTCGTGCACCGGGCCTCTCATTATAAATAAAGCTGCTGTAAACATTCATGTGCAGGCTTTTGGGTGAACATTAGTTTTCTGCTCATTGGTTAAATGCAAAGGGGCACGCTTGCTGGATTATATGTAAGAGTATGTTTAATTTTGTAAGAAACTGCCAAACTGTCTTCCCAAGTGACTGCCATTTTGTACTCCCACCAGCAATGACTGAGAGTGCCTGTTGCTCCACATCCTCACCAGCATTTAGAATTCTCTGTTTCAGATTTTGGCCATTCTAATAGGTATGTAGTAGTATCTTGGTGTTTGAATTTGCATTTCCCTGATGACATACGATGTTGAGCATGTCTACATATGCTCATTTGCCATTCATATATCATCTTTGGTGAGATATCTGTTCATATCTTTTGCCCATTTAAAAAATTGGGTTGTTTTCTTAATGTTGGGTTTTAAGATTCCTTTGTGTATTTTGGATATAAGCCTTCATCAGATATGTTTTTAAAAATATTTTCTCCCAGTCTGTGGCATGTTTTTTGTTTTCCTAACAGTGTTTTTCATAGATCAGAAGTTTTTAATTTTAATGAAGTATAACTTACCAATTTTTTTCTTCAGAGATCATGCTTATGGTGTTATTATATCTAAAAACTCATTGCTAAACACAAAGTCTCCCAGATTTTCTCCTATAATATTTTTTAGAAGTTTTATAATTTTGTATCAAACATATAGATATACTATTCATGTGGAGTTAATTTTTGTGAAAGGTGCAGTCTATGTCTAGATTCATTCTTTTGCATGCAGATGTCCAGTTTTCAGCAGTTTGTTGAAAAGACTCTTTTCTTCATTGTATTGCCTTTGCTCCTTTGGCAAAGATCAGTTGACTATTGTTGTGGGTCTACTTCTGGGTTCTTCTGTTCCATTGATCTGTTTGCTTAATCTTGTCTAATCTTTCGCCAATACCACATTCCTTTTTTTTTGGATACATAGATTTTTATATCTAACAACTTAAAAATACACATTTTTCTCAACTATACATGGAACATTTATAAAAATTGATATGAACAAGTCATAGAGAACACATCAAAAATTTAAAAAATATTGTAAGGGATTATCTTTGACTACCAAATATGAAATTATAAGTTAATGTAAATAGATAAATTGTTAAAATTCCCCATGTATTTTGAAAATGTAAAACCACACTGCTAAATAATTAATGCAAATTTAAAATACCTAGAACTGAATGATATGAAAACATTGCATAGCAATATTTGAGGAATAAAGCAAAAGCAGGCTTTGAAGAACATTTATATTTTAAATAGATACATGAGATAACAAGATAGAAAATGAAGAGAATATGGGGTGTGTGTGAAAATACATTAAAAAAAGAATAGATTTTCATGTACAAAGACTGCTGGGATTTTTTTAAAATTACCATTTACATTCAATACTATTTTGTACCAGTTGCAGGAGTACAGCTTAGTAGACAGCCATATGGAATACCCTACAAAGTGCTCCCCCGGTTATCCCAAGCACCCACCTGGTACCATACATATACAGTCAACACAATATCATTGTTTCTTATGCTGTACTTTACATCCCCATGACTATTTTGTGATTATTTGTACTTCTTAATCCCTTCACCTTTTTCACCCAGTCCCCCAACCCTACTCCCCTCTGGTAACCATCACTCTGTTCTCGGTATCTATGAGTCTGCTTCAGTTTTATTTGTTTTTTTCTCTTCTTTAGATCCCACATATAAGTAAAATCATATGGTATTTTTTTCTCTGTGTGACTTACTTCACTTAGCGTAATACTCTCTAGTTCCATCCATGCTATTGCAAATGATAAGATTTTATTACCAAGTAATATTCCGTATTGTAAATGTAGCACCACTTTTTTATCCACTTGTCTATTGATGAGCACCTGGGTTGCTCCCATATCTTGTTATTGTAAATAACACTGCAATACACATAGGAGTGCACATATTCTTTCAAGTTATTGTTTTGGTTTCTTTGTATAAACATCCAAAAGTGGGATCACTGGGTCATAGATCAACTCCATTTTTAATTTTTTTGAGGAAACTTCATACTGTTTTCTATAGTGGCTGCACCAGTCTACAGTCCCTCCAGCAGTGCACGAGGGTCCCCTTTTCACCACATCCTCGCCAACGTTTGTTATTTGTTGATTTATTGATGATAGCCATTCTGACAGGTGTGAGGTGATATCTCATTGTAGTTTTTTTTGTGTATTTTTTTTTTAACCCTCACCCAAGGATATGTTGCCTCCCAACTGAGGATCGAACCCACAACCCACATATGTGCTGTGACCTGGAATTGAACCCACAACTTTTTTGGTATATGGGACAATGCTCCAACCAACAGAGCCACCAGGCTGGGGCTCTTATTGTGGTTTTAATTTGCATCTCTGATAATTAGTGACATTGAGCATCTTTTCATATGTCTATTGGTCATCTGTATGGTCTCTTTGGAGAAGTGTCTGTTCAGGTCCTCTGCCCGTTTTTTAATTGGATTTTTTTTTTTGCGAGGGGCGGGGTTTGGTGTTGATTCTTTGTAAATTTTGGATATTAATCCCTTCTCAGGTGTATCATTGGCAAATATCTTCTCCCATTCAGTCGGTTGTCTTTTCTTGATGATTTCTTTTGCTGTGCAAAAGCTTTAGTTTGGTGTAGTTCCCTATCTTTATTTTTCCTTTTGTTTCCCTTGTATACCATAACGTTTTGATTACCATGGTTTTATAGTAAGTCTTAGAATTGGATAGTATCAGTCCTCTGACTGTTTTTCTTAAGCATAATGTTCGCTATTTTGGACCTTTTGCCTTTTCATATAAACTTTAGAATTAATTTGTCAATATCCACAAAACAACTTGCTGAGGTTTTGATTGAAACTGCCTTGAGTCTATAGCATAAGCAAATGTGAAATTTCCTCTACTCAAATTATTCCTAAAATATCAATTGTGTTACCCAAAGTCAGCATTATATCAGAACTTATTATATACAGATATACCTTTTCTCCCCCTGAGCTTTTTGAAAGTTAACGGTGATTTTTCACTTCTAAGTACTTGTGTATAAGTCCCCTAAGAAGAAAGACATTAACCTATATAACCACTATTATTGACCCTAGGCCGCAGTGATGGCGAACCTCTGACACACGTGTCAGTGCCATTTCTGATGACACGCGGCCGCTGAGGCGGCCGCATGCCGAGGATGAGACATTTATGTTATTTAAACTATAAATATCGTGAAATAATGTTTTTTCCTCAAAGGGACACACTACCCGAGTTATGCTCAGTTTTTTGGCAAAGTTTGAAACACCAAGCTCAAAAGGTTGCCCATCACTGCCCTAGGGTAATTAACATTAATTCATCAAAAAACATTCCTGTCCTCAATAAAGCTGAGGTTTTTTTTCTATTTTTCTTTTGATTTTAATTCCTGTCCTGTACTAATCACTGTGCTATGTTGGGATGTGAAGATAAATAAGCAAAGTGCCTGCCTTTAAGAAATGCAGTCTCCTGCCCTGGCTGGTATGGCTCAGTTGGTTGAGCGTCATCCCATGCACCAAAATTCCCAATCAGGGCACATACCCAGATTGCTGGTTTAATCCTGTTTCTCTCTCCTCCATCTCTCTCTCAAATGAATAAAAACATATTTTTTAAAAGTTCAGAATCCTGGAGAGACAGACATCTAAGACAGAGGTGATAGCCTGGGATAAGGGCCGCAGTAGTTTTATCTACCTCCCTTCACTCCAGGAGGGTGTCAGCATGAATACTCTCCCTGCGGATAATGAACTATTCCGAGTGCTGCTTGGGAGCCTGCGTTCTGTTCCCTGATTCCTCAGCCTGACGCGCCTTTCTGCCCAGCCCTGACATGCTTGCGTCTGTCTAGATGTGAACAGGATGTCGTTAGTCCATCTGATTCTTTCCGTTTCTGTACGAGGAGGCATGGCCAAGCACAGAGGAACAAGGAGGGAGGCTTTGAGAACCAGGCTGAGGATGGTTGGTTGCTTCCACTGGTCAGCTGAATCAGCTAAAACATGGGTTCAGCCATGAATACCAGAGACCCAAATTAAGAGTGGCTGGATCAAGATAGGAGGTTTTTCTTTATCATGTATCAGGAGATGGCTGGCCCAGGGCGGGAATGCTGCTTCAGACCCACGAGGTCATCCAGGGACCTAGACTCAGAGTGGCTCTTGCTCCATCATCCCCTCCATGACAAGTAGGCAGATGCCGTCCCCCTCATGGTTCAGGATAGCTTGTACCCACGTCTACATTCCCAGCAGCTGGATAGAGGAAGGGGCGTCATTTTCCTGCCCATTAAGCCACATTTTGTAAACCACACACCTCACGTCAGTCTACATCTCATTGGTTGAGTAAATGAGATGGCTAGAATTGACGGAGACAGCCATACCTGTATGCAAGAAGGTGCTGAGAAACGTAGTTATCATTTGGAAGGCCATGTGACAAGCTAAACATAGAAGGGTCTGTTTCCTAGGAGCAAGGAAGAATTGATACCAAGGGCTAACTTTCTTCCCCTTATCTACTAGCATGTCTATAAAATGTCCCTTAGATGCTCCTTAAAATAGGTTTATTGGCCGAATAATTGTGGAAACGTTAAACACTGTATTCATTTCATAGAGATTCACAGTGCAGAGTAACATATAAAGGCTCTGAGAAGTTCTGCAATAATGTGTCCTGTCCATCTTTATATAACTTATTTGGCTCAAATCCCTTTTCAAAACCTTGTTTTATTTTTTGCAGAAGCCCTGTCCACCTAAGCTTTGGGAAATACTACTTGGGGAACTATTGACGTTTTCTAGTTTGCAGTGATGCACGCATTACTACAGCACTTCTTCTCATGATGTAGTCAACAGAAATGTGTGTTTATTGTGTCAGTCAAAGGTTAATCCAAGAGAGAACCACTGGGAGATACATACAGGGACTTATTTCAGGAATGTGGTGTTGCACAGCGTGGGAGCTGGTTAGATCCTGTGTACAGCTGTCGTCTTGGTGTGTGATCATGTAGCTCGGAGTGTACTAGTGAGCAGTTATGGAAGAAGACGGTAAAATTGGGGAGAAAGAGAACAAGCTGGAATTGATGAGAATGGATGGGAACCTGGGTCAGCCCATCAATGCCTCCAGCTTTAGCGTGTGAGTGTCCTGATGAAGCCAACGCCCAGCATTATGGAACTAAAGGCACTCCTGGCTCGGGAGTCAGAGAGCTGGAAGAGGACCCAAGGAGGTGGATCCAGGGGAGGGTGGCCTCAGCAGGCCTGGCTGCGCCCCACACCGGGAGCTGCTCGGTGCTCCTGCACCACTTTCTGTTGTGAATACAACCCAGCCACTGCTTCACTTCCACCTTCCCATGTGGACCCGAAACACACAGGGAAGGGATTTCGGCCTCCAATTGTATCCACCAGACAGTCTACGGGAGTGATATTTGTAATGGCGTTAAATTGAAAATGAGCTATTAACCATAAATGTATGTCAACAGTTAAGTAGATAAACAGTGTTATATGCATAGGATGGAAGTACTTGCTCCACGCACCTATGTGAATGAATCTTGCAAAAAATATTGAGCGAAAGAGAACATACATGATGATCACATTTATACAAATTTCAAAAACAGTAAAGTTAATGCATGGTGTTGGAAGTCAGGAGAGGGTTGGTGACTTGGAGGGGGCTCGAGAGGCTTCTGACATGCAGATCTGTTCTGCATCTTGGTCTTGGCGCTGGTTACAGGTGTATGCACGTTGGGAAAAATCCACTGAGCTGAACAGTTATGATGGCACTTTGTATAGTATTTTTCTATACCTACACAGTACAGAATTTAGGTAAATTAAAACTTTAACAAGTTATTGAGTTCGTTTCTTGCGGTGCTAGGTGTGCTGAGCCTGCATTCAGCCTTGTTCTTTGAATGACTTTGCTTCTTTTAACTGTGTTCTCCCTTCCCCACAGGAAACATGGTGGAATGGTGTTTACCTCAAGATATTGACCTTGAAGGCGTTGAGTTCAAGTCTATGGCCAGTGGGTCCCATAAAATCCAGTCTGATTTCATGTAAGTACTTCTGAATGTAAGTCTTCTCCATTTTCTCTCCACCCTGTACTTCGCCCGAGCATAAGGCGGTCTTCAGGAGGTGTGTATAAATGCCCTGAAAAAATATATACAGTTTTGCATTTATATAATTTTTCTAGCAAGAAGGTCCTTACATTTCATTAAGTTTTCAGTGGGTTTCGTGACCCACAGAAGTTAAGAGCTTCTACTGTAGAGATTCTCTCCCTTTCTAAAAAACGGTTGGCCCTCACTTGAGGTTTGGCTTTAATGAAAGCATGGAGTTTTGGTTTAGTTTCAGTTAACTCAAGATATTTATGTGCTAAAACTTGAAATTCCAGGCTTAAGTCAGGCCAAATTATCGTCCTGTGTAAGTAAGGTTCTTGGGAGAAGGAGCAAAGAGAAAGAACAGGAGCGTAACGAAGTAGCTTTAACCTTCCCCTTGGGCTGAACCCATGACTGATGCAGTGTGAGAAAGAGGAAGGAAATCTGCTAAGCCGCTCTGGTCACAGGCTCTGTTAGATCAGAGCCTCAGGAAGAGAGGAAAAGACGACACTGTTTATGCTGATGACACGGATTGCTGGTTCCAGACAGGCCTGGAGCTGAGTCTCTGTACTAGGTCTTCCATCAAGTCCTTAGTTATGCAGGAGAGGAGAAGGGACAAATTCATGGTCATGGGCAGTTGGGGAGCAGGCTTGCCAGAGATCAGTCCTGGTTCCAGCTGGATGCCCCTTGGCGAGCTCCATCATTTCTTTAGAACTTGGGCGTCTCGTTTAGGAGGTTGAGTAGCCTAGGCTAATTGTTCCCCTGAGATCCTAAAAGTGTTATTTTTAGGCTGAGCTTTCTTACAAAAAGCCCTGGCCACAGTTTTTTCTTTTCTTGGGGACTGCATCTCAAATGAAAAAACAAACAAACAAACAAAGCAAAACAAAATCTCTCTCCCTGATTTTGAACCACACTGCTTATTTGGTCCATTTTAGCTATTTCCGGAAGGGGCCCTTCTTCGGCCTGGCCTGCTTCGCCAACATGCCCGTGGAGAGCGAGCTGGAGCGCGGAGCACGCATGAAGTCCGTGGGCATCCTGTCTCCGTCCTACACCCTGCTTTACCGGTACATGCACTTCTTGGAGAACCAGGTTCGGTACGTGGCTTAGATACACGTGCGGGGAGGCAGCAGGGATCTGCCAGCTGGTGTCTTGATGAGTCCTTGGCGATCAAGGTTGTGTGCCAAAGTAACAGATGCCTTTCCAAGAACATCCTCGACCATGTTTCATGCCTCAGGTGGTGGTCTTTTTGTTTCAGCTAAGGTATCACCTAATAATTCTTCATACTATAATGAAAGCTGGGGTAGATTTTGCCTTATTTTAACAGTCATCCATTTCGTCTGATTAAATAATGTGCTGCCATGTGCATGACCTTTGTTTCCTGGAGCCATGATAATAACCTCCTCGCCCCAGGGAGGCAAACAGATGCTTAATTTTTTTAAGCCTAATCATTTATTTAGGGTAATTATTATTACTTGGGTAATAGGAAGGGAATTTTTAGCAGAAGCAGCAAAACTATTAGTCATTTAATATTCTTTTTCATTATGTAAGTACTCCAATTTCATTTCAGATTTTGAGGGAGAAATCTATCCCTGATCCTTTAAATGCTGTTAAAATTTTAGTACATTTGCCTCCTTTCTGACGTGTGTGTGTGTGTGTGTGTGTGTGTATGTGTATACTATAAAAAATATATCCTTGGCATTATATGATATATATACATACACTTTTATCTCCTATATTTTTTAAATATGTCATTATTTTGATTTTTTATATAACAATCTCTCTTGATCATTATCTTTGAAACAACATGAAATTTATTGTTTGTGGGGGGAAACATGTTTATTTAAAAATTCATATAGAAATACAAATGAATTTTTAAAATCCTCCCAAACACTCAGAGAGATGTTCATTTTTTAAAATCCTCCCACTCAGCGAGAGATCCATTTTCAATATGCAGTGAATACCATTATAAAATAGAAATAATTTTATAAAAGTGACATTAACATTTTATGAGGATTTAATTTTATCGAATAGCAGGCTGTTTTAATGAAATATATTTAATTTTACTTGATCTATTAGGAACAGAGTAAATGAAACTGAAGGAATTGTCAGACTTTAAGGGAATATATATTTTTTCACAATACGATATCTTATTTCTTGATCTCTTCCTCCAAAGTTAAGAAAAAAGATGAAAAACATGAAGATGCAGTATCATTCTTATTTTTATTGAGGAATAACATGTACAGTAAAGTGCAGAAATCTTTGTATAGGTGTCATTGGTTTTTAAATTGCATTTCAGCTGTTGAAGGAGTCCATTATCTTATACTCCTTCCCAGCTCTTCTCCCCTGCTTCCCATCTCAATTTTTATAGTTTGCAAGATCTATTACATGAAGTTCTATAATTATAATCCCCTCAGCTCTTAACTCTCAGTTGTAGATTTCTTACCTCTTCCAGGACTCGACATGGCTTACTACATACAGTCCTGAATTCCAACATGATTTATTTCTTGGTTGGTTGGATTTTGCCATAAAGCACTTTTTTTTTTCCCCATGAAAGGATTGTGAGTGCTGCCTTCTCTGAGGTCTTACCTGCTCAATCATATTGGTCTGTTACCTGTGCTCTCGAATGGTTATAGGATTCTTGAGTCTTTTTTCATCTCAGGATGCTGCACAGAATGCTGGCCTATCTCCTAATATTAGTTGTTTTGGAGAAGTTGTTTCTGTCTTGGTACCTTAGATTCTTTCTCTATCTGTGATGTTTCTTAACTTTTCTTTTTCTGGGATAGTTTGTCACCTTTGATATACAGATATGTCTTTTATTTTTAATTTCAGGAATCTTTCCTTCTATAATAAAATATTCAAATTTCCCTTTTTCAGGGGTACCAGTCATGCATATGTTCTCTCTGTATTATCATTTTGATGATTTTAATAAGCTCTGTAATGCTAGAGCTGGCCTACAGTTTATTTTATTATTCCCTGGGGCTGAGGATTTAGCATGTTTCTAACTTTTTTTAACTGCTTCTCTGTGTTTTAGAGCTGCAGTGAACACTGCGTGTATCTTTTCTCTCTGTTTGAAATATACCTTCAGTTTTGAGTCTCAGAAGTAATATTATGGAGTAAAAGAAAACATTTCTTATCAGATCCTGACACTTTTTAAAAATTATTATTCCTTTTGAAAATATTAATTTCCCAAATAGGCAGTACCTTCTATAATTATACAAAGATATTAGGACCCTGGATAAATGGTGATAAGAAATACAATGGCTCAAATAAGATAGAAGGTTCCTTCTCTCATGGAACAATCTGTAGAGAGGCAGGTGGTCAGGGCAGACAGCCTACCGTTCCACTTGGTACCCATGCTGCTTCTCTCTTAGTATCCCACCAAGTTCTCAGTGGTTTTCTCTGTTCTGAGCTGCCCTCCGTGTTCAGAGCTGCTCCCAGTACTACGGCTGCATCCGGACCACGGGGGACAGGGAGGCCTGGGAGTTGCCTGCATCACTTCTCACTCCGTTGTCATGTCCTCAGTCACAGAGACACCTCACATCAGAGGAGACTGGAAGGCCCTTGCTAGGTGGATGACCTTGCGACCAGTTAAAATTCTGGAGCTTCTGTTACAAACAGGAAGAGGGAAGAATGGATTTGGAAGGGAAATTAGCAACCTCTGCTTCCGTTTGGCCCTCTGGCTACCTGGGCACCCTTGTGGACTCTTCTTCCCACCCCAAGAGAGACATTGCAGAGGCTCATTCTGTTAATGCCTCCGGGCCAAGACCCAGGGTTTCCATGTGATCTGAGGCAGTCCTTTTCATTAGGTGAGGACATGCTTCTCTTTAGGAAAAACCTATCAAAGAATAGACAGATTCGTCCATTCCTCAACTCCCAGATACAATATAGAAGCTAGAGCGGAAACCACCATATAAACTCCTTTTGGAAAAGGGAAGAGTGGGAAGTACAAGCAGTCGTTAGTCCATAACAGCAATGAGATTCCACGGAGCAGGATTGCAGGCGCCTTGTCCCGACAGAGCGGATGCCCGTGGCTAGGCTTTGCTTCTGCTCTCTAAAGTCATGTCCACTTCCCTCCTGACCACTTCCCAACCACTTCTTGAGGCTGCCCAGTTTTAGAACACATTTTCTGCTGGTGTAGATTTGGGGGTGTCTAGTGGTTTCTTTGAGGGTTGAAAAGTCAGACTTTTACAGGCCGGTCATGTGACAATTTATAGCTCACTAACAACAGCAAGGAGCAGTCAACATTCTGTTTCCCACTGCTGCCCCTCAGGTGATGCAGGGCTTGTCTTCCAAGTTATTGAAGTGCTAGCAATTTTTATGTTCCAATATAACAAGGGTCACCAGCTTTCTTTTGAGTCTGCAATATCTATTTTGTTACCCCCTTCCCTTGCCAGCTGCTGAGCCAATGCCACATGTGGTTTTGACACTGTGGCAACTCATTTCTGGGTGTCATTTTTTTTTGCTTTAGCTAGGCTACGTTGCTTTAACAAAGAGATCCAAAATACAGCGAATCAAACAAGATAGAAATACAGCTCTTTTTTAGCATGATTGTCCCAAAAGGGAGAAGCCCTCCAGGATGGTAGGTGGCTCTGTTCTTCTGGGTCATCCTGGGACCCAGGTCTTTCTGTCTTGTCTTCTGCCATCTTCTAGAGAATTGTCTTTATCCACATGGTAGAAGCCTACTGATCATTAGCATGTCGCATGTCCCAGGAACACATTGCTTCTGCTCGCTTTCCATTGGTCACATCTTAATCACTGGCCACACCTTACAGCAAGAAAGTCTGGGAAATGTGGTCTTAAACTTGGTGGCCATGTGAGCAGCTAAAATTTGGAAGGTCTTTTACTAAAGGAAGGAGAGAATGGCAGTCTCTACCACTAGCAAACAAGTTGTTACCCAGTTCCCACATCCATCCAATTATCCCAGTAATCACTGTCAATTTCTCATGTATTTTTCTAGACCTTGTGTATGTGTCTATACAAATACAAATGTAGATTCTCATTTCCCCCTCTTCATATAAAAGGTGACATGCTCTACCTGTTTTGTGCCTTGCCTCTTTCATTAAACACTATATTTGGGTGGTCTTCTCATATTTCATATCTTCAACGATGTTTCTTTTTTGTTTCTTACAGTTGTTAATGTGCCCTGTATAGAAGAACCAGGTTTTCTTTGTCAAGTCTTGCATTGATAGGCACTTGGTTCTTTCCAGTCTTTTGCCATTTCAAATAACGCTGCACTGAACACCCATGAACAAGTATCATTTCATAAGTCAGCAGGATATGTGTACATTCAATTCCCAGGAATAAAACTAGTGGTTCAAAGGGTATATGTATTTATAATGTTAAGAGAGATCATTGCATTGCTTTCCATAGAGATTGTACCGTTTTGCATGCCCAAGGGGGTGCTGTTTCCTCGCCACATTGCCAACACAAAGATAAAAGCTTTGAATTTTTGGCATTTTGATAGGTAAAACGTGGTGCATGAGTAGTTTTAATTTGCGTTTTTTAAAAAATATATTTTTATTGATTTCAGAGAGGAAGGGAGAGGGAGATAGATATAAACTTCAGTGATGAGAGAGAATCATTGATGGGCTGCTTCCTGCATGCCCCCTACTGGGGATCGAGCCTGCAACCTGGGCATGTGCCCCAACTGGGAATTGGGAATCAGGAATCAAACTGTGACCTCCTAGTTCATAGGTCGATGCTCAACCACAGAGCCATACCACCTGGGCTGCATTTTTATTCTTACAAGTGAGGTTGAGTTTGAATTATTTGTCTTTTCTGTGAACTGTTCCCATACATTTGTTTTGGGTTTGTTGGCCTTTTAAAAATTAATTTATAGGAGTTCTCTGTACAATGGGAGATTTGTTCTTTGTGACATAAATTGAAAATATTTTTCCACTTTGTCATTTATTGTCTAACATTACTTTTTTGTCATGCAGATTCTTTCCTTCGGTGAATTCATTAATCTTTTCTGGCTTTTAGATTTTGAGTTATAGCTAGAAAGGTGGTTGAAGAGGGCTTGAGGTAACACGAGAGAAGAGACTTGAAAGAGAGACTATGAGGAAAAGAAAGAAGCATCGTGAGGGAGGCCCGGGTCTAGGCCGGGGTGATACTAGATTGCAGTCATGATGTTTATATAAACTAACCAGACTTGATTTCTGAAAACACTTAATTTCTGTTTTATATTCGTTCTTATTTCTGATATCCCAAACTTACTTATTAGTGGTTCATCTACAACTCCTTTCTGTGACTCTTCCTTAATAATCCCAAGAGGCTGGAGAGCTGCTTTATAATAAAACAATGAGAAAAGGAAGAGGGAGAGTTATAAAGTGAAAGAGTTAAGACACGTCACTAAATTTTAGGACCTTGCTTAGATCTTGATTCATACAACCAACTCAAACAACATTTTGGGGACAGCTGGCATAATTTTTTTAAAGGTTACTTTATTGATTAAGGTATCACATATTTGTCATCAACCGCCCCCCCCCCCCCGTTCCCTTCCTAAACCCCCCCACACGCATGCCCCCCTCCCCCTGTTGTCCGTGATCACTGGTTAGGCTCATATGCAAGCACACAAGTCCTTTGGTTGATCTATCTCCCTTGTCCCCACCCTCCCCTACCTTCCCTCTGAGGTCTGACAGTCTGATCGATGCTGTTCTTGTTCTTCAGTCTATGTTGTTCATCTTTTCCTCTAGATGAGTGAGCTCATGTGATACTAGGAATACACTTATAGGAACCGAAAATGAGACAAGCAATAATGGTTATGCTGAGAGGCAAATGAATCAGTCTATAGTGAGTTTCTTTCTGGGCCAACAGTTCTTTTGAGTCCCGGTTTCTATGTCCAACAGTTGTTTATGTGTTTATAACAGCAATGATATTTCAGTTCTGGATGGTGGACAAATGGTGGTAATGCAGGTCCGACCCTCTCTGGTTTGGTCCTGGGCAACCTGCAGTGACGCATATCTGCTGACTGCTAGTATGGCAAGGCATTGTCAGCGTCTTCCATCTCTGGACTGTTTCTCTTCTGACTTCATGGCTGGAGCACTCCTGTCAATTCCTCTCTGTTGCAGGAATCCACATGTCTCGGAGTTGTTTTCTGAAAATATACAAACATATTCTCGACCAAAAGTTAATAAAGGAATATTTTCTATAAATTTGACTTACGATCCTTTTTCATTTTTTTGCCCAAATGATTTTCTTTTGGCTTGTTTTGACACCATGTATGTTTTACCTGGGTGACTTGCTGTTAGCATTACAAATGAAAGTAAATTTTCTAAAGTAAAAATTTTCTAGATGTAATTTATTTGCAGGATATTTTTCCTTACACAGCTGGCATAATTTGAATGTGGACTGGATACTAGTTTATAGTAAGGTATCATTATAAATATAGGTGAGATAATGGCATGGTGGTTATGCTATTTTTTAAATTAGATTTTATCCATTAGAGATGCCAACTGAAGTATTTATAGGTAAAATATTATAAAATATTTAAAACATTTCAGGAAAAAGAGTGGAGGGGAACAGGATATAGATGTAACCATATTGATAAAACATTGATCATAGTTGAAGCTAAGTGATGGATAGAGGGTTTATTATTTTCTTCTTTCTACTTTCTGCGTATAATTCAAACATTCCATAATAAAATGTTTAAAAAGACTAAATATAAAATTAGCATATACTTAACATAGAAAACTTGGAAAAATAAACACAAAACTCCAAGAAAAAAAGAACATGACACCACCAGCCAGACATATCTACTGTTAACATTTATATCCTTCTAGTCTTTTGCCCTTTTATAAATAAGCACATACATGTTAATTTAAAAAAACACACAAGTCATTCACTATCTAAATTTTCTAACCTTTTAGTATATAATAACTGAGTCCTCACCGTCATTTTGATGGTTTCATTGCATTTCAGCATATAGATGATCACAATTTATGTAACTATTTCACCATTTGGGAGCTTCTAGATTGCTTCTTGTTTTTTCACCACTATAAAATGAGCATCCCTGTAGGTAAATGATTGTTCACATCCATATATGGAGTTTTTTACGCCATATTCCTTGAAATGGAACCCTAGGGTCAAGGGTATATACAGTGTACAATTTAATAGACATTGCAAGTGACCCTGCAGAAGATGGTAGCATATGGACCTGCACCAGCAGTCTGTGGAAATGCATGTTTTCCTGCACTTGCAAAGCCAGAAGACAGACTGGTTCAGAGGGTAATGAACACTCCCAGCGATGGTGTAGTCATTGCCCAGCGGCATCTCTCATTCTTACCCCGGATGCCTTATTGCTGGGTGTGGTGGGGGAAGGCAGGGAGAGCCGCAGTGGGAGTCTGCATGGTCTCATAAACGCCCGTATCTGTGAAGAGGCTGTGCGTTTCTGGAGACCGCCAGTGTCTCTGGTCCTGCCGGGATCCTTGATCTGGCCCAGAAGCCTGAGCTTCATATCAGTAGCATGTACTAGTGTTATGTCAATTACTCGTCAGCTTTTACCATGTCACGCCTCTTGGACATCTGCATAGATGCGTGGCCTACATTTCCACATGGTAATTGTTAATCTGTGCATCCTCCTAGGTAAGATCACCGTGGAGGTCTCCTGCACAATCTGTATGCCCCCTTTACCTTCTGGCACTGAGCTTTGTTGCAGCACCTTTCGGTTTATCTTGGCATTATGGTTTGATGATCAGTCTTGTTTATTGCAAAATCTGTAGTGTTCACATTTTGAGGCTTTCATACCACAGTTGTTTACCAATTACGCAGGAACTGCCAATTTGTGTTGATGTCGATGTTCATATTCTACATTTCATATTCCTGCCCACTCCACTCCATCAGCTGGGAGTGTCTGAGGCGGTCAGAGGACAGGATCCTGAAGCCAGCTCTTTGTCTAAGGGACCCTGACTCAGAGCTTTTCTTTAGAGTCTTGGTTCAAGCATAGCATTTAATGCAGCCAAGCAGAACAGACAGTCAGCAGAGCAGCCAATCACCAATGAACCGAGACGGTAATAAAGCGTTACATAAATTACCCCTTTAATTCGGAAAATACAGTACAAAAGAAACAGTAAACGAATCTCTCTCTTCTCTTTAGGGAAATTAGGTCCTAATGAAAACACCCTTGAACATAATCTCGTCTTTGTGTTATTTTGTATTAATCACACTTGCGTCAGTTTGATACACAGCCCTGAAGAGTGTCTGAAAGCTGCCATCTGCTCAGATAGACAAACACAACTGAGTGAGTCACCGCAGGTTTCCCATCCGCAGGAACCTTTCTGTAAGAGGGAGAGAAGTGATGATAAGTTCCCTGGGCAAAGCTTAAAGCAGAATGTACAGGAACCCCCGAGTTAGAGAGCTATTACTCAGGATACACTTATTTTAGTAATCATTCATTGAAGGTAGTTAATTTTTTTTTTTCTTTTTAAAATGTAAATTTGCCTGAAGGTCTCCTCCTGGGTTTGCCCAGAGCTTTCCCCATGCCCCTGGTTTTCAGCCCTCCCTGTGCGCCTGGCTAGCCGCTGCAGGATCACTGGGACTGATGTGTGCCGTGACTGATGTGTCACAAATGGCGCCAGGCACCTTTTCTACTTCATTTACATCTCTAAGTAATCTAGGTGGTGCCAGTGTCTATTGAAATGTACCATCTGCATTTTAAGGAAGGAGAACGTGGGTTTTGAAAAGTGCAGTGACTTGCCTGGGACCTCAAGGTGAAGTAGCAGCCGTGGCCTCAGGCTGGGGCGCTGGTCACTCTGGAGTGGAGCTGGTTGGACGATGAAAGTCTTGGGTCTAGTGGTTTGTGTCAGCATTTGCGGTCAGCAACACTGACAGTTTGGGGAGATGGCCTGTGTTAGTCTTTGATGTTCCAGCCGTAGAGGAGCCTCCCTTTGCACCGTAAAGCTAGATTTGGATTCCTTTTTGTTGCAGTGGGAGAAAATTGTAGGGTGCCGAGAAAGAACAAATGGGCTAAAACGGTGTAGGTGCCTCTCTTTTTCCTCCCTATGTCCTAGGGTTGCCTTAACAAAGTACCAAAAACTGGGTGACTGAGAACAGAAATGTGTTTCTTACATTCTGGAGGCCAAAGAATAAAATCAAGGTGCTGGCAGGGCTGGCTCCTGTGAGGCTGGGAGGGGTGATGTGTCTGCCTCTCCACAGTGGGGTTTGCTGGCGGCCTTGCCTTCAGGGCTTGTAGATGATCACTCCTGCTCTCGGCCTTCATCTTCTCAAGGCGTCCTCCCTGCATGTGTGTGGCTGTGTCCAAATCTCCTCTTTTTATAAGGAACCCAGTCACTTTGGGTTAAGACTCACCTTAATTATCTGTAAAGACCCTATCATCTATCTATCTATCTATCTATCTATCTATCTATCTATCTATCTGTCTGTCTATCTATTTATCTATCTAAATGGCTAATATGCTACTAGTAAGTGTCCGTCCGACCTAGCTATGATGCACACTGACCACCAGTGGGCAGACGCTCAACACAGGAGCTGCCAAGCTGCAGTGACTTGGCAGCGGCGGTTCTCGGGTGATGCACCCCAAATCCAGAGAGGAAGAGCCTGATTCCTCACGGGGCCGCACGATTCCACCTTCAGCCATGGGTTATGTTGTTGCTGGGGCACTGTCGGCCCCAAATCTGGTTTACTGCACACTTGCGTTTGCGTTCCACACCTTGTACGACAGCAACTTTGCAGAGTGCCCTCTCGCACTCCGGGACCCCTCGGGGGATGTCAGAGAACTGGTTTCGACCCTATCCCTACAGGCCAGGTTGAGGGACCGTATCTGCCAGAGGGACCCCCGCTCACTCTGCAGATGCCAGGGAGGGATCGTGGGAGGTTGGCTCCAGGGCATGTCCGGCCCTTCTCGCCCAGTCCTGCCCCGCCGGCCACCTTCTAATTAATTGCCTTTCAATGTGCACGAATCCATGCACCAGGTCACTAGTTTCCAAATAAGGTCACATTCTGAGGTGCTGGGGGTTAGAACTCCAACATATTTTTTGGGGGGAACACAGTTCAACCCTTAACACCCCCATTAAACAGTGCCAAATAGTACTCCCTGCACTCCCGCATTCGCCCTGAAGGCAGGATCCCTATTGTCCAAGTGGTCCAGGGCCTCCAGGCAGCTTTCTTGATTTGGGGTCAGTTGGCAGGGCTGCCCACCACCAGACCCTGCCATCCCAAGTGGGGAAGCGGGGAGGGGAGGAAGAGATTCTGAGCTTTTTGTTCATTACTTGGTGCAGAAATTCTGAGCCCTTAGCGACATCCGATAATTGTTTCCTCTTGTTTGAAACACTGCTTCCTCTTATTCTCTCACAACAACAAAGCCGCAAGCATGATTGCTCAACAAAGAGCAGCTCAGAACAGGGATCGTGGTCTTCCCAGGCCCCCCTTCTCAGGCCCACAGCCAGGCTCTGGGAAGCCCCACACAGTGGTCAGCACACCTCGCCCAGGAACGATAGGCATTGGTCACAGTCTGAGAATTCTGCCTGTTCCCCGTGAGCAGGGGAATGTGTCCCCCACCTGTCAGGGAGTATCGGATCCCATGTTGGAGCTTTTCCTAAGGATCTCCTGTAATTCCCAAAGGGGCGTCCTGGGCAACCTCAGAAAAGGGGTCTTTCAGTTTATCAGGGCCTTTGCCCAAGTGTTGTAGCCCTTGGGATGGGGATGTGGAGGCGGGGGGTGAGGGACAGAACTGTGGCAGCCACCAGGTCTCGATCTCACCCTGTATGTGCCTGTTTGCAGACACCAACTGGAGACACCAGGACACTACTCCCATCTGGCTGCCTTCTACGAGGACAAGAAAGGGGTGCTCCATGCTGGTCCCGGGAGGGGGGGCAGCCTGCCCCCCGTCTATTGGCTGCCTTCCATCCACCGGTACATGTACCCGGAGATGAAGGTGAGGTCTGCTGTACTCTTGCACATCCTGGGCTTGTGTCTGCATACAGTAGTGCTTAGTTGTGTTTTTAATTAATAAGGAATTTATGTCTTGGGCTCGTGCCCAACATCCACTTTTGATAGAATAGGATTGCTAACTAGCATTTGGGTTCTTTTAAAATGTAAAGCAAGTTACCTTAAACACTGCTTTCTAGACCCTTCCTTCAAAATCTTTGTGCAAAATCGTATTGATAGGCCAGTCGGGGTGGATTCTGGGGGGAAAGAGGTGGGTTTGAATCTATTGATTCAGACATTTTTAAAGTCAGACATTTGAGCTAACGATGAAGAGTTAAAGCAGGTATCACTTTTTTTTTTTTTTTTGTTACAGTGTTTTGGATATTGCTTTATGTGTATTTTTTTCTGAAGTACTTTGCCTTTGTACTAGGATATATTTGTTTACAGTTAACAAAATACCTGGCCAAGTGTTAGGTGTTGGGAGGGAAAAAGATGACTATGAACTTGTGACCCTGTAGGTGATCACAAGATACTTCAGAAACCTTGAGCTTCCTGATAGAGAAATTATGTCATGAGTTTAAGGGAGAAATCAGGGAAGGCTTTTTGGAAGAGGAGGTGATCCCTGATGTGTTTGGATAGGCAGAAAGTGAGGGATGCTGACTCCAAGCTGAGGGAAGGCATGGCCAACAGTGGCTCCCAAATTAATGGTTTAAACCAGTGCATATTTATCATCTCACAGTTTCTGTGGGTCAGGAATCAGGCACGGCTTAGCTGGGTACTCTGCTTCATGATCTCTTGTGAGACTACAGTTAAGGTGTCAGTCAGGGTTTGAATCTCATCTGAAGGCTCGACTGGAGAAGTATACCCACTTCTGAGCTCACGTAGTTGTTGGGAGCATTGGGTTCCTTAAGGGCTTTGGACTGAGGGCCTCTGTAACTTACTGACTGAGTGATAGGCTCCTGTGTTTACCATGAAAGGAGAGATGGTTGCAGTTGAAGTGCAGTGGACTGTTCCGCCAGCAGGCCCTGTGGGTCTTCCTCCCAGTGACCTCAGAATGCAGGACCACCTGGTTACTCAGGTACCTGGACAGCACAGAGCAAAGCCCTCAATAGCATACTTGGAGGCTGAGGGGCTCAGAGGCGGCCACCAAGCTTCGCAGAGACCTCATTCCGCACAGCAGCTGGGTCCCCATGTATTTGCGGACCTAATTTGGGACCCTTTGCTCATCATTTTATACCTTCCAGCACCCAGTAATGTTTGTGAGTCAAATATTCTCGCTGGGGTGTACTGTCACATCAGATACTTCTATTTATGATTTTTAAGAAGTTTTGTTCGGTCCTGTTTTCCCAGCACCTGTCTCTCCTGAGTAGTTAATGACCCTTGAACTCAAACTTCAGTGTGTCAGGAGAACTGTTGAGTGATAGGCATCTAATTTAAAGATGAGACTTTGAAAGAGGAAACTATCACTTTATGTGGAAGTAACCATCCCTGCATCTGTTTGGTTATAATTTGGTGTTTATTTTAGAGGGGTTCACACCCACCTGTATTGAATATTTTTTGTAGGAATATGTCCATTTCTTCTAGGTTGCCCAGTTTGTTGGAATAGAGTTATGATTCTTCGTATTTCTGTGTGGTCTGTTGTTATTTCATCTCTTTCATTTCTAATTTTGTTTATTTGGGTCCTCTCTCTTTGCTTCTTGGTGAGCCTAGCTAGAGGCTCATCAATCTTGTTTATCTTTTCAAAGAAGTGGTTTCATTGATCTTTTGTATTGTTTTTTTTTTTTTTTTGTTTTTTTGGTCTCTATGTCATTTATTTCTGCTCTGATCTTTATTATTTTCTTCTTTCTGCTCACTCTGGGATTTTCTTGTTGCTCTCTTTCTAATTCTTTAAGTTGCAGAGTTAGATGGTTTATTACCAGTTTTTCTTGTTTTTTGAGTTAGGCCTGTAATGCTATGAACTTCCCTCTCAGAGCTGCTTTCACTGTGTCCCAAAGATTTTGGATTGTTGTGTTTTTATTGTCATTTGTTTCCAGGATGTTTTTTTATTTCTTCTTTGATCTTTTTGGTAACCCACTCATTATTTAATAGTGTGCTGTTCAGCCTCCAAGTGTTTTAATTGTTGTGATTGTTTTTATTGTTTGAATGTTTTTTGAATGACGTTTCTAACAAGCTATTCCTCTCTTTTTATTTTTTCAGATCACACACCCAGCTGGCTGCATGTCTCAGTTTATTAAGTTCTTTGGAGAACAGATCCTCATTCTTTGGAAATTTGCCTTACTTCGAAAGCGCATTCTGATATTTTCTCCCCCTCCTGTGGGTGTCGTGTGCTATCGAGGTAACTAGAGGCCAATGTCAGAGGCTCTTCCTGAGTTCCCCCAGGGCAAATGCTCGAGTCTTTCCATTGTTGACCAAGTTCAGAAGGGTCTGGGCCATATCAAGGGAGAGGGCCAGAGTTTTAAGCCTGGAGTGACCTGGTTGGATCTGAATTTAGAATGTGGACTCGTGGCAATGCAGAAAATGCACTGGGTGACGTACCAGTGGTGCCATGACAGATAAGGGTCTGGATTAGAGCAGAGAAGATGGATTGTAGTTAAGAGATAAGCTTGACAGCATTTGGTGCGTGGTTGGGTTGTAAGGTTCAGATGTTTGTGAGGTTGTAATGGTGGAAGAGTCTAGGGTGACAAGGATGGTAGGGCCACCAGAGGAGCAGGTGGTGTGAGGGTGAACTTTGGACATGGTGAGTGTGTGCTGTGAGGCCTTCTCCAGATGTCCACCGGGCACTGGTGTAGTTGGGTCAGGACCCTGGGGAATGTTGGGCTAATCACCATGGGGAGAGGGAGGGAAGAGAGGCTCAGGAGGTAAACCATAAGGAGAAAGACAGAGGAGACTGAGTTGGGACTGTCAGGAGGGAGGGGCCAGAAGGTGGAGGTCATAGTAGGCGGGAATGTTGAGGAGGTCAGGTCAGCAGTGCCCCTCCTAAGCAAGCCCTAGTGCGGGGAAGACTGAGGCCTGCTCACTGGGTCTTGTAGGCATCACTGGTGTGGCCTTGAGGACCTCAGTTCTGCTGCAGTACCTAACAGGCTTCCATCACCTCCTTGGAATCAGGACCACCTGCTACTCAGGTGCCTGGGCAGCATAGAGCAAAGCCCTCCATAGCATTCTTGGAGGCTGAGGGCTCAGAGAGGGCCGGTCGGCTTCGCAGGCGGAAGGGCTGGGAGGGACAGACTTTACTCCTCACAGTCTCTGTCCCCACAGTGTACTGCTGCTGCTGCCTGGCCAACGTCTCCCTGCCTGGCCTCGGGGGCACCATTCCTGAGTCCAAGCCTTTCTTCTATGTGAATGTGGCTGACATCGAGAGCCTGGAGGTAGAGGTGTCCTATGTGGCCTGTGAGTACAGGGCCCTCCCCGCCTCCTGCCCACACACCCCTGCCCCGAGTACCTTCCACAGCCTCCCGGCTCCCCAGGGGCTCTTCTCCTCAGGGACTCGGGCTCCTGGGCTCCTGTTCCCCGGCGGGTGACGGCCTCTGGGTCCCAGCTCCTGCCCTCGGGTCTCACAGGCACCACAGAGAAGATTTTCGAGGAGAAGCGGGAGCTATACGATGTCTACGTGGACAACCAGAATGTGAAGACACACCATGACCACCTGCAGCCCCTGCTGAAGATCAACAGCGCCGACCGGGAGAAGTACCGGCGGCTCAACGAGCAGAGGTAGAGCCCCGGCAGCCCCGGCAACGCTCTCGGGGAGATGTCCCCAGGTGGGACTCCTGGGCCCGGTTCTGTGCCATCCCATCCAGCCCACCCCTCCCCTCAGAACACATGGCAGGCCTGGGTGCTGGGCGGTGAGGAAGCAGGGCCGAGCACAGCCTCCTGACAGCATAGCAGATCTGTGTCGGGGGGCTGCTTTCTGTTGGACTTGAATCTGCGAAGCCCAGGGCAGAGGCAGGCATGAAGCATCTGGCATGTGCACCGCAGCACTGAGCTGCCTCATAATGCCCCACAATTCACTGTCCTGCGAAACCAGTGGCCTCATTAGCATCCCACCTGATGGGCAAATGGGAAAGATGACCACTTGCTTGAGGTGACACAGGACCAGATCCAACCCTGGATCCAGGGTTTGACTCCCAGCCCTATTTATTCCTGTCTGGCCCCTTCTCTCCCTGCTTTTGGATGGGGCCCTGCTCTGGGTCCTCCTCCTTCCTTGGTGGAGGTGGTCCATGGACGCCCTCACGATGACCTAGCCAATGAGACCTTGCAGCCCTGCAGAGTCTCATGGTGCTTCCCCACAACAGGCAGACGCTGCTGTACTCCCAGGAGGTGGAGGGGGACTACGGCCCGTGTGAAGAGGACCTCTTTGTGCTGTAAGTTGCTGGGCTGGGCTGGGCTGTGGGGGCTCCCTGAGGGCCCCATTAGCACCAGAGATGTAGGCCGGATCCCTCCCAGGTCACACTGCCGTCCAGGGAGGTGCCTCATTGCTGCTGTCCATGTAAGAAACATAGTTTTTGACTTTGAGAGAGACAATTGCTGGGAAGCAAAATCTCAAATGCTCTGGAGAAGGGCAGTTTTGCAGCTGATTTTATGCATTAGAATCAAAGGAGGAGACGGAAGGACGGTGCATGGAGCGCACTGACTGTGTTGTCCGAGCTACACGACAACAGTGGGCGGAGCTCACGTAAGGCAGAGTCAGACCTTTGCTGAGGAGCTGTGCGCCTGGGGTGGGACTGCCTGCCGTGACCTGCCCAGTTAGGGACTGGTGGTCAGAACGTCCCGTGGGGTCACTCTTGGTCAGTGAGCTTGTCAGGCCGCCATGTGCCCCCCGAGCTTGTCAGGTTTATTGCACGTTCCCTTTTTCCTTCCCACTGCCCAGGGCACTCAGAGCTGGGCTCCATACAGTCAGCCCTGAACCCTGACATGCTGTTAGTGGGGGGCCCCAGAGGAGTTAAGGAAAGAAGCAGGGGAAGGTCATTAAGAGGAAATGGGGTCCTGGGGTTTGTCCACTGCATAGGAGCTGTCTGTCCCTCAGGACTCAGGGACTTCTCTTCCACTGCTGCCTTTGAATAGAGCAGTCTTTGCACTGAATCTTATGGGATAATCTGAAAAAATTAACCCTTGAACCTAATGAAATCACCCCCCCCAGATCTGTTGGTGGTCAGGGTGGGAGCCCCAGCCTGTATGCCTCGGAGTATCAATTTCATTCCTGAGCAGCTTTGAACTAGTGCTCAGTGAGGAGAACAGAGGTGCAGTCACTTCCTTTGCCCCGTCCTGGGTGGGGTGTGGTCTCCCTGCGCCCCGTCCTGGGTCGGATGGGGAACAGGTTGCTGCGAGAACCCTCTCTGGCTTTGGTGTTGAAAATGTAATATTGACATTTCAACAACGTGCAGGACTGTGATCCTGAGAAAGTGTACTTTCTAGCGCCCACTTACAAGCTATTGAGGTGTCAGAGCACCTGGGAATGGTCTCCTTTGGCTGGGCGTTCGATGGATGTCAGCTCCAGGCACCTGGAGTTCCTGGCTGTCCACGGCGTCCTTGGGCATGAGGCGCCGTTGCAGAGCCCGAGAGCACTGTGGGACACAGCCGAGCAGTCTAGACACCAAATGCCTTCTCTGGACCCGGTTCATATATTCGTGTGGTTCTACAAATCAGTGACATGAGAGCATGCTCTGTGAATAATTTTAAAAAAGTAATCAAAGGGAAACAGACACCAAGGATGATGGTCAGCTGTGGCAGTGCTGGTTCCTGCAGCTTGGCTCTGTGTCTCCCTCACCTGTCACCCGCAGCCTTGCTGGTTTCAGAGCGCCCCATGCCCGCCCCAGCTCCTCAGAGCTGCACCTTTAACGTGGGCACCTGTGTCGGCCAGTGTGGCCTGCAGAGGCCCAGGCGTCAGTTGTTTCAGAGCCTCCTGCCGCCGCCGCTGTTACCCAGCCCAGGCTCAGCAGGTGCATTTGTTTCTTTCTGAAAGTCCTGACCTCAGAACTGGAGCCCCAGTTGTTGTCTTAACTCCCCTGTGACTAAGCAGAGAGAGGAACACAGCACAGGGCCACCACCCCCCCATACCTCCCCCGAGGCCGTGTTTAACCTTCTGGTCCCCTCTCGGCAGGCCATCGCTTGCTCAGAGATTCCCCGAATCATACCGGGATTAATGCCAGTGTTTTCTTTGCCAATCTTAGTTTTACTTGAATATCCCTTCCGTTTAACTTTGGTCCTGTTTTCTTTTTAAAAAGAGATTCCTGATTTTTTAAACCATTGGAAGGTATATTCAACAAGACAGTGTGGCCTGGTTCCCCAGGCGTGGACTCCCTGGTGAGCTTCTTGTCTTTTCTGCCCTCCCTCTTCTGTATCTTGTCCCGGGAATGCAGGTTTTTCCTCGAGCAAAACAACCGGATATTCCAGACACTGCTGGAGGTGTCTGCCAGTCAAGACAAAACTCTGACAGCCGAGCATGCCCGGGGCATGGGCCTGGACCCCCAGGGCGACCGCAGCTTCCTCATGGACCTGCTGGAGGCCTACGGCATCGACGTCATGCTGGTCATCGACAACCCCTGCTGCCCATAGGAGGGGAGTCGGTGAGCTGCTGCGGGGGACTCTGCCAGGCCCCCCCAGGGCTCACTTTTTATTACATGGATACAAAGGGATATTGTTTATACTTTCCAACCGATGTAATTTTTGCAATCGCCGTTCTTCCCTTGCTCCGGAGAGGTGAGATGAGACTGCCGCGGTTTTGTGTGCTGCTTCGGTAGGCCGCTGCAGTCTGCCACCTTCTCCCAGAGTTGCTGCCTGCTTTGGTGTCGGGTGTTCTCATCCGCGTTGACTCTCTCATCTCCTTGTTGAATGCCCTGAGATGCGGCAAAGGCCAAGTGTCGCTAGGAGTGGGCTGGTCTCTGGAGACACAGGTGGACTGTTCCGGAACTCTGTGTGGCCTGTGGCCCGCGATGGATTCAAGGATGAGACCACGTCTTCCCTAAGTGTGGTGGTGGGTGTCCCGTGGCGGAAGCTAGACCAGGTGACCTTTCAAGGTCATCAGTTCTGAGAGTCCAGTCTGGGGGTCAGGTCCACTTTTCTGTTTATTAAGGCAAATCTGTGTCTTCCTGTGAGGAGAGAGCTCAGAGTGGGACAGAAGGATGTTTCTGACCCCAAGTACGAGCTTCTCCTGGGTCAGGGCGACAGGAGAGGCTCCTTGATAGCTGAGACTCCTCCCAGTTCTTGGCGGCCACTCAGTGTAGTATTCCTCTTCCTCAGAATCCCCCTCTCGGGATGGGTTGGCAAATCCATTTTCCAGTTCAGTCTCCTTTGAGGGCTACCCATCCTCTTAGAATAATTTGGGTATTTTTAAAGACTAGCATTTGTTGCCCAAAGATGGAGGAATTGAGGTGCAGGATAGAAGATGTGCCTTCATCCGGGTGAGCCCTCCGGAGGCGTGACCAGTAGAGCCTCGGATCAAAGCAGAGCCTCCCTGGATTCTGTGATCCAGCCGGGATCTGAGCTGGTTAACACCGAGCTGAGAGCACGTTAGCAAGACCGTGGGCGAGCATGAAGCCCACAGAGCTCCTCCTGCAGAGAGGACGTTCCTTGAGCTAAGTAACTGGGGACAGGGACCTATCAGGTTGTTAGCAAATATGACAGTGCCTTTCCCGGGAGAGCGGTCGGGAACCCAAGTATCAGGTGAGTTTCTGCTTTCCTCTCAGAGGCTTCAGTCCAGACAGCTCCCGTCGGTCCCTGCCTGTTTGCTTTGGCTGGGCGTTCGATGGATGTCAGCTTCGGTGACCTAGGAAGCCGGCTCCTGTGAGTAGTCTTAGGGCAGTAATTTAGGATTTTGACTTAAGGAAATAATTCCTTCCCCTGCCCCCTTCCTGCCCGGCTGTTACTGGAATAGCCATCAGTGTATCGTGTCTGTGGCCAGGCTGCAGCCAGGCTAGTGCACACAGCAGAGAGAAAAAACCCTCCAGTGGGTGAGTCGCATGACTGAGCTCAGTGTTTTCACTGCGGCTCCTTACGAAGGAATTCCAGGCTACAGAAATGCACACCTGGGACCGCCGACAGGCACCGAGCCATCACGGCAGTGCCTTTTCTGTAAATATGTAAATAAGCGTGGGCATTGAAATGTAGACTGTGCAGTACATTTCTCTCTCTGCAGTCACGTCAATCGTATGTGTGTTCATAGAAGAAAACATCTGTGTGCAAGCGGAAGCTGCCCTGCGGTTTTCCTAGAGGAGCGCCCTCTCACCCGGGGGCAGCCTCACCGGGCGAGTCCTGGTTACTGTCGGTGGTGTGCGAAAGGTTCAGGGGTGCAAAGCTGGTGGGGGGGTCGGAGCAGGGGTGGGGTGGAAGGGCAGGACAGGTTCCCGTGGAGGACACGGGCAGACACTGTGTCCGTGGAACTGGGGCGTGTGTTGGAAGAAGGCTTTTTCAGCACTTGGGCTCCGGTCTGTGTGCATGCGGACACTTGTGTCTGTGGTCTTGTAACTCGGAGCTCGGCAGTGCTGAGGTACAGGTGGTGGGGTGAAAACGAGGCTCCTGGAGTCCCCTTTGAATGGGGGTCAGGGGCTGTGGGCTTCGCTCAACTCCACTGTTGTGGGCAGCCATCTGTCTGGCATGTCTGTACGTCCACCCTCATGCCATGCAGAGGGCTGGGGTCTGGGTGCCCCAGTGGGGAACATACCCACGAGGCTGTGCCATGTCTTAAATCATGGGGAACCTGGGCCCAGCTGACCCCCAAAGCAGAACCTGTCTGTCCCCTCCCTGCCTTCCTTCCCTGCCCTGCAGCTTCCTCATGGGGCCAGGAAGTCGGTGTGGTGCCACCTCTGCTTGGCTGACCAGCGTGCACGCTGGCTCTGTATCACCTTTGTCGCAGTTTGTCATCTCCCGAGCATTTCTTGCTTGGATTGAGATATGGAGATTCCCCTTTGAAAGCTGGTACCTGACTGCCATCCCCCTGCCTCCTCCCCACTGTCTCGGGTGGGCAGCCCAGCCCAGCATCATTCGCCGCCTGTTTCCTAGCGGGGGAATGAGTGTGTGAGGTCTGAGGCAGGAATCCTTGGGTGGCGGCAGCAGAAGCCGGAAGCCACCTGGGTTTGGTTTTAAGTGTCACTGTTGAAATACTAAAACCATCGCTATAGTCTGGAAGATGTTGGTGAGCATCCTTCGAGGTCCTGCCTTCTCGGTCTGTAAGCTCGGGGGAGGGAGGGCCCGCAGGGATGCCTATCGTGACCACTGACCTTCTGGAACCTGCTGGAAACCTAACCTGGGGTGTGACCCCTTGACTGAGGGCCGTTGCTGGAGCAAGCCCTCCTGCCCCAGCTGTCCGGTCCCCTGGGCACCTTTCAGCCTGAGCTTGTGTCGTGCTGGGAGCCGTGAACCAACCTGGGAACGGCTGACCTGAGACTCCTGGGCTGCGCTGACATCCTGAGATCGCGTTAGAAGAAATCCCAGGTCGCGAGAATCCTGGTGAGGCCTAAATCCAGGCGTGGGCTTTACTGCTGTTAAAGTGGGGTTTTTCAAGTTTGCAGGCGTGGCAGATGGCAGTATTCAGCCTTTGCGACCAGTTATCCTCTAGTCAGGACTCTCTGTGGAAGGAGTCAGAAATGGTCGGGCATATCTCCTCCTAATTAAAAAGTCCGGGCCAAGTGGTTTGTTGAGAATTTTGTTTTGGCTTTCGTCCTGCCCAGGCTGATTGAGATGTATTCCAACGCAGGAGTCCCAGTTGGGGCCCTGGGCCTCAGTAAATTGTGACTGCCCTGAGTTAGGAGACATGCCTCCCATATCCGTCATGCATGCGACACCTCTTCTTGCATTTGGCTGGGGCAGGGAAGCCGAATTCATCGATGTATTGGTGGAAATAAGTTAGCATAGGAATTTGCATCTATAACTTGACCTTGTTTGGTTCCACGTGAAAGTCGCGATGGGGAGTTTAAGTGTAGCACAGGGTAATTCTAAATACGGTGTGTGAAGATTCATTTATCAGTGTAACGACCTGTGATATTTTAGCTAGAGGATAAAGACAAAGCTCAATTAAATCACAGCTGAATCACTGTTTCTCCTGCTGGTGGCGAGGAGGAGAAGCCAGCTATTTGTCTTCATACACTGAGAGCCCTTCAGGCACAATAAAAAGAGGAGATCATTCACCTTTAAACTGAGGCCGTTAGGGGAACTTTTGCAAAGGGCAGTAACAAATTAACCTTTTAATGGTGGTATAGGAACCCTTCAGGAAGAGGCCAGGACCTCAGGGACCGTTTTGTTTTTCTGGTGTGTTTTTTTATGAAACTACAAGGCCCAGTGAATGGACTAAGATGCTTTCTCCAGGCCCAGAGCAGCTCATTCTTGCAGAGGTACAGGAGGGGAGGAAATCATAAGACAGTGTTCTGATGGGCAGTGAACTTGCCTTAGTGTGATGACAGAAAACAGCAAGGAAGTTCATCTGGGGACCAACACGCATGCACAGCTTTATCTCTGTTAGGTTCCTTGCTAGTGGGCGGAGGATCCAAGAAAAGTCCAGCCCCGGGCTTTCCCCAGCCCTGCTCAACTCTACCTAGTGTCCTGCAGCCAGTGAGGATCCTGCAGACCCAGATGCTTATATCCGCAGGCCCCGCCCCCCACATTTCAGGAAAACCGTTTTCTGATTCAGGTCACGGAAGAGAAGGAGTTAAGAGCTCCTTTTACTCCCAAGTTGTAGATTTTTAATATTCCATTGTGTTACTAATATACCTCTGTTCCCAGGAGCCAGTGGAGTACTGAGTATTATGGGGAAAGGCTGTGAATTTAGTTAATGTTTTTCTTATAAGAAATTGAAGTTTATTTTTATATCAATATTACTGTGTGATGAAATGAGTATGCAGATGTTAGAATGGAAGGAACTTTCCCAACTGTAATCCTAGAAGAAATGGGCAGTTTGGGAATTTGGAAGCAACTGAGACCCCATAAAAGTTTTATGACTTAGATGTTTTGGAGAGTGAACAAGGACTGTGAAATCTTCTTACACATGTGTTTTTATTCATTTTAGAGAGAGAAGGGAGAGGAATAGAGAGAGACACATTGACCTGCCTCCTTGTGTGACCCCTACTGGACATGTGCCCTGACCGGGAATTGAACCTGTGACCTCTTGGTTCATGGATCGATGCCCAACCACTGGACCAACCTGGCTGGGCAGCACTGTGAAATCTTAAGAGCTCTATAGGAGATAGACCTGACAGTCCTAGGGAGGATGACATATAGTCCCCAACCTTAAGTAAAATGCCCGTACAAAGGGGGCAACTGTAATAATGCTGAGTAGGCCTCCTCACTGTGGGAGGCAGTTTTACTAGTATAACTGGCACTTTAACTCACGTTTGGAGCTGGAGAACAGGGGCAGCTGGATGAAGCTGCACATTAATTAAGAAAGGAAATCAGCATTTTCTAATGCCATATAGGTAACGATGGGGAAGTAAATCTCTGCTTTCATTTCTTCCGTTTATTATAGAAGCTCAGCGTAGCGTGGGCTTTCAGAGACAGTAGGACCTAAGTTCAGAAACTTGATTTAATTACTTACTGGGAGATCAGTGGGAATCACCTGTTTGCTGTGGAAAGCACAGCTAGACTGAAGATCAGTTTGCTTTGCTTTCTAAGGATAGCTGGGAAGGCGGGGCAGGGGATTACAGATTGGCCAGAGATGATCCAAAAAAGGACAAGTCTACACAGAGGTCACTGAGTTAGTTGATTGCTAATTTGACATTCGAGTGAAAACTTCCTCTGGGAGAATTAAGCAAAGATAAAAGTATAAACAAATTTTTTCAGGAAGAGAGTTTCAGTCTAGCATGCCCAGGAAGACCATGGTGAGGGGGGTATAGATTCTGGGTGTTTGTCAGACAGGCTGGGAGGGGCCATTAGGGGTACAGAGTAGAAAACAAAAGTAACATCCTTTATTTACCCCCAGCTTGTGGGCTAAACTTTTTGTGGGTCTGAGAAATAAACCTTGTCTGAAAAAGTTGTAGCTTTGGAAAAAAAGATTTTCCTATTTTTCCCAAGTTAGGAAAAGCATAGTGTCCCTTGTCACCTTAAATGTCCAGCCCCTATTTTGATTAACACCCCAGTATAAGAGTTATAGCAATAAGAGAAACTGAGTCTACTTTTGTTTCAAGTCTTTACCTCATCTTATGATATCTAAGTCAGTTGATAAATTTTACCCTGAGTACCACTGCTTATAGGTATGTTATTCTTGCTCTGTTTTCAATGATGATAATTTTAAAGGCCCAGAGAAAGTTGGGATTATCCTGAATTTCAAAGTGTTTCTTGAATTGATTTTGTTCTGTGGTACAAATAACATCTGTGTATATCATATCTGTATATATCTGAACCAAGTTGTGTGTAGAGAGGTTGATATAACTATATTTACAGAAAATAATTTTTACAATTAAAATTAACATTTTAACATGAACACGTGTGTGCAGTCCTTCACCGAGTGCAGAAATGTGTCTGTAGTAGGGAGTGACGGCCCAATGCAAGAGCAGAACCCACGGCTGACCTCACTTCCCACGGCAGTGTGGGAAACACGAGAGCTGGGCCTGTCCTCCTGGAGGCCAAGGACAGACATTCTCCAGGTAATGGGAACCAAAGCCGGAATCACTGCAATCCGGAGGAGCCAGGACCTCGAACCCATCAGACAACTTCTAGAGGAGGACCCCACAGAGACCAAAGGTTACTTTAAGATGTTCTAATAGTATATAGTACATATATGTATCATATGTGTGTGTATGTGGACACGAAAGTTTTAGTTTTATTTGATTTTTAAACATAAGGCAGTAAATTGCTAACATTGTTGATGTGTTTTTAAGCCAGGCTCCTATTTTCCAAGCTACATGACCATGATATTACCTACTTCCTAGGGCTGCTATGAGAACTGAATGAATCAGTTGCTTGTGTAAAGCACCAGACACGTAGTAATGAAAACCGTGCATGCAAAAGGCTTTACATTAAATTATTTAATAGAAATATCCCTAGCTTGTGAGTGAAGCTGGTCTGACAGAAGGTTTGTACTAAACAGGAGGCGAGGGGCTCCGGTTCTCTGGATGCCTCAGCATCCCAGGTGTGGCTGACAAGGATGACCCTCTCCTGGCTGCACTGCGAAATGGCCTTTGCATGGACATTATATGGAAGGACAAGGCAGTAGATAAGGAAACCATAGTCTCACGGATATAGTTTAAATGGGGGCATATTTATATTTAAAGTGACTAAAAATAGGAATCTGGATTAAATATCCTCCCCAATGCTAAGTTCCATTATTTTGATGGAAGGAACAGAAGCACCGACACACACACATGCTGGTTGCCTACCAGATTCCGGCTGGTCCTTTATACTGTATTCTAGAATCAGGATGTGCTCAATTCTCTGGCTCATGTGGAAACCTTTTCCTTCTACCACAGCATCTCCTCCCCTCCATGGGCAGTGTGGGTAGATGATCCTTACTCTGCTTGTTCAGACCCACCTGTTATTTATTTTGCAGAAGCACAGCTTTCAACACCTCTCTGAAGAAGGCACAGGTAAGCCTTGTTTTCTGTGCTCTTCACACATCGGCTTTCTGTAGCTGCTTTATAAAGCAGGGCTGAGGGACGTCCGGCCCTGCCAAGGTAATTGTAGGCGGGACTCGACATTCAGTAAATCTAGGAGCTTTTTTTCAAAGCAACATACTTTTTAAGTTGATAATTGTGTATGGCCCCTGAATGAGGTTATACATATCCAAATGGCCTTGGCAGAAAAAAGGTCCCCAGCCCCGCTTTAAAGCATCAGACAGCAAGGGGCTCACAAGCATACGTGCTGCCCTGAAGCTGGTCCGCCCGTGGTGTAGGCCTGCCAGGCCCGCTCCCACTTTTCCTTCCACTTTACAAAAGGCGTGCTTCTCATCCACCTTACTGAGGTGCTTTGCCCTCTAGAATACAGAACCCAGGGGCACTGAACAAGGGTGATGGTGAGATTAAAAGTAAAGGAAGATGACTGGCTAACAAATCCTTAGCAGACCAGGGAGTTTCTAGTTCTCTGCTTTCAACCAACTAAAGGGAGATGTCGGCAAGCTGCTAACAGATCCCTGATTTTTGACATATAACAGTGTCATGCAGCTCTTCAAATTCCTTTGATGTGCTTAAATCTATAAAAAACGGAACAAAGAATATAGTGTTCATTCCTATCCCATTTTAGCTACAAATAATGTGTTCTTGGATAAATGAAATAATTAGGATAAAGAACATTCTAATAAAATTAGTTAAATCTTAAAATTAGTTAATTTTTAATTATCAAATTCTTTTTATCAATTTTATAAATATAACATTTACTCTGTACTGAGTTAACACTTAAGAACTAAAAAATTCAAGCATAAAAATAGATGGCATTATGATAGCATTCTTTGCTGAAAGTAGTATGGAAATATACATACAAGGAGAAAAATTTTAAATTTTCAACTAATAAAGAACTTATTATTTTTGTAAACGGATATGTTTAAAAGAGTGAAGTAACGGATTTTATTTCAAAATATCAATATTTACAGGACAGCAGAAAGTACATGCTTTGGCAACTTCCCATGAAAAATTAGATGTCAACTTAAATTGGGACGGGACATCTGGTTTTGAAAAAACTTCTAGGAAGTACACGGCTTTACAACACTGTCCAGGTGAGGCTGCGGGTGGCCTGGAATACAATTATCTGGGGAGGGAGGGAGGCTGCTTGTTAGGAAAATGCAGATTCCTGGGCTCCATCCAGATTGAGTTATGTAGGTTTGGGTTGGACCCCAAGTCAGTCAATTTTCAACATGCACCCCAGCTGGTTGTCATGCAAACTAACATTGAAAACATCTAAGAAACATTATTTAAAAAAAACAAAAAGGAGTATTTTACAGTATTTCAGCCCAGGCTGAAGAGGGAAACACCTCACCTACAGTTTAGGGTTGACAATCGACCTGAAACAAGCCAAGTCAGGGCTCACCAAGCAGCGCCCAGGGGAGGCCTGCAGCCGGGACTCGGGAGCAGAGGTCCTAGGGTGGCCAAAGGACAGACAGATGGAGGGAGTCTGGGAGCCTGTTTGCCACTGCAGTTGTACTTGGGAAGATGACAAAGTCTAGCCTAGTCCTCTTCCAGCCGCTGAGGGTGAGTGTCCTTGAACTTAGCTGGGGGAAGGACTGTGTCACAGAGTCGAAAAGCATGCGCTAATGGAAAGCAGGTGCACAGAGCAGACTTTGGGAGGCAATGAGAGAAGGGCAGAGGTACTTGCCATGGAAATGCCCTGGGGATCCTCTGACAACACTGTGGGGACAGCTGAGGCATTTGTTCCCTTTTGGTCCCACTGGTGGCCTCAGTGCAGTCCTGGGGGCCCCGTCTCCTGGCTGCTCACGGGGCTGAGCTCGGCAGCAGCTGCTCTCTCTTCCTCGGGTCACAGAAGAACTGCAGTTTCCGGGGCAGCAGCTTCACCTCCACAGGCATCGCCTCGTACTCCTCACTGTCGATGCTGAAGGAGCCCCCTGTGCCCTGCGAGGAAGAGAGTGTTCAGCAGCACACACCACACCTGGCAGAGTCCTGTCAGCACCAGAGCAAGTCATTCATCCTCTGAGGATTTAGTCTAATGTTCTTTTAGGAAAATATTTCAGTGTCTATTATGGGCATCATGCTGGTTCTGGAAATATCCCAATTCCGCCATCCATGAAAAAGGTTATTATTTTTTTTTAATCTCTATCTCCTACCAGAGTATTTGGGATTTGAGAAGCAAGGTTACAATCTTCAAATATATATTAAAAGACAGGGGTCCTGCCACATCTTGGAGGAAGGAATTCATAAACATAGTCACGTTGCAGGTCCTCCTCTGAGAAGTGAGCAAGACAGCACATTCTCCTCGGAGAGCCATTATGTCCACCTGACTGTTCAAGGTTCCCTTTAGGACTTGCTTAGCTCTGTACTTAAGGTGTAGCAAGCACCACTGCAGAGTCTACCGGCTTTTCCCTGTCGATGCATTTAACTCGACGTTTCTGTGATGAAACTGGGGGGCACTGCAGTGCTTCCTGGGTAAAGCAGGACAGTCTGCAGCAGCTTGTCTCCTGCGGTGTCACTAATAGAATAACCTTACAACTGAGATGGAATTTCCCACTTTTTTCCACTTACATAGATTATTCTCTAGACTTGGCATTTCACAGAAAAACTTAGTGCCATTCCGAAAACTGCTTCCAGATCCTTCATGACAAGTGTGAAGGTAGAATCCACTGTTAACATTTGAGAATGTTCTGTGTGTGATAATACAGTAACACTCTGCATAATTTACATATGGGGGAAAAGTTCAGGAGACCTAGCGATCCCTTTAGAGAACCTTGGCTTAAAAACATGAGATTCTGTCATCTTCCAGGTCTCCTTTATGTGACCCACAGCCTGGCAAAGTGCTCAGCACATCCTAGGTCCCTGAACGAGAGTCTGAATAGAGGGAAAGCCCAAAGGAAGAAGAGCTGAGAGCTGTGGGCCAGCCACGCCCCTTACCTCGGGCAGGACCAGGGTGCACCGGCTGGCTTGGAGACACTCGGTGCCCTCAGCACGCAGCCTGGGATCTCGTACCTTTTTACTTCTGTGAGGGGAAAAAGCAAGCTTGGAAACTAGTATTGGTGACTGCAGTAGCCTGCAGGAACGTAGCAAGTTTCTTCCGTTTTTGGTGAGATTAAGGACTCATCCATTGAACACCGTGGGGTTCTGTAATTTTTCCATGAGAACTCTTGCTCAGCGTTCTGGGTTGAGAAGGTCTACTTGCTGTGGAGAGCTGTGCATGTTGTTAGTCCTAAATGTACCCAATTCTTGGGCTATTAAAAACCCCAAATTCAAAAATTAGAATGAAATTAAATTATTTAGGGAAAGTACTAAACTTCTGTTATTTGGTACTTCTTGTGAGTCAACTCTTAAAGTAGAAACTTAATTTAAGGTAGATGTTTCTTATATAATATATACCATATATAAACCACCCATTTTACACTAAGCTGTCTGCTGAGTCTCCGTATGAACTGCCTACTTAGCATGATACATCTTTACCTTCACTAAATGGCGTTAGAGTCAACTATCCAAATAACTATCCACACACAGTCCCCGCTTCACAGCTAGTCATGGGGAGTAGAAAAAGAACAAAATCTGATCCAAGCAAATTAGTCCATTCTTTTTCATTAACTGACAACAGTAATCAGTTTGCTAGAGCAACTCCACAATGTCCTATTCAGATACCTAGAGGAAACAGACATTACCCGATTTCACTTCCTGTAGAGACCAAAAGGAGACCGTGCTATTGCTGCTGATGCTAGTAGTAATGAGGAACATAATGGCTTCACTTAAGCAAAATGATCAGTTTTTCTTTCTACTTTTGGAGGTCAGTCCTAAACGAGATTTGAATATAATTGGCCCCACTGGTCAGACTCTTAAGTCACTGTATGGCTTCTGCACACTCTATAGAGGAAGGATATGGTTTTCCTTCTTCCTTTTATTACAGATACAGCAAGTAAACCAAGGCTGCAGAAGCAGCTGTTCAGCATCTGAAGAATTTGTAGCAAAGGCAAAACCACCACACACTAATGAAAGACACTGTGCTGCCACTACCGGTGCAGATAATGAGATAGCCATGGAAACCCAGCCGCTGCAGCGGAAATGCCTAACCCTTCAATGGGCACGAGAGGGAGCTCTGAGCCAAAGCACAGAAAACACCGCTGAGCAGATTACCAGTGGGCATGGTAACAGGCGCTGCAAAGAGGCTGTGAAGATGGGGGAGGGCCTAGAGCATTCTTAATAAAACCCGGGCAGCAATAGGGCTTAACAAATCAGACAGGACTTGGAAAAGGGGAAACCTGGAACATGTCCAAAGTTCTCAATACCTTTTCAGGTTTTTCATTAGCACCCCGAGAATAGGACAAGTGGACTGACAAACTGCAGTGATACTGTGAAGTCTGTCACAATGAAAAAGGCTTGCCCACATTCATCTGAGACTCAGAAACACTCTTGAGATAGGTTAGAGGTGACTCCATTACTCCATTCCACACACAGGGAAAAGGATTCAGAGAAGTAAGGATTTGTCCAAAACATGAGGCCAGAAAGTGGCCGAAACCAGCAGTTCCAACCCAGAAGCTGAAATTCCAGACACTGTGCCATGCTACACTGAGTTCTTTCATTTCAACTGAAAGGCCAAGACTGTTCCCATCCTCGGATCTTTCCAAAATGAACAGGGAAGGCCAGAGAGAAAAGAGCGCTAGACATGTCCACCCAGTGAAACAAAGAATGCTGTGACTCCCAAACAAATCCCGCGCTGGGTCTCTATCGTAGACTTCATGGGTACTCTGAACACGATACAAGACAAACGACTTCAGCCTCATTGCCTCCAAACCAGTCCACCTACCTCCAGTTATGAAATCTCAATCTACTTACCCTATAGTGATGAAGTCTCCTTTGCTGACACTGTCGGGTTCAATGCAGATGTTCATAAAGTCTTCTGTGCTCTGAAAGATTAAGACATTAATATTCTGAATTCTTGCTGATGCTGCCTGCTGCCATCTTTAAGCCCTGCAAGCTCATATTGTGAAGCTGTGTAAGAAGGGGGGTGGGAGGGGGACTTAATCCTGAATATATTTTTGGTTCCTTTTTTTCTTTTTACATTAAGACCTTCATTGTGATATAATTTACATACCATAAAATTCATCTCTACTGTTTGTTTTTTGCAACATATACAAGATAAATAAAAACTCAGATTTGGAGGTTTGTCAAAACTAAGAGTGGGAGGTTTGTGATGTTCTGTCACAAATAATCAAAGCTGTTAGAGTCCCTAGGATTCACTCCCTGCAGGCCAAGCTATCAGCCCACTATCCCCGGAAGTCTTACTCTACGTCAGCATCACACCACACCTGCTACAGCAGCGTGCTTGGTAGGGCCCAGTGTCTCTCTTTAAATGCTGTACACGCAGATTTGGTGTGAAGCCAGAGCTTAGGAGAAGCAATCCACTTATGACATGGTAATGCTTTAAGAACTTTCCATTCCAACCATAGAAAGTTCTGGGAGAGCTGAGCTACAAGGAAGTGGCTATAAAAATAGACTTAGTTCTAATATCACTCCCCCAATTTACTAGCAGTCAGTGGCTAGCAGTACACACCTGGCCCTCTGAAATTCAGTCCTGTCACTCCTTCCTTGTCTGCTTCAAATAGAGGCTTGTTTCTTTGTGGACAGGTTCAAAATCTGTAGCCCCAGGATAACCCGCAGGCCTCTGACAGCTTTTGCCAAAGATTAAAGGCCAGACCAGAGCACAACTTTATCTTTCAACTGGGAATTACAAAACATAGAGATGACTTTGCTCTAAATTCATCTTTTATTTAATATCAACCGACTTACTGAGTGAATTCCTCTAGGTGCTAAAAAAACCCCAACAATTTCTGCCTATGAAATACATTCTACCAGAGAGACTGGAGAGGATAAACAAAAACAAAACAAAAAAGTAACCGTAACTTAAAAATACAAATGCTAGAGCATATTAGAAGTATGTTAGAGTATACCAGTGTAAAAATAGTAAATTGTGAATGAATATATATGGCATAAATGATAAATTATAAAGTACACTAGAGGCTAGTGCATGGATTCGTGTACCACTGGGGTCCCTCAGCCTGGCCTGCACCCTCTCACAATCTAGGACCCCTCGGGGGATGTCGGACTGCTGGTTTCGACCCGATCCCCACAGGCCAGGCTGAGGGACCCTACAGGTACACAAATTCGTGCACTGGGCCTCTAGTATGCATATAAGATCTTTGGTTAATCTCTTTCCACCCTCCCCCCTTCCCTCTGAGATTCATCAGTCTGTTCCATGTTTCCATGCCTGTGCATTGAACGTCTGCCCCCTGGTGATCAGTGCGTGTCATAGCTACCGGTCGAACAGCTGCTTAGGCTTTTATATAGAGAGATTAGAACACGGTGTGTTAGAGTCTATTAGAAAAATGAGAGAAGAAGGAACACCAAGTGACATTGGTGTAGTACTGATACTTTTAAAGAGGGTCCACATGGGCCTCATTGAGAAGGTAGCCTTTGAGCTCACCTGAAGGAGGTGAGAAAATTAGTGTGGATATCCAGGGCAGGGTTCGCAAACTTTGGCAAGCATCATTTGGAGGGCCTGTTAAAAAGCAGACTCTGACCCCATGCTCAGAGTTGATGGTTCAGTAGATCTGGGCAAGGCCCACGAATTTTTGTTTCTAACAAAAGTTCCCAAGTGAGGCTGCTGTTGCTGATCTAGGCCCACACTTAGAGAACCACTGGTCTAGGGGAGAGTGATCCACACAAAGGTGAAAGAACAGCGAGGAGCCGGCATGGCCAGATGAGAAGGCGAGGGGATACCTGGGTGAAGCCAGAGAAGACTGCAAATAGCGCACAGGGCCTTGTAGACATTCCACGGAATTGGCTGTTAGGCAGAGTGAAATGGGAGCCACAGGAAGGTTCTAAGCAGAGAAAGATCTGGCTTCATTTGAATAGGATCTCTCAGGCTACCATGTTTACAATAAAGGGGGAGAAGGAAGAAGTGGGAGACCACGCAGGAACCTGCTGCATGGCTTGGATCAGGTGGCGGGGAGATCCAGTGAAGAGCTGGCAGTACTTAGAAGGTGAAGCCACCAGGACTTCCTCAAAGATCGATGTGCGGAGAAAGAGCAGCCAGGAGTGACTCCGAGATGTGTAGCCCAAACAAATGAAAGACTGGAATTATAGTCAACCACAACAGGGGAAGAGTGGGTAAGACAGGTTTCAGGGGAGGAATCAGGTGCTCAGTTCTGGACATGCTGAGATTGAAATGTGTATTAAATATCTAAGAGGACGGGTTACGTAGACAGTTATACATACTAGTCTAGGATTTGTCTTTTGCAAATAGTGTGATTACAAAAATCAATGTGTTGTTCTGCATTGACAGATAAAATGAGAAAACCTTATCTCAATAGATGCTGGAAAAGTTCCTGACACAGTTAAATATCCACTCATGATAAAAACTCTTAGCAAACGAGGATAGTAGGAACTTCCTTAATCTTATAAAGGGCATCTACAAAAAAACATCACACTCAAGACCAAAGCAATGAAACCTTTCTCTCTATGGCAGGAATAAGGCAGTAATGCTTCTATCACTATTTCTCTTCAGCACTGTGCTGAGGTCCTAGCCAATGGGGTAGGTAAAATGAGATTAGAATGCTAAGTATTTGAAAGGAAAAAACAAAACTTGCACTATTTGCAGATGATGTGATTAAATCAATATAAAATCCAAAGGAATCCATAAACTTAATATAACTAGAATTTAGTCTGCTGATTTAACATTGATACAAAAAAATCAATTCTACTAAATCAGATAGTTAAAAAATGAAACTTTAGGCAATACTGTTTACAGTCACATCAAAAAGTAAGATTACCATATATATACACACACACAGAGAGAGCAAAGACAAAAATGTTATAAAAGAAAACTATAATACTTCATTGAAGGACATTGAAAATCTACACAATGGAATACTACTCAGCCATTAAGAAGAAAGAAATCTTACCCTTTGTGACAGCATAGATGGACCTGGAGAGCATTATGCTAAGTGAAATGAGGCAGTGAAAGCAGAGAAAGACAAGTACCATATGATTTCACTCATATGTGGAATCTAATAAAATAACAAAATAGAAACAGACTCACAGAGAACAGACCGACAGCTGTCGCAGGGCAGGGAGGTTTTGGGACTGGGTGAAAAAGGTGGAAGGATTAAGAAAAAAAAAACAAAAAAAAAAAACCCCTTCAGAGACAGACAATAGTATGGTGATTACCAGAGGGGCAGAGGATGGGGGAGGGATAGAAGAGGGTAAAGGGAGTAAGACGATGATGGAAGGGGACTTGACTTGGGGTGGGGAACACACAGTACAGTATACAGATGATGTATTATAGAATTTTACACCTGAAACCTATATAATTGTTAACCTGTGTCATCCCAATAAATTCAATAAAAAAATACAAATCTAAATAAATATAGAGCTATGCCCCATTCAGTCAATAGGAGAGTCAATATTGTAGAAATGTCATTTCCTCTCAAATTTATATACAGGTTCAATGTAATTCTGATCGGTGTAACAGATTTTTATGTGGAACTTAATAAACTAAACATCCCAAGGGGTTCATAGAGGTCAAAGAGTCCAGAAGAGCTAGGAGACTCTTTAAAAATAAGGAAAAAATGGATCTGTAAAACAATACTAATTAAGCTCAGAACTAGTGCAACTATAGGAAAATAGAGCAACTGAATAGAGAAACTACAGACATTTCCACGTATGCAGACACTTAATGTTTGACAGGTTTTGCAATCAGTGTTGTGTGTGTGTGTGAGGCGAGGTAGACATTTGAATAAGTAGTTAACACTAGCTTTCTACATGGAAAGAATATAAAATTGGGGCCTTACCTCTACCATTCACAAAACTGCTTTATAGGTGGAAGTATTCCTTTTCAAAATAAAAATGGAATCATTTGGTGCAAATCAATTTAACCTGGTTTTCATTTAACAATACATGATGATCATCGTTCCAAGTCAGTAAATACAGAGACAACCTTTTAAATAAGTGGATTGAATCAGTCCCCTGATTAGCTTGTTTCATATGTTCTGCTGTTACACATTGAGCATAGTTGCACAAGAGATCCTAATTTTCACACATTCCACACCCCTGACGCTTCTTTGAGACTCTGAATATACATCTTTAAATGATAAAGGAACATTTTGAGCTATGACTTGGCAGCTTCATTGTCTCTGAATATTTTATTGCAGTTGCTTTTATTTTTATAAAGAGGTATGAAAAAAAATGAATGTGCTGCTACTAGTGATAAGCAGCACAGTATCATATACTTTTATAATTGCCACAGAGATAAAAGCACTCAGCCTGCTGCATGTGGCTAATCTTGAGCCACAATCGCACCCTCACTGAACTCAATCAGTTCACTGGTATTCAATCATCAGAGAAAAGAACGGTGTTCAAGAACATGAACAAAATACTGGAAATACATATTATCAGAGATTGGGTACAAAAGGACATGTACAATTAGAAATCTTATCTTTCTTTTTTAAATCCCTCTAGAACAGAACCTACCTTTTTAAACCATAATACATTCACGTTCACCAGTGTTTCCAGAAGTCCATGCTGTTAGAAATAAGGGGCTGTCTACATTAAGTATTAGTCTGATGACTTCTGTAGGGTATGATTATATTTTAGATGCTTCATATATACAGCCAAGATGCCATTGAGGAAGGGTGTTCTGATTTATATTCCCATCAGAAATATGCAAGATTGCCCATTTCCCTACCCACGCCAACACTGAACACTAGAATGGTTTTTAATCTATGACAGTTCAGTAGTTACTATTCAATTTGCATTTCTTGGATGTTGAGCACCTGTTCTGTTTCCTTACTTATGAAATACAGCTAAAAGTTATATCTACCTACTAATGTAGACATGAAGGTTGACATGTAAAATTCTAAGGACAGGGCATAGCGTGTAGTATATATTCAGTAAATATAAGCTTTTTTTTTTTTCAGCTTTATTTCTTTGGTGAAGAAATAAATTGCCCTTTGCCTATTGTCTATTTTAGTCTTTTGCCCATTTCTTATTGATTTATCCTAAGGAGTCTGTTATAAAGGAAAGCTATTAACTCCTGGTCTATCATATTCTATTACTTCCCACAATTTGTCATTAAAGATGTTGTCTATTGTTTCTTTTTAATAATACATGACAAATATATCAATATGGTTTTTACCTTGGGTTCCATGCTCAGAAAGGCCTGGTCCTCCCCAAGTTTATATTGATAATCACTTAGATTTTGCTCTAGGGCTTTAATGGTTCTATTTCTTTACATTTGATTCTTAATCCAGCTGGAATTAATTTAGAAGGTAAAGGGAGCTATGCTATACAATAAGCATGCATTACTTTTATAATTAGAAAACAACTCAATACTTTGAATATTAACATTGGATTAAAAATTTTCAGTGCATTCCTCACTCTACTCACACATTCATCACTGCCTTCAATTCCATGTGCCCGTTTCCCGACTGACCAGGTTAACTGTAAGCATACTATTCTGATTTGCATAAAACCTGGTTATAATATTAGTCTAGAGTTCAGGATAACTTTTCTATTGGCATTCTCATTAATATAAAGTACTAAGGTTTTCTCTATATCGGGGGCCAGTAAACTTCTGTGATAGGGTGTGTGTGTGTATGTGTAGTTTTTTCTCCTGGGGACCTAAACCTACATATTTAATATAGTCACTCAAGTGAAAGTTACATGACTTTTTATTCCTGTGACAAATGAGAGCAGGCTAACTCTTCATTCTAAGGGTCTTTAGCCCTCAGTCTTTCTACTAAGCAATGCCCAGAATATGTGATCAAGCTCCTTAAGCTTTCAGCCACTACTTTGCTCAGCTGTTTCTTCTCATTGCTATTTTTTCTTCCTCTCTACCGCCACAGGGTAAAAGTAAAAATACTGAATTGGTGGAAGAGCATGTCACCTTTGTCACTTCTCCCAGATACCAATAAAAAGCACACTTACCGTTAGGTCAAGCTGGCCGTTCCGTGTCGTGATGGACAGTTCAATGGTGGACAGCTGCACATCTTGCCAGACTTCAGGGTTTACCTCCTTGGAAATGCCTGTGTTAATGTATTAGACACAGGTCAATTTCTCCCATTAACATTTCACCCTCCACCACCCACGGCCAGCTGCCAGCTGCTAGCTGGCCTCCGCTGGTCTGCTGACTCCACCTTTTTCTTCATTGCATACTTTTTACACATGGGATAAAGAGCCAGGCTCAGAATGGAGTCTCTGCCTGAAACATCATACCAACACAGCCAGAAATACATAAAGGTCAGTGACTGAAAGAGGGAGCCACTATTTGTCTCAAATGTCCCAGGGTGTCCCATTCACGGGACATTGTGCTGGCTTGGGCCCTGCTGTGTGGCGCACAGAAGGCTGACTGCAATGGCCTTGAGAGGCATCTGCTCCAGGTCAGCCTGACACTGATTTTGGAGTCTGCTTTAGGCAGTCCTGAACCGACCAGGACTCTCAATCTTCGAGCACCCACTCACCATCCTGCGGTTGTGCCCAGTACGATGCAAGTCTTCGCAATATTCTCCGGTACAGAGAGGGCCGTGGAGGGGTCTCTTCTGCTTCACTGGGAGGTCTCTCTTTAGGTCCCATGTACGAGATAGAGGCTTGATGAGTCTGAGGCCACTTCTTTTAAAGTGAAGAGAGAAAAACATTTGTCATGAACATATGGGAGTTTCTCTATGCAATGGTTAGTATTCTACCTACACCTGCTAGAAAGCCAACTAATTTCTTTTTAAAAAAATTTATTTTATTGATTTTTTACAGAGAAGAAGGGAGAGGGATAGAGATAGAAACATCAATGAGAAACATCGATAAGCTGCCTCCTGCACACCCCTCACTGCAACCAAAGTACATGCCCTTGACCGAAACCTAACCTGAGACCCTCCAGTCCTCAGGCCGATGCTCTATCCCTGAGCCAAACCGGTCAGGGCACTAATTTCTCACTGGATGGAACTGTCTCTAATTTGGAGTATGGAAGCCTCAGGTTTTCTTTTCCTATTAAAGGCCTATCTTGAAAACCATGAACTCAGTGACTGCTGCCTCCACTGATCTGTCACGTGGAGCAGAGAGGAGATCAATGTGGATTATCAACAATTGCTTATACTTGTCCACAAACCCCAATATGAATGAGCATAGAATCTACTCCAGGATAAATTTATCTTTGGCAAACTGATGATGACACATAAAAGAAACTGAAGAATTCAGTTGCATCAATACTTTCTTCACTTTTGGAATCATCTTCCCCACGGCAGCCAGAATGATGTAGCCCAGCCTTGCAACCCAGCTCCAGGCTCCTCCTGATTCAAAGATCATCATGCTTATACTCTAGGTGTTTTGTCTTCTACTTCCTGCACCCAAGTCCAGTGTCATACTGGGTTTCAACAGTGTGCACAGGAACAACTAAAACAACAGCCTAGCCCTCAACATCACCTCTCATTCACCACAGCTGCTCATTTCCACAGCCACATCTGGTCCTTCCTGCCACCCAAAATTATTCCATCTTGGGCATCTATACCCCAGTAATCATACCAATAATCTACTTATCTGATTGATTCTTTTGAGCCCAGTACGTCTTTTTGGGCAAACTAATCCCTGTTCTCAAGTTTTCACGGGTGAATTACAAAAGAGAAACAACTCTGACTTTTCTCACTCCATCTCTTACTTCTCCTCAATGCATGGACCCAGCCCCTCTTCTCTGACTCACACGTGTGCTGCTTTGTCACGCAATGAGCTTACTATGGCAGTCTGCCCTAAAGGAGATGTGTTGAATGGATAAATTCAGTTTGGGGTATTGAGAAATCAGACAGTGACCACACATCTCAGCTGTGTCCATCACTCCTGCTGACATTTCTAAAGCTAATATTTTCATCTCCATCTGCCTGTTCCTGCATTTGTTTTTATAACTTGGTTCAAACTCAGAAGAGGAAGAAAGGGAAGTTATTTTTTGGCCCCTCAAGATCCTGCCCACACCAAAGTTTTCTATCACATGGAGAAGTCCAGTCCCTGACCACACCATTTTCCCTCAGTGCCTAATTATTAATTACTTTAATGCTCTTTTTCCATCACTCTTAGCCCTCTCATGTCTTTAGTCTTCTACAATACATGCCCTGAGAAGCCCCAATTCTGGATCAATCTTGTCACTAAGTTTCTGAACTACTTGATCAGGGCTCAGCATTACTGGAAGGGGAAAATATTCCTGCTGAGCATTGATACAGGGAAAACAATCACCCAAGCAAGCATATTTGTGTCACAACCAATTTTTGGTCTCAGTTCCTCAATGTCACTTGATAATCCTTCTAAACCTCCCTATTTTCTTCATCTTTAAATTCCCCATACCATCATCACCATCACCACCATCACCACCTCATTTTCAATAGATCACGTTGCTTCCTACACTTCAGAGAGGATACCAGCATCTCAGTGAAAATTGCCTTAACTCGCCCTGTTTGTTTTCATCTGGACCATTCCTTCATTTCTCTCCTGTCTCAAGGAACAAGTGTCTCTTCCTCTGTCCAAGGCTAACCCAGTACTTTAGATCCCATGCCCTTATACCTGCTCACGGATTTTGCCAACTCAGTCATGCTTTTTCTCTTTCTTTCACCTCTTCCCTTCTTTTTTTCTTTTTTTTTTTTTTTTCTGTTGCTTCACGGTATAAAGACATGGATATCTTTCCATTTAAAAAAATGAACACTCCTTTGATCCCATTTTTCTCACTAGCTTTTGCCTTTCTCACTTCCCTTCAAAGTCAAGCTTCTTAAAGGAGTTGCTTACCCTTGGTGCCTCCACTTTACCTTCCTGTTTATTCCTTAACCTTCTTCAGTATGGCTCAGCCCCTCCACTTACCAAACCTTCAGAGGTTACCAAATTCAATGGATACTCTCCTGTCTTTACTTACTCTTTGCTATTGCTTCTTGAAATCTCACTTTCTTCCTGAAAGTCTCTCTTCCATTGGCTCCTATATCAGTACTTTCTCATCCACTTCCTCTTAGCACTTCTCAGGCATCTTCCCTGGTTCCTAAGGGCTATTTCTGACCATCTGTTCTCTCAATGGTAACTTCACCAAACCCATAGTTTCAATGCTATTTATATGCTTCAGACATTTAAATTATTTCTTCAGCCCACATCTCTTTGCCAAATTCTAAACCTAAGTCACAACTGTACCTCCACTTGTCTGTACCAGGAGTATGTTAAACTCAGTATGTGCCAAACTGAAAATTTCATCTTTCTTCAGAAACTTGATCTTAAGCCAATATTATCAACATTAATGGAAAGCTCTTAGTTACCAAACTGGTCCCTCAAACCAGAAATCTCAAAATCCTAGCTTCTCCTTCCAACTTTGAGGATTCCACCTCATTATTTCTTTAATCCATCTCTGTTATCAATGCTCACTGTTACCACCTCAGTCTACACCTCATGATCACTCTCACCCAGATTACTTTAACAATCTTCTGATGCCCCTGCCTTTAGCTACATACACAATCTCTTGTCCTCATTGCTGCCAAAAGATTTCTCTAAAATGCAGATCTGCTCATGTCATTTCCCTAAGACTCAATAAGTCCCCACCAGTGCTTTATCAATAAATGTCAGATCCCACCTGCCATAAGCTGCCCGTACCTAACCTTCAAAGTCCATTTCCGGCCATGCTACTGCCATATGAAAGACCAGGTTTCACCGCTGTGACTTCACACACCCTGGCCCCTCTACCAAGAATGTCCTTTATCTAGTCCTACAGATACTTCAATATTTAGAAGTGGCACCTGCCCTGCAAAGACTGCTGGCCCTCAGTCAGAGGTGGGCACCCTCCTCTCTCCTCCATCTTAGTCCTTCTGTGTTTCTCTCATCACACTGGCCAAATTGGTTTACTTGTACTTCACTCTCAGCACATGCACACTTCTTGAAGGCAGAAACCTGTCTTATTGGACTCTGCATTCCAAGCACATAGAAGGGCTTGCCACGCAACAGATATTCAATAATTGTTTGATGAAGAAATAGTTGGAATAGTTTGATTCACCCAGGTTCTACAACTTAACTATATAGTTACTAGATTTCTTCCTAAATGCACTCATTACTCCACCAATGAAAGGATTCCTTTGAGCAATAGTAATTAATGCATTTTACTAAACGAAATTTATTTGGAAGGTAAAGAGAGCAATGTTTTGCAATGGACATATACTACTTCCATAATTAGAAAACCACATGATAATCTGAATATTAACCAAACTTTTCACTTCATCTGCCTGTCGTCAGATCAGCCAGTCAAATTGTAAATATACTACTTTGATTTGTATAAAAGCTGAACACTGTGTAGTCCACAGGTAAGGATGATACATATTAGCATTTTCATTAACACACATTGTTCAGTTTTTCTCCATGTGAACATTTTTCAGTATAGAGCCTATAGGAGTACCACTAATGGAACCTCCTCTGGGGATGGACTGACCAATACAGTAACCACCACCCATATTTGGTTAGCATGGTTTGAAACCTGTTATTACACTGGTGGGACTTAATTGAATCTTAATCAGGGAAATACATCAAACCTGTATGATAAGATATATTCAGACACAAATCTTCATTTCTAGATACTAATTCAGACATGCAAATGATTTGATGAGATATGGGTCATTCTGTTCAAGGTTTGTCCGGCCAGAGTGAGTAAATGAATAGACAAAGGAAAGTAAAATATAAAAAAGAAATTAACTCCTGGACAGTGTCGCTCAGTTGGTTGAGTATTGTCCCAGACACCAGGAAGTTGCCAGTTTAATTCCCGGTCAGGGCACATGCCCGAGTTTCAGCTTGATCCCCAGTAGGGGGTGTGCAGGAGGCAGCTGATCGATGCTTCTCTCTCATTGATGTTTTTTTTTTCTCTCTCTCCTTCTCTCTTCCTCTCTCTGAAATCAATAAAAACTTATTTTTTAAAAAATTTAAAAGAAAGAAATTAACTATAGGCTTGGTAATGGAAGGAATGAGTTGGTACATGAGGAATGCTTTCTGAACTTGTAAGTAAATATCCCCCATTTTAGTACTGGAGCATGTCAGATACATCTGTCAGATACAAAGAATTTTTTAAATATCCAAATATGCACATCCTGGTATAATAACAAGATAACTCAGGGATCACTTCTACATTAGAAACTGCATTTACCTGCAGAGTGCTGAAAAAATGCGCTGCTTTGGTTTTTAGGGGCCCAAGATACCAGTACCTGAGAAAAATCAAGATAAAAATCTAATTAGAATATTAAAGGAATGATCAACATGATAGAAATTACACCCCCTACTAAGAGTGTCTGCTCTGAGGCCTGGGGATTATGGCTTAGCATAAGAGAGTATTATAGAACATTTTAAATCTGAATTTCAATGCCATGTCAAACAGTATGCAATTAGTTACACAGGAGATAGATCCTTGCAATTTAGGAGGGATATATAATCAGAGTCTCCTTGAATCTCTAAATTCATAAGTATTGCTGTAATGCATCCTTAACCACAGAATATAGTTGAGTACACAACCAAGGAGCACTGAGTAAAGAATGACAAAGCCACAATGAGATGCAATGCTGGTGACCTGATGTGTTACCCACAAGCTAAATGTGCCTTCACACAGACAAACATACCATTAAAATTTATGAAGCAGCATAATTTCACGTTGCTCGTGTTATGCAACTTTAAAACGGCAAATATAAAACCTGGGAGTGAAGAGGGTTTACTTCATATTGTGAAATACATAAAAGCTGCTGAAGAGAGAAAGGTGCCTCCTTGGAATTGGAAAAGTGGTAAAAACTAGATTCCTCTTAAAATTTATATGTCACAACCAGCCCATCTTAACTGCTCCCTATTTGATTCTCATCAATACGCATTTATTTAGCGCTTGTGGAGAAAACTAAAGAAATATAGAGTATAAAATTCCTGCCTTTGAGGGCTTATAATCTGAGAAAATATGGTCCAAAAAAGTAACAGAAAACAGTAGGCAACTATATAAATATATATGATATCATATAAACTGATTACTATTTATTGGAAAGGAGAGTCAAGAAGGGACAGAAATCATTAAGGGCTTAAAATCACTGGAACAGCCATGCTTGTACAACAAATGGCACGAGCACACAGTATGGCGTGTACTTTAGAAAGAGGCACTGGACTTAGATACTGTACATGATGGAGGGAAAGAACTCATTCTAGGCAAAAGGAGTGGCCAGGGTGCAGGAAATGTTGAGGATAAGAGCAGAGCAGAGCAAAAGCTAAAAAGGAAATGTACATAACTGTGCAATCAGGGGTGGTGATGGACTAAGGTGGGCCTTGAATGCAAGACTGAGGAGAAAATCCAGGGAGCCATGGGGAGCCACGCTAAGCATTTTTCAGCTAATGTTATGATTTGCTTTGTCTCCCTGGTAGTCAGAAATACATCCCGATGAAGGCACTTTATTTCCAAATGTCTGCAGTTCCCTTCATATCTACCAAGAGCAAATTTTGTCACTATGCTGGTCACCTTGCATGGCCAGTTAGAAGTCATTTCTTGCCCCTTTACAGTTTCCTCATAAACAGAGCAACTGCGAGGATGGTCCTGGTTGAGGTATTACATAACAAGTGGAATTTTAAAATTCATTGTTCAGAAATCAATCAAAATATGGGCAAGTGTGTGAGATAGTCCTAAAAGGGGCTGACCTATGCTTGTGTGTAACTACTGATCAACATACTCGAAAGCAATTTGTCCTCACCAGACTTTTTCTGGGAAAACTAAGCTATTCCTCTCAGTGAATTGCTGGTATTATTTGACATTACAGATCAAGCACAAGGTACTCCTGGCAGACTTGCAAATAAAAAGATGGGAACTATTAAATAACGCAGAGTGTAAAACAACACAGTAACACCTCTGTTGACATTCCAGTGTCGGGAACATCATTAGCAGGAATAATGAGTCAACAGCAAGAGAAATCTGCGGAGAAATTGTGGCAGGAATGCCCATGAAGTGAAAGATAAAATCTGTGTGTGAGACACATCCTAATCCATTCAAACTATACTGAAATTGTAAGCCTGATCTTTGGAAAGGTCAAAATCAACACCCACCAGGTGGGACAGCCTCACACAGCGGCTCCCTGGGTCCCGTCTCAGGAGGCCTCTGCCTGCCCTTTCCTTCCCCCTCAAACAGACAGGATGCAGCCATTCTCCCAGCCAAGAGTTCTATGTTACACATAAATTTTCCAAAAGTAAATCCATTCCCATTAAAAGCCATCCTTCCAAGAGGCAGCCTGGGGTCTCCCAACCTGCCAGCCTTCCAAGAGAGCTCTCAGGGAGTCCTCCAGCCAGGGCTGGGGAAGCTGCCGAGACTGTGTCCCCAGCCGTGCCTGTCACTTGGTACCAGATAAGCGGGTGCAGGGTGACAGGCCATTAGTTCCCCTTCAGTCTAGCGTGAGCCTGAAGCAGTACCTCTAGAAACAGGTCCCCCTCTCCTCCTTGGCAACCACCAAGCCAGTGTGGAGGAAACCAGAACTTCCCCCAACCTTTGGACACAAGATGCAAACCTCTGACTCTATTAGTCATAGATAAGTCAACCTCCAGACCCACCACATCTATTCCTGGAAGATCAATGTATAATGATACCTCAGAGACAGGAACAGAATAAAAAGATTTCATAAAAACCATCACAATCCATACAGTAATCCTTTACTTGCTAATGTTGACACCGGCATCTCTGAAGGATCCCCACCGAAGGCCAGTCATTGCAAACACGGGCTGTTCCTTTTCACCCTGGAAGTAAAACACATGTAATTTAAAGTAATGCTGACAATAACTTGGAACTGTCTACAGGTAAGTACCCTGCGAATGATCACGGCCTACTTTTCATCAAGCAAATTCTAAAAGGATGTTCACAATTTAAGAAATCAACTCTGTGAGTGTTCAGGAAAAGTACTTGAATAAACCATACTCTAAATGAAACTAATTTTTATATATTAGATATCATAAACCGGCTGGCAAGGGAACATGTTATCATACTTCAGCCTGGAAATTAAGGAGTACCTAACTATTCTGGTTCCTGGACCTTTTAGGTGTTGGATCTGCCAGAACTTCTGCTCATACACCTGCCTGAGCTCAAGAGGATTTGAGCCTGCATCCCCTTTAAAGGGCCAGGGGCTCTCAAGTAAGATCAGAATCCTGGCACTCTAGAATAGTTCACCTGAATATGTGAAAATACAGTCAGCTGCTTGTTGTAATAAGTCAGAACACAAAGTGATTTGAATTTGGTCCAATGCTTTATGGTGAAATATTGCATATACATATTATAATCAGCAAGTTTCTAGTAAGTCAGTGAGATAAGCAATGCATAGAGAACATACACAATGGAGCCACCTCTGAGAGTTTATGCTCCATGATGGAACTTCCTTAAAGTATGAATATATATACCAAGATATATAATAAAATAATTTCCAGTTAATTCCTAGTTACTCTGGAATGCATTACTTCCCACACTTGGTACCAGATAAGCAGGTGCAGGGTGACATTAGTTTAGAGAGAGAGGAAAGGAGAGGGAGAGAGAGAGAAACATTGATGTGAGAGTGAAATATCTATTATCGATCAGTTGCCTCCCAAACACATCTCGATTGGGGATCCAACCTGAAGCAGCAAACTTTTAAATCACTCAATTATTAAGATATATCCATATTCACCTTCTTGAGTAATAGTTTTAATATCTTCATATACGCTGATCTGTAGTAACTTTGCTAGGTTAGAATTTTAGCACAGTCCTCCCATTTTGTGAGAACAATTTAGCTTTATTATATGCCAAAGACTCAACTGCAACTTAAATTATGTTTATTGTGACCAATGAGGTGGAGAGTCCAAATATCAAGAACAAAAGAAAAGAGGCTGAAAACTCATGGGTTAGCCAATTGTAAATATGCCTACAGCATACACTATATAACTAATAGTAACATTTTAGGATGGCAGTTATATTAAGGCATATGTTCCCTTTGCAATTACTAAGTAATCTGTGATACTGTAAGAGTATTTGTTTCCCAACAACCATTTATCTAATAGTTTTAGCAGCTATTGAGGATCTCTGCCTGAAATCAATGACTTCATTGGTGATTACAAAATGGTAATTCTCTCACTCTATCATTCCTTCTGTATTTACAAACTGGCAACTCTTCTGTAATATCACTGTGGACTCTTCATTTTTACTTAATGTATTATAATCCATTGCATTATACTTCTTTTTAATGTTCCAACTGTTTTAAAATTGGCCAGTTGGGTACCATCAGGCTGTCTTCTATGTCTTCTGTGTTGCCTCTCTTAGTTTCTGAGTACTTCTTTGCCCTGCCTCTGAAAGCCAGCCCTTCACGGAGTCCTGGTAACTCATCTTAGAGAATGGCTTTATAGACCAAAATTTGGGTACCAGGATGCTCACTGCTTTGGGTGCTACTGGTTCTAAGCAATATACACTGAGTGGCCAGATTATTATCATCTCTGAACACATAATAATCTGGCCACTCAGTGTATATCCTATATAATAAAAGGCTAATATGCAAATTGTCCCCTTGACCAGGAGTTCGACCAGCAGGCAGGCCGGCCAATCGCCCATGTCCCCTCCCCCGGCCAGGCTGGCCGGACCCCCCACCCATGCACGAATTTCATGCACCGGGCCTCTAGTGTGTGTGTATGTATGTGTGTGTGTGTATATATATATATATATATATATATATATATATATATATATATATATATATATATATATATACTAGAGGCCCGGTGCATGAAATTCATGCATGGGGGGGGGATGTCCATCAGCCCAGCCTGAACCCTCTCCAATCTGGGTCCCCTTGAGGGCCGTTGGACATCCCTCTCACAATCCAGGACTGCTGGCTCCCAACTACTCACCTGCCTGCCTGCCTGATTGCCCCTAACCGCTTCTGCCTGCCAGCCTGATAACCCCCTAACCACTCCCCTGCCAGCCCGATTGGCCCTAACTGCCCTCCCCTGATGGCCTGATCACCCATAACTGCCCTCCCCTTCTGGCCATCTTCTGGTGGCCATCTTTGTCCACATGGGGACACCCATCTTGTGTGTTGGAGTGATGTCAATTTGCATATTACCTCTTTATTATATAGGATACACACACACACACACACACACACACACACACACACACACACTGAGTGGCCAGATTATTATGCGTTCAGAGATCATAATAATCTGGCCACTAAGGGTATATGCATAGCTAGCAAATATATTTCTAACACAATTCATGAGTTCATCTATAAATCACTCAGAAAGCATGAGACAGCCCAATAGAAAAATGGGAAATTCTGCTCCCATCTAGGATGTAGGAAGTTACAAAGAACATTGTTCCCATCCTCAAAAGGAGGAAAAGCCAGATAATCTAACAAAATCATAATACTTCTTATGCCCACCTGCGGACTGAGATTGCAAGACAACCAAGTAACCTGAATTCCAAAGAATGACAAGCCCCAGCAAAGGACAGACGGAACAAAAGAAGGATTTTACCATCAGCAGAACATGGGAGAAAGAGAAGGCTACCATGCAAATAGGTAAGATGAAATCAGGCCCTAAATGCTTTATATTTAGTAGCTCTTTTTATTCAATTTTTAAAAAATCCTTACCCGAGGACATGCTTTAAAATAAAATTAATTTTAGAGAGAGAGGAAGGGAGAGGGAGAGGGAGAAAGAGAGAAAAACATCGATGTGAGAGTGAAATATTGATCAATTGCCTCCCATGCACATCTCGACTGGGGATCCAACCTGAAACCTGAGTATGTGCCCTGACCAGGACTGGAACCCGCCACCTTTCAGAGTATGGGACGATGCTCTAACCAACTGAGCCACACCAGTCAGAGCTATTAGCTCTTTTGATACTCAAAACAGCCATATGAGGCAGAGAAATACTTGAGGTACAAAGTTAATCAATAAAGGAACTAAAAATAGTGACAACTATACTGAAAGGAGATGCAGAGCAATTCTTATGTATAACAAAGAAGCCAAGAGATAAGGTCTAAAATTTATAAATCAAAAACTAGTATTGTATACTTAACAGTGCTGAACTGGACACTTAAAAGTGGTTACGATGGTAATTTTACGTATATTTTTAACACAATTTTTAAAAATAGCATCATAAGCATATTTATTTGTGGTGACTAGAATAAATGGGCAAAGTTTTTTTTTCTCTGGGAAGTTATACTTGGGGTAGGAAAGGGTAAGAAGAGGGACTGCAGCTTTCATGATCTCATTTGAAATGTTACATTTTGTTTTCTTTATGTGTATTACTTGGTTAATATTTTCAAACATAAGAAAGGACTTACCTTGATCTGCAAGACATCAAGTGGGACTGTCTCTCCTTTTACAATGGCAAGTGTAGCATCAGTAATATGTCTGAAAGATAACAAGGAAATGATCATGTTGTGAAAAATAAGCAACAGCTCCCCCCAACACACACACACACACACACACACACACACACACACTCACACTCACACACACTCCCACCCACAGTACTAATAATTGGCTCAGGAAAAAAACACATAGTTCTTCAAAAGACTGAGAACACAGAACAAAGAAGTATAAAAGAACGACTGACACAAATATAGTGGAAGGCTCTGACATAGCCCTATAGACCTCCCCCTCGGTGTGGTCAGGCTGAATGATATCCACTTGAAGGGGTATTGCTAACGAAGTTAGATACAACTTCAGAGGCCTTAAAACCCAAGAACATGCACATTAATGCAAATGCTTAGGTTATATTCTGGGTTCCTTAGTAAGCAAGCTGGGACATAAGAAACAACCTATTTTACATTCTCATATTTCTTTATCAAAGTGCCTTTACCCCATATTTTCCTTCCAATACAGATACTATCTATGAAGTGGATAGCAGTTTAGAAAATGAGATTCAATTTAGGAAAAAGCAGATGCAGTACCACAAGTTTAGACGACCCAGATGTGATATGTTAGTTGTGAAGAAAGTCAGTAGGGAGGGTCGGAGTCACTGTACATCTTCTGCGTAGTAGTTAGCACACTGAGAGGGTTTAGGAAGTGCTTCTGAGAGACTGACCTTAACAACAAATGTTGCAACTATTTTAAAAAAAAAGCCTTCTTATATTAATACTTTTTTTCAAAACTGCTTGGCAGAAGACAGCTAAAACGCAACCTAAATTTATTCTCCAGCAACAACTGCCAAGTTCTAAACAGATCAGCACCATAGCACATTACAGCTATTTTTTTAATGATAATTTACCTGCCATCTTCCAATCCAAGATTCCTTCCACACTAATTGTGGGACAACAAATCTTGACAGCAGTACAAAAAGCAAAGCCTGTTCTTCCCAATAGCCTCAGGCATCTGCCATGTTCAGAGGCCCACCCAATTCTGAACCCAGGGCAGACTGACTTAATTACCTAAGAGCCCGGGGGGGTGCTCTAAATTATGTTTCCTAAATCTTTAAATTAGAGCTAGACGCAGCAACATAATAACTACAGGGAAAATCAGCTCCCCAAGGCCGAAGGCTATGAAGACCTTCAGGGTGGCCACGCTGGGCACAAACTGGCAAGGGGTTCTCCAAGGACATGGGCTCCCTCCTGATCGGTGACATATTTGAGAATGCTGGCTCTGCAGGTCAAATAGTCACTATTGATACAAAGGGAAAGACTAGCTCTCTACAGTCACCAAGACCTAAACCAGATGGGGTTTATCTTGGGTAAACAAAACTGTTCGAGTCATTCATTGCCATGTCCACTGCCCCAGAAATTCTAAGCTGGGAATGAAAGGACAGTGAACTGAAACGGGCTTCAGCATGACTGTGAGGAGCTAAACACTTCCTATTAGTTAAGGTTTGACACACAAGCAACGTTTCAATGAAGGCTCTGATATATGTCTATGTTTATGTCTAGTGTTTGATATGCGAACCCAGGTTTTTATAAAAAATAGAGGACATATAGAATTAAAAGATATAAGATGACTCCTAAAATTACAATAGCAAAAATATATCCACAAAACAAGCCTAATCCAAATACGAAGGGGAAAAAAAAATGAAAGAAGAAAATCACCTGCGTATCATTATTGCTATTGATTCTAAAGGGTTATAACCAAAAACATCATAAGATTTTAATTAATTCATTCCACAAATATTCTTCAGCTGACCGCCCCTCAGGTGTCACCTAGCTTACGGTAAAGGTCAGGCAACTGACCATGAGAGCCTGGGAACCATCTGCTCCAGTTCATATTAATCCCTAATTCAAGCCTTGAACTCAGGAATCCTATCTCCTCGGAAGGCAAGGGCTTTTCTACACAATGCTTTGGATAGAAATGAGCAATAACAATTTGCCCGACTCCTGAAGACACCGTTAGACTCACAGCAATTTAATTTAGACGTCAAGGCTACACTGCTCGCCCTGCCTGCTTTATCCATACACCTTCCACGTCAGGCATTCCCCAAAGGATGTGACTGTATTTCCTTGTTTTAGCTGTTTATACAATCAAGATAATGAAGCCAAGGCTACTGGACCCATTTTCACAAGGGACTTGCTATTTGTCATCGGGTATATTTAAAGCAAACAAATGATTAGTGCAAATCTGTTTTCACTAGGGAATCTTACAATGCAAAAGTATGAAAACAGTTTGAATCAGGGAGGCCATCCTTATGACTGAAAAGGATTTCAGTATTCACCTCCATACCTGACCTGGAAACTTCATGTCAGATCACCAGGGTCCCACAACCCAACAGGGAAACTTCCCAATGAACTGATAGGCTAGTCTCTGATCTAGGTCCTCTCAATGATTTGAGGATCCAAGCTATCAAAACTGAACACAAATATCATATCCGACAGGGGAACTGCCCATTCCCAGGCTCGCTCAGCCACAAATGCCACATCCCACATTGACAACCTACTGGACTTTGTTTCCACTTTCGGCAAAAAGAGTCTGACTCAAACTACTGGTCTGCCCCAGTGGGATAAATCCGATGGGAATCTTGCTGAAGGCAGCCTGGGAGAAAGAAGAGGAAAGTTTTATTGTCATGGTCAGAAAAGCAGGCTGAAAAGAGAGGCACAGATGTGTCTACTATGAGACAAGTAACTGGAGGCGACCTGGGCCCACATCCCTGTCTCCCTTCCCAGGCCCTGGACCAGCAATCGGGCCATGCCTAGAGCAATTTCTGAAAGGAGGCCGTCCAGGAAAATGACAGGACTTTGAATTTGAAAGAAATATTTTGGTGCTCATTAATAGCAACTGCTTTAAAGAAATCTGGTCAAAAAAAGGAGGGTTTTAAAGATATTAGATGGATGCACAATTGTGACAGTGTATTATGTTGTCACATCATTTGAAAAAGTTGCAGATCAAATTCAACTAAAAATATCTAACACATGTACAGTAGCTGATGACAGGGAAAGTGCTTTATAAACTATCTCGAGTATAACTAGGGCAAAGGGGATCAGCAAGTTTGTGTAGCAGAAAGTAATGGCACAGCCACTGAATTAAATGCCACAAACAAAGAGACACTGTAAGGCCCTAAAGACTATGTTGAGGATGATCTATTATCCTCAAAGGGACCAGGAAGGGTCTTCTTTCGTATTATTTGCAAAATATTTTAAACTGCTGTAGAACAGCAGTTTAAAATAATGTCACAAACACTCATACACCCACCACCCAAATTTAACAAATGTTACTTTTTGCCATATTTGCTTCAGATGTTTTAAGAAATAAAATGATACAGAAATAACTGAAGTTGCTTCTCATCCTATTTCTCTCTCTCTCCCCCCTCCTCTCCCACCCCCCTGCCCCCCCCCCCCCCCCCCCCCCCGCAGAGGAAGCCGTTATCCCAAGGGTGTGATGCCTTTCCATCCATGTTGTTACTCTTTTACTACACCAGGCATCCACTAACATATATCCATTTTCTACATTTTAAAACTTTGCAGAAATGTATAATGTACTTTGGCAACCTGCCTTTTTTACTTAATATTTTTTTAGATTTCACCATGTAAATATTTATACCACAATTTATTTATAAAGGAATCATCTGAAAAACATTGTATAAGAAGTTGTAAGTTTTAAACAACTCCTGGTGGAAGCTGTTGGCTACTCTGGATTCCAAAGCAGTTCAGTCCGCCCCGGGCTAACAAAGGCGTCCGAGGACACAGGCAGCCCCACCTGCCTCTACAATCCAAGGACCCGCACTTGTGCTGCCGTAAAATACAAAATGGGGAAAAGGTAAAAGAAGGAAGTAAAGAGATATAAGAAGAACAGAAACATAAAACTAAAATGCAATGACTCTTCTTAAAAGCTCACCTCATCTGCTCTTCGAAGAACTCCAGTAACAACCTACAAATGTTACGGAAAAATTATGAACAACATGTATTTCCTTTATCATAAAAGAACTGGATTCAGTTTTCATGGGCCACAAACTTCTTCCTAGAAACTATGTCAACTATGCATTGGCTATTGAAACACACAGTATTCTCCAATAGGATCACAGCTAACTTAAATTTTATTCTTGACTGAAGGCCCATAGTACAATCAAGACTAAGATACAGTAATTAATTTTTAAAATATATCTATTGATTTCAGAGAGGAAGGGAGAGGAAGAGAGAGATAGAAACATCAATGATGAGAGAGAATCATTGATTGGCTGCCTCCTGCACGGCCCACACTGGGGATCTAGCCTGCAACCCAGGCATGTGCCCTGACCAGGAATCAAATTCTGACCTCCTAGTTCATAGGTTGATGCTCAACCACTGAGCCATGCTGGCCAGACTCAGATAAAATAACTATAAAATCTCCACATTATATTAGCAAAATTATGTTTTAGTTCTAGAATATGGGTCTAAATGTGTGCTCACATCAATTGTATACAAGAGCCTAGTCTGCCACAATGAAGTGCACATATAGGAAAAACATACCCTGTGGCTGCACTCCGAGATGCCTGCTCTCCACAAATGTTTCTCACTGATGAAGGTAAAGGCACGGGGGACAGCAGTCCCCCTATGAAAAGAATACTTTTTATTTCAATTTTTACATAATTTATTTTTCATTTTAAAAATGTGGTACATATGTCTTGTAAAAATGGAAAAATAGCTAAAGAAAAAATACTTCTTCATAAACCCACTATGCAGAATAACTATCATTAGTCAGTCATTTATATTTTGGTACACTGCCCGCAAATTCCTTTTTCATCAGGGCATATTTTTGTGGCTGGATCATACCAAATGCACAATTTGGTATCTTTCTTAAAAAGGCTAATGCCCATCTCCTTTCATCTCCTGCCTTCCTGCATTCTAGGATTAAATGGGGCTGTCAGGAGGTCTCCTTCATTCTTTGTTGGCATGCTATCAGTATTCTTCACACTTCATTAAAAAGCCATAAAAACAATTACAAGATCATTAGCACAACCTTTTAAAAAGAAGCTTACTAAGGCTCACATAATTGTTGAGTCAAACATAGGACAACTCTGGCCGGTGTGGCTCAGTGGGTGAGTATTGTCCCATGCACCAAAAGGTCTTGGGTTTGATTCCATTAGGGCACATGCCTGGGTTGTGGGCTTGATCCCCAGTAGCAAGCATGCAGGAGGCAGCTGATCTATGTTTCTCTTATCGATGTTTCTCTCTCTACCCCTGTCTCCCTTCTTCTCTAAAATCAGTAAAAGCATAGTTAAAAAAACAAACACATAGGACAGTGCCCTGTCTGCGGTGAGCTCCTGATTCCTGAACACCGATGAAACCACCAAATGAGGGCAAAAGGCAATCAGAGAAGAGGTGTAGATGTGAACTGTACACAGGATGGGAAGGTGAGTGGAAGGGCTGCCTGTGCCAGGCTCTTCAGGGGTTTCCAATACATAATGGCGGTTCTAGGCTATTGCTCAGAAAAGAAGAGCAGTTCAGGACAATGCACTTCCTGTCCTTATTGGACCAAAGTAAGCACTAAGGATATGGAACTTCAGAACAAAGGCAGATGCATACATCTGAACATGGAGACCAATGCCTCCTAATGTGCTCTCAGGAGATGAAACATGTGATAGAAATGAAGTGAAAATGGACAGATGCCTCTTTTAAAGGAATCTGTATTTGTTACTTTTATAAGAAACTTTCCTCATCATTGAAACTATGATTGTCTTAACAGTCTTCAGAATATAAAAAGCTTACCGTACCCACCACCATTTTATTTCTTATTTTATTCAATTTTATCAGACTTTAAAAAAAAAATGCATGAGAAAAAAGTAATGCTATACTTGTTTCAGAAACAATCTCAAAAAATGGATTACAAGAAAATAATTTCCTTAAATTATAACCACTGTATGCCACTTCTCTAAGATCAACTTTCTGTCTCCCTCACCAAATGGTTTCACACAGGAAAAGGGTCATACCTCCTGCAATGTCCCATCTCCTCCGGCAACGATGATCACATCTGTGTTTTCCATCAGTTCTAGGAGTTTCTTGGCTTGGCCCTCATAATCTGTCTGAAATACAAAGGAAGCCTTGGGTCAATTTATCATCCTAGGGCCACTGGTGAAAGGTTAAAAAAATACAGGTTATTTGCTCTAAAGTTTTACATTGAGTATTTTCTTAAATTCTACATAATTGATAGACATGAAACACTAAATAGCTAACAAAGCAACTCTGTCCAGTTTTTATAGTTTATACCTTTAGAACTGGAAGGGACCTCAGAAACCAGTCAGCTCCTTACTTGATTTATCTGTTAACAGTAAGCTCATCAGAGAACCCATTTCCAGTCCAGTACAGTCTATGACATTATCTACCAGTGCCTTTTATCTGAAAGCAGGAAGTGCAAGTGCAAATAAGGAGAAGCAAATGGGATGAAAAGAGCACAGATTTGGGAGCCCAAGAGACCTAGATTAAGTCTCAACTCTGCTACTTTTTAGCTGAGAAGCCTTAAACTCTCAGATTTTAATTTCCTAATCAATGAAAGTATGTGTGTTAGGAGAGGGGATAATCATAGCTTCCCCATAATACCATTGTAAAGCAACTAGCAAAGTAACTGCTCATAACTGGTCCTGTACTAAATCAAAGGAGATTATTACTGTACATAGGAATATTGTACATAAAATACAGGTATAATTCAAATTAGTCAAGACGCACCTAGGCATCATCATTTTTATTGATAATATTTTATCCCAGATACATACGTAGACTTAATGGACCATCTAAGCCACCACCTCTAAAACCAAACATTGAATTTTAATAGACATAGTGCAACTAATGCTAAAATAAGGAAATACTCCCTCCATCTGACACTATACTAGACTAATAGATAAAAATTGAAGATTTGAATTTCACGTAGGCTAAAGCACCTGAGCCAATAAGTCACAGTTAACACAAAGGAAAAAGGAAGTCCCTAAACTAACACGATTAATTTTATGATGAATGGTCCTACTTTTATTCTAAAAATTGGAATGACTGGTTTTATAATTATACTAGAGGCCTGGTGCATGGATTCATGCACATTGAACAGAAATTAATTAGAAGGTGGCCGGCAGGGTGGGACTGGGCGAGACGGGCGGGCCAGACATGCTCTGGAGCCAACCTCCCGCAGTCCCTCCCCAGCCAGCCACACCTGGGGTGGCCCTGTGGCTTGAAGGGAGTCTGTGGAGTGAGCGGGGACCCTCTGGCAGGTGGGGTCCCTCAGCCTGGCCTGCGGAGATTGGGCCGAAACTGGCTCTCCAACATCCCCCGAGGGGTCCCGGATTGCAATAAGGCCGCTGTCAAGTCATCACAGCTCGGCAGCTCCTGTGTTGAGCATCTTCCCCCTGGTGGTCAGTGCACATCATAGCTACTGGTCAGAGCGTCTGCCTCCTGGTGATCATTGCACAATATAGCTACCGGTCGGACGATCACTTAGCCTTTTATATATATAGATATTTTCAAATATTTCATTAAAAAATATGCCAATCCTAATTAAAAGGATGGTTTGTGAGCACCCCGAAATGGGTGATCATTGGGAATGAGCATGGGTTTGACTGACACATTTCAGACTTATGCTCATCTCTGACAGGTCACTAGATCCATAGATCTGGGAAACAAGACAGACATTATAATTGGTTTTCAGCAAGGCACCTGGCAAGCTATTTAATAATATCCTTGGAGACATGGTGGGGAAATATGGCAATAATATGTTAGAATACAATTAAATTAGTTACCAATTGACTGTCTAGGCTCAAAGTGAGATGCTCAGTGAAGCAACATCAAAGTGTAGGTAGTTTTGTTTTTTTTTTTAATGTATTTTTATTGAGTTTTTACAGAGAGGAAGGGAGAGGGATAAAGAGTTAAACATCAATGAGAGAGAAACATCGATCAGCTGCCTCCTGCACACCTCCTACTGGGGATGTGCCCACAACCAAGGTACATGCCCTTGACCAAAATTGAACCTCTCTCTCATCATCAATGTTTCTATTTCTCTCTCCCTCTCCCTTTCTCTCTGAAAGCAATAAAAATGTATTTTAACAGAACAAAAACTTTTAGGATGCAGCTGAATTAGAGTACATTTATAGCTTTCAATGCTATATAGGACAGAAGGGTAAAATTAATAAAATAAATATCCACATTAAAATGTCATAAAAGGGCAGCAGAAAAAAATTCCAAAGAAAGTAGAATGAAGAAACAGTAAAGACAAATTAGATATTAATGAAACAAATGAGAGGATCAACAAGCCAAAAGATGGTTCTTGGCAAGGATTAATTGACACACCTCTCACAAGACTATTGAAAGAAAAAAAAAAAAAAAGATGCCAAAACCGGTTTGGCTCAGTGGATAGAGCGTCGGCCTGCGGACTGAAAGGTCCCAGGTTCGATTCCGGTCAAGGGCATGTACCTTGGTTGCGGGCACATCCCCAGTAGGGGGTATGCAGGAGGCAGCTGATCGATGTTTCTCTCTCATCGATGTTTCTAGCTTTCTATCCCTCTCCCTTCCTCTCTGTAAAAAATCAATAAAATATATTAAATAAAAAAAAAGAAAGAAAAAAAAGAGGGGACAAATAAACTATATTAAGCATGAAAATGAGATAGTACAGATGTTACAGAAATCTGAAAGTTAAAAAGAGGACAGTATTGAACAACTCAATTTGAAAACACTGATGAAATGAACAAATTCCTTGAAAAACTTACCTTTCCAAAGTTAATTCAAGAAGAAATAGAACTTGAGTTCTTCTAGAGCCATTAAATAAATTTAATATAGATAAATAAATAAATCCCAAAAGAAAGCTCCAGGCCCAGATCGTTTTACTTGTGAGTTCAACCAAACATTCCAGGAACTAGTAATAGTAGTGTTAAGTAAACATTCTATGATCTCTACTACACAGAGTATGCACTACAGGTACTTAAATAAATGTTAGTTTTTTTCCCCGTTCCTCCATCCTGGAGGCAGACAACTTAGCACTAGTTTCAGACAAACTAGAGAAGAGAGTTCACCATGAAATGGTAAATTAGACTAAATGACCTTTTACTCTGTTATTTAATGAAAGTGTGTAATGTTAAAAATAGGTTATTCATAGACTTACCAACATAGTAACAGTGATTTTCAAATATGCACTCCTTGTACACACCACACACATATCACTTTAAAAAGCCAACAAAAGTGGAGTCTTTGAGCATCTTCTGAGACAACACAATTCCCTCAAACTTATTTTTGTCACCTGTTTTTCTTACCTAAATCTTACAAATTCTGAAGCTTTACCATTTAAATTCCTCACCAGAGATAATTCCTCATCAGAGAAAAAATGTTTACCTGTCTGTGGAACTAGCAAAAAATTAAATTAATTACTCAGATTTGCAGGGGTTTTATGGTGTTTTTTTTTGGAAAAAACACACTATTTTCATCTTCTAAGAGACAATAATTCCACGTCCTATCTTCACATGAAAGGAAATCAAGCTTATGCCTCCATCTAATCCTTTTCTGAAGATGAAAAGCTGACAATGCTTTACAAAGACAAAATTGCCTTAATTATCAGAACAAGTACACAACATTGATTGCTCTGCTCTTAAGTGGTAAGTGATTTCTGCAAACAAGTAAGGAGAAGAGGCTATGTTACAAGGAGTAGGAGCTGGGATCAAGTCGACACTCTGGGGCAGTCTCACCTTAACGACTGTCACATCCATGCCAGATAAGTGCAAAATTGGGGCAGCATTTTTTTCAAACAGAGTCCTTGCTTTGCTGTAGACAAAGAAAAAAATACAAAAATTTTATCATGAGCTCTCAAGAGGATGAACAGAAAGCCAAACCACCTTCTCTAGTGTAGAACAAACAGACTAGGGAAGACTCATTGTTCAAATAACAATGAGAAATGAGTTTCTACTGATAGAAACATAGACTCTCTCACTCAGGGGCCTCAGGAGTTTACTGTTTGTCTAATACAATAAGCTCTTATCCATTTGGGATGCTTGTTTATGGTGGTTCCTCTAGAGCAGGGGTGGGAAATGTCTGGCCCATGAGCCATTTGGTCTGGCTCTGCCAAGGCATTAGAGGTGAGTTAGTTAAATGTTTGACCAAATATAACAGGCTAATTTTTAAGTTGATAATTTTGTATGGCCCACAAATGATGTTATAAATATCCAAATGGCCCTTGGCAGAAAAAAAGGTCCCCCAACCCTGCTCTAGAGAAGAATGTACATGGGATATGGCTCCACTCAGGAAGCAATGTTTGATTCATTCAACAAGTATTTATTGAGTACCTACTATGTGCTAGACAGGTGTAGGAGCTGGAGATACCACATGACAAAGCAGATAAAAATACTTGTAACTTAAGTATAATGTATTAAATCCTCAAGGAGCTTATTTATATTCCAGTGGTGGAAGGAAGAGAATGTATTTACTGTAACATTTTTCATATGCCCCAAGGGAACAGAGTGAACCAAACAGAATATTGCTTAATTCTAACCCAGTGGACACAACCTTTGGGTTTGAAGAAGCACATCATTTGTAACAATTCCAAATACTATATCCATTTCTTAAGTCTTAAACCTGCAGTAAAATCCCTGAAGAGCAAAATTTTTTTCCACAAGGGCCAAATTTCTGCTGGGATAGGGAAAAGTTAGAAATTATCTAACTACAGGATAATCAGCAGCTTGCCCCAAACTTCCAGGCACCATCATGCCTTCTGTGTGTTAACCAGCACTATGTACACACCTATCTTGGGAACTTTCACAGCAAATGATGACTAGTGAATTGCAAGACAATCTTCAGGACTAGACTTGAAGCCTTGCACAAACAGACATCAAATCTTATGCATCTCTGAATTCCCTAGCCTTCAAGAGTATGTCTGGCACAGGGAGAACATATTTAATAAGTATCTAATGAGTTAATAAACAAATGAATGAATAAACCCATCCCAAAAATGCAGGCCTGTAAATTCTGAGGAAAAGGAAATGACATGATTGTGATGTCTTTAACAAGAGAAACAGTTACAAAGCCCTTAGAAGAGTCTGTGTATTTTAAAAGTCACACATCATTCCAATAGTGACTCATGTCCAAGTCACGTCAGGATTTGAAAACGCCTAGGAATCAAAGGATGTAGAAGTTGCAGAAAGTCCCCAATGGCATAGTCTCAAAGTTGAATAAAATCCCTGGAGAAATGTTTGGGTAAAAGACAGGTCAACTGATTAGTACTTTCAAAACAGTCAACTAGCCAAACATCTAACTTTTACATCCACATTACTCGGCTCTCTTAAAGAAATAAAATTTTTAACCAGAGATGCATGCTTTGACTTTCTTGAGAACGTTTTATACTAGAAAGAGATGCAGAGGTAGCCAGTGAGGAACATGTATAGACCAAACTCAACATCCACTACACTAAAGAGAACCACCACCAATGCAGACAGAACACAAAACATTTCCTATTATGAATTAAATGGAAATTGAGAAGCTTGGATACATGTTCACAAGAACCATTCAAGAGAATATCTCAAACCCAGGGCCTAACTGAGCAGGTAATAAGCAAATTAAACAAATGTCCCCTATGTTTTCTGCTGCTCTGAATGCTTAATAGAATGAACATGAAAAACTAAATGGAAGTTTCTCCTTCCCAGCTCACCATTTTTGGGCCTTAACCCGACAATAATGGGCTGAGGCAGTGATAATGCAAATATTTCTCCTTCCTGGGATGCTTTTATTACTAGATTGATGAGAAAAGATCTGCTTGAAGTGGACTGGATCTACCTCTGAGAAGCAAGACTCTGGAGAAGTCTCAATCTGCTATATTCACGTACAGCAAATCTGTCAACTCCTTTATGTTGGCTTAAGAAGTAAGACTGGAACATTTGGACTTTATTCACACTTTTATGTGATGCTATGGGTACAGAAAATTTCTGAAATAAAAGTGAAGACTTTTTTTTCCTTCTAACGTTCCATATAAAAGGTTGAAAAACAGGTGCTACCAGTAAGAAATGCATTATTTATTATATAATTAAGGGTGAGATAGCACCGGAAATAAAAACTTTATATACTTGTAGCAATTTCCAAGTTCACACAAGCACAAAAAAATAATTACTCCTTAATGTATTATTTATTAATGCTAAACACACAGTCATCTAATTTCTTAAAGCTCTGATGTACTTTTAAACCAGTACTACATGATGAAATAGCTACACAATAAATTATTAATTATGTGTCAGGGCAGAGTCAAGATGACAAAGAGTGCAATTTTGGTGACAGCTTGAAAGAGATGCTGGAGAGTTCCAGAGTGGCTGCTTCCTAGAGCTGTGCAGGGATTCGCCTGCGAAAGGGACAGTGACTTTGGGAGAGAAAGCCTTTCCTTAGCCTCACCCTTAGAGAAAGATGTTACACTTTTAAACAATAATCTACCTTTAAAAATGCAAATACATTTATATGTAAAATGTAAATGGACCTAAAAAATAGTTTTAATTTTTAAAAAATGTACGTATCTCTTAGAAGTAAAAACTCAAAATAACTGATTATAGCTCAAAAATATATTGCCATATATTTTCCTTCATCAGAATTAGCAAGTGGCTAACTTACTAGGTTTCTAAAGGAATAGGACCTAGAATAGTTCAAGTAGGCAGCAGGAAGGGTGCAAGGACTTTTGGGAAGGGTGGGAGAGCAAAGTAGAGAATGTTGTGAACCCAGCCCACTGGTAAATAACAACAACAGCAGCAGCTTATATTCCTTTTATCCATGCTATTACTATGAAATGGAAAGAAGTCAAACATTTCAAAGGGATCATCTCATTTAATCCAAAGGCACCTATTATATATGGTAATTTTATATGGGATGGGCTATTCTCCCATTTTACAAATGACTAAACTGAGCATTTAAATTAAGTAGCTCCCACAGTATCACACAGCAGAAAAGAGTCTATAGATCTGACCCTTCCAACTCTGAAGCCCACAGAGTTCTGTGGCATTCTGACACAGACCACCACTGACCACTTAGTTATCGCTGTGTTGTGTTAGGACCTGTTCAACTGTTGGTATTATTTAGTAATGTGGTTAAACAAGAATGATCATAGGCATTATGACTGATGTGTTTATGGGGGAAGGAAGTGGCTTTAACGATGCCAGGCAAATAGGGTTCAATTAGGCAGAGCAATGGAGCCAATTTAAACAATCTGTAGGTAAATACCTTAAACTGCTGAATTAAAAGAAGGCATGACTTGTCCCCATACCTGTGGAGCTGCACTCAGTCCCAAGAAATTACTAGAGAAGCTTATTTCAGAAGCTGAAAGCCTTTCCTCTAAGATCAGGAACAAGACAAGGATGCCCACTCTCACCACTTCTACCACTTCTATTCAGCATAGCATTGAAGTCCAAGCCACAGCAATCAGACAAGATAAAGAAATGAAAGGCATACAAAAGGGAAAGAAGTAAAACTCTCATCATTTGCAAATGACATTATACTACATATAGAAAAGCCGAAAGACTCCACCCAAAAACTGTTAGAACTAATAAATAGCTTTAGTAAAGTTGTAGGACACAAAATCAATATATTGAAATCTACTGCATTTCTGCACACCAATAACGAATAAGAAAACAATCCCATTCACAATTGCACTAAAATGTATAAAATACCTAGGACTAAATTTAACCAAAGAGGTGAAAGACCAGTACACCAAAAACTATAAGAAATTGGAGAAAGAAATTAAACAAGATACAAATAAATGGAAGGATATACCTTGCTCATAAATTGAAAGGATTAATATTGTTAAAATATCCTTATTACCTAAAGCAATATACAGATTCAATTCAATCCCTATTAAAATACCAATGGCATTCTTGGAATTAGTACAACTAATTCTAAAATTTATATGGAACCACAAAAGACCCCAAATAGCCAAAGAAATCTTAAAAAAGAACAAAATGGGAGGTATCATGCTCCCTGATATAAAACTATATTAGAAAGCTATACTAATCAAAACAGTATAGTGTTAGCAAAAAAATAGACATACAGACCAATGGAACAGAACTGAGAACCCAGAAACAAGCCCACACATATATGGACAATTAATTTTCAACAAAGGAGCCAAAAACATACAATAGAGAAAGGAAAGTCTCTTCAATAAATGGTGTTGGAAGAATTGGAAAGCCACATGCAAAACAATAAAACCAGACACTGCTATCAGGTACCATACATAAAAATTAACCAAAATGGGTTAAAGACTTAAACATAATACCTGAAACAATAAAATACATAGAAGAAAGCATAGGAACTAAACTTATGGACCATGGTCTCAGAGGGGTTTTTGTGAACTTGACACCAAAGACACGAGAAGTAAAACTAAAAATAAATGAATGGGACTACATCAAACTAAAAAGCTTCTGCACAGCAAAAGAAACCATCGACAAAACAAAAGGCAACCAACTGAAAGGGAGAAGATATCTGCAAATGATACCTCTGAAAAGGGGCTAATATTAATATCCAAAATATAAAAAGAACTCATATAACTTAACAACAAAAAAATAAACAATCCTATTTTAAAAAGGGTGGAAGACCTGAATAGATACTTTTCCTAAGACATACAGATGGCCAACAGATACATAAAAAAATGCTCAACTTCATTAGCTGTAAGTGAAATGTAAATCAAAACACAATGAGATACCAGTTCACACCTGTTAGAAGGGTTATCATCAGTAAGACAAATAAATAAGTGTTGGAGAGGATGTGGGCAAGAAAAAATCCTCAGGCAGTTCTGGTGGGAATATAAATGTATACAGCCACCATGAAAAACAGTATAGAGGTCCCCCAAAATTAAAAACAGAGCTACCATATGACCCAGCAATCCCTCTTTGGGTACCTTCCTGAAAAATGTGAAAACATTTATTCATACAGATATATGTACCCATATGTTCATTGCAGCATTATTCTTTTTTTTTTTTTTTAATATATTTTATTGATTTTTTTACAGAGAGGAAGAGAGAGGGATAGAGAGCCAGAAACATCGATGAGAGAGAAACATCGATCAGCTGCCTCTTGCACACCCCCTACTGGGGATGTGCCCACAACCAAGGTACATGCCTTGACCGGAATCGAACCCGGGACCCTTGAGTCCGCAGGCTGACGCTCTATCCACTGAGCCAAACCGGTTTCGGCTTGCAGCATTATTCTTAACTAGAGGCCCGGTGCACGAAATTTGTGCATGGAGGGGGTTGTCCCTCAGCCCAGCCTGTACCCTCTCCAATCTGGGACCCCTCGAGGGATGTCCGACTGCCCATGGGGATCGGGCCTAAATGGGGAGTCGGACATCCCTCTCACAATCCAGGACTGCTGCCTCCCAACTGCTTGCCTGCCTGCCTTCCTGATTGCCCCTAACCGCTTCTGCCTGCCAGCTTGATCACCCCTAACCACTCCGCTGCCAGCCTGTTTGCCCCCAACTTCCCTACTCTGCCGGCCTGGTCACTCCTAACTGCCCTCTCCTACAGGGTTGATCACCTCCAACTGCCCTCCCTTGCAAGCCTGGTCCTTCTCAACTGCCCTCCCTTGCAGGCTGGGTGCCTCCCAACTGCCCTCTCCTGCTGGCCATCTTGTGGTGGCCATATTGTGTCCACATGGGGGCAGGATCTTTGACCACATGGGGGCAGCTATATTGTGTGTTGCAGTGATGATCAATCTGCATATTACTCTTTTATTATAGGATAGAGGCCTAGTACAGGGGTGGGGGCCAGCTGGTTTGCCCTGAAGGGTGTCCCTGATCAGGGTGGGGTTCCCTTGGAGTGTGGGGCCCCCCTGAGCGAGGGGCCTGTGGTGGTTTGCAGGCCGGCCACGCCCCCTGGCAACCCAAAGGGAGGCCCTGGTATCTGGAATTTATTCTCCTTCTACAACTGAAACTTTGTAGCCTGGAGCGGAGCCAAGCCTGGGGCTCCCTCCACGGCCGGCAGCCATTTCTGTTGGGGTTATAATTGAAACTTTGTAGCCTTAAGCGGGTGAGCCCGGCCAGGGTGTGCGGAAAGCTTTGCTTCCCCTGTTGCCGGGGACAACCCTGGCCTGCTCTCTCAAGCTCCATTCTGCCGCCATTTCTGTTTGAATTTGTTTACCTTCTATAATTGAAACTTTGTAGCTTGAGTGGAGGCTTAGGCCTGGCAAGGGCAGGCGGAAAGCTTGGCTTCCTCTATACCTAGGAAACCTTGCTCTCTGTGGCTGTAGCCATCTTGGTTGGGTTAATTTGCATACCCACTCTGATTGGATGGTGGGCATGGCTTGTGGGTGTGTCGGAGGTATGGTCAATTTGCATATTTGTCTATTATTAGGTAGAATAGCATGCCATGGAAACAACCTCACGACAGATGACTGAATAAAGAAGATGTGGTACATACACACAATGGAATACTACTCAGACATAAAAAAGATGAAATATTGCCATTTTCGACAACATAGATAGATCCTACGAGTATCATGCTAAGTGAAATAAGTCAGATGCTAAAGGATAAGAACCATATGAGTTCACTCATATCCTATATAATAAAAGCCTAATATGCTAAGTGTCGGGTCGACCAGTTAGCCGTTCAACCAATCAAAGTGTAATATGCTAATGACATGCTAAAGCCGCTCAACCACTACATGCACTGAACACCAGGGGGCAGACAGTCGAATGGTCGACCAGTCACTATGATGTGCACTGACCACCAGGGGGCAGATGCTCCGACCAGTAGGTTAGCTTGCTGCTGGGGTCCGGCCGGGACTGAGTGAGACAGGTTGGACATGCCCTGGAGCCCTCCTGCAGTCCCTCTCCGGCTGGCCAACCTCCCGCGTTCCTCCCCACCCCAATCGTGCACCAGCGGGGTCCCTTGGCCTGGCCTGTGCCCTCTTGCTATCCGGGATCCCTCGGGGGATGTCGGAGAGCTGGTTTCGGCCCGATCCTGCAGGCCAGGCTGAGGGCCCCACTGGTGCATGAATTCATGCACTGGGCCTCTAGTGTGGGATATAAAACAGAAAGCAACAAACAAACAAAAATAAACTCATTGACAGACAACAGAGAGGAAGGAGGGGGGAAGATGAAAAGGGAAAAGGAGGTCAAATACATGGTGATAGGAGGAGACTAGACTTTGGGTGGTGAGCACATAATGCAATATACAGATGATGTATTATAGAACTGTATGCCTGAAACATGTTATTAGCCAATGTTACCCCAAATTTTTTTTTAAAAGTACAAAGAGTTCCCTCAAACCCCTTGCCCCCTTACACACACAGCCTACCCCACTTTCAACGACCCACACCAGTGTGGGACATTTGTTAGAATAAATGAACATGGATACGATTATTATCCAAGTATTATCTAAATATTCTTCACACCTTAATTGCCACAATTCCCTCGCATGACCCTTCCAGGCCAGCCAGACCAGTTCACTGACTATCCTGTGACACAGCAAGAGACATGATTAGTTACTCCTGTCTCCGGGCCCCTGTCTCATGGAGATGTCCTCAGTCAAGAAGACTGAGTGTTCTCCCTCTACTGACCTCCAAGACCTGGCTCAGGGATCACTCCTTTAGGAAAGAGTGTGTTTGACCTTGCAAGCCCACAGAGCCTTGGGCCATCTCTGAACATCTCATAACAGAGAAGGTCTAATAATTTACATCACAGCAGCAGGAGTTTTCGCAAGGGGCTACTGTCAAGCAAAGAAGACTTATTTGCAAGTGTTAATTCTGGAATGATTAGTGAACTTCGATTAGACAAGTTTGCTAAACATCAGTTAGTTTTACAGTTGTATCCCATTAACCATTATTTCTCCATTACAAATAAATCTTTTATTGCTAGAAGAGTATTGAACCTAGTCCTTCCAACCCCAAACAATCCAACTAGCTGCCTGATAGTCTGTGATTTTTTTCACTTTATGAAGCCTGAATATGTAACAAGACACCCACCCCTTGCAGGCTGCAGGGTTGAGAAAGACGGTTGCCTTCTTCACTTGTGCATTGGGAGGAATGAGCTGATTGCCAAACACCTAAAAAGGAAAAAAGACAAGTTGTAAGTCAATGTCCTTTTATTCAGTTAGTGATCACATATATTCTTTCGCTGCAAAAGAATTTACTCCCAGAAGATGTAATATCTACTCCAGCAGAAGAAAAAATGTTCTCGATTTCATATTCACAAAAACACCATAAACAACAGCACAAAAGTGTGCCATTATTTAATAAGCTGACTTTTATATTGTAGTAAACAAACCCTACTTTATCTACTAGAAGTAACTTTTCTTTTCTCCATATGATATGGCTAGGTTTATTATAAACCCAACATGAGTAAGACATCAGTCTGTCAGAAGGGAATTTTAATCCACTTGTCTTTAGATTTCAGAGTATAATCTTTTCCTACTTCAACTTACTACGAAAGCTTATTCATGAAGAATCTTTGTGTTATTAATTAATTAATCTTCATATCTTTATATATATCAAATTACCCTAATATGCTATCTGCATCCTCTTCTTTGCTACCTTGTATGATAACTAAATAGCATCATCTGTCACAGGGAAAGAAATGTAATTAATGTTTACTAAGCACCTCGTATTTGCCACTTTCACACATTCTTAGTTCTCAGAAACCTCAGAGGTCTTAAATATTCCCATTTTTATAGATTAGAAAAACAAGATTCAGAAAGATTAACTCAGAGTCACATTGTTAATAAATTGCAGCCTAGAATTTACATCTATCTAAAGCCAAAACCCAAACTTTTCCTGCTTTATCAATTCTAAAGAGCAGATCGAGGACAAGGCAGAATGAAGAAGCAGATGTGTAGGCCTGGGGACTAGAGGGAGCTACTGTTATTGTGTCTGGGTTAGACAAGATCAACAAAAAGAATGGGAGGAAGAAAGCACCACAAAATTCCAAGTCTTAGATGGTGGGGAGCAGGTCTGGGCCAAGAAGGCAGAATTCAACTATAGAAGTACAAAGTAAATATAGGAAAAAATGAAAGTTAATAAGATTTTTATTAAATAGCTGTCTCTAAATCCACCTCCACCCTGAAAGTCTACTGGAGATCCTTTCTCACCATTGTCTATTTCCTGCTTTAAAAAAATAAACTTTTTCTGAATACTTCAGAAAGATATACTGTTTCTTTGTTAAAAAAAAAATTCTGGTATATTATAATTTCTACTGTTTTCACTCTTACTGAATTAGACCTTAACATTTTGCTGCCAAATCTCCAAATATTATAATTTGTTCTTGTTCTATCCATATTATTTCTGTAATGTGGCCAGAAAGAATATAATGAACCAGGTTCCCATGCCAACACGACTCCAGATCTATAGTTCCAGATTATTCCTCTTTATCCTGGTTTCTAGTCTCTATAATTCTCACTTGCAACTCAAGTCTCAGGTTTATAGCTGGTAAATGAGTTTATGTAAGACTACAGTGAGCTAAGTTTTCATGAGATAAAAAAAAGAATCATATTTTTTCAAGAATTTAGACTGTGAAGGGAAGGACATAAACAGGAAAAGTAACCACAGGAGGCTATAAGAATAAATTCACTTACTTCAGATAGAGGAGCTAAACGTGTGCTGGGAAGTGGAGAATTAGAACAGTGGGAAGAGGTAAAATATATGAAGGGAGGAAACAACTCAAGGAACAGAGTCTCTGAAAAAGTAAGAGGAGATGAAATTCAGAACAGAGGTGGAGGCACCTACCTTAAGAAAGGGAGGACCCTACGACCACTATTTTCTTAGAGAGGAAAAAGGTTCCGCGTCCCAAGGAACTTTCCAGTTGCTAATGGCAAATTAGTTTGGGGTGGGGACCACCTCTACTTGAATATAAAGTTTGATTTCCAAAACAACTAGAGTCATGTGAGATAAAACAAGCAAAGAAGTAATCAAATTCTGGAAATACAGATTTAGAACAATTAGATAACCACTCAAGAGAGGAGCTGACTAATAGTACCTACTGTCACTGTCACTGTCACCCATGAAAACACTTCAGGAACAATCAGTACGCTCACCTCCCACGTCTCCTACTATAAGCATAATACCTTTTTGAATTCCTGTTTCTTTTTTGGTATTTCTGACATCATAAACTTAAATGACATATAACAAAAGGGCAACTCCGTCACGGAAATTCACCTGCAAGGTGGAATGTACAAATTTGGAGGAAAGGGAAGACCAAAAATATGGTCTTTAACTTAAAAGGATTCACAAGTCAACTGTAACTAATACAGCGAGATGCATGAACATTGAAGTGCACCCTCTATGGGCCGGATAACAATGCACATGGTATGAATCAATTGGGCTAAAAGAGAAAGGCTTTAAAAATATGAACCAACAGTTTTAAGAAGTTTGACTTGAAGTAACACCTGTTCTGAACTGATATCTTTTGGGGGTTATTCGGATCAGGGATGATTCAGGATGTCCCATCCTCAAGGACAACTACAGATGGGAACTAATTCCCATGTGCTCTTAGGACTAATCCAGAAGTAAGCAAGTCTAAAGAGGTGGGCGTTAGAACTGCTCTTCACCAGATGGTCAATTTCCGCCGGTTCTATTCAGAGTTGGCTCTTGGCCTGATTCATCCCCTGACAGTGGGAAAAAACAGCCAGACCTCCCAGATGCAAGGCACTGCACAAGTGCCCTGAATAGCACGAGTTTCCTGCACGATGGAGACAAGGCGGTTCTAACTGTTCCACAGCAAATGGCATTACCTGAGCTTCTTGACAGGCTGCTCTCCTTAGCAGGTTATCACTATCAAAGGAAACAAAAGATAGTGAAGGTTAGCTTTAATAAGTAGATCAAAATCCAAACAAAACTTGTGTTTTTTTTTTAAATATGTACAACCTTCCCTACAAAATGCCCAAGTGAAAGTTTCTTAAAGACCTTATAACAAATTATGACCATGTCTGAAAAATACTTTTCTCCAAATGAAACACTGTGTTAATTATTTCAGTATAAGGCAGGCAGATTAATGCTCCCTAAAACGTCCATCGTAATCCCCAGAAACAGAGAGTATGTTACCTTACAGATGTGATTAAGTTTAGGGGTGGAGCTGGGCAGGTTATTATGGATTGTGAAGGTGTGCCTAAATTAATCACAGGGAACCTTTGCTGGCTGTGATGGGCAGCAAATCCGATTATGGAACAAAGTTCAGAGAGGCAACCTTGCTGGTTTTGAAGACGGAAGTCAGGGAAGTGGATTCCTCCTAGAAGCTGGAAGGGCAAGGAAATGGGCTCCTCCCTAGAGCCTCCAGGAGTGCAGCTCTTGCCGACACCTTGATTTGAGCCCAGTGAGACCTGTGTTGGAGTCTAACCCACAGAACTGTTAAGATAATAAATTGTGTTGTGTTAAATGACTAACTTTGTGATAATTTGTTAGGGCAGCCACAGAAAACTAATGCACCTACCCTGCATTTTCTTACCAGTGGAAATCCTTAGGTTATTCACCAGAAATAAATCTGATATTTAGTTGCTTCTGCTACTGTTTTATCTAACTCGCTTATTTTTCTTTATAACATTGTCAAACATTCACTAATCATAAATGGAAAATTGTGGCATGAGGCAAAATTTTGGCTTGCAAAAATAAAAATAAAAATTCTGTCAAAATATGTTATCTATCTAACATCAAGGTCTCTAAAATGTGCTTATTATTTATATCATAAGAGCACTTTAAATGGCTGACTGCTGCACTGGTGGCTCAGTTGGTTGGAGCATCATCCCTACATCAAAAAGACTGCGGATGCCCAAGCCGGTTTGGCTTAGTGTTGGCCTGTGAACTGAAGGTCCCAGGTTCGATTCCGGTCAAGGGCACATGACTGAGTTGTGGGCTCGATCCCAGTGGGGGGCTTGCAGGAGGCAGCCAATCAATGATTCTCTCTCATCACTGATGTTTCTCTCTCTCTCTCCCTCTTCCTCTCTGAAATCAATAAATATATATATATATTTTTAAAAAGGTTGCGGACGGCCAAGAGACCTATAAAAAAAGGCTCAACATCACTAATTATCAGAGAGATGAAAATTAAAATGACAATGAGGTATCACCTCACACTTGTAAGAGACATCTCTAATACATGTTGCTGGCCCTGCTGAGATATCTGTTCTTAATTAGGTTGAGGTTAAGAAAACAAGTACCCAGAAAGGATGACCAATAAATAATTTATAGAAAAGAATTAAGAAATGGGTATTTCACTTAAATTCTCTTTTTAGACCTTTTTCGTAACATCAAAATCCTCAAATTTTGCACTTTTACAGTAACTCAAATCTAATTTTGGTATTTAAGTTTGAACTAAAAGAAATTAAAATAAACCACCACTTGCTTTTTGCCACAGGTGCAGTCCAAGGCTGCCCAATGACGTTTCTCCCCCAGCCCGCTGCAGAGCCAGTGTCAGGTTTCAGAGAGCTTTCAGCTCCAACCAGGAAACACTAGCCAAGGGGAGACATCAGTGCTGCCCATCTAACCTCAGATCCCTGTGCCATTAAAACCACAATGACACCGCAAAGTGCACGCTGTCTAACCAAGACCTATGGGCACCAGTCCCTTGTGAAGTCTCACCCGCAGGGACCATTATTGCCAGGCTCAGTCCCCAGTTGCCTGAGTGACACTGCTCCACGACCACCCGGTGGCAAAGGGAGTTAGCTGTACAAGCTTCCTCTCCGCCCTCACCCAAGATCCACTGATATTCATGCAGTCCTCTCCCCAACCCTCATCCCTCTCCATCACGGCCCTTAGTGAATTACTCTAACATCAACAAATACAGGTACATATATACATATGTGTATACGCACACACACACACACACACACACACACACACACGATGAGGAAAATTCAGGGTACAAACTAGTAACACATTTTAAAATAATTAACATGTCCACAACCCTTTATAGTTGACTTGATCTCTCACATTCATAATCTTTTATACAATGACAAGGTAAAATACTGAGCCCTCAGCAACCATGCATCACAGAATACAACTAGGTTCCGTGTGCTAACCTGAGCATTGTGACCAGATCCCCCTGGACTGGAATCCCCAATCCAGCTGCGCCCCCTTACCCTGAGGATGCCGCTTCCAGCCTGGCCGACTGCTCCTCCTACTACCTGCTTTAATGCCTTTTCTAGTACAGGGATTAACCTGTGTCTCCAATCTCTGATCCTACAAACATATCCTGAGGATTACGCTGTACAAGTCCTCTCTGCTTCTATAAAAGCAGAGAATGTCCCTGTCCTTTCCCCAGCCGGCTCCTCCCTTTTCCTAGGGACAGGCCTCTGAAGGTTCCGGCTCCACTGGATCACAGCAGAGACCATCTGACTCACGGTATTTCTGCCACACTGATTCCTGTGGACCTAGCTGGCAAGAGAATAGTCCCAAATATGGACAAGAATATGGGCTAGCACCTTGGATCATGTTTTCCTCAATTCTTTTTCACTAGAAGTAAAATTTTGATGGTTAACTTGTAATTAAGAATATTACTAACGATGTCTCTCTTGAGCTTACCAACACTGCTTATTTTATCAGAGTGCTGTCAAAATCAAAAGACTTTTCTGATAGTTAATTTGCTGAATTTGAATGTGTCAAATGGACTATGCTATCAGTCCTATCTGTGAGAAAGCCAGAATATGTGTCAATTTAGATACTATAGAAGAAAACCTCATTAAATCATACTTTTATTAAATATCAAAAATAGTGTTAACCACCTTGACCTTCCTCTGTGAACCAAGCTGTTTCTAAAAATCAAACATATTCTCAAAGAAAAAAAGATTTCTCCCACTGAGATAATTCTGGTGGTCTGTAGCAAGCTCTGAAAACTATTACAAAAAAGAAATTCCAAAACTGTTTCTGTAACAGCAGCATTGTTGGAATAAAAGAGAAAGTAAGTTAAAATTCACAGAGCAACTACCATGTACTGGGTCCCACAGCACACGGTTTCATAAACCTTGAATCTCTGTAACAACCTGGCACCGCAGGCATCATATTCCCATTTTAACAGATGAGGAAGTTGAGGCCCGGAGAAGGAAAGTGACTTGCCCAAGAGCACGTTGTTACTAGGTGGCAGAGCTGAGATCCAAGCCCATGCCAACCTGACGCTGATACAAATGCTTCAGTGCATTTTCTTCATAATGTCAGACAATACTAGATGGGCAATGATCGTTTGGATGTATATTTTATAGGACATTTATTAATTTCATCACATTACTTCTAGTCTTATCTAATCTAACTTTTAGATATACATTACTTAATATTTGTATAAGCTCTGGTGCATAAAACTGCCCCAAATAATTGGTGAAGCAAACTCGTTAAACACGAAGTGCCAGGTACAGTACAATAAACACAATTTGGTCCTGTCCTGAAGAAACTCTGGACCAAATGACAAAGAACAGCTTTTGGTAAAAATCAGTGGTATAGGAAAAGGCATGTTCTTGATAAATAATATGCCAGACACTATGCTAGGTGACTGGGATATACTGGTAAATAAGCCCAACATTCCCCATCTCCATACAGTTCACTGTTTAGAAGGAAGGACAACTCAACGGGCAATCATCATGTGATTTGACTTCTATCTGCTCCATAAAAGGGACACATTATAAAGGGTAGCTAACCTAGTCTTGAGGAAGTGACCCTGGAGTTGAGATCCAGGGGAGAAATCAAAAGTAACCAGGCAAAAATAACAAGGAATTTAAATCTGGGCAAAGGAAGCAGCAAGTGAAAAGCCCGCAAGTGCTAGCACAGGACTAATGTGGGACCCTGAAGGCAGTGTGGGGCAGCTGGAGGCAGCAGCCCTGGGAGGGGCAGTGAGAGAAGAGGTTTGAGGAGTCAGGGGCCTTTTAAGCGACTTAAGGAATTTGGATTTTATCCTAAGGGCCATAAGAAGCCATTGGAAGGTTTTAAGAAGAGAACTGATGTAACTAGCTTTAATTCCCGAGGGATCATTCTGGTTGCAGTGTGAACATGACGCTGGTCAAAGGAAGGCTATCTAGGGAGGGCTCTTCCAGAATTGCAGGTCGGTAATAACAGCGATGATGACAGGAACCTGGAGCCTGGCAGCAGGGACAGCGTGAAGAGGACAGATTCAGCAGTATTTAGGAGGTAAACTTAAGAGCTGGCTTGTGGAAATTAAAGGAAAGGGAGGGATCAAAGACAGTGCCCGAGTTTCTGCCTTGACCCATTTGACCTAAGCTGGTGCTCTTCACAGAGATGAAATGCAGGAGGAGGTAGGCACAGGTCCAGGAGGAAGCAGCTGAGGTTAGCTCTGGATCTGTTGACCTGAGATAGTGAGCAGACTTCAGGTGGAGGTGTCCAGGAGACAGCTGGAAACACACATCTGGAAGTGCAGTCTGCCATCTTGACTAAAGATATACATGGTGAGAGGAGGGATGAGAGTGGATAATATTGTACGAGTAGGGTGAGCAGTAGAAGCAGCAGAAAGAGATTCGCTGGGCATTGGGACAGCTGTCAGAAAACACCAACTGAAGCCCAAGGAAATTGACATGGCACCTCATCTGAAAGCCAAAGGAAAAATGCGGTGGGACAGAGGAAAAGGTTAAGCACATTTTCCTAATCTCCCATCTTCTCCTTGATGCTGCCTCTACTCTCGACAAACTGCATGTTTTGCTGTTCCTAAAAGACACAATGACTTACCTCTCCAAGGACTGACCATTTTATCCCTCCATCTTTAAGAAATAGAAGGCCAAACACATACCACCCACACCCTTCCCCCACCACACATAAAACTGATTGTCTTAGCTTTCTTCCGTAACTGTGTCTTAAAGTCGTGGATTGGCTAATTCACCACTTAGTCTTCTATAGCACAGACTCACAGATAGAAGGGACTCAATAAATACCCGTTTAATCAATACGGGGCAAATGTTTGAACAGGAGAGACTGACACACTGTGCTCAGAAAGGCTGGCTTTGTCCTGTGGGGAAAACTGAAGGTTATTCTTGGTGTGAGTACTAGTATTTGGCAAGCTTGAACCAAGGGATCAACTGGGATGGTCCTTCAGTGTGATTACCACCAAAGGCAAGAGGAAGCATCACTGTGCTGAGCACAGGAGAGGATTAAAAACTTACAACAGTCTCAGGAGTGTTACTAGAGCAAGATGACCCAAGGGTGTGTGTGTGTGAGTGTGTGTTTGGGGAGAGGGTAATGGAACTAGAATCCTCTAAAAAGGCTAAGCAAGGAACCACAAGAAATGTTCCAGTGGCTGAGACTGGTCATCAGAGAAATCCCTGATTGCTAATGGGTCAAGAATCTGAATGTGAGCTAAAGACCCTGTTCGCCCATGTTCTTTCCTCTTTGCACTGCACCATGCTGTCTCCGGGGTGAACTGTGGTTAAACACAACTTAAAGAGGTGCTACAAGATGTAGTCATATCAGAAAGGGTCCCCAAAGCCCTGCTCAGTCCTCAAATGCGGGTTTTCTTTCTGAGGAATTAGAAGCTTCTGGATTATGAAATGAAAAAGCATGCTGATGTCACTCAGCCCAAGGCTTTAGAGCACACGACAATGCCTGCTTCCACAGGAAATGAGACGCTCTCGATTTATTCTAAGCCATAAATGTTTTATTTATTACTTTAGGACTGCAAGATAAGATAAGTTGTTATTTCAATAACAACTTTACACAGAGAGAAAAATCACATTGATCCATCCTCTTTCCCTAAAACCAGTATTTCCCGCTACAGTCCAGAGGCAAGTCGTACAATTTCTAACACCCGCTTTTCCCTTGGTGTATGCAAATACTTTTTGCTTCACACAAAACACATTTCAAGTTTCGATGTTTATAGCAACGACTTCCACTTATCCAAGCTTTCCAGGATAATTAATCATTACATTGCCAGGGGCGATGCCCACTGGTTGCCCATGTAACAGCGGGAATGGGATAGAAATGGAAGCAAGGATGAAAATGAACCTCAGAGAAGGGATGCTCTTGTGTGCAGAGCAGGAGAGCTTTTTCAAACTACACATCACCCCCCACTTCCCATACACCCACTCCCCACCCACACAGATGATGATTTGGCAGTGAGGCTCTGCATCCATGGGAAAATGCTGACCACGTCTGCCCAAGAGAAAGACGTATACAAAGGGGGAAATGACAATGCTAAGGAAGAACGCCTGACCTTCTGGACCTAAAGATTGTTCCCTCAGATAGGAGAAAATGCGCAGTGTGAGAGGTCAGAAACTCTAAGATAGCAGTAAAAATGTTAATGATTTTTACAAGGATTTTAGGGCCTCCCGGTCTGGTCTTTCCACCAACCAAAGGATGATAGTGTCTTCTTGTTCTCCAGGACTCCCCACCATGTCACCTGCTACTTAAGAATTTATATCTTCTTATCTGTCCTGAGCACAATGAGATAAAGAACTTCCCTAATGTCATGAAAGTAGAAAGGGTCAGGAAGAAATCCTATTGATTACCATACAGTAAGTGGTGACTGTCTTCATTTCAATACCCTTTAGAGTGCATAAAAGAAGGGAGAACATAGGAGCCCCACAGGCAATCACTGGCCTTAAAACTCCATCATCTCTGTTGCTGATGGCAAAAGTTTAGCAAAAGAAAAGGAAAGTTAACAATGTCTATCATCAAATGCAAAGGATGAGTGTGTGGCATTGCTTTCATCTGGACCAGTAAAAAGTAACTACACTTGTGTTCAGGACTTTTGAGGTTAAATGGTACCTCCGAATGGATTTCTTTAGTTTGGTGGTATATTTGGCAATGCAAAAATCAGTATTTTTAACAATAATAATATAAAGCAAACAAGAGCATTTTCCCAAGACTGAATTTGCTGGATTACAAAGGAAGAAGGGGAAGAAGAAAGGGAGAGAGGGAGAGAGGGAGGGGAAGGAACTGTAAATCTACTTTTGCCCCACCCTGTACCTATATGCACTTCAATGTAACAAGCCACTGCTTGTAGGGATTTCAAGTACCTCCTAACTTGTTGGGTTTTCTCCACAACAATTTGCTCCCTCTCCAATTCAGGATAGGAAATTACTTAATGAAAAATGGCATCCCCTGAGGGGGTCTCTCACATAACTCAGCTAATCATTTTGGTCTATTCTGTAGAATTTTTCCTCAACCAAAAAGATGGAAATGGATTCTGTAGGTTATCCCTCCATTCTACTGAGAAAAATGGAAGTGGAAAAGCCTATATCTTCATATCTCACTCTTTAAAAAAAAAAATAAATAAATATATATATAGTCTATCTAATAAAAGAGTAATATGCAAATTAACCATCACTCTGCTACACCCATAAGCCACACCCACAAGCCAATCAGGAGCGAGTATGCAAATTAACCCAAGCAAGATGGCTTCGGACACAGAGAGAGCAGGAGGGAGGCTTGGGTTTCCCCGGTGATGGAGGAAGCCAAGCTTTCCGCACACCCTGCCTGGCCCAGGCCTCCGCTTAAGGCTACAAAGTTTCAATTATAGAAGATAAATAAATTCCAACAAAAATGGTGGCAGCCACAGAGCTGGAGAGAGCAGGAAGCTAGGGTTGCCCCTGGCGATGGAGGAAGCCAAGCTTCTGCAGCCCTGGCCTGCTTTGGCCTCCGCTTAAGTCTACAAAGTTTCAATTATAGAAAATAAATAAATCCCAACAGAAATGGCTGCTGCCACAGAGTGAGCAGAAGGCTTGACTTTGCTCCAGGCTACAAAGTTTCAATTGTAGAAGATAAATAAATCCCAGATACCAGGGTCGTGGCCGGCCTGCAAACTACCACAGGCCCCTCGCCCAGGCCGCCCCAAGCCCCAAGGGAACCCCCACCCTGATACGGGACATCCTTCAGGGCAAACCAGCCGGCCCCCACCCATGCACCAGGCCTCTATCCTATCTAGATTGACCATCACTCCAACACACAAGATGGCTGCCCCCATGTGGTCAAAGATCCTACCCCATGTGGACACAAGATGGCCATCACAAGATGGCCAGCAGGGAAGGGCAGTTGGGAGGGACCAGGCCTGCAAGGGAGAGCAGTTGGGGGCGATCAAGCCTGCAGGGGAGGGCAGTTAGGGGTGACCGGGCCGGCAGAGGGAAGTTGGGGGCAAACAGGCTGGCAGGGGAGCAGTTAGACATCAAGGCTGGCAGGGGAATGGTTAGGGGGTGATCAGGCTGGCAGGCAGAAGCGGTTAGGGGCAATCAGGAAGGCAGGCAGGCAAGCAGTTGGGAGCCAGCAGTCCTGGATTCTGAGAGGGATCCCAGATTGGAGAGGGTGCAGGCTGGGCTGAGGGGACCCCCCCTCCCCCGTGCACGAATTTCGTGCACCAGGCCTCTAGTATATATATAATTGATATTTAGAGAGAGAGGAAGGGAAAGGGAGAGAGAGAAGCATCAATGTGAGACTGAAACATCAATCAGTTGCCTCCTGCATGGCCCCTACCAGGAATCCAGCCCACAACCCGTGCATGAGCCCTGACCAGGAATCAAATCAGCAACTTTTCAGTGCACAGGACAGTGTTCAACCAACTGAGACACAATAGCCAGGGCCACATCTTGCTCTTTTCCTCCTCTTAGAACATGTAATTATTCTATCTTCGCCCTCTTATTCAAGCCTCAGCTTTCCACAAAATATCAATTTCTATCCTACTCCAACATCCTAATATTCATAGGAGCCAAGTAAGTTGGCGGAGTTCCATGGACTGTCTCAGACTGGCTGCTACATTAATGCTCAAGTCCAGTCTGCAACTCCTTCGGATAAGACTTTTGCTGCCACTAAAGGGCATCATTCTTTGAGCTGCTACCACCTACCATTTTTCCAATGATTTCTACCCAGGCATAATTCTCCTAAGTATCCCAGTGACATTCTTTTATGGTTCATTTACTTCTTCTACTTCCTGCTCTTTTTCCCATTTGTTCATTCTCACTCAACACCTCAATTTAAACATTCTATGCCAGATACTTTTCTTCCACTTACTGTATAACATTAACTTTACTAGGCAATCAAAACACTAGCTCTTTCTGTTTTATTGACCATTATACATTTGCATACACAACTACAAACATATACATGTTGAGTGTCGATTATACACAAGGTAACTCGAATCTATAGAGATTATGACAGCTATTCAAGAAGACAAGCTGTCTCCCACCCAACAAGTTATTCTGTATAAACCGTGTGCATAAGGGGTATTTACTTTGGGCTCCAGGATACAGGGTAGATCTGGACAACTTCTGATCTATAAACTCAAATTATATTGTCAGTATTTGTGCTGTTCCATGGCATGACATATTTGAGAAGTCAGTTATTACCTGGAGAGGGGTCAGTGTTAGCATCAGCTATGATTATTCTATCTGCAGTGCTGGGAGCAGCTAAACCGCTGATTTAAATATCACTAAAAATTATAACATCAACAAAACTATAGCTTAAATATATCTCCTGCCCTTCCATCTCAGCGCCCCCGCCCCCGCCCCCGCCCAAATACCAATAAACATGAGGAAGCAACAAAATAATATAGATTTATTTTTTAAAAGAAAAATCTGTTTCTAAACAATCTGCCAAAAGAGCTGAAAGAAAAGGGAACATAATGAAATTACATTGCACTTAAAAAAAAAAAATAAAAAGGTTCCCTGATTCCCAATCAAATCTGGGTTGATAGGCATATTATTTAATTGCTCATAAATGAGCTTCTTTAAATAGCACCTATTAATACCCCAAATTTCAGCATCCACTTATGCACAGAGAGACACACAAACCTTGAAACAGCTAAAAAGTAAAACAAACTGCTTTCTTAAAATTGCAACAAAATCTGAAATGAAGAGAAGCCATGAGGGGGAGAAGCTCTGGCGACCCTCTGCTGCGGCTGAACCAGCCAGGCCCGGACCCCTGACTGCCAAGCCAGGGGCTTCTCCGACGTCACGTAAAACATCTGCTTTGCCCAAAATCCCAGAGATACAGACAAATGAAGCACAAGACATTACTAAAATCATTATCTGTACCAAAAACAAAATAAAACAAAAAACAACACAAAAAACAGGTCTAGTCAATCTCTCTCTACCTACCCACCGCCACTTTAATGGTTATTGTAAGTGCATGCATAATTTCCCCCTGGAATCTAACATTTCCCCTTGGGTATCCTGTCAGGATCTCAAACTCAACATTTCTGAAAGGGAATATACTACCATCTCCTTAAACCAGTTCTCCTGGCAATTTTCCTCGTTAGCCAATTATCCTAGTCCTGAAGCCAAAAAGTGATTTTCCTACCTTCCTCTCCTTGACCCAAACATCCAGTCATCTAGTAATACTAAGGGCTAGCACTTACTGGGATGTAGCTATGAGCCAGGCCCAGTATCAGGCACCTAACATGCATCATCTCTCTCAATCTTTATAACCAACCTGCTAAACAGATCCCATCATCCCCACTACCAAGGTTAACTTAAGTAATTTAAGGTCACATAGCCAATAAGTAGCAAAACCCAAGCCCAACAGAAGTGTATCTGCCTATATATACTGCCCACGCTCAGGTATCATTCACACCATGACAACCTCATACCTGCCCTTTTATTTTTCCTACTTCTAATGCCACCACTCTCGTTCTGGCCTTTCTTACCTCATATGTAAACTACAGATACCCTCTCAACCTTTTAGACTTTCTAATGAAAAAAAAAAAAATGCAACTCTATGCCAGGCCAGTGGCTCAGTTGGTTGAGCGACGTCCCATGCACGAGGAGGTCACTGGTTCCATTCGCAATCAGGGCACATACATGCCCGGGTTGTGGGTTTGATACCCAGTAGGGGGCCTGCAGGAGGCAGCTGACCGATTTTTCTCTTTCATCAGTCTTTCCTATCTCTTTCCCTTCCTCTTTCTGAAATCAATAAAAACTTTTTTTTAAATGCAACTCTACAGTGAAGTCAAATTCTTTGCCAATCTCCAAGATATACTATGCATTTCCATTTCCTGCCTATGTTCAGGTCATTAACATCACCCAGAACACTGTCCTACTCGCTCCTCAAGGCCCGATGCAAATGACACCTTTCTTAGGACACTTTCTCTGATGAGGAGGAAAAAGCCAAAAGAGGAGGAAGGAAGTGCTACTTCTGACAGAGCACTTTCTGTGTGCCAGGCCCATGAGGAAACCTGCATGACCACCCACTGAGGTGGGTAAGCTGTTTACAGACAGAGAACTGACCCACAGGGGTGCGCAGCTGGTAAGGGTAAAGTCCACATTCAAATCCATACACGCAGTTGCTTCTCCTCTTTACTGCGTTACTCTAATGAACTCTCAGGAGCCCCCCTCTTAACTTTCTAGTGGGGGGATGAGGCTAACCCCATCTGAATCCACAGTTTAATCTCAACATCACCCAAAGCAGGACATCAGACCTGTGTACTTACTGACATGACACAGCAAGAAATCCACACATGCTCCAAAGCATTCTGGCCAAAACAATTAAACCTGAATCTGATTATGCCTCCCGAGCAGTGCTCCTCAAATTGCAATGTGCACTCAAATCCCTTGGGGCTCTGGCTGAAGCAGATTCTGACTCAGCAGGTCTGGGGTGGGGCCTGAGATTCTGTATTTCTAAGAAGCCCCAGGAACAACCTGTGCTGCTGGACGACCACCCGTGCTTGGAGTAGCAAAGCCTAGAATCTGGCCCTAATCCCCAGTTTACAAAACAGAGAAATAAACAACTAACTCATGGCCAGGACTAGCAGGAGGGGAGTGAGGCGCTCGCCTCAGGTGCAAAATTCAAAAGAATGCCAAAAAAAACACACAGTAATGGAGATGAATACTTTAACACAAAAATTTAAATGAATGCCAAAAAGCCCCATGGTGCACCCAATATCACAGTTTTAGAATAAAGACAATCAGTATCACTGATTTTTCTTTTTGTCTCCAACTCCAGTATGGCTTCACAGCACTGAACACTGTGTTAGCTGCCAAATGCAGAGTATGAAAAATTCCACAGGGCAATGGAGACCTGCCTGGTTTCTAAAGCAAATCAGTCCTGTAACAAGGAGGGCTGAGGGGTATAGCTTATGAGACAGACACCAAATGCAATCTATGAAACTTGTTTTGATATTGATGGGAACAAAACTGTAAAACAGACAACTGGGTGGCAATAGGGGAAATATAAACAGATTGACTATTGGGTGATATGGGAGATTTTTAATTCTGTAAGGTTCATGATAATGGCATTGTGAATTTTTTAAGTCCTTACTTATTAGAGATAAGGTACTAAAGTATTTATGGATAAAATGATACGAGATAGAATATGTGAGATATTCCAGGATAAAAGTAGAAAGATAACAAGATTAGTAAAATGCTACTATATGCTAAAGATGGAACATGCGGATTCATTATACTATTCTAATTTTTATATTTAAAATTTCCATAACAAAAAAAGTAACTAATCCTTTTATCCTTAGGCAGCCCTCCCATGGACTGAACAACTCACAGCACAGAGGGCCTTCTAGGTCTATCACAGTAGCAGCTGCTTTTTTTAACATGTGCCCCGAGCAGTGATTATCTCACTTAAGTGTCACAATAATGTAGTGAGTTCCTGTGGGTGAAGAAAAGTGAAGTTTAGCAAGCCGGGATAACCTGCCCAAAGCACACATCCAGCAGGTGACTAAGAGAAGGCTGGAGCCCAGGCTGGACTGGGAAGCCCAGGTTTGAAGCAAGACATTATAATATCTATCTGATGCCACACAGGGCTCATGGCATAAGCAACCTCAGCTTACAGTTCTTCCTTTCTCTCGAGCTACCTAACATCGGAGCCATTCTAAGGATTGCCTGGTTTTGAATCATGGCTCTAACAAAACTTACTCGCTGGGTGACCTTGGGCAGCTGACTTAATCTTGCTGTCCTTCAGTTTCTTCATCTGTACAGGGCTATTAATCTCAAACTACTAGGAGATTAATAATCATCTTATAAAGATGTTAGGAAGATCAAATGAGTTAATAATGTAAAGTGCTTAGAGTCGTGGTTGACTCGTGGCAAGAACTGATTAAGTATTAGCTATTATTGTCATTATTCCTAAGTTCTCAATAAAACTGAATGACTCTGAACCCACCCTCCAGCAAATTCATAACCATTTATTTGTATGTCTTCTAAGAATTTGAAAGGTGAGCTCCCACCAATGTTTATGAAAGCCAATGCATAGTAATCTAGATTCAAGTTCCTATGTTCAGAGGATAGAAAAACCTCCAATATTAGAAAAGACCTAGGGACCTGGGACCCAGATCCATCACTACAGAATCACATTTGCTTTGCAAGTTTACTAGTAATGTCGAGGGATTTATGGTGTTGCTAGGATTTAAATATCTCCAAGAAGGTACCACACATTCCTGCTAAGCTGAGAGGCTAGATGCTCCACAGAAATAAGCAGGAGGGAGTCCTGGGTCAAGGCCAAGGTGGGTGGCTGAATTGGTGCCAGCAGCACGGAAACGAAGGAGTAAGCCGAGAACCAGGAGCCAGAACTAAGCAGGAGCACAGTGACTGCTAGCTGCTGAGCCAAGAGGGTTAGTGGAGGAGTTGTGTGCACCGAGGCTCAACAGCCAAAATCATGGGGGAGAGACCAGAGCCAGGATAGCGAGGACAGGTCTCCATCCATGAAAGGAACTAAGAGCTCAAGTCAGATGCACAGTGGTCAGGACTTGCTGGTTTCAACTGCTACGCCCTGCCTCCTTTGAGGCTATGTTCTGCATTTTAAAACTATTCTTTCCCAAACTGTCTTGCTGCAGAGGGTGAAATAAATACAAGGCTCAGATCTTATTAGCCCATCTGGCAGGTCCTGTCTTCCTTCCCCACTGGCTGTCTCTTCTATCATTCATTGCGCCGTTAACAAACATTAATGCAGTCTAACTCCCAAAGTACTTAGTGTGTATTATATCACGTCTACTCACAATCACAAGCATTTATTGAACTCTTGGATCTATCAGGCACTACACTAAGAACTTTAGTGTCATCTCACTTGATCCTTCAGTGATCCAGTGAGGCACTGTTACTATCCCCACTTCATGAATGAACCTGGGCTGAGGAGCCCAAGGTCACACTGCTACAAGTGTCAGTGCTGTCCGACTCCACAGACAACTTTTACACTACACTGCCTCTGCTTTTGATTAACAGACCTTTGCCACTAAAGGGCTAGGAATGAGTGAGAGACTTCTGCAGGTAACTGCTGACATGATGAACTGAACAACCTGGAACACAATCTCCCCAGGGAGACCAGAAAGCTGGGGAAGAGCAGTTGAAGAGGAATGAGCAATCCCTAAATTCTCTGCAAGCTGCTGTGGGGGAATGCAGAGAGAAAAACAGCCCAGGTTTTTTTCTTGACCCTGAGAGAAAGGGAGAAAAAAGGGACATGATCCCCATTGGAGAAGAAAACTTACAAATACAGTAACTACTTGACTTTCGCCTATAAATAAACAATAACTGTACCTAAAGACAAATTAAAAGCAGCAACTAAAAAAGGGCCATATAAAAATAGATTTAATACCTGCACTTTTTCCAAATCTGTTGAAAAAAACTTTTTTCCTTAAAAGCAAACCAAAGTTTACTCCATGTTCATTATTAAAATATTAAAATCAACATTAAAATATAGGCAATTATTATTGTCATATGATTTCTAAGTCAGGAGATATTATTTTCCTTTTAAAGGGCAGAAAAAAGTCAAATGTGTCTGGTAAAACAATTTGCTTGCTATTTAAAACAAGAAATATAAAATACTATGTTCACTCATCTTTGAAATCAAGGAACTTAAAATTCTGTATGTATAAAATAAGAATTATCCTATGATTATCTTCTAGAATATTACTCAGCAATAGAAAGGAACAAACTAATGAACTACAGATAAATACAACAACACGATGAACCTCAAAGCCATTTTGCTGAGAGAAAAAAGCCTTGCCAAGGCTATGAAGAAAAAACATACAGACTGACGGCAGAGTTCTGCATCTTGCTGCGAATCTGAGTTACACAAGTGTATGCATCTGACAAAACACAGCAAATGTACACTTAAGATTTGTATATTTCAAGGAGAAACCAAGATGGCAGCATAGGTAAACACCTGAACTGCTGCCTTGCACAACAACTCCAAAACTACAACTAAAAGACAAAACGGACATCATCCAGAACCACAGGAAGGCTGGCTGAGTGGAAATTCTACAACTAGAAGGAAAGAGAAAAGGACACTGAGACTTACAGGAGCTGTGGAAGTAAAGGTAGCGGTACGGAGGCACGCGAGGAGAGGGCTGGCAACTGAGTACGCAGCTGGCGTTTTCAAGCGGGAGGGAGACAAAAGCTCCTGACTGCTCTGAACTCCAGTTCTGGGCGAGACTCTGGGGACCCAGACTCATACGGGGAGAAACTGGACTGTCTGACAGCAGGTGGAACTCGAGGGCAGCTTTCTCTGAGGTGCTTACAGTGATTACCAAGGGACACTGAGACCTGGGGGCCTCTTAGGGCAGGGCTGACGAGAAGCCATTGCTGTTTGCTCCGCCCTGAGACTCCGCCCCATCCAAGCTGTGTGCAGAGGCTTTTGCATATGAATGGCCTGATCCTTTGAAAACTAAACTTATCTAATAAACTGCAGCTGAGTCAGTGAGACCCAGAACATCCAAAAGAAGGCCCAAGGCCCCGCAGCAGCTTGCACAGTGCTTCACAGTTGGGCCTCATCTGGGCACCTCCAAAACCCAAACAAAGAAGAGGAATCTGCAGATCTCTCCGTAGCTCCTGCTGAGTGGCCTCAGACAGAGGCTAAATTAGCACCTCCTTGGAGATCCAAGAGCCAGTGTACCCAGGGATCAGAGTGGGACCATACAGATTACAACTCCTCAGATCCATAAGGGACACACTCAGGGGGCAAACTCAGTGAGCACCAAAGCCCCAATGAAGCAAGTCTTGCTTTATAAGGGTACCTCCAGCACAGAAGTTTTCTCATCGTAAACACAGCTGAGCCTCACAGCCAATTGGCCTGAAAGTCAATTCCCCCCATTGATACCAACAATAATAAAGGCTTAACTACAACAAGACTGTGCACACAGCCCACAAAGGGGTGCACCAAGAGTGTCCACCTCAGGTAACCGGGGAGGCTGAGCCACTGGGCCCTATAGGACACCTAGCACACAAAGCCACTCTATCAACTCAGGGAAGCAGCCAAAATGCAGAGACAAAAAAAAAAAAAAAAACAGGCCATAAATGAAAGAAATGGAGGAAAGCAAACGACTGGATATAGAGTTCAAAACCACGGTTATAAGATTTTTCAAGAATTTTCTAGAAAAGGCCGATAAATTTAGTGAGACCCTTGAGGATATGAAAAGGGACCAACTAGAAATTAAGCATACACTGACTGAAATAAAAAAATAATATACAGAGATCCAACAGCAGACTAGAGGATCACAAGAATCAAGTCAAAGATTTGAAATACAAAGAAGCAAAAAACACCCAACTGGAAAAGAAAAAAAGAATCCAAAAATATGAAGACAGTATAAGGAGCCTCTGGGACAACGTCAAGCATACCAACATCAGAATTATGGGGGTGCCAGAAGAAAAGAGAGAGCAAGATACTAAAAACCTATTTGAAGAAATAATGACAGAAAACTTCCCTCACCTGGTGAAAAAAATAGACTTACAAGTACAGGAAACGCACAGAACCCCAAACAAAAGGAATCCAAAGAGGACCACACCAAGACACATCATAATTAAAATGCCAAGGGCAAAAGACAAAGAGAGAATATTAAAAGCAGCAAGAGAAAAGCAGTTAGTTACCTACAAGGGAGTACCCATACAATTGTCAGCTGATTTCTCAACAGAAACTATGTAGGCCAGACGGGAGTGGCAAGAAATATTCAAAGTGATGAATAGCAAGAACCTACAACCAAGATTACTCTACCCAGCAAAGCTATCATTTAGAATTGAAGGTCAGATAAAGAGCTTCACAGATAAGAAAAAGCTAAAGGAGTTCATCACCGCCAAACCAGTATTATATGAAATGCTGAAAGGTATTCTTTTAGAAGAGGAAGAAGAAGAAAAAGGTAAAGATAAAAATTATGAACAACAAATACATATCTATCAACAAGTGAATCTAAAAATCAAGTGAATAAAAAATCTGATGAACAGAATAAACTGGTGAATATAATAGAATCAGGGGGCATAGAAAGGGAGTGGATTGACAATTCTCGAGGGGAAAGGGGTGTGAGGTGTGCGGGAAGAGGCTGGACAAAAATCGTACACCTATGGATGAGGACATTGGGGGGGTAAGGGCAGAGGATGGGGTGGGAACCGGGTGGAGGGGAGCTATGGGGGGGAAAAAAGAGGAACAATTGTAATAATCTGAACAATAAAGATTTATTGAAATGAAAAAATAATATAAAAAAGAAAAAAGATTTGTATATTTCATTGTAAATGTTATAAGGGAAACAAACTATAAATAAATATTGAGCTCTAATTACTGCTATGCATATTCAAATATTTAGGTGGAAGTACACTGATGTCTACAAATTACTTTGAAATGCATCAAAAAGTAAGATTGAGAAAGAGATGCAGAGATGGATAGATATGTGATAAAGCAAAGAGAGCAAAATCTGGAATACAGGTAGTAGATAGGTCAGTGTTTATTGTAAAATTCTTCCAACTTTGCTGATGTTTGAACATTTTCTTGGAATATAGGAAAAATATACTTTTCTATATATTACAAACAGGAAAGGCAGCTAAAAAAAAAAGGACAAAAAAGTAAAAGGCAGAGTGGAAGGTAAGTAAAAAGGAGAACAAATTAAAGAGTCAGACAAAAATATAAATTAAAACGTATACAGAAAACTGAGGGCATGGAGTAAGAACCTAAACACTTTTTTTAAAATCTTTTTTTTTTAAATATATTTTATTGATTTTTTACAGAGAGGAAGGGAGAGGGATAGAGAGTTAGAAACATCGATGAGAGAGAAACTTCGTTCAGCTGCCTCGTGCACACCTCCAACTGGGGATGTGCCCGCAACCAAGGTACATGCCCTTGACCGGAATCAAACCCGGGACCCTTCAGTCCACAGGCCGATGCTCTATCCACTGAGCCAAACTGGTTACGGCAGAACCTAAACACTTTGCAATGAGTGTCTTGGCCCTTGGACAATGTGCCTAGAGTCACCACTAATCTATATTAAATGCTAATAAATGTCTTCTATTTTATTAAGGAGCTTCATTCCATCTGAGCAGATAAAAATGCAGCAGGCTCTGGCCAGTGTGCTAAGTGGCTAGAGCATCAGCCTGTGCACAGAAGGGTCTTGGATTCGATTCAGGTCAAGGGCATGTACCTGGGTTGCAAGTTCGATCCCCAGCCCGGTTGGGGCATGTGAGGGAGGCAACCAATTGATGTCTGTCTCTTTCTCTCTTTCCCTCCCTCCCTTCCTCCCTTCCTCCCTTCCCTCTAAAAATCAATGAAAAAATATCCTCTGGTGAGGATTAAGAACAACCACAACAAAAATGCAGCAGGAACATAACAGAACAGTACAGCTCTGATAAAGTTATATGAAAGGCATTTAAAAGGTAATGTCATCAATAAATAGCACAGTGTATATACTAAAGTGAACATTGCTCTCCAAAGTTGTCACAAGCAAAGAAATTATTTGAGATTTGGAGCATGATTTACCTGGGTCCAAATTCCCATGTCATGAATAAGTAGCCATATGACTTCAGACAGTTACTAATTCCTCTGAACCTCAATTTCCTTATCTGTGATATAGAAATATTAATACCTCTCTCACAGGGTGATTTTGAGGATTAAATGAGACCATATACATGGAAATGACTAGCCCAGCACCAGATACAAAGTAATTCTTCATTAGATATTGTTTTTCTTTCCTCCTATTCTAATAATGCCATCATTGCTTAACATAGTTTTGTGACACATTTTCTGAGTTATTGGTCAGGTGAAGCCAAGTGTTCCAGGTAGAAGAAAGAAAATGCACAAAGGCAGAGATGGGGACAACAGCAAAGAGGCCTTCTTTTAAAGACTGCTGGAGCACAGAGGTGGAGTTTAAGGTTATGGAGGGAGGATGAGAAGGGATCAGAAAAGACCAGAGAGGAAGACAAGGACAGAAACAGGAAGGGCCATGCTAAGGAAGTGGGTCTTTGTCTTCTAGGTATTGGAGAGCCATTTATGGGCTGTCAGTGGAAGAGTGACAGGGTCAGAGTTCTCTTTTAGAAAGAATATTCTGATGGCTGTACAACTCCAGGGACACTGTTAACATAGAATGTCACCAGAAACAAGACATGGACTAGAGAAATATTCTGACTCCAAAATCTAAATATCACACCCGAAAACACTAGTGTGGCTATGATCACCTAACAAGTAAGTAGAATGAGAATGGAACCTGGGGGACATCAACTTTTATTTAAGGGACCAGCAGAGCAAAAAGACACCCCAAAGAGAACTAAAGAGGATATGATCAAAGAGAATCAAATGTGGCAGATATGGATTGAAAAGTAACCACTGAGCCCTGGACGGGTGGCTCAGTTGGTTGGGCGTCATCCCATGCACCAAAAGGTCACGGACGCGATTTCTGGTCAGGGCACATACTTAGCTTGTGGGTTCGATTCCCAGTGGGGGTGTGTACAAGAGGCAAGTGATCAATGTTTCTCTCTCACATCAATGTTTCTCTCTCACATCAATTTCTCTCTCTCTCTTTCTCTCTCTCTCTAAAAATCAACAAAAACATATCCTTGGGTGAGAATTAAAAAAGAAAAGTATCCATTGATTTGAATAACTAAGGAGCTATTACTAACCTTGTCAAGAGCAGGTTCAACCAAATGATGGCATAGAAACCAATCTATACTAAGCTTATTCTAAAGTGGAGACAGAGACTGCAAGTGTGAAGTACACTTTCAAAAATGGTATAAACAGAAGAGAGAGAGGTAGTAAATAAATGGGGATACACAGTTGGGAAATGACTTAAGCTATAAAGTTTGACAAAAGGGGGGAGGGGGAATAAGTAGGAAAAATGAGGTTAAAGATACAGTGAGGAAAAGGATAATCATGAGAGGGGGAAATGGGATGCAGATCAGGGCTGGCAAGGCTGGCCTTGGGCAGGAGGATACCAACCTCACCCAATTCGACAAAGAACAAACGTGTGTACACGGGCAACTGTCTAGTGTTCTTTATTTTCTCCTTGAATAGGAGTTAATGTTGTCTAAGAATGAATATGGAAAAGGCAGAGCAGGAAACTGAAGAAATCTGGGAATATATCAAAATAAATTTGTGGAAAAGTGACGAGTAACCTGGCTATAGATTTCGTGTATAGTTAGTTCTCTACAGGAACATCCAACAGCCTGGGGTTGTGAATTCCGAAGTGGCCAGGGATTTTGCCCCCTGACTCAGATCTACATTCTCTTTTTTTTAAAATATATTTTATTGATTTTTTCAGAGAGTAAGGGAGAGGGATAGAAAGCTAGAAACATCGATGAGAGAGAAACATCGACCAGATGCCTCCTGCACGCCCCCTACCGGGGATGTGCCCGCAACCAATGTACATGCCCTTGACCGGAATCGAACCTGGGACCTTTCAGTCCGCAGACCGATGCTCTATCCACAGAGCCAAACCGGTTTCGGCAAGACCTACATTCTCATACTTGTTCCTTCCTCCATAAATAAAATATATGACAAGTACCTTCTCTGTGCTGGGCCTTGGGAACAACACTGAGAAAGATAAACAAGACCTCTGCTCTTTAGAGTCTGATGATATTAAAGAAGAAATGGAATAATTACAATAGTAATGAGCATTACAGAGAAGTTCACAGTGCTATGAAGAAAATGTAGGAAGACTGACTAACCTAGACTGTCTCCCCACACAGGGAATAAATATTTGAGACCTGGAGAAATGGCAGAGGACTGTTGTTATGTGAAATGGGAAGAGTACGGGAAAGAATTCCATGAGAGAACAGCATATGCAAAGTCCCTTCAAGGAACCCTGAGACAGAAAGAACATGTCACTTTGCAAGACTTGAAAGTTCTCTATGCTACAACGTAGAGTGTGGCAAGGCTAGCAATGTATACACACGGGGCCAAATCATGTGCAGCTGATAAGAATTTTGAACTTGAGTCTAAAAACAACAGCAATCTGCACTTTTGATAAGTATATTCCAGAAATGGTGTGCAAAAATGATTAGAAACAGACAAGAGTAGATGCAAGGAGTATAGTTAGGAGCCATTTAATAAGAATCCAGGCCAGAGATGATGATAGTAATATGGACAAAGGTGGTGACAGTGAGGACAGACAAAAGAAATCGAATTAAGAGATGTAAAAAAAGCAGAATTTATTAGAATGTATAACCTGAATGTGGGGAATAAGTATGAAGGACAAATGGAAGATGATGTTCAAATTTTTAGTTTGGGAAATGAGTTGGTGATGAGTGGTACTAATCACTGAGAAGGAAGAGGTTGAATGGGAAACCTTTTGATTATATTACTTAGTCTGTTGATTTGGAGACACCTGTGAAGCATCCAAGTAGACAGGTAAGGTAAGCAGTTGAATACATACACAGGTATGGACCTCAAAAGGTATCTTTATGGAAACATAAACCAGGGGTTTGTCTACATACAGCCAAACTGAAGCCATTGTGAGTGGAAGAGACCATGTAAGGAGAAGAGGGCCAAGGGCAGAATCCAAGATAACCACTTCCCTACTACTTGCTAGATGGAGGAGTAAAAGATGAGAAAGAACAGCCAAACATATAGGAGGAAAAACAGAAATTTGGGAGTTAGACACCAAGGAAAAAAGTGTTTCACGGAGGGTCAACTATGTCTAAAGCTGCGTGATCAAAAAGAATGAAAAATAAAACTGGTGAAAATAATTCTAATGAAGATGATGAGAAGCATAGGGAAACAGAGAAAACCTATTCAAAAACTTTAAATGAAAAAGAGGAGGAAATGAGAGACTGAAAAAGCCAGGCGAGAACATGTGAAAAATGGAGTTAGGGAGTGAGGTGTTAGTTGAATCAAGAGATCTAGGATAGGAAAAATGAAAGGGTATATATTTGGACAAAAATGGAGAGTCCAAGGGACAAGAGGTCTTGATAACATTGAAAGTAGAAGGGAAGAAAACTGGACTAATAGAAGGTCATATGAGAAACTACGATACTGAAGCTTCATATTTCCAAAGTGGAACAAGGGCAAGAGTTCAACCAATGAGAGTGCTTGGAGTGGAAATAGGGCAGAATAATAGAGAGAGCCCCAATAATAGATGAAGTTAGAGTGTCAGATAGGTCACGCACATGAACACTCAAGGCACCCAGGAAGCTAACAACACTTAGAGAGAAAGGCCATTGATAATCCAGGCACCTAAGCCTAGTGTAGGTGAGATACCAGAAAGCTGGAAGGTTTACAGTTTTATGATATAGCCTCAAAGGAGAAGAGATTTTTATAAGATGAAAGATGAATGATTTGGAATAGGTTCTGAGGATCTAAGAGAATGCCAACCCATTGAAGGGGCAGGGCAGCTTCTACTCAAAAGAGCTGTAGGGTAAAAGTTTCTCAGGAAAGCCCTGGTTGGTTTGGCTCAATGGATAGAGCGTGGGTTTGCGGACTGAAGGGTCCCAGGTTTGATTCCAGCCAAGGGCACATGCCTGGGTTGTGGGCTCGATCCCCAGTAGGGGGTGTGCAGGAGGCAGCCGATCAACGATTCTCTCTCATCATTGAATTTTCTATCTCTCTCTCCTCTCCCTTCCTCTCTAAAATCAATACAATATATTAAAAAAAAAAAAAAAAGCTTCTCAGGGAAAAAGAAACTAGATTAGTATAAAGAAAGAATGTGAGGACTGTTATATGACAAACTTAGGTATATATAGATTTTTTTTAAAAAAGACAATAGAAATTATCTCAACATAATAAAGACCATATGTGCAAAGCCAACAGCTCACATCATACTCAACAGTGAAAGATTTAAAGGTTCTCCTTTAAGATCAGGAACAAGACAAGAATGCCCACTCTTGCCATTTCCATTCAACATAGTACTGGAAGTCCTACACAGCAATTAGGCAAGGAAAAGAAATAAAAGGCAGCCAAATTGGAAAGCAATAACTGAAATTATCTCTGTTTGCAAACATGATCTTATATGTAGAAAATCCTAAAGATTCCATGCAAAACAACAACAAAAGTTAAAATAACTAAATTCAGCAAAGTTGACAGATACAAAATCAACATGCAAAATCAGTTGCATGTTTATACACTAACAATGAACAATCTGAAAAAGAAAATAAGCCCTGGCTGAGTGGTTCAGTTGGTTGGAGCATTGTCCCAGACACCAAATGTTTGTGGGTTTGATTATTGATCAAGGCACATACCTAGGTGGCAGTTTGATCCTTGGTCCCTGGTTGGTGTGTGGGTGGGAGGCAACTGATCAATATTTCTCTCTCACATCGCTGATTCTCACTCTCTTCCCCACCCCCTTGCTCTCTGTCTAAAATCAGTAAAAACATAACCTTGGGTGAGAATAAAAAAGAAATTTCATTTAAATAAATGAAAAAGAAAATAATTCTATTTATGATAGCATTAAAAAGAATAAAATATTTAAGAATAACTTAACCAAGGAGGCAAAAAACTTGTACATTAAAAACTACAAAACACTGCTGAGAGAAATTAAAGATGACACACATTAATGGAAAGATAACCCATGTTCATAAATTGGAAAACTTAATATTCATAGTACCCAAAGTGATCTATAGATGCAATGCCTATGAAAATCTCAGTGGCATTTTTTGGCAGAAATAGGAAAAAAATTCCAAAATTTATATCTAAAATTCTAAAATTGAAATCTCATGGGACCCCAAATAACAAAGTTCAAAGACTCACACTTCCTAATTTTAAATCATATTACAAAGTTATAGTAATCAAAAAAATAATAATATTGGCATAAAAACAGATGTGTAGAACAATGGAACAGAATAGAGAGCCCAGAAATAAATCCAGGCATATATAATTAAATGATCTTCAATAAGGATGCCAAAATAACACAATTGGGGAAAGACTCAAAATGAATTAAAGACCTAAATGTAAGACCTAAAACTATAAAACTTTTAGCTGAAAACATATGGGAAAAGCTTCATGACACTAGATTTGGTAATGATTTCTTGGATATGATCCAAAAGCAGAGGCATCAAAAGCAAAAATAGATAAGTGGAATGACAGCAAACATAAAAACTTCTGTGCATCAAATAATACAATCAACATAGTGAAAAGGCAATCTATGAAATGGGAGAAAATATTTGCAAGTCATATATCTCATAAGGGATTAAACAATGCATAAATTCAGCAACATAAAACCAAATAACCTGCCTTTTTTTTTTTTAATGGTCAAAGGACTTTGACATTTCTCCAGAGAAGATAAATGACCAAGATATTCAACATCAGTAAACATTAGATAAATGAAAATCAAAACCACTAGATGCCATATCTCACCCATTAAAATGGCCCCTATAAAAAAAATAAAAACAAACACAGAAAATAATTAGTGTTGGTGAGGATGTGGAGTAATTGGAGCCCTTGTGCAGTTGGTGGGAATGTAAAATGATACAGCTGATATGGAAAATAGTATAGAGGTTCCTCAAAAACATTAAAAATAGAATTACCATATGATCCAGCAATCCCACTTCTGAGTATACTAGTGGCCCGGTGCACAGATTCGTGCACATTGAAAGTAAATTAATTAGAAGAAATATTTTAATATCGCTATTCGTCCTTTCTCTATAATAAAAGTGTCAACCAAATTCATGATTGACAATGACAGATCAAAACACACATGTGCAATTGCCACCAGTGAGAGCTTTATATGGATCGTGCATGCGCAAGTCAACTTAGCCTTTTATAGATATAGAATAAACTTGCTTAATTAAACCTGCTTTCTGATGTAGCTGAACTTTTTCCAGCCTAGTGAAGCACTCCAACTTCTCTTTCAGGTAATTGTCAGCAACACAGCAATAAATGTCAACATGAAGCAGATTATTATTGTAGATCATGCAGGGAGAACAAAGGTAAAATATTTAACTACAGCAGTGTTTGACTATATTTTGCGCAGTGAGAAAACCTGAAGTCATTTTCAAGGTCCACCATTTCTTACTTCTTTTCAGTCGGGTCAAGTTTCTAAACTTTCTAAATCTCCGTTTTCCAGCTAATGAAAAGAAAACAGGATTCCACCGAGTCTCCTATCTACCAACTCCAGGACTTCTGTGAGGATCAAATGAGATGAGGCACAGGAAAACACTTCACAGACATTTGGTTAAAGTGTGAAATATTTGCACCTGGCTATAAAGCAAGTCGTGTTCCTGGGCTGAAGAAACTGCAAGGAGGCTAGTCGTCGCTAGGGAGAGGAAGCCGGGCATTGCTACATGAGGTTATTACCCGGAGCCCACAGTGACCATTTCCAGGCTGGACTGTGGGCCACATTTTGCACCATGGGGTCTTGGCAGTGTCGGCTGCAATTTGGTGGGCTGTCCCTCCAGGGTGGTGGCGGGGCCTGTGTCCCACTTGGGGGAAGCTGAGTGTTGCCTTGTGGGCACCAGGTCCGCAGTGCCAGTGCGCATCATAGCAACCAGTCAGGTTGTCGAACACTTAGCATGTTAGCCTTTTATATATATAGATAGATGCCTGAAAGAACTGAAAACAAGATCTCAAAGACACAGCTGCATACCCTAGTTCACTGTATTAGCATTAGTCACACTAGCCAAGAGGTTAAAATAACCCAAATATCCATCAACAGATGAATGGATAAAGAAAATGTAGTATTGGGGTCGCCACCCAGCTTCCCCTTTGTACAACACAAAATCAAACCACTGCTCCTTTGTGTGTGAAATTAAAGAGAGGTTTCTGGCTTGCGTGGACACCAAAGAAAGGGACTATCACTACTTGCTCCTGGGAGAGGTGCAGAAAATGTAACTAAGACCTTGTCTATACAAAAAGAAATTGACAGCCAGTTTGAAATGGAATTGCCATGGCCTAGAGCAAAGAATATCCCTACATGATATTATTCTACAATGTCATTATAATTTTCCCCAGATTTGTATTAGCCCCATTACCTATAATAGTACATCGCACCCTTGGGAATCAATAAAAAATCATCTTTTTGGTGATTGGAGACAAAGGTAACACATCTCTTGATAATTTAGAATTACAACAGCATAATGTACAATTATCCCAAACAAACTTACAAACCAATTCTTTGAATGTCTGGCAGCAATTTAAAAACGACGTGAAAGGATTTAATCCCTTCCACTGTGCAGAGGGCCACCTGGGAAGGCACTTGAGCATTCTATATTGGCACCTCTTGCCCTTTTTGCCAAGAGGGACCCTCTTCTTGTGGTCCAGTTGCCCACAGCTGTTGCCTGAGCTTTCAGTCCATGCCGAGGTTGAAGCATCATGATAGCTGGTACCATGGATCTGTTTCTCACCCAGTGGGGTGAGCTGGGCCCCCCCCCCCTGGAGAAGAAACCTGGGTTCCCCAAGATATGTGATCAGTGCCAGGGCCTCGCCAGCAGGCGAGGGGATCCCAAGGCAGGTGCTGGGCGTGGAGGCCATGGGGGCACAGGATACCAAGGAGACAGAATTGAACCTCACATCACCCTGCTTGGCCCCGGATGATGGCTGGTTAGCCAGAGACGGGTAAGATTTCTCAGGGAAGGAACAACCTAAGACAGGCACAGTTGCAGAGGGGCCATCAGGAGAGAACTTGGGGGTCAACAAAGGTGGGGCACAGACCCTTACCCCCCTCAACTTTGTAGGCGCCTGAACCTTCACCCCTTCTGAGGGAGGTCTCCTGCCCCCATGGCTGCTTCGCTTCCCATGCACAGCTCAAATCGGGACCCAGATAACAAACAGAGACTTGGCCGACAGCAGATGCCCTCTCACTGCAACAAGACTTGTTTGAGATGACTTGTAGCCATGGCGTGGGGAAGTGGGTTTTTGATATCCAAATCCAGCCTAGAACCAGGAATGTTCAGGGTCTACTCAAGAAGGCAAATAATCCTTTCCACTAATATACACAGGGTAAAATAAGATTGCTGTTAGAGTGTTGAGTTTGACAGTAGAATAGTAGTCAAGTTTTCAGAGTAATTTAAATTGGCTAATTGAAACAAGCGAATATTCTAGAAAAACTGAATGTACTGTACCAAAAGCTGTTCTTAAAGTGTTAACAAAAATTTTGATTGGCAATTCATCTCATGGTAAAATTGCATAACATGTAATGAACTTAAAGCAGTCATATTTTAGTGCAAAAAATTAAAATCTAAAAGCTATCAAGACTACATTATAAAATTCCCAAAAGCCTCCTAATATTTAAATTTTTTAAAAAAAGAGGGTGATAGTAGAAGAATATCACGTAAGGAGAAATATCCTGTAAGTAAATTACATCTAGAAAATTTTTACTTTAGAAAATTAAGTTTAATTTGTAATGCTAACAGCAAGAAACCTATGAAAAACACACATGGTATCAAAACAAGCCAGAGGAAAATCATTTGGGAAAAAAAAAAAAAGAAAAGAAAAGAAAAAGGATCCCAAGTCAAATTTATAGAAAATATTCCTTTACTAACTTTTGGTCGAGAATATGTTCGTATATTTTCAGAAAATAACTCCAAGACCATGTGGATTCCTGCAATAGAGAGAAATTGACAGGACTGCTCCAGCCATGAAGACAGAAGAGAAACAGTTCAGAGATGGAAGACGCTGACAACGCCTTGCCATACTAGCAGACAGCAGCTGTGCGCCGCTAAAGGATGCCCAGGACCAAACCAGAGACAGTCGGACCTCCATCACTACCATTTGTCCACCACCCAGAACTGAAATATCATTGCTGACATGTACACATAAGGAAATGTTCGACATTGAAATTGGGACTCAAAAGAACTGTTGGCCCAGAAAGAAACTCACTACAGACTGATTCATTTGCCTCTCAGCAAATAATCATTATGGCTTGTCTCATTTTCGGTTCTTATAAGTGTATTTCTTGTATCACATGATCTCACGCATCTAAGGGAAATAATGAACAACATAAGCTGAAGAACAAAAACAGACACGGTGACAGGGAAGCATCGATCAGACTGTCAAACCTCAGAGGGAAGGCAGGGGAGGGTGGGGGGAAGGGGGAGAGATCAACCAAAGGACTTGTATGCATGCATATAAGCCTAACCCAGTGATGGGCAACCTTTTGAGCTTGGTGTGTCAAACTTCGCCAAAAAACTGAGCATAACTCGGGTAGTATGTCACTTTGAGGAAAAAACATTATTTCGCAAATGTTTCATCCTCAGGAGCAGCAAATGTTTCATCCTCGTGTCAGTGGCTACGTGTGTCAGTGCTGACACGCGTGTCATAGGTTCGCCATCACTGGCCTAACCAGTGGTCATGGACAACAGGGGGGTGGGGGCATATGTGGGGAGGGGTTTGGGATGGGAATAGGGGGATGAGGACAATTATGTGGTACCATAACCAATAAAGAAATTAAAAATTAAAAAAAAGAAAAAGAAAATGTAGTATATACATATAACAAATATTAGTCAGCCTTAAAAAAAGAGGAAAAGTCTGCCATATGCCACAACATGGATGAAAATTAAGGAAATTACACTAAAAAAATAAGCAAGTCACAAAAGACAAATATCATGTGATCCCATTTATACGAGGAATATAAAGTAGTTAAACTAACAGACACAGAAAGTAGGAGGGTGGTTGCCAGGGCTGGGGGAGGAGGAAATGGGGAGTTGTTGTTCAGTGGATAGAGTTTCAGTTTTGCAAGATGAACAAATTCTGGAGATTTACTGCATAACATTGTGAATGTACTTAATACCACCGAACTGTGTACTTAAAAAAAAAAAATGAGGCCTTTAATGCTGGAGACTTAATGGGACTACACTGACAAGAAATTACTGTGGCACCTCTAAAAGACATCCTGAACAGAGGACATGGTTATTTCCTCAAATCTTCATTCACCTAGTAAAAGAAACAGCAGTAATCCTCAGGTTCTCCCTGATGGAGCTTGCCAAGGACTACACTGGGTGCTCCTGCAAAGGAAACCCTAATTCCTACCGTGGCAGAGGTATAAGAAGCTGATAAGGAGAAAACCCCAGGCCCCAAACGGTGTCACTCATGCCCATGATAGCAAATCCAGACGTAAGACCTGCTCCAACTGCAGTTTCAACTTTGCCCAGAAACATAATCTTAATCACTCAGGAATTTTCTGGTCAAGAACCAGTTAACTGTCACATGGCCTTCTCCATCCCCCATACATAGAAGAGGCATGATTGAACCCTTCCCATTCTCTTCCACCACTACCCCTCCCAAAAAAACATCCTGGAGCAAAATGAATCCTTTATTTTGTTACTAGCTCCCCAGCCCCTCTCTTCTTCCTATCAAAACCTTCCCCTTCATACATCCCTTCAGAGCAGCCTTCTAGCTGCTAGAAGGGGTGCTTACTGCCTGACTCGGAATCTCTGAATTCATTAGATCTTCATATTTATTCAGTTGAATTTTGTTTTTTAACAGAGCCTTTCCTTGAGGACTCCAGCGTAGTTAGAAAAGGGAGGAAAAGGCAAACACCATATGCTTCATATTCCGTTTGTTAAAGCTTTCCTCCACCCTTTTCCTTTTTATCTATTACCAACTTCAAGCTCCTCAGGCCTGTTCTTTATACACTAGCTAATGGAATTCAAGTGCTTAGCATTGAGGATACTTAGAAAGAAAGGGGGGAATGTTCCATCTTCTCTACAACTGCAAAATACTAGACCCTGTGCTGCATCATAAAATTATCCCTGCCGTGGAGAACCGAGAATGTTCACAAAAGCATCAGTGCGGATCTCCTTTCTAATGTGGAGACCATCACAAAGCCTCGCTGCGCGGTCTTCTGTTTGATAAGCAGTCACTGAACACACCTGGATCGCAGAGAGACTTGCTATATACTTAAGATGTAGCCCTTAATCCCCCAAAAGCCTGTAAATTGTTCTTTTAATAACCTGCATAATTTTTATGTAAAAATTCTATTTATTTAAATCTTATTACCATATTAAATCAGAAGAGGAGCTCAGGCACTCTCTCCTCCCTCTAGGCCTGAAGGCTAATAAAACCGGGGCTCTGCAGAATTCCTTATTTAAACAAAAGGTTTGAAAGTCTTTGTCTCATTCAAATTAACCCAGGCTAAAGGGACAGATGAGGAAAGTCGCAGGGGTTGGAGGAAGCAGATTCAGTAACTGTCCAGCAACCAGAGTGATAAGAGACCCAGAGGCTATAGTAAGAACTGAAGGAGTAAAACTGCGAGGAGCCTGAGTCCCAGTCCCTGTCTACTATTGACCTGGCAGGAGACTTTTCTCTCTCGAGGCGGGGCCTTAAGTTTTTCCCCTTCCCATCTCATGACTATAATCTATATCAGTGCTAGTAGCTCCACATAGTTCCATTTTATAGAACTGGTTACAAGAAGCCTTTGTCTTTGTGGTTTCAATGCCTGTTTTTCTTTCTACACCACAATGTTTTATAGAGACAAGCCCAGCTGAATGACATTTTAACCTTCGGCCCTTTGGACAGTTTTGCTGTGGGAGGTGAAGGTGGGGTGGGAGGGGGGCTCTCAGATATTTACCAGTGTTTTTCATACAGCCAGTGGCCTCCCCATGACAGCAGACAGATTCCAGCTGCAGTTTTCTTCCAATGGTTTCGAAGCTTTGTAAAGAACATAGTCATCTTCTATTGATTTGCTAGGTTACAGAGGCAGAAAAAGAAAAAATATACACGATTATCCAAGGTCAGCATGCAGTCCCTACGAATCTGTCTTTCATTCGTTCAACCACTCCCTATCCCCCTTCCCTTGCTCTTTTCCTTCTTGCGGCCTCTCTGGCCTCTTCCCATCTAGTCTCACAGTCTTCATCTCCTCACCTGCCCACCTACCTTTTAAAATTTCTTTCTTCACTTCTTCTCACCTAAAACTACACTGTTTCCTTCTCTGATCACTTTTACCTTAGGAGGCAGGAGGGGCAGAAAAATAAGAAGGAAATTCTAGGCTTCTTGTTTTTCCTTTCTTCTTACAGTCACTGTGAGAGTATTTGTCAATCTATTATATGTATACTAGAGGCCTGGTGTACGAATTTGTGCACCGGTGGGGTCCCTCGGTCTGGCCTTTGTGCCAGGACCCCTGGGGGATGTCAGACTGCCAGTTTCAGCCTGGTCCCACAGGAGTCTGAAAGAGTCTGAGAAAACAGTAGAAGTGGAAAGGTCACTCTGACCTCCTCCCCTACCTCACCAACTAGCCTGAAACCGGTCAAAAAGCCCTGTGAGAGGTGCCCTCTCTTTACCTAGAGGAAAAGAGCATCCTTCTCTCCCAAGACAAGGGATGCCAAGAAGAATCCTTGCAAGCAGCCCCTGCTAAGTTTCTGATTTAGGACAGCTACCTCAGATTCCTATGCGTTCATATCCCCCACTCTTCCTCAAGCCTACCACAAAATACTCAGGTCTGTCTGTTTGGGTCTTCAATTTCTTTTGAAGGCTCCTGTATCACGTAAAACTCATTAAATAAATGTGCATGCTTTTCTCCTGTTAATCTGTATGTCAGGTTAATTTACAGACCCAGCTTGGGACCCTATGAGGGTCAAGTAAAACTTTTTTCTCCCCTACAGTAAATTTTTCTTCACTAAGAATTTTTACTGATGTGGAAAAAAATCAAAACACAATGTTAAGTAAAATCAGCAGGCTAAAAAGCCATATATAATTGGTATTATCCCAATTATGTCCAAGCACAAATATAAATGGAGAAAATACCAGTAGAAATAAACACAAAAAAATTGAAGTAGTTTGCTCTTAGTTGTGGGATAATGGGTAACATTCATTTTATTTATTAAATTGCAATGTATTTTCTAAGTTTTCTAAAATGAACATAAATTATTTTCTAAACAGATAAATATTTAAACAGAAAAAATTTTATGACTGTGTGTGCATGCGGTAAATAAACTAAGAATAAAAAACCCCTGCTTTCGATGAAAATTCTAGTTCTCTTATTACTCCCTTTAACCACAAAGACTCTCTTCTTGGCCTAACTCTAATCAGGCTCCTCTGAGCTCTCTGCAGGAGGAGGCCCAGCCTTTGGCTTCCCTCTGTCCTAACAGAATCCAGTTTGAATAAGAATTTTGTTAAGTCAGTTTAGCACAAAAACAAAAAAACACCGTTGGTATCTGACCACCCTGGCAAGAATTCTGTTGAGTCATTGTAATAAGAATCCCTTATCTCTGATATTCTAAGTAATTTTTCACTCACTGACCTCCACCTGGTTCTTGGCTACCAACCCCCACCCATCCTCGGTGGTGGGAGCTGAGTCCGACCTCCCTCCCCTACGCCAAGATGCCCATTACAGTGTTCTCTACATCCTGGGAGATGCCTCTCCCCCCAGCCCTTGAGTAACGTCTGCCTTACCATTCTTTAACAAGTGTTACTAAATAATATTTCTCTTTAACACCACCATTGGTTAAAATTCCTCCGAAGGCAAGAAACATCCTTATCACCAGCAATAATGAGACTAGCCCAGAAAACACAACTTCCCGTGAATTGGGGACACAGTCCAGGCTAGCTCATAATGGAACCCAAAGGCACATCTGATAATAGACTGGAGGTGACACAGTGGTGCATGGTAGGGAAGTCTTCCCAAAAGGCATGACATTACACTGAGTCTCAAAGAATGAGGAGGAGTTACCAAGAAAGGAGTTAAAGAGACTAATGAGCACAAAGACACAAGAAATACCAAAGTATGTTCTGGAAAATACAAATAGGTAGTCAGTATAAAGAAGAGGGTAAATATGGGAGAGCATCTTGAACAAGGCCTCTCTAATGCCAGTGTAAAGGTTGCTAAAACGCTGAGAACTTGTGTAAAATGCAGATGCTTGAGCATTACCCCTGAGATCCCGATTTGTTCTAGTTGGGCTGTCACTGTTATTTTTTAACAAGTACACAGGAGTCTCTAACGGAAGTCAACACCACACGGCACTTCGAGAAACACTGGTTGGGAGATAAAGGAGGTTCAGAAAAGATCAGGAAGGGCCTTGAATCCATGTGAGGGACTTTGGATTTTATGTTGAAGATGATGAAACCTTGAAGGGACTTAAGCAAGTGAGTTATATGATTATATTTGAACTGTAGAAAGATCATTTTGGAGCAGAATGGAAACTAGACTGGATAAGGTTGAGCTTAAACTAGAGAGAGCCAGTAGGAAGTTATTACCATAACCTCCAGTCACCAAAAGGAAGGAAGGAGCAACAGAGGTAGAGGATGGATTTGGGAAAGCTTTATAAAATAGAATTTGGCAGCACTTGGTGATCAATTAATTGTAAGAGGTGAGAGAGAAGGAATCAAACCAGGATCATACCTGGGTGACTAATTGGATGATAATGATTTCAATCCTTACATTTGGTAGTATGTGCACTTTAGGACATACTAAGTTTGAGATGCCTGTAGGGCATCCAAGTAGAAACGATCAGTGAAGGTCTGGACTTAGCAGTTTGAAGCTAGGAGAAATTGTCAGGGTAAAACGTAGAGATTTGGGACTCTTGGCTATGAAGGAGGTCAAGTTTGAGTGCAGATAAAATCATCCCAGGTTAGGGAGCGAAAAGCATCTAAGAGTCCCTATGTCTGTTTAAAGGTCATCTATAACCCAATGAATAATTCGTATATTGTAAAAAGAGTGGAAACATAGAGGCTGCCCAGGGAATTGTAAAGAGCATTTGTTCAAGGGCCACGAGGCCTAGATTCAATCCAGGCTTTGTCACTTACGGGCAGTGAGAGCCTGGGTGGGTTATGTAGCCTCTGCCCCTACGTACGTCCTCATTAGTAAAATGAGGACAAACCACCTGTTCTAATGAGCTCATCAGGCTGTAAGGATCGCATCTGATAGGGCTGCGAATGTACCGTACTTTCCTCATTAATAAATGAGGATACACCACCTGTTCTGATTAACTAATTAGGCTGTAAGGAGCACATCTGATGGGGCTCTGAATGCACTCTGCATATTTTTCTGTAAGCCTTTATATTGTCATCCCAATATGCAATATATTAGCTAACAATGTACACTCCTTCCAAGTACCCAACACAATTCTTCTCCAGTCTTAGTAAAAGTCTAAATGTTATATGTTCTGATAAAAACCCCTTGCCTGAAAAGCAGAGTTGGGCTTTTTCTCCCCAAAGAATTGCTAAAATCTAACTGTACTCGACCTCCTCACCTGTAAGGCGGGGGTTCTCTCACTAGACGTGAACCCCTCACAGGCTGGTTCGGTCCATGCACCTCTAGCGAACAGAACCTAGCAAAGCACCTGGAATGAATGAACCAACCAATCGATCAGAGATTATTCACCCTATTTTGCAAACGACTACGCTGAAGCCCAAAGGAAGACAGTGAGTAAGGGTCACACTAGCTAGCGACAGCCCTGGGACCAGAACCCCGGCCGGCGGACTCCCTCCGTGACCACCGGGGACCCCGACATCTGCGCGGAGCCCTCCCCCCGACACTGGCGCTGGGCCTTCGGGGCGCCGCCGCACCCGCGGCCCCGAAGCCGGGTCCCCTCGGCCGAGCGCGACTCCGACCCGCCGTCCGGGCTCCGTTCACGCCCAGTCCCAGGGCCCGCGCTCCTCCCGCGCCGGCCCCGCTGTACTCACCGCCGCCGGTCCGCTCCGCGCCCGCCTTCCTGTGTGCTCCCTCCAGATCCCTCCGCTCATTTGAGGGAAACCGCTGCCGACGCCCTCGGGTTCCGCCCCGGGCTCCTGACACGTAAGGAGTGCGGAGTGCAAAGGCCACCACCTGGGGGCTACCTTCATTTTTCATTCACTTATTTATTCATCCATCCAGCCTGCCATCCATCCAGCCATCGCTCAACGATGTTTTATGGAAAGCCTTCCAAGGCAAACACTATTTTAGGACCTGGCATGACATCAAGGAAATAACTCAATGAACAGGGCAATGTTAGATAGTGCTCAGGGCCACAAAGAACGGAACCAGGTGATATAAAGGGAGCGGGGTGCGGGTGAACTATTTTAAATTAGGCAAAGGTAGGCCTCTCTGAGTGAGGGGAAATTAATCTGAGGCCTGAAAGGTGAGAAGAAGCAGGTCAAACAAAGATCCAGGGGAACAGAGAGCCCAGGGGAGGGAACAGCCAGAGCAAAACTCTAAAAGCCTGAGGCAGTTTGGCAGGTCAGGGGTCAATGCGGGTGAAGCCAAGGGAACTAGGGGTAAAGGATAGCGAAGAAGCTGGAGAGATGGGTAAGACAGGCCATGGTGGTCAGGGGTTCAGACATTATACCAAATTGGGATGGAAAGGCATTGAGAGGATTCAGACCAAGGAATGATGTGATCTGGTTTACATTTTACATGTCTCTCTGGCCACAATATAGTGAATGATTCTAGAAAACAAGAAAGCTACAGATAAACCAGCAGTTCTAATTCTCAGTTCCTTTCCCCACCCCCAACCCCAGGTGGTGTGGAGGCCAACCCATTCAGTCCAGGCTTCTTTCCTTCCTCCTTCAGTTCATCATTCTGTCAACACAACATTTGCTAAGTGTGTTCCTGCGAGGCACCAGGCATGCACGCAAGTACAGCGCCCCTCAGGCTCCGGCCCTCATAGGGCTTGCAACCTGGTTCCCCCATTTACAGGCTGCATCACAGCTCAGCTTCTCCCTCTGCCCAGTCCTGCTTCCCGCTCGCCCTTTTTCACAGGTGTTGATTCTGAACACTGAACACTGTATGTTACACAGAATGACACCCCCCCCCCCCCCCACACACACACACACAGATGTCTGTCTGAATCCCTGAAACCTGTGAATGCCTTACAGGTGTGATTAAGTTTAGGATCTTCAGATGAGAAGTTTATCGTGGATTATCCAGGTGGGCCCAATGTAATCACAGGGTTCCTTATGAGAAGGAGACCACAGATGAGATAGATGAGAGAGAGAGAAGGAGAAAGAAAAAGAGAGAGAAGGAGAAAAAGAGAGACAGAAAAATGATGGTATCTGCTGGCTTTGAAGATGAAGGAACCATAAACCAAGGAATGTAGTTGGCATTTGGAGTGGTGAAAGTTCTAAAATTGGTTGTGGTGATGGTTGCACCACTTCATGGATATACTAAAAGCACTGAATTAGGAACTTTAAATGAGAAAATTGTATGGTATGTGAATTATGGCTCAAAAAGCTGTTTAAAAGAGAGATGGTCCCACATTTTCCCTTAGCTAGGAGCACAGGTGTGCATAATACCTGAAACTGCCACAACCGTAGTTCAGCCATGAAGGGAGTCAGCCTGGGGCAAAGCCCACAGAGGATGGGAGGGAAAAGATGAAAAGCACCTAGGTCCCTGATGACATCATTGGCCCAAATGGTTCTTCTATGCCTAGAGCTTGCTCAAACTCTAGACATCCTATTATGTGAAATAATGAAACTCCTTATTGTTAAACCAGTCAAAGTCAGGGATTTCTGATTCCTGAAGTCAAGAGCACCGACTTGATAAACTACAAGCCACAAGCTATTAATGGATAGGAGACACAGTGAGGATGGTGTGTTTTTTTTTTAAAAAAAGTGAGGTGGTTTTAAAGGAACAAAACAGGTAAAAATAGATGGCAGAAAGGAGCTACAGTAACTGACATCAATGGTATGCTTAAACTTTTCTTGTTCCTAAAATCATTCTCCAACTATTTCCCTGAACCTGTGCCATACTCATATTCTACAGGTTTATTAACAATAAAACAGAGTTAAAGGTTCAGAAACAGTGATATAACCCCAATATCACCTTGAATAGCCTTATATGTAGTAAATGGATCCTCCCCAGTCAGAACTTCTATCACAGAAAATTACCTACAAATTCTTTTAACATTCATGTTGGTTTATTTACTTATTTTATGCACACAGATCCTTCTTTAGCCTACTTCATTTTCCTTTAAGAAAAAGTATGAAATGGTGTTCTTATGGTATTTATGCTTCAAATCTCTTCCTTATTGTAACCTTTAATACCTACTGCATCTACTACTATCAGATTGGAAACATGTAAATGAGACCTTTCAAGAAACCAGTGGGTCCTAGGAGAGGGAATGTCTTCCAGAGTATGACATGGGCTCTTACAAGAACCCTCTGTAATGCCCATTCTCGTGCATGATCTATACGGGCTCTGCCTTTTCCTGAATGTGACTTCTTTTGTTAATGTGTCCCCTTGTCATCCGTTGCCACCTACTCCCCCTGATGACATCTGGGCCCTGGCTGGCACTTTCCAACTGCCTGTTTAATATAGGAGTGAAAAGGGACAAAGACTGGATCCACGTTGATTGCATCAAGCAGTCTCCAGTATTGTTTTGCAAAACCCAGTCTGCCAGAGTAACCCAATTTCTAAATATTCTGAAACAAGAAGGTGGAAATTCTATCTATAACAAACTTAAGTAGCTTTCTTAAGATCTTATTTTTAGAGCAGTTTTAGGTTTATAACAAATTGAGAAGAAGGTACAGAGATTTCCCATATATCCCCCTGCCCCTACACTTGCATAGCCTCCCATTATCAACATCACTTACCAGAGTCTCTCTCTCTTTCTCTGTCTCTCTCTCCCCTTTCCCCCACCCCAAGGATAAGCCTACATTAACACATTATAATCACCCCAAATCCATAGTTTACCTTAGGGTTCACTCTTTATCTTGTACATTCTATGAGATTAGATAAAAGTATAATGATGTATATGCATCCTTATAATATCATACAAAGTGAATTACACTGCCTTAAAAATCCTCTATGCTCTACCTATTTATCTCTCCTCACCCCACCACAGCAACCACTGATTTTTTTATGGCCTCCATAGTTTTATCTTTTCCAGAATGTCATATAATTGGACATTAAGTAGCCTTTACAGATTGGCCTTTACAGATTGTAGCCTTTACAGATTGGCTTATTTCCCATTGTAATATGCATTTAAGTTCCTTCCAGGTCTTTTCATGGCTTCATAGCTCATTTTTTTGTGAACACTGAGTAACATTCCATTGTCTGGGTGTACCACTGTTGATCCATTCACCTACTGAAGGACATTTCGGTTGTATCTAAGTTTTGGTAATTACAAATTAAGCTGCTATAAACATCCATGTGCAAGTTTTTGTGTGGACATAAGTGTTCAACTCCTTTGGGTAAAATACCAAGAAGCATGATGGCTGGATCTTATGGTAAGAGTACGTTTAGTTTCTTAAGAAACCACCAAATTGTCTCCCAAAGTGGCTGTACCATTTTGCATTCCCACCAGCAATGAATGAGGGTCCCTGTTGTTCCACATCCTCACCAGCATTGGTTGTTGTCACTGTTCTAATAGGTGGTACCTCATTATTTTAATTTGCATTCCTGCTGGCATATGATGTAAATTAGATTTTCATATGCTTATTTGCCAACTATATATATATATATTTATATATATATATATATATATATATATATTTGAGGGGTGAGGTGTCTCTTAAAGTTTTTGTCCTATTTTCTAATCAGGTTGTTTGCTTTCTTATCATTGAATTTTAAATGTACTTTGTATATTTTGGATAGCAGTCCCTTTCTAGATGTGTATTTTGTAAATATTTCCTCCCAGTCTGTAGCTTGTCTTCGAATTCTCTTGATACTGTCTTTAATAAAGCAGAAGTTTTTCATTTTAATGAAGACCAGCTTATCAATTTTTCTTTCATGAATCGTGTGTGGGTGTATCTAAAAAGCATCACTATACCCAAGGTGATGTAGGTTTTCTCCTATGCTATCTTGTAGGAGTTTTACAGTTTTTCATATTACATTTAGGTCTGTGATATATTTTTAATTCATTTTTGTGAAAAGTGTAAGGTTGTGTCCAGATTCTTTTTTTTTCTTTCTTTCTTGCATGTGGCTGTCCAGTTGTCTCAGCACCATTTGTTGAAGAGACTCTCCTTTATCCACTGTAATGCCTTTGCTCCTTTGTCAAAGATCAGTTGACTATATTTGGGGGGGGGATGTCGATTTCTGGGCTCTCTATTTTGTTCCATTGATCTATTGTCTATTCCTTTGCCAATACCACACTGTCTTCATTACTGTAACTTCGCAGCAAGTCTTAAGAAAGCAGGTAGCATCAGTCCTCCAACTTGGTTCTTCTCTTTCAATAATGCGTTGGCTATTCTGGGTCTCTTGACTCTCCATATACACTTCAGAATCAATATCCATAAATGAACTTCTTGACAATATTGAGTCTTCCTATCCAGAACATGGACTATCTCTCCATTTATCTAGTTCTTTTTTCATTTCATTCATTAGAGAGGCAAACTATAAGAGCGTTAATAGGAACAAGGTACCCAGGGATAGAAGGCAAGAGCCTTAAGATGGGTGCAATCTGGTTGTGCCTCTCCAAAGTTAGAGCACATGCAAAGCTGGCTGCCACAGTGGTGCCTGAACAAGAGACAATTGGGTCAGTAGACATTAACTGGTGCATAAGATGTGTCAGAGACATTGGCTAAAAGCATAACCCTGAGTTTTACCTTTACCCAGTGACCTCAATGGAGGCAATACCCAGCTGATAGTCTGAGCTTCAGATTCACTAAGAATATCATTCTCTTGGTGCCAGCATTTCTTAATAGGGTATTACCTTTTCTATACAATGGGGACATGAAGCAAACATTTTAGAAGGAAGTTACTGTCATTGGGTATCTGTGAGCTGCACCATCCCTGCTTCTGCTACTTTATTTCCTGACTCATGTATTCTGGCTAAAGGAGGAATAGTTATCATGTATCACGCTGGTTCAAAGAATATTCTCAACCTACCAGGCAGCACTCCATATTGAGAGTGTTTATTTAACCAGCTGGAGGCATACCTGAAGTTTAGTAAGCCATTCTACTGTTCTGTAAGGCCAGCTGCTTCTGGGTGTTGGCTACATAATGAGACCAGTGACTCTCAACAGGCTGTAGCCCATTATCTAACGCGGGTTCTTTGGTTAGGAGCAATGTTGTACAAGATACCGTGACCATTTACAGTATAAGGCCCCTACTAAGTCCCCAGATGGTGGCTTTGGCAAAGCATGACAGGCACGCAAAATAAAACTAAATTGTGAATACTTCATGAGTCTTGCTGTACACTTTATCCAATACCCTGATCTGTCCCCCAGACCCTAGGAGTATGATTAGATCTGCCAGGTCTTCAGGGCTGAAGGACAAAGTCAATGGTTACCAGATCAGCAGAGGAGCCCTCTCATGCTCTGAGTCCACTCAGACCTGTTGGCTTTTCATCCCCCTGGGAAATGGGACTCTGCAGCACACACACATGTCATATCTGCTGCCTCCAACATGTGTCTCTTCTGGTGGAGGGTGCAGTGCATAGTGCCCTCCTTCACTGTGATGGCACTAGTGGAGTGGCCCAGCCAACATGATGTCTTTGGGGTAGTGGGCAGTAAAAGTCTCTTGCCCTCAGTGGCCGCAAGGTTCCAGGTGACCCTCGTTCAGAACAGCTGTCAGAGGCGATGGTGAAACCTAAGGCACACAGTGATGGGCAGGTTAAGATGGGCCACTAGAGTGACTAGCAATCCAAGAAAAGGTGAGAGATGGCAGAGATAGAAAGTGAGAGGATACGCTACCATAGAGACATTTGTAATTTTCATGGAGAACCCCAGAGATAATCATTGTGCCACTGAAATACTGCTCTCCCACCTTAATTCTTTCTTGGACAGGGAAGTTTACAAACAAGAATTTCAAAATTATGCTCTGAGCTCTTTTTGGCAAGTATACCCAATGATGATTTTAAAATACTGAGTCCGTTTTTAGTTCACAACTAACTCTCTAGTCTGACTCTCCAGTATATTATCTCCACCAGCATTTCTCATGGTGTGTTTATGGAGTACTATTTCAGAGAAAGTTACCAGTAATAGTTATACATACAAACCAAACAAAAACCCAATAATTCCATGAGCATGGGAATGACTCGGCTAAACATGTGTCTTTACATTAGAATTCAATAGAATCTTTAATATATAAATGAACATACAAATTTCTAAAAGAGTGGTATAGGATACAGTGTTTCATGTATTTTTTAAGTTGGGAATAAAACTTAGACTTCTTGACTTCAAGTCTTATGGAATTGAGAGTTGTGGTAGAAATACTACCAAACTTTGAGACAGGACACCCCAGTTTAATTTCCAGGTCTTCTTTTTAGTTATTAAATCGTTAGGAGTGGTTATTTAATTGTCTGAATCTCTGTTTCTTCATCAATATAAAGATAATTCTCTAACTTAGCTACAGGGCTCATCATGAAAATTAAATAGGTTATTGGCTGTAAAATCACCTACTTAGTAATTAATGCCAAATACATATAAGTACTCCGTTTAACTCCAAACCACATGCTCTTTTTTCCTATTTATTTATTTATTGTTAATACTCACCCAAGGATATTTTTCCATTGATTTTTAGAGAGAGTGGAAGGGAGGCGGAGGGACCGAGAGAGAGAAACATCGATGTGAGAGAGACACATGGATTGGTTGCCTCCCACAAGTGCCCCCACTAGGGCTGGGATTGAGCCTGCACCCGAGGTATGTGCCCTTGACTAGAATTGAACGTGGGGCTCTACAGTCCACAGGCCAATGCTCTATCCACTGAGCAAACCAGCCAGGGCCAAGCCATATGCTCTTAAAAATAAAAGTGCAGTGTTTAAAAATCCATTGTGAATCGTATTAATTATATTTAAAATGTTACATACAGACATGAACCTAAAAGTCCATAACAGATGAAGGGAATATGGGTTGACATTATATATAGTTAATGTATAACAAGTGTAACAAGCTGCCATCCAGTGAATGAGGGAGGGGGTGACCCAAGCCTTTAGAAGGACAGTTTGTGGGTATAGAATAGAATAAAGACGACTGACCCACTGGTCGGAGAATACCAATGCAATTGTAGCAAAAACAAGGCAAATATCAAAAGAAAGGGGCACTTTTGAAGCCGCATAGCAAAAGAAAGCAACACTGCACCCAGTCAGGTTCTTGCCTCACTCTTTGCACGTTTGACCTTGGGCATTTAATGGAACCTAACTTGCTGCAACTGAGAAATGGAAAAGACTTCCCCTCTGCCTGGGAGTAGGACCTGGATCAGATTCTCTTTTCCACTTCTCAGTTCTACATTTCCTTTGCACAGCTTTACTTTTTATCTTGGTTGGCCTCATTGTCCAAAATGGTTCAGTATCCCAAACTGCACAAATGATAAGCACAAATACTAAATCCTGCTACTAATTGTGCCTGTAGTTGCCCAGATTAAGTTCTGTGACTTAAAATTCTCTGACGTTAATTCTAAAGCTCTCGATATATTCATTGTTTCCACGCGGTCTCTTATCTTGAACCTTAAGAGGAAGGCTCTAATCCTTGGTAGGTTGAAACCAGGGCAGGAAACCCTGGTTCCTTGCTTTGGTAGCGCAGCCAGCCTGAAGAGCGCACCACTAGATGGCGCAGAAGATCCGGCCGTAGCAGGAGAACTGGGGATAAACACACACACACACACACACACACAAGCTGTTTTCCTCTGGTCTACTGGCTGGCTCTAGGCTGTTAGTCCTTCATTGTCAGGGATCTTGGGGATGTCTTGGCTTACATCTAATGCAAACAGTCCCTTCTCAGTGCTCAGCAGTTTGTAAACGGATCGTGGGTTCAGCAATAGCATCTCTGGGCCTTATCACAAGATTCATTAATGAGCAGATCTTTTTCTCCCTGCACCTTTGCTCAGTCCCCAAGTCCCCGGCCATCCTGTGTTTCTTCAACCATTCATTCAAGCATTCATTGCATATCTTAAGTGTCAGGTAAAGAGCAAAAAGTGATGTGGTTTGAGAGGTACTGGACTTGGGCATTTTTTTCTTCGTACTGTGCCTCAGGGTGACTGCGCAGGCCCTGCACTCAGGGTGCCAAGTTGCTGGCAGCGGACCTGTGTTTCCAGGAGGAATCAGAAGGGAAATACTGGGGTTCTTATATTTACAACAGCCCACAATCCCTCTCCCCTCTGAGACCATCGATAGTACTGGGCATGTAACTTCCCTGCCCAATCCCTTCCCCCAAGCAAGCTGCCCTTACAGCTTTTTCATTTTAATTCAGCTCTTGCTATTTCACTAATATAATATAGTTTTTGGTCTTTTATTTTTTAAAGTAAGAAGCCTGTTGGGAGCACACTATCATGAAATACTTTTCAACAATTGAAAATGAGCTGTCAGTGAAATAACGTGGAGAAACTTTAAAAGGCATATTACTAAGTGACAGAAGCCAATCTAAAGGGCTATATACTGTAGATTCCAACCATATGACACCTGGAAAAAGTAAAGCTATGGAAACAGTGAACAGATTGGTAGTTGCCAAGGGTTGGGAGGAGGGAGAAGATAAATAAGTGGAGCACAGAGGATTTGGGGGGCAGTGAAACCATTCTGTGTGATACTCTAACAGTGGACATATGTTATTATACACCTGTGTCCCCCAGAAGACATGCTGAAGTCCTATCCCCCAATACCTCATATTGTGGGCTAATTTGAAAATAGGATCTTTAAGTCCTAATTGGTTAAGATGAGGTCATATTGGAATAGGACTGACCCTCACTCACTATGCCTGGTGTTCTTAAAAGAAGAAAGACACACAGGAAAGAGTGCCACGGGAAGACGGGGCCACCTGAGAGGAGGATGCCTGTGACAACAGAGGCAGAGACTTGAGTGAGCATCCACAGGCCAAGGGACGCCAAGGATTGCCAGAAAACACCGGAAGCTAGAAGAGGCGAGGAAGAATTCTGCCCTGCAGGTTTCAGAGGGTGCACGGACCTGCCGACACCTTGAGTTCGGCTGTCCAGCCTCCAGAACCATGAAATAACCAATTTCTGTTATTTGAACCCACCAGTTTGTGACACTTGGTCACGGCAGCCTTAGGAAGCTAACACAGCCTTCATTTTGCTTCACTCTCCTCCTAAGTGACCTTACCCGTTTCCAAGAATTTAAAAACCATCTGTGGCCCTAGCCCAGTTTGGCTCAGTGGATAGAGCAAAGGCCCTCGAACTGAAGGATCTCAGATTCAGTTCCGGTCAAGGGCATGTACCTCAGTTGTAGGCTCAACTCCCACTCTGGTTGGGGCACGCGCTGGAGGCAACTAGTTGATGTTTCTCCCCACCTCCCCTCACTTCCATTCTCTCTAAAAATCAATGGAAAAATATCTTCAGGTGAGGAATAACAAAAATTAAATTAAATTAAAAATGAATAAAAACCATCTGTTTGCCGATGATTCTCAGGTTTGTACATGAAAGCTGTATTTATGTGAACAGTGATTTCAACTGTACCCACTTAGCAAAGAAAAAAAATATTTTCCCATTTTCCCCACTTCCACAAACCAGGCTTGGGTGTCCATTAGTCCAGAGACGATATTGTGTGGGGCGGGGGAGATGGGAGTGGCCACAATACAAAAAGAAAAGGAAGGAAACCCCAGTTTTGAGCTTCCAAGGGTCAGGTGCAAGAGATACTAGAGTTTTCAAAGGTAATTTCACATTGTGTCTGCTTTGGACTTACACACTGACCTTACAACTTGACCCTGAGGGTCAAATGAGACTCTATTATCCCTCCAGCCTGCACCCCACCTTTGTCCCCAGCTTATTGCAGTAGGTTCTGGAGTTTGTAAACGGATCGTGGGTTCAGCAATAGTATCTGGTATAACTGACCACTGGACCCATCTGCTTAAATGTCTCACAAACATCTCAAACAAAAATGTCCAAATCTGAACTTGGGTTTTCCTCTCTAACCAGTTCCTCTTCTGTGTCCATTGCCACCTTGCTAATCCCAGCCATTATCATTCCCCATGGAGTTCATTGGAAAGAACCTACTGCAATCCCCGCTTTCTCATTTGCCTCACACCGTCCATTCCCCACATAAGAGCAGTGGTGTCACAGCTACTCTGCTGAAAATCTTTAAAAATCTCCCCAATGTCCTAAAAAGAGTCTCCTAAGTCCTTACCGGGGCCACAAGGCCCTATGAAATCCAGCGCCTACCTACCTCTCCAACTTTGCCTTATGTTGGCTTTTCTCCCCGTCACTCACTGCATTCCAACCATCCCGGCTTCTCACATTCTTCCCAAACAGGCAAACTCTTCCCCACCTAATTGCCTGCCTCTGGTGGAGGGAACAGCAGTTATATGGAGGATTTACATGGCTAGCTTCTTCTTAGTCTTAGGTCAGAACTTAAAAACAGCTTCTCAAAGAGGCCTTCCCTAACTCCTGAGTCTATAGAGGTGCTCCACACTTTTCTCTCATTGCACCCCATTTTTCCCCTTTGAGTACTTCTTATAATTTGTAATCCTATAGTCATTCATTAGTTTCTCTATTTATTGTCAGCCCCCCTTACTCCCATACCTCTCCAGATTACAAGCTCCATATGGACAGGAGCCCTGTCTGTCTTGTTCTTTAAGATACTAATATATTCAGTGGTGAGCACGGTTATGGACTGAATTGTTTCTCCCAAAATTCAAACGTTGAAATCCTAACCCCCATGTGACTGTATGTGGAGATCGGACTTTGTCTTAGCTCAGGTTGCTTTAACAGAATGCCATAAACTGGGTAGTTTTTAAACCACATTAATTGATTTCTCAAAGTTTGGAGGCTGTAAGCGTGAGATCAGGGTGCAGCACGGTTGGGTTCTGGTGAGGACCCTCTTCCGGGCTGCACACGGCTGAGTTCTCACTGTGTCCTCACTTGGCAGGAAGAGAATGAGCCCGCTCTCTGGTCTCTTCTTAGAACGGTACTAATCTCATTTGTGAGCGTTCCACCCTCAGGACTAATCACCTCCCAAAGGCTCCACCTCCAAATGCCATCACATTGAGGATTAGATTTCAATGTATGAATTTTGAGAGGGACACAAATATTCAGCCCATTACAAGCCATTAAAGAGGTAATTAAGATTAAGAGAGGCCATAAGGATGGAGCACTAATCTAATATGACTCGGGTTCTTATAAGAAGAGGAGATTAGGACAGAGATATGTATGCACACAGAGCAAAGGCCAGCTTTTGCCCAGCAAGATGGCAGCCATCTAAAAACTCAGGAGAGATGCCTCAAAGGAAACCAAACCTGTCAGCACTTTAATTTCTGACTTCCAGCCTCCAAAACACTGAGAAGAAAGATTTCTGTTATTTAAGCCACCCAGGCTCTGGCATTTTGCTCTGGGGGCCCTAGCAATCTAATATAGGCACACAGTAGACACTCAAAGTTAAAGGGATAGATGGGTTATACAATTAAAATTTCACAATTGTACTAAGTACTAGGAATGAGAAATAAAGGTTGCTGAGAACAAAGTAACATGACCTGCCCTAGGATGGAATTACTTGAAGGGTTTATCTAAAGAAGCAATGTTTAGGTTGAGACTGAAGGACAGTGGCCATTAGTCAGGCAGAAGGGGTTGGAGGTCTGTAGAAAAGAAAGGAGCATGGTGTGTTTTAGGATCAGAAAGGTGAGCCCAGAGAACAAGAGGGAGAGAGTTCTGGAAGAGGCTGGGGAGGCAGGGCAGAGCCAGAGCAGATAGGACATTTCAGGCTACATTAAGGAGTTGGGAGGAACAGGAGGCTCAGATTTGTATAACAACAAGATCCCCCAGGCTGTGGTGTGGGTCAAGGATGGATGTAGACAGACCAGGAGTCAGTGGGAGGCCAAGTGGGAAATTGTCACTTGAACTAGGGGGAATGGAAGCAGAGATGAACAAGCAAAAAAGGGAAAGACTTCTTCTGTCTGAGCATGGAAAGTCATGTGGAAGGTATGGATGGTAGTAGATAAGGGAAGGAAGTAATAAAAAGATGAAGAAATAGAACCTGGTTTAATAAAACCCTGAAAGTATTAAAATGGGAATTCTGAGAGGAGATAATCTAAGGATCAGAGGAAGATGAAAATCAGGATTGTCTTGCCCAACACTGTTGGTCTGATAATTTCACAAAATCCCCTTGGTAACAAGGAGCCCCAACACGTACTGGTTCGCCATGGGAAATAATGTTATTTTCCATTAATAGTTTTGGCTTTTAGCCCATCTTCATGCACTTTTAGGTCTGATTTTTCTACTACTCAACAGATTGCACTCTTGGTTGCCTTTTAATTATTGAATTGCTGTTCTTTATCTGCAGTCTTGACTAGTAACCTTATTATAACAATTGCCCAAGACTCAGAACTGAACAGTGTACAATAAAAACCCACAATAATGAAAATGCTTAAATTAAATAAAAACCTCCTAGCAAGTAGCAGAGCATTTTGGAATGGATTGTATGAGTCATTGACTGTATGACTGATTTGGGAAGTTATATCAGCTAAAGAAAATAATTTCAATCCCAACATTCAAAACCCAGGCCTGTCCTAACACACTCGCCACAGAGCCCCTGAGTGAAATAGCCTCCCTCATGCACAGATTATCCTATATAATAAAAGCCCAGTGACCAAAATGGCAGAATGACCAGAATGACCAGAGACCAGAACAACTGCAGCCCCTCGCCCTGGCCAGCTCCACACCCCAGCAGGGATCCCTACCCCAATCCAGAGCCCCCATCAGGGCAGGCCCACTGGCCCCCACCCATGCACCGGGCCTCTATCCTATATAATAAAAGGGTAATATGCAAATTGATTCTAACGGCAGAATGACCAGAATGACCATTCGACCAGTCACTATAAGGTGCACTGACCAGCTCTTGGTCCTTTTCCCCGGCCAGCAGGCTCTGATCACCCAATGGCTAATGGGGAACCGGGGGTGGGTGGTGGGGGGTGCAGGGGGTGCCAGGCCAAGGCCCCTGCCCCCCAGTCGCCCCACACACAGAGGGCCACCCGTGGTGGGGGCCGGGGCCGGCAAGCAGGCAGAACAGCCAACCTCTCGGTCCCTTCCCCTGGCCATCAGACTCCAATCGCCCGATGGCGAACAGGGAACTGGGGGTGGGTGACGGAGGGGGGTAGGGCCAGCTGCAGGCAGCAGGGGAAGATGGCTCTGATTGCAGGCCAGGCCTAGGAACTGTACCCGCACAAGAATTTCATGCACTGGGCCTCTAGTTAATATATAAATAATATCCTAATAATCTGTTGGTATTTACCACTGCTGTTTTAAAAGTCACTACTATTTGCTAGTGACTTCAATAGTTACAGCATATTTCTATTCAATGGCCCCTACCCATGTATGTTTATAACTGTGTGTGTGTGTGTGTGTGTGTGTGTGTGTGTGTGTGTGTTGTAACCTCACTAAAATAGCCATACTGTGATATACAGGCTAGAATTTGGTTCTCTTTCTTATTTTTAAAGAAGAATAAAAAGTGAAAAAGTCTCATAACACATTTAAGAAAATCCCAACTTTGTGACTTGAAAATGCAGAATGGTTTTATGAATACAGAGCTATGTTCTAAATTCTATTCTTCCTTTACCATAAGGGCAAAAAGGCACCAGGTGGCAAGAGATTTGACCAGGCACTTTACGGAAGATAAGATACAAGTTGAAATAAAAATGAGATACCGTACAGAATGGCTATAATTAAAAAAGGATGATGATACCAACTCTTGTGAAAGATGGAAAAATGGGAATATCACACATTCCTGTGGGAGAAAACTGGCACAACTACATTAGAAAACTATTTGAAATAGCTCCCAAAGATGAATGCGGACATACCCAATGATTCTACTGGTAAGGATATCATTGCATTAATTTCTGATTGCTGTAACAAACTACCACAAACTTAGTGGCTTAATTCAGAAGTTTGAAATGGGTCTCCTGGGCTAAACCAAAGTGTTAGGAAAGCTATGTTCATTGGTCATGTGATTATGTGATCATTTCAGCTTCCAGAGGCCACCCATAGTCCTTGGCTAATGGTCCAAAAGCCAGCAACAGTGGGGTGAGTTCTCACACTGTGTGGCTCTGACCTCCTCTAATTCCCCCTATTTAAGGACCCCTGTGATTACACTGGGCCCAACCAGATCACCCAGAATAATCTTTTTACCTTAAATTTAGCTAATTAGCAAATTTACTTCCATTTTCTTCCTTACTTTCCCTTTTCCACAAAATATAACATATTCATAGGTTCTGGAGATTCAGATGTAGACATCTTTGTAGACCATCATTCTTCTTACCACCATGGCCAACAGCAATGCATACACATGTGTCTCAAAAGACATGTATAAGGATGTGTAGAGCAAGTGTGGTCTTTATTGGCCCAAAGGTGGAAATAGCCCAGATGCACATCAGTGGTAGAATAGATTGTTTTATCTTTTACACTGAGTGGCCAGATTATTATGATCTCTGAACGCATAATAATCTGCCCACTCAGTGTATATCCTATATAATAAAAGGCTAATATGCAAATTGTCCCCTCGACCAGGAGTTCAACCAGCAGGCAGGCCGGCCAACCACCCATGTCCCCTCCCCCTGGCCAGGCTGGCTGGACCCCACCCATGCACGAATTCATGCACCGGGCCTCTAATATATATACTGAGTGGCCAGATTATTATGCGTTCAGAGATCATAATAATCTGGCAACTCAGTGTATATTGTAGTACATTCCACATGGAATCCTTTATAGCAATGAAATTAATGAGTCACAACTACATACTATAGCTTAAATGGACCTCACAAACAGAATGTTAAGCGAGAAGCCAAACATAAATAAATACATATGGCAGGATTCCATTTATATAAAGCTGAAACACAGGTAAATATGTTAATTAAACCTCAATAAAGCTGGAGAGAAAAAAGCCAGCCAAATGTGGTGCTGGACGTCAAGGTAGTGACTATATTTAGGGAGGAAGAAGAGAGGTGATGACAGAGAGGAGCACTAGGGCTTCTGGATGCTTCCGGATGCTTCTGGGTCATGTTCTATTTCTTGACCTGTGTAGTTTCATGGTTGTGTTCACTTTTGAAAGTTCATTGAACCATATAGGTAAGATTTGTGCACTTTTCATATCTGTGTTATGCTTCCATAAAAAGGTATTCAGAATTGGCGCACTTGTGATACTCTTCCTTATTAAATATTTTTAACCTATCAGTCTCATGTCCTGGGGAGCCCTGTGGAGAGGCCCACATGAGGCCTGTTTTAGACGCAGATCTTCTGAGGCTTCAAACAGCCACACAAGTGAGCTTCAAGTGCCATATGAGTCCTCACAAGAGATTGCAGCCAGGCCGACACCTTGACATAGCCTAGGAGTGAACCTGAGCCAGCGTAGCTAAACCACTCGCAGGCTCCTGACTCCTGGGAATTGTGGGATGGTAGATGTTTGCTGTTTAAAATCACTAAGTTTTGCCCTAACCAGTTTGGCCCAGTGGATAGAGTGTCAGCCTACAGACTAAAGGGTCCCAGGTTCGATTCTGGTCAAGGGCATGTACTTTGGTTGCGGGCACATACTCAGTAGGAGGTGTGCAGGAGGCAGCTGATCGATGTTTCTCTCATCGATGTTTCTGACTCTCTATCCCGTCTCCCTTCCTCTCTGTAAAAAAAAATCAATAAAATATATATTTTTAAAATTAAAATCACTAAGTTTTGGGGACAATTTGTTGCTCAGCAATAGCTCACTAACACAGGAACCGTTAGCAGAGATCTGTGTGAGAGCCTCGGCCTGTACACTTCACACATCCACATGAAAGCGTACGTGTCGTCCTGAGCAAGAAATCAACTCCTAAAGTCGGTCACCTGTCACAGAGTACAAGGGACAGGATTAGTGTACAATCCACACCTGTGGGTCAATGAGCAACACCTTAGTTACAGAAGACAGAAATCAGTGACAGTGTGTCTGAACAGTCATGTCTAAATGTCCCCATAGCAAAGTAGGTGGCAAAGCTCCTGTTGGCTGGGAGTCCTGTGCTCTCTAGATCCACAGCCTAGGGCATGGATTCCTTCCCTGCAAGATATCAGATGCTCCCTGCTTTTCCTTCAGCCACTGATGGTTCCCAGATCCTTTCAACCCTTGTGGGGGTTGCTCCAGCCTTCCTCCGAGCAGTTGTTCTGAAAATGCCTCCCAAGTGGATTCTGGGAAGTCACGCCTCCTGTCACCTACTCCCAGCCTGGCTCCCTCAGTCAGGTCACCAAGATCTGCCATTGGGACCCTGTCTCCTCAGCTGCCCCTCTACAACCAGCTCAGAGGAGGGTTCCACCTCTTCCAGGCCAGCCCTTTTCCCATCAGGCCGGCCCTGTTCCCACCAGGCCGGCCCTGTTCCCACCAGGCCGGCCCTGTTCTCACCAGGCCAGCCCTGTTCCCACCAGGCCAGCCTTGTTCACACTAGGCTTTGGTCTGCCCCAGCCCTCCCAGCATCCTCTCTGGCCCAGGTAAGAATGTCTGGGTCCTCTGTTCTTCCCAAGCTGGCAATGGGGGTCAGAAGTGCTGTCTCAGGCCTCTCCATCCAGCCAGTTCCTCAGCCAATGCCTTACAACTGCTCCTTCCTCACCCTGGCAGGTGGGACATCAACTGGGAGCTGGGAGCCTCCTCTACGGTGTGCCCAGGAGATGTGCCACAAGCCCACTCTTCCCTTTAATATTCTCAGAACTACCTGTTGGTGTACTGTTTTTCTTCCTTGTCTGATACTACACACACAAACACACTCATACACACATGCACACTCATACACATTCACACACACACACTTAATGGTCCACCCCTAGAAAGGAGCAACAAGAACCTATCTGATCTCATGTCCTAGCTCGGTCTCTCCTCACTCTTCATACCCTTCTTCCTCCTGCCCACTGGATCGGTCTCCTCTCTGACAGGTACCTGCCTTTGCTAAAACTCACCCATCCATCCAACCAGGCATGGATCCTGCTGTGTCAGAGGAGGAGTTCTAGAATTTAGAAATCCCTCCTCTCTTTCCTCAAAGCCTAGCTTTCAAGACCAAGCTCTTAAGAGGTTGAGTGAGAATTGATACTGAAAGGCAATCAGTTGCCTCCGTTCTACCCACCTTCTCCCCTGAGTCAGGAAACTTGTGGCTGAGACTTGTGGAGAGAGAACTGAAGGCAGTATGATTTAAAGAAGAAATGAAAATAAGCCATTTTAATGTTTTCAAAATATGATTCTGTTCTTGACTCCACCATTTACACTCAGATAAAAATTGTCCCTCTTCCTTTCACTCCCTACACACCTAAACAGAGAAGGGGATCAAAGGTGAACTGTGATCAGGGAAACTGGGCCAGTGGCTGGTTAAGTGGACGAGGAGCGTGAAGACTGAACAGGAAGAAGGTAGTGAGTAGACAACACGAAAGGGCAGATGAGAACCAGGGACAGAGAACCCACGCTGGGAAAGCAGGGCAGTCCCAGAGGCTTCCTCCTTTGTCTCCTTTGTCTAGTCCAGGCTGGGAAAGGGCTGAGGAGGAGGAGGAGGGAGCCTATTTTTAACATGCCAGCTCCCCTCTCCTGGGGTTCAGGGAGAGGCCTGGAGAGCTTAGCCCCGTGGCCAGCACAGGGTAGCTGCAGGGGCCGCTGTCGCTGAGCCCAGGGAAGATTTAGAACATTGATTTGTTTTCCCCCTTTATTTTTTTCTAGTCACCGTGGTTGGTGATTGAATGGAGAGGTTGGGGAGGACCGCCAAGGCTTTTTTTTTTTTTTTTTTTCAGCCAAGGCTTTTAAAGGTGCCAATACTCCAGCAAGAAATAAGGAATAGTGGCTGCTAAAAGAGCCTAGATTCTCCATTCTGCCCTCCTGTGCCTCATTTTTCTTTTCTTCTTTTACTTTCTTGGATGACCCTGCCTGCCAGTGAGGCAATGAACAAGCTTTGGAGAAGCAAAGAGCAGGATGGCCAGGAGGCTCACAGGGGGAGTCAGAGGCGTGGGTCCCGAGCTAGGCTGGTGATCCGACCTTGAGCACACAGCAGCCCAGCTCCCTGCTTCCTGTCTTATTTCACGTGCTCAATCATTCTTGTACCCATCAAATATTTATGGAGTGTGGAGTGTTTATTACATGCCAGGCACTCTCCATACAGTTGTGACAAAACAGACACAGTCCTACCCTCAGGGAGCTTACTAGTACATTCTAGGACAGCAGATAATGGTAAAGAAATGGCAAGATATGAATACGTGCCTACAGGTAATAATTGCCAGGAAGAAAAACACAAGCACACTATACGAAAGAGATTCACTGGGTAGAGACTTCCTATTCTAGATGGTGGTCAGGGAAGGTTTCTCTGAGAGGTAACATCTAAGCAGGGACATAAAATAGAAGAGAGACCCAGATCATATCCATGGAGATAGTATGCCATGGAATATAAGAGACGATGAGAAACAAGCTCAGGTGGACCCTCAAACCTGATGGGACAGGTGTAGGAATTACTTCGCACATTTTTTGTCATGCTTACTCAGTAGCCGCCACCTGAAATGTGGCCCTTACCAAAGGAAATCGTGTCTGAATGCTTCCTGTTCCTGATAGAAGCATGTTAAGCTACAGAGTGGCACAGGTCTGCAATTTTTGAAAAACAGAACTTTCTAAATGAAAAGAATTTGTGAATCATGCTGTAATTAGAATCTAAAATACTTCTTGTAACAAAAGTCAGGAAGCAGACATATTTGTGACATTAACTCTCTTCCTCAAATTCTTTTTCAGAAAATAGGCAATTGAATATGTCCCAAGGTCTTTCTCACATGATGCTAACATTTCCATCTTGTAGACTTTGAGTTATTACCAACAAAAGCCATTAAAGCCAAGTTGCATGTGTAAGACTATAGCCACACATATTCTTCCTCTCATCCCTGTTGTCTACCTCTGTGTCCATTCATTTGATGCTGGCTGGAAATATAGGCACGAACGGAACAGAACAGACTATGTCCCTCTTCTCATAAAGCTTAGTTTTTGCTTGGGGAGACCGTCAATAAATAAACAGATCAACATGCAAAGGGCCTGGTAGCCATTGGTGATGAAAAGAGAAATAAAGCAGAGAATGGGGAATGATTCCATAGGGGTAGGGGTTTCTACTTTATATGTACATCAGAGAATGCAATATTTGAGCAGAGACCTGAAGGACTGGAGGGAGCAACTATTCCAGGCAGAGGGAACAGAAGGTGCAAAGACTCCGAGGTGTTAGAAACAGGAAGGTAAGGACTTGCATGCAAGTGGTTTCTTCTGGAGGTGGTCTTAAGAAGCACAAGAAAGAATGGGGAAGTGAGAGAGGGAAAGAAGGGAAGCTAATAAATGGGGCATTAATGAGTGGGTTAATGCTTCGGGCAACTGAGGCTCAACCCTGCTGGGGACCTCTGAGAATGCATGGAACACGCCCCAGAACCGTCCAGTGAACAGTCAGGAAGCTGGCTGTTTATCCGGTTCCTGTCTCATTGGTGAAGATGGCTTCTGGAACCTGGCCCTGAGGACATAGAATACTTCCAGCAGAGGCAGGATGGCTCGGGCAGAGTCTACACTGTCCTCTGGGGCAATTCCGTCGGGTTTCAGGCTTGGCACTGACCATCTGCTGGAGGAGGAGGGAATGGCAGAGATGAGCTCAGAGAAGGGCTGGGAGCCCAGGTCAGGCAGGCCTGGTAGGCCACGATGAAAACTTTGAGTTTTCCTTTCAGCAAGAGGGCAAACCTTTGGAGAGTTTGAGCAACATGATCTCTTGTGAATGTCACAGTGTGACTCTTACTTTGCAACCATGATAGCTGCCAGTGAGCCAAAGGATAAATCTATACCGTTTTCTGAATCTATAAAGTTGAGAACCAACCATGCTGACCCCAAAGTGCAGTCAACCTGTGAAGCGCTTCCAGGCACATCTGATCTGGAACACTGCCCTCCTGAGTCATCAGGAAAGGACCACGGGCATTGCCTGTGCTCTGTTTAACACGTCCATGAAGTGTGTCCTACAGGCACCTATTTCTAGGATCTCTTCAATTTCCCCAGGTTTTACTGCTGTCACAGGCTACCCATGGCCAGGAAGGTAGCTGAGGAAATGGGATTCAAAAAAAGAAAAAGACCGAGAAAGGGAGGGAAGGGAAGGGAGGAGGAAAGAGTAAATGGAGAAGATAAATACCTATAAATTGGAGAAAGGATGAGACGCGAAAGGCAAAAGTACAGAAGAGAAAGGGGTGGTGGGGAACAAATAGTGAAAGAAAGGTGGGGGAGGTCCATGCAGGTGGAAGGAGGAAAGGCTGCTTTGAGGAGACCCCAGGAGACGGCCTGGGAAAGGAGCAGAGCTGTTACTATGGCAGCCAGCCAGCAGCACAGCTCACTGGGGGAGCAGACACCCCCCCCCCAGGAAGTGGGGAGAAAAGGGGGCTGGGACTGAAGGGGTGGGGAGGGGTGAGCGAGGGGAAGCAGGGACATACAAGAGAGAAGAGGGAAGCAGCCGGGGAAAGAGCAGGTCGGCCCCCTGTGCTTGCCATGCAGGGCTTTGCCTCCTGAAGACCCTCAGAGCTCGCGCTTCTCTCTCAGTTTGGAATAAACACACTTGCCCAGCAAGAGATGAAGGGTGCCCCCCATCCATCCCAGCTGCCCCTCCACTTGCCCTGGGCTGTACCTGGGCACACCTGGGTGCACTGGTGCTTTGGAATCCCCAAAGGTAGAAACAATATAATGGGTGTCAAAATCCCCACATCCTAATGGGTGTTAGAGCGCGTGCAGGAAACCATACAGTGTTGCCAGAGTTCATCTGTCACCACCTCCATCCTGTGGAGGAGAGGCCTCAGAGAACCAAGGAGGAGACATTCCTTTAGAGGAAAATTTAATGTTTTGCCCTCCTCTTAAATCAGCAGGAATTGCTAGGAGACACTCAGAGAGTCTAGCATGTTTTGGGGGCATAGTGGGGACTAATGCATAATATGTGTCTGAAAAATATAAAGGCAAAGGGCTTGAGGTGGAAATAGAAAGAGAGAGAGAGAGAGAGAGAGAGAGAGAGAGAGAGAGAGAGAGAGAACCCTGGAAACAATGGCACTCGCACAAGCAACTATAGAACAGGGATGTGTCCTGGTGGGTCACATGTGTGAGGGGGGAAGAAGATGACCTGCATCCACTGCAACGGGACCTGGCCTGGAGGCACTGCTGGGAGGATGAGCTGACCCAGCAGAAGGTGGAGCCGTGAGGGCGAGAGCCTGAGTGTTGGAGGCTTACTCAGCCTGACTCATGGGAAAGGATCCTGTGGGGCATCTCAGAGGAACCACAGAAGAAAGCCTTGAGGGAAGAGTCAGCTTTGAAACTCTGCCAAGGCCAGAGACCACTCACATTACAGCAGCCAGAAACTGTACCGCTTCCCTAATCCCTCCCCCCACCCTCACCAGGGCCACAAATAGCAGCTAGCAAGTGGTCGAGGAGCCAGCGGAGGAAGGAGAGAAGCCGCCACCGCCCTGTCCCGTCCTGCAGGCGGTAGGCCTGGGGGTCAGGAGCAAGCTCTGGCTGGTGTTCATTACTATATGGGACTGGACATATTCACTATGAAAAGAAATCTGCTCTGGTGATTAAAAGGACCAGGAAAATCTTACTCCTGCCCAGAACTCCCCCCAAGGCAAACACTAGGCCACAGAGCAAAGGGACACATGAGGAATGAGTGGTCTTTCTCATGCAATAGAATGAGTGCACATGTTCGCACTAGACAGGGACGACAGGCGGGCAGATAAGGACATATCAAAGCACGACTGACCTTCAGTAAGAATAATCGCGGAGGAAGTGGACTTTGCATTTGGACTTGGTCATTCCCTCTGTCATGTTTCTTATGCCCGGAGGTTGGGCTCACACACCCCTCAGCAGTGGGCACTCAGGTTTCTCCAGGGACTCCTTTGCTGTTAGGTACCCTGACACCCGATGAAGGGGGGCTGGGGGCAGATGGCTTGGTCATGGGTTTATAATCCAAACCACTGGGCTTTTTCTATAGAGTATTGAATAGCATCCTTTTCTGCTCAGTTATACTTTTTGTGTAAAAATTGAATCTTTAATAAAAACCAGATCAGCATAAACTAATGTTCACAGAACCTATCATTTTTCCAAATGGTGACTCTTCTATTTCTATCAAGAAATAAGAGTACCTAGCTATTTCCGTTCAAAGCCACAGATTCACATATGCATAGAACTACCTTAGGGCCATGCTAACATGCAGGCTCCCAGGCCTTGTCCTGTCCAGGGCAGGACCAGGGAACCTGCACTTTAATGAGCAATCCCAGCAACTCTGATTTAAGACAACTGTCTTAATTATTAGCGATCATATGACCACTCATGACTTAATCTAACCTTTTGTTTTTCCCTAAATTTGAGTGAAACTAGTTTACCCTAAATGTTTTCATTTAAATCTATAACATTTTGGAGAGCCTTCGGTTTTAGCAACATTACCAGATATCAAACCTACTAACAGTTCTCTCATATGGAAAACTAGTAAATTGGTTCTAAAGACCTGCCTTCTAATTTCCCAGAAGAATACACATTTGCCTTTTTGCGGCTCCTTTTCATCGGCGACAGAGGCAAACGGAATGACCAGTTAAACTGTAGATGTACAGTGGCTTCCCCGCCAGACCCTCTGCTCCAGTTAATAACAAGCAACGCTGATGTGTATTCACTAGACATTTTCCAGAGCAAAGATCACACATCGGATGAGATACAGGTCTGCTTCTGACGGGGTGCAGAAATCTAAGCTAGCCCATTTAAGGGGAATTTAACCAGATTTCAAAATAGATTAAGTAATTTCTTCACACACTCAGAGAAAATCAGATAGAAACAGGTGTGACTAGAATAGTGAAAGTCAGGAGGGAGGAACTCCATCCAGCCAGGGATTTAATCAGAGGCTCCCGCCCCCGACCTTTCAGGCCCTTTTCCTCAAAGATTCTGCCACTTGTTTTTCTCTATTAAATTTCTCCGTGGCTTTGGCCCATTATCCCAGCCCGTGGAGAACATTCAGAGTCTTGGTTTTTGTCTCCTATCATATTAGCTATCCCCCCAACGTGATTCATCCTCCAATTTGACTCACATTCCTATAAAGAGCTGCTTTCAAGCTGGTGATGAAAACCTGGAGCAGGACAGACCCCTAACCTTATTGCAGGGCAAGCGGACTCATCCACACACATCCATTACCCCGTTTGCAGGTGGCACATCTCTATACACCTATGATCGCACGGGACAAAGAGGGCAGAAAGGCATCAAATCCATTCCCGGCAGATTGTCAGAGACACACAGCGGGTGTGATGGTCAAGGTCAGCGTGGGAGGCAGGGCAGTAGGAAGGGGGCCGAGTGGGATTGAAAGATGTCTGTGAAAGCCCCCGGGACACTCAAAAACCAGGAAGAAGAACCATAGCCTTTATTTAGCACGGACGGGGGTCAGCCACTATGTGTTAGCTCCCTGGATCCACACAACATTCTGCAGGAAAGGACCTGTGGCTGCCAGCATGGGCTCTGGGCTGAAAGGCTTGGGTTGGGGTCCTGACTCCAGCACTTACTGGTTGTGGCCTTGGGAGAGTTACTTGCCGGAAGGGCCTCATTTGAAAATGGTCATAGTAACAGCACCAGGCATGGGCTGGTGGAATTCAGTAGGGAACTCTGGCTGCTACAAGGGATAAGCCTTTAGATCTTAGTGGCTTAACATAATAAAGGTTCACTTCACATGCATAACAGTCCAAGTGGGTGTTCAGTGGGGGTGGGGGGGGGGCTTCCATGGAAATTTAGGGGACTCGTGTTCCTTCCTTTCTGTGGTTCTGCTAACTACTGCGTAGAGAGAGATGATTTGGAGATGGGCTGAGGGGGGCGGGGTGGTGGTATTATGAGCCACATTTAGAAGCAATGCACATTCCACAGTACCTGGAACTCAGTCACATGGCTGCTCCAATCACTAGGCAGGCCAGGAGCTGGGAATCCAGAAAGAAGAATAAACGAATTCAGTCTCTTCCATAGCTGTGAGGATGACATGCAGACTCCTTGGACAGGTCCCTGGCACAGTGAATGGTGGTGATTATTGCCATTTTAGTGCACTAGCTCTGGCTGCCTTCCCTGTGCGTCTTCCTGACCCCCTGTCTCAGCTCTCTGAACCTTTCCCTGTAGGGCTCCCCAGGCATGCCCTGACCTTGGATTTGTGATACTTTGAGGGTTTGGGAACCTTCGGGCATTAAGGCTGGCTCTGTTCTGTGGACACAAGCCCAGCATCTTCTCTGAACCCGTTGGCCATGACACCAGTGGGATGTGAGGGTGGGGACAGGCTAGGCAGTTAAAACTGCATTAACAGCCTAGGAGAGATCTAGAGATATCCAAATCCACATTTTATCAGCAGTGATTGGATCTATGTTTTCAGATGGGAAGTCTCCGAAAGAATGGACAGTGTGAGAGGAGATCCGAGGTCAGAGTCCTGAGAAATACTCATGTGGGGGACAGTTCCCAAAGCTCAGACTGACACTCGGGTGTAGGTCACCTATGACTTCCTTAAGCTTTGTTTCTTTCATTTTTATGAGATTATTTTGAAAGGAAACGTATCACCACTATAATAAACGAGAAACTAGCCACTACCACTATCACTGCCATCAATAGAAAGTCCTCCCCAAAATGCCTACAAATGGAAACAAATGAACACAAACCTGTTTCCACATTCCAGCTGGTGGCTAGTAGCCAGACAAGGCTAAGTCTGAGGCTGCCTCTCTCCCTCCTCCTCCTCTTCCTCCTCTTCCTCCTCCTCCTCCTTCTTCTTCTTTAAACAAGGAAGATGAACAAGCATTAGAAAGGTGTTACAGACCTATTAATTCCAAACTGAGGCTTTCACTTTGTTTCAACCAGAAGAATTAAAAGGGAATGAAGAGAGAATCTATAGTCTCACTACACTGCTCACATTTCATTTCATGCTAAGGCAGGGCTCAAATCCAGAGGGGAGCATTTTACACAGTGCACCCGGCCCTGCTTGTGGCCTTGTACTATCTAAAATGATCCTTCTGCCATCAGTGGGATGAATCCCTCACTCTGGGAAAACCTGGAGAGATGGAGTCCCTGCATTGCGGTGGGGTCGTCTGGGAAGGGAGTGGTCGGTGTCAGAGGCTGAAGAGAAGACGGCAAAGTCAGGACAGGAACGCTCCCCCTGGACTTGGCAACCAGGGATCATGGGTGTTTTCAGCAGAGTCAACGGAATAGCACAGTGAGGGTGTGGGGAGGTAGAATGCGGCAGCTGAAGTGAAAGGGAGTGAATGGGAGGCAACGCTGTGGAAAGTCAGCATCGAGGAGCTTGGCTGTAAGGACAGAGATAAGGTGCCACTTGAAATTCAAGGAGATGTTTTGCTTCCTTGCATAAAACATGGCAAACATTTGAATAAGCTTTTAGATATTGGGGATGGAGATGGATATGAGCCAGTAATTACTGGAGAGGGGTGATGACAGATAGAGCAAGGTCTGGGATTGGGGAACATGAGAAGGGTTCAAATCAAAAGCCCAGGCGGAGGGACTAACCCTGGGTAGGAAAAGCATCATCTTTTCTTAGTTTGAGGGTAGGCGGTAAGGGCACATGCAAACCCAGTAATTGCTTGGGTATAAGGGAGGAAAGGGAAGGGAGTTCATGTCTGGAGTCTGGTTTTCCTCTGTCAAGTAGGAGGTGAGGTTATTTCTGGGGTCAAGAGAAAAACTTGAACTATTGGTTCTCCATTTGAAAGAGTATATTCACCAGGATTGTCCAGAAAACCAGAACCAATAAAATGTGTGTGTGCGTGTATATTCATCCTATGGAGACACAGAGGCATTTAAAGGAATTGACTCACATGATTGTGGAGGCTGGCAAATCGAAAATCTGCAGGCTGGAGATTGGGAAGGCTTGATGCTGCAGCTCAGCTCTGAATGCAGTCTGAGGCGGAATTCTCTCTTCCTTCTGGAGTCTTCACCCTGTTTTCTTTTAAGGCCTCAACTGATTAGACGAGGCCCACCCACATTATGGAGGGTAATCTGCTTTGCTCAAAGTCCACTGCTCTAAATATTAATCTCATCTAAAAAAAAAAAAACCACACAAACAAAAATACAAAAATACCTTCACAGCAACATCCAGACTGGCGTTTGACCAAATATATAGGTCCTGTAGCCTAAACAAGTTGACACATAAATCTAACCATCACAAAAAGTAGTAACGATCTCACTTATATTAATAGCATAAACATGAGATGGTATGAAGAGAAGACTATGAAAGTGGAGAGAATCCTCTGGATTCTAGGAAGTTCTACCTGGTAGCAAGTGCTCTTTGGACCAAGGGTTTCTAATGGGGTCGAGCTGATAAAGTCAGCATGGAAGAGCCATGGGGGACATTCCACCCAGGGGGCCCACCTCAGCTTCAAGGAGGGTTACCCTGTCAGCATAGAAGGATGGAGCCCTTGAAAGCGAACCTTCTAAATGCAAATTCTGATCTAGAAGTCCCTGTCATTAACGGTGAGACCCTTCCCCTGTCATGCAAACAGCAGGACACAGGTGCATTCAAGACAACAAACTATAGGAGTTGCCTTTTCATGCTTTCTCCTTCCCTATTCTCTATGTGGGTCGAAGGCATCTACGCTTACCTCACTGAGGTCAGTATGATTATTTACTTTGTTTTCAAGGCGGCCTAGAATTTCCAGCTGAGCTTATGCTTTCCTTTGCTCACAAGCCTGAGGCCTTTTCACATCCATCCCGTCCTTGGCAAGAATCCTTGGAGAGTAGCCTGGGACATACCTAGTGGTAAGCCACCTGCTCTGGGTTTCGGGTGGATCTATTCTGGTCAAAGGCTTTGTGATCTGGACAAAGGAACTGAGAATGTGCCTGTCAGAACGTCAGGCAATACTAAATTTGGGGACCAGCTGAATTCTAGCAGAAAATCATACAAAATAAGATTTAGCAACTGGGGGAAAACTGGACCGCAGGGAGGACAATTGGATGAAATTCAGTCGGAGTACATGGCCATGGAATTCTAACTTTAGGACCGCGATTAGCTATGTGACTGTAGCACAGGGATCCGTCCTCAGATAGAAGACTTTTGGAGCCAAAGGAACCTTTCAGAAGAAGCTGCCTCCTAATTTTATAAGCACCAGGGAAAAAAGGTCTTCCAACTTTAAAGGGTTATGGTTCTTAAAATTCATCTTCTCTGAGCTCTTCTGATTCTGTTCCAGATCCTCTCAATTCGAATTCCTTGCATATACCCCTCCAGGCCCCAGAGCCATGCTCAGCACTCGAAAGCTTGTCCTTCACGTGCCTCTGATTCCCCATCTAGATCATCAGCATCTTGACAACAGGACCATGCCTGTGCATCGCTGCATTCCAAGGTCGATGGCGGTGCTTGCTACATAATTAATGGTCAGTAAATATTGGTGAAATAATAACAAAACAAAAAACTCCACAGCTGTTCATTATTATGTTTATCAGAATTTCTCACCTAATACACTCTCCTCTATACACAGCCTAATTCAGTGACTCTTTTAAAATTGTGAAGGTCAAAGATTGAACACATTTCACCGGATCTTTGAGCCACACAGCATACATGGAGAAAAGATACTTTGTGCCAAGACGTTTTACTTCTGATAAGAGAAACGGAAGGCTGCGTTGGCTTATTTTTAAAGTTATACCACCACATTAAGCTTGTGGTCGACTGAAATACTGTTGTTTTCACGTGGGTTTCTGCCAAGCTGCATCTTGAACCCAAAATGTAGGACTTTATCTATATTTTTTGGTTTTAGCTCAAGGTTAAATTCAATAAAAAATCACTTTAAATTTGATCCTGTCAGTGACGACATTAGCAGTTCTTCGTGGGTTCAGATCACTTGGCAAACTTGACATTTTATGTTTTGTTTGTTTTTATCCACTCCTTGGCAATGATTTTAAAAAGGGTTGAGACTAGGACAAAAGTTCCGATAGTAACCATCCCCTCTTATGGTGACTTTACCCTAGAACCATTCATGAAACTTATGGGTGATCAACCATGAACTGAAAAATACACTTCAAAATACTGCCAGACACCCCTCATTTCTCCATCTTACCCACAAAGATCTTATGGATGACATGTTAACACCTTTTTCTAAAGTACACACATACTTTATATACAGGAGCCCCTGAAATTTGCCAGCTAACTAATCCATGAAAATAAATAAAAGAGCGTGTATGGTATAATTTCTTAGCATGCATATGCTGGCCTTGGTACGAATGCCACTTTTTTTTGAAATCTCACAATCCCTTTCCTCTTTTAAATAAATCTAATTTAGACTGTCACCTGGCATGGATGTTGAGCTGACTTTACAAGGTTGGTAGCCCATCTGATGGCTTATCCAATCTCATTGATCTCTTCCATGATTCCTCAAAAGTTACCCATGTGTGTATGAGATCATAGTAGAAGTTCTTGACGCATCCCAGGACAAAGTTATTTAGACTCAAAAACTAAATAACTTTGTTAAGGCGGGCTTTGCTATGCCTGGGGGAACTATCCCACACTCTGAAATGGCAAGGGTCTGCCATCAAAGAGATCAATCATTCCTTCTGATTTTGCCTGAGGTTGCAGAATGAGGCAACAGAACAGGACTCTGTCATCTGCACATCCTCAACGATTAAACACAGTCACCTTGTGAGAAGCTGGCCATCCTTACCTCAGGATCTTTAAACCTTTCCCCTAATTCATAGGAAGAATCTACACACATGGGTATGTTTCTGATCTTTTGATGCTGAACCAATGAAGAGCATGAATGATGCCCACAGTCCAAGAGGCCAACCTGATTGTCGCGAAATACTAAGAACTCAGAAGACGTTCTAGGAAAAAAATGTCAGAACTCGAGGTCCAAGTCACAGGGCAGGCTCAGTCCTTCCCTGAGGACACCTCAGGTTGCTCTCGTGGGCAGAGGTAACCGGACAGTGTCCTGCTGGAAGGACTTTCCCTCTTGCTCCTGTGATGTTTGTTCAGCGTGTCAGCTTTGGAACAAGCTGGGTGACATCCATGTCCCCGTTTCCATGATATGTCAGACAGTGAGCTCAATCACATCCTGTGGTTCAGAACACTAGGCCAGGCTCTGCCTTCCCCACTGGATTCTGGAACTCCAAAAAGCCATACGCCTTCAAAAAGGGACAAAGTAACAAACTCATTTTATGGGAGAGTATTCCAGTTTGAGTCTTTAAAAGGTAGCTTAGAGATGAAGTAGTCACACTGCCTCCTTGTGGAGGTCAGGAAACAGACGTTCAGAGAGGTTCAAAGACGTGACCAAACAGTGGAGCTGCCCCTTGAGCCTGGGCGTGGCAGCCCACGTCCCCTCCACCGTAACATGCCACCCTGGTCCTTTTGCACACGAGTTGTAGTTTCTCTCTCACCCTTATTTCTGCTCTTTCCAATTCGGAGATTTTTTTTTCTTCCCAGACAATCGTAAAAGAGAACAGAGTTTGAGTAGTTCTGGCTTCTGCTGATATCATGCCACACTTTCGAACGATGGGAATATGGAAGGTGGTAAATTTAGAGACAGGGAAGCCAGTGCTGGGCAAACAGTGTTGGAGAGGACAGATGAGGCACAGGTGTAGCACAAAGACACTAGGGAGGTGACTAATGACCACAGAGGGAGGGATGTAGCCAGGGAGTGCTATTGCGACAAGCGAAAGTGATTCTGGGATATATTTATAGAAGGATGACATGCACAGCGCAGGAAGCAATCATTAGGTTACCATCTACATTAGTCAGATACCTATTGAATACGATGCCCAGTTTGTCACACTTTGAAATGTGAGAGCCCAGAGTGGGGAACGAGGTGACAGGAAATCCTTACTTAGACTGAATATTAAAGAATCTGGATCGCTGAAGGCAGCCATTTCACAGATTCCCCCCCTCCCCAACACCCACCATCATCGGATTGCAGGTAGGAGAAAGGAGGATGGAAGGGGAAGGGAGTCATCTCAGCCAGAAATTTCTCTCCAACCTCCTGGCCTCGCATCAGAGAATTTTCAAAACCAATTCTGTCTCTTCCCCTTGCAGTCAAGGTTAAGATCCCCTGCCTGAGCTCTCTCTCTCTGCAGAGACTTGAAGGTCCAGCATAATCAATTCTTATTGATTAAGGGTGGCTTCTCTACCTGTGCAGGGCTCTTACTAAGCTACCACCTCCACAGGCTGGTGACAGGGACTTGAAGAGCGCAGTGGCTGAGCAGACTCGGGCTCAGGGCTGACACCCCACGCTGACCACACGGCCTGAATTGCTTCAGAGCATTGAGAGTGGTGGAAGAGACAGGTCAGCCTGAGACTCAATGCTAGGCCTCTTGTGATTTTATGCAGTAATTCCATATTACTGCATATCTTATGCAATAATTCCATATTTTGGAGAACAGCGGTGGATGCCTTTTGTTGTTGTTGTTAATCATCACCTGAGGACATTTTTTTCCATTGATTTTTAGAGAGAATGGAAAGGAGGGAGGGTTGGAAGGGAGAGAGAGAGAGAGAGAGAGAGAAACATCAATCAGTGTGAGAGAGACACATCGATTGGTTTCCTCTCACACACGCCCCAATCAAGCCTGGGGATCGAACCTACAACCCAGGTACCTGCCTTTGACTGGGAATAGAGTCCGTAACCCTTTGGTGCACGGGCTGACGCTCCAACCAATAAACCACACCAGCCAGGGCAGGCGGTGATGTCTTTAAAGCAAATCTTCTCTGTCATGTCTTCTTTGCCTTTCTATAGGGATTTCAGGCTTTAATCTTCCCTGAGAAAAGGAAAAAGAAAGACATGCAAAGGAGAAAGAGCATCATAGGGGTCAAATACTGGGTTCTTGCAGGCCAGAGACTGTAGGAGGAAAAGTGGGGTGCTGGCTTTCACATCCCCAAAGAAACCCCAGAAAAGTAAGTAAATATGAGGACATTGCGTCCCAGCTGCACTGGGAGGACTCAACAAGCCAGGTCCCCAGGGGCTGACCCTGGCGGCCAGATGGTCCTTGCTTCTCCAAGGAGCAGGGCTCTGCCTGCATCTCTGGTCCTAGAGCGTGGGGGCACTTTTAGCGAGAGCTCTGGGGCACACAGGGCCAGTCTGAGAATGGCCTGTGGAAACATCACACATATGCAAACAGAATTGCAGAAGCTCAAGTGTGTCAACATCAAGAGGCCATAGGTTTGGGCTCTCTGTCTAGACCTGAGATTGAATACTGACTCTGTCAATTCCCTCCCCCCGGCTCAGGATGAGTCTCTACTGCGTCCAAGGACAAACCCACACACCTTCCAGAAACTGCTAGTCTCCTACAGGATCAAACCACACATCTGGCGGTTTTCACCTAATACTTTACCTTGTACATCTTTCTATCCCAACACACTGAGATTGACCTTGGTTGTTTTAACAGCTGTACGGTATTCCACTGTGTAGCCATGTTCACTTCTGCCATTTCCCAAGAAGGAATGTCAATTTGTTTACGATTCTTGCTATAGCAAACAATGCTACCATGGATACCCATGTGTAAACATCTGTACATGAATATGGCTGTAGGAAAACTCCCAAAGAGAGAATTGCTACAAGTGACTTACCACTTCTTATGTTGTCAAATCGTCCCCTAGAGAGCCTCCACCGATTTGCTACCCACCAGCGGTCCCTAAGAAGTCCTCTTTCTGAAAGGCACCACGCAGGAAGGATGTGTGTGGAGGAAAGAACTAAAAATGTCCTTTGTCATCCTTTGACTCACCCACAAAGCATTGTTGGTGCTATTTTGGGGGTCCTTGGGTGCTGAGTCCATTGAAGATGAGAGCACAGTTGTGCTTTTTTTTCGGAAGGGACATCTGTCAGAATCGGGCTTATTTTTGGTAGCTCAGTGACACACTCCCTGCTTTTCCAGGGGATTCTTGGCTTCCCTCAACAATGACCCATTTGTGGCTGAATATTTAGTTGTCCTCTCTGCTCTGATGTCTGTTCTAGAAACTATTTTGTCGGCTGATAGATTATTTTCCAGCAAAAACTGTGGATGCAAACCCCACAAATTAGGATCTTACACTGTTATTTGTCTGGGAAGGGTACATGGATAAACCATTTTTTTTTCATTTCTTTTTAAGCTTTTACATATACAAAGATGAATACAGAAGTAGAGAAAAAAACTGATCATTAATGACCAACTCATGGCCCATCTTGTTTATCTCTATCCCACCTCCAATATTTTTTATCTCTACTCTTCCCAATTCCCACCTCCTGTATTATTTTCAAGCAAATCCCAGACATCCTATCACTTCATCCATAACTGTTTCAGTGTCTACCTCTAAAATGTAAGGTCTTAAAAAACACATATTCACATTGCTGTTAACACACCTAAATTAACAATAATTTTTTAATGTACCCAAATTATCCAGTCAGTGTTCATATTTTCAGTTTCCTCATAAAATTATTTAAACATGACTTTTAAATGGTAGGAAAATGAATATTCAGGGCCAGGAGGACTGAGTTCGAGTCTCGGGTTTGTTCCTCTCTCCTTGGGCGACTTTAGATGATCCCCCTGGCTCTTTGTTGCCTCCGTTTCTCAGAAATTGGGGGCTGGAAGAGGCCAAACAACCCAAATACTTTCAGATCATGCTGACGATGAGAGGAAAGAAACAGAAAAAAATAAAATTCCCACTCCATGAATTGAAACTAGAGTGAAATCTAATTCTGCATAATCGTGACCAGATCAATACGTGTCTACTAAAGTCAATAAAAGTTACAAAATCTGTCTGCTCTTATCCCCGTGGGAGAGACATGTTAGGGTCAGGTGATCCTTATCTTCCCCTCTTGGCAGATAAGTGATTTTCAAGATAAAGTAGACATAGGAGCTGCTTTCATTTTAAAGCTCATAATCTTAATGTAGTGTTTGTGTAAACCTCATAGATCCTCCTTCAGAACATCCTCCTGTGGGGTTAGGAGACGACAGGGAATGGGGCAGGGGGAAGGAAGAAAGAAGATTGCATGTCTATGATTCTGGAAGTCCAGCAATGCCATTGGCCGAATGAGATAACGTATGCATACGTAAGTGATAAAGTGCAAGAAAACTGCTATTAGAAAAGCACATATTAGAGGATCTCCAAATGGAACCAAGTAACTCCTCGCGTTTTCCCACTGAATTTCTATTAGCAGATCAGACTCCTTTTCTAAAGAAGAAGCCACATTCTCTATAAAGTCTAGACAACCAAGAGGATGAAGGGGGAAGGAATAGCCAAACAGAGGCAGATACTGGCAGGAAATAGAAACTATTGCTAAAATCCTTTAAAGTCCTTTTCAAAGAGACCATTGCAAATGCCTTTTCCTCACTCGGTGTTTGTGTGGGGCGGGCAGGTGATGGAGCAGGGAGTCTGAAGGGAGGGAGGGTGAAATGAACAAAAGGGGAATCTGTATTTCTCGGTGGGGTTTGGAGAAGGTGGGATGGAAAACACCCTCCCGGAGCAGGTGGGGTGCGGCACCTGGACAGCTATGCGTCTCTAGCTCCTCAATGCGTGGGATCCTCCTGCAGAAGAGCGGCTGGGGAAGGATGCACTCGGGCACCTTCTCTCTCATTTTTGTTTGTTTGTTTTGCTAATCCTAGCCTGAGGCTCTTTTCCTATTGATTTTTTAGAGAGAGTGGAAGGGAGGGGGGAGAGACAAAGAGAGAGAAACATCGATGTGAGAGAGACACATCGATTATATGTGCCCTTGACTGGAATTGAACCAGGAACCCACTCTGTCTGTGGGCCGATGTTCTATCCACTGAGCCAAACCAGCTAGGGCCCTTCTCTCTCTTTTGAAGACAACGGTGCTCAGGGTTTGAAGAGGCTGGGTTTCTGCTATTCAGACACCTGCAGGGCACAATCTCTGCCCTTCATCCGAACACAAGTGCCCACACAGGCAGATGTGACACCTTCTTTTCCTAAATGCATGGAGGTGAAGAATCTTGTTTCCTGGGGGTGGGGGTGGGGGTGGGGAGGGAGAGCTGCACAGTGGGGAGCTGGGCTGGGGTCCTCACACAGACCACCTTGGGACAACTCAGGTGGAGCCTGTGGATAGGTGCAGAACCTCTTCCTCGCTGCCTGTGACTGGTCAGAGCAATAAGATGAAGATGCACAATCACCTTGGCAACCAGAAAACAGGCAAAGCTGTTACTTGGCAATTTCCATAGACTCTCCGTCCCCTCCCCGCAACACCCTTTCTCTCACTGCCCCCTCCACACACACACACACAACACTGTCCCCTTTAATATGCCTCTTAGATCACAAGATTCTGTGTGTGAGGAAATGAGGGGAAATGAGGAAAACACAGAGATCCAAGACATGGGGAAGCAGAACGTATTTCCTAAGCACGGGAGGGAGGTGGAGGTTTGAATGACCCCTCCCACTGGTGGCAGGAGAGAGGGGAATGGGACGCAGGGTCAGGGAGACGAGAAAGAGGGGGTGTTAGTAGCAAAGCAGAACACCAGGCAGTTTATTTGTTCATTGTTTCCAGAAACCATGAAAACGGAACAAAAGTCGAGGAGACAAGCAGAGTTTATTCCTGTCCCCATTTCCTTTCCGCCCTTCCTCTGCCCCCACCTCCTTCCCAGAAGGCCTAGTCTGAAAACTTGCCGTAGGCGGTCTTCGCCTCCCCGGTTCCTGCCCAATAGGCACTGACCGCCTTTTCATTCAGGTATTTCACACACATCACTGTGTGCCTACTACGTGCCAGGCGTGGTGCTAGGCTCGCACTGACCGCCTTTTCATTCAGTTATTTCACACACATCACTGTGTGCCTACTACGTGCCAGGCGTGGTGCTAGGCTCGCACTGACCGCCTTTTCATTCAGGTATTTCACACACATCACTGTGTGCCTACTACGTGCCAGGCGTGGTGCTAGTGCCAGGCGTGGTGCTAGGCTCTGGGGGCGACAACGTTAAACACAGGCACGGTCTCTGCCCTAAAGGTGGAGGGGAATGCAGTCAGTGATGGCGCGACAGGTTTGCCCGGTGACAGGTGATGGCTGGAATTAGCGGGGTGATCCCACTGTCAGGTCTAAAACCATGGAATCACACCTGATACTCATATAATATTGTATATTAAATATACTTAAATAAAATAAACAAATAATCCAACCAACAAGCAGGCAGCAAGTAACTGAAACTTAGAACAAAGGTGCATTCATGAAAATCAACCAGGGACACAAAGCCAGGGCCTGATGTTAAGACTCAGAGGCAAGGACTTGTGTTTGTTTGTTTTTCTTTAAACTTTTTACTTTGGGATATTTTTAGGCAGAAGGGTTGAGGTCTTACATACCCTTCACCAAGCTTTCTCTGAGTTCTTCTGAATGGTTCCATTGAAGTATGATTGGTACATAAAGAATCACACCAGGTTTGATTCCGGTCAAGGGCACATGCCTGGGTTGCAGGCTCTGTCCAACGTGCAGGAGGCAACCAATCAATGATCCCCTTTCATCATTGATGTTTCTATCTCTCTCTTTCTCCCCCTTCATCTGAAATAAATAAAATCTATTAAAAAAAAAAAAAAGCCCTGGCTGGTTTGGCTCAGTGGATAGAACGGCCTGCGGACTGAAGGGTCCTGGGTTCGATTCCAGTCAAAGGCACAGGCCTGGGTTATGGGCTCAATCCTCAGTGGGGGGCGTGCAGGAGGCAGCCCATCAATAATTCTCTCTCATCATTGATGTTTCTATCTCTCCCTCTCCCTTCCTCTCTCAAATCAATACATATATATATATATATATAAATTTTATTTTAAAATATATTTTATTGATTTTTTTTTTACAGAGAGGAAGGAAGAGAGATAGAGAATTAGAAACATCGATGAGAGAGAAACATCAATCAGTTGCCTCCCACTGGGGATGTGCCCGCAACCAAGGTACGTGCCCTTGACCGGAATCGAATCCGGGACCTTTCAGTCCGCAGGCCGACGTTCTATCCACTGAGCCAAACCGGTTTCCGCAATAAAAATATATTTTAAAAAAGAAAAAGAAAAAGAATCACACAGCCCTAGTCAGTTTGGCTCAGTGGGAAAAGCATCTGCCTGTGGACTGAAGGGTCCCAGGTTCGATTCCGGTCAAGGGCACATGCCTGGATTGTGGGCTCAATCCCCAGTGTGGGTGTTGCAGGAGGCAGCCAATCAATGATTCTCTCTCACCACTGATGTTCCCATCTCTCTCTCCTTCTCCATTCCTCTCTGAAATCAATAAAAATATATTAATAAAAAAAAGAACCACACATATTAAAAGTGCACAATTTGGTGGGTTTGGACATATTCAAACCCCCCTGACACCATCACCACCGTCAAGGTAATAGACACAGCCACCACCTCCCAGAGTTTCCGTGTGTGTGTGTGTGTGTGTGTGTGTGTGTGTGTGAGAGAGAGAGAGAGAGAGAGAGAGAGAGAGAGAGAGAGAGAGATACAAACACTTAACATGAGACCTATCCTTTTAACAAGTGTATGTTGAAGTACACAATTCCTGTCCCACAGCAGATCTCTAGAACGGCTTTATCTTGCATAATTGAAACTTTATACCTGTTGAATAACAACTCCCCCTTGCCCAAGCCTCCTGCTCCTGGCAACCACTCTTGCACCGTCTGCTTCTACGAGGTTGATTATTTTCCATACCTCACCAAAGCGGGGTCTTGCAGTATCTGTCCGGCGACTGGCTGATTCATTTACATATGTCCTCCAGGTCCATCCACGTTGTCACGGATGGCAGGATTTCCTTCTTTATAAAGACGGGATCATGTTCTTTTGAATGTATATGCCACATTTTCTTTATTCCTTCATCCGGCATGGACACTGGGGTTTTTTCCGTATCTCGGCTACTGTGAACAGTGCTGCAATGAACATGGTGCGGATATCAGAACTTAGGTGACACAGCAAAAGCTGCACTAAGAGGAAAGGACTTCCTTTTGCCGAGGTGGTCAGAAAGGCCTTTCTGAAGAAATGTCAACTAAACCGAGACCTGGAGCCTGGGTGTCATGCCACTGGGCCACCGCGGATATTGTCCCGGTTGTCCAGGGCACACATCTAGAGGGTGCCCCTCACACCACAGCCTATTTTGTACAAAAATATGCAGAAGCCCTGAGACCACATCCACTCTCCTACACCCCAGGTGATCTTCTCAAGTGCTTTCCCCACCTTTTCCTTCTCCCAGCTATGGATTCAGGCTTCCTTCCAGTCTATTCTTGGGACCCAGCAATGTATGTGTGTGAGAGTGGGGGTGGGGGGGAGACTGGCAGGAGGGGGGGGGGGAGTTAAATGAGGGACATAAGAGGCCAAAATAGAATATTCTTTTTTTTTAAAAATCCTCACCTGAGGATACTCCCTCTGTTGATTTTGAGAGAGAGAGAAAGTAAGTGAGAGAGAGAGAGAGAGAGAGAGAGAGAGAGAGAGAGAAGTAGAGAGAGAGAGAGAGGCATCAATGTGTGAGAAATACATAGATCTCCCTTACTCGATCAAACCCACAACCCAGGTTTGTCCCTTCCCCAGGAATCAAACCCACCACCTTCCTCTAGTGCTCGGGACGAAGCTCCAACCAACTAAGCCAGGATAAATATTCTTTATGCAATCCTTCAAAAGCCTAACAACAGGAAAACCAACACTTTAAGTTCTGTTAGTTCTAGTAAGAAAACCCACTAAATGACGGGGAAGAAGACAGCCAGCAGCTTAGTGCTAATCATGAAGGGATACAAGAAGGGGAGGCAGCGGATGAAAAGTGAAGCTGCACCATCCGGCATGAGGCAACAAGAGGGACTGAAGACTGACACAGATCAAGTCTGGAGCTGCTGCTTGGAGTCCAGCCTCATTTCCAGGCCAACATTTACTTTTAATATATTTTTATTGATTTCAGAGAGGAAGGGAGAGGGAGAGAGAGATAGTAACATCAATGATGAGAGAGAATCATTGATTGGCTGCCTCCTGACATCCTCCCCTGGGAATCGAGTCCACAACCTGGGCACATGCCCTGACCGGGAATGGAACCGTGACCTCCTGATTCATACTTTGAAGTTCAACCTCTGAGCCACGCAGGCGGGCCTCCAGCCCAGCATTTTGATCTTGAAGCAGGAATATGATGAGGGATTGAAAGTGAGCTTTCAGTGCTGGGAAGAGCATGCTCCTGAATTTTCTATGATCTTCTTTGGGTGATGGGGTATAGTGGATTCCTACCTATGTGTTTTTTTCTCTTACTTCTCCTTAAATTGAGGTTCTTCAGTTAGATAAGATGGCATATCAAAAATTTTCTAAAATGGCTAGAAGTGCCCAGCTGGTGTAGCTCAGTAGTTGAGCATCAACCCATGAACCAGGAGGTCACGGTTCAATTCCCAGCACATGCCCAGGTTGTGGGCTTGATCCCACTGTGGGGGATGTACAAGAGGCAGCCACCCAATGATGTTTCTCTCAGCATTGATGTTTCTTTCTCTTTCTTTCCCTTCCTCTCTGAAATCAATAAAAAAATATTTTTTAAAAAGTTTAAAATGGCTAGAAGCCATTGTATATTTTAGTTTCAGAAAAGTATTCAGTATCAGAGGAACTGGATTATTCTAGAAGAAAATGTATATGCCCTGATATGCGATATTCAGTAAGATGAGTCCATGCTTGGCCTTAAAAATAGCTAAAGTAGACCTTATTTTTGCTTAGTCCTAGTTGTAGGGTAGATGAAGATCAACCCTTCAACATTTGAAAATTATATTCAAAGGCAGACCTCTAGGGACTAGAAGCCAAGTTCTCAAGCTTGGATAGCTAGAGTACTTTCTGAAGGCCACTTTGTTTTTATGACTATATGGTTCAGAATTAATGAGAGCTACTTTGCATAGATATTTTATATTCTGAATAGTACCTTTTGGGGATTCTTCCCCTCACCTTGTAGATATAGTTTATCAAAATTATTATTTTTTTGTTCCCAACTTATTACTGCTCTAGTCTATGAACCTCAGAGATAATTATATTTTAAGGCCCACAATCTTAGAACATGGTTCAGATTATTGAAACCACCAATTATGGTGGTAAACACCCAAGGAATTTGGGGCCTGTTGAAAATAAAAACCAATGTCAAAGATTCCACTGGGGGATGAGGAACATGGGATAAGAAAAGCTTCTTTGTCTTGCCCTGGCCAGTGTTGCTCAGTTGGTTGGACATCATCCCATGCACCTAGAGGTCGCCAGTTCGATTCCTGGTTGGGGTACATACCCGGGTTTCGGGCTGCAGGTTCGATCCCCAGTTGGGGGTGTGCAAGAGGCAGCCGATCGATGTCTCTCTTTCTCTCTCTGTCTCTGTCTCTCTCTCTCTCTCTCTCTCTCTCTCTCTCTCTCCCTTCCTCTCTCTCCAAATATCAATTTAAAAAATATGTAATAAAAAAAGAAAAGCTTCTTTGTCTTGATTGAACCCTCATAGCTTTACATCTTTGGAAATGTTTCCCCTTTCTTCTCAAATAGCAGTAATTTGTCTTGTGGAAAAGATCTTCAGAAGATAACCAATGACTAAAATTTCAGAGAGGTCTTCAAGTCTTTAAAATGATTAATGGACCCCAAAGTACACAGTGGTGGAATTGCAGTGTCGTAGCTGGAGAACCATATGTTATAATACAGACAGTGAAGACCTATGTTGGCCTGGGGTCCACAGTGCCTGATATGTTAATTCCATTCACAAAATGCCTTTGAAGGCCCATCTCAGAGGTTTATTCTCAGGGCTGGAGGGAGTCAGAGGAATCTCCCTTTTACTTGGTAGGCCCAATCCTTACTAAGAAGCTGGGCTATGGGGAGGTAATGTGAATAATGACTCCTCAGTATCACAGAACGAAGAAAATTTTATTTTGCATCACAAAGTTGTGTAAAGAGCGTGGTGGAGTAAAGTGGCATTGAGTAGTCACCTTAGAATGGATTTTCTTGTTCCTGCATTCTCCCATTGCCTTCTGTTTTCTAAGGATTGATCCAGGGGCCACTGCACATATATCCCTGGATTACAGATTGCTTCCCCATCCTGATCTTTTCACCCTAGCATTTCCACTCCCATTCTCTGGTTTACTGATTTCCAAAGAACTCATCACCATGTTGATGGCTGTTTATTCTATTATCAGTCTCCCTGATGCCCATACTACACCATAAGCTCCTTAAAGGCAAAGATACCTGTCTGTTCTGCTCACTGCTCTGGTCCTGTGGCCACAAAATACACGCTCAAAAACAATGCCCTCTGAATGATTCTGATACAATAAAAATTTTGAGAAAAATGGTTACCACCTCTTTTGGGACTAATCTGCAAATCTGAAGTACTTTTCTATTTTTACTGACTGTATTTATTCAAGTGACTTTAAGTGTTTAAGTTTAAAATTTAGGCGAGTGGCCCACCCTGTGTGTCTCGGTGGTTGAGCACGACCCATGAACCAGGAGGCCATGGTTCAATTCCTGGTCAGGGCACATGCCCGGGTTGAGGGCCTGATCCCCAGTAGGGGGCATGCAGGAGGCAATGATTCTCTCTCATCACTGATGTTTCTATCTCCCTCTCCCTCCCTCTCTGGTATCAATAAACATATATTTTAAAAATATAAAAGTTAGGTGAGTGGAATATAAATGTAAAAGAACAATAAAAATAATTGGTATTAGTTATAAGTAGCACCGTTTTGTTTTTGGTTTTGGTTTTCCCATAGGTCAGTGGCCAGCGGAAAAGTTAGTTCTCAGGGAGGGGTAGCATAAGTGTGGACTGTGTGGAGAGACTTGCTCTCAAAGAGGACACGCTGGCAAGGGGAAGAGGGCTTTCCAGCCGAGAAACCTGGCAAACAAGCTCAGCCAGGTGATCAAGGTCAACATCAAGAAGCAAGTCATGCTGCTGGTAGGCACCCTTAATATGATGTGACCCCTAAATGCTCCTAACCCAGTCTAATCATGAGAGAAACATCAGACAGATCCTAGAGGAGAAACAGTTTGCAAGATACCTGCCTCGTGTGCCTCAAAGCTGTCAAGGTCAAAAGCAGGGAAAGCCCAGGAGAACTGTCTGAGCCACGTGGAGCCCAAGGAGCCATGGCAACTAACTGTAACGTGGCCTCCCGGTGAGACCCTGAAACAGAAAGAGGAAAATGAGGTAAAAGCTAAGGAAGTCTGAATCAAGTACGACCTTAGTTAATAATAATGTATCAACATGGGTTCATTCATTGCAACAGACATACCACACCACTGTGGAATGTTAATAATAGTCCTGGCCAGTTTAGCTCAGTGGATGGAGCATTGGCCTGCACACTGAAGGGGCCCAGGTTAGATTCCGGTCAAGGGCACATGCCCGGGTTGCGGGCTCAATCCCCAGTTGGGGGGAGCGGGGGAGGGTGTGGGAGGCAGCCAATCAATGATTCTCTGTCATCATTGATGTTTCTCTCTCTCTTTCCCTCTCCCTTCCTCTCTGAAATCAATAAAAATATACTATAAAAAAAAGAAATGTTAATAATAAGGGAAGCTAAATGTGAGGTACATGGAACTCTGTACTATCTTTGCCATTTTTCTGTGAATTAATTTTTTTAACTTTTTAAAAAATTCCTCACCAGGGGATGTTTTCATTGATTTTTTAGAGAGAGAGGGAGGGACAAAGAGAGAGAGAAACATTAATGTGAGAGAAACATTGATTGGTTGCCTCCCCTATACACCCCGATCAGGGATGAACCCACAAACCCTCTCTGTGCCTGAACAGGAATTGAACCTGCAACCATTTGGTGTATGGGATGATGCTCTAACTAGCCAAGTCACCAGCTGGGGTATAAATGTAAAAATATTCTAAAAAATAAAGTTTATTTTAAAAAAGAAAACAAAGTTAGTTCTTTTGACTTATATGGCACATTGCCAAAATTTAAAGAGTAGTTTAGGGAAAATAGGGGAGGAAAAGCTAAGGATGACCCTCCGTCTCCAAGGTGAACCCCCTTGTTCCGAATCTCAGTGACAAGAAGAGCTGAGAGCATATGGAAATACCTTCCCACGGTCACCTCCGCCTCATTGGCGGGAGTGGGGCGGTCCTGAGGCAGGGCTCTTTATCCTGTCCCAAACAACTGAGAGATGGAGATTCAGAGAAAGCACAGAGGGGTCACTGCAGTCCCCGCCCATGACCAGGGGGAAGAACCGCGGACATTACTGCGACAGGGGCTGTAGCCAATCACTAGTGTCTCACCCTGACATGGGATGGTCAGGCCACAGTGATGCCATTGGATGATCATGGAGATAGGCCTTCCTGTTACCCAGGCAACTAGGACCACCAGCACCTCCACAGTGATGCTCTGCTGAAAGTCCCTTCCCACTGCCACTCTGTAAAAAGGTTCTAAGGTTCTGTCCCGAGTCACACTTTCCCACCAGGTCTCATCAGTCAGTGGGACTTCACATGGGCCATTTAGAATTTGAATTATTTAATAATAAATAGATAGATAGATAGTACCTACTATGTGCCAGGCACTATTTTAAGCAAATATTAACCCATTTTACCTTCACAACAGCCCCACAAGATATATATTATTGTTCTTACTAAGAGGAAAAGTGAGGCACAGGGTGTTAAATATCGTGACCAAGGTTGCACCACTAGTAGGCGGGGCCAAACTTGAACTCAAGCAGTCTGACTCCAGAGTCCTTGCATATAATCAGTGAGTTATACTGTCATGAACTCCAGCTCTGCCACCTGGCTCACAGACACAAAGGAACGGATACCAGGGGATAGCCCTCGGACTCACGGCCCGGGCTGTCCTGGGAAAGAAGAAAGGACGTTCCTCCCCCAGGGCCTCGCTGGCTGCTCTCCAACAGCTGCAAACCATGTGGCCTTCCGCACGCCTGCGCAGAGACAGCTGCTCCCGAGTTATTGCTGCCTGACACCTGCTCACTGGTCGAAACAAAACCGAGTTACTTCGTCTTGCTCTCCTGGTACTTACCCTAAAAACCAGGGTTACACCCAGCAGAAAGGATCTTTCTTGGGACAGTAGTTAAAAATCATACCTCTTCAGATATGGCTTTGAAACCTCAGACTGGGACTGTATTTTTCATTGTCCTTTGAAATCCGCTTGTGATCTTTATCCTAGATAGAAGATATTAGCAGAAGTGTTGAAACAAACTTTCAAATCATGTAGCCAGGTAAATAGATGTTCCAGACCAGTGCATTCAAGTCACCTGGAGATCATGTTAAAATGCAGGTTCTGGTTCAGTGGGTCTGAGGTTGGACCAAAGAGTCCGCATTTCTAGCAAGATCCCAAGTGATGCTGCTGGTGGTCCAAGGACCATACTTTGTCCTCGAGGTTCTGGAGCCTTTCCCTCCCTCCCAGAAAAGGAAGCGCTCTGACAAAGGAAGAGTATTTTCAACTAGATTGTCTCCTCGACTGAACCAAATTTCAAATCATGACTTTATTTTACAAAGCTGAATGCCTGTATGAGATAGTTATATTGATTAAACAATAGCTGGATACAATAAGTGTGTTTGCATTTACGTGATCAGTGTCCACTGTCCACGAGCTTTGAGTGTGGTGAGTGAGCCCGGTGCCTGTGGGACTCTAACATCAGGCAGGTTTCAGTCCAGAAACCCTTCTTAGAGGGGTGCAATCTGCAACCTGCATAATAATGAAAGAGGACAAACTGTGCCGCGGGTGAAGGGAGGCTGACAGGCTCTGAGGAACGACGATGGGCCAGGCACTCTCATAGGAGTTGACTCCTTCATTTCCTAAAGTAGTGTGGGGGATGGGCGTTGGAACACCCGTTGACATACATATACGAAGACAGGTCGAGGGGGCCAATGACACAAGTTGCATGGAGAAAGATCCCAGTGCAGATCGGCTCTTCCCACCACCTTCTTGTGAGGGACACATGGAGCCGCGTGAGAAGTAACAGGGACAGAAAGGGGACCACGGGACAAGGAACCTTGGCAAATAATCTGCAAAGAAGCCCAGGATCACCCCTATCTGAAGAGGTCAAGGGGAAGGGGAAGGAATCTAGAATACTTGGGGAGGAGCATTAACATGGAGAGGACCGCGCTTTGTTTGATCTGACGTGTCATGGAGCTTAATGCGCAGGAAAGGGGTACTCAGCAGGCCTGGGCTGCCCAAACCCTGCACAGTCCAAAGGAAGGTCTGGCCCTTGCCTGGCTCCTGGGAAATAACCTGCAAACACTTGGACTATCCTTCTTGATCAGAGTGTCTTTGTTTGCCTGACTCACTTGGACCATGCTAGATAGTTTATGCCAACAGTGTGATGTATGGTGGAGGTGTTGGCCATGGGGCAGCAGCTTGACCTCCGAGAGCCTCAAGGCTCAGCTATACGGGTGCTCCAGCCTACATGCCTGACCTCCCCCAAGTGCCTGGACTCTAAGGCTTGGGTGGCAATTCTCCTGTTGTCGCATGGCATTGCTGTGAGACTTAGGCGCTGTCTGCACAAAGGCACTGGGAGAGGACTCTGGGAGCTGTGTCTTGTCTCTCCTCGACTCCACCCTATGTACCCTTTACCTTTGGCAATTTTAATCTAAATCCTTTCTGTGTAACAAACCATGCCCAAGAGTATAGCAGCTTTTCTGAGTTCTGTCAGCCCCTCTCACAAACCACTGAATCTGAAGTGGTCTTGAAGACCCCCAATAACACTCACTTAAACAAGAATTTAACACCACCACTGAGGACCAACTTGAGTGGGTGGGGGAAGACTGGTTTGGTTCAGATCAGCACTTACTACACACCAGGCACCACTATTCATTGGGATATGAAAATGAAGTCAGAACCCCCGTCCTACAATATAACCCAGTTCCTGAGGAGGTCCCCAGAAAACACTAATTTCACCTGGTGTGTTCACCTGGAAGTGCAAAGTGCCATGAGGGGGACACGGCATGGCCCCAGGAGGCTGGGAGAAGAGCACTTAGCAGGATGGACATCCAGGGAGGCTTCCTGGAGGAGAGTGCCCCTCCATGGACCACCCTGGTCTTTGGGGGACTTGGTCACAGTTCCTGGAGCTGCCTTTCTCCAATTATTTAACAGCTCCCACTGTAGGGACTTTGGTGTCCGGAGGCACAGGCGCTGAGGTGAGGAAGGATAGGTGTGTCAAACCCAGTGGACTGCACAATTCATCACAGACACAGGAATCAAAGTTGTGCTTTGTTGGAAACAGGAGAACCAGCCTGTTTATTTCTTTGTGGCTCACCCCGGGCTGTCTGTCCCCAGCGCATCCAGGCATTATGCTCCGACAGCTGCTGGCACCCCCGCCCACGCCTGCAGCACATGTACATGCACAGGGCCCTGTGGGAGCAGCACCCAATCCTCCGCACCCCCACCCTGGCCGGCAGCTCCTCCATCCCATCTGCTCACAGTCCTTGCTCGTCTCTTAAGATTAGTTGGGGTTTCCATTCTTTCTCTTTCAAGGGACATGACTACCAACGAGGGGAGGGGACCCTTAGGATTCTGGATCGTGCCTTTGAGTTCTTCTCCACGCTTACACCTTTCCTGTCACCCATTCTATAAGATATTTACCTTTGACCTGCTCTTACTTTTGAGACATTTTATTATTTCCATTGCTTCCAGGATGTTCCTTAAAAAAAAAAAATTCGCCGAAACCGGTTTGGCTCAGTGGATAGAGCATCGGTCTGCGGACTGAAGGGTCCCAGGTTCGATTCCGGTCAAGGGCATGTACATTGGTTGTGGGTACATCCCCGGTAGGGGGTGTGCAGAAGGCAGCTGGTCGATGTTTCTCTCTCATCGATGTTTCTAGCTCTCTGTCCCTCTCCCTTCCTCTCTGTAAAAAATCAATAAAATATATTTTTTTAAAAAGTCTACGGCTTCTAATAGTGTTCCTCTTTCAAACTAGATCTATGCAGGCCTTCTTGTACAACAGCCAACAATGTGCACATCTTTCGGCAGAAGCACCCGCCACAGTGCTCCTCGCTGTCATGATTCATACATCCCTCCCCTTGGCCACTGTGCATGCGCCATAGAGCTGCTGCAACACACTCCCAGGCAGGGACACGCCCGCTCCCTCAGTTGTCCCACCTCTAATGGACATCACTCCTTTCACTGTCCAGCATCAGCGTCTCTTCCTCGGTTTGGGGGATTGGCTAATCTGCAAATCTTGGTGGAGGGCAGAGCTTACCACCCAAGAGAGAAGCTAAAGGCTCTCAGCCTGTTTTCCTGCCCGCCTTGGACAGTGCACCTCCTGGATTCTGAAAGAAGCAGGGACCTGGGCTTCATCCTGACGAACATGGTGACAGAGCAACATGTGGTCTCCAGGGCAGCAGCCAGCTGTGGGGCCAGAGTCCAGCAGCGGCACCCGTGGGGTCCAGACCGGACAGAGCACTGATGATGACCATCTGGCCCATTTCTTCCTGCCTGTGCTATGGCTTTCAGCTACCCGTGTCCTTTCAGTAAGTCACTTTTCCGCTTAGAGACAGTTTCTCTTCCTTAAGACTAGAGAGGCTGACTGACACCCACCATGCTCCCTTCTTCCCTAGCTGTCTGACCAGGAGATGAGCCAGAAACTTTTCAAAGGCACATGGGTAGAAAGGAACTGTGTAATTCTAAGTTAGGGCCAGAGATGGTGAAGATGTGAGAAAAAGCTCTCTCCTAGTATGAAGCAGGTCCAGGAGTTAGAATGTAACCAGTAATTCAAGTACCTTATAAAGTCTATTTAAAAAGTTATTAATGTCGCCCTGACCAGTTTGGCTCAGTGAATAGAGCGTCGGCCTGTGGACTGAAAGGTCCCAGGTTCGATTCCAGTCAAGGGCATGTACCTTGGTTGCGGGCACATCCCTAGTAGGGGGTGTGCGGGAGGCAGCTGATTGATGTTTCTCTCTCATCGATGTTTCTAACTCTCTCCCCTCTCCCTTCCTCTCTGTAAAAAATCAATAAAATATATTTTAAAAAATATTTTAAAAGTTATTAATGTCAGCAACAGGAGGAAAAGAGCAGTCACTTCCTCCTTTTCTCTTCTGAAATCCTCTCTGTTTTTCCTCAAGATCAGTTTTCAGTCTGCCATCTACATGACAGTTGTTCTATTTTTTTCTACACAAAACAGTGTAGAAAAATAGTGTCCCCATCAAATAGGACAGTGCCTACCCCTTTCCCCAAGCAGACACAACCTCTTAAAACACACAACATGATCTTCTTTATTTAATTGTTTAATCAGTTTACATTCCACAACTGACAGGTTATTTATTTTTATTTTTTTCCATGAACAAGTCATTTAATTAATTACCAGACACTTTTTTTCTTCAATCGATGGAAATACAATATTTCTGCCAATTTGAAAAAGAAAATTGCACGATGCAGTCAGTGAAGTCCCCAGGTGCTCTCTGCTTCCTCAGTCCTTGCAAAGTCACAGGAACCCGGCAATTTCCCTTTTCACCCCCCTCCCACTGCCCTGTGAAATTCACCTCTCAGAATAGCACAATAGTTTCAGGATCTGGTTTGGATCACCTTTCGTGTAATTAATTAATTATGAGAAGGAACAGACAGTACAGTAGATCTGATAAGATGTAGCATTCTTGTTAAGGTTAAACAACACATTTATTCACATCGTATCAGAACAAATTAACATAATATTTAATCTTATTTTAGCACCAATAACCACAGGAATTGCTACCTCCAAGGGCAGAGGCGTGTTGGAATCCTGCAGTACACACCACTCCTTGTCTGACCAATCAGAAAGCACTATGCAAATTAAAGGTAAATAAATTTATATTGACTGAGCAATAATCTGGTGGACCATAAACACTCCAGGTGTTTGAGACTTTTGTCGGCTATGGTCCCTGTCTAATAACCATATATAAAACATACCAAATCAGCTCCATTCTCTTTCGCTCAGTTAACACAAGGCTCAGAATGTTCCATTTTAAATGAGTCAAACCTTGACATACAGGCTCTTTGAAAGGCGCTGAGAATGAGGGGTTGTTTGCTTACATTTGAGTCTGTTCTCTGCACTAAGATCTTGCTACTTGTCTCTTTTTCCCCCTGAACAAAAGAGGTCTCTTGAAATCTAAGGAAGGCCCCAGGCAGGGAAGCGATTGGCAATGGTGGACCGAGTGTCAGGGCAGAGGACAGAGCTTGTCACTACCACCTCCTAGGAGACCCCGTCTGCCTGTGGCCACTGCTCCTCCCAGAGTATCCCCTTTTAGCATTTGACTTTTGGGAAGTAAGGAATTGAGCAAACAGCTCCAAATATTGGTGAGATGTTGTTAGCAGGTGACAGGATCAGCTGACAAAAGATTGTGGAGATCTTTATTCTTGACAAAGAAAAGGCCCCTCTCCCCACCCCGCCCGCAGCCCCATCACCATAAGAGAACGGGAGCCTGGATAAGGGGTAAGCTGATGCTCCTGTCGCTGAAGACAGTGACCTGCTTTGGCCTCCAGGACCTCGACGGGTCGCTGGGGCTATGCCCAGGGGCAGTGCTGATACCCCTCTGGGGAAGGTGTGACATGTATTTGACAAGCACTGGCCTTCTCCTCTAACTAAACAGGTCGAAGCCAGGATGGCAGCCTGGACATGGCTCCTGTTCTTTCTACTCTGGGCCAACACCGGCCTCCAGCCTCTGCCCGATGTGAGATCTGAGTGACTTGTGGGTGAGGAGCCCTCCGCCCCCCTTCATTCTCCTGACAAAGAGCAAATCTTCGCTGTCGTGTGTGGTAGCCAGTAGCCACGTGGGGTTACTGAGCACTGGAAACGTGGCTGATCCAAATTGAGATGTTTTCCAAGAATAAAATTCATATTAGATTTTGAAGGCTTCATTCAAAAAAAAATTACCATACTTCAGTAATTTTTTATATTGATTCATGTTAAAATAATAACAGTTTTGACATGCTGGGTTAAAATCTGTGTTAAGATGAATTTCACCTGTTTCTCTGGACTTTGAAAAATGGGCCTGGTATTTTGATCACTACTTGGATGATATTTGAATTGCATATGTGGCTCACATTGTATCTCTGTGAGACGCACTGGATTACACTGCCTTCCTGAAGCTGGTCCCAGGGCTGATCACGTGGACCTTCAGAGAAGAGGAAGGTTTGGGAAGAAGGCACGGGAGCGAGAGGGGTTAGGTCCTGGCCAAGCCTAGTCTGAACCCCGCTCCCGGGGCGCTAGTCTCCTCAGTCCTGGGGGGAGGCAGCTGTGTTATAAGATCACCCACGCTGCTCTTTCCTACTTCTTCGTACTTCAGGGTGCCCTTCCTGCTTTTGGGGGTTCCTTCTCTGCTGCCATTTTCCCTTCAAAGGGTTTTTTTTTTTAAATCTTAATCCCACCGCCAACCCCCCTCTGCGGCCCACTGCCTTGACCCCACCACCTGCCGGATATTTCTTCATTCTGATTTGGCAGCATCCCTTAGCCAGACTCCCACTCCTGACACCACAAGCCAGGTCTGTGTGGTGAGTCACAGATTACAAAGCAATTCACATGCATCATGTCCTTTGATAGTCTTCCTCCTACCCCAGCATAGCAAAGCTCTGTCCTTAACAGCAGTAAATGAGATGGTCAGAGTTGGGGGGGGGAAGGCATCTGAGAATGAAAGGCAGATCGAAGGCTTTGGACTCTGAGCGCAAGCTGTCCGTGAACTTGAGGTTACTTTCCGAGGACCGGAAGTGAGGTGAGAGCAGCAGGGAGGAACTCTCCACATGTACCTCCGTGACATAAGCACACACCTGTGGGGTCTCGAAGCCTCTCTAAAATGAAGGGCAGGATGGCCAAGGAGACTTGGTGCCCAGGAGCCCCCCTGCTCCCCGATTGGCTGGGAGGACATGGAGACGTGGCGAGGTAACAAGACATGCCCGAGGCCTCGGGCAAGCCCGTGACAAAGCTGCTCGTGCGACCCCAGGATCAGGTCTCTGTGTTGACCTTCACGGTCACCTTCACGCTTAGGACCTTATTGACTTGCTTTCACTTTTGGAAAATACAGTTTACTTTAAAGGCAAAACCCTTTGGAACAGAGAGTTACAAGCAGACGCTAGGGACCGTCAGAGAAACAACCCAGAAAAAAGTCCTATGCCCATGGCTTCCCTCCCTTCCAGTCCCACCCCGTCAGGACTCTGGGACAGCCACACAAGTCCTCAGAAAACAGGGGGCTACATCAATGCATTCATTTAGCCTCAAGCCCCTCCCCCTTATGTTCAATGTCCACTTTTATTTGTACATTTTTACAGATAGTCTTGAATAGCAAAGCAGTCCCACCAGGGGTGGAAACGGGACAGGAATATGAGAATGAGTTAGTGAGAGCTCTCCACAAGAAAGGCATCATCCCATTCACAACACAGACACCCTGATCCATCCAGGCTGGAGAGGGCCTACAGGTGACCAGGAAAGGAAGGGAGAGGCTTAACCGGAGGGAGACATGGGAGGCAGGAGAGGACCGAGGGACACAGGGTTCCACAAGGAGCAACACCCAGGCCCTGGAAATGAAGAGGAGTTGCGATGGCTGAGGTCGGTGTCTGTCAAAGGGAAGCCAGGTTTGAGCTCCCGCTGTGCCACCCCCAAGCTTCACCCAGTTCTCTGGTTCTCAATAGTGAACAAACACCCGCTATGGTTGGTGGGGTTCCAGCCATATAGGGAGCAATGACATGGCTGTCTCTTAAGAGAATGTCTCACAATAACACCAAAACCTTACTGCAAAGCAAAGTTTACAAACCCTCCTGGAAGCCCATTCCTTCCTTGTGTAGAACCTAAGGTTCAGTTTTCCCAAACAGGATTCTACCCGGAGACTCCCCCAGCGAAGGCACCACCCAAAGGAATTCCTATAAGAACCCATGTGCTTCTGCTGATGCCTTCAGCTTCACCCACTGACAAGAGAGAGACCCCAGTTCCTTAACCTTGTTCCCAATCTTAAACTGAACAGATCGTTAAAATGTTTTAGAATCTGATCTTCTCCCACCACTAAGGCATGTACAGCTAGAAATAATGTTAGGAAAATAGTAAAGAAGAAAATAAGGCATTGACCTGTGCGTTGGTTAACAGCTGTTTTAGCTCATATATGCTGTTTGCTCCATATGGTTTACTCATTCTGTCACCTCTGGGCATAAGCAAGAGGGATTAAGGATGTCTTTTGCAAAATTGGCTTTGGGCAAAAGAACACCTGGGAATGGGCTGATTAGGGAGCCAATGTCTCTGAAGGAGCTGAATGATGGAGTAAATTCCCATGTGCTTACGTGGACAAGCGGCCAAGATGACTTCTCACTCTACATTATCCTTTCAGCAAGCGGGGACCCTGTGCCACAGGGCAATTTGAACAGTGCATAATTTATGTGACACCTCATGTTTGCAAATCACTTTGCAGTGTCTTTGTCACCCTTAATGTACCATGAGGTAAAGTGTTATCACTGTCCTCATTTTGTGGACGAGGAAATTCAAGTATGGAGAAGACACAGTGCCCAGAGTCACAAATCATTTTAGTGCAGAGCTGAAATGAAGTTTACAGTAACTGAGTTATGCAAGTGTAGCTTAATTACTGAGTTACTCTAGCTTCGGTGCTCTTACACCTAGAATTAGATTGAGATGGCACTCAGAGAAAGAGAGAGAGTAAGAAAAGAAAAATCCCAAAGTAGAAACTTTTAGCTCTGTTCCAAGCCTGCCACTAAGCTCTGGTATTGAGCTTTGTCAAAGGCCTATTTGCGATCTTTGGTGGCTCAGAGCCTTGTGCCCTTGCTGCCATGAACACAGACAAGGTCAATTCCACACAGACCAGCATGGTTCTGCCATCATGGACGACCCTCCTAGCCCCAACTTCCAAACCAGAGGCAACCACTGACCGGGGCGTGTTGGGGCTATGACCCTTGTGAGCAATGGAATTATGAACAATCTTTCCGTTTTTCTAATTTTCTACAGTGAGCAGTACTATTGGGGGGGGGGGCGGTGGAGAGATTAAATAGCCAATTATAATGTAGTCTAAGAACTAACAATGTTTTAAGAAACATTTTGCACCATGGCAGCATCAACAGAAAGAGGGCAAACACAGCCCACCAAGTTGACTGCTTTGAGAGACACCAGAATCTTTTGTGACCATCAGCTTAGGTAGACTTGTTTAGAAACCTGCCCCCTTACTCAAGTATATACCAGCTGGAAGACAGCACAGAAGTCAACCTGGCTGGTATGCACCAAATATTTTTATCTATGATGAAATCACCTCTTATGATGATTCATCATATTTCCCTGCAAAGGGGTAGATATGTCCTCTGGGGTGGCTGGTCCCAACTTTCAGAAAGTTGGCTTCACCTTAGTGGAAAGAATCAACCAAGAATCTCCCACAAACCACACCAAAGATGACCAGAGTGTATTTCTTCCCATTCCTTCTCCCAAGATACTTGAAAACAGTTGATTAATGCTCTCAGAATAAGCCAGTTGGAGACAGAGTCAATTCTCGAAGTCTCTGTGTGATTTACTTGATTTAATTATTCTGCATCTGACTTGGGTGAGCAACTTTGGAGACTAAAGCAGCATATCCTCCCACTAACTCAGCACAAAAAATAAATGTGATGACTTCATTCTAGGCCTCCTATGACTGTGGATAACTATTAAGATGTAGAGCCTAGCCCCAGAGCCTTGGACTATCTTCTTCCCTTATCCCCAGCAAGAGAATAGGCCAAAGGGCCCTAGGGCCCAGGGTGCTGCCTATGGATGTGTGGTCTTGATTTGGTGGAGTTGTTGAGTCTTGGTGACTCCATAATCCCTGAAGTTGAAAGGGTAGAGCTGTTGAAAGGCTAGGGGTGACGCTGGAACAGGCACATGTTAGAATGTTTTGTACTTTGATGCCCAGGAGCCACAGACCTCCTTATAAAACCTAGAGCCACACCATACAAGGAAGGGGCTGCTTGGAGAGTATGAGCCTCTCTAGAGACAAATTCCTTAACTGTTTTAATTGACCAACGTTAATGCAGAAGGAAAGTAGCAGTGAGTGGAGAGAGGAACAGGAAATGAAAGAAGGAACCATAACTACCAAAGTGGGGAGAGAAAGAAATAGGACCTATTTCCAGGCAGATACCCCACTTCTTTGAACCCTCAAACTCATAGGGTAAGGAAGAAAATAAAAGCTGAAGTGGCCCCATGCTCCAGATTAAGGAGCTCAAAACACACACAAGGTCATAGACCTTGCATGCACACCTGTTAAGAATTTGAACTTGACCTGGACTGGGGGCTGGGGCTTTAGTGAAGTTGTGGACCCTAAGTCCCTCAGAAGGTTGGCTTCTACATTGATATAGAGTTAGCAGAATCTGACTTAAAGAGTCTTATGGTCAAGGTTCCCCCTTCTTTCTCCTCTCTTTCTTCCTTCTCTTCTTCCTCAGCCACCTCATACCACGAAGCTTCATCAACTGCTTGGAGTGGCATGTTTTAATCTGGGCTCCAGCTTCTATGCTGGTTACTTAGGAAGTTCTCCCATTGGCCAGGACTTGCTATCTGTGCAAGGCTTTGATTCTGGCCACATGGCTGGGCACTTTCTGGGCCCCGAGCAGGATCAGACCCCAGAGAGTATGTGTCTGTACATATCTGGCCCCATTACCAAAAACAGCAGCTCAAAGCTCCTACGCTGCTGATGGTGACTTGAGCCCAGATGGTTCTTCTTTCCCAGGAGTCCTCCTAATATTTCAGGAAGGTTTCAGAAGGAGGCAGTAAGCTATGTTAATGGTCTCTCATAAAGATTAATATTTGGAGAGAGTGGGTGATATAGTTTTGGCAAGCATGGCATAAAAAAGGAGGGTATACTAGTACATAGTGATGGGTCTGTGAGGCAGCATCCTCAAACATGGTTACTAAAGAAAAGTTTAAATGATTGATAGCAAATTGCCCCATTTGGGTTCTTTCCCCGTTTTCCTACAACTGGAAAACATCTGGAACTTGGGTCGGGTCACACAAAAGCCACCTGCCCCAAATGGACACTCATTCATTCTCTGCTCGGTGGAGCCCATTCAAGACACTTGGAAGGAAGACAATGGCCTCTCAATCTGAGATACTTCTCCTCACTTTTCCTCAAGCCCAAGTATGCCCTTCCCCTTAAGAGGGAAATCTAACTTTTCAAAGAATAAATTTAAACAATTTCCTGTACAATTGAAAGCTGGATTTTCCTGAAAATTATTTCCCTTCTTATAGAACAAATCCTCTGTTTTAGAAATAATCCTTAGAAGCTGAGTTGGAAATTAACAGCATTTCCCACTACACCCCTCACCCCTCATTGCCCAGCACGCCCATGCACAGGGCACTCACACCCAGGACCTTTTGCAGAAGCTGATCAGTGTTGCTGGCAAGGAAGTCTTGAAGAGTACACCCACACCTGCGTCAGATACATATTGGCACAAACATACACAAATGCACCAGAGAGAATCACACATCCAGAGACCCACATTCAGGCCCATTCATGCACACCACATGTCCTATCCGGATGTGAGTTACATACACACACAGTCAAAAAGAGCAGATGAGAAGACAGGCAAGACCAGCAGCCTGGTGGATGGGAGAGGCAGATGCTAAGTGATGAGTAGGTGAGAAAAGGTGGAGGAAGATAGATGAAACAGAGTGCCTGGGTGGGAAGGAAGTCTGCTGAGTGGTTGGCAAAGTTCCCAAAGCGTATTTATTTCTGAAGCAACGGAATTCTCAGCTGCATGGCTGACCCATGGCTGCAGAGCTCGGGGACACTCTCCTGGACTCCCCAGGGCTGCTCCGCCCCAGCAGGGTCACTGAGGTGGCTGCCAGCTGCTCCTGCCCACTCCATCTGGCAGACTCCTGCCCCTACAGCTGACTTTGTGGCCCATCAGCTGCAGTGTGCCAACGGGCTCAAGTGAGCCTGAAACACCGGCTGGATTTAGGCCACCTCTGTTTGGCTGCTGGCCACCGTGACAGCTATTTGGGGATTCATGGCCTTGACTATCAAGAGGGAAAGGAAAAGGTTGGGAAGAGTCAAGAGTTCTCCATTAATTTACACAATATCATACAAACTGGAGCCCATGGGACATGGAGGAGCTCTCCCTGCACATGACCCATTTTCTTTCATCTGTACAGAAGTCGCCGCGAGGGAAGTGGTAGATGTCCAGTGACGAAGGACAGCTTCCAGGCTGGGGAGCAAACGGTCTTGTTTGGTGGACAAACTTGTGCAACAGCAGTGGAGGGCACATTCCTCCTTCCTCTTGAACCGTGTCCCCCTCTCTGCTCATAGCTCCTGTGCCCAGATGAGTCGTGAACTTCTGAAATGACGGGACTGGAGCCTGGGGTGTCCAAGGACCGGGGTGTGAAGACCCACAGGGTCCTCGGCCCAGTGGTGGTGTTCTCGGTTCTGCCCTCTGGGAATTTCAGCTGCACTAAAAATAATAGAAAAATGCAACACACACGACAAAACCCACACTCAGCAAACACTCGCCACACACACACTCCAGGGACCAGAAGCTGCAGAACTGGCACCCACGTGGGCCTGCCCCTCATTGTCTTCCTGGCCTCTGGGCCTCTGTGCTGGGCCCTGAAACCATCCCAATGGATAGAGAGACAACAGTCAGAATGCAGTATTTCCATTTTAAAAGGTGAAAAGGAAGAAAGGGAACCACCCAAAGTAGTTTCACACACACACACACACACACACACACACACACACACACGCACGCACGCACACACACGCGCACACACACATCACAGCATCACTCCAAGGCTCCGGCTGCCCAGGGAGTGCAGGTGGGGTTGGGGCAGGGCGGCCTCTTATTGAACGCGGTGTAAGGCAGCTGGAAGGTAAGACTGGGTTTTCTGAGCATCCGCTGAAGTGTCCTCTCATTGATGCAGATCTTGCCTCTCAGCATGTTGTTCTCTCCCCCTTCCCACCTCTAGAACTTTGTCCAAAAGTTTGGCAGCAAAGAGAAAACTCCCTTCTTGCTTTGTTCTCTCCTCCACTTCTGGTGTGTCACTGGTGGGCCGGAGGGAACCAGGACAGGAAGAGCAGGAGGAGGAGTGGTTCTGCCATGGCCTCGAAGGTTTGGTGACATCCTGTGAATAAGGGTGTTGCTTCTCTGTGATATGATCAGTGTTGGAGTGACTGGCCTGGTGGGTGGCACTTCCTTCCCTACATTGGTGTCTCTCTAGCCCCCTGGCACTGTCCCTTCCCAGCCCACCACCCCGTCCTCATGAGAGACGGGGATCGGGATGCTGTCTCGAGTGGTGATGTCTCCAGGGAACCATGGAACCAAAAGTTAAGAATTGATGGAAGAGCCACATGGTGGGAACGCCTTCCCCATCTCGGTGATGAGGCAACACACACAACGTCCGACGAGATGCGGTGCCTGAGCCACCTCCACTCTGCCTTGGCACTGGCCTCATCGGGATTTAGTTTTGTTTTATATATGTATATTATATATATATTTATATATATATATGTATGGGTTGGTTTTTTTTTTTAGCACACTGTCCCATTCTCGGGTCTGGATTTAGGGCAGTTGGTCCTCGGGACAGGTTGGACAGAAGGGGCCAAGGTACAGAAGAACCCCGAGATGAGTGTGAGGCCCAGGCCCCCCCACGCACAGAACATGGACCATCCATAGCCATGGCTGATGTCATCGGGGAGTCCATACAGGTAGCGAGGGTAGCGTGACAGCTCAAAGTTGATCCCGGCCACACAGGTGCACAGTGATATGATGCAGAAGGTTCCTGAAGGACAAGGGAAGAAATAAGGGGTGGGAGGAATGGAGAAGGAAAGGGAAGAGGAGAGGGAGAAAGAGAGAAGTGAGGATTATTACAGTTTTGATTTTCTTGAGCAAGAAAAAAAGAAAAGGTTCAGGTAACAAGTTCAATATCGGGAAATACTCATGGAGAAGAGAATACTATTAAGGGATCGAAGCTTCCTTGCTCCCCAATAATTGTCCAGTGTTGGATAAACTCCGGAAGCATCTCCTTTGCAAAAATACTTAATAATATCACGGTAGAGTTTTCTGTAGGGTGGAGTGAGGCAGAAAGCATTCAGTTCATGTTTCTGAAGCTTTTAAAAATACACTGTCTCTGGAGACACAGAAGAAAACACCCCATTTGCTACTTCTTTAAAGAGAAAAATATCTTTATTCTTTTCTTTCTATAAATAATGTCTTACTACAATATTGGGTTTTCCTTGAATCCATTCACCAACAGGTCAGCCAAATCCTGGAAACCCTTTCCCGTTTCCTGTAGGATAATGGTTCCCAAAGTGCTCCCCGTAGCACACTAATCCTGTAGCAGGGGAACCAACGACCTCGGGGAAGTCTGTCCACAACTTCTCCCCATGACGATCCATAGTCTGCTTTGCATATGTTACCTTTTCTAACCTTGCCTTCCGAGGCATTTCAAACACTTAATGTTGGGATCTCCCTTTAAAAAAATATTACTCACATTAACCAATGGGAAGACTGCCAGAAGAAATTGGATGTTATAAAATGCTAGAGAATTATACACCCATTTTTTAACCAATAGAGATACTTGCTGTAGCTAAAATGAGTTCAAGAGCTTTTCTCAGTATCTCCTGTATCTTGTGTTTCTTCTCTCGCCCCTGGTGGGAGCATGGTCTGAAGTTTGGAATGGCTGGGTTGGGTCGATGGAAGGCAGAGGGAGAGGAATATTTTTGGGGGCCGGGAACAAGAGAGGTGCATTATGCTTATATTTACTTAAGACCTCTTGCCTCCTGATGGCCAAGTTTCTTCCAGCCCTCAGGCCCATGACCTTGCGATAATGCACACGGCCACAGTGGCACCAATCAGACCTAACGTTACTAAGCATTGCATGCTAGGGACTGTGCTAAGTGCTGCACAGGTACTGACCTTTTAAATTTCAAAACAAATCTTTAAGGTAGGTTATATTATTCCACCATTTTACTAATTGAGGAAATTGAGGCCCAGAGAACTTAAAACCATTTATATATGTACACTGAGTGGCCAGAATATTATGATCTCTGAACTCATAATAATCTGGCCACTCAGTGTGTATGTGTGTGTGTGTGTATGTGTGTGTGTATATATATGTGTGTGTGTGTGTATATATATATATATATACACACACACACATATATATACACACACACACACATATATATATACACACATATATATATGTATATATATATGTATATATATATATACATATATATATATACATGTATATATATATATATTAGAGGCTCAGTGCATGAATTTGTGCATGGGTGGGTGCGGCCAGCCTGGCCAGGGGGAGGGGACATGGGCAGTTGGCCGGCCTGCCTGCTGGTCGAACTCCTGGTTGAGGGGACAATTTGCATATTAGCCTTTTATTATATAGGATATACACTGAGTGGCCAGATTATTATGTGTTATATATATATATGGATTTTGTTTTTTTTAGCACACTGTCCCATTCTCGGGTCTGGATTTAGGGCAGTTGGTCCTCGGGACAGGTTGGACAGAAGGGGCCAAGGTACAGAAGAACCCCGAGATGAGTGAGAGGCCCACTCACATATATAAATGGCAGCTAGTAACCGTAGAGCCAGACTACAAACTCAGGCAGGCCAGATCCAGAGTTTGTAGTCTCATCCTCTGTGCTATTTAAGACTGGATGCTTCACGGGGCCCCTCTGTTGTGCACCTGGGTGCGAGATGAATTCTGTCTCACCCAGTCTGGGGTGGGGTAGAATGGAGTCCCAGAGGGCTTGTTAAAGCTATTGCTGGCTCCCACCCCCACAGTGTCTGGCTCAGTCAATCTGGGCTGGAGAATCTACATTTTAACACATTCTTGGGGGGATGCTGATGCTGACCACACTTTGGAACCACTGGGTTAGGGAAAAAGTTTTATTGGACAAAGATGAAACTTAATGGTCAAGAGCACAGAGGAAGAAATACAAATGGGCAATAAATGGTAAAATTACCAACAACGAAAGAATTGAAAATTAAAAGCATAGTCACAGAGCATCATTTATCAAGTTAGCAAAGTTTTATTTACTCGTTTTTGTTTTGCTTTGTTTAAAAAAAACTACCACTAGCTCCATAATCAGTAAGGGAGTGGAAAAATGGACCATCCCATAGATTCTAGGGGAAGTGATGATGAAAATGACATTTTGGATTAAGAAAATAGTCCCCCTGGGGAACAAAGACCTAGCTCTAACACTGTTCGGGTGCTGGAGGGCGTCTCTGAGGCGCTGCTGTTGGTCAGTGCAGAGACCAGTCAGGGGCCACTGCAGTCATCAGTGAAAAGGGAGGAGAGGGCTGCAAGAGGGGAGCAGGGCAGGAGTGGATGACTGTTGAGTGAATGATTGCTTTGGAGGGGCAACTTAAAGCGAGGCATCAGGGGTGACGCACAGATGCGGTTGATAAATCAAGGAAGAAGAGATTAGGTCCAGGGGGACTACTGCCAAATGGAAATGGCCCTATTGGTTGATAACATATACCTTGTTGCTATGTTAATGCAGTTCATTTGGGGATCTTCTTGGCTTAAGTTCCTGTTCTGAGACTTTCAAACCTTTTAACATTTCTTTTGCTTATTAGCGCTTGTCAGTGTTTCCATGGGTGAGGAGGAACCTTTTAGGGTTCTCACTAAAGATGGCCCTTGAAGCCTTCTGTGCAACTTGTTAGGAAATTTGTGAGACAACGAGGAAGAGTCGGAAGAGGTTGGGTTAGTTTCCACATCTACTACTGTTTTCCATTGCAAGCAAGAATTCTATTTTTAGGTAGTTCTTGCACTTATGAATCCCAGTTTGGAATGTGGGTTAATAATGAGAAATGGACCCATGCAGGCACAAGGCAGAGCCCCAGTAATGTGTTGCCGCTGTTACTTAGCAGCATGTTTTGACAATGGAAATAACAATGCGCTTTGACACATGGGGCGGGGGGAGGAGGGGGAGAGACAGGACATAGCAGGCAAGGACCCCACCTGCCCCCGCTATCTGCCCAGGGTGCTGAGCCCGCCTCTCTGACCTGTGGATTGGTGACTGACTGGGGAGTGCGGAGTGGAGACTTTTCCCCCTCTGCCGCCACCACCTCACTGGGGTTCTTGGGTGGGGGGTGGGGGGTAAGGTGAATACAGACTTTAAATGCCTCTGTTGGGAAACGTATCTCAGTGAACAGGTGGTAACAGATATTATAACATTGGGAATTGCAACCTCCTTCCATTCACATAGAGAACAGTGGTCCTTTGGGCAAGTATGAAGTCCTCTTCTGTCCCCCCATGGCAGGCCCTCACCTCTGGAGCTGGGTCCTCAGAATCTGCTTTTTTATTTCTCATGAGAGACATTTGAGGGTCCATGAAAGGCAAACATGAAATGCGCAGTCACATCTTCTCAATAACGCCCCCTGGCTTTGGGTTTGGGCCTAACATCCAATCAGACTCCAAGACTAACTGTAGCCCTAGCGTAACAATTCCATGGGAAGAACTCCGCCCCAGGCCCTTCCCTTTGGAGCCAGGCTCTGCTGTGTGCTCAGGTGCAGGGACAGGCAGGGGGGACCCAGCAGTGAGGATTTCCAGGCTAAGTGCTGTCAGGTCTCGTGTGGGGAGGCAGGCTAACCGTGATGGGGCGGAGTGAGCAGGAGGTTCATCAGTAGTGAGCTCCATGATGTGCAGAGAAGCTAGCCAGCACATATTTGGTGACCGTCTGTTTGTGCCCAGCATTATGCTAGATGCGAGGGAGATCAAAGAAGAGGAAAATCTTTAATGAAACCTCAAATAAAAAGATGAAAAGAAAGCATATAATCTAGTTGGGAATATGGGACGTTCATGAGTGAAAAGTTGTGGATGAAGTGAAAACAACACCAGAGTGGGGATCAAGAGACGAGCTTAGCGGCAGCTCTGAACCCTCAGTCCACTCATCGGTGAGATCGGGGGGCGAGAGCAGAGACGGTGAGGTCCTCCCGCACCTGGTGGTCTCTAGGGAAAGAGGCACAATACCCAGGAGTAAGTGGTGAGAGTCACTCTTTGATAGGGACCATCATGCTGAGCTGGGGAAGGTTTCCCCGGGAAATAGGGACTTGAAGGTGGAAAAGGAATTCTGCAGGCGATAAGCAGATGGGGTGCTCACCTGGTCTCCTTCAACCTCAGAGGCCCGTCGTCCTGGGTCCCTGTGCCTGAGGTGAGAAGGGGAGCCCACATACCACTGCACCTCCAACTTCTGAAACGCTTACAGCTGCCATCCCAGTCATTTCTCACATCACTACTGGAATAAATAACGCTTCCTGCCTTCTATTTTTGCCTCCCCTCCCCCAAAGAGATTCCTATCACACTTAGCATTAAACCCAGACCCCTTACCCTGCTCGTATGGCTTTACTTGAGTGAACCTTACCTTGACCTCTACCCCCCCATGACCATTCCCTGCACTCTAGCCACACAAAAGAGCATTCTATGTCTGAAACTAGCTCAACTTGTACCCACCCCAGGGCCTTTGCACTTGCTGTTCCCTTGCCTGAAATGGCCTTCAACTAGCTCTTCTCAGGTCTCAATTCAAATATCACCCTCACAGAGAGATCCTCCCTGGCCCTCTTCTCCCAAACTGTGTTCCATGGAGGTGTCTCAGGAGCAAGAGGGAGCAGACAAAGCTCCCAGCCCTCTCTCCTCTCTGGCCAGAATAGCTCTGCTTTGGTCTGTTTCCATGTGAAATTTCATCTGAAGAAAGGAGTCCAGTAATTTAAACATTTTTGAGAGGCACAGGCCTGGTCCATTTGCAAGGGAACCTCAAGGTATGTCATTACAGAACGATGCTTTGGACAGCCAAGTCCGATGGCATTCATTAGCGGCAAGTCCACACCTTTGGCAGAAAGGGCAAAGCAATCTCAACCCTCATTCCTGCTGGTTCTGGAAGGGGCCTCAGACTCCTACTCAGCCCAGCCCTCTGGGCAGCCAGCCCCAACCAGTCAGTTGCAGCTGCCTGGAGTGAGAAATGAAATCTAATTATAATTACCCACTCTGTGCCAGGACGGGCATTCGCATGGACTCAGAGCTCAGAAAGCCCAGTTAGGAGAGATGGCACCACCCCGTGTAGCTTGTGCTAATAAGACTCTCTGCCATCAAGGGAACAGTGCCCTCCAGGCCCATCAAGTGTCCCTACTTGCAAAGTCCATCTGTGAGTGGAAAGGGCCAACGGGTATAACAAACTGCGCCAACCTAAGTGCTCCTTCTGCGTGTTCAAGCATGACACCTGCTTCCTTGCATGACCACCCTGGCCACTCCTCTCAGCGTGTCCTGTCAGCACCTGTCTGGAGGAGGAGAGAGCTCTGCAGTGTCTCGGGCTGCTGCCCGCCCTCTGTCCCCTGCCCTGCCCCCTCCATGCCAGGCACAGCTGAGTCTCCAGTGAGGGTGAGAGGGAGGAAACGGTTTTCATGCCCAGACTGCCGGCTCTGTGTTCCAATACCAAACCCAGCTTCCTCATCCACCCCCTTCGCATTGCTGCCATTTCTAATTAGTGTTTCACGGATTGCCAAATATTAGATTCTAGTTTCCCCCCTAGTTTTAGCTCCTTGGCCGTTTGACAACTTCCTCCTTCCTGGATATGTCTGCCCTCGGTTTCCAAGCTGTGCCCTGGCCCAGGACCGGTCCCACCTCCCTAGATGCCACTCTGTCCCTGGAGGGCTTCTCAGTCGCCTTTTGTCTTTTCAGACTTGAAAGCCCCCCTCACACTCTTTCTGGCACCTTCGCCCCGTCCTCTGCCTGGAACTGCTACCAGTACATGAGTCACAGGGTTATCTGAAATCATATACTCTGCGATTACGTGTCCCAAGTCCCCCGGGACAGTATGCTTCAGGTATTCCCTGGCTATCCCCAGATGCCCCATGCTATCCCCACAAGCCCCGATTCCCTTAAGTCCCTGACTTCTTTTATTCTTTCATAATCTTGCTTCCCTGTAGGGGGATCAACCATCCCAGGATGCCTGGGAGTTGGCGGCAGGTGTGTCTTGGGCTACATGGAACACTTTGGTCACCCTTCCCACAGGTTCCTGCACAGCCCGGCTCTCCACTAATCGGTGACACTGTGACGGCGACATGATGAACCCTTTGCTTGCAAGTTAAAGAAACCATAATGCCTTAGCCCAGTGGGAGCACAGAAACGTGGATCCAGGGATGTGTTGCTAATGTCGAGAAATGCCAGGCTGTGGTAGCATTGTTTTGGGGCAGCTAATTCTTTAGCAACATTGAAACATCACCAGGGAACACTCAATCAGCCACCACAAGGGATCCATCCCAGCACCAAGATATGGTTAAGCTGGCAGTCAGAGTTCTGGGGTTAACCCCCTGCTCAGCCCACTCTTGGGCACCGAGTGCAGGTATAAGACGGACAGGACGGGCCTCCTGTGTGGTTGCTGCCTATCAGCCTCCACAGGAAGGGGCGGGAGACCACACGCCCCCACCCACTTCAGGGCCTGTCAGAGCAGCCAGGGCAGTAATGCCATACGAATGGACCCTGCAGAGAAATGGCACCAGAACCGAGGCCTCAGGCTCCGCAGCAGAAATGCTCTTACTAATTCAAGAAGCCATCGCCTAGGCAACCGAGGCCCTGCTGAAGGTTCTCGCAAGAATCCGGGGCACTGACATATTGTGTGCACAGGCGTTTTGCCGAATAGCTTCTCCTTAAGTGACCAAGTCGTGCCCAAATCTTTGCTGGAGTATAATTTCTGCAGCTTTCTAGGGTTGGAAATCCACCCGTGTGACATTATTTTCTGCTCTTGGAAATGAGGAACAATATGTGCGTATCCCTGACCCTTGCATGTTGCCTTGTTGCTATGTGGCCAGAGGGCCCCTGTTCTGACCCGAACCCACAGGTGGCTGCAAAGCTGTCTGTCCCCTTGTGGATGTGCAAGTCCGGGACCTCTGAGAAGCAGCAGCCTGTGTCCTCCCTAAGACACTCCCCCATCAGTCTCTCCCCTCTTTGAAACTGGAAACAAGCAAAGTCAGCAAACAGAGAAAGGATTCCTCCTCCTCCACCAGCAGTGTCTGCATCCCCAAAAGCTGATGTCTACTAAACCCTTCCTTTGCTTAGATTAAAAGCCTCAGTAGCATTTGGCTCCCAAGAGCACTTTCCAGCTTTGCTCAGACCTGCGTGGCATATAAATGACTGTTGAATTATACACCGTTGCATCAGCAGCAGCCAACAGGCAGGTCACATGGGGCTTTCCATCCAAGGTGCCTTAGGGGTTCATTGGGATGAGGCAGGGGTGGTGACAGCCTCCAGAGAACACACAGCAAGGGATGGGGCCCTGAGTTAGGACAGATCATCCATCATTCTGAAAACTCTGCAAACGCTCTAGGTTGAGACACTGCATAAGTGTCGTCACGCCCCTGGGAAAGCAGCATTTGTGTTTCCGAGGCTGTGTCTACATGCTACGAGGTTGTCCTATGTGATGCAACATCCTAACTCAAGCACCGAAAGGGACTAGCCCATCCATACAGGTTAGCATTGTTTCTAAAGTGAACGCTTCCAGAGTCCTATCATAGAACTTATCCCTTGGTTTTTCCATATCTAAAGGGAGGCCACCAAACCTGGAAACACAGGTGTCATGGACTGAATTGTGTCCTTGTAAAATTCATGCTGAAGCCCTAATCCCTAGTGCCTCAACGTGACTATATTTGGAGATAGGATCGTTAAAGAGGTAATTAAGCCCTGTGGCTCAGTTGGTTGGGCATCATCCTGTACACCAAGCACGTCAAACTCACGGCCCGTGGACCGCATGCCTCGTTTATTTGGCCGGTGTTAGCCTTTGAGTTTGACATGCTTGCTGTACACCAAAGGGATGCAGGTTTGATTTCCAGTTTGGGCACATGCCCGGGTTGTGGGCTCGATCATGGATAGAGGTTGTGCAGCAGGCAGCCTATAGATATTCAGCTCTCACATTGATGTTTCTTTCTCCTTCTCTTTCTCTTTCTAAAAGTCATTATTTTTAAAAAAGAGATAATTAAGTTAAAATGAGGCCATTATGGTAGGCCCTCATCCAATATGACTGGTGTCTTTATAAGAAGAAGAGGTTAGGACATACAAAGAGACACCAGCCAGCTGCATGTGCAGAGGGAAGACCACACAAAGAGGCAGCAAGACAGCGCCCATCTGCAAGCCATGGGGAGAAGCCTCGGAGGAAACAGCCCTGCTGACACCTTGACCTTGGACTTCCAGCCTCCAGAACTGTGAGAAAATAAAGCTCTCTTGGTTAAGCCACCCAGTTTGTGGTATTATGTGTTGGCAGACCTAGCGATCAAATACAACAGGTGAATACATAATAATTATCCTATTAACACAACATTTCAATCTGAACATTATGGCCTCCCTGTAGCTAAACAGGCATCTAAACAGAGCCATATAGAGCTATAGCTGCTGGGTATCTTGTGTGTGTTTTGTTCATCTATTCACCCTCACCAATGTATCCATGCCGGCTCCCACTTACTACCAATCAATGCATTTATTCTCTTAGGTGTATATTTAGATTTGATCACAATATCATTGGTCTTGGTGACCTCCATGCCAAAGATAGAGCCTTTACAAACTTGGGAAAACATCTAAAGGGCCGAGCAAGTGAAAGAGGGCCTCGTCGGGTGTTCAAAGGCTTTGCCATGATGGGAGTTGACTAAGGTCAAAGCACCATGGTCCAGTCTCTTTGACTGGAGTCTGGCATCGCCCTCCTCTCCTAGTCTATGGAGAGCCTCTGTGAGCTGTCCTAGAAGGTATCCTCAGTGGGCCAGTCCACGTCCCCAGTCTCTCAAGAAACCTTCCCTGAGCGTGCCCAGCCCAAGATAATCCGCACTGGTTCTAAATTCCTAGAACTTTCATGGTCTGCCAGTGGCCACCTGACCATGCATGAAGGACACCTCTTGTTTTAGCTTGTGTTCACCCAGGGGTGGGGAACCTTTTTTCTGCCAAGGGCCATTTGGATATTTATCACATCATTCACGAACCATACAAAATTATCAACTTAAAAATTAGCCTGCTATATTTGGTCAAACATTTAATTAACTCACCCCTAATGCCTTGGCAGGGCCACCCCAAATGATTTCACTGGCCTTATATGGCCCTAGGGCCAGATGTTCCCCACTCCTGACTGTAACTTTCTCCTGAACCCAGATTGCAGGGGTGTCTCCTTTTGCATCATACACAGCACTGAGCATTCAATCCAGATCACCGGGAGAAATGGATTTCTAGGCTGTGGGGCTTTGAAGTGAAACGAAGTACATATGCCTGGTCCTCCCATCTTCCTTTTTCCTCCCGGCTGTGATTGCGGAGGCGTTAGCATACGTGTGAGTGGGCCCGTGCACCCACGCATGGACACACCCACCTGGGTCTCAATGGGTCCCTTGGATTTCAGGAGGCATTTTAATTTTTACAGAAGTTCGGCATCTGAATAATACCCTCTCGGCAGGATTACTTTGAAGAGCGATAATAATAAATGTGAAAAGGCTTAGAGAAGTTAAAATTGCTTTCTATATGGAAGGTATAATATTAGAAATTCAAGCTTGAAGTGAGGGCAAAGACAAATTGTTCTGGAGGGCAAGAAAAAATGTGGCTGCTGCTTTCATTACCAGCGCCCGCTTCATTCTCCCCGCCCGGCCCAGGTAGATGCTACACCAGGAAGCGACTGCGCCCAACAAAGAAAGTGCTCACTCAGGATTCTTCATTCTGTGGACTTTGCTGCAACCAGAACCATGGAAATTGGAAAATCTCAGAATGCGCATCTGAGACATTGGTAATGCAATTTATTTTCGGGCTCAGGGAGGTTACAGTGTCCAGTGGGGGCTGCATTATGACATTGGTGGGTTTGTGAAGAAACTCGTAAGGCTGTGGCTCAACCAGGATGGAGAGAAGGAACTAGCCCAAAGGAGTGGGAATCCTATGGAACATGGGATGGGGACCTTTTGTAGGTGCTGTAGAGGTTCTGGCCTGGTCCTCTGGAATAGAGAGGTGGCATGCACAGTTATCCATACTCATTCATTAAGCACCTACTATATAATGGACTGAGAGCTAGATTTTTATTATTTTTTGTTTGCACAGTATACGTTCCCTTCTTTCTTCTTTTGCTAAAACAACACCACCGTTTTCTCCTGGCAAAGCCATTCTATGATCACGATGATTAATTCAGACATAGGTACTCGATTCAAGCCAAGTCTCAATTTTTGAATCTTCTGTGCCTCTTGAGGTTGCTGTGAGATTATATACATACATATAATTATATATGTAAATTACATATATATATATATATATCATATAAATTGTATAACTCCCATAGTAATCTCAAGTTATATAATTTGCTAAAGGTCCTAAAGCATACATCCCAAGTAATTATTTCATTTTTCTGTAAAGCCAAAGTATTTGACTTCAGAAACATCTGAGAACTATACACTACACTTGCTTCCATTGCCTCCATTAAAAAAAAAAAAAACCCACAGGGACGCAACTACTGGCCCAATCCACTTTTGCACACCTGACCTTTGATGTTTCATGCTTCATGGAATAAAAAGTAGGAAAGATCTGAGGTGGGTGGTCTGAGGGGAGCTATGAGCTTTCTAAATAGGGTGGGAAGGAGAGTTCTAGAAAGATAATGAATCAAGGATGCAGCATGTCAAAAAAGCTCATGGACACAGACAACAGCATAGTGATTACCAGAGGGAAAGGGGATGGGGAAGGTAGAAGAGGGTAAAGCGGGGGAAAGTGGTGATGGAAGGAAACTTGACTTTGGGTAGTGAACACACAATACAATATACAGATGATGTATTATAGAATTGTACACCTGAAACCTATACAATTTTATTAACCAATGTCACCCAAATCAATTCAATAAAAAAATTTTAAAAATCAGTACTTTGCAAGCAAATTAGATAACCTAGATGAAATGGACAAATGCCTAGAAACACAAAACCAAACAGTACTAAATCAGGAAGAAATGTAAAATCTGAATCAACCTATAACTAATAGGAGAATTGAATTAGGAAAAAAAAAAGAGTGCAGTGTGTCATCTTTTCAATGCAAAACTCTGCAGCTTCCTATCCATCTGGCCTTGGTTCAGAGCTGAGGAGCAGTGGGATCCAACTGGCTTCTTAACTAAACCGAGAGTGGCATCAGCAGCTGTGCAGAGAGGAACACTCTCAAGCTGTGACTCGTGAGCTTCCAAGAGTAAGCCCCTCAGAGCATGTCATCTTCCTGCCTCTGCCTCTCTTTCCTCTCCTCTTCCTTGGCCACCTCTCTCTGGTGGACGACAATGGCGCACAGTGCAAACTTTGAGAAGCTCTAGGGCAGAGGGCAGTCTTGCCCGGGGTTTCTTGCTGGGGACAAAGCCTGCACAATCGCGGACATTACAGCTTCCTGGTTGTTCTGGTCATTCAGCATCCCAGGTACATCCAAGGCGTTCGCAGAGAAAGCCACATCACCTCCAGGGCCGGCGTGAAGCCCACGTCTGAGTTCCTGCCTCACTTAGTGTAAGGGTCTCCTGGCCCACAGGCACACCAGCTTGTTCTGCTCCGGCTTCCTGGTGGGAAAGCTGCAAGGGAAGGGGATGTGGCTTCGTGGAAAGAGAACGCCACCAAGAATCAGACAATCCAGGTTCTGGTCTCTCCCTTGCCCATGAACTGGGCACATCACCGCATGTCTCTGGGCTGTGATCCCTTCAACCATAAAGTACAGGAGGCAGGACCAGATCTCTAATGCCTTCCAGTTAAGTGATCCCATGACGTTAGGTATTGGGGTGAGGAGGTGCCACCCTCTCTGAATTGCTGTAGGACTGGCTGTCACTTATTTTGTCAAACATGAGCCACCTGGAGACAAGATCACCTCCTGACATGCAGAGAAGGGCTGGTGGATGAGACCATTAGATGTCATTATTTGACATCGACGTGCATATGAGGCTCAGCTCTAAATTGCCTTGATTTTCAGTGTGGAAGGATTGGGACGCAGCTGTTTAAGTGTCTGGAAGAAATTGGCTCCTGAGAGAAATCTCTCTGGCTTGTGCCCTGTCTGATCGGAGCTGATGCCATGTTAATTAGTAGAGGAGGAGGCTTGGGGTGGTGGCCAGAAGATCAGGCGAGCCTGCCACCTGGTTTGGGGTATGGTTTCATCTGCCTGGCACATTTGTCAGCTTGGCTTTGCCTTTCTTTAAGATGAAAACATGTACCCAAGTATATTTGCATGCTGTCACCTCACTGCTGGGTCACTGAGCACATATACTGAGTGGCCAGATTATTATGATCTCTGAACGCACAATAATCTGGCCACTCAGTATATATATATATATTCATGCATGGGTGGGGTCCAGCCAGCCTGGCCAGGGGGAGGGGACATGGGCGGTTTGCCGGCCTGCCTGCTGGTCGAACTCCTGGTTGAGGGGACAATTTGCATACTAGCCTTTTATTATATAGGATATACACTGAATGGCCAGATTATTATGCGTTCAGAGATCATAATAATCTGGCCACTCAGTGTATGTCACTTTACATAGACCAAACATGGATGTGTAATATTTATAATGGATGCCCAGAGGGACAGGCATTGTTTCAAGTGCCTTACAAATGTTAACTCTTTAATTCTCAAAACAATCTTCTGATGAGGAAAGCGACTTTAGAGGAGGAAAGTGAGGCACAGAGAAGTTAAGTAAATTGTCCAAGGTCACACAGTTAGTTACGTTTGGAGCCAGGATTCAAACCCATGCTTTTACCACTTGTTATGCTGCCTCTCATTTCTTAAGTGTATGTATTGTCTCTGGAGCTGGACTGTAAGCAATGTAAGCAAAGAAGCTCTTTTCTTTCCCCATAGTGTTCTATGCACAGTGGTGTTTAAGTCAGATTTATCAACTAGATGATGAGACTGGAGGAGGTGACCCTATCATTATCAAATGGGGCCCTGAGGAGGTTCGGGGTGCCTGGGCTAGTAAAATCTTGTGGCTGGCTTCTTCAGAGAACTAGGAAACCTATCACAGACTGGGAACAATTTCATTCCTTATTTGTGTCAGCGAGAAAGCTGACTTCCTGCAGAGGGACACAAATTTTCTTTAAAAAAAAAAAAAGGAATTGATGGGAAGGAGGTGAAAGTTCACAGAATTATAGGCAAAGCTGGAGAACAGGACAACATGGCCTTGAAAAATAAAGGGCAGAAGCCAGGGCAGGCTCTGTGATCTGGTGGCAGGAATAACGGGCGTCCCCCGGAGCTCTGCCCAGGACAGGACTCAGCTTCTGTTTCTCTCTCTGTGACTCTCCTCTCAGGAATCCAGTGGGGCTGGCTTCATGGGCAGGCACACGAGCTTTCCATGAGGGTGGAGAGCTCAGGACGAAAAGGGATCAAGATCAGAGCACTCACTCTTTCAATAAGACTCTTTGCAGCTTCCCAACAGGACAGAAACCAAACCCAGTGGACAGAGTATGCTGGTGCTTAGCAGAGGACCTAGAGGAGCTCCGTGTGGACCCCAGCCTACCCGAGGGTCCTACTCTCCCCTAGCACCTCCCCCCAATCCTAGGCCCTCAGCCCTTGTAGCTCCTCTTTTCTCTTGAAGGCCTGGGGAATGAAAATGACTCACTCCTCTTCCTTTTCCGAATTCAAACTCAAGGGAGGTAGACAGGGAGAAAAATGTCAGCTACATTCATGGTGAGGCGGCATAACAACTGAGGCTTGAGGCCAGGCCACAATCAGCTCACTAACACTCTCCCCCCAGGCTGGCATTTTAGGGTCGTTTGCCTAAGGGAACGCTCGGCTCTGTCTAGAAGATATGCTCACCCAGAGGTGTTGACTCACACTGGCGGGCCAGAGAAAGGAAAAGAGGCCTCCAAACTGGCCTCCTGATGCTAGCCTTGGCCTTGGGAATGCTGGCCCCCTGGGGAACTGGGCCAGGGCAGAGGACCCAAATGGTGCTGGGCCCACCAGTGTGGCCTCCTCTCCCAAGCTCACTCATTCAGGGAAGTCCGTGATCTCTCGTCCCTTAGGAAGTAGGGCTTAAAATGTAGTCTGTCCTAAAGAGATGAGAGAGCACCCTCCAGTTTCCCTGGGCCATGCTAACTCAGGGACCCTGCACATCTAACACCCAAAGCCTTCTGGGAAATGTGATTTTAATGGAAATGTTAAGAGCTGAGCCACAGTGGGTATTTTAGTTAACTAATTAACATTTTAAAGAAATTATAGCCTGGGTGTGTGGTGGACTCTTTAAGAAGGGATTCCCAGGTTCTGTTAGGGAGACAGTGATTGGCATTCCTTTCCACACACGGCCAAAAATCCAGAGGTCAAATATCATACTAGGTTTACATTTTACCTTTACATAAAGCTGCTTAAGCATTTTAAAAGATAAAAAGTATTTTTTGCTTCATTCACAACAGAGTTCAGTTACCCAGAGCCATATAAAAGCGGAAATGTATTAATAACACGAGAAAGTCTAAACTAGAATGAATAAATAAAGACCTGGCAGGCTGCTTTGGAAAAGTGGCCAAGTCTGAATCTAGCAGCAGTTTCATTGAGTAGAGGAACATTACAAGCCCTTTGAGGGGCAATGATAAGAACAGGGCAAATAGACTCCATTCTCCCTTCAGCCTAATCGTTCGCTCCCCAGAGAGGCTGCTCCTGACCCCTGAGCACAGGTTCCTTTTCCCTGTGTGCCCACAGTTCCCCTCTGCGATGGCACCAACCACGCTGCCTCCAGCACTTGCCTGGGTGGCCCTTAAGGACAGGGACCACACACATTCTTGTTTATGTGTCCTGGGTGCTAGCACAATGCCTGGCACATAGTAGGCACTCAAAGTTTACTGAGTTGAATTCAGTTTGTAAAGCAGATAATAAGAAGTGCAATAGTATGTCTCCAAATATTTGAAAGACTGTTGGAGGAAGATGGTACTGACTTCAGTTTATGTCACTTTAGCAGAAAGGACCCAAAGTTACCGGAAATCCTATTAAGGTTTAAAATGAAAAAGAACAAAATAATGACTAGAGCAGCCAACAAGGATGAGGCCCCTGCCACCATGGAGGCTTAATCCCAGGGAGCAGAGAGGAAATGAACTAGATTTCTGCTCTCCAAGGTACTCCCTATGAGCTAAGTGCCATCAAAATGGTGCAAAGGAATGTCTGAGTGCAGAGGAGCCCGGTTTGAGTTCACATGATTCAAAGGTTTCTGGAAGATGCTGACTATAAGCTGAGTCTCGAGGAAGCACAGGCCTCAACAGACAGAAAAAGGTGGCATGAGGCCGGGAATGACAAGTGCTCTGTGTGGCGGAAGGCCAGTCGGAGACAGAACTGTGGCTGACACTGGACTCCATGCTGGGGGCATTGCCCTTTATTCTATCAACAATGTGGAACTCAGAAGGTTTCCCATCAGAGAAACGACATGGTAATGAGTGTATTTTAGACAGACAGTATGGTGTAAAGGTTGAATTTAGTGGGCAGTATGGAAAGGAACATTTATGGAATACAAATCCCCCAATAGGTGCTTTCTTTATATTATCGCATTCCAGCCACACAACAAACCTGCACGGTAGGCAGCTCTATCTCAATTTTACAGGTGACAAAAAGGAGGCTCAGAGGTTGGCAACTAAGTGGTGGGCAAAGATTTCCGTCCACCAAGCTAAATGGCTGTCAAACTACTGCAGTAGTATGAAGGGCCTGCATGGCGCTCAGCGGATGGAAGTGAATGAATGGGCCACAAAGAATATTGCAAAGGAAATATTGGCAGATGTTGACATTTGATGGAAAGGTACAGGTAAAACCAGAAAAGTGAAAAATGACCCAGAGGTGAGTGACAGGCTGAGGTGCTGAGGAAATCAAGAAAAGAAGCTCATTTCACCGGGGAAAGGGAATGGAGAAAGCTGGCATTTATCAGGTGCCTACAATAAGCCAGTGTCGAGCACATATGCAATAAACATAAAGCACACGCATAATGTATGTAGAGAAAGGACAAGTCTAGTTCAAGGCATGTTTGAGGTTCCAGAAGGGTGGAGATGTCAATTGAAAACACGAGCCTGGAGGTCAGAAAAGACTGTTGCACATGCAGGTTCCAGACTCCTCTGTGCAGATATAATGATCACTGTGAGGATAAGTGTTGTTGACAAGGGGACGTGTTTATGGGGGCGGGGGTAGAGTTGGCACCCACATTTACAGGTAAGACAGAGAGCATGGAAACAGAAAAGATACGGAAGAGGAAAAATCATGAGTGTGCTGTCATGAAAGACAAGAGATGAGAGTTTCAGAAAAGATGGAGAAAGATAAATCCTAGTGAGGTAAGAGGAGATTCAAGGTGAGAGGTGGAGCAGCCAGGAGGAAGCGAGTCTCCGAAAGGCAGCTTCATGACATGCAGGGAAGAGATACCAGACATCAAGAGATGAAATGGGTTGGTGGCTGAGCTACAGAAGTAATAAGTACAGATTCTTCCTTTTGCAACGTGAGCCCCAAGCTTTGTCTCTTGTCTCAGAGCATATGAAAAGATAAGGCCCTCAGCCAATGGGGCTCATTTCCTATTTCTCTAGGAACAATTCCTTGGACAGAATCAGCCTTATCTTTTCTGTCACCCCAGGAGCAATGCCCTTCATCTATCACAATGGAACGTCTGTGTGGGGTTGTCTCTTGCCCTGTTGGGTCATGAGTTGTTGAAGGATTGTAAATATGTCGAAAAGTTCATTATTATCTGGCAGATAGTGCTGCATGATTATTAAGAACCCAGGCTTCAGAGTCAAATGGATTTGAGTTGGAATCCTTGGTCTGGGAACTTTGTGACCTTGGCCAAGATACTTTAACTGTCTAGGCAAGTGCTGGGAACTGCAAAGAAGATAAGCAAGCGCCAGGGATAAACTGACCACACGTGAATCAAACTGTAGAAAGTGCTCATTCTGGGCCAGGCACAGTTCTAGGCACATTCCACAACTTATTTAATTCTCACCACAACCCCACAAGGTGGGTGCTATTTTACAGACGGTGAAACTGAGCTATAGAGAGGATAAACGTGCCTAAGGCTACAGGGCTTTGGTGCAGACCTGACCTGATGCCAGTTTTCACACTTGGATGGTAGTAGTGCCTCCCTTTGGGCCTTCTCCATCCCTCTTCCTCCTGCCCTGCCCCAAACATAGACCTGCCCCTTGCTGGTGGGGGTTGAGGGGAGGGTCCTCTCTGGCTTACCCATTGTTAATGAATGCTTTCCAGTAAGCCTATGTCTGCCTTGCTGGTTAAGCCCTCAGGCTTATTTCCTGATCCCAGGTGGCCTGCTAGGTGGCCTTTTACCAGGTCCCAGGAGCAGAGAAGAAAGGGTGGGGATTAGTGTGAGCACCTTAGATTAAGGCTCCGCCATTTACTTAATTGCATGACTCTGAGTTTGTTTCATGGCTCCCTGGGCCCAGCTCATTATCTACAAAATTAGGGTGGTAATGACAACCTTAAGGGCTGCTAGGAAGATGAAAGAAATAATGTTTGAAGAGCATTTACCGTTGATACAGCAGAGATGGTCAGCAATCTCTTACCTTCTCCCTGTCTGCCTCCTCCACTTGCCTCATAAGGGGGTTTGAAGGTCAAATGAGACCTTAGCCTCCCTTTGCAGTCCTGTGAACTGAAAAGTGTTACCCGAACCATAAATGATCCCCACCCACCCTTTTAGGATGACCAGAGCCTTCCTTCCCTAAGAATGGCAGATTGAAGATGCCCTGGTCTTCTTTACTGTGGAAAAGACAGAATGCGTTTGTTTTTAATATTTTGCATTGTGAAGATGTCAGTCATTCAAAGGAAAACAGCTTAGGTATCACAGTAATGGGTCTCAGTGTCTGCCTCCCCTCTAAAATTGTGAGCGACTCCAAGGTAGGAATGAGTTCTATTTCCTTTTATCCTCCACAGCACCTACTACTTACCAGGTGCTCAACAACTGGCTGTTTTATTTAATGAATGATGGGCAGCCGGCAGGTTCTGAAGGCTAAGTAAAGTGGCGATGGGCTTGCCCCTCTCACAGCCACATCTTGGACATCCTTGATCTTCTGAGGGCTTCTACAGCTAGGGAGAGTATTTTCCAACCCCCAACTAAAGCCACAAGGCATGAGCTATGATCTGATAACAAGAAAGTGTTTGCAATTAGGAGGCTTCCAGAATGTCAGGGAGGTACAGCAGCTCTACACAGGCCCTCTCTCCAATTATTTGAGAGCTGGGGATAAAATGCAAGGCACTACCCACCTGCCCAACAGCCCAAGTTCTGTTAGGATGAAAAGTATGTCCACAAGAGCAGACTACCTTGACCACCTCAGGGGCCAGCTTCATAACCCCTGTCCATTGTCAGTCTCCCATTAGCACCCCCAGGCCTTCCAGGCCATCACCTATCACCAGTGCCCCCTGTACAATGTGGACAGTCAAACAGTTCAGCCTTGCCACCCCCCCCCCCACCCACACACACACAGTGGGGTGCAGGGATGTTTTGTGGGCCCAACGCTGTGCCTGACTATGCACTGTGGGGGCTGCCTGGCCCTGCTCCCTGGCTCTCTAAATTGGGCCACTCTTCCAAGTCATCCCTCTGGTACCCAGAGGGAGCTGGGGCCCTAATTCCTGTGTACACACTACAACGTGCCTGCTGGCAATGCCCTCCGGCCTATCTTTCAGTCCTGGGTCTGGTCTGCACCATTTCCCCTGGTGTCTGGTCCTCTGGCTTCAATCCCCATACACAGGGAGCATCTCAGACATCCAAGAAATAGGAGGATGGGATGGGGGAGAGGAAGAGAGAGGAGTGGCAGGAGCCTCTCCCAGCAGAGTCCTCCAGTCCCCTCCCTTGGGCTTGGCTATTTCTGGTGCCACTTCTCACCTGTCCTCAACCCCTCTGCCCCCAGGACAGGGCAGGAGGAAGGAAATTCCTCCTCACTCACACCTGCTCCTTCCTCTTCATTGCTTCCTGGAAGCAGCTTTGAAGCCCAGCAGGAGGGGTTCTCTCCATTTACTTCAGGCTCCAGCATTTTCCTTTGATTTGTGACTTGTTTCAAGGGCCAGAAGCTTGCCTGGCAAGTTCCCTTTCTCTGAGGCTTGCACACCTCTGTATGAACATCCAGAAGAGCCCCAGGGAGGGCAGCTTTTGAAGTTGCTTTAGAAACCACCCAAGTTTCCATGGCAATCAAGCACTGGGGAGTCACCACCACCTTCCGGGTCTGTTCCCACTGAAAAGGCTGCTGGAGGCACCCCACCCAGTAACGGAGATGTCCCCAGCCACCTGCTCTCTCTGCTCCAGCCTGCCCTTGCCCCACCGCCCCACTTCATGACAGGGACCCCACTTCACTGCAGCAATGCCAGTATTTCTACCCCAGGAAAGAGAGTCTTGTTTTCGTGTCAGGAGACCTTGGGGTGTCAGGGTCCCAGCCTAAGTCTGGACTATTTACATTCAACATTCACTCAATAATTCAGACATGTCTGAGCACGTCTGTGTTGGTGGAGGCAGCCAGTCAGGAAGTCACCAGGCTGTGGAGAAATCACTCATCCTGAGTGACACCCCAAATCATCTTCACACACCCCACCCTGATCCCAGACAGTGACCCAAAACTATATCTTACTGTCCATGGTAACCTAACTTAGCTATTTTTCACTTCCGGGTCTGTCCTGCCCACGGAAGTGGTTTGATTGTTCTTTACAGGAACTTCTCAAAATATCCATCAACTCTTCCTTTGGAAGCTTCAACAGACAGTGTGTGCTCTAAGACTTCATCAGTCCTGCTGTTTCCACCCATGCTGGGCACTATCAGTATTCTCACCCAATTTTAATCAGCCACCCTCATTGAAATAAAGAACCCAGACTTCCAATTCTCAGTAAATTCTGACCTTATTGCCCCCAACCCCCTTCCCCAGTCCTTGTCAGCTTCCCAAAGAGGTGTACTCCCTTACCTCAGTGAGCCGAGAACTCAGCCTAGCCTTATTAGCAGGCTGTGTTGGCAATGTCCAGGGAGTCAGCTTTTGAAGGGAAGGGCAATATGTTTTGTGTGACTATTCAGTCATCAAGGATGAGAAGTGATTTCAAGCACAAGGGACTTGGCCTGAGTTAGGAGAATTTGTCAAGCTCTCTGGGAGCTCCTGTGTCAAAGGCTGCAGCGTCCTGCGAGCATGGCACAGTGCTGGAGGCAGGCCTGTGTGGCTGTAGGGTTTACATGTGGCACAGTGCTGGAGGCAGGCCTGGGAGGTTGTGGGTTTGAGTGTAGCTATTCCAAGGCTCCTTTTGTCCTGTACTAATACCCTAATTCCCCCTTATAGTTGGATGATTCTCCTTCATGAGCAAGGACTTTACACCCCCCATCTCCAACTGTGTGGCAGGGAATTGAAGGTAGCTCATGGGCAAGTGTGGGCAGGGACTTTGAGAGACAAGGATTGGTTCTTCCCAAAGAGCTCTCCTAGATGCCTTCACAAACCACCCTGCTGTCCATCTCCTTCCAGGGTCAGCTCTGTCTCAGCATTTTCCTCTGGGAATTCAGTGACAAAGCAACCCCTGATCAGTGATCACGTGGCTTTCTTGAATGTTTGGACAGGCAGGTTATAGGGCATCTGACAAGGCCTTCATTGACCAGATTTGGCCTTGCAGGGCCAAAGCTGCTTAGTATTCTCTTCTGAAGGGCAAATCTATAATGGAGGCAACCTATAACAGCAAAGTTAGGTTACCATTGGGTGGCCAGGGTGTCACCCATTCCAATTCTAAGGGGAAATGACCTCTCCTGCTGCCTGGGCTGCTGGAGTGATACATCCTGGCCACTCATCCTACGTCAGGCAAAAGTGAATGTCATTTTCTAATCCCCCTGATAATGTGTCTTCCCCCCTAATGTCTTTGTTTTGAAAGCAATTATCAAATGCTAATAAATATTCAAACATATTCTTTCCAAAGGGCAAGACATGCTCCAGGATGTGAAGCAGTTTATGGAGCTCTGCTTAGGATTATGAAAAGAAAGACTATAAGACAAAAAGTCAAGAGAAGAGTCATGATGTTCTAGTGAAATCTCCCGGGAAACTATAAAAGCAATTTAGCAGGGTAAGTAAATAAGTTTTATGCCCTTGACTGGTCATGGTATATCATGGACCCTTCTCTGCCTACTAAAATGGACTTCACTTAGGATATACATATAATTGTAACAGCCACCATTTATTAAGGGTTTCTTATACTGAATTTATTCTTCCTCCCAGATTATCTAATATACATGGTTTCTCCTCTCTTACCCATGAGTTATGAAGTTTGAGGCACAGGGCTTCCTGGTCTTCCAGAAACACCGTCTCAGCCATGTTTCTAAGTCATGCTGGAGTGAGGAATGACAGTGGTAGAAGCTGATGGGAACCTGGATGTTGTTCTACTTCATTGGAGTCCCTAAAATGACTTACTGCCTTAAAGAAATAGTCCTCCAGGCAAGACACCTACGCCTTAGACTTCTCATGTTCGGCTTGTAAGTTTTCAGAAATGCTGGGCCTTTATCAAGGTCTTTGTCTATATGAAGAGGGGTGTCTGAGGTTCATCACACAGATGAACTGCTCTCTGGTGAGCTGGGGGGAGGCATTTGGCATCAGTGGTTTGCAAATTACTGCAATCACTCAAACTTAAGAGCTCGAGCTTCTTTAGGGCATTCTCCTTGTTCCCCCTGACTGACTGGGTAGAAAAGGTTACACTGACCACAGGTGGTAGGAAAAGGACCTTTAATGATTTCCTTTTCCCATTACCATCCCTGCCCTCAATTATGGCCACCATCGCCTCCAGATGCCCCTGTGTCCTTTGAGAAGGGAGGAACAGAAAGGGAATGTGGGAGATTCTAGGGACACTGGCATCTGCTCAGAAGCACAGAACTGGAGCCATGCTAGTGTGGGGAGACGTGTATGTGACACAGGGGGTCATTGGGACCTTCAACACGGAGCACTGGAAACAGCCTTCAAGTATCCAGGCTGGTGGCACAGGCTGGGCTCTGGCTCAGTTAAGCCACTCACTAGCTGAGTGACCTAGGACAACTGACATGACCACTGCTATCTGGGAAGACAAGGAGTTCAAACTGGATAGTCTCTAGGTCCCTTATATTTCTAAAGAGATTTTTTTTAAAGGAATTTTATTGATTTTTAGAGAGGAAGAGAGGAGAGAGAAACATCAATGTGTGAGAGACATCTATCGGCTGCCTCTGCACGCCCCTACCAGGGATCAAGCCCACAACCTGGGCATGTGTCCTGACCAGGAATCAAAACAGCAACTTTTTGGTGCACAGGATTAAGCCCAACCACTTGAGTCACAATACCAGGGCAATTCCTCCCATTTCTAACATTCCCTACTTCCAAAGGGAATTTGAGACTTGTTCTACACAGACCTTAGGAGTGTTCAGATAAAGTTAAAAAGAGAATAAGAAATATCATGAATGGGAAGATAAGACCAGGAATGAAAGATAAGAGAGAATACTTTCTTGAAGGACTGCTGCTCTGTTGAGACAAAATCCTTGCCCACTGCATGAGAGAACATATTTGCCAATGCTAGCTCAGATAAGGGTTTAATCTCCAAAATTTACAGGGAAATCATACAAGTTAACAAAAGGAAAATAAACAATCCAATAAAAAAATGGGCAAAGGACCTAAATAGACACTTTTCAAAAGAGGATATACAGAAGGCCAAGAGATATATGAAAACATGCTCAAAGTCACTAATCATCCGAAAGATGCAAATCAAAACAACAATGAGATTGCATCTCACACCTGTCAGAATGGCTATTATCAACAAATCAACAAAATGACAAGTGCTGGGGAGGATACAGAGCAAAAGGAGCCCTCGTGCACTGCTGGTGGGAATGCAGACTGGTGCAGCCACTGTGGGGAAGAGTATGGAGTTTAATCAAAAAATTAAAATTGGAACTCCCATTTGACCCAGTGATCCCACTTCTAGGAATATATCCAAAAAAAACAGAAACACCAATCAGAAAGGATATATGCACCCCTATGTTCATGGCAGCACAATTTACCATAGCTAAGATTTGGAAACAGCCTAAGTGCCCATCAGCAGATGAGTGGATTAAAAAACTGTGGTACATCTACACAATGGAATACCACGCTTCGGTAAAAAAGAAGTTCTTACCATTTGCAGCAGCATGGATGGAACTGGAGAGCATTATGTTAAGCGAAATAAGCCAGTTGGAGAAAGATAAATGTCACATGATCTCACTCATTTATGGAATATAATGAACAACATAAACTGATGAACAAAAATAGAGCCAGAGGAAGAAAAATATTTTAGAATATAATAGAAATCATCCTGTTATTTGCAGATTTTTATTATTTCCTACAACTTTTGTGATATTATACTATGCTAGTACAGTTTTGGTAATATTATTATATTTTAAATATTTTTTTCTTAAAATATTAATGTTTATTGCATGTAGATGGCTAATTATTTTGTATCTATAATCTGGTAATAAATCTATTTTGTATATTGTAAAAATAAATAACAAAGAAATAAAAAAGCTGAAATTCCCCTTCCCCCCCCCAAAAAAAAATCCTTTCTCTCTCTTGCACATAATTCACATTTGCAATGCATGTGCTCAACAGACATCTGAGAGTGCAGACACTGTGCAGAACAAGGCAGACAGGCCCCGGGGCTCATGGAGCCTACATTTAAGTGTTGGGTGGGGTAGTCAATGAACAAACACAGAAAGTTAAAAACACTGCGGACACCTCGTGGCCCCATCTTGGTTTCTAATACCGCTTTCCACTAAAAGGTACCAGGGCTCCTTGGAGAAATGGCTGATTCTAGGACTGGGGCACCTCATAGTGCCAAAAACTAAGTGTCCAAAAAACAACAACAAACAAAAACCAAACCCACATTGATAGGAGTGTAGCAAAGGGACGCAGGAGCCTTCGGAAAGAGCTCCCAAGGGCCAAAGCTGGACCAACAAAATAGAATGTTGGATTATAACCAAAGTATAAAATAAATTTCCCTGAGTCCACACTGATGATTGAATAAGTTAATAAGTAGGGAAGAAGAGACAAATCTCCTGTGTAAAAGAATTCCAGATAACTTACGTAGATATCCCACCCTCAAGGTCAGGGAGCCTAACTTCCCACTCCTCAGGTGTGGGCAGTGACTATGACTTCCTTCCAAAGAAGACAGTATGGAAACAGGGAAGAGAGAGTAAGTTCACAGAGGAGAAACCTAACACCCACTACTTCAGCCAGATGATCAAGGTCATCATCAACCGTCATAAATAAATCATGGCTATCCCCTTGAAATGACGTGATGGAAATGGCACCTGCCTGTGTGGTCTTTCTCTCCCAACCCATAAACCAGTCTACTCATGAGAAAAACATCACACAAGTTCCAACAGAGGAGCATCCTGCCATACGGATGACCAACACTCCTCAAAACAGTCAGCGTCATCAAAAACAAAGACCGTCTGAGAAACTGTCACAGTGGGAGGAGCCCAAGGAGAATGACAACTAAGTGTGACGGGGAATCCTTCATGGGCCCGGGAACAGAAAAAGGACATCGGTAAAACGCAAAAATCTGGATAAACTAAGGATAGTAGTTATTAATAATGAACCATTACTTATTCATTAATTATAACAATATACCCCACTCATTCCAGATATTAATAATAGGGAAAGCCATGTTCAGGTGTAGAGAGTAAAATGGAAACCCTGTACTACCCATTCAATCTGTATCATAAAAGGCCTGTGTTGTGACGCTGTTACGGCGTCACGACCATAACCCGTCACCAGGAGGTGCATGGAACACCTCTTGCAGGGCCGGGACTTTCGGGGCTGGTGGGGCTCGAGCTGCAGAGGCAGGGCCCGCGGCTTGCGCAGGGCGGGTCTGGGTCTCGCATGATTTCACACTCTGGGCCTCTAGTTTTTCTATAAACCTAAAACTATGCTAAAAAATAAAGTCTTAAAAAGAAATATCTTAAGGTTAAAGATTAAAGAAGTCAGAGACTCTCTCTCCTGCTGCCCTTGAGAAACCAAACTTTCTGAATCCTGCAGCTGCCAGGAAATGAATTCTGACAACATTAGATCTTGGGAGAGAACCCAGCCTTAGATGAGATCCTGGCCCCGGCTGATGCCTTGATTATAGTTCTCTGAGCAGAGAACCCAGTCAAGCTGTGCTTGGAATTCTGATCCATAGAAATTTTGAGATAATAAATGTTTGTTTTAAGCGGATAAAAAAATCAACTAAAAACAAAACAGTAACAAATGTTTCAGAAAGTAGTGAGTGTGCCGCAGAAAATTAAATTGAGATGTCACGAGTGGCTGGGTGGCTTCACGGCATTAGTGGTCAAGGAAACCCTCTCTGAATCCTAGGAGGGGCCTTGCCCTGAGACACTGGTGGGAAAACACTGTAGGCAAAGAGGCCAGCCAGCTCTGTCTGGTGCCTTGACTTAACATTCTGTGTTCCAGGGCACAAAGGCAGCCCATGGGTGGAGTGACAGGAGTGTAGGGCAGTGATGGGCAACCTTTTGAGCTTGGTGTGTCAAACTTCACCAAAAAACTGAGCATAACTCGGGTAGCGTGTCACTTTGAGGAAAAAACTAACTCCAAGACTCTAGTCGCAAATGTTTCATCCTCAGGAGCAGCAAATGTTTCATCCTCGGCATGCGGCCGCGTGTCATCAGAAATGGCTACGCATGTCAGTGCTGACACGCATGTCATAGGTTCGCCATCACTGGTGTAGGGGAAGGAACAGGAAAGAGGGTGAGAGAGTGAACTGGATTGCATAGGGCTCCTGCTATAGACTGCATGTTTGTGTGCCCCCAAATTCCTATGTTGAAGTCCTAACCCCATGGTGATGGTCTTAGGAGAGACCTTTGGGAGGTGCTTAGATCAGGAGGGTAGAACCCTCAGGAATGGAATCAGTGCCCTTATAAAAGAGACCCCAGAGAGCTCCCTCCCTCCTTCCTCCATGAAAGGACACAGCAAGGTGTCATCGATGAACCAAAAAGCAGGTTCTCCACAGACACTGAATGATTCAGTGCCTTGGCCTTGGACTTCCCAGCCTCCAAAACAGTGAGAAATAATTGCATATTGTTTATAAACACCCAGTCTACGGTATTTTGTTATAGCAGCCCAAGTTGACTAAGACAGCTTCCAAAGAAGAGAAAGGAATTTGGATTTTAAATTCAACTGGAAACCTTTGGCGCACCGGTAGCTAATGAGTGACATATCTGCTTTATAGTTTTTTTTTTTTTTTTTTTAAATGATGCTAACTGCTCTGTGAAGGACTGGTTGCTGGGTGGCAGAATGGAGTCGGCATCTAGATAGGGGGCTCCAGGCTAGATGAGGGCTCATGGAGGCTTAGTCTGGGCGGTGGCAGAGATGATGGATGTCTCCCAAGAGCGTGGGTGGGAGGATGGGGAGGGGCATGCGCTGGATGCTCACAGTCATCTTGTAGATCTGTGTGCATGAGGTGGCTCTGAGGCTCACCCCCCCGAGTGGATCACAATTAACCGTAGCAGTCATACACTGCCTCGCCAGGCTGTCTTTCCCCCGTGTCGTCCTAGTCCTGCGCTGACTACCAATGATGATTCATCGAGACACTTGTTTCTGGCAGTTGCTGGCACCGGAATGGTGTTGTGCCAGTTTGGGCTAGATTCTCCCCTGGAGCCCCTGCCAAAGGGAAACTGGATCCCACCCACCACCCCCAGCCTCCTGGCTCAACAAAGCTGCCCTACTTCATTAATTGCCTCCTCTGGGTTGAGTGTTAATTAAACAATTTGTTGCTGCTATTTCACAAGGTGTGGGGCGCCCTCTCTTTAGCCCAGGGAAACAGTTGAAGGTGGAGCAGAGAAGCGCTCAGCGTGGGCCCTCTTCCTTCACATCCGAACAGGTTGTGAGAAGAGCTCTTCCGTTTTCATGTTGGCCCTCGTCGGTTCATCCAAGGTCCATCTCAAGTCCACCTTTGGACTCTTGACTTCAAACTTACCTTTCCACTCTTGCCGACCCCTCCTTTTGCACCTGCTCACCAGGACTGGCCAGCTCCCAAGCACTGCTGAGGCTGGTCCCCACCAGCTGGTCTCACCTGTCGTCCAGTCTAACGCTCGGGCACCTGTCTGTGCTCAGGTACAGGTGCCTGAAATCCAGTCTGGGTGCAAGCTCAGGCCGTGGGCCTCATCTCACTTTGCCATACAAACTATAGTTTGAGTGGCTGACTGCTTTGCTGTGTCCATGAGATGCTGTCACAGGTGGCCAACTCTCCAATTTAATCCACAGATCAACCCTGAAGGTCAACTCTTGGAGGGCAAGGACTGGTCAGGTTCTGGGAAGGGGTGGTACTGAAACATCTCTTTTTGACACACAGGGTTTTATGGATCAAGGCATCATTTCTGGGTCAACACACCTGCCTCTCAGTGTAGCTCCCCTGCTGGGCAGGTGAGGGGAAGCACAGCTTCTGCTCCTGAGTAGCTCCTCCCTAGATCCTAACAAAGCCCACCCATGGGCTCAGCAGATGGCAGCTGCTCTGGGCTCTGAGCTCCCTGGGCTCTCTGCAAGGACAATAATGTTTCCTCTCTGTCTCCGGAAGCTGACATCAGCAGCCCAGAAGGAAGTGGACGGACCCTGGAGACTTAGCACCTGAGCAGATGTGAGCCACGTGCCTGGCCTGGAGAGAGGAGGAGCAGAGGATGTGTGCAGAGAGCTGGAGGAGGAGGCGATGAGAGAGTGTCAGCTCCAAGAGCTCCCATTTCTATTCCTGCTCAGCCCAAGGTCTGTTTGCTCAGCTTTTCTCAGATTCCTGGGAGACCCTCCAAGCCCTAGAGAAGCCCCGTGTTACTGGAGCCCAGCTTTGTAAAACCAAGAGTCTTAGCAAGAATACTCACTACAAACAGAGTTCCTCCACCCTACCTTTTCACATTTCGGGGTCCACGCCAAGATTTTGACTGGAAGTGGGAACCGAAAGGATTCAGCTGCTACTAAAACAGAGTTTGAAAACCAGGTTCCCCCTGATTTCACTGAGGAGGACACCGAGGCACGGAAAAGGTCAGCAGGGCTGGTTTTGTGGGATCTCAGGAGGAGGGGTGTGGGAACCTCTAGAGAGAGCCACCTGGACCCTCCCTCCACCAGCCTCTGCCATAACCGCAGGTGTGGGCCCAGTGGGCAGGCCCCAGGACGAGTCTTGCCATTCTTCTCTTCTCCCAGCCCTTTGCTCACAGTCCCCAGAGACCTGTGCACACCTAGAGGGACAGCCACCTCCTTTCCCCAGCTGGCCTGCCCCTCACCTCCCTCCTCTGCTCAGACCCCAGAGCCAGGCATCTACCACAGGGACCTGGGCTGCGCAGACGCACATGGAGCCCAAACTCTTACTGACATTGGTTTCCATTGGTAGGACTCATTTTCCTTTCTTTCCATAAACACTTCCACTTCCCTCAATCCAAGCCCCATTGCCCTCTACCTGGCTCCACTATTCGTCAATGCACTCTTCCCTGTGGGCAGACTGTGACAGGCACGCCCAATGCTTCGCTTTGCTTTCATCTGAGACCCATACCAGGAGACCAAAGAGCACATTTTAGCTCTTCAGGGAGAAAGGAGGCACCTGTGACTGTGGATTAGCACTCACTTCCCGTGGACTGGGACCTGCAGTCCCTTCCTAAGGACTGGATTGGTCCTTGGCCATGGCAATCAGAGAGTAAGGGGGCAGGCACGAGGGCAGGTGTGCCCTGTCCAGCCCCATTTGGAAACAGGAGCAGCATTTAGGAAGCATAAGTCAAGGGTGAAGCTTTCAAAGGGGAAACTGCCCAGATAGCACCTGCTTCCCACCCTGAAGTCTAGTGTGTGTATAAAATGCCCAAGGAACTCCGGGGTTCACGTTCACTCTGAGTCTGATACCACACCCCCTCAATGCCATAGCCGCACAGTTCCCCACATCAGGCAGTCAGACCCCCGAGGGGAAGGACCACACCTTATTAGTCTCATTAGCCTCTGCATCCCCAGCAGCTAGTGCAGGGACATGTGGTTAAGAATTCAAAAAAGTGATAAATAAATGCGTAGAGCCCCACAGAGTTGTGGCTTTCATCTGCTGTACGCTTAGCTGTTCTTCCAGAATCCTAGTAACCAGGACCTTTTCCCGCTCAGGCCCCCCAAGCCTGCGCCTTACCTCCCATGAGGAAGAGAAGCCCGGCCACGTACTGCATAAGGCCTCGGTCCCAGCAGCAGCCCAGCACGCCGATGATCCAGCCGAAGAGGATGATGGCCACCGCCATGCCCATGAAGCCGGCTGTCATCCTGCGCAGGTCTGTGGGTAAGCAGGAGGGCAGGGGTTAGCATCAGAGCCTGGAACTCAGGGTCAGGGTGCCCCCGAGCCCAGGCAGAGGGGGAGCGGTGGGGCACTGCGTGGGGAAGGAAGGAACCTGCCTTTTCAGACAGGTTTGCACATAAACCCGTTTGTAGAGCCAGAGCCCCGATGGTGACTGCATTATGGGCACATAGATGCAGGGAGAAACCACCATCATAACAGTTGCCACGTGCATGCTTCCTTTGCGCCAGGCGCAGTGCTGTGCTTCCAGCGCCTCTAACAACCTTCTGAGCCAGGCACTGTCTTATCCCTGTTGGAAGATGGAGCGACTTGCTTCACGCCGTATACCTAGTGAGTGGTGGATCAGGGCATCCACCCCACGTTGGTAAGGCTCCCAGGTCCTAACCTCAGCATCCTTCACCTCTCAGCTGGGTGGGGTCAGGCTGCACCTGCCAAGAGCTCCCTCCCCCCCCTCTGGGATTTGCTGGTTCTGCCAGGAGGTCCTGCATAAGGAGGATGCTGCCTGCAGCTGCTATTTCCTTCCCTCCAAAACGACTCCCAGGACTCAGCTTTCTTGCATGTGGGGCTGCAGGCTGGGGAGCCACACCTCCCGCTCTGAGACGGAGCCCGGAGCAGACCCTCTCAGCCCCACACCCAGGCCGGTCCAGCTTCTGGACCAGGCCCTTCCCCACCCCATGCCCAACAAAGCCTGGCGTGGGTGCAGGGAAGAGGAGGGCTGTCTGGGAAGGAGGTACTTTTAGTGGCAGGAAGAGGGCAGAGCTGCTGCCCACCTTAGTGAGCCTCACTTAGCCTCTCTCCATCAGCTCAACTTCCTCCTGGCTCGTCCCTGCCCGCCAATGCATACCCCACCCCACCTGTCTCTTCGCTGGAATCCAACCCTCTAATACCTCCTGCTGGGTGACACCCACCCATTTGTCATGGACTCCTTCCACCCAGCCCAGCACCTCTGCCTGCAACTCCACGTCCTCCTGTGTTGTCTATCCACCTATATGTGGGTCTATCCACTAGCCCCCATCCTTCTGATGAGGCTCCAAACAGGAGTAAAGCCATTGCCAGGGCCTCTGCCCCTGAGGACATTGCCAGAGAAGCCTAGAGGACCCCTGGGCATTGCCCTCCCCTAGAGGAAGAGAGGGAGGGTGAGGGGGCAGGGCAGGGAGCGCGATGGGAAACTACATCAAGACCCTGCTAGCACAGACACTCTCATCCCCGGGAAACAATGCCCGCCATGTTTCCGTGGGGAACACCTTGGGATCGGCATACCTCACGAGGGCATCCCATCCCCTCTGTTCCCCTCTCACTCCAGCCACCCCATTGGGAGCCACGGCAGATCCTGGGAGTCGGGCTTGAGACCTTTCAGTCCTCTGCCCCCAGGAGAGGGATTTGGTCCATGTCCTTATGCTGACATTGAAGATCAGCCCTGGAGGAAACTGGTTGGGAAGTGGGGAGGGAGTTAGGAGACAGCAGCTGAGCTTGTCCCGTGAGGAGGGGCCTGGACAGGGAGCAGGACGGACCCAGACACTTGTCACAGAGGTACAAGTCCACCAGGGAGCAGGCTCCCGCTCTACTGAGGTCTCCCTTGTCCTCCCTGCTGACCAGGAGGGCCTGCCCAGGCCAGGTATAATACTCATCATAGTCGTTTATGTGAACTGCCAAGGACGCTTGATTTTCATGCCCATGGGAATCAGGCGTCAAATGTGTTCATGTCGCCAAATGTGTCTGAGGAAACTTGGTGGTGAGCGCCATTGGATCACAGCGCTCAAACGTGTGTGTGCCATGCCTCCTGAGTGGGCTCCCTGCTCCGGGCTCAGCCAGGCACCACCAGCATGGAGTCGGGAAAGAGCATGCCTGCCAGCCGGGCCAGCACCACTCCTATTCAGCTGCCCACGGTCCCCTCGCCCTCAGCTCCCCACACGCTTTCTCCACTGCCACCAGTATCAGTCCCTTCTTCCTTGGCCACCGCCACAGACTGGAGTGAGCCAGGCCCCAGCTCCCTCCGCGGTCCCCCCACCCCCATTTGGTCTCATACTGGAGATGACATACTCTTTGCTCCAGATGCTTCGTCCACTCTCCACTGTCCTCGGGGACAACGGGCTGTGGGAATGGGAAGAGCGGCTGGGTATTTTTGCTGGAAAGGAGGTTCATATCCCTCTCAATAGGTTGGGAAACTTCTCCCCTCTGCCCTTATGAACCCAGGGGTTCCCTTGGTGCATGGAGGTTTCCAGGAGAAATCTTGGCCCCTTCTTCAGCACCAGAGTGGACGGCCCTGCTGAAGCCAGAGAGCCCCTCCCTGCTGCACTCGGCCTTGCTCACTGACGGCCTGATTGCTCCCCGCTCTGCAGACCACGGAGCAAAGGTACTGCCTGGGGGGTAAGTGGATAAAGTGTCACTTAAGGTGTTTCCACCAGGGCCAGGGACTGGGAAATGGGCTGAGCAGGAAAAGGGAAATGCAAGTCAGAGAGAGAGGGAAGGTTCTTATTAGTGGAGGGGAAAGTAAGGTGTTTTACTTAGAAGAAAAAGAGGAGAGAGCCAGAAGGGGAATGGTGAGGACAATTCCTCTTCCAAAAGCTCCAAGACCATTGTGCTCATCCGTGTCCCTGGCCAGGGAGGGCTGTGGCCTCTAACATGGGTACGTGCACTTTGCTGTTCGCCAAAGGGCTATGTCAACAGAAGCTGAGGGTCCTGCTAAATTGTTGGTTGAGAAGGAAGGATGGAAATCAGAGATCAGGCCTGAGTATTTTCACTGACCCGGGAGGATAGTCGCCCTCGCCCTGTGAGCCTGATTTTGCCTGAACAGTTTATTTTATCCCTAAAACCTATGTGGTAACTCAGAGTAACTGCAGCAGAACCTGGAAAGTAGGTAAGACTATTCCTGTCTTACAGATAAGAAAAGCAAGAGCCAAAGAAGTTACATAATTGACTATCTCAAGCCAGCGAAGTAAAAGGAGAGTGAGCTGTGTGGGAAAATGAAATTCACAATGTAACTAATGAGCTACTGGGTTATCATGACAGTTAACAAATGTATCCAGCATCTCTTCCTCCCAAGGTAAGAGATTTTTTTTTTTAAAGATAGAAATGTGTAAGGATGGAAAAAATAGGAAAGGAGATGATGACAACACACAAAAGCTGATGGATAGCCTGGCCCAGTGCTGCTCAGTGGTTAGAGCATCAGCCCGTGCACTGAAGGGTCCCGGGCTCAATTCCCAGTCAAGGGTATGTACCTGGGTACATATGCAGGTTCGATGTATGTACCTGGGTATGTATGCAGGTTCGAGCCCTGGTTCCATTTGGGGCGCCTGCAGGAGGCAACCAATCGATGCCTCTCTCTCTCTCTCTCTCTCTCTCTCTCTCTCTCTCTCTCTTCCTCTTCCTCTCCCTACCTCTACCTTTACCTCTACCTCTCTATCTCCCCCTCCCTCCCTTCCATTCTCCCTGAAAAATCAATGGAAAGAATATCCTCAGGTGAGGATTAACAAACAATTAAAAAAACGGGGGGGGGGGGGGGGGCGGGGGGGTGATGGACAATGTGACTGACTTAGCAGACTCAGAGCCAAACCTAAAGCCCGCAGCCGGGAAGCTGCAAACCAACCTGCCCCATGCCCAGAAGGCTCATGAACTGGCCCCAGCAGTTGCCTTTGGATCAAGTAAACAAGGGGAGGGACACAAAACAGGGATTTGGTGGAAGTTGTTTGAGATGAAGCTAGATCCCTAGATCTCCCTTCTCGCTCCCCTACCCTGACAGTGGAGTTTGAGTACTTAGGACTGCGGGGAAGGGAGGGTCCACCAAGCTCCGGTGCAGGCTGGCTGGCCAGCACAGCTGAGGGCCACTGCACAGAGGGGATCACGAGGCTGTGCACATAGAGAACACTGAATGCTTACTCTTGAGACCCCAGCCCTCTCTACTCGGCTCCCAGGAGCTCACTGCCCGGCCTTGGCCCTCCAGCCTGGAGGCTGGGAGAGGCCTCTCTAGTGATGACCAGTGTAAGAGGAAAGACCTACACCACTGCCACTGGGGATGCCTCCTAAGAAACCCCTGGACCACTCTCCAAGGAAGCCCACCCGCCCACTCAGCGCTTCGAGGCAGCTCTTCAGCACCCCAACCAGACAAGCCAGCATCACTGAGAAAAGCCTATAACCTGGGAGAAAGAACTCGAGGAAACACTCTGAGAAGGAACAATCATTCCCAGAGAGACAGGAGGAGAAATGTAGTTTGCCTCCATTAAATAAGAACAGGATACTATTGAAAAGAGCTATCTAGAGAACAAAAATAACACCTTAAAATATCAGAATCAAAATCACTGAAGCTTATATTGTAAAATCATTTCTAATTTATGAATGAACAGTCCCATCCTGCCCCCCAAAAAAAGATGAAAGGAGGCTTGCAAACCACACACAGTGTAACAGGATAAATGTAATTAATGTGGAAATGAAGGGAAGAGAAAAGAAATAAAAGTCCACGAGGTCCTTAGAAAGGTAAGTAGACTGGCCATATTTGAATTTAAAGACATTAGTTATTATTCTGCCTATGGAATGTCCCATATGCACATGGCCCCACACCTGCCCACCTAGGTCGCCTACGTGTCAATGTTATCTTATTAGAAGTAAAAACTGCCTTTTCTATTCTTTGTGACAGCTCACTGTGCCCACAGCAGTACTCTGCACCCAGGAACTTACATCACTTAGAGGTTTTTCCTGTCTCTTCCTGCCTTTTTAGAGAAAAATAAAGAAAAGCAAGACCAAACTCACCTGTGGGAAGCCTTGGAAGAATATTTGCATGGTCAGCCTAAGAATAATCCCCTTGGGGAAACACACACACACACACACACACACACACACACACACACACACACACCAGAATAAAGAGGCAAATTCCACGGGCTAAGAATGGGATAAAGAAAAATCTTTTCATGAATTGTGTTGGGTTGGACTCCATTATCTACATTCCATGACCCTAACATTGAAATGCTAATTTTTCAACACAGAAAGGTGCATTCTAAACTTTTTAGCTAAAGAATATAGTTCTGCGCAGTGGAAAGTAGTGGGCAAGAAGGGGGTTGATAATGAGGGAGGGTGGAGGAGGAGAGGCGGGAGAATGATTAAATAGAAGCAGAAAAAGCACTTCTCCCACATGGAAAAATTTTGATTTTGAAGTTTACACTCCTATTAACATTTAAATTGAAAGGTATTGCTTGCAACTGAACATGGGAAACCAGGATACATGCATTTAAATAAACACCGCTTAGAGAAGAAAAATGTGCTCTGAATAGCTTTCTATTTGCTCTTTCGAGACCTTGACACAAAAATGATGACTGGGGTTTAAAAACACACGGACGGAAATGGTGAGGGAAAGTATGGGTTAGACCTCGCTGTGATGGTGAAGACTGACGATAGGACACTGTCTCCACGGCCCCAGGTCAAGAGTGTGGCGTGACCAGTAAGGCCATGGTCATCCTTCCCTGCTGGCCACACGGGGCACCTCTGGGTGAGCCTCATTCCCAGGAAGCTCTCCTCCTGCAGGATGCGAGCACATTGCCTGTGGAAGGGTGTCAGCTGCTCTGGGGTCCAGACATTCTTTCTCGAATTAGTCAGTCCCTTGGGGTGACCTTTTGCACAGCAACCATATCTGAAGGAAGTGGGAGTTTGGACTCAACAGATGGGGACGGAAGCACAGATTCATGGAGCCAGGCTGCCCTTGTTCAAACCCATGCCTGTGTGAACTTGGACAAGTTAGGCCAGTTTCCACACTTGTAAGTGGAGGTTATGACAGCACTTACTTCAAAGGGGATTTTATATCCAGAGGATTAAATCAGTTAATATGTGTAAACTGCTTAAAATAGTACCTGACACAAAGCTTGAGCTATGTAAGTATAAATAGAAATGGAAGTCACTTAAATTGGTTCTCTTTTTTTCATGTAACACATTCTTTGCATTTGCTGTACATGAGCACATGGGACCTGAGTAACATGTTGGGGTTAGCTCCTAATTAAGGCTTTGGTGCCCAGAGGGAACAGGCTTCTGGAATCTGTTTGTGTGCCTCTCAGGTATCTGCAGAGGCCAAGGTGAAGGCTCTGTTTTTCTATTTATTAACACTGGAGATGCATTCACCCTGAAGTATTGATGCGTCTTATTCTCCAAGGACCAAAATAGCTGGAGGCTACAGCAGCTAATAGCTGAGGTGCCAGTGGCCATAGAGGCCATTTGAACCCTGGCACTTACTGTGAGCATTACACTGATCTGGAAGGAAGAGACATGGGCAAGACTGCAAATCTGTTGGGAAGGTCTCCATGATCTAGTTAATTCAAATTAAAACAGAAGTAGCTAACAGGAGGTTCTGCCTGTAGTTTTCTTCTGGAGTGTGAGTTGGTTCAGTATTGTACTGCAGTTATATTTAAGAAAGTATTTTTATGTGAAAACAAATCATTCTTAGGTTTCAATGAGAAAGTGCTTGACTTGGGGATTTGATCCCAAAAAGGTCCATCTTTTTCCAAGCCCCAGTAACTCATCGTAACAGGCTGCATTTCCCTGAAAGTTGTGGCACTTCCCCCCTCCTTGATTGTGCTGTGCTCCTGCCAACATGGCTACCTACTAGTACATGCTCTACCTGACAGGCTTCTCAGCATCCTTAAAGCTTTCCCTGACAAGTGAATGTCGGGGAGCCTTCCAGGTACATTAGCACACATGTAGCCGTTGGTCGATATCACTCCTCCAGCACATTCCACATGTCTTACTGCAATTATTTATGTCTCCCTCCTGCCAGTAAATGTGAGCTTGTTCAGGCCTGTTGTCATGCCTGTTTTACTTTGTTCCCATGTCATTGACATGAGCAGGTGTTTGCTAAATGAGCTCACTATCCCACGCTGTAACAATTACTGAAACTACATGTACCGTGGAATAGCACAGGCTGAGGATGTATCTACCCAATTCAACCCACTTCTGTGACCCAAATGTCATAGTGACTTGAAGACAATTTCCTTCTCCTTCAAATTAAATAATTTTTAAAAGCCAGTATGAATTATTGGTTAGAAAGTCAACACAGTTTTTGTCATATAGGAGCATTAACATAGGTTCAGATTCCAGATCACACCAGGCCATGCAATTAAGGGCTCCCTACCCTTAAGTTTAATGAACACGTAGGAGACCCCACAGATGGGGAACCCACAGATATTTCTGCACCACCCTTCAAGTCAGGAAGAGATCACAGGTGAAAGTAGTTGTGGTGAAAATATAAAATGATTTCTGGGCCAGAAGATGTGCTAGGAGCTTCCTCCTCCTCAATGCTGCTCCAGATCAGAGAGCTGCCATAAATAGGCATATTGTGTGATGCTGCTATATACACATCACATCCATTGTCAAGACAATGGAAGGCAAATTGCAAACTTTCTACTCTCCTGATGAAAGCTAGGTCAGCAGCTAAAGCAAGAGCCTGAAGACAAGAAAGGAGAAGCGGAGGGGGCAGGGGAGCCCCAGAACTGAGAAGCATTGTCCCCCCGCCCTCCCCCCCCCAAAAAAAATCACAAGGATGACTCCCTTGTCCCTGCAGCCACACTGCTAAGGCAACAGTGGAAATTACAGAGGGAAAAGATGAAAAGGAAACTGTGGCTCAGTCAACCAGTTACACGCGAGTAGACCCAGCGTGGCTCTGGGTCTCGGTCTTGGGGGTCTTCCTGCTATGAGGGATGAGCTAGACCAGTACCACACCTCCTATTCCATCCCAGAGAAGCTCCATTTCTTCTCCTTTATATCATGTGTCACTGAAGCTGCTCTGAGTACAGAGTCTAGAAATCAAGGTGGCTTGGCAAGAATGTGCCCCCACAGAGTTCCCATAAAGCAATCAGAAGATGGGAGCTTTAAAACACATGGGCACCTTAGAGGGTGCTATGCTTTCCAGAAAAAATGCTGCAGGAACCCGAGAAGTGGTTGATAGCAAAGAATGTGAAAAGCCTGGAGAATGGGAATGAACATTTATTATACATTTACTACCCGCAGGCATTGGGATTGGGCAATTGATGTAGAACATGTCCATTGACCTTCCAAATGGCTCTAAAGTAGATGCGTTTTTTCTCATTGTGTAGACTTAGAAATTGAGACAAGGGAATTTCAGCTGATCAAGGTCACCCAGCCAGTGAGAGGTGGGTTGGGGGAAGGGGTTGATCTGCCCATGCCCTTTGCATTCCTCTGTCCCTTTCAGATTCTATGCCACTTCAAACCCCAGAAGAGAATTTAACATTAAACAAAATGTAATAGAATATTATTTGTATCAAAATTACTCTTTTGAAGAATGTCAATGACCATGGAAAAATTTATAATAGAAAATGAAATGAAAAATAATGCACAAGCCTGCCGATTCCTCTGAGCCCTGCACTGCAGGTGTATGCAGGTGCACCCATGCACCACACAGGAAAGCAAAGGAGAAGTACACCATGTGCTGACAGGGAGCCTTTCTGGGCAAAGGAAAATTTGGAAGCAAAGAAGTAATCGCTATAACCAGCTAAGTTCTCCTAGAACTTAGGGTGTGGGAGGGAAAGGCAGTAGAATTGACAGGAATTGGTGACTAAATGTAAGAGAGAAGGGAGAGAGATAAGTCGTTGATGATCCAAGATTTCTGGCTTGGAAGATCAGAAAATGATGATTAACCAAGACAGAACAACAGAAGAGGCATAGAGTATTGCTTCTCTGTTTGGATTTATTTTTATTTCTTTTTTTTTTTTTGGGGGGGGGGGGTGGAAGGACAAGAGGGACAGATCTTGTAAAAGAAAAGAGGGTGTTAAGTTCAGTTTAATTGCCTAAGAGACATCTAGTTGGAGACCTACATGATGGCCCTGGCTGTGTGGGTCTAGTACATGGAAAGGAGATTAGTGTTTGAGATATTGATATAACACTCGTGTCATTAAAAGTATAGGATTGAGACAAGGGAGTTTAAGCTGATCAAGTGAGGAGAAAAGGTGGCTAAGGACAAAGTTTGAACACCAGTATTTAAGGTTGAGAAGAGGAAGAAAAGAAGAATGAAAATGGATGGTCAAAAAGGGCAGGGAAAATCCAACCTAAGGGACATTGTGGGAGTGAAACAAAGCAAGGGTTTCAATGATGGCCAATGCTGCTGAGATGAGTAAGACATAATGTCATAAAACATTCAGCAAAGACTTGCTGAGCACCAGTTGTGTGCCAGGCATTGTGCTAGCGCAGGGAACATGGCAGTTCATAAAACTGGCCTGATCTCTTCCCGCATTGGGTCTTACTAGATATACAACCAAGAGGTCCCTCGTGACCTTGAAAAGACAGTTAGTGGAAGTCCATCTCACTGAGTTAGTTAGCAGGAATGAACTGGAGGTAAGAGGTAAAATTCACTTTAAACACTATGCTTTCAAGTAGACTAACTATAAAGAAGAGGAAGGAAGTGGGGTTATGGGGTAAAACATAGAGGGCTAGAGGGACTTTTCTTGTTTTATAAGTATTTAAAACTGGAGTCTTTTTCTATGCAGAAAAGAAAGAATTAGCAGAGAGGATGAACCTGAAGATACCAGAGACAACACCCTTTCACATACTCTGAATTTCATCCAAACCAAAAGGTCAGATCCACACACAAACTCAGGGAAGTCCCCGATTCCACGTGACAAATGCCCTTTCTGAAACCTCTCGAGTACTCCTACCCAGAATCTCTCCTTCTGTAGGAAATGCCCATCAAGCATACTTGTGGGCCAGACCAGTCAGTGCATTCATTCATTCGCAGACTCATTCATTTGCTTATCATTTGCAGACCTCCATTTCTCATCTAGGTATTGCTCTACAAAGCTGTGTAAGACACCAGTCCTTCCCTAGAGAAGGTCGCAGGTCCATATAGCCTTGGACTGTCTGCCATGTGTAGTGCCGTCATTCCATCACTTGGAGAACCAAGGCGGTGTTATTTCTTCTTTGTGTCTCTCACAGCATCTAATACATAGTAGGGGCTCTAAATATCCATAGAATGAAGGAATGACTACTCCATTCAGAAGGTACAAAACTGAGTAGGAGCCACAGTGCCTCTCCCAGAAGATCGGTTAGCAAGGGAGACAGGAGCTGACGTTTCTTCATCACCCATGTGCCAGGCACTGCTGACAGTGCGCAGCCCACTTAGAGCCAGTCGATGAGAAAGCCTTTTCTATTAGTTTTCTTGTAAAGTGATGCCTAATGCTTCACTTTTATGTTTTCAAATGTTTTCCACTTTGCACGGTTTGTTTTCTATGCTTGAAGCGTCTCAGGTGACTGGGAACATAGTTCATGCTTCATGTGTAGTCAGTCACTTTTGAATTCTGCCAGTGTCTGGCGTGGGGTCTGTTGTTAAGTAAAGGCTCATTATGCGCTTTGTGTCAGGTTCTGTAAGAGACAGGCATCCCCACCCCTTTGGCACCGTGTGTGCCCCTCTCTCCCTTTGCCCTCGATGCTGTCTTTGTTCCGTGGCAGCCTATCGAAGCCTGTTCCAGCAAGGTTCCCATTACTGAGGTCAGGTCAACAGCAGATGTGTGGGAACCCAGAACAAAATGGGAAACATTGGGCAAAAACGTTTTTGTTGTTGTTCTCCCAAAGGAACTGGTGTGTTTGATATACCTTCAAGTTGGGGGAGGGGGAGAAATAGAGCATGGATTTTTTTAAAAGGATGGTGGATAAAATATTGAAGGCAAGAAATTTATATGTGGATTCCCCAGCCTTTTCTACTCCTCAAATGACTTCTCAAGGCATAGGAGCCACGTTGTTTATCTGACACCAGCTCATCCGGCCTCATACTTGCTGTGCCCTCCCACCCAGCCCCACAGGACAATTCTCACTCTTGGGGTTCATTCCTGCCTTCTGGGGACACTGTCCTTGTCACTGGAAAAAGGAAAGAGTCAGAGCCTTCGGTGCTTGTAGGGTGTAAATGCAGGAGTCGGGGGAATACTCCTGCACCCTGGGTTGGACCTCAGGGGTCTGTGTGTAGAATGGACTCTACTGGCAGCGTCACCTACATGTTCTTGATGAGGTTAAAAGGAGGAACACCCTGTCCTGCCTGCGCAGAAGGCTCAGCACCAGAGGACACAGGGCAAGGAGACTCAACATTTTAGAATCGGAAGACTTTGAAACCTGGCTCCCTCTGGCTCTGGGAGCTTAGGACCCCCCCAAAGAACTTAAAGCGAACATTCTCTATTAAAAGGTGAAATTTTTAATTTATTTAAAATTTATAATATTAAATTGTGCTTTGGCTGCATTAAAATATAATTGCAACCTACTTAAATCACAGCCTAATTTCCACTACTCTGATGTCTATCATCGCTACATCAACAGTGCAGACCTTGATCCATATGTCTCATGGTTTTCTGAACATGTCAACAAGGTTAAGGCCTCTAATTCTGAACCTCCAAAACCCAATTCCTCATCTTCACTCTCTAAGTGCCCCTCTCTTGATGCCAACAGCATCACCATCATCACGACCATCTGTCCCCCGAACTTCAGTGGCATTTGGAGTTGCCCTCCTTCCATGCCCCTTCATGTCTTTGTAACTTTTGGGCCACATGACCTGCAGCAAACCTCAATTTCCCCATCTCTCATGAGAAGTGATAAAATGAGAGGATTCAAAAGGAGCACAGTTAGCTCAGTTCTGGTCCTACTTGCTGACCCACTCTCGGAGTCCTTCCTTCAGAACTTCCCTGCTCCAACCCATGTCATGCTCTGCGGCCAGAGGAACTCTTCCAAAGCAAGACTCATTCTCTAAACTCTGTGCTCAACACCTTGAATGGCTCCCAGCTGCCCCTGAGGCAAGGCCACAGGGAAAGCCTAGTTTGGGGCCCTTCACATCTGACCCTCATTACCAGTGCCATCTCTCTTCTCTCTTTCAAGTGCTCTGTGCTGCAGCCACCTGAGTGGCTTTCCCTCCTCTGAGCATGCTCTCCACTCTTCTGGCCTCTGCCTTAGCTGAAGCTGGACAGAGGCACCTGCTCCATCTCTGTTGTGTCCAATTCTTCTTCATCAGCTCAGATCCAGTCCTCACCCCCCAGCAAGTCTTCCTAATGCTCAGGTGTAAGCCTCGCTCACCTTCTTGTGACACGCACATGACCAATTTAACTTGATTTGTGGCAAAACCAAAAATAAATAATAACACATTCACTTAATCCTCTGCAGGGATCATTCAATTGTCAAAGTTGAATAAAGTTTATGTTAAGTAGATGTCATTACTAAGTATAGAAACATAAATTTCTGGTAGATTAGTGTATTTGTGAGTGTGTGGGAATAGTGATAGAAGGTAGGCACTAGCTTTCTATATTGAAATTATGATATTTCTATATAGTAAATTAGCTTGAGAAATAAAAGTCACTTTCAAAACTCTCTAGTGAAGTATTCATTTCCAGATGTTATAAGCTGACCAAACACATTCTTCTACATAAGAAGAGTATTGCAGACATTAAAACCCCACTGTGAAAACTGAAAACAACCAAGGCTATTCCAATAATTGGGAAATAGTTAAATAAATTATGATACACTCACATTATGGGCTATGATGCAGTCACAAAATGTTTTTGAAGAAATTAAATGACGATGAAAACAGCAAGATTGAAAATTGTATATTTTGTGTGCTCCCAGATATGCAATAATAATTATTATAAACACTAATGATAACAATAAGCAAGAAAAAAAGACCCGAAGAAAACATACCAAAAGGTTAATTGTGGGGAAAGAGGATTATGGGTGATTTTTATATCCTTCTTTGTCTTTTTCTGTGGTTTCCAAATTCTCAACAATAAGCATGTGTTGCTTTTATAATCAAAGAGAAAAATATTCAAAGCATGATTTAAAAGCAATGCCATTCAGCTCAGATGAGGCAGGCGTACAGGGATAGAAGAAGTTCAAGCAGCTCTTTCCAGCATCCTCTCCCCAGAAGTTGCCCATCTGTGGAGGCGCTTGGCTTCCAGAGCCCAATCACAATGCAGGCTTCCTCACCAACAGCCTTCTAACCAAGTATGTGAGCAGTTGCACGCTGAATACCTCACTGCCTTTACTTCTAGGCAAGGTGACCTGAGAATACCGGGGAACAGGACCCAGGTCTTGCAAAAGAAGAGAGTGGTTTTCCTTTTCCCTGTATCTCTGTCTCTGACTGGCAATGCATACTGGTAAAGGTCTTTATTCTACTGATTTCAGTTCTTAAATTCTTAAGACTACTATGCCATTTCAGCACTAGGCAATATTTCAAGAGGTCTCTTTTCTAGAATCAGGACATAAGAAGCATCAGAGTGACTCAAAAAATGATTACATGTGATTGGGGCAGGAAAAATGCTGTGATGCAAAACTGGGTTCCTACAGGCAAGCAGAAATAAGAAATGCACACATGCCCTGAAGAGTGTGCATCAGTTATAAATTCCCGAATGTCAGACAGGACGGGGCAGCAGAAAATTGTTTTGAACTTGGCACCATGCTTGGCACATACAAAGTGCTCCGGAAATAGTCTTGATTGACCAAGTGACAGTTTGTGAACATGAAGGATCACAATGACACGGGAGCAGAATGCTATCATCTGTTTTCTCGGTGACATTATGAAGCTGAGCATCCTTCCAAAGGTCTAAAGAATAGCAACAGTCTGCCAATCACAGTGATGCTTTTTAATGAAAAATTTTGAACCTTGAAATATTGAACCTTGAAAACCAGAAGAGCCAGGAGTTGGGACTGCCTGGGTTTCAGCATTGGCTTGTCAGCCATGTGACTTCGGTCATTTCCAAGCCTCAGTTTTCTCATCTGTAAAATGGAGTTAATAACAGTGCCACCCTCAGAATGTAAGGGTTAGAGGGGATCACATATGACACATATTAGCTGCCCTTGAAGGTGAACTATTATTGGGGGAACTGGACTCCAATGTTGGGAAAGCAATCTCTTTCCATTTCCTCTTGGAACCTGTCTACTCTTTGGCAAATGGCTTAGGTAAAATAAAACCCAACATTTTCCAGACTCTAAATGCATAAGCTAAGTGAAAATTTTCTTTTGTCAATAAACAGCATGAATTTTGTTGTCAACCCACTCATGCCGCTGCAAATCTCTTGGGGACATGATTCTAAAACAAAAATATTGGTATAAAAGATGATCCGCTGCATCTGCCCTTGCCTTGATGCTAAAGCCCAGGCACATTTACAGCAGGTTGTGGACAATTTATATTTGAATGAGGCTGATACAGAGCATCAAACCTTGGTCCGATTTCACACCTAGCCTCTACACCCCCCACCCTCATCCTTAGGGTCTGACACTGTGCCTCACACTTCCTTATAATGAAAGCATTGATTTGGCACCTGCCACGTGCTGGATACAGCCCTGTTCAAGGATTTTGCATTCTTTAACTCATTTAATCATTACAGCAACCTTATGCTTTGAGGACAACTCAGAGGGACACCCTGCCCAGTGGGGTCACTTCTCACTGAAAAAAGCTGACCCATTCGGGTCCTCTGTGGGGATGTGGGAATGTGAGGGTCATAGAGAAAGGGCAGGTAATTCAAGCTCAACCTGGCATCCAAATAACACTGGGTCACTGTTCCCATAAAGTCCAGGTGAAGCCCTGGGACCCACAGACACTGTGTGGCCAAGGACACACTGCCCTCCATATTTCATTCCCTCAAGTCTTTGCAGCAAAAGCTCATCACCAAATATAACCTGAGCCTGCCTCCTCCTGGCAACCTGCAAGAGACTCACCAGTAAAACCCACACCAGCCAAGAGATGCTAGATTCCTTAAGTTCAGTGGCTTGCCGAGCTATTTGTAAGAAGAATGTGGACCATTTTAAGTTCAATTCAATTAGTGAGTCTGCATTGATTGTTTCATTCAGTGTTGAGCACTGTGCCTCCCACTTAAGCTCCATGAATGTGCTAAGTGAATGGGTAACTTGTCTGGGTTCTACTTTTAAACTGAATACATCAAACATGATCTTTAGTGAACAACCCAAGTTACACATGATACATTTTTATTACCCAAAGGTAAGAGAATGACTTTGAATCAATAAATGGGGCTTTCAAAAAAGTAATTTTTGTATTTTTGCTTCTCCCCAATTGTCATTTTGTGCTTTAAAATGTTCTCATGGTAATTCATTCCGTGAGGTGGTTCCTCCAATATTTATATACTAGAGACCCGATGCACGAAGATTTGTGCAAGAATGGGTCTTCCTTCCCCTGGCTGCCGGCACCACCTTTGCTCTGGCTGGAGCCACCTTTCCGCCTTCCCCTGCTGCCCAGAGGCCCAGAGTGGCTGGGGTGGTGCCTAATGCCCGCGGCCATTCGGCGCCTGCATATGCAAATTAACCCACCATCTTTGTTGGGTTAATTTGCATAGCCACTCCTGATTGGCTGGTGGGCATAGCGAAGGTACAGTCAATTAGCATGTTACTCTTTTATTAGGCAGATAACATAAAATTCACCACTTTAACCATTTTTATTGTACAGTTCAGTAAAATTTAGTAGATTCACGTTGTGCAACCATCACCATCCATCTCCAGAACATCTTTATCTTCCCAACTGAAACTCTGTACCCATTAAACACTAAGTCCTCTTCTCCCTTCCCGCCAGTCCCTGGCAACCACCTCCTACTTTGTCTCTATGACCTTGACAACTATAGGAAACTCATATATAGTAGTGCACCTTTATCCAAGACCCTCAGTGGATGCCTGCAACCACAGATAGTACCAAACCCTAAACAGATTATGTTTTTTTTTCCTGTACATATATACTTATGATAAAGTTTAATTTATAAATTAAGCACATGAATATATTACCAACAATAACTAATAATAACATAAAACACATAACAAAAGACTATTAAAAATTATGTGAAGGTCTTCGGGGCCATTATTAAGTAAAATAAGGGTTATTTGAACACACCCATTGCAATATCGCAAAAGTCCATGTGATAATCTAGGTGGCTACTAAGTGACTGACGGGGGAGGTGGGGAGGGGTGGGCTTATACATCATGGGGACATTGGACAAAGGGATGATTCACGTCCTAGGCAATATGGAGTGGATGGTGAGAGATTTCATCATGCTACTCAGAATGGCATGCAATTTAAAACATGAATTTTCTTTTTCTAGAATTTTTCATTTAAATGTTTCAGACCACAATTGACCATGGGTAACAGAAACTACAGAAAGTGAAGCCGTGGATAAGGGGGACTACTGTATGTAGAATCATACAGTATTTGTCCTTTTGTGTCTGCCTTATCTTACTTAGCATGTTTCCATCCATGTTGAAGCCTGTGTCAGGATATCATACCTTCTTTAAAAATTATGGTAAAATATACCTAACATAAATTTACCCTCTTCACCATTTTTATGGGTCCAGTTTAGTTGCCATTGTGGTTCATTTTTAATATGCTAGTCTTAGTAATGGCGACAAGAGAGTGCACGGGATAGCCCTCCTAACTTTTCAGAGCCAGTGTCAGAAAAGACATCAGGAGGTCTGGAGTAGGACCTGGCCCTGCTGAGGACTTTACAAGTCGCCTCACCTCTTGACCCTGCTATTGCTAGGCCTCCGGTGACTGGTCCCACGCCAGAGTGTGTGGGGAGATTATTACAACCCATTATCAACCTTGGTTTTTTACAGAAGAAAATGCCCAAGGACACAGACTCCAGGGAAGTAGTGAGAGCAAGAACACAAGGAGCCAGAGACCTGACTTGGGGAGGCATCTGTCAAGGGGGTTTCACTGGGTGGCATCTGTCGCATCTGCATTAGCGAAGCAGCGTTACTAGGGGCTGTCAGCTGTGGCGCAGAGAGAGGCTCATTACACAGACCCAGGCACCACGCTGCAGACCACGAGGCATGCCAAGTCAAAGCAAAGCGCCCAGAATAGAACTGTGTGTCCCCTCTACATCAGGGAGAGATCAGGGAATTTTCCAGAAAGCAGGTGATGGGGAAACTGGGATGAGAAGGAAGCAGCAGTCAGGATGCCCAAGACAAGCGAGTGGAAGAGGCGCCTGGACCATGTCCTTCCAGCTTCTGGGCCCAGGATGGAGCAAGGACAAAGGGGTGGCCCTGAGTCACACGTGTCCCCAGGGCTCAAAAGAGGAGAGAGGACACAACTCAAACCCCAAGTGAGAAAGGGTGAGTTTGAAAGGAGCTGAGCACTTCAATCCCACATTGTGTTAATTATCAGAACAGTGATTTGCCAATGAAGGCCCAGCAGGGGCGATCATCTGCCCATGGAGAGGCCCTGCTTTCCTGATGGAATCTCAGGGGCATGAGCCATGAAATTACTTCTAAAAAAAATAAAGACAAAGACTGTCAAAGAGGACAAGCACTTACATTTGTGCACTGGAGAGACTCTTTGTTCTCTTTCTTGAAGAAAACAGGCTAATTACAGAGACCCCAGGTGACACAGAAACATCCAACCTTATCATTTCTCCTAGGGAAGCAGAAAATGCTAACTAAAATAAACTGATAAAATACCAAACCTGTGCAGAGCACTTACAATGCACCTGTGGCATTTTACTTACACTAACTCATGTGATCCTCACAACAACCCATTATCATCCTCATTTCACAGCAGCACAGAGAGGGTAAGTAACTTGATCAAGATCACATAGCAAAATGGAATTAAACAAACATTCCATCTTCTTTCCTGAGATAATAGCTATCATATGACTTTTTAAAAAATGGCCTAAAATGGAGTTGCAGAGGGTCCCAAATAAAATGCAGCTGAGAAGAGTTGGCCTCCTCTCTTCCCACCAGACATCTGCAGTGGCCTTGACCCACCTCTCTCCTAGGCTCTTTGGCATCGCTCGCGTCAGTGATATGTGCTGGCCGATTCCAGCTTGGGAGTCTCTACATCGGACTCCAGTGCACGTCTCATCTTGTCACCATCCCAGAGTGTAAATTCCTTCAGTGGCTCCTGCTGCCTCTAGGTTGAAATCCCAGCTCTTCCATGTGCTCTCTGTGACCTGGCTCCAGTTGCACTCTCCAGCCTCTCACTAACCCCACCCCGTCTCTTGCCCACAAATGCATCTTTCATGCTACTCGTTCTATTCAATGGGAAGAACTCCCCCTGCCCCCTCAACTTGTCATGGGCTCTCTGGCCTCCCTCTCTCCTTTGCCTTGGCCTGTCACCTGCTGCTCCTTTTGTGTAAAAACACCTTCTGCCCGGATAAAGCCTCCTGGACCTTCAGAGCCCACCCGGGACCACGTCCTCTGCAAAGCCTCCTGTGCCCATCCAGACAGAGCTGGCTTCTTTTCTCTGCTCCCTGCACCTCCCACACTGACCTCCGCCAGAGCTCTTCCCATTGCATTGTGATAGCAGCTTTCCTCAGTGCCCCTCTCCCCGAGGAGACTCAGTCACTCCTTCACTCATTCACCCACTTACTCGCATACTGAGGGCAGGAACCACAACCATTTCTGGTTTATTTGCTGTGTCTCCAGCCTCAAATCCAGTGGCTCCCTAAGGGTAGTCCCTGGCAGCAACCTGGACAACCTGGGAACTTGTTAGAAATGCAAATTCTTGGGCTCCACCCAGCACCCACTGAATGAAAACTCCAGTGATGAAGCCCAGAAGTCTCTGTTTTAACAAGCCATCCAGTTAGGAAACCACTGCTCGAATACAATGCTTGGCACATCTAAGCAGTGAGTGTGGAATAAATGGGCACCCAGCTGTCACTGGAAACCAGTTAACCTGGAGCATGTGAAGACCACCTGCTCATGCTCCCCTGGGGAGGTGATCAGATATTCTGGGATCACCGTACAGTTGTCCCTGGGTATCCACATGGGGTTGGTTCGAGGACCCCCTGCTGAGGTCCATTCTCCCCCTCCCCCCCCAAAAAAACACCTGTGGGTGCTCAGGTCCCTTATATAAGACTAGAGGCCCAGTGCATGAAAATTCATGCACTGGAGGGGGGGTCCCTCAGCCCGGCCTGCCCCATCTCACAGTCCGGGAGCCCTCAGGGGTGGGAGGAGACCTGGCGATCAGGGGAAGGAAACACCCCCATCACACCTCTGCTGCTGCCACTGCCAGCAGCGCAAGCCTTGGCTGGCCCTGGTTACCTAAGCCTCAGGCAGCCCTGGGTGGCTGCATAGCCACCATCCGAGGCCTGCCTGCACCTCGGGCCAGCCCTGGGTGGCTGGAGGGCTGAAGGCGAGTCTGGCCACATGGAGTGCCTGCCACCCCCTCCTCCCCCCGCACTGGGCTGAAATGGGCACCCAGACTGGGGGACTCCGGCAGGGCTGAGGGGACTGGGAGCCACCATCTTTGTAATGGTGTGACAGTCAATTTGCATATTCCCTTTTTTATTAGATAGGATAGCATTGTATTGGCTTATAACCTATGCACATCCTCCTGTATATTTTAAATCGTCTCTAGATTATTTATAATATATAATACAATGGAAATGATATGCAAATAGTTGTTATGCTGTGTTTTTAAAAGTCTGTACATGTTCACTACAAATGCAGCCACTGAAGGCCTAACTACACAGTACTCATCAGCCACAGCATTACATCCTCCCCGCTTCCCCCCAACATTTTCAATCTGAAATTGGCTGAATCTGCAGATGCAGAACCCATGGATAAGGAGGGCCAACTATATTTTCAATCTTGTTCTAGCCCTGGTGAGGCTGACAACAAGCTAGGTGATTTTGGAACAAATAAAATCCATGGATCTTTGGCTCATGTGGCCTTTTGGAAATACAAGGAACCTCAGAGTCAGAAAACTCAGGGACAGGACCCAGCCCTGACTCTCACCGGGGGGCACACGTGTCCTCTCTGGTCCTCCATTCCTTGCTACTAATGTATTATTGCTGTGGTTAATGGTACTATTTTCATTCCTGAGGGGAATAGCACAAAAAATAGGAGATGATCTGTTAGTAAACAATTTACAAAAATAATTTTAGTTAATACAATCTTCTGATTCTGTGATACCAGATTGTATATTTTTTTGTGCTCCAGACTACGGAGCACTATTTCTTTGGTTTTGCTTTTATTTGGTTGGCTCAGACATCAAGCAAGGCTGCCTTTCAAATCGTTCAAGTTGAACATTTAAGGGACCATCACTGCCAAAAAAGCACCCAATAGTTTAGAGCAAAGGTCAGCCAACTTCTTCTGTAAAAGTCCAAACAGTAAGTATTTTAGGCTTTGCAGGCCATGTTCTCTGTTGCCATTGCCTCTCAACTGTTGTTGTAGCATGAAGGTGCAGTAAACTACACACAAACCAATAGGTGTGCCTGGATTTGGCCCGAGGGCCATAGTTTGCCATCTCTGGTTTAGAAACCCAAGGAACTGAGGTGATAGAATCTTGGTCCCTCCCTTTCCCATCTCTACTGAACACACTTCATTTTCTTTGCTAATTCGTTATGGAGAAATCGGCTATCAACTCTATTTTACCTCTAGTTCAGGCAGCCTGGGGCTGTGAATTCTAGAAATGTATAAATTGTAGCAAAATCCCACTTCAACTTCAGAATTGAGTCATGTGAAGTTCATTATAGGATTTATATCTTAACAATTGACATTCAAGAGAAAAGGTCCAGTATTAGCAAACAAAACTATTTTCAGGTCTGCCCACACAAACTGCTTCTCTTTCATCCTAATTAGAATATGATGAATTTTATTAAGTAAAAATGTTAGCATACTACATACATTCCAACTAATATCTGTTCTTCTAGGAGTTAATCAATTATGAAAACATGGTCCTTTTGACCCAGAATATAGGTATAGTAAAAAGGTAAGAACAGTACAATGATAAATAATGTTAATAAACGTAGAGATCTCCAAGTGATGTGGGCCTGAATTATTCTGTTAGAAGTCTTTAAAATTCATGAGTGGTAGGTGGAGTTTTCGTTTTCATATCCAACTCTGGTGCCATCCAGGAGAGAGGACTGGACGCTTGGTAAAGATAAAAGGCAAGGGCCTGGCCAATGTTTCTCAGTGGTTAGAGCATTGGCCAACGCACTGAAGGGTCTCAGGTTTGATTTCTGATCAAGGGCATGTACCTGAGTTGCACGTTCAATCCCCAGACCCCGTCGGGTCACACATGCGGGAGACAACCAGTCGATGTGTTTTTCTCACATCGAGTCTCTCTCTCTCTTTCCCTCTCCCTCCCTCCTTCCCTTCCACTCTCTCTAAAAATCAATGGAAAAAATATCCTCTGGTGAGGATTAACAACAACAATAAAAAGAAGGAAGGCAAGGGAAAAGGTAATGAATGGAGGGAGGCAGGAACATCCCACTAGCTCAAGGCCAGGGCTTCATGGAACACAAGATAGAGAAGAGGCCAGAATGCAGAGAGATGGACACAGAACCGGGGAGAAAGGAAGATGCAGAAATAACCCGACACGCTGCCAGGAAGCCAGACAAATCAGATTTCAGAGGGTACGGCTCAGGGCTTCTGACACGCTAGTAATGTAACATTTAACGTACAATGCTCAGTGAACAGATGTGAGCTGGAAAATGACAGGGTGGAGAGAGGTGGGTGGCAATTTTAGCTGCCATTTGAACTTGAACAGCCCAGTTTTAGAAAAACAGATAAGAAATAATAAATAATGCAGCACACCTCCTCTTACCCGGGGGTGATGGGCTTCCATTTTAAGGAGGATTCAACGAACAGAGACATTTTGACGCCCAGACACAGGCATTAAAATGGAAATCTATCTGTAGAGCCGGTCACATCTGCTTCATGACACCAGAAAGCCCAATCCCCACTCCACAAAGACCCAGAGGTTCCCACGGGAAGGAATCCCACTGCCACTGCCACTGTCTTCCTGGGGGACAGTCCCAGGCTCGCAGGGTGGGCCCTGAAAGGTGGGGAGATGCCTGGAGGAGGGGTGAGCATGCACCCTCGTGAGGGAGTCCAGCTTCTCTGGAGTCCACATTTGGGTTTTGTGGGTGGGGTGCAGGGGAAGTGGGCGGCTAATACATAATTAATCCCCACACCTGGATTAAAGCACTTTCATATAAATTAGCCCATCCGATCCTCAGCTAGCAAGATAGGTGCGGAGGGTGTTTTCTCATTTTATAGTCCAGGAAATGGGTCCCATGGTCAACGCTGGGTGATGTCAAGGTAAGTTGTATACAGATCATGACCTTGTCTCTGGACTTGGGGAAGGGCCTTCTGGATGGTTCGGTCCCTCCTCTTGCCCAGGGACAAGTGGTCAATGGCCTGCCTTAGCCTGACCTGGTGTGGCTGCCCCTAAGTATGAAGCAAGCACCTGAAGGCCCAGTTGCCCAAATGGCACCAGTTTGTCAGAGCAGCTGCAATTCTGCGTCCATGTGTTAGGACTCTGTGGTTAGGGCTCCAGGCCTGCACATCTGGCTGTGTTCAAGTGGCCCAGGGGGATAGGGGAGGGCCGCAGAAACCCGTAAGATACCATTGTAAGGAATGAGCAGGAGGCCCAGGGCAGATCACATGGAAAGCCCGCGCTGATGTGAGAGGGAAAGGCTCACTTAGTGCTTCACAGCCACAGAGCTAGGTCCCATTATCAATCCCTCCTTACAGATAAGACAACAGACAGAAAGTGAGTGCCTGGCCTGAGATCACAGCAAGTGGCAGAGGCAAGAGTCTAAGCCCATGAGTCCCAGGAGGGTAAATAATAACCAGCCCCCTCCCGCAGGGGTCGTGCCCCTCAACACCGACATCTGGAAGCTCTCCCGCTTTTACTAAATCCACTCTGAACATCCGTTCTGGGCCCAGCACTAGGAAAGGCCTCTGACACATTATCAAATCCACCCCTAAAGCAGCCCTACGATGTCCATTTACAGAAAGGAAAACCGAAGCTCAGGGAGGGTAACATCCTTCTCCAGGATCACACAGCATCCAAGTAGCAGCAAGAGTCCAGCCAGGTTCCTGTGACATCAGGCCCCTGTTATTATCATGACACGTGGCCGAGTAGCCAGAACCATTGCCTGCTGGCCTCCCCAGGGAATGGAACAGCTTTTTCACTGCCATAAAACAGCCCTGTACGTTTGTGTCTGGGGTGTCTGTGATCAGCCAGGGAGGCATAAAACAGCAAGTGAGTGGTGAATGTCTAGCTTGGCTCAAACCAATTCCACACTCCTGCTCCAGGCTCGTTTGTGTGCGTGGCCTCTGCTCAGAGAGGGCAGAAGAGGCCCTGTGTGCTTAAGGGACTTTGTCTCTGAAAAATGGCTGATCTGCAGCAGGCCCCCCAACAGCTATGGTGTGGCTTCTGGTGGCCACAAGCCATGGCCTCCAGACCTGGTGTGTGAGGGGACAATGGAACAGGGTGGGTTTGTTAGCAGATAGGTCAGGAGTCACCTCCCTCGGGGACTGTCTCCAGAGGCTGGCCTGGTTTCTCCACTGTGACCCTGAGGAAGTCCTTGACCCCTTTGAGTCTCAATTTCCTCACGTACAGCAGGAGAGGATCATGGCCCTGATGTTACAGGTTACAAGTGGTGCTGAGGCTGGCCACCTCCATGAATGTCCTTCTCCCCACTTTATCTCTTTTCACATCATCACCCAAGTTTGAGACCAGCTACACTCAGCCAGATAGGCTTTTCATCATTCAACAAATATGATGTAAGAGCACATTTCTCCTGAGCCCAGTGGAAGACTCAGGGGGTGCACAGGGGAGGGTCTGCTGCAGCCTTCAAGGTGCCCCCTACACAAGGCAGCATGTATGTGGCCTCAACAACATATAAGACCAACTGTGTGAAGTGCAATAAGCCATGCTTGGATATCAGAGGAAGAAGCAATCCATTCTACATGGGGAAGAGTGAGGGAAGGCTTCATGGAGGAGGTGACATTGACTGGGTCTTGTGAGATGAGTGAGAGTTCAATTGCTATAGATGCCTGGTGGCACCTCCTTGTCTAAGTGAGATAGGCAGATGTTGGGGGGGAAATGGGTGGTTCATATACAGAAGCTGAAGGTGAAGGGATGAAGAGTAAGTTACAGTTGACCTTGGGGTGAGAGATTGATCAATGATATATGGTGAACATACCACCTCAGTTGGGAGTTTGTGCATATGTTCATTTCCCATCTCGCTCGTTTCCTTCTCCTAGTTTAGCTCCTTCTACTCCCTCCTCCTTCAGGATTGCTATTTTCCAACATTTCTCAGCAGTGTTTATTCCTCACTGAACTTGACAGCAGCGGCTCAACCACTGATTTTGTTTTAGCTGTGTGACCTTGTGCAAGTCCTTGACCCAGTTGAGTCTCAGTTTCCTCACGTACAGCAGGAGAGGATCATGGCCCAGATGTTACAGGTTACAAGCACCGACACTGTCCCGCCAGGCCTGTGCTGTCCATTACAGTAGCCGTCAGCCAGATGTGGCTACTGAGCACTTGACCATAAATAGTACAAATGGAGGTGTGCTGTCGAATACAAGGACATTACATTATCTCACTAATATTTCTTACTCTGATTATATGTTGAAATGATAATATTTTGGACATACTGAGTTAAAGTAAAGAATATTATTATCATTAATTTCACCTGTTTGGTTTTAGACTTTTTTTTTTTTAATGTGGCAACTAGAAAATGAGAAATTACATGTGTGGCTCAGACTACATTTCTATTGGACAATGCAGGCTTAGCCCATGCAGTGGGTGGTACACCTGCAGGAGAATCTGACCAGTCTTTCAGACAGCCACACGTCGAGGGCAGACGCAGTTTATACCAGCCACAGGGGGAAAGATGCCTGCTCCCACTGCTCTGTCCGGGGCCTGCCTCCCCGTGATTACACAGAACAGCACTCAACTGCATTCTGCCAAAGGTAGCAGGTTCCTCTTTATGGGGGTTAAATGAAAAACAAAAGAGAGTAAGTATCCCTGTTTCTCTGTCCTATTCTTCCTTTTGCTTGTAACCCCGGGCCCTCCCCACTTACAGCTGCTGTCAACACTCGGGCCTTTGAGTGCTGCTCAGGCCTCTGCGTGGCATGGCTAAGTGCCTGTAATAACAGGCTGGTTGGAGTTCAGATAATTACAGACCCAAACCAGCCAGGGTCGTGACATTTGTCTCCTCTGGTCTGTCCATCTTAGCTCACTCCACATTTGTCCACCTGTCTCCAGGCAACTGCTCATACATTTACTTTCCTCGCACTTTTCATCTCTCCCATCGCTCCCCTCTCCTGGTTTGGTGTCTGCAGAGGACCACCGACAAGCGTGATCCCAGGCTGGCGGCACGGCACGCGCAGTCACGGAGCCGGGCATTCAATCTCTACCACAATGCAGCTCCCAGCACGACAGGTGAAATGTCAGCCGCAATGACAGGCATGGGAGGGGAGGAGGAAATGAATTGCTGGAGAGCGCTGACTCCCAGCTCTGCACAACGTGCCAAGAAGGTTACCTACACCCACACCTGCAGACAGGCAGACAGACACCATGTGCCAGACAAGGGGAAAACCGGGTTAGCTAAACCCACAGGCACATGGAGCTTCCTCAAGAAGCCTTCTTGCCCTTCCCCACCAGAAGAGTTTTCTCTCCCCAGAATGTTAATAACATCTATTGTCTGTGCTGCTCCTCTTTTTAACCCTTCCGTGTGGTGCCTGGTGGAGCGGTGACATCCCGACAGGTAGTGCCTTTGCTTCCCGGTGACGGCCACCACACTGCGGGATACCTGTATGCACACTGAAGACACTCAGTAAGTGTTCACTGTTGTTATCAATGAGGAAAAAAAAAAAAGAGCAAGACTACTATGTGGAAACTCCCGAGGCCACCTTTCTAGGGGTTAGAAAAGTCTGCCCCAGATTTGGAAATGGAGCAAAGGCTTTACCGTGTTCCGACCGTAGGCGGGAAGGTGTCCCGCTGGCTGCCTGGAATTGTCTGGCTCCTCAGGGTGTGCACCTTGGCGTGATGTGCAATTTACTATTGATTAGGACATTTACTACTCTGTCAGGACAGATGTTAACTTTTAGAGAACTGACAGCAAAGCAAATGATTCTACCCAACAGTAATGCATGCATATTACCCCACGGAGACACAAATGACTTCTGGCCTGGAGAAAAGAGTGTATCTAAGCTTATTTTTTAATCTAGTATATTTCAGATACCTTTCCTTATGGGACATATACACTCTGGTTCTTCAATGGTTTGAACCAGCTGTACCATCTTACTGGTTCCCTCATTAATGAGTTGGATAAATATTTGAAACATGTTCATTCTATTTTGCATAAAAGTCACGTCTTTAACTTTCTGAAAACTATTCTTTGGCACTGGATAGAACTGGGAGTGGTGGACTCGTAGTCAGTAGCTTCCCTAGATAATCAATTAGCCATTTGAGACTTGGATCATTCATGGTCTTTGGCTCCCACTCCTGTTTTCCTGCTTCCAGGAAGGTCTTTCCGGAGGAGAAGGTCCCAAAGCCTTTGGAGAAGGTTTTGGAGAGTAAAAGAGAAGAAAGAGAGGACGTTAGGACAACTGGTCACCATTTACGCTGGGGGCAGAGAGGACAGGCCAAAGGCAATGACATGACACACCTTGTTCATCCACACCCTGTTCTGTCTCACCAGGCACCCTCTGTACTTAGAATACCTTCCCTGCTCTACCAGTCACGCCTCAAAGCCCAGTTCAAAGGCTGCTCTCTCCTGGAGCCCTCCCTGACCACCACCCCTGGCCCCAGAAGTAGCTGCCTGAGCCTTCTTTGTGAGAGTGTTGTGGGGGCCCTGGCTTTACAAGAGACCTAAACACCTGCTCTCAGAATTGCATGAACGGCTTACCTCCCATGTAAACCTGCCCGCTGCCTTACACAACATGATAGGCCAAAGACACTGTTCTGGGAATAGGGAGAGATATTCCCAGCATCGAACGAATAAGAGGAGTAAGGAGGTTCTAGGAAAGATGAAACAGTTTTGGAAAAGGAAGGACAAAAGTGATCCAAGCTAAGGCGACATGTACACCTCAAGTTGAACCAGTGGGATAAAGCGGGAAAATGCAGAGGTGAGGGCTTCTGGGAACTGAGGGTAGAATGAAATAAAGGACGGCTTTAATACCACCCTTAAACCTGGTCCAAACCTCCTTACGGAGTCCCCAGTATGTTAGAAAGCCCACCTTTATACCATGTGGGACCCCTCCCCCATCCTGGCCTAGTGACCTCTCATCTTAGCACCCCCCTCCACCCACGCACACCATCTCCTGACCCTGGGAAAACCCTGACTCCACTCCTGACATAGCCAGAGCTGGGCCCCTTCCCATTTCCCCTGCTGCCCCGAGGTTAGTGTTATGGTTTCAGCTCTCCTCTGAGCCCTACCTGCCTGAGAGCTGCTAGAAGGCAGGGTGGCAGGACATCCCAAGTCTGCCCCAAATTGGGCAGAACAGATGCATTCCTGGCATCGCACTTCAGAAATCGGAATATAACCTCGCGTGGAAGGATATGTACAGGTGGTTAAATTCACTATTATTCAATAGAGATAATCAGCTTTCAGGTGACACAATCAGGTGCAGTGATTAAATGACTTGCCCTTGGTCACTGAGGCAGCTAGTGACAGAGCTGAAACCAGGACCCAGGCTCCCCACTCCTGGCTCAGTTACTAACTGGGCTCTCGCTGCTTGAAAACCTGCCTCCTGTTTACAGCACGGTTCCTATCAGAAAATGTGTTCTGAGTTCCAAATCACATTACAGAGAAATTTGGAACAGGACTCATTCTGAGCTGGAAACCATCTGCTCTGTGTAGGTCTGTCTGTCTGTCTGTCTGTCTGTGGACTTGCTGGAGGGGTCAGACTCAGAGAAGTGATGTCACTTCTGCACTGATTTGCCCAATGAAAGGATCTTCAGGTCTAAGTGCCCTCAGGACTCTGCCTTAAATTCAGTCCAAAAATCATTGGGAGAGGAACCTCTTTTAATATCCTAAGGCCCTGCTTACTTACTTTTTTTTTTTCCCACTGCACTATTTCTAGAGGAAAGAAGCTGAATGAAACCATTTAATCACTATGATTTTGGAGAGAAAACTTCCATGATCTCATTACTTCAAGTACCAACTGAAGTTCATCGTTCTTGTACCCTCAGCCTTCAGGGAAGATAAGGTGACATGTGGCATTCTTGGGGTGATGGTGGCAGTAATGATGACACTATCCCCACACTCTCTTTTACTCTACCCAGTGACGTTCATGGGACAAGAGAGTCCAATTCTGATGACATGCTGTCCTCTTGGCTCTCTCTTCTTCTCCCCTGAATGACACCAATCAGAAATGCCTTTGAGCATCACTGTCCCCACACAGAGCCAGCAGAGGGCTTTCCCACCTCATGCCTGACTGTGGAAGTGTTTCTCCCCAGCCCCATCATCACGTCATCCCTCATCCTTACTCTGCGGCAGTGACCTTCTCTACGACCTTTGTCTTAGAACCACATGGACTTCTAGGAGACACTACAGGGTCACTGTGTCAAGTTTCCGTGTTAAAAATACTCCGTACTCTGAGTGTCCCCTCTTTCCTTTGAGGACACATCAGGGGTGGCTTCTTGCCTCTGAACAGAGGCAGATATGATGGAGAGAAGAGGAAGGCAGTGATCGGCCTGTGGGGGCTAAGCCTTAAGGCTCCGTTTTCTTCTCTGTCATGTGAGAAACCGGGACCAGGGAAGCCCTGAGGTAGTACTGGCTCTCAAGACCTTTGAGCCTCCAAAGGCAGCAGGACCCGGACTTCCTTGCAGGAGGGCAGCTGATAAGTAAGAGAGGCCTCCCCTCCGGAAACAGGCTGGAGGGTGGCAGAGGGGAGCGAGGTGTCAGTGAGGGGGATGTGTGTGTGGGGGGGCATTTGCCTCTTATGATGTCCTCTTCCCTGGAATTGAGGCACACGGAAGACCAGGAATAACGGGATGAGGAATGGGTGAGGGGTGCTGGCAGAGTTGCCCCTCCCCTGGTGTAAAGACATGACTTTCCTCCACCCTCACTGCTGCCTCACTCTTCACTCTCCCTCTTTGTGGGTGTGAGGGGGTCAAGACCAGAAGAAACCCCAGGCCTCTCACTTCATCCTATTTCCCAGGGCATGGCCAGACACATAGCTGGGAGGATCCCAGACCTCCATTACGAGCAGGAGGGTAAAGATAATTCCATTACCAGTAATAGTATGTTGTAGATATCCCATCTCCACCTGTTAATTAGTGTCACCCCCCACCCTGACTAGGAAGCAATGCTGTGTAATCATGGCATTTTGCGGGTGGTGCTGTTTATTATATGCGGTATTTCAGTGGCTTGTGTGGGAGAAGGAACTAATTATAGCTCTCTGGTTCCAACCCGTTCCAACCTGTTCCCAACCCCATCCTTTCCTCCCATTCCCCTCACGTATAAAGCCACGTACGTGTAAATAAGCAGAATAAATACACAGCGCTGGCTCGCTGTTCACTGAGGCGGGAGGGCGCTTCACCAGGCAGCAAGCACCGAACACAAAGCCACGGGCTGACTCTGGTGCCACTACTGAAGGACAGAGAGGCCTTGGGGCCACCTCTTAATGTCTCTGGGCTTGGTTTGCTCTTCCTAAACTGGGGATAACAAATCAGCCCTGCTTGTGCTCTGAGCTTGTTATAAGGTCAAAACAATGAAGCTCTGGAAGCTGTACAATGTTATATACAGTACATGCATGGGTAGATTCTTAATAATTGTATCGTGTGTGTGTGTGTGTGTGTGTGTGTGTGTGTGTGTGTGTGTGTGTGTATAATCCCCTCTGTAGATTCTTCTGGAATATATCTGTAGCCAGGTTTCTTTGAAAACCTAATCAAACTAAGAAACTAAAATCAGAATGATTAGTTACAAAAAAGTCAGCAATGGGGGTAGGCAATAGAAAATGGGAGTGAGGGGTACACGGTAGGTATAAGAGGCAGCAGGGGATTGTGGGTAGACAAAGGGAAAGTTCAAGATAACAATGGGTCAAAGGTATCACCAGTGGGTACAGAATTTGTGGGGAGCACATATTTAAAACATGGAAGGAGAACCTAAAAATGGGGGAGCACACTGGAGGAAATTTAGAGTAGAGAGGCGGAGGAGGGCTGGGGTGAGATATGGCTAAGGAGAGGAGGAAAAAATATATACATATACATACATATACATAAATATATATGAACTATTTATGTAATTCGTTTCATCTGTATCTGAGAATGAGAACATGTAAATAAACCAGGCATAGATGAAAAATGGAAAATGACAAAATTTTCTTAAAATACCGTAAATCTACATTCGCACTGGTGTTGGTGCAAAATACCAGCTGTGTCGTGGACTGTGTCCCTGGGACGAGGGTGCCGCAGACATTATTCTACACAGGGGCCATGGTTTGGCTTTTGTTACCAGACATTGTGGAGGGTGAGGTATTTTATCATTTATAATCCCCCGAACAACTCTTGAAATTAGGTTTTAATACCGATCAGGACACTGAGGGTCAGAAAACATAGATGTCTTGCCCAAGGCTACACAGACAGTTAGTGACAGAGCTGGGATTCAAAGCCATACCTGATTTCTGAGTCACTACATTGGGCCACCTCTCATGGTGAACAGGAGGGTCCCTACTTACATTAGGCCGACATTAGGATGGGGGGGACAACATCTAAAACAAATTCTCTTCAGCTCAAAGCTTATGTCCTTGCCATCACACCCCATTCCCTCATGGAAAAGCCCAACCCGTGCTCAGCCTGGAAGCTCAGGAGAAAGGTACCAGGATCAGCGATAGTCGGGCGGTTTACTTTCTAGTCTTCCCAGGGTCTCCTGCAAGGCTCAGAGGATGCTGTTGTGATCGTTGGAGGCAAAACCTTGACTAAATTGTGCAGGATCAATCTTAAAACAAGCCCCCACCCCAAATTGCAACTGCAGGTCAAGGAGAGGTCAAGTAACAGAGCTTGCTGATGATTCACAGAGACAAAAGCAAGAGTTTGCTTCAATGTGTCCAATCTGTAGAAGCTAAGAGAACATAAATTAAAGCAATAGAGGATAAAGTCCAAAAGTAAAGCCCTCCCTTTGTCTAAAGAGGAAAAGAAAAAAGAAGAACTCTAGGCTAATAAATTCTTCCTAAATCAAGGCAAAAAGCATGCCTTTGCACTAATCCCCCCACATGGAGTTGCACACCTGAAATTCACTTGTCTAGGTACCTTCTCCACACCCAAACCTGGCTCCCATAGGAGAACAGTGTGCGTGTGCCAGGTGATAACCACATGCATAAAAATGAGCAGGAGAACTAAGGTCTTCCTGAGAGCGTGCGAGCACCTTGGCAGAAGACTTCTGACATGTCTGTCTCAGGGACCTCACTCTGTGCAGTACCAGCTGCTGGCAGCTCCTTTAAGTCAAGAGTCTGGAGGGGTTTCCAGGAAGAGGGTGAGGGAGGGTTAGAACTAAGCTCTGAGCCCACAGTGCAGAGGGGTGATGTCTTATTTTCTCCTGTTCTCTCAGCCACATCCAACAAATCCTTCAAGACCCTTCAGCTTCTGTCTTTTGCTGGAAGTCCTCTGGCTCCTTCAGTCAGCCTTGATCCAAACATCCACTACAGTTTGCACTCTGGGTTGAAAGTGTTGATTCTATGATTATTTTGCCTCTATGAATTCTCTTTGTCCTGGTTTCAAGTGCTGTGTAGTTGCCCCCCCTCCCCCTCACTGCTGAGTAAAGAGTTGTCACTCAGTAAGTATCCTAACGATCAAGTAACAGACTAAGGATTTTGGAATTCTTGGTTTTATCGTTACCTAAAGACAGAGAGAGGGGACAGGAAGGAAGATAAAGACTGAGTTTTGCCCTGGGGGAGAGAAACACCCCCCTGCAGCACCCAGATGGCACCCATGCCTAGTAACAAGCTCTCTTTACCGAATAGGAGAAAATGAGTTATCATACATATTGTGAATCCCCAGCATCCAAATGTACCACAAATGCACAGGCTAAAATTGCTGGAACTGGAAAGTTATTTACCTTAAATAACAAGACTTGAAGAAAGAATATGCAGAACTTCTGGTAAGTTTGGTAATGACTCACTGTGAGTCTTTTTGTCAGACATGTTGAAGGTTTGGCAAGACTATACCCCCGATGCAAGCTCCATTAGAACTTGTATCTGCTTTGCTTTGGAATCAGGAATTCACTCTTCATTCACTTTCTTGAACCCACTCCTAAGAGTTAGATTCCAGCCCCAAGGAGCCCAGGAGAATTCCACTGCCCATGATGCCAGATTTCAGCTTTGATCTTTCCCTTCCTGCTCAAAACCTCCCATCTCTCCTTTTCATTTGCTGGATGGGTCAAAAGTCTGCCATGAATGACCCTTGGGTACTGGATTCCATCTGAAAAAAGAAATCCAGCCACAAAGGACGTCTGTGGGCATTAGAACATGAACTAGACACAGGTGTTGTTAGGACATTATTGTTCATTTTGTTGGGTGTGATAATGGCAATGTGGGTATGTAAGTACACTGATGTATTCAGGGCCATGAAGTCTGCAATTAACACTGAAGCATTCACCAAAAATCAAACTTTTTGATAGCTAGATAGAGAAGAGAGAAAGAGGAAGTAAATGCAAAAAATGTTAGTTTTTGTTAAATTTAGATTGTGGATCTATGAGTGTCCTCTGTTCCATCAGAAGTACAGAATCATAAAATTTCTGTCGAGGAAATAAGTGTCAGAAGTCTGTGTCCGATATGAGCTGGAAAGCTAAAGGCCAGACTGGGCAATGATGATGCGTGGCTCTCAATCCCAATCTGTATGAATTTCTCGAATCAAATGGCATTCTAGGGCGAGGCAGTTCGAGACTATCTTTTGAATCCGAGAGGTGAATATATGGATGCTCACTGCCCTTTTCTTTCAACTTCCATGAATGTTTAAAATTTTTCATAATAAAAATGGTATGCAGATTCTTCAAAAAATTAAACATAGACTTGCCATATGACCCAACGATTCTACTTTTGGGTATATAACCAAAAGAAATGAAAGCAGGGACTTGGAAAGATATGTGTATACCCATGTTGATAGCAGCATTATCCCCAATAGCCAAAAGGTGGGAGCAACCCAAATGTCCAAAGACAGATGAATGGATAGACAATGTATTTATTCCATATATAAAATGGAGTATTACTCAGCCTTATAAAGGAAGGAAATTCTGACATATGCTACAATATGGATGAACCTTAACCTTTTGCACTCGGATGTTGAGTGTGACTCGACACGGTTAGCATCGGTAGCAGCTCGAGAAAAAAGCAAGTGAGTGCAAAGGGTTAAGAACATTATGTTAAGTGAAATAAGTTAGCCACAAAACAACAAATACTGTATGATTCCACTTATATGGGGTGCCTAGAATAGCCAGGTCGCAGCAACAGAAAGGTGAACAGTGGTTACCAGCTGCGAGGGACTTAGAGCTTCATGGGCGCAGAGTGTCAGCTGGGAAGATGAGTAAGTTCTGGAGATGGACGGTGGTGATGATTGCAATGCAAATATACTGAATGCTATGTTTCAAATGGTGAATTTTATGTTATGCATGTTTTACTGTCATAAAAAAGTTTCATAATAGGGAGTTGAAAGAAATAAATTAGGAATCCTAACATAAGCTTCCTCAACCCAGCCCTCGCAGCCATCCCAGCTCTGCTGAATGTGTCCTGCTCAGGGCTGGGCCCTGCACACACCACACAGCCCCCTCCCCCCGCCCCCCCCCCCCAGCCTCGTGTGCCTTTCCTCTGGCCAATCCTGCCACCTGAACTTTCTCCCCCTCCTTTTCCATGTGCCAAATCCCACCCATCTGGGGAGTCAAGCTCAGATGTCTTTAAAACCCTTCCCAATTCTTTTGACCGGGGTGACTCTTTCCTTCTCTGAGTCCTGCTGCGTTTTGTTCGTATTCTCTATAAATGTTTGTTTACTCCTACAAACAAAATCAATGCTCAGATTCTGGCCAAGGCTTAGTTCACTGCATATAGTGCTCATTTGAGAGTCCCTGCAGAAGTACGGGAGCATAAATTTTCCTTCAAAGAAACATGCCTATTAGAAAGGTTATGGGTAACATGGGATTGAGAACTAAAGGTCAGAGCTGGGATATTATAATCCCTACCCTCAATCCCAAGCTCAATAAAACACGTCTAGCCATATGTCATCTCAGGATGGGCCAGGCAGCTTGAGATGGCTTTGAAAACCCAAATGAAAGGTAAGCCAAATTATCTACACTAATAAAAGAGAAATATGTAAATTGACCGAACCTCCACAACACCCACCAGCCAATCAGGAGGGGATATTCAAATTAGAAGGACAAAGATGATGGCGCCCAGCCCCCCAGTTGCTCCAGGCGCGGAGCGGCCAGGCGGGGCAGGACGCCTGCTATGAGAGGGAGGGCGGGGGGCGGAGGGAGCTACAGGAGTGGTGCTCCGGCTGGAGCCAGTGAAGCCTGCAGACTCCGGCCAGAGCCAGCGAAGCCTGAAGACTCCAGCCGGAGTGAAGGCAGAAGGCGACAGCCAGAGCAAAGGCCTGGGTCTGGGGTGCCGGAGGGAAACCGGTGCCAGCAGCCAGGTGAAGGAAGGCCTATTGCACGAATTTTTGTGCAACGGGCCTCTAGTAGAATATAATATGTGTCCTTAAAATCCTGCTAGGGTCCCGCCAGCCCCCATAGGAGCTGGAAATGAGGCCGGCCCCTCTGGAGATGGAGAGAAGCAGGCAGAGCTCTGACTTCCCCACCAAGTAAAAATCACTTGGTTCTGAGTGGGGGCTGATCCCTCCAAATCCACAGTGAGGTATTTTTGTGGAATAGGATATAGTACAGGAAAACACAAACAAATTAGAATTTGTCACTTGAGAACAGAAACCCCCAAAGCTTCTTCATAGCAGCAAAGTTCAGAGCTGGGCCTTAGGAGCCCGCAGTGCATGGCATCAAGCAGGACAGGCAATGACCTCCTGACTCAAAGGAAAAGCACTGCCCCAAGACCTAGGAAAGGAGAGAGGATGTTTACAGAAAGAGAAGCGACGATCTACCCTTTAACTCAATTTTGGCCTGCCTTCTCACTCTCTCCTTTAAGCCTAAATGTTTCTCTCTCTCTTTTTTTTTTTTTTGGAAGAAATTTTTAACTTCAACGAAAATGGATCTTAGTGTTGGAAATATATCTAGGTGAGAAGTGAAAATGTCCCTTAGTAGTAATTGCTTGGGCCAAGAACAAGATGTTTCCCACCATGCGCTAGGTCCCTGAAGGCCACCTTCTGTCACACACGGCTCGGTTCCCCCAGCAGCCGTGGATTTTAAAGAATAAAAGAGACTCTCTCCGCCTTTTTAGAGATCCCAGGCAGATCACTGAGGTGCTCATGCCAGTCACCCTACTGCAAACATCCTTTTCCCCCAAAGTCTCTGAACGATACCCTGTTCAGACCCAAAGGTGTCTGGGAAAACTGTGGATGCCACACCATTAAGATTCATTGAGACATCACCCCAAAATGAATGTCTTTGTCACTGATCAAGGACAGTTTTGAAAGTACAGGGAGTGCCACTCTCGCGATGACTTTGATAGCATGGCGCTGCCTAGCAACAGCTGGTATCCTTGGTGCGTAGTGTGTCATTCTTAGCTAATCAGAGATAAGATCCTAGGAGGAGCTGGGCCTCCCACACTCACCAATAACCCCAAGCTCTAAGTGGTGCGTGCGTAACAGCTCTCGCTACTGCTTCTTCCTGAGCCACATTACGTTGTGTATGGATGCGTCTTCCTTTTTCCATTAGGCTGTACAAATGGAAGTCCAGGCCTGGAGATGACCCAGTTTCAAAACCTATTTACTAGAGAGACAGCTCCATGGGTCCAGCAGGGGCTATTAGGTGAGCACCTACGACTTCCTCGTTATGGCAAGCTGGTGATGGAGACACAGATACTCTTTCCCTTTACGTTATACGTTATCCGTGTAATTGACAGAGGTGAGCCCAGAAGAGCTACACATTGTGTTTTTTTTTAGCATTAATTTTCTACTATCGCTCCTGGGCCTTATAAGAGTGATGGTGTCTGGGAAAAGTGATCAAATTGCTGGCATGTTCCTACTGATTGCAGGGTCAGAGTCAGGTGTTTGTCTCTGCCAGAGTAGAGAAACCCAAGAAGACCTGGTTCCTAGACCCTGTTGATCGAGGCGTGGTGAAATCATGCCAGGCTCGGTCGGGCTTTGGATTCTAGGAAAATCGAGTAAATCCTTCCTGCTGCCTGGATAAAGCACCACAAGTCAGCTTTTGGACTGTCCCAGGACACTAATATGGATGAGTTTACAGAAACGGTATATTCATGCCATCTGCAAGTTTGGTGTTTTCTTAATTAGGAGGAAAGATTTAATAAACTATCCAGTAATCAGCATACAAATTAGTATTAGTTAATACAATGGCTCCTATACTACTTACCATCTCAAATAAAAATTTTTCCTACTTTATCTATAGTTGAAAATTTTTAATGTATTTAATGTGTACACCTGATTTGTTGTACATATGCACTGTGAAATATTTACCACAATCAAGGATATTACCCATCACCTCACATCACCTTTTGTTTGTGATGACAACACTTAAACTGTACCCTTTTAGCAAATTTCGAGTACACAGTATAATACGTTTAACTATAGTCACATTGTATTTTAGGTCTCCAGAATTTACTTATCTTGCATAACTGAAAATGGGTATCACTTGACCAAAATCTTCCCATCGCCCCCTCCCCCCTGTCTCTGGTAACCTCCATTCTACTCTCTGTTTCTATGAGTTTGATTACTTTAGACTCAACATATAAGTGAGATCACACAGTATTTGTCTTTCTATCTTTGACTTATTTCACTTAGCATAACCTAGATTCATCCATCTAGTCACAAAAGGCAGATTTTCATATGTATACAAAAAATAAACTATTATTCAGCCTTAAAAGGAAATATACATATAAATAATGTATAAATATATGTGCCAAATTTATATAGTTAAAAAATGCATATGCATGCATATATATATATATATATATATATATATATATATAAAATTTCATTTATCCATTCATCTTTCAACGATGCTAAGGTTGTTTCGATATCTTGGCTGCTGTGAGTAATGTTGAAACAAACATGGAAGTGCAGATATCATTTTGAGATACTGATTTCATTTCTTTGGAGAAATAAATACCCAAAAGTGGGATTTCTGGATCACAAGTAGTGCCATTTCTAATTTTTTGAGGAACCTCCATACTGTTTTCCATGAAACATACTGTTTCCAATGAAAACACCTGCAAGAACAGTAGGTCGGTAGAGTGGAACTTCCAAGAACCCAGGGTATTTGATTTCACCCATTATTTGTTTGCTTGTGTCGCTCTTGAGAAATGAAGGAAAGTCTTGCTGACTCCTACCTAAATTTCCAACGCTGTAAAACTTTGAAACTGCAACAGTGCAACTGGGCGTGTGAAACCTATGGCTGCCATCCAGGTGGAGAAGGTTAGTGCCAACCTGAACTAGTCAGTACGCTGGTCCTCTTTCACTAGCTCTCCAACCATTTCTAGGACTAGGTTTGGGTATCGCAGTAAGGTCCTTCTGATAGGCAGGTAGGGAGGGGCTTAGGGAGGGAGCACAGCACTATCAGGAGGAAGAAATAATGAGTCTGCTTCATTGCTGTGAAGAACTCAGCATGAGTCAATTAAAGTGGCAAGAATACTTTTCACCTCGAGACGAGTAGCTCAGTCTTTAGTGAGTTCACAGTTGTGCTCACAGTGGACCAGGTGGTCACATTGCTGATGCCCTTTTCAAGTAGAAAGGCATGCGTATCATTTTTCTCGGGTGAGCATCTCCAGTCAACACCTGATTGTAGGGGTAACATGACGAAAGCAATTCAGGGTGAGTCCTTACTGAGTACCTACTATGAGCCTGGCATCAGACCACGCACTGTACAGGCACCAAAGGCACACCTGAGCTGCTTCCTGCTCCTCTCCGGGAACTTTTATGGTCACCTGATAGACATTCATGTTGAAATAATAGTATCTGAGTAAGGAAAACTGGCTTACTGGCAGAAATATCCTCTGTAAGTCATCTAGATGCACCTAATGCCTCAACAGACACAACCTCACAACCGTGACAGCAGCACCCCCTCCCCACAAAAGAGTCAGCGGAGGGTGTGTAGCTTGGTCACTTCAGCAAGTAACTACAGGTAAGTGGGCAAAGGCGTTTCAACAGTAGTTCGGTAGAGAGTGAAGAATGGGCTTCCTGCAGAAAGGAGTGGCCTGCAGGATGACCACAGGGGAGGGGAGAGAATTGGCATGAGTTTTGGGTTGTGTGACAGAAGACAGCGCAAGAGTGGGTGGAGAGAGGCCCAGAAATGGAACTGTGTGGGTGAGCATGTGGTGATGGGAGACAAATGTCAGGCCGCAGGAAAACGCAGCAGGAGGCGGTGGGCGGGCAGAGTGAGTCCACGCCATGGGGTGACAGAAATGGGGTGAACACATGAAGGCTTAATGTTTTCCCTTTATTAAAAAGGGAACTGCTAATTATAGCTTCTCTTCATGAAACCCCTTTAAATTCTTGGTTGACAGTGTACAAGCAAAGACAAGCATGTGGAAGGATTCACCTGTCCCCAAACCCTTTTTAGTTGGGGACAAATGCTCTTCTGTAATTTACTTCTGACCTAGTTAAATTAACCAGAAATAAAATTTGGATTTCTAGGAACTCAGAAGCAGGAGCAGAATTTTGTCCCTTGACTATAATAAGTTATGAGGAGTTTAGGGGATTCCAAAATCACTTTTTCTAAGCCAAGTGTTTCAGTTACCTTATCTGTAGAATAATACGTATCATGTACTTAAGTTCTGGAATCATTGTAAAGATAAAAAGAGATGGTACATCTAAAGTGTTGAGCCTGACACAAAGTATATGTTCGGTAAAACAATATAAATATTATCTAAGCTTCCCTCCATTCTAATATTCCGAAGTTCTATGAATTTTGTCAAAACTAGTTTGATCTTCCTCCAACGCAGGTGGGCTGTGAATGCCCTAAAATCGCACGCAAAGAGTAGGTCGTAGGGGACACGCCTGCCTGGCTCACAGTGTGCTCTCTGTTGCTGCAGTGGCCTCACGCTACACAAAGTAGACTCTGATGAGCATCCCACCCTCCTGGCATAGCCGACTGGTCTGACTCAAGCTAGGACAATTAACTTTTTCTCCTGGGGTTTTGAAATTTGGGGCAGATATGGAGACTGGGGTTAATGGAACTGAGTCAGGAAAAAGACTACCCCCCGCCACCCCACCCCTAAAAACATACGTTCCAGCTGCTGAGCCCCCAGGTTTCTTCCTGGTTCCTGTCCTGATTTTATAGGTGGTTATCTCTCAGTCAATTCCATGAGTTACCCCAGTGACCTTCTTTTTTGAAAAAATTAATTGATTATGTTTATTTTATCTTTACTGTTGAAAGTATTACAGATCTCCCCCTTTCCCCCCTTATTAACCCCCTCCACCCGCTCCCACCCTCTCCCCAGGCCTTCACCGTACTATTGTCTGTGTCCATGGGTTATGCATATATGCTTGTAAGTTCTTTGGTTGATCTCTTCCATCTCCCACCCCCTTCCCTCTGAGATTCCGCAGTCTGTTGCATGCTTCCAGGTCTCTGGATCTATTTTGTTCATCATTTTATTTTGTTCATTAGATTCCACATATCAGTGAGATTACGTGATACTTGTCTTTCTTTGACTGGCTTATTTCACTTTACATAATACTCTCCAGGTCCCTCCATGCCCAGCTGCCTTCTTTTTTTGGTTACATTAGCCAGAGTAGATCTTCATCGCTTGCAAACAAGGGGCAGACCCACCATACACACATGGATGTAGAGTCACATTATTTAGAAAGAAAACCCATTGCTTTCATAATAGTTTCAAAGTAGTCTTGACTTCCCCCCGAAATGGTTAAAATCCAAGCTACAAAACCTTCATGTAATAAGGAAATAGAGAGGTAGTTCCATGGAGAACAAAGGTAACATGTTATTTGGTTCACTGGAGAGCCAAGTTCCTGAGAGTGGATTTTAATGCTTTTGACTTCTCCAATATTTCAGAGTCTGAGGAATGGTGCCGAGGTTCCTGTGAAGTCTCCAAACAACCCATTGAACTAGAATGCCACCAATAAGTAGAGAATATTTTTAATCAAGTCATCTCCCAGGAGAGAAATGGGCTGAAGGAGGAAACAGAAAACTAATTATATCCACAACAATTCAAAGCCTGGAAGAGGGGAGTGAAATTTCAAAACCACCTCAGCGCCTCAAAACCCCTGAAGTCTTTTCGGAACCACCTGCCCACATGGCCCAAGGTTCCCAGTCCTTCTGACTGTGATGAATGGATGCTGAAAGATACTGAAAGGTAGAAGGTCTGACAAGTCCAGACATCAAAGAAAACCTTGTCATGATTGTGTGGGGCAATGAGCTCAAAAAGAAGCCCCAGAAGAAGAGTCCGATCTCTGTAATGCAATGGAGCCCAAGTGAGGCAGGAGGAGGAGGGAGCTGGAGAGCTTTTCAGCAGAGGGTGGTAGAGAAGAGAGTGGCTAGCTTCTGATTTGTCAGGGAGTGGCTCCTCTTGCAGAGACAGGAGTGGGGCTGAGGAACTGATCAAGGCTGTTTCTAGACTCACCTAGGATAGGGATAATTAAGTCCAACGGGTGGCCCAGGAATAACCGGCCCAGTTCTAATGCTGTTAGTAGGATTTATGCCTTGGACCATGGCTGAGAATAAGCAGGACAGACAGGTAGAGCTGGATAACAACATGTGCCTGACGCTGTAATGGTAAGGGCTATTTGAAACACTGTCTGCTAACAGTTAAGTGGGTGCTAATGGTAATGCTTTTGGAACCTAGAAGTCTGTTTCCCCTACTTACTCTAAAGCATGAGTTACTTGTGAGTTCAAGGTTATATGTAATATGTTTCTGAATTTTTAAAAGATGTAAATGTTTATATAAAAAGTACAAATAGGTGGGTTGAGCGCAGGATCTCTGCTAAGCTTACCTGCGAGGGTGCCCTCTAGAGGGGAACCTCTGATGGGAGGGCCCCTGAGTATAGATACAGAAGGAACTCAAGGGATCTGGTTCAACTTTCAAGGCTGATCATGCAACATGTTATTCTATTTCAGTGGTAGACATATTGCACGTGCTGACGATTTGGCAGAATTAAGGACCCTGTAACATCAGGAACTGGGTCATAAGAGTTATTCTGGGAATAGGAAGGGTAGGGAAAGGGTTCTCTCTCTTTTTTTTTCTTTTTTTTTTTTTGGTGGAAAAAAATTGGGGGTATGGCTTTTGGAAAACCTATATAAATTCGTTAGGATAGTCACTTGGATTAAAGAATGCTTTGGGTTTAATTTTGAATTCAGGGCTTCATAACAAACTTAGGAAGGCGGTTTGACTTATCTGGAAACAAAGGCGTGGAAAGAACATGTCAGAATCCTAGCTGCTCCATGAGGGAGGGTGAGGAGACTATATCTAATGGATTTCCACACGACACAGGTTATCAAAATACTGGGTTGTCTGTAAGCTCTCAAGTGGAACTTGACACACGAAAGTGGTGAGAACATATTTCAAAACATATAAGCATCAACTCAATAGAAAACAACCACCAAATAACCCAATTTAAAAAATGGGCAAGCAGCCTATATAGACATTTCCCCAAAGAAGACATACAAATGGCCAATAGGTATACAAAAAGCTGCTCACCATCACTAATCATCAGGTAAATGTAAATCAAAACCACAGTGACATATCAACTCTTTATGTTAGGATGTCTCTTACCAAAAAGGCAAGAGAGAACATGCTGGGGAGGACGTGAAGGAAAGGGAAACCTTGTGCACTGTTAGTGGGGATGTACAGCCACTGTGATAAACAGTATGGAGTGGAGGTTCCTCAAGACATTACAACTACCATATGAACCAGCATTTCTACTTCTGAGTATATATATACTTTTAAATGAAATCATTATCTCAAAAAGATACCTGTACTCCCACTCACTGCAGCATTATTCACAATAGCCAAGGTATGGAAACAACCTAAGTGTCTGTGGATGGATAAATGGATAAAGAAAACATGGTGCATATATGTGTGTATACAATGGAACATTATTCAGTTATAAAGAAGGAAATCCTATCATCTGTGACAACATGGGTAAAACTGGAAAATGTTATGGTAAGTGAAGTAAGCCAGACAGAAGACAATACTGCATGGCTTGACTTATATGTGAAATCTAAACACACACATAAAATAAAATAAAATAAAATAAAATAAAATAAAATAAAATAAAATAAAATAAAATAAAATAAAATACAATGGTCGAACTCATAGAAACAGGGAGCAGAAACGTGGTTGCTAGGGGCTGGGGAAACAGGAAACAGGTTTGAGGATCTATTGTGCAGCATGGTGACAATAGTTGATAACGCTGTTGTTGTATAATCGAAATTTGCTGAGAAAGAAAAATTTAAATACTCTCTCTCCCACACAAAAGGAAAATAGTGAGGTAATGGAGGTATTAACAATGTATATGTCCATCAAATCATCAGGTTGTAACTTTACATATGTATTATATTTTTATTATAAAATTCTTTTTCAAGTGTAAATAAATTTTATTTGTCAGTTAAGCTGGGGCAAAATTATCCAAAAAAGGGGAGATAAGTAACTCTGCATGTTAAAATTAAAAGCAATTGCAAGAGTTCAATGCCAGTGTGAACACAAGCCAAGCGAAGGCACCAGTGGCAACCGAGGGATCCAGGTCAGACTGCAGCCTCCTACGCTGGCACAAGTAATGCACAGCTTGGGGCAGAAAGACCAGTGTGATCTCAGAGCCCGCACGTTACCAAGGGGAGTGGGGTGGGAGGATATAGAAGTGATGGTAAAGGTTCCTGAAGGGAGGTAAGGAGCTTCTGTGGATTTTCACTAGCAGAGGTCGCTGTGATGTTCCTTCTCAAGAGACTCCAGACACGTGGAGAAGCTCAGCACTTTGGCTGAGGCATGACTTTGAGTCATGCATGTTTCGGGGTTTGTTTGTGGGACTGAATCATTTAACTCATGAGAAAGACTAATCTACTACCTGGCATACGACCTCAATGTATTAGTGTCATTATCCTTGTTGTTACACATGCATTAACACTCATAAAGTGGTTATTTTTTAAATTGCTCTTCTTGTGAAAAAACAGTCCATCAAAGGAAGTGATCTGCTAATGCTGATAATAGATGAGAAGAGGTCTTAGAAAGTGGTATTTTGTTTAAAATAAAAAGTAGAATGTCGAACTTGGCAGCAGATCAGACATATGAAATAAACAAGTTTGCTCAGGGACCAGGGAGATTAGAAAATGTAATTTATGAGTGTCCTGGCCAGTGCAAAAGCTATAATTTATGGGGTAATGTTTAATACTGTAGCGATATTCACAAATTGGGAGATTTGAAAAGGTCTTGGACCTACCTCTTAGGAATCCCACTAAACTGTCAACTCTGGGAGGGCAGACTCTGGTATTGCAAATGATCCTGGTATCTGGAGTGGTGTCTGGCACACAGGAGGCTGAGACACGCAGAGGCCAAGAGGTGTAGTGCCTGCTGGTTCATAATGAGGACTCTGGATATTGATCACAGTGTAATAGTAAGACTAAGGACATGTTATACAGGGTTCTGATATGTTTTAAAAGGTCACTCTGGCTGCTATGGGGCACAGCTGTGATAGGAAGAGCATGGGATAGAAGGAGGCAGGCCAAATATCCCTATGGAAAAGGCTATAGGAATAGACCACGTGAGGAATCACGGTGGCCTGCGTTTAGGGGTGCTCAACTGGTTCAACGTAAATTGGAGACTAGAGCCAATAGAGTTCCTGATGGGGTTGAGGAAAGAGGAATCGAGCATAATTTGAGCAACAGGTTGGATGGTGGTGCCATTTATTGAGACAGGCAAGACAAGAAGGAACTGGTTTAGAGAAGGAGAACCCAATTCTGTTGGGACAGGGGAAGGCTGAGATAAGTATTAGATATTGTGTGGTGATGGCAGTTAGATATCAATTAAATAGCAGAAGGTATCTGATCCTGGCACTCTCAGAGGTAACTAGGATGGGAGATTTAGATTTAGGATGAATAAATGAATGCTTGAGGCCTACTCTCCAGAGTGAAAAATGGAAAAAAAGTTCTGGCCAAGATGAAATATAAGAGTGTAAACACGTTCAGTTCCCCTCAGTTATAAGAGAAAACATATAATCCTTGTGGACAAAAAGGAGGAATCTGAATTGTAACTGTCCTAAGACATGAGAGTCCCCCTACCCTTGACAACTTCTCATAATAAGCCAAAAACTTTAAAAAAGTGGTTAGGAATTTTTTTTAATGTTGGGAATGTTGGCTACTAAAGGCCCTCATTTTCTTGATTCATTTAAATATATTTGAGACTCATTATGCCTCCAATAGGTAAGGTTGGATAGTTGGAAAAAGTAAAGGAAATAGAAATACTTTTTAAATAATAATGTATAAGTATCTGATGCTTGGGAAAGAAAAGGAAGAAATAAGACAAATGAAAGTTGCTTCTTCTGAGGAAGGAGAATCTCACACATCCCTCAGCTCTCAGATAGACCAGGTGTGCACCGGAGAATCAAATGGAAACTCTTCCTCAAATGGGTATTACTTCAGGGAAAGAGCCTACATCTTTATTCAGAATGGAGAGGCTGGACTTGTCCATTATCTGGCTTAAAGATGGAGAAGAATTTAAGAAATGTGAGCAAGGCCAAGAGAAAAATCAGGAGAAGCCACTGCTAAGTTAACTACTCGTTTAGGGTGGGGGTGGGGCACATCATTAAATTATGTGGAAAGATCACAGTCACAATGATGCTACACTTGCCCTGTGTCCACTGACCTCACTCCCTACATACTAATGAATAGTGAAGCAAGCACATAAAAGAATTATGCTTTAAGATGTGGATTGTGTAACTGGGGGCAAAGGGTGGGGAGGTGGTGATGGACCTGATATTAGGGGCTTAGCAGCCACACATCAGCCTCTATAACGCCCAATTACAGGTGTGCCTTCTTCTGGATGTATATTTGAGTCTGAAATTTCCTGACAGACAGAGATGATACCCTGCCTCTAAAATGCAGCGAGACAAACATGCTGAGGCCACTTCCCTTACACTGCGATGATAAGCTGAAAAGATCAAATATGGCTGAGGATGATGACAACTTTTGTGAATAATTATCTTACGAATCAGGATGATATACTCTCAATTAATATTTGCTTGTAGAAAGGTATAGACTCCTCCCCCAAACAAACACACACGACAACAAGAATAATAACAAACAGCCAGGTACTTCCTGTTAGAAGGAAGGAGACATATCATCCTTTAAAAAAAAGTATATTTTTATTGATTTCAAAGAGGAAGGGAGAGGGAGAGAGAGATAGAAACTTCAATGATGAGAGAGAATCATTGATCAGCTATCTCCTGCACACTCCACACTGGGGATAGAGCCCACAACCCGGGCATGTGCCCAACCTGGAATCGAGCCGTACCTCTTGGTTCATAAACTGACCCTCAACCACTGAGCCATGCCAGCTGGGCATATCATTCTTTTTTTAATGCTTAATCAAAACACAGGGACTGTACATAGCTCCCAAATAATCTTAGTAGCACATAACGTATTCTATTTGAGTGAGGCACTTGGTAAAATTGTATGTTCCGGTTAGAAAGGAAAAAAACAATAATAACCTAAAAAATGTTGACACAAAACCCATCAAGTTTAGATATTACAAAGAAAATGATGTGAGATATCATTTTCTAAAGGTGCAGAAAGGTTCCTATAATTTAATAGCAGTAAGATGGAGTCTCCTATTCAATTGCCTTAGAAAGGTCTTCACACACACAAAATATGATTGAAAGATTGAGTTATTCCAAGTGTTTTGTTATCAATCTAAAACATTCAGATAAACAGATACCCAGGTTTTTGTGCAGAGCCAACAAATATTGACATACAGGAGAGGGCAAAAGTAGATTTATAGTTGTTCATATGGAAAATAATACAGTAATTAATAAATAATAATACAAGAATAAACTCTGTGTTTCCCATAATAACAACTGTAAACCTATTTTTGTCCCACCCTGTAATTGACTTTTCTGCTGCCCCCCATTAAACATTATGGAACTATAATCAGTTCTAGGTTATTGAGGTGATTAGCACAGATGTTTGAAGACTTTAATCAAGCAAACCCCAAAATATATATCTAGGCTGAAAATTTTGTCATTGAAATATGCATTAAAATCTTTTTTATTATAGTATCGTTGACATACAATATTATGTTAGTTTCAGGTATAAAAATATGAACTTTTAATATTCAACTGAAATTATTTTCAAATTTACATTTGGGGACAGGAAGTGGAATGCTAAGTAACTTACCAGTCTATATCCAGAGTAAGAATAGATGGCTAGAAAAAGCTATCCAATGTGAAATTCTGCAAATTTATATCCATTCCCCAATTCTCCAGAGGTAAAACAATTTTCAGTGTATACCTGAACAATCTCCCAATTTGGTAAAAGTCTCCCCAGCATTTTGCTGGTGTTAGCCTGAACCAGAAACCTTCATTTCTCATATAATGACACTCATAGTTGAGAAAATGTGAGGCCACTTAGAATGGTGGGGACTCTTCCACTGGATGCGGGGGTTTGGGGTTGTGGTGTCCTTCTCCTCTAACAACCAAAGTGTAAGTGCGCATCTACCCAGGACCAGAGGGTGCCTGGCAATTCTCCTTTACTCTCGGGACCACCCCTTCTGCTCTCCTGTTACCCATTTTCCAGCAGCAATGAAAAAGCCAAGGAGATCCAAGTCACCCCTATAAGGGAAGTCTCTAATAACATGACACCCCATTGAGCATGGGAAGGAGAAGCTCCAGGCTGGTCAGAGGAGCAGGCGAAGGAGCAGTGGCTGACCAAGGGGCCCTGAGGATCACCCTTCCCTTAGGGTCCTCTCACTTCATCACCAGCTCCACCCGAGCCATGGTCCTAGCATTTGTTACCTGACAAAGCTCTTCCAAAAGTAGGTAAAAGTAAGCTCCTCTTAGCTCAGGGAAAACAGCTAGTATGCTGGGGTGGGAGGCAGTACAGAGAAGCATTCTGTACAAATTAAAAACCATATGGACTGGACTCAGTGACTCACTTCCAGAGGATAAAGTACAGAAAGAGAAAAATAGCAACTACAAAAATAGTGAAGAGACCTTCAGACACTCCCTTAACCAGTAACCAAGGTGCGCTTCCCATGCGAAGCTCTGCTGGCAGCTTGGCGCCCTCAGGTGATGCAGGAGGAAGGCACTCGCCTCTGGGATTCTTCCCTAAAGCCCATCACCCAGTCTAACTATGAAATCCACACCAGACAAGTCCGAGGAAGAGACATTCACAAAATACTTGAGTAACATTCTTCAAGACAGCCAAGATCATGAAAAGCAAAGAGAGACTGATACTCTGGCACAGAAGAGAAGAGACTGAAGAGATGAGATAACTAAATGCAATGGGGCTTGGGGACCAGAAAAAGGACGTGAATGGAAGAAGTGATGGCACCTAAATAAAATCTGGCGTTTAATAGTAACGTACCGTTAATTTCTCAGCTCTGACAAGTGAACCTCAGTAACAAAAGATGCTCACATCAGGGGAACGAGTGGAGGGTGCACGGGAAGTCTCTGTGCTCTCTCTGCAACTTTTCCCTAAAGCTAAAACTGCTCTAAAATAAACACTTTACTTAAAAGACACCCGAGTTCCAAAAGAATCCATAGATCTTAATATAAAACAAAATCTTAATTCCTTGTTGATATGTTTTCTTTGTAGCGATTTCTGAAAATAACAGAAACAGCCTTGGTGCGTTTATAGAAAATTATAAAATATACACAAGTAAAAAACTACCAATCAAAACATCACATTTCTACCACCTAGAAATCAACTGTTATTATGTGAGGGCATATTCTCTTTTTGGCTTGTGTGTGTGTGTGTGTGTGTCTGTGTGTGTGTATTCTCTCTCATCATTGATATTTCTGTCTCTCCCTCTCCTTTTCTCTCTGAAATCAATACATATATAACCAATATGAGATCTTACAGAACATACTGCCATGGCGAGTCAATGATTTCTTGTTTACCATTTCAGTAAATTTTCATACCATCTGATACTTTCGCCACATTCTAATTTCCCCCCAAATGTCCTGACAGCTTCTTCAAACCAGGATCCAGACTAGGGTGATTGCATCAGATTGTTATGGCCTTTATTTCAAATCTAGCAATTGTCCCAATTGCCCCTGATTTGTGAAGGCACCAGGCCAGTGGTACTGCACAACGTCTCAGCCCCAGATGTGTGTTCACTTCCTTCTGGTGAGGCTTACCTTGCTCCACTGTCCCCAATGTTTCCTAAAACTGAACTACTTGTCTAAAGACTCGATGGAGCCCGAACGGCATGGCTTGGTGGTTGAGCATTGACCTATGAACCAGGAGGTCACAGTTCGAATCCCGGTAGGGGCACATGCCCAGCTTGCGGGCTCAATCCTCAGTGTGCAGGAGGCGACTGATCAATGATTCTCTCTCATCATTGATATTTCTGTTTCTCCCTCTTTTCCTCTCTGAACTCAATAAAAAAATATTTTAAAAAATAAATAGATAAAAGCTCAATGGATTCATGTTAAGTTTTTTCTAGACAACACTGTAAATGATGTTGTGTAGTTGTGGTCAATTACATCAAAAGACATGTAACATCAGGCTGTTACCCATTAGTGATGCTATGCTTAGATACCAGATTAGAGGGATGATATCTTTCCCTGATATTCTATAACTTTGCTTTTTCTCTTGAGACCAGAAAGTAATCTGTATCATCAGTGGCATTTTGGCACTGTAGCAAATATCTGTTTTCCCGAGGAGCTACATATCCAGTGACTTTCATACCAACGAATAACAGATTTCTTTAGGATTCATGAAATTATTTTAAAAATTCTTTCTATTACTATTAGTTGGTTTCCTTCGGTAAAGGAGAAATTCCCTAATCGTTTGGGTCTATGTGGTCACCCTTAAATACAGTTCTAACAGAAAAGACAGGCGAGCTCTCGGGGCTGCGGGGCGCCTGGCTCCTGTGGCCCTGTGTCAGGGGCTGCACTGCCCTGGGTGCACATGGTACACAGCCAGGCTGGGCTCCACACAGGGACTAACAGACTTTAATCTGAATGCGGAACCACACCCGCTGCAGCACGGAAAGGAAGCTCTGGGCACTGGCCTTGTTTCTGGCTCGGCTGGAACCCCAGCAGCACATTTTCCAGGACTGGCTTATGGGGCAGGGGACTTTGGAACCTGAGAGATGTAACTTCACACCAATAAAACCTTCTGCTGTAGGCAGTTAGGCAGACATGAACAGAGCAAGGACCCTGGGCCAGTTGAATTTCAGCTCCAGGCCCAGATAAGCAACAAAACTAGCCACGGCTGACGTCAGGACCAGCTGCATGGAATAATGACCCCCTGCCCTGGAGTCAGCCAATCAACCAGTGGAGACCACAACCCTGAAAAGACACACCTGGAAAACTACTGAATATTCTATTAAGATATTTCCCTGGGACCTCCCCTAAAATCTCCTTAGGATGGAGGGCTCAGTGCCCTCTCCCCTTCCAGGGAGCACACTGTGCTTTCTTTTCCCCCCCTTTCCCCCTCCCCAGGCACGTTACCATTAGCTTCCCCACTCCCAAGCTACAAGGGCCCTTCCTTTACCTTCATAACGTGTTTCCTAAGCCTATTTCTTCTAGGAATTACTTCTTCCACCTCTGTAATTTACCAAATAAATGTTCTCTTACAAAACAAAAAAGAGACAGGAGAAATGCTGCTGAAGCATTTAAAAGAATCTACTAAGCATTCGGGGAGAACAAAGGAGAGATAAATGCTGAGAGTATTACAAATATAAAATAGAAACTTGCTTTGGCTTACAAAGATCAAGATAGGCGAGAGAGAACTGGCACCACTTCAGAGTCCCCTTGGCCTAGTCCCTGGACTGCTGGCTCCTGGTTACTTCCATGTGGCTGGTCCCACTGAACCCCTCCAGGCGGAAAGCCTAGAGGGATGTCCCCTTCTGTTGCTCCCCCGAGGCTTACCCTCTCTATTTCCATCTTATATTGAAGAGTCCGGCCTCTTCCCCAAGAATGATCTCTCCCTTTAAATGAGACGCCCCACCACATCCTAATTAACATGGCAGTGTATTACTTTTTTATAGACCCATCAACATGGCCATTTCTAAATATACAACAAGAACCATAGCCTCCAATAACGAAGAATTGGACAGAGTAACAGGGGGTCCATTTCCTTGTGGCTTCCTTACGAGAAAAATGGTGGAAGAAGCCCTGGAGTCAAATTATTTCCCCTGGAACATAATAACCACCACCTACTGTAGTAAGAAATCAGATGTAATACAGTTTGCTTCTAATACCGATGTAAGTCAATCAGCATCATAAAAGGTTTCTACTCTATTGTTAACTCCTCGTCTCTTTCTTATAAGAATAAGGGTCTGACTTTGACAATCTCTTGCAGGTGCAATCAAGATGGATGTAATGGAAGGACTTACTGTTTGCAATTCACAGGGCACATCACAATGACCCGGAGACGACGAGGCCAGTATTTTCGGGCTGCAGGCAGTTTCAAATATGGGCCACAGTGGAACCTCTCCATTGTGTCATAATCAATCCAGGTTGTGCAATTTTAAACATACTTTACTCCTGCTAATTGTTAAAATCACAGGGAGATGAAACACCATTTAAATGGTATAAAGGACCAAAGGAAGGCAAATAGTAATACTCATTGTCCAATACATAAAGTGAGGGTGGTGATCTGTCCATCAAATATGTAAAATCAGAAGGGAAAACATCTGTCAGCATCCAAGGATACGCTAAATTATGAAAAAGAAACATATGGAAATAGGAAGACAAACTCTCAATTCCCAGACATGGGACGTGGGGACATGTATCTTAAGACAAATACAAAGTGAATGCTAAATAGGATGCAGAAGGTGTTATGTACGCTGGGACTCGGTAAATGCCTTTGGTGCACGGCCGCATTACATTCAGCACACGTGGACTCTTAGGAGCGGAAGGTCCGTAGTAATGATCTCGTCTACCAGATTAAATTTTCACAAATTTAGTTCAAATGCCAGACATGAATACACAGTCACAAGGAGAAGATGGCCTAAATACCAGAGTAAAATCAAGTGGCAAGAAGTCCCACGGATGCTTAGGAGGTCATCGCATGGGGTGACATAGGCGAGAGCACTTTGAAAGCAGCGGTTCCACAAACAGAGAGACTCTTACACCAGATGCGAGTGAGGGTTTCTGATCTGTGCTATTACAGTTGTTCTCACTCTACGTCCGCCGGTCAGCCCACGTCCTCCCTCGAACGATGTCTTCTTCTCACCCACCTGTGAGGTCTTCCCCCCTTGGAGAGGCACACAGCCAAGAACAGGTGTGAGAAGTGTGTGCAGAAGCGAGGTTGGGAGTGCTGTCCACACTGTATACCTGTCTCTGTGAGCCTAGATAGGTAATAATTTTAAAGAGTGCTTACTAATATAATATCATATGCCAACTCTACTGTAATAAAAAATAATTAAAAAAAAATAAAATTTTGAAAAATAATAAAGAGTGTTTAGCCAAACCAGTGTCTGGCACCCTGGAGCCCCAGGAGATCCCCTGAGAGCTGCCACTGGCTCTCCCCTTAGGGACACGGAGGCCCGTTGGTGGAATCATGATTAAATGCTGATTTCCGGTCAAGAAGTATGAGTGAAGCACCAAGTCAGTGCCTGAGAAGGAGGGGTGCTCCTGGGCGTTTACAGTCCTGGCTTCCCACGGAACACCCTGGAAGGGGATGGAGCACACCTGGTGGCCCCGCTCAGGGCTTCCCAGCTACCAGCCACAGGTGGGCCTTAGCTCTCTCCTCAGAGCCACTCTACAAGGGAAAAAATGGGAGGGTCCACTAACATCATGGCCATTATCTTTCTTGTCTGTTCAAGTCCATCCCGCAGAGACAAGTGGGTGCATAACTCAGTGTTGGCCCACGTGAGGAGGTTAGTGGCACAGATTGGAACCCGCTCCACACATCCCCGGTGCACATTCTGACTACTGAGCAGAGGTTTCAATGCTTTCGATCCCCCAACTCTAGACCGAGGTGGAAAACAGAAAGCAGCCCTGTAGTGGGTTCTGTGGGACGCTGCCCAGCTGGAATTTGTGAAGCTGAGGCCCTCTCCCGGAGCTGCCCTGGGCAGAAGCAAGCTGCCTCAGCCAAGGTATGCCCTCACCTGGGGGCAGTTTGCATCCAATGACCAGTCAGCATGGGGGTAAAAGACCTGGTCCCCTTATTTCTACGGGCCCTCTGTGAAGGCTCCCCCCATCCGCCCTCTCCGGTTCTTGGGCACCTCATCGGTGGAGAAAGCCAGCCTAGAGTGAGTGTAGAGAGAGGGCAAGGGGAGGAATTGGACAATCTTGTGTAAAGCTTTGCTGCAAAAAGGGGGAAAGGTGTGGAGGACCACCTGGCAAGGAGACCGGGTTCAAGAGCAGACTTTTTTAAGATGAGAAAAATAACACTTATATGCTCCTGAGATGGATCCGTGGAGATAAAGAGAAGATGAGAGAAGTGTGCATTTGGCAGAGCAGTGCCAGAGGGGGTGGGATCTGCAGGCCGAGGGCCAGCTTTAGCTGGGAGGAGGGGAAGCAGATGGGTGAGGCAGCCTTAGCAGTGGGTACTGGGTGTTCTGGCCCCGTGGGCAAGTCTGCACCAAGGCAGAGATGTACTCCGGAAGTCACAGCTCTCAGACCTTGAGTATTCTGGCCTCGTGTAGCCTGGTCCCCCTGAAGAGACCAGAGTGTCTGAGAGCCGAAGATGCCTAGCCTGTTTCAGCCTGGGGCCAGGGTACCCCCTTTCCTCCTCTCCCCACTCATTCGGCGCTCACATGGTAACGTCTGTTGGTTACATTGACGCTTTGTGCATAGATCTGCCTGTGAGGGTGAAAACAAGAGCTGGTCCTGTAGGCCCCTGGGTATTCCGCACCTTGTAACCACTTATCTGTCTGTGCGAGCGCCCAGCCCAGCTTTCGGGTTTTCTACCTTAGTCCCCTAAACTTGGTCACTCACCGTGCATCCTCTCAGGAAAGACGGGTCACTCAGAATGCTGACCACACCACGCTCCTGACCACACGAGGGGCAGTGCTGTCCAGTGGCCACGCAGCAGATGCCCTTGCCTCCCTGGAGACAGCTGTGCACACCCACATTGGCGGTGTGCAGAGGAAGGCTCCTTCTCTCTCTCACTTGGGAGCAATTAACCCACCGCTGAGGGGCTGGCCTGGCAAAAACGGCCCCAAATGTCACAGAGCCGGACTCTAAAATGCCTTGCCTTCTTGTCCGAATCTCATTCACTGTCCAAGACAGCATGCATTCGCTTCCTCTCCAGAAAATCCTCCTCCACCCTATCAGGCTACGGAACTCTCTCCTTCTGCTGAGCACACGTGGAACTCCCTGCCACTGTCCACCCTAAACACTTTATCTCACATCGTTTCACACAACCACCTGCACACACAGCAGTCGCCTTAACTAGACCACAGGCTCCCGGAGGGCAGAGGTCATGTGCTATCCATTTTGCTCACATTTCTCGAAGCTCAGGGTCGGTCCTCTAGAATGTGAGCCCAGGTCCGTTTGGTCCCACGTGCAGTGCCACTCCCATCCGCCAACAGGGAGCATCAGACGCACAGCCCTCCCTCTGGGGCATCGCTTTCTCAGCTGCCGGCCAGCTGAGAGCCTGGCTCCCCTCCGTTCTCCTGGGTCTCTTGGCCACATTGTTAATATCCCAGACCTGGCTCCCCCCTGGATGAATGTCTCTGCTAGGTCTCTTTCTGTTGTCACCGCTGCTACCATTCCCTCTGTCCCTGTGGATCAGTAATCCACGGCGACCCTCCTCCCTGGGCCACACCCTCCCCTCGGCGGTGGGCGTGCAAAACCAACACGGAATCCACAGTTACTTGGGATGACTGACGTCTGCCTTGTGCTGGGAGAAAAGTAGGCAAGGCAAGCAGAGGTTTCTTGCTTTTGCTTTGATGTTGTTTTTCTCCACGCTGTGTGTTTCCACGAGCCTTTTTCAACCGGGAGAATATTCCTCCGCTTGCCCAGCATATTTCCATTTTATGGTTTATTTAAGAGGCATGCTGAGAAAGCCGTTGTGGGTGCGAGGCAGGAAGTCAGCCCGGCTCCAGGGGACAGATGGAATGACCCACTGGGACTCTGCCAGGCCTGTTCCTGAGAGAAAGGGGCAGAATGTTTGTCTGAAGTGGGTTTCCATAAACCTGGGCTCACGGCCAGTCTGCAGGGAGCCAGCTCCATTAGCTACGCGGGTGGGACCGCTTCCCTGCTTCGAATTCTCACTCAGGGAAAACGCCAAACACCTTCCTGTGAACTTTCCGTTTTGCTCTTACAAACAAGGATTAGAACAGAGGTCAGCCATTTGAAACAGCTGGGGAGGCCGGAACCCTGCACAGAGTTGTGCTCTGAGAGGAAGTCAGCGCCAGAGAGGCCAACAAATGTCACCTTCTGTATTAATGGTATTTATTCTGTTTTACACACACACACACACACACACACACACACACACACACACACAGGAAATTCCTAGACAGTATCACTTTAAAAAATTACATCTTCCTTCATTAATTCAATACACACACCTGAATGTCTGCATCTCCTGGGGCTTGACTGGTCCACTGGGGAAGAAAGGGGGACAACAGTTGAGAGGCCAGGCTGAGCCTGCAGTCTGAAGACCACAGTGACAGACAGTCAGGTGGGGAGACAAGGAGCAAGGCCCAGACCTTCCACTGGGGTCGGCCCCATTTCCAGGAGGGGCCACGCCTCACAGGTCGGGCTTTCCCCCCACGAAGGAGATGAACGGGGTCTTTCCTGTCATGTCACTCACTGACGATCCCGTTGTGGAGGGTTTTCCCCTGCTCAGACTCATGAGAGAGCCAGGCAGAGGAGCAGGCCGCAGCGCGGAGGGCTCCGGGAGGTCTCCCTCTCAGGTGGAAATCCTGCAGTGAAACTAATCTAATGTTTCTGCAACCCGGCAACAGGTCTCAAGGGCCTCGTCTATATCCACCCTTTTTCCTCTGGGTTACTGTGAAGAGAACCACATATGCACTGACGGTTTATGCGATAATGTTCAGTGCACAGTGTGACAGGGGAACACGAAAACAGGGGAAATGGACGCATGGAGGAATGGGTCCAGATTGAGGCGCCCTTTGCTGGAATGGAATTCATCTGTATGGATCATATTCTCAGCATACTTTAGACAGTGTCAATGTTTTGAAGTTACATTAAAAAACAGAGTCACAAGATTATAAGCAGTCTACTCATGTAAAAATGTAGTGAGATATTCACTTAAGCATACTTTATGCATTTTACTGTCTCTCTCTCTCTCTCTCTCTCTCTCTCTCTCTCTTAATAAAGGGGATCAGAGAATGAGGCTATTATGGGAGGAGGCAACAGGGTAGGTGTTTTTTTGTGTTTTTAAAGATTTTTTAAAAGTTTATTTTTAGAGGGAAAGGGAGAGAGAGAGAGAGAGAGAGAGAGAGAGAGAGAGAGAGAGATGCAAGAGCAAAAAACATCAATTGGCTACCTCCTGCACACCTCCCACCAGGGATTGAGCACACAACCCCGGACATGTGCCCTGACCAGGAATTGAACCAGCAATCTTTTGGTGCAACAGAAGATGCCCTATCAACTGAGCCACACTGGCCAGGGCACTGTCTGTATATCTCAAAAAGAGTATGAAATGTGAAAAAAATTCCATGATACAAATTAAGAAGACTGGTTAGCAGTATTTCAGACCATTTTTCCTTTTTATGTTTTTCAGCATTTCCCTGCTTTTCCAGAAGGAACAAGACCTCTGTCTCCCACTGTCACCTGGTCTGGGCCATTTAGCCCCTCGGGTTCCCAGTCCTGCTGGTCTTCAGGGCTTCACACGCTTGGTCTGCTGCCCTAAAGGCCTCTGCATTGGCGGTTTCCTCCGCTGGAACCCCATCCTGTCTGCCCCTCACTCCCTGCCTTCCTTCCACCTCTACCCTTGGTTAAACCCTATCCACCCTTCAGGTCTCAGCTCAAGGTCACGGCCACTCAGGAAAGCCGTTCTTCCCTTCCCCCCGCCTCTCATCAGAGCGGGTCAGTGTAGACTCGGGTCAGAGCTCAACACGGCCTGTCATTACATATTGTTTCTGGGATTATTTGTGTGTTGTCCAATAAGATTTTCTGGTTTTAAGAGATGGCTTTACCTCCCATTACAGCAGTGCCCCCTCATCTTCAGTTTCAGTTGCACTCAACCTCAGTCCAAAAATATAAAATGGGAAATTTCAGAAATAAACAATTCACGTTGTAAATTGCACAACATTCTGAGTAGCATGATGAAATCTCCCACTGTCCTGCTCTGTCCAGGGTCTCCACGCTGCATACACTCCCTGCCATTCGTCACTCAGATGTCTTTGTCATCAGAGCCACTGTCGTGGTGTCACACTGCAGGTGTTCACGTCCCCCTTATTTCCCTTAATAATGGCACCAAAGCACAGCAGTGATGCTGGCAATCCGGATATGCCAGAGAGAAGCCATAAAGTGCTTCCTTTAAGTGAAATGTATAGGAAAAAATATAGTATATATAGGGTTCTATGCTATCAACCCCACTGGGGCTCTCAGAATGCATCCCCCGGGGATAAAGGAGGGGCACTGTATGCTCCTAGCACCCATCATGGTGCCTGGTCCCTAATGAGAACTCAAAAGTAATTGCTGAATGAATGGACACCCTTCCCATCCCATCATCAGACAGTTGGCTTGTAAAAGAAGTTCAAGGCTTCAAACAAGGACAGAGACCGTCTTCGCCCTTCTCTCTCCCTGTGCACGGGGCAGTGACAGGGTGGTGCTGTTTCAACAGGGCGGGAAGCCCTGGCTCTGCCCTCCGGGGGCGCTCCTGGTGCGAGTGAGGCCCACAATCACAGTGGCCCAAATCCGACAAACCGAAAAGGGACATAAACACGCAGTTGTCGGTGAACAAAATCAATCCGGTCTCTGCCACTCCCTTTCGGGAGCCAGGAGACTGAGTAGCTTTCAGGTCCGTAAAACAGATGATGAACTGTCACAGGAGAGTGGCCGTGCATATTCCGGGCTGGCCAGCCTGAGAGGTCTCTGGAGTAATAGCGCAGAGGTGAGCCAAGGACCTTGTCCAATCTGATCAAGATATAGAATCAGGTGGGGGAAGGGAGTCTATGTTTTGAAAAGAGGGCAGCAGTGAGAAGTGGGGGAGAAAACAGGGAGAGGGGAGAGAGTTAAAGAAAAATAGTGGAAAACCAGACAAAATGGTGGCATAAAGGGAGAAAACAGTACACCAAGCGCGCTGGGGAGCAGCCGAGCGTGGAGGGGCTGCGATGCCGAGAAACCCGGGCCCCTCCTCTCCGCCAAAACAAATCGCTCCAGTTCACCGGCATGTGCAGTGTGTTAAATCCTGGGACACAAACGGGTCTTCAACACCAGGAAATCCATCTCACTGGGTAACAGGCAATCAAGGAGGAGTCAGCATGGATTTGGAAAGCTAAGCACCGTGAGGCAAATTTGTTCTGATCCTTGTGTGGAGTTTATTTTGGGGGAAGGGAAGCAATCCAATCATTTCACTCCTGGGCTGGAACCCGGGGACATGCTGTCAGGGTGCGCAGGAAGGAGGGGGTGATCAGAAATAAAAATGAGAAGAGTGTCAAAGGATTCCATCAGCGGGCTCCTCAGCCCCCGGGGACCCAGCACACAGGTTATTAATAATAAATACTACAAGCTCTTATTTTTATGATGGCTCCAGAGGAATGCACACGCTCGCCAGCCATCATCTCTGACCTTATCGCATCCCTGCCAGCATGATAACAAAATCCTGCATGGTTATAAAGTGCTTATGATTTACAGAAAGGTTTCCCCAACATCACTGCATTTGATCTTCCAAGCGGCTCTCGAGGCAGGCGAGACAGACGGCGTCTCTGACAAAAGGAGGAAGTGCCATTCCAAGCGTTAAGTGATTTGCCCACAGTCACTGTTGGGGGTTGAATTGTGTCCCCTAAAAAGATACCTTGAAGTCCTAATCTCCAGAACCTGTGATCGGGACCTTATTTAGAAATAGGAAAGCGGGTCTTTGCAGACGTAATGAAGACATAAGCTAAGATGAGGTTATAATGGAGTAGCATGGGCCCTTAATCCAATATGACTTGTATCTCTATGAAAAGAGACACAGTCCAGCCGGCATGGCTCAGTGGTTGAGCATCAACCTATGAACCAGGAGGTCACAGTTCAATTCCTGGTCAGGGCACATGCCAGGGTTGAGGGCTTGATCCCCAGTGGGGGGCGTGCAGGAGGCAGCCAATCAATGATTCTCTCTCATCATTGATGTTTCTATCTCTCTCTTCCTCTCCCTTCCTCTCTGAAATCAACAAAATATATATTAAAACAAACAAACAAACAAAAAGAGACACAGAGAGACACACAAAAAGAAGAAGGCCACGTAACCACTGAGCAGGGACTGGAGGGACATAGCTTCAAGCCTGGGAGCACCGAGGATGCTGGGAACACTGGAAGCCAGGAGCGAGAGCATGGCCCTGGGGCCATGACTTTTAGCCTACAGAACTGTGAGAGAATCAATCACTTGTTTTAAGCCACCTGTTTGTGGGACTTTATTTGCCAACCCCAGGAAACCAGACCCTCAGGCACAGCTGAGGGGTGTGACTGCAACCCTGGTGCCCAGACGTCACACCCAACATTTCCGAATGCTCTGCCAGGGAGGCTCCGCTCACCGCCGGCCACCCCTGCACCCTGGCTGAGCCACTCTGACATTCTCCTCTTTTCTCCCAGGCCACCAAGTCACTTCCCGTGGCTCTCAAAGGTCCCATCACACAGCACTAGTATGTCCCTGGCAAAATTTCTCCCCACACCTCTTGATTATTCTCCTCAACAAACTCCATTTCTGTAGGCAGTGGTCTGTTGTCAGTGAGGAAAACAATCTGATATATTGATAAAACTTGGGGTAACAAGTATACATTTAACAATGGTGACATCTATTGAGCACTCTGCACCCAGAACATTGTATACATTTCCTCTAATCCTAGAACATCCTGACAAGTCCAGGGACCATCAGTATCCCCACTTTATAGACAGGGAGCAAGGCTCGACAGGTTAAGAAAATGCACCCGGATTTACACAGATACTAAGGAGACAGCACGTGAATCCAGGAGCCTTGATCCAAAAGCCCCGACCCCCCTCACATCAGATAGGGGGCTTCAGTGGAGGCCTTCAGGCTTGACTGTGTCATTGTACAGATGAAGGAACTGTCCTTCATCTTTTCCAAGGTCACACCCCACCTTAGTCTTTAACTCACATCATGAGGGCCAATCTGAACCAGAATGTCTACAGAACAGATTTGGAGACAGCAATCGATGGGAAAGACGAGGGTTCTCAAAAGTGAGATTTCCCAGGATTTTGCATAGGACTGAGAAAACACCAAGTGTCCATGTTAAAGAAGGGAAAAGGGATGGAAATTCTGAGACAGAGGCTACCATCTCCCCACATTGGTCCTTGGCACCATCACTGGGCCACAGATGTGTTTGTTTTAGCCACAAGGTGTTCAAATTTTTTTAAATAAGTTATAACATCAAAAACTCAGGAGATACTACCTTCACATTTTGATTTCTAGCTTTTATTGAAAACATCACAAGATCTGACAACAGTAGGCCTACATTCTCACATACCATCATTGAGCTGAAGTTGAGAAGTGGCAAGGTGTGCCACTCCCTACTGCTCCGCACAGTGGCCACATGACACTGTCATACATCAACACATGTGTGCTGCTTTTCTTACCTCCGGCCCCCTCCATTCCTCAGGATTACCTGCCTGGCCTATGGAGTAGATATTTCAGTAAGTGATCCCTGGCCCAACTTTTTAATGTGTTCCTACTTGAGAGAGATACTTGCTCTTAAAGGGGGCACGGCCCAGTAGTACAGCACATTGAATGACTTTCTGACTGTACTAAGACGGTTGCCTCTAGGAAACTATTTCAGGGCAGGAAAGAGGAATTGCTCCCTCATGAAGTAAGATCTGAAGGTGTTAGTTACAAAACAAATCAAAAGAAGTCACACTTGTTATTATAGGAAGAAAGCATATAAATCCATTATCTACAGAAGATGTAAAATTATAACTAGATCTCAAAATGGCTTAGATACATTCATGAGTGATAAAGACATAAACAGACATCAAGAGGGAGTCGAGGCCAACCACCCTGACCCCCTCCATGCCCCGGGCTTATCTTTATTCGGAACAGCACTTCATTTCAAATGAGCAACTGAAAGAGATCCAACTTCCACAGAAGTCTCTTCTTCCCACCTGTGACAGACAGGAGAGCTAGGCGGGGACAATTCTTAGTGACACATAAAGAAGGTCATTAGGGCCTGTGGACTGGAAGCCGCACTGGGACCAGAGGCAGGTGCACATCCTGGCCTGCCCCTCACTAGCCTGACCTTGGCCAACCCCTTCACTGATGTCCAGCTTTCCCTCCCTTGGTAATTAAAATACTCCTGTCCACTCCAAGGGGTTCCTTGGAGGGTCCTCTGAGGCCGTGCGTGGAAGCACCAGCTGGACCAAGCTTTAACATCTTGGGTAACTGACCAGCCAAAAGGCACATGCAATAGACTCAGGGAGGAGAGAGCTGTGTGATGCATTCGCTCTAAATAATCTGACTGTCGACACCGAGATCCTAACGGAATTCCGAACTGTTGACTAAGCCAGCAGAAGCAAAGCCCCAGGGTGCCATGCCAGCCCCGTTCGTGACTCACAACATTCTGACTCACTTTAAGACCTGCTCACTCTTTTTCGCAAGCATTAATGAGCCACTCTGTTTAGGCCCTGGAGACTTGTGCAATGATTTATCTGCTCTAAATTTTCTGCCCTGCCAGCTCTCCAGAACCCACTGGCATGGGAACTCGTGCACTGTCTGGTCCCTGGAGGACAGACTCACTTTTGCTTTCCCAGCCCTTGCTCTGTCTGTTCCAAAAAAAAAAAAAAATGTCCTGAGCATTTGTCAGGGGGGGCTGTAGGAGGGACAGCTAGAGTTGGGACACATCCCACTTCTCCTGTAGCTTACAAACTACTCAGTCATTGCCTCCCTGCCCTGCAGAGGTGGGGAACTCACAGATGCTTTCTCGATTACTCATTGACATCCAGTAGCCAGGCCCTAGGCCAGTCCTTCATCCGGGATATCAGCAGAGTGACAACGCGATCTCAAAGTGCCAAATGCCCAACAGAGCGCTCCCAGATCGGAGAAACAACTGCCCGTGTCTGGGTCTACTTTCTCAGATTTACACTTGGATCATAAAATTGCCTAGCCCCGCCTGTTCCACAGAGCTCTTTTCTTTTAGTGGACAAATTAACAATGTTGCTAACGAACAGGTCTTTAAAAATTAGACACGTGTTGGGCTTTCGGGCTTATGACAGAATCGAAGAGGAAGCCAGCAGTTTTATTGGTGCCATGGGGACAGCATTTTACTCTAAAGCATGAGAGAGGCTGCAGGCAACTTGTTTGCACATTTCAAAGCCGAAAATGTCCACCTGGGCGTGACTACGGTGTCCCATGTTTATTTTCTTGCATCAGAACTAAGTGGTTTTGCCCCAGGAATGCCCCCTGCCATGGAAAGCAAGGATCTGACTACTGACACCCAGGAACTCCTCGGTGACAGTCTAAGATCGTAAGTCATGTCTTCATTGTGAGGCTTACTGAAAAGCCCTAATTGTGATCGCCAGATAGCGGGTTCCCTCCCACGACTCAGTGTGCTAATTAGCAATGGCATTTGTCAGACTAGCTGTCTTGCGGCAAAGGGGTCTCAAAAGCTGAATTAATTTAGTCATTGCCATGCACTATAGAGGCTTTGCCTTGTAAGAATAATCAACCTCCTCACCCCTCCTCTTCCAGGAAGGATGAGTTTGAAAGTGTCACAAAGACAAATTTCCACTTGTGAGTTGCACTACAGTTAGAGTTGGGTTTGCAAATTCTGAGGCCTACAGGTGCTGGTAGGCAGCTTATTTTAATGATGAAGTGGGCCAGGTGTAAGAAACACGCAGCCTACTCTATCTATTCTTTTGTTTCCTGACTCCTGAGAGAGACAGTCTCTATTATGATTTTTTTTTAAAGAAAAGAGAAAAGCATTTCAAGAGCGATGATCAGCTAACACTCAGCCTCAGTGTCATGGAGACAATAAAAAGAGGGTGACAGTGGCTCCATAATGTTAGGATGCTGGGTCAGCACTCTGTGTTTCTCTCGACCATTCCATCACGCTTCCAGGACAGCGTAGCAACTGCAGACAATACACCCGAACACTACAGCATGCCAGCAGGAGGGAAGGGGCAGAAGGGGATAGCCCCTCCCGAGGATCTAGCCTTTTATTTGGGATCAAAATCCTTTCCAGAAAACTTCTCCCTTCTTCTTATTAGCTATAGCAGTTCCAGAGACACCCCTAGATGCTTGGGAAGCAGGAAAGGGGAGGATCGGTCTGAGCAGAATGGGGTGACTTTGACTGGCTCAGATCAATCAATACTCATCCTCTGAGGCTGTCAGAGGAACCTACCTTCCCCTCCTTACCTTCATCTGAATGGAATCTGGGTTCTGTTAGCAGGAAAGGGATGGTCATGTGGCTACGATATAGGCAAAGTGTGCCACAAAGCTAAACCTACAAAATAAATGTGTTAATTGCCAGAACTAGATGGCATGCACCCAAGAGTTCTAAAGGAATTCAAGAATGGAAACGCCCAAAGTATGTAACCTCCTCATATAAATGTCCACCAATTCTAAAGACTGGTTAATTGAAAAGCACTCCAAGATAGAGCTAGAGAAATGGCTGATGGAGCCTAAAAGGATATGAGCCACTATGAGCCAAATCGTTTCAGTAACTCTTGTAAGAGTAGGTTATCATCACAATAGTTTATAGTCATTATGGTTAGAGTAATCTAACAATTGAGTTAATGATAATGGATCAATTAGGAGAGATTGGAATGCAGGTTGGAATAGAGTGGATTTAAGAGGCTGGATAAAAGCATGGCAGTTATTCCAAGAAAGTGGGAAAGAGAAATTCAATACAGTACCTTCAACAATACCATCAAGTGTGTTAATTATGCAAGACTCTACCTCGAGGAGGGCACCAAGCTGGTGAACTATATACACTGAGGCAGAGCTGGTAAGTTCATCTCACTAAGACCAGATGTCAATAAAACACTGAGTGATAAGACAAAAAAAAAAAAAAATACTAGTGCAAGACTCCTGGATTTTCTGAGTCTCCCAAAGAGAATTTATTGGGGCCATTCCATTTGATGCCAAATGTAGCCTTTATTTTATGAAAAACAGTTGGTCACTCTGAGCCAGTTATGGTAACTATGAAGTGTCTGTGCAGGAGTACACACAGACGTGAGTATGTGTGTGAGTGTGTAAAACTGAACATATGGAAATGACTAATTAAGCTCTTGAAAATCACAATTCCACATCCATTAATGATTTGTCTAAACCCATCTTCCTGAGATCTAATATTTAATTTATTAAAATTCATTTTAATGGATGGTTAATAAGTCTAAAATCCCTATTAATGGGAAAGCAACGTGCTTCAAACAAGAGAAAACTTATGTCTGCCTACTTGTTAGAATTCTTTGAGAAAGGAAGTAGGAATCTAGATAAAGAAGAACAGAATTTCTTACTCATTAATAAAAGTTTCCCCACTCAAAGCGTTTTTAATTTATTAAGCAGGCTTGTAATGGAATTGAGGAAATAGGGTACGATTGGCAATTCATATAGAGCATGTTGTTTAGGGAATGAGTATTTAAAAAGTGTCTCTGCAGTGAGAAGCATAATATGAAGAGCCTGGCTGCTAACAGGTAAGCACCAGGCCGGTGCCATTTAGCATCTTTAAAAATAATGTTGAGGGGAAGGGACATAGGGGATGTCTCACGGGTAACACCAACCTGGTATGAGGAGAGAAGAGTCAGGCTCTTGCAAAAAAAAGAGCCAGGAAACTCTTACAGCCTGTGCTATTGGAAATAATAACCCTATGTAATAAAAGGCTAATATGCAAATAGACCGAACGGCAGAACAACCGAACAATCAGTCACTATGACGTGTGCTGGCCACCAGGGGGTGTGCGCAGAACATGGCGGGCATCGGCCATGGAGGGATGGTGGAGCAGGTGAGCAGGGGCACCAGTCGCTGTCATTGGGGCGAGCCTCTGATGGTTATTGAAAATTCTTTGCTCCCGCACACCACAGTCCCGCCCAGCGCTCACACCTGCTGCCGATGCTGGTCCCATTTGCACCTGCAGCTGGTGCTGGAGCTGCCAGTCGAACCCACTGCCAGCGCCGGCCCCACCCGCACCCACAGCCAGTACCGGAGCCGCCAGTTGCACCCGCTGCTGGTGCCCGGTGCCAGTCCCAATCGCTCGGCACCATCAGTGGGTGCGAGTGGCAGCTGTTGGCCTTGATCACCCCTGAGGGCTTCTCCACTTCCCCCTGATCCTGAGGAGCGATCTAGGCAGCAGCTGCTGCTCACACCTGCTGCTGGCGACGGCCCCAATTGCTCCATGCCATTAGCCGGTGCAAGCAGCGCTGTCAGCACATGGGAGCATGGGCAGCAGTGGAAGTGGGGCTGCCAGCAGACAGAGGACCAGGGGGCCGTGGCAGGAGGGGCCAGGTGGGGGTGCAGAGGATGGGCCGAGACCCGCCCCTGTGCCCACCACAGCCTCACGGCCCACAGTTCCTTTCAAGGTGCACAAATTCGTGCACTGGACCCCTAGTAATAATAGTAATTGCTTCAATGAAGGTAACAAGGTAATGAATACATTGCAATATAAATCTACTTCCCATGTGGAATGAAATGCTGAGTACCAGTTAACAAAGAATGATTTCCTGAGGATACCTGCTCAGTGTGCTGTTCACAACCAACATCATTAAAATGTTTTTCATCATCAAACTGTAAATTTGAAATATGGCACAAAAGATTATCTTTCTTCTATATAAACTGTAACATTTTGGTTTCTTAAATGCTATGTTCAATTCTGTCCTTAAGAAGTGTATAATAGAACTGAAGTTCCAGATAAGAGCAGTTCAAATGGTTTCCAGGATACATGAGCTGCTGTATGAAGACAGAATTCTAAGAAGTTTGAGCATTTTTCATCTGTGAAATGGAGATTCACCTTGTTGGTGCTGTGGACACTTCTAGTAGTCTAGAGAGCCTGGGAATGCCTTCTCAGGATGATGTTTTTAATCATATAAAGCAGAATACACCATATTACTAAGAAAAACAATTATGATGCTATTTAATCTTCAAAATATTTTTATTTCTTTAAATGATTTTTTTAATGTTATTTTTATTGATTTAAGAAGAAGGGAGAGGGGGAGAGAGAGATAGAAACATCAATGATGAGGATCATTGATTGGCTGCCTCCTGCACGCCCCCTACTGGGAAATCGAGACTGCAATCCAGGCATGTGTCCTTGACCAGAATTAAATCTGGGACCCTTCAGTCTGCAGGCCGACACTCTATCCACTAAGCCAAACCATCTAGGGCTCTTCAAAATATTTTTTAAAACAAACTGGTAATATAGTTATATAATAAGCTTCTTTACTAACATAGTAAGTAACAAGGTCTGATGGCAGTCCTAATAAGCACTGTAATTTCAAACTAGTGATGAGTATGAATTATATTTCTAGAAATCTGCAACAATTATAACATGATATGAAAACATTGTGATGCCTATTGCTGGTGTTTGTAATGAACAAAAACACTAAATTTCATTTAGATGTTAGTGAGCAAAAATATGCAATTTTTCCTATTCAGGTTCATGACCTCTCTGGATTTCTCCTACAGGCCCCTGGGGAATGGGGGTTGGGGGGAGCCTGAGGGTTAGTACCCCTGCCATACAGTAAGGGCTGGGAAAGAATATGACCAAAGTTTATCACATAATGAATACTGTAACTAAAACAAACAAACTCCTTTTACATGTTCACAAACACAAGGACAGGTGGAGGGGAAGGCATAAGATATATGAGTGAAGTGACTTGAGAACCCAAAAAGCACAATTTTGCAAGAAGCCTTAGAAAGCCTCATTATTTTAGAAGATTGCACCTGCTGGAAATAGGAAACTTGTCCATTTCAGCCATCAAAGGCTCCTCTGAGAGGGGAGCTAGAGGCACTTGACCTCCAAGGTTGACATGTGAGGACATCATTGGTAGGAAGAGATAAAGTGGGAGACAGTGGCTCTGAACCAATATCACAATGCTTCTCTCCTTCTTTAAGAATCCACCCTTGCTCTGAATCTGTTTTTTTTTTTCTCTTCTCATGATTAAAACAAATTACAATCCACAATAATTGCATATGTGTATTTCACCACAGAGCCCAGTTTCAGTTACTGAGCACTAAATTGTGTGCCCCCAATATTAACTTAAAGTATATTTTATGGACCAAAAAAATATCGTATTTGCAGAGAAGTGGGTAGAAAGTGATTTTAAGGACCAGAAAAGAAGTTGAAAGGAGTGAATAGGGGGGTTCCTAACAGTCAACAGTAGTAGCAAGGTTCGTAATAGTCAAGTTCTCAGGCAGAAACGGAGAATAAGATAAATGAACTGAAGTCACCTGAATACAAAGGCAAATCAGCACCCTGGACAGCTCATGCATGCCATTATTCACCCCAAGGCTTTTGTTCTAACAGGAACAGAAACCTGTGTGAAATGCCTGGGCTCACCTGGTTCCACCTTGTCCTTCCAATCCAGCACATACCCACTCCACTCCACTCAAAAATCAAAAGGTTCTGAGAGTGTCATTATCGCTTCTTTCCCTCTTCAGAGAATCAAAGATTTTTATCTGTTTTAGATGAATGACTGATGAAGAGATTGTCAGGGATCCTTGAGGGCCCCAATTTCTCCGAGGCTACCTGGCAGGAGGGAAACCCTGGTTCTGTTTTTGTCCCCAGATTTTTCATCCTTCGGACTCTCTTTATTTCCTGAGTTAGTCACCAAGTCTGAACAGCAGCCAAAGCCCCGACAACATTAGTAAGAACATTTGATTCCCTTCAATAAAACTGGAGACGGCCCTGATAAATGATCACTGTTCACCCTGGCTCTCTCTCTCTGTCTTCCCGAGGGGCAGTCCTTCATCCTTTCCACACTTCTCATCACAGCAGCAGAGAGTATGGGTGAGGAAGCTGTTTACTTGGTCTGGCTGCCTTTAGTAATTTTTTTCATTGACATGAATAATTTTGTTTCTTAAAAGTAAAACAAACAAAAAAAAAAACAAAACACATCAAAGGGTAAAAAAAAAATTAAGCTTAAATAGAGAGTAGCCAGACTCTCCTAAACCTGTAAGAATATTCAAGATCAGTTCTCAGAAACGGTAGAGAAGAAAGAAGACCTGGAGTCCTGGGAGAGATGAAAGAAGAGGAAGAAACTCAGGGAAATGTTTCAGAAGGAGGTGGTGCAAACCTTAGAAACCATCCAAGTGAAATGAGGTGGAAAGCTGGGTTGCCACAGCTCTTAAAAAGATTTTACTGTGGACAGTAGTAATGGAGAGAAGTGGGTGAATAGGTAGGAAGAGAATACCAAAGAACGCAAGAAACTGCTCTCAAATGAAAATAATCTAACTCTTGAGCACGGATGCAGGCACACAGGTATGTATGCACATGCAAGTGCGGGCACACGCCCCTCACCTCCTGAACTTCCCATTTTACTCAAATGTCCTGGGACAGTAGGCTGCTTCCCTATCTTGTCAGAACTGTATGCCATACAAAATTTGAGGTTCTAGGGTCGTGGTTAGAAGTGAAAGAGAACTTACAGTGTATAACGTCATCACCACATCACCAAAAACATTTCTGTTCATACCACAAATTCTTTAATGTCCTTTGAGGACAGCTTATTTTAAAATAAGCAAACAAAAAAACTATAGGATTTAGATGAGTATATTAAACTCAAAGTGTATATATTGCTACTGCCTACTGGAGCCTTTATAAGTTCCAAACCATAAGCAGTGGAATTAAGGCATGGGGGAAGCAGACCACAGACTCCTTGAAGCCTGCTAGAAAGGAGAGAGCTAGTTCTCAGGTTTGCTTTGCAAATAATTAGATGCCCACACTTTCTTCTCTCATCTGATCCTCCTAACGCTATGAGGTAAAGAGTAAGTTTATTCTTGTTTAGCTAATGAGAAAACTGAGACTTCAAAGAGGAATGAGACTTTCTCAAGGTCAAAAGGCTATTAAGTAGCAAACCCGCACCTTTTGGATTCAAGTCGAATAATCAATACATGTATGCTACCTTGCTGTTTGTTCATCAGTGTAATTAAAACAAACTTATCCTTCCACACTTTTTTTGGTTTGATTTTATTCATTCAATTAATATTTATTAAGTGATAGTTGCTGGAGAAAGAAGGCCAAAAAGAATGGGGTGCTATCTTGAAGCAGGTTTCCGATAATGTTCAAAATAGTACTAATGAGAAAAGACAATAATATGCTATGATTCTAATAGGACAGGAGCAATAGGGCTTACACTCGAAGTAGCAATGGAAGTCTGGAGTCATTAGAGATAGCAGCAATAGCATGTGTTTGAATTTCAGATACAGCTGCTCAACAATGCAGGTATCTTTTTGAGCATAACCTGCCTTCAAAGAAAGTTAAAGTCTTCAGGCAGACAAGTGGGAGAGGATGCTCTTGTCAAAGGGAACAGCATATGTAAGGCAAAAGATCTGAGACAGTGTGGTGTGTTCAAGGAACTATCAATGGTTCAGTTTTGCTTGAGAATAAAACGTGAGATGAATCTGGAGAGATGGTGGGGTGAGGGTGTGCCAGCTCCAAAAGGGCCTTGCATAGCATAGAAAGGTCTTCAGCTGTGAGCCTCCACACTAGGGGGAGCCACGGAAGAATCCTCACAAGGGAGTGACATGATCAGATGTACGTGTTAGAGGGACATTCTGGCAGCAATATGGACTTAGCCAACAGTTTGGCAGAGAAGGAAGAATTGAGGCAGGGAGACCAGTAAGAAGGTTGTGTTGTAGTCATGGCAACAGATGAAGAGGACTGAATCGAGGAGGTGGTGGAAGGGATGCCTCCAGGGCACATGTAAAAGTAAAATCCGCAGGATTTTGTGTTTTGATGTAGGGGTGAGGGAAGGAGAGTTATGTGAAACAATGCTAAATAATTTTAAAACAACTGAATTGTCTCAAGAACAGAGGATGTGCCATATTCATCTTTGGTTCTCTCTTGTCTCATAGTGAGCCTGGCACATTTGAGGTGCTCCAGAAACTTCTATGAAGTCATACTGTTCTCAAATTTATTTCTGACTTCCCTCTGCAGTAGCATTGTGAAGTAGGGGCACATCTGCTAATTACTTACTTGTGTGTTTCCTGGTAGGAATACCTGGTTCGGGGATCTAAAGTTAGGGGGTGATCAAAAGGTCATGCAATTAGGAAATTTTCCAGATTTTAAAAAAGATGACATGAGAAGAAGAGTCAGTCAGGCATTCAGATCGAATGGAATAGTGAAATGATGAACTTTGGGCAGATTCATTGCAAAGTGGCCACAACCATTCTATTCTTCTTCCTGTATCCACATTCCTTTAAATGTGACTTTGAAGTTCCTTCTGTCAAGGGTATAATCTGTTTCCCCACCCCTTCAATCTGGGCTGAGCTTGTGACTTATTTTCAGCAACAGAATGCAGCAACAGTGACTCTGTACATGTACACCTGTGCCTTGCACACTTCTGCTCTCTCTCAGAACTCTGCCCAGCCACCATGTGAACAAGTGTACACTGGCCTTGAAGATGGGAAACCCTGTGGAACAGAGACCAGCCATTCCAACTGAGGCCATTCTGGACCAGCCAATCAGCTGAGGTCTTTCTGGACCAGCTGACTATAGATACATGAGTGAGCTCCTGGAGACCAGACCACATCTACAACTCAGACATTTGTGAGTTAAGTAAATAATTGTTGCTTAAAGCCACTAGACTTTTGGGGTTATCTGTAGCAAAAGCTAAAAGTAGACTATCTTTGTAAAAGGGAAATGTAAGACACTCTGCCTTGGCTCCCTGTTTTGATGGAAATTGGTGATCCAGAAATTAGATTCCTGGTTGTCACACCACTAACACCACTCCCTACTGCATGCCACTCCATCCATCATCCACATGATGATAAGATTTACACAAAAGGATGCCAGCGGATACACAGGTCATATGCTGCAGGGGTGCCCAGGTATGGTTGCACCACTGCTGGAGGTAGGCGAAATTCACTGAGGGATGAATAAGACCTTATAGTTTTCAAGTAACCAGGGGCTGCTTGTTACTAAGCATTGCTACTTTGAGCCTTGGGACTCAAGCAAAACCTCCAAGGAAATGTGTGTGTTGTGTGTTTATTGGAAAAATAAAGCAAAAACACATGTACTTTTCTGTTTGTCTGAAATGTTTCATAATTTCAAACTTAATAATTAATCTGGTAAAAAGATACATTACAGTTTCTTGTATAACAACATTATTTTACTCCTCTCCCTTACACTGTTCCCAGGGGATTCTATATTAATATTGTTTTTTTCTGCTCACTACTATGTTAGGAAACAAAAGGTCAGCAACTCCATAGTTAATATATCCGTTTTATAGCTCTCTGTTTGTTCACTCATTCAACAAATGTATTAAGCATTTTCTTTTTTTTTTAAATATATTTTATTGATTTTTTACAGAGAGGAAGAGAGAGAGATAGAGTTAGAAACATCGATGAGAGAGAAACATCGATCAGCTGCCTCCTGCACACTCCCTACTGGGGATGTGCCCACAACCAAGGTACATGCCCTTGACCGGAATTGAACCTGGGACCTTTCAGTCCGCAGGCCGATGCTCTATCCACTGAGCCAAACCGGTTTCGGCAAGCATTTTCTATATACTAGGTATTTGGGGCAATAAGTATACAAATATTGAACAAAACAATGTCCCTTCTCTCAGAGCTTACACTCTAGTGGGGGAGAACAAAATACATATAAATATGTAATAATGCCAGGAGTGATGTGTACTGTAAAGTAAAATACAGCATGGCCAGGGAATAGAAATGCTTTGAGGAGGCTTTTTAGATGGGATGGTCCATGAAAGTCTTATTGATGAAAGAGCATTTGAGCAGAGCCTGAATGAAGGAACTCTGAGAGCCAGAGTGCTGTCGTGTAATCATTGCTTTCCTTGTCTAAGTCTTTTTGTTGTTGTGACATCTTGAAGGTAGGAACCACGTCTTATTCATCTCAGGATCTTCAAGCCCAGTAAAGTGCCAAGCACTCAGTAGATCTCACTGGATGGATGGGTGGGTGGATGGGTAGATGGATGAGAGGATGGGTGAGTGGATGGATGGATACATGGGTGGATTGAACTAATAGGTTGATAGATGAATGGGTAGATGAATGGGTTGATAAATGAATGGATGTGTAGATGGGCTGGTAGATGAATTCCTCCTCAGGGCTCTCTGAATGATGGGAACTCAATAAATGCTGACTGGACCACCAGGGAAGTTTAATACCACATTTTGCCCCCACCTCTACCACCAGCCCTCTCATAGTCTTAGCCTGCTATATTTTCCTTGTGTTCCACAGCAACAATAGCCTCTGACATATCAGATAATTGACCTACTATTTTGTTTATTGCTTATCTGTCTCCTATCACTGGAATGTAAGCTCCACCAGGGCAGGGATCTTTGTCTGTTTTGCTCATTGTCAGAACCCAAGGACCTGATATAGTGCTTGGAACACAGCAAGAGCTCAAAACAGAATGTGTTGAATGTCTGAATGTGACCCTGTCCATCTCGGTTTTTCTGGAGCCTGACCTAACATGTGTTCTGGGTCCCTTTCCCATCAGGCTGCTTCTGTAAGATGGCTGTTATAGGATGACCCATCAGTCAGTTCTTCTATCCAGAGATTGTAGGTTCACCAAAGAGAAGTTAAGACAGGCCCCATGAGTAATTTATATTTAAAAACTTATAATATTTTTGGCAATCTAAAATCTGAGCAAGCTAAATATACAGAGAAAATATAAATCAGAAATAGAATACCTAAAAAATACAGCATACTTCTGCTTTATAAACAAAAGCTAAATAGTTTATTATCTATGAACCAATAACATGAATTAAAGAGTCAGATGGAAAAATTACAAAATTTATTCAAACTATTATTTGTAGATCTCTTTCCTTTGCCCATGTGTCAGTCATGTGGGAATGTACCATGGTCTGTCAATCAACAGCCCCCTGCCCCTAGAACCCTGTCATGAACTCCACCTGTCACTCTCTTTACAGGATTGACAGGTTCCTTGGTTCTCATCACTTATGCTCCGATGGCTTTGTAACCTAGTTAAGGTTTCATTATCATAACTAGGCTAAAGCTCTTCTTTTTCAGACAAAATCAGCCTTCCACCCAGAGTAAACGACACGTTCCCTGAAATTACCCCTTTTCTTCACCGGTCTATTTCAAACTCTCCTATTCTGATTTCTTTGTAACCTAGTTAAGGTTTCATTAGCTTAACAAGGCTGGAGATATTCTTGCTTGTTAAAATTTGCTTTTAACTTGAAATTATCCACACTTTTTCTGAAATGGATGCAGTTTTCTCACAGTCTAAATTAGATTAAGTAATTTTGGGCTGCTTTCTCCCTAAATTACAATTCTCTTCCAGAAACCAGTCTTTCTTCTAACACGTGACTCCTCAGTCAGGTTGTGATTCCTTCACAGCCTTGCCCAGCACCCTCTAAACTAGAGTCTAAAGAACCACAGGTACACTGCAGTGAGGTAGGTGTTAAGTGCAATAGATTACCTACCTTCTTCAGGTGGGATTTTAGAAAACCTAGACAGTCTGAGTTTTATCACAGAAGGAGCTTTGGCTCATTGATTATGTTATCTTATACATATAGTAAAACAGAATAACTGAAAAATTTAGAAACAAATAAACAACAACAACAAGAAAAAAAAACACCCACTGTGGCAAAAGCCAAGACTTTAGCTAAGACAAAAAAAAAAAAAAAGAAAAGGGAAGAAAAGAAAAGAAAAGACAAGACACCTGGCTAATAAAAATCTCAGGAGGAAGCAACAGAATATGTAGCTTGTTGCTAAATGTGGCAAGAATTCGTAAAATTCTTTTCTCCTCCAACTAAGCGTGAATGTTGTTTTTAAAAGTTCTGTGGTAATTAGATGCGGACCTTTGGAAATTAAATTTTGAAAGGTTTCGTGACAGAGGCTGTTTGTGAAATCATCTTTCCTAGGCAACTACTGCGACAAAACAAGATCGCTGGGGTAGTTTGTCCCAGGGTTGCGTTCTTTATACACAGGATTCACTGTTGGCAGGGGTGGTGCAGCAAGGGAGCGGGCAGTCAGGAAGGGATGAGGACAGGTGGGCAGACATGGGGCAGGGAGAGAAGGTAGAGGAGAGAATGAGAGGTGGGGAGTAAGAGAGACAGGACACATTGACCTGGTACATGTACCCAGACTACATGCAAAGAGCAGAGACCGGTGAGCCAGGTGAGGACCATGAACCTGCTGGCCCCTGAGGTATCCCGTTACCATGGCTCTCACACAGGAGCCTCTTGCTGCATGGAGCGTGATGCCGGTCCTTAATGATAAGTATTTTTGCACAAGTGGTTCCTCAACACCAACCAAGTGTGTCATCTGCTGTTTCACTAACAAACAGTGGTCTCTTCCCACGAGGAAGGAAAATCAGACTCTACTGGGTCGCCTGAGAAACTGCATGCTGATCTCCAACATGACAACCTGAAGGGATTGCCAAGGGAGTTCCCCATCTTACCCCCTACTTTAGAATCTACACAGTCTCATGACTCTCCTCCATACTATGTTTATTTCTTTTAACGTTTTAAAAAATTATTCCCCCTGTTTTTAAATTTTTTGTTGATTTTAGAGAGAGGACGGGAGAGAGAAAAAGAAATGTCAATTTTCTGCTTCGTTTATTTATGCATTCTTTGGTTAATTCTTACATGTGCCCTCACCGGGGACCGCCTATCGGGACAATGTTCTAACCAAATGAGCTACCTGGCTAGGGCCATACTATGTTTAAATTGCATGGAACACCTAAGTAGAACTGATTTACCCAAGAACTGTTGAAAATGATGCCAAATTATACCTAGGTCTTAATTTTTTAGTATTTCTCTACCTGGTTTTCTAAAGCATGATTTACTGTTTTCCACATCATCTATTTTGGTGTTGAGTTACTTTTCACTAAAATAAATAAATGAATAACAATTTCATAGGTAGGAGCTGGACCACATGCCACAAAACAAAGTGAGTTTCTTATCTGCCACCCCCTGGTGGCAGGAGACCCAAATTGCAGGTCTCAGTTGGTTAACTCTCTTAAAGTTAAAAGTGCCCATCAAAGGTTGAAAATGGTGGCTAATATAAAACAATCAATAAGCATATCTTACATAATCATTTATAGTTTGATTTAGTAATTAATTAAACTGAATCTCTTCAACAGTTGTCTTTTTTTTTTGCAAGATGAATATTAAGTTCCTGGCCACATTAGGTCTCCTTCTGCATTTTCTATGAAACACTAACCATACACCAAACCACACCTAGTAAGGAAATGACAAAATCACCTAGTACTTGAATATAAAAGGATAACATGACCCTAAGGTACACACCACAGCTTATTCTGAGATAACTGTCATTCACTGAGGCAGTGTCATATTCACTATATCTTGGCAAGAAAAGAGACCAACAACTATGATACTGAGGATAGAAAACAAAACTAAGGTGAAAGGCAACATCCTACCTCTCCAGAATCTCTCCAAAAAGTCTTTACTTTCAATCCCAAATCATTGATATTTTGGTTTAAAGATTCTGTTACGGAATTATCAACTTGCTCTCTAAATATATTTGTAAATGTGGGAATTCTGATAAATAACCTATAGTAATCCAGGTACTATTGATAATGAATTTGTGGCAGCTTGACCAAATAGGTTGAAAAGTAGCTGCCTTCTACCTATAAATGGAAAATGGTGGTGAGAGGGGATCCAAAGCAAAGTACTAAGAGAAATGAGAGTGCAGCTATAACCTTTTACTTCAGGACGTAATTTGTTTCTAAAATATTTTTCATAACACATTTGTATGCAATGTGCTAATAATGACTAGCTTTAATCTCTTCATAAAAGTAGAGCCTATTTCTCTACAAGATTTTGTTAGCCATTAGTTCAAGCTCATTAATCAACGACTGAGTCATAATCAGAGATGTGGTAGGGCCCTCGTCCACCTTTGTCATTTTACAACCAAGACCTCTGGAGACTTTGATGACTTGCTCTAGGTCTCAGAGCCAGCTACTGTTCAAAGGCAGGTCTTCTGATTACCAAAGTTCTGAAATCTTTACCTCCTCTGGTGGTTTTCAAATCAGTCTGTGACTCTCTAGGGGCCGAGAGGGTGGGGTGCTGAGCATTCCAGGTCCATCTTTATCAGTTTTATACATTGGCCTTCCTTCTCTAAGAGTTGCTTGACTTTTTTAAAAATATATTTTATTGATTTCAGATAGGGAGAGGAAAAGAGAGAGAGAGAAACATCAATGATGAGAGCGAATCATTGATCAGCTGCCTCCTGCACAACCCCTACTGGGGATAGAGCCCGCTACCCGGGCATGTGCCCTTGACTGGAATTGAACCCGGAACCCTTCAGTCCAGAGGCAGATGCTCTATCCACTGAGCCAAACCAGCTAGGGCAAGAGTTGCTTGACTTTTAAAAAAAAGCAATCCATGGCTTTAAAAAGTTTTCTAATCACATTAAAAATTTGTCGAAGTAATGTACAAATTTCTAAAATATGCTAGGGACTTAACGCCATTCTCAATTATAGAGTTAAATTCATTGTAAGTTTAATCCCTTAAAACACCATCTGAAATTTAGTGACTAAAGGGCCATGGAACCAGGGGCTCAGAAATCAGGACTTGTACCTCCAACTCTGTGACGACAGGTGAGTTACTTAACCCTCAGTGGCCTGGTCTGTGAAATGGAATTCATAAAACTTCACAGCACACAATATTATCTGAGATAACCCATGTTCAATGCTGCTGCTGATATGGTCTATTAGGTGATGCCAACTACATATTAACACCAGAGAAGAGAACTTTAGGTCAGCACACAGTGAGGAGCCAGTATGCTCTGTATTTTCACATTTATATTCAAACTATATTGTCCTCTGAAGTATGAATATGTAGTTGTACTTTGCTTCCAAGGAGGTTTGGGAATCACAGGCCAAGATCATGGACACTCTGTGTGTGACAGGAGCCCAGGAGCTTGGGCAGCCAGCCCCGCAGTTGTCTCTAAGGAACAAGCAGGAGCACCGAGGCTGAAAGAAGCTTTCCCACCACAGCTGCGCCTGCATCAAGCCGGATTCTGAGCTGGGCAGCTGCGGGAAGGTCAGCAGCCTGGGCACCAATCTGGCCTTAGATTCTGTGGTTGCAAATGAGTCCAACAACAGGCCAGAGCCGAACTTGGGGAGTGCCAACCAAGCCTCTCTGAGGAGCCATCTGGCTTTGGAAACTCATAGTCAGAATCCAAGGACCAGTCTGAGATCACAGAGATGTCTCGTTTCATTTGGTCAGTTCAGATGTATGCATATTTACTGTGTGTGGTCTTGTCTGATGCAATGCAAGGGGTCAGTGGGACTGGAATGAATCAGACTCCCTAAGGAGGTCCAGTGATGTTAGTAAAGTGTTGGCAGTGGTTCTCAAAGTGTGGCCCCTGGGCCAGCAGCATCAGCATCACCTGGGAACTCTTTAGAGACACACATTGCATGGGCCCAGCAATCCATGGCAATTGTTGTTTTTAAATTTATTAATTATTTTTAGGTTTATTGGAGTGACGTTGGTTAATAAGATTATATAGATTCAAGTGCACATGATCTGTATGTTGCATTGTGTGCCCACCACCCAAAGTGAAATCATCTTCTATCACCATATATTTGACCCTTTTCCCTTTACTACCCTTCCATCCCCTTCCCTCAGGTAACCACCATACTGTTGTCTGTGCTTATGAGGTTTGTCTTGTTTGTTCACTTGTTGCTTTTAGTTTTATATCCCACATATGAGTGAAATCATATGGTTCTTGACTTTTTCTGTCTGACTTATTCCACTTAGCATGATATTCTCAAGGTCCACCCATGTTCCAACAAGCCTTCTAGGTGATTCTGGTGCAGCCAAAGTTTGAGAACCAGTGGTATAGGGTGTGTTGGAGGGGAGTAGCTAGATGTGAGCAATGACAGACAAAATGACAACAGGAAGTTGGCATTCCATTGGGAGAGAGAGTGTACATAACAAAACCCCATGGCACGAAGAACCTACCAAGGTGGGCAGAAGAATCAATCAAACTGAGAGAAACTGGAGACGGTGCAACATGAGATCCAGCAAAGAGTTCCCACACCTTGCTGGCTGCAGAAATTCAAATAGGGAAGAAAAAAAAACACACCCAAGAGACAGAAAGATTGGGTCATCCAGATGTGAGAAGAGTTTTGCTTAAAGAGGATACTGATGTGTTCTGCTCTCTGTCCAAAAGAGGAAAATTGGCTTAAACGAGATTCCTTACGAACCAAGGGGCTAAGCCACCAGCTAAATGAGCACCATCCAGGAGGTTGTCAAGGGGACCTGGGCTGGAAGCGAAGCTTTATCTTACGGATGACATGAGCATTTACAAAATAAACAGATTCATTGGGTCCTTCCAAGAGATTCTCATTCAGAAGGTCTGAGAAGGGGCTCCTCAAATGTGAATTATTTTGAATATACATTTTTTAATAAAGGACGCCACCCATTTTGCCTTAGGTGGTCCTCCGATGACAGTTGGAGAAATACTGGCTTGATGATTCACTCATCCAATAGCAGGAAAGTCAAAACCAATGACACCAAAAAAATCTATTATTCCTCTTTTATTCAACTATTGTTTGTTTTTAAGTCATGTTTTTGATGCAACTCATACATTTCTACTAGAAGACATTGGAAAAGTCAAGACTAATTTCTGAAGTGCCAAAAAGTCACCAGAACCCAAAATGTAGGAAATTTCCCAGATTGTGGTAGAATGGGGCAGAACAAAAGCATTGGAAGATTTCTGGAGCTTCTCAGGACAGGAGCTTTGCAATTATATATGTGACTGAAAGAATTAATCACTGAATCACTAGGTATGAGAGTTGTCATTGTGCCCGCCTCTTGGTCCCTGCATGCAGCCACTCCTTGCCGTCTATAGATGAAAACAGCCGGGTCAGAAGGCAGCCAGGCCACTGGTAAGAAAGACCTTCCTTACAGTGCGCAGAATTAGTCTCATTTCCTTCCTTAGAGACAAATGACAGATTTGCATGCCACCTCCAGACTCTGGGGAGGCTCTTTTCTTTTGGAGGAGAAGAGAAGTGATGAGCAATTAAAGAGAAAATTCTAAATTGGATTATGCAGTTAAAACAAATGACAAAACAGAAGGCAAAACCGTGTCCCTTCTCCTTCTGCATAGTGCCCGCCCCACACCTGTGGTCTTTCTAACCACAACATTTAATAAGTTAATGTAGCAAAATGGGAAGAAAGGAAGGGAAAACATCTACTTTATTTTGTTTTTTTAAGCCTTAGATGTCATCTTATTCCTTCATTTTTGTGGCCTTTTGTCTCTGCCAGTTTCCATAGCAACAACAACCAGCAAGCGATTTGCCTCCCTCTCTCCAGCTTGTGCACTGAGAACTCCAAACAGGGTCAAACCCAGCCCTCGGTGGAGGAAGAAAGTAGAAGATTCGTTTCCTTCTCATCGATGTTGACGTGTGAATTTGTTGTGAAGGTGCGTATTTGTTTCTGAGTGTTGACCTCACTCAATATCTTTTGGCTGCAAGTGATTTTTTAGAGCTTGTCTTTCTTTCCAATTTGGGGGATGGGAACAGCGAGTTTCATTTTTAGCTACATATTGCAGAACATACAGATACATAATTCGGATAATATTGAAAAACTGAGGGGCATCAAATGATCTTGCAAAACTGATAGCATGTGGTATCCAATGACCCACCAATCTATTAACTAGAGTTTCAGGTCAGGGCATGATAATCGCTTTTACTTTCTAACTTAAGTGTTTTTCGGTTGCAATGCTCCCTGCGGGTTTTGTGTTTTCCTTAGATATTTTTCTGAAGTGAAGATTGTGCCACCAACAGGTGGTGGTATGGCTGCAGTTAGGGTCCTCTAAGAAGCACACAACTTTCTATGAGTTTTAATTGACTGAAATAAGCATGATTTCACTCCCTTTAAAAAAACAACAACATACATCTTTAAAAAACCTCCACAAAAACATACATCCTTATTTACATGTTATCGCTAATAGCTCTACTAGTATACCAAATTATAAGAAGAAGAATTACAGATGAAATTTCTAAAGAAAGTGTGTAAAAGCAATAAGTAATTCAGAAGAAACTGGTACCTGTATCAGTTCCCTATCACTGCTATAACAAATTACCACACATTTAGTGGCTTAAAACAACACACATTTACTGGCTTACAGTTGTGAGGGTCATAGGTCCAAAATGGGTTTCACTGGGCTGAAAGCAAGGTTTTAGCAAGGCTGTACCCCCTCCAGGGGCTTTGGAAACAAATCTGTTCCCCTGCCTTTTCCAGCTTCTAAGAGCTGCCTGCATTCCTTGACTCATGGCCTCTTCCTCCAACATCCAAGTTAACAGCCCAGCATCTTCAAATATCTCTGGCTCTGCTCCTCCTGCCTACCTCATATAAGAACCCTTGTGTTTCTATTGGGCCCACTGGGATAATCTTCCCTCTGAAGGCCCTTAATTTAATCACACCTGTAAAGCACCTTTGGCTATGGGAAATAACAGGCAAGTTCCAGAGATTAAGACATGGACAACTTCGGGGGCCATTAGTCTGTCTACCCCAGTACTGCTTTTATGAAATCAGGCCTAATAACCACCCCATTTTAGTTTGATCCTGGTCTTCCTCAACCTTTTGCAACTTGCCTTGAATCCTACTGTGCAATCGAATGTTCACCTCATGGACCTCAAGCCACTCAGGGACAGTCTGAGTGCACCAGGTTCTGCCTGCTTCTGTCTTTCCGCCTACATTCCTTCCACGCAGCCCATTGTTCTCCTCCCCCACCCCCATACCTGCAGCATCCAGGACCTCCAGTGAGATGTGGTGAGTTGGGGAGAATTTGCTTTAATGTTCAAATTTTCTTCCTTGGAGCACAGGAATGCCCCTGCTTTTCTATTCAATTTTATATTTTCAACTTTATGAACTCATTTTTTTAAAATCTCCTTTTCACTAGATCTGCTGCTGAGTACAGTCTTGGTTTCTGACCTCCTACTTGGCCTGACTTCAGAACTCTGTCCTTCCTGCAGCGGGTTGCTTGAGCCACGACTAACCCCAGCCCCTCCCCCTGCCGGCTCTGGATGCCCCATTGCTGCACCCTGTCCTGCAGCACACTGCCTAGCCTCCCAACCCGGCCACTAAGTTCAACCAGAGACGGCTGCCTTTTCCATCCCAGCTGTGCGAGGCTGCCACTGCTGAAATGATCATCCCAGGCTTTGGAGTCCTTCCCTTGGAAGGTCTCCTCTCCACCTCCAGTGAGAAGAGCCCAAGAGAAGGACGGTGGCCCATGGGGGTTGCTACCGCCTTCTCCAACCTGAGTAGGAAGTAATGGGCCCACCCAGGGTTTTACAATGCACATCTACATTTTAAAACCTTAACCCCCGACCCCCGACCCCCACATCTTCTTTCCCTGACACCTGCCATGGAAGTCCCTACATTTTTTCTGAAATAACTATTTACATTTTAATAGACAGCTACAGTTTCCTATCATTGAGATAACTCCTCAATGCAGAATTATTTGTGATGGGTGAGAAGAGTACCCAAAGCAAATGTGCTCCCCAAAACCTGTTTGCTAAAGTGTAAAATCCAAGGACCTATACACAGGCGCACCTCGGGGATTTTGTGGGTTCCCTTTCAGACCACCGCAATAAAGCGAGCAGCTCAATCAAACAAGTTGTAATCTTTTTGCTGGTGGAGGGTCTTGCCTTAAATTTGGAGAAAAAAAAAATAAAAAAAAATAAAAACACACACACACAACATCTGTGAAGTGCAATAAAGCAAGCACAGTGAGTTACGACTATAATGTGACATCATATGTGGACATGTCACTGACAGCCAGGATTGGATTTGACAGTTTTGAGAGGTAGAATGCATTGGGTCAGGCCCTGTCACCCTCTACACACACCACAAGGCTGGTATCTGGCTGGAGTGAGAGTTCAGTCACTGCCCTCCCTAAAACTCCATATGTCTGGAATGTCACAAACACATACACAGGCCTCATGGGCAATAGGGCGCTGGCATCTGCAATCACTGACAAGGAATGTCTCCCTCTTTCTTTTGTTCTAAACTATATAAGAAAACAGACATTACCCCTGCCTGCCTTTCTTCAATTGTTGCCCAATGTCAAATAGAGGGCAGCGCAGTGGGGTTCCAGTGTTTTCATTATTAACGATCTTAATGAGAGGTTTCTGGCCAGAATGAGAGTGCCCTCCAACCTGAGCCCCAAAGATTACTTTTATGTTTCTTTGGTTTCCAGGGAAGAAAATAAAGTTGAGAGTGAATAAAAGGAAAGGTTAAGAGAAAGCTCAATTAGATAATTGACTCATTTACAGCATTTATCTACTGATTATAATCACTTTTAAACAAAATAAGGTTATTAGTGAAGTTTTAACTGCATCATGACCAAAACTACTTCCCTTCCCCTTTATTACTCTAATTTCTATGACAGAATTTGAAAACAACTTTGCTTTTAAACACACTAAAACAGCTTGTGGTGTCTGCTGCAGGTCTCTTGAATATTTTCTACATCTGGTGTTTGCAAGGGACTTAAAGTCTTCAATGAAGCCACCATTGCCTCCTCATTGTCAAAATGACAAAGTCCACACTGATATGTGTAGAAACACATATACCCACAGATGCACAGATACAAAAGTGCACGCGTAAATAACCTGAAAGATGCCAAAAGTATAGACAGAACCGAGGTTCCATCAGCACTTACTAACTCCATGACCATGGGCAAATTACTAAACAGCTCTGAGACTTAGATTTGTCATGTATCATCGGGGTAGTCATATTGAAAATGAGGCGGCTGATATTTAAATGCATCCTAAAGTTTTTATGAGAATTAAGCGAGTAGATAAAGGCAAAGCACGTACAACAGTGCTTGGCACGTAAGTCCAATAAGAAAGAGTTCCTTGTTGCTGATTTTAGTGATGGTGAAGGTGGAAGTGGTGGTGATGGTGGTGGTAGAAGCAACGATAGTAAGAATTTCAGAGTATGTAGTTCACTGAGCAACAGTGCCCAAGGCCACACAGTGAGTAGTGGTGGGCCCAGGTTTCTGTCATTCAACACATTCTTCTCCTGGCCAGTCTCTCTGAAACTCAGCAGTTCCCAATACCTCATCCTTCAGTGAACCCAGCAGGATGGGATTCAGATTCCCAGTTTTTAATAGATGAGGAAACTGAGGAATACAGCCAGGAGGCTGGGGACCTAGGAGTAGAATGTAGGTTGTGAGTGGGTGGTAGTGGGTGGTGGTGGTGGTGGAATGGTGGTGGTGATAGTTGTAGTGATAATGATGGTGATGGTGGTAGTGCTGGCGGTGATAATGGTAGTGGTATTGGTGGTGATAGTAATGGTGATGATGATGGTGATGGTGGTAATGATGATGGTGGTGGTAATGATGATGGTGGTGGTGGTGATGATGCCAGTGATACTGTGGTGATGGTGGTACCAGGATACAGACAGCAGCTGAGGTGGCTGAAAAGACAGTGAGGATGAGGTCGACGAGTAAATGTAGTAGCATAGGCCCCAGTGAGGACTACATGCTTCCAGTTGGTTAGGTAACAGCAACTCTCCAAGTCCGCCTGTAGCAAGTGATGATTACTACTCTTTTTCAGTTGAGAAGACCATCAAACATTTTAAATTACAATTGTCAGTGGTGAGATGGTGTTTCATCTTGTGAAATGATCTAAAGCTGCAAAGCACAAAGCCTTCTCTAAACAGCAGAGCAGTGGCTCCCTGCAGAGAATAAAACCTCAAGCACAGAGTGGGGGCTCACTTTTCCCAGAGATACTGGGAGGAAAGCTAGCAAGTTCCCCCAGATTTAAGAAGAAAGAACAGGCCTCAGAAGCATCTGGGTTCACACATGCACACACGCACCACCTTTCAGTCCTTTCTCTAACAGATGACTCAGACGGCTCCCCTGAAATACAAAACTGGCCTGACAGAGCCACCGTTTGTCTCTGCTTTGGACACGTCTGTAATGCAGACCAGTTCCCATCATGCCGTGCTAATGGGAAAGAGATGAGACAATGAGAAGTTAAAAGGGGGGAAATAGCAATCCCACGCCATACACTGTAGTACAACTGCGTTCATGGGCTTCTCTCACTCGACAGAAGTTACAAATGAGCAGCGAAACATCTATCTGTGGGTTCCTTTCTCCTGTTCTTCCATAACCACTGAAGGTGCAAATGAACCACAAATCTGCAGAATGCCAGGCAGCAGAAAAAAAGAGAGTTATGGCAGCCCACGAATCTGCCTCAGATGTGCCAGGCCCCACAAATATGCTATGATCACTGGTGAGAAGAATGTAGAAGAGAGGGAAGGTGGGGGAGGGTAGGAACTGCCAGGCACAGCGTGCCGGAGGCTGGGACTAGAGGGAGAAGGATCAGAAGCATCATTTTACCTGTGGACCTGCTTTTGACTTTTCATCTTGACCACCTGTCCCTTTGTTTCCAGTTGCTCCTTCTGTCCTACAGCCCAGCTGGCAGGAGTTTTCAAATGACAGGAGACACCTGGACTTCAGGTGCATTCCTCAGCATATGAGATCAACAGGACTTTCTGAAAGCTCCAAGCATAGCCCTTTTCCCACCCACCCTCTGCTCTAGCTCTGGGAACCTTCACAGGATAACTAAATCAAGACAAAGAAGGAAGAAGCCATTCATTCATTCATTCATTCATTCAATCAGTCAACAAGTATTTATTGAGCACCTACTATGTGCCAGTAAATGTTCCAAGAACTAGGAATCCTATATAATAAAAAGCTAATATGCAAATCGAACGGCGGAACAACAGGTCTCTCTGACGCACACTGACCACCCACCAGGGGGCAGTCACTCAATGCAGGAGCTGCCCCCTGGTGGTCAGTGTGCTCAGCCAGAAGCTGGGCTCATGACTGACAAGTGCAGCAGCGGTGGTGGAAGCCTCTCCCACCTCTGGGGCAGCACTAAGGAGTGAGCAGCGAGCAGTTAGGAGCAAATGGCAAGTGGTTAGGAGCGCCTAACGCCAAGTACCAAGCCCAACTCGGGCTCCTCCCTGGCTGCCTGCTGCTTCGCACACTGCTACATCCCCCAAGGGGTCCCAGATTGTGAGAGGGCACAGTCCAGGCTGAGGGACCCCCAATTGGTGCACAAATCTGTGCACTGGGCCTCTAGTACTGCCATGAACAAGACAGAGAGACAGAGAGAGTACACAGACCGAGCCAGTTTTACGCTGTGACTATAGAGTATTGGCCTGCGGACTGAAGGGTCTCAGGTTAGATTCCAGTCAAAGGCATGTATCTTGGTTGCAGGCTCAATCCCCGGCCCTGGTAGAGGCACATGCGGGAGGCAACCAATCGATGTGTCCCTCTCACATCAATGTTTCTCTCTCTTTGTCTCTCCTCCTCCCTTCTACTCTCTCTAAAAATTAATGGAAAAAATATACTTGCATCAGGATAACAACAAAAAAGAAGAGAGAGACCACAACAAGGACACTTTAGCTAGCAGGAATTCTAGGAAGGCCAGGCATTTGGGCAGTCCTCTCAGCTGTCACCCTTGGTCCTGCCTTAGGGTGCCGGTGCAGTTGTGCAAAACCAAAACCATGAGGAAAGATGTCCTGGTCACGCCTGTCCCCACCTCCCATTTCTGTTCTCAAGTGGCTGAGGCCACTTTCAGCATCCTCAGGGCAGAGCCAGACACGGAGGGAGGAGAGAGGACAGTTATGGACCCTGGCAGGTGCGGGGGTTAGTGGAGATAAGTAAGAACCCCGTGCCCTCTCAGCATTGTCCCCTCCTCCACCTCCCAACAGCGCCACCTGCAGCTCCAGCTGGATCAGACTCTGGGCCTCCTGACATCGATTTCCCTCTCCTTTCTCCTGGCTGCCCCTCCTGAGCAGTGGTGCTGATATGACTCCTATCAGAATTGCCGAGGCTGCACTAACCAAGCAGTTCATGTCATTGTCTGCTATTGATTCAGCAGCCCTGGGAGAAACGGCCACTCCTCGCTCCTCAGCTCCTCACCGGAGGCAGAGAAAAAGCTGAAACGAAAGAGCCTCCAGACGGTTTGCGTTCCCACCCCTCCCAGGACCTGCCCTGGATTGAGAACCATTTTCCAAATCTTTACCAGCTGCCTGGCAGCTTGCCACAGATCAATAAGTCTTCAGAGTTCCAACTTGCAAAAATATTTACTGTACATAATTTAATAGAACCCTCTCCTGGATAAGGAGCTGACACTTTTAATTACCGGGATCAAGTGCTCTCCTTCTATAGGACACGGCATACATGTGGCTCAGAATGCCAACTAAATGCATTTCCCAGGGCTCTTCACCATTGGTTTGCAAAGAGAAGGGCTCGTGGGATGGTGACCTCCATGGGGGGGGGGGGGGTAGCTGGGGGCAAAAGTAGCCATAGACATAACTACTAGGGATTTTTTTCCTAGTGGGAATTTCAAAATTCCCCTTTCTTCCCTGCTGCTTTCTTCTCTACTCCTTTCAATAGCTCTTCACACAGTTAAATAGAAAAATCTTTCTCCCATTTCCAAGGAGCTGGTTGTGCATCTTCTTTAGGATTTGGTCTCCAGGTATTCATGTTCCTCAAGTCCCAGAGGGCACACAGCTGCCAGTCTATGATCCAAAACTGACCGCAGCAACAACTACAATGATAATGATAGCTAGCACGGGGCCCTGGGAGGAGTCCACCCTCCATCCAGCACAGTGGATGGACCCAGCCTCTGTCCGGCTCTGGCCCAATGTGGTCAGGAGCCCCATCGGGAATGTGGGCATCTCTCTCAAATGCTAATTAACTTCCTTTGGCATCTCAGACAAAAGCAATCCCCTGGCAATCATATTTTGCATAGCACCTAAAATTTGTGGGTGTCTGATAAATATTCAGCTCCTAACAACTTGCTAATGATTATGTGGATGCATTTGTTTTCATAGGCGGAAAATCCAAATAAGGCGTTGCTGAGCATGTTGAGAAGGATGAACTCAGAGGAGCGCTGCCTGGCTGTGATAAGGAACTGGTGCTGGGGAGGCTCAGAGGGTGGAAAATAAAAACTTCATATCTACACAATCATAAGTGGTCTCAAACTGGCTAAGGCCACCAACTAATATGCAACTGGGCCATATGAATGTTCACGTCCAAGAGCATTTTCTGCACCACAGAATTTTAGAGCTGAGCATCCACCAGAGAAGCCACTGGAACCTGAAGAGAAAGTAAGTGTCAATTCTGGGCCATCCCGCAGGACTGCTGACTCTCTAGGAACAGTGGAGGGGCCAGGTAGAGAGGACATGGTGGTAAGGAAATGTGGGAATGTCGTTAAAATGCTTGACTCGAAATGGATGGGGACACTTCTTCAGCTGAGTGCTCTTTGGTGCTTCCCAAGGGGACCCCTGCAACCTACTTAAACGGGGGTGGGGGGTGGGGAGGTGGGGGAAGGAATGAGCAACAGAGCACCAAATATATCAGTTCCCAAAATGATGAATGAAGCACTAGGGCTGATTAGAATGGAATTTAATTCACAACTCACTACAAGGTGAAGAAGCATTAGAGAATCCCAACACATTTTGCATATACCAGGTGAGATGGGCAATGGCTACCTTTCTATGGGGAATAATGGAATTGCAGGCAGGAGACAAATTAATATGCATTTCACACCTCTGTTTCTCTGGGCACACTCAACTGTCCACCCTCCTCCTCCACATACACGTATGCTGCTTTCTGTAATTTGAAAAGAATGTCTAGAAAAAAATGCTTGAAAACCTTCATGGACATTCACATGACAGGCATGTGAGTCTTTAAATTGAGGATACCTCCCTGAGAAGAGTTGGAGGGGGGTAGGAGGGAGGGAGCTCATGTGCAGAGATGGAAGAGAAGAAATACAACAGGGAAGAAATAACAAGTTACCAAAGGTCATGATAGTCACACTGATCGCTGGTCTGAGTGAACAGAACATGTTAACGGAATGTGTGTGTTGATACGTGTGTGTATCAGTGTATGTGTGAACCATATGATAGTCACAGCAGCTGGATGAGAGTGCTGGGCCTACAGGGAACTTTATTTCTTTTTGTTTATGGGTATAATCTAATTTTTGACAATGTAATGTAGTATTTGGGCACTTGAAAGAATGGGAGTTTTAAAACATTTGGGATGTGAATCTAGATAAAGGGAACCATATATATATATATATTCTATAATAATAAAAGCAAAATATGCTAATTAGACCAGATGTCCTTACAGACGACCTTCTAGGCAAAGCCGGGGCTGCGAGGGAAGCCCAGGTCCTGGGTGCCAGGTGCCAGAGGGAAGCTGGTGCCGGCAGCCAGGGGAAGGAAGGCCTACTCTTGCACAAATTTCGTGCATCGGGCCTCTAGTATATACATAGTATAGGTGTACCAGTTAATAATGCCGATTTTTTCAATAGATGGAGTTACACATATGTTGATATATATGCAATTTGATATGTATGCTATTTTGTTGTATTGACAACAAGCTTCACAACTTCATATGTCAAATTTTCTGAAGGTGTTAATATCATAGATATTTTTATGCTGAAAAATGTCAAATTTCGTGACAAAAAAAAGAGCATTTGCTGGAAGTTTTATTTATTTTTTAATTTCTTTATTGATAAAGGTATTACATATGTGTCCTTATCCCCCCAATACTCCCCTAGTCTCCCCCATTCATGCCCTCACCCCCCAGTTGTCTGTGTCCATTGGTTAGGCTTATATGCATGCATACAAGTCCTTTGGTTGATCTCTCCTCCTTACCTCCACCCTCCCCTACCTTCCCTCTGAGGTTTGATGGTCTGATCGATGCTTCTCTGTCTCTGGATCTATTTTTGTTCATCAGTTTATGTTCATTATATTCCATAAATGAGTGAGATCATGTGATATTTATCTTTCTCTGACTGGCTGATTTCACTTAGCATAATGCTCTCCAGTTCCATCCATTCTGTTGCAAATGGTAAGAACTCCTTTTTTACTGCAGCGTAGTATTCCATTGTGTAGATGTGCCCAGTTTTCTAATCCACTCATCTGCTGACTGGCACTTAGGCTGTTTCCAAATCTTAGCTATGGTGAATTGTGCTGCTATGAACATAGGGGTGCATATATCCTTTCTGATTGGTGATTCTAGTTTCTTGGGATATATTCCTAGAAGTGGGATGACTGGGTCAAATGGGAGTTCCATTTTTACTTTTTGAGGAAACTTCATACTGTTCCCTACAGTGGCTGCACCAGTCTGCATTCCCAGCAGCAGTGCATGAGGGTTTCTTTTTCTCTGAATCCTCTCCCACACTTGTCGTTTGTTGATTTGTTGATGACAGCCATTCTGACAGGTGTGAGATGGTACCGCATTGTCATTTGATTTGCATCTCTCAGATGATTAGTGACTTTGAGCATGTTTTCATATGTCTCTTGGCCTTCCTTCTGTCTTCTTTTGAAAAGTATCTATTTAGGTCCATTGCCCATTTTTTGATTGGGTTGTTTATCTTCCTTCTGTTAAGTTGTATGAGTTCCCTGTAAATGTTGGAGATTAAACCCTTATCGGAGATAACATTGGCAAATATGTTCTCCCATGCAGTGGGCTTTCTTGTTGTTTTGCTGATGGTTTCTTTTGCTGTACAGAAGCTTTTTATTTTGATGTAGTCCCATTTGTTCATTTTCTCTTTAATTTCCATTGCCCTAGGAGCAGTAGCAGTAAAGAAATTGCTTCGACATATTTCTGAGATTTTGCTGCCTGTGGATTCCTCTAGTATTTTTATGGTTTCCCAGCTTATGTTTAAGTCCTTTATCCATTTTGAGTTTATTTTTGTGTATGATGTAAGTTGGTGGTCTAGTTTCATTTTTTTGCATGTATCTGTCCAATTTTCCCAACACCATTTATTGAAGAGACTGTCTTGACTCCATTGTATGTTCATGACTCCTTTGTCAAATATTAATTGAGCATAGTGGTTTGGATCAATTTCTGGGTTCTCTATTCTATTCCATTGATTTATACAGTATGTCTGTTCTTGTGCCAATACCAGGCTGTTTTGAGAACAGTGGCTTTGTAATACAGCTTGATATGTGGTATTGAGATCCTACCTACTTTGTTCTTCTTTCTCAGGATTGCTGCAGCTATTCGGGGTCTTTTTTTTAATTCCAGATGAATTTTTGGAAAGTTTGTTCTAGGTCTGTGAAATATGCAGTTGGGGAGTGCATTGAATGTATAGATGCTTTGGGTAGCATTGACATTTTAATGATGTTGATTCTACCGATCCATGAACATGGTATGTTCTTCCATCTGTTTATGTCTTCCTCTATCTCTTTTTTCAGTGTCCTATAGTTTTATGCGTATAGGTCTTTTACCTTCTTAGTTAAGTTTATTCCTAGGTATCTTAATTTTTTTGGTGCGATGGTAAATGGGATTGCTTTTTTTAGTCTCTCTTTCTGTAAGTTCATTATTGGTGTATAGAAATGCCATAGATTTCTTGGCGTTAATTTTGTATCCTGCTACATAAATTGCCGAATTCATTTATTAAGTCTATAATTTTTTGATGGAGTCTTTTGGGTTTTCTATGTACAGTATCATGTCATCTACAAATAAGGACAGTTTTACTTCTTCTTTTCCAATTTGGATGCCTTTTATTTCTTCTTCTTATCTGATCACAATGGCTAGTATTTCCAGTACTGTGTCAAATAGGAGTGATAAGAGTGGGCATCCTTGTCTTGTTTCTGTTCTTAGGGGAAATGGTTTTAGTTTTTGCCCATTGAGTATGATGTTGGCTGTGGGTTTGTCATATATGGCTTTTATTATGTTGAGGTATGATCCTTCTATTCTCACCTTGCTGAGAGCTTTTATCAAGAAAAGGTATTGGATTTTGTCAAATGCTTTTTCTGCATCAATTGATATGACTATGTGATTTTTATCTCTCAATTTGTTTATGTAATGTATCATGTTTATTGATTTGTGGATATTGTACCATCCTTGCATCCTTGGGATAAATACTACTTGGTCATGGTGTATGTTCTTTCTGATGTACTGCTGGATCCGATTGCTAGAATTTTGTTGAGGATTTTGGCATCTATGTTCATGAGAGATATTGGCCTATAATTCTCTTTCATTATGTTGTCTTTATCTGGTTTTGGTATTAGGGGGATGCTGGCTTCACAGAATAAGCTTGGAAGTGTTCCTTCCTCTTGAATTTTTTGGAATAGTCTGAGGAGGAATGGTTGGTAAAACTCCCCTGTGAAGCCGTCTGGCCCCAAGCTTTTGTTTGCTGGAAGTTTTTTTATGACTGCTTCAATTTCTTCCATAGTTATCAGCCTATTGAGATTTTTAGAATCTTCTTGATTGATTTTGGAAGGTTGTATTTTTCTAGGAATATGCCCATTTCCTCCAGGTTGTCTAGTTTGTTAGAAAAGAGTTGTTCATAGTGCCGGAAGTTTTAATTCATTACTTTATTTTGAAGAAAAGTGCTGCTGAATATTTTGAAGAAAAGTGCTGCTGAAGAAAAGTGCTACTGAAGCTTATGGTGAACATGCTCCATCTCAAGATACTTGTGAACGATGGTTTAAATGCTTTAAAAGTGATGATTTCTATGTGAAAGACAAAGAACGTCCAGGTCAACCGAAAAAGTTTGAAGACCATCAATTACAAGCATTATTGGATGAAAATGCGTGTAAAACCCAAAAACAACTTGCAGAAAGATTAAACGTTGCTCAGCAAACAATTTCTGATCATTTACAAGCAATGGGAAAGATTTTAAAGGAAGGAAAATGGGTGCCACATCAACTGAACGAAAGACAAATGGAAAACCAAAAAGTCATCAGTAAATGTTGCTTCAACAGCACGAAAGAAAGTCTTTTTTGCATCGAATTGTGACTGGCGATGAAAAGCGGATTTATTTTGAGAACCCCAAATGCACAAAATCCTGGGTTGTTCCAGGTCAACCATCAACATTGACTGCAAGGCCAAATCGCTTTGGAAAGAAGACAATGCTCTGCGTTTGGTGGGATCAGGAAGGTGTGATGTATTATGAGCTTCTAAAACCAGGTAAAACCATTAATGCTGATCGCTACCGACAACAAATAATCAATTTGAACCACACTTTGATCATAAAATGACCAGAATGGGCCAGAAGACACGGCAAAGTAATTTGGCTTCATGATGACGCACCATCACACACTTCAAAACCAGTTAAAGACACGTTAAAAGATCTTGCCTGGGAAATATTAAACCACCCGCTGTATTCACCAGACCTTGCTCCTTCAGATTACCACTTGTTCTGATCGATGGCATGCGCACTTTCTGAGCAGCACTTCAAAACATACGAAGAAGTGGAAAATTGGGTCTCTGAATGGTTTGCCCCAAAACAAGAAAAGTTCTATTGGGATGATATCCACAAATTACCTGAAAGATGGGGGAAATGTGTAGCTAGTGATGGACATTACTTTGAATAAAGCACTTTTGATGTTTCTCTTGAAATTATCGTGTTTTCTTTGATTACAAAACCCGCATTAATAACTGGTATATACTATATACATTTTTTAATTGATTATATCAATTTCAGAGAGGAAGGGAGAGAGACAGAAATATCAATGATGAGAGAGAATCACCGATCGGCTGCCTCCTACACGCCCCTCTGCCCCACTCCAACGGGAATCAAGCCCACAATCTGGGCATGTGCCCTGACTGGAAATCGAATGGTGACCTTCCGGTTCATAGGTCAACACTCAACCACTGAGCCATGCCGGTTGGGCCTGAATTATATTTTAATGAACAAAACTGTGTATAAAAAATTGGGAGAGAGTCTTGGATCTTAGGCATTAATACAAGATTATCAGAAGCATGAGTCTGGTTAGACTGACTTAGAACAGCAGATGTGACAGCTGAACTGTGCAAATGGAGAGTCACAGCCAGGAGGTCATCCTCTTGCTCGAGGGGGCAGATATGTACCCTGAGAACACAGGGAAAGCCCAATCAGAAGACACAACCTCCTGAAGGAATGCTCCAAAGGGAGCAATAGGAAGTCCTAAACAATACCAGTAAAATGGGCAGGCACACAGAGAGTTACAGACAAAGTGGCCACCAAGAAAATACCAAGGTCTGCCACTGGCCACTGAGGCCATGCACAAACTGGCCCAAACCACTCACTCTTTTCTAAAGGTGAGAAAACAGACACTCAATATCCTCTCCCCCTACAGCATCAGCCACTGAAACTGTTTTCATCAAAGTTACCAGTGACTTCCTTGACCTTGCTTCCATGTCCAGCTAACCGTCTGCATGTCTCTCCTTCCCTTTGCAGCAAAACTCTTCCAGAGATATCGATAGTCATTGCATCTAATTTTTCATCTCCCATTCTCTCCTGAGATAGGTCAATTCGATTTTTGCTCCCTCCAATTCCCCCAAACTGTTCTTATCAAGCTCACCATTGCACTCCATCTTGCTAAACGCAATGGAAACTCATCATTTCTCTTTCTACTTGACCTGTCAACAGCATTTGTCACATTCATCATTTCCTGCCTTTGAATAATTCACAGGATTTCCAAGCACCAGGCACAGGTTCCTACTAACTCACTAGCCACAGCATTTCCATCTGCTTTGCTGCCTCTTCCTTATCAATCTGACCTCTTCACATGGGGTGCCCCAGAAGTCAGCCCAACTCTTTTCTACTTATTTTAACTCTCTTGGTGATATCATCTATTCAATGGCTTTAAATATCATCTATATGCCAGAGACTCTCAGATTTATGTCGCCAGTCCCTACCTCACAAAACTTGAAACCCAATTGCCTACTTGTTACCTCCATTTGTATATATTAACACAACACTTCCCCCATATATCTAACTCCTTCTTCTGTCTTCTGCCTCTCAGCTGATGGCAATTCAACCTCTTAGTTGCTTAGGCCAAAAAGTCTTGAAGCCATTTTTTACTGTTCTTTCTCTCATTACATCTAATCTATCAGGAATCCTGTTGTCTCAACCTTCAAAATCAAGACAGTATTTCACTTCCTTTCACAACTTCCACTGTTACTGTCCTGGTCAAAGCCTACCATCTCTTGCCTATATTATTACAATAGCTGGTCCCTCTGCTACCATCCTCTTCCCACCTCCACAATATATTTAACTCAGGAGACAGAGTGATTCATTAAAACATAAGTCATATAATAGTATTCTTCATCCTAAAATCCTCCAATGGCCACTGTTTCTTTTTACAATTCACTTCCATCTTTACTTCCTTCTATGATAGTACTACCCATATTCCACATATCACTCTCCAGCCAGCAGCCATGACCTTTCTAAATGAGAAATTGAATCATGGCCACTCTCCAATTAAAAGCCCTTCAATGGGCTCCTAGCAACCTCAGGATGAAGTCGAAGTTCCTCAGGCCCACCATGGCCTTCCTGGGGAGCTCCACCCACCTCTCCTTTTCTGGTCCTGGTTCATCTATGGGCCAGGAGCCTTGATGAGCTCATTTGACTACCATTATTCTGTATAAGCTGTTATTAGAATACTTTGTAAAAAGTTGTCCTCTTTGTGTGAATTTGATATCTGTAACAGATTGTTTTTAGTTCTTTGTGATCTGGGATCACATATCCTATTTTATTTTCTCTCCCTTTATCATCTCCCTGCTAATAGCAGGTCACTTGATACTTGTTTAATTAATGGGAAAGAATAGACAGTGTAAGTTGTGTAAAGGGATGATTGGTCAGTGTTTCTGGGTTGATTTCCTTCCCCCAACACACCTGCAGTGGCTATTATAAAATGTTCTGTAGAATGGTCAATGTGCTAGCAGATCAGTACAACTCATTTTTCAATTTCTTTGAACAAAAAACACCAAGAACAAATTACTTTACCCGAATATGTTGCCCAAACTGACAGAATGTATACCACCAAGAGTGAACCTTGATGTCAACCATGGACTCTGGGTGGCGATGATGTGTCAGTATGGGTCCACTGATTGTAACAAATGTGTCACTGAGGAATGTCTACAGTCGGAGGTGTTGTGTGTGTGGGAGGGGGGGTGGGGTGGGGGGGGGGGAGGAAAGGGTGCATGTGGGAGTTCCCTTGTACTTTCTGCTCAGTTTTATTATGAACCTAAAACTGCTCTAAAAAATAAAGTTTTTTTAATTTTTTGTTTGTTTGTTTTAAAGATGGGGGAAGGGAGTTTGAGCTTTTTCCACACTCTTTGCTCAACATTTTCTACTGGCAAATCTGTCTTTGCCCTTATGGGATATTTCTGGATGGACAACTTCATGAACTCCACAACTCATAAAAAGGAGACCGTAGTCTACCCAATGTAGGACTAGTTAGAACATTAAAAAAGAAAAGAAAAACGTTCAGCCAAGAGAGTCTGGAGAGGACCCAGAGAAAACTGATCAGGGTCAACAATGGCACAGAGAGCAGAACCCGGAAGGACAAAGTTCACTGTTTGGTCTAGACGCAGTAGGTGGCAAACTCATTAGTCAACAGAGCCAAATATCAACAGTACAACTATTGAAATTTCTTTTGAGAGCCAAATTTTTTAAACTTAAACTTCTTCTAATGCCACTTCTTCAAACTAGACTCGCCCAGGCCGTAGTATTTTGTGGAAGAGCCATACTCAAGGGGCCAAAGAGCCGCATGTGGCTCGTGAGCCGCAGTTTGCCAACCACGGGTCTAGACCAGTGGTTCTCAACCTTTCTAATGCCTCAACCCTTTAATACAGTTCCTCACGTTGTGGTGACCCCCCAACCATAAAATTATTTTCGTTGCTACTTCATAGCTGTAATTTTGCTACTGTTATGAATCGTAATGTAAATATCTGTGTTTTTCCGATGGTCTTAGGCGACCCTGCTAGCAGTTCTCAACCTGTGGGTCGCAACCACAGGTTGAGAACCGCTGCTGTAGAGCCTAAGACCATTGGAAAACACAGATATTTACATTACAATTCATAACAGTAGCAAAATTACAGCTATGAAGTAGCAACGAAAATAATTTTATGGTTGGGGGTCACCACAACGTGAGGAACTGTATTAAAGGGTCGAGGCATTAAAAAGGTTGAGAACCACTGATCTAGAGGCACACTGCTCAGTTCTGAAGTCACTAGGTACATGTGGCTATTTAAATTCAAATGTAAATTAGTTAAAATTAGATTAAATTGAAATGTCAGTTCCTCCATCACATTAGCTACCTTTCAAGGGGTCCATCCATCCATGTGGTTGGTGGTAACTGTCCTGGATGGCACAGACACAGAATGTTTATTTTTAATCCTCACCTGGGGATATGTTTTTATTGATTGAGAGAGAGAGAGAGAGAGAGAGAGAGAGAGAGAGATGAGAGAGAGAAACATAGATCAGTTGCCTGCCACACACACCCCAACTGGAGATCAAACCCACAACCCAGTTATGTGCCCTGACCGGAAATTGAATCCGAGACCTTTCAGGATAATGCTCCAACCAACTGAGCCACACCTGCCAGGGCCAGACACAGACAGCTCTCACCTGGAATAAATGCTTAAGCTTTGTGGACCAAACAGATGGTCTCTGTAGTAACTAACTCTTCAACACCGCCTTTGTATATACTGTAAAAGCAGCCATAGACAATATGTAAATGAATGGATATGTTTCCAATGAAGCTTGGTTTACAAAAAGCAGGATTTGGTCTGCAGGTGAGTTTGCCAAGCTCTGGTCTGGAGGAACCATTCCAAGTCTAGGGACTTGCAACTCCCAGAAGGTCATAAGTAACTGTAAGGCATCTACCCATAGGCACTACCAGCAAAAGCTGCAGACTGACTAGCTAATGTGCCTAGCACATAGCTGGATCTTTATTTATCAGGATACCTCTACATTATCATGACTAATAAAATTCAGATGCATTTAAAATCAGTACTGCTTGCAAAGGAACATCTGTCATTGTGCATTATTCTCAAGAAACGAAGCATGAATTTTATCTCTTTTATTATGTTTCTCTAATACAAGCAATGCTCATTTAATTTAGAAAAATGAGAAAGCAAGATCAAAAGGAAAGGGGAATTATCTAAGTTTCTACTCAGGAGACTTTTAACCATTGTTAACATTTAAATATGAACAGGTGGTTCCTTTGCTGGGCGCTGTATTCCCAGTACCTACAACAGTGCTGGATGAAGGATAGGCGCTCAACAAATAGCTTGTTGAATAAAAAAAATGATTGCATATTACAAAAATAGGAGCACTCATGAATGGACTTCAGGAATTCTGTAAACTTCTGATGGCATTAGTAATGCTGGGTATATGCGAGCGTTTCTGGAGGGGTCTCTAGTTTGTATTGGACTACCAAAGGTGTCATGCCCCAAAAAGGTGGAGACACCCTTAGTCATCCCCAGGAAGGAGCTTACAAGGCCTTCACGTTTCTGTCCATCAATGGCTGAACACCTACAGAGACAGTTTTCCTGGGGCAGTCTTCCATGACTAACCAAAATCATGTGCATCCAAACCATACCAGGCAGAAGAGCTGCTTGGCTTGAACAAAATTCATCTGGGAAAAACGGGGAAGGGAGATTCTAGTGTTTTTAAGTCTGAAGATATGGATCCAGTATATGGAAAAAGATGCCCTATGATCTTCCCAAGAAGTTCAGGCTTGTTTTACCTCTTTTGGTTGCTGTCAGCTCTCTAGGCTTAGCATTGTGTCAACCAGCATGTCAACCATCCACAGGGTGAAGAGTTAACACCGAAACATAGGGAAAGTTTTCTTCCTTAAGATGCTAATGTGGGGGGAAATGACTTGAGATTTACAGAAACTCATTTAGAGTTCTCTAGGGCGTTTTACCTGCATTTGTTTCCCGAGGATTCACGTTTAGGTTCCTTTTCTGAACCTTCATCATAGAGCAGTCAAATCAGGGCCATTAATTGCTAAGAGTAAAGGCTTTCTGGTGCCTAATGAAACCTTCAGGAAAGCAGGCTTCTTAGCAGTTCTATTCATAGAACATGCATTTTCCAGGCTCCCCCTCTTATCACTGAGAGCACGGGAGGCAGGAATTCTTTGCTTCGGAGAAAAGGATCATTCTGCCCCTCCCACTTATTCTCCACCTGGAGTCCTAAACCAATTATGACACCCCAGTCATTTCCAAGAGCACCCACTGTGTTATCACAAAGGGGGGATTAGGACTTCAAACTGAGACACAGCCAAGAGCTAATCATTGCTCAGAAACAAAAGGCCCCGTTTTTATGCAAATGGACAGAGTTATAAAGAGTCTGCAGAGATAATGACCAAAAATGTAATCTATGATAAACAGATTTATGGCTAACACAAGATGTGTGCTTCCAAATTCACACGCAAACAAAGTGGCAGATGATTCTTTAAAGGGATGTTATACTCGGATTTAAACCTAGGATGAGAAAATCCCCTAAAGTCTAACAGTCCCATTTCTTTCATGAAGTTGGGAGCCCGCCTGTGCCTTAAATGAGACACAGCTGTAAGAAGAACCTGCTCAAAGGCATACTGCACCTCACATGGCAGTAGGTCTAAAATTCAGCCCCTGACTCCCTCCCTCCGTGCCTCACATACAGGGCATTTGGCCCAGTCATCTTCAGCCAATGGCAGCTCCATTCTTGAGTTGCTCCGGACAAAACCCCTGAAATCACCTCCTTCACTCCTCTCTTGCTCCACACTCCACATCTGACCTGTCAGCAAATCCTGTTGGGTCCAAGTCCTACCCCTTCTCACCATGTCCCCTGCCACCACCCTAATCCAAGCCTCTCACCTCTGCATCCTGGAATATTTAAATAGCTCCCAATGGTCTCTGCCTCTGCTTTTGCCCCGCTTTCAGGCTCTATCCCATACAGTTTAATAGTTTTATTCATATCATGTCACTCCTCTGATCAGAACTCTTTCCTTTCAGGAATCAAGAGCCCCAAATGATCTGCCTCCTCCCTACCTCTCTGACATCATCTCCTGCTAAGCTTTCTCTCACTCACTCTACTCCAAATTCATGATCTCTAGGGATTTTCTCGAACATGCCTGTACCTCGATGCCTCAGGGCCTTTGCATTTGCTGATCCTCTGCCTAGAATGCTCTTCCCCTGATACTCCCCTGGCTGGTTCATGTCTCTCCAAAAGTCCCCTCTCTCACTGAGGCCTTTCCTGACCTCTCTTCTCAAAAATCTCAACTTCCACTCCTCCCTAAGTATTTGATATCTCTTTCCACACTTTTTTCCTACTTATCACTTTATCTTTTATTTATATTGTTCACCATCTATACCTCACAAGAGGATGTAAGCTCCATAAGAGCAGAGATTTTGTCTCTTTTGTTCATGAACAGATCACTGCTGCAATGCCCAGCACAGTATATGACACTCAATAAATTCTTTTGGAATATATAAATGCCAAAAATGTAATACTCCACACTTCGACTGTTAATTACAGATTAAAAATAAAATGTAATTAGAGAAAAATTAGAAGTGGCCTAGATGCCTGTGAACATGAAATTGGTTACATAAATAATGATAAGGCCATAAAAAGATACACTATGCGGCCCTTAAAAATAATAATATAGAATTTACTCACTAATATGGAAAGATTAGCACAACATATTAAGTTAAATTAAAAAGCTGCAAAACAGTAGGTATACTGTCCCAGTGTAAATATTACATAAGTATTATATGTGTATGCATCACATATATTTATTATAAAACTCCATTGTGTGTGTATTTGTTTGTGTGGGTGGATGGGGGGAGAAAGGGAGAAAGAGAGAAAGATCAATCAATTTTGGTAGAAGAATTTAAGGAGGTTTTTGCTTTCTTTTTGCTTTCTGCATTGAATTTTCTACAATGTGCAGCCTTGGAATATAAATTTTGAAAGAGAGTTTTCTCTTTTAACATTACCAAGGGCTGGCCACCTGCGGAGAGCCCACTAGACTTAATATCCCAAAAACAACAGCATGCAAACCACTTCAACTCAGCCTCCAGAAGCTACTTGACAGCTTGCTTTTCAGAATTCCAAAAGGAGAATTAGTTCCTTCCCTTACCAAAAGAAAAGAAAAAAAAGCATATATAAGGAAATGATAAAATATAGGTAAGTCTAGCTCACTAATTAATGATATGTGAGCTCAAATCTCAAATAAAATGGGGAGTGGAGGAAAGGGGGTCCTCACAACAAAAGGTCTTCCCTTTCCGGCCATGGTTTCATTCCAACTTCCGTCTCTCTCTTACCTGGGCTCCCAACCTCAACCGCAGGCCTCGATCCAGGCATACTGGGGTGGCTAAGTTTGCTGACCACCCCATGCACGTTCCCAACTCCAAATTCATGATCTCCAGGGAGTTTCTTGAACATACTCTCCTCTCCTCCATGCCCTGAATTCCCCCCGCCTCCTAGGCTTGTTGGAACGCCCTTCCTCAGGAAGCTTTCTGACCCCAGATTCCCATAGGTCTGTGCTCTTACAGCATTTCTGATTGACACCAAGGACATAATCTTTGACACTGTAGTCATGATCATTATTACTAATAACAACATCCTATATAATAAAAGGCTAATATGCAAATTGACCAAACAGTGGAAAGACCGGTCGCTATGACACACACTGACCACCAGGGGGCAGACACTCAACACAGGAGCTACCCCCTGGTGCTCAGTGCACTCCCACAGGGGGAGCGCCACTCAGCCAGAAGCCAAGCTCATGGCTGGTGAGCGCAACAGAGGTGGGCCTAGGGCAGCAGTGGGACATCCCCCAAGGGCTCCCAAAGTGAGAGAAGGCACAGGCTGGGCTGAGGAACACACACACACACCCACACACACACACACACACAAGTGCACAAATTTCATGCACCGGGCCTCTAGTAAATAGTATTGGACTATGTTTATTGTGCTCCCATGACAGGGCAGGTAGTGAGGATACAGAAGATGAATGAGATAGGCTGGTCCTAGACCTTGGATCATTTCACATTCCCAGGTAGTCTGTAAGCTTCTAATTTACCTCCTTATTTCCCAACTCAAAGCAGAGAGCATTTTGATTAAATGAGGAACTCCATCATGAATGCTAGCAGTAATAATGATGAGTGTGGGCTGCCTTTGGCTAGTGGGACATGGCTTACACATCTATTTAAATCCAACCTGGATCCTGGAGTGAGGGCTGAGGTCCATGCCCCGAGCTTCTCATTCCTGCTCCCATGAGACTCACCCAGGGAGCATTTTTTTTTTTTTTTTAATGCTGATAACTAGGACCTGGACAAGTAAGTTGGAAATTCCAGGACAGGACCTGAGTATGAGTGTTTTTGAAAGCTCTCTAGGTGATTCCAGGGCTCTGGTCTCCAGGCCATTCTGCCATGTAGCAAGTGAAAGCGCCAGCCCCCTCCTTTAGTGCTCGGTTCAGACCACTGTTGAGCCTGTGAAGCCACTTTCAAGAAACTGTAGAACAAGGGGGAGAGGAGGTAAGATTGGATGCCTGGCTACAGGGCATGGATAATGACCACTGTCTTCCGCCTGTGCCCTCCACCTTGTGTGGCTTCCTTGAGAAGTCTAGACGTAGCCCTCTGGGTCCCAGTGACCAGCACAGTGTGGGCATGCATAACACTCAACAAATGTCACTTGCCATGGAGGTCAGCGAGACTCCAGTGCTCACACAGGTGGCATCTTCAACACATGTGGGCAGAGATACCCAAGTCTATGAGGGCAAGCCACATTGAGACAGGCCCCTGGCATTGAGGAAGCATCTGGCCTTTTTTATAGGATGGTAGCCACTAAAGAGTGGCAGTCACCATACTGATGGCCAGGTGAGCTTCCATGGTGCTTGGGCTGCGGCATGTGGTCTTGGCTGCCCCTAGGTGCTGAGCCTCATGCAGCCAATGGCACATGCTGCCAATGTGGAATTGATAGCCAGAAATTCTAGTCTCTACAGAGAGGAGTCATACTCCAAAGGACTTCAATTTCTGGAGAAGCATGTGTGTGGGACTCCCCTAATAACATGGGTGTGGCATATTCTCAACCTGGACGTTCCAAGGGGATCCAGGTGAACTAGGATGGGAAGAAATTGGAAAAGCATCTCAATCTCTTAAAGCCTCCCTCCCTCAAGTAAAGTTCAGACCTCCAGCCAACTCACTGACCCCTGGGGTGCTGCAGTTGGAGACTAAGAGCAAGAATTGGACTCACACCACCCAATCTGTATCCCTTGCTACTTCCTAGCTGTGTGGCCTTGAGCAAGTTACTTAATCTCTCTATGTCCCTGATTCCTTTTCTGTAAAATGGGAATGATAAGGAGAATTATCTCTATCATAGATTTGTTGAGTGATTAAATACAGGGTAATAGTAAAAAATATTTAACAAATGGTATGGCAGCAATGTGGTGAATGAATGAATGCAAAAATGGCTTTAGGGCTGAATAAGTAAAGGATTCCAGGATTTGCCCATGATCAAAAATGGGCCAGAAGCTCCAGGTGTGTGCGCTGTAGAAGCTAGAAATCAGAGGAACCAAGATGAGATTGGCTACCATTGAGACTGTAGAAAGGCAGAGTCATGGTTCTCCTCTCCCAGAGCTCACTCCAGTCACAGATGCTAACTCGACTTTTCCAGCTCAAATATGCACTCCTGATAGAGATCCCTTGATCAACATAATGGCCAACATGTAATGAACACATACTATGTGCTGAGCCCCTTAATACATTTAACCCTCACACCAACCTTCTAAGTCAGGTTTATTGGATCTCTACTGTATAGATGAGAAAACACTGAGGTACTGGGATAAGAGACTTGCCTCAGATAGTAAGTGGAAATGCAGAAATCCTAACCCAAGTGGTCTTCTCTAAAACCCACTCTTCTTAACCCTCGTGGTAAGAAGAAAAACTCAATAACAAAATCAGAAAGACAATTATCCATCCCATTCCTCAGAAGTTGGCCTGTATATTAGATTTTTTTTTCAGCATCTAAAATGTCTAAGTTCCACCCACTCCCCCTTTCTTGACATAGATACGAAGCAAATGAGTTCAAACTAACTTGCAATTGTCAATCTCTTATAAGCCTTTTGAAGCCTAGAAGGACACCTGCATCTCCGTCCATGTGTCCAAGCTCAGTACCACAGATAACCAGAAGTGTCAGAGGCAAGGTTCTCAGTCTGTCCATGAGGGCCCCCTTCCTAAAGAAAACCTAATGTGAACCACTGCTTTGGAGGACAGGTATTCAAATGCCCATTTATTTCTAGAGTGACTCTCCTAGGCTCTTGTTCTAAATACAGTCGTGCACTGAGAACACCAAACCTTTTGACTTTATGCTACTTATAAGCCTTCTGCTTTGTACTTGACTTTGTTGGAGATAAGCAAGAATCACATCTTGCAATGTTTGACAATTCTCTCCAACCATCACAGTCACTCTTTATTCTCAATTGCTTAAAACTTGGTAAAAAATTGTTCATTTCTCTTGGCAGAAATATCTCATACTCAAGTTTGGATCCAAGGTAAGCATTTCTGGCACATATGGTTTAAAAAAAAAAGATCTCTTTGAATTAAGACAGCATGGAAAATACACATTCATTTAGCCCATTTCCAAAAGTTGATTTCTAGCAGTTTAACCATATTTGACAGTATTATTCTTAGCACATGTGGTAGAACTGTTGTGTTGCTCTCTGTAAGGTAACAGATATCTAAAATCAAGATGAGCTGTGAATCAGACAGACTGAAAGTAGCAAAATTCCAGATGCCTTGTACAGGCTTCTGCAGGCCGGGCTCAGGTTTAGTAGAAAAACAACAAGACGACATGGAACAAGTTTGAAGAAAGGAGACATATTTTAGCACCCAATATATTTCTATTTCCCCTTGAGTGACAAGTGATGTCTGCCTTACTCCGAGTGAAAAAGTTTTTTAAAAATCAGACAAAGCATGTATTCAAACAAATAAAGATGGATGGAAATTTTAATGGTTTTCTGAATCCCCACACTGGGGTTTTTCTTTTCCCTTGCTCAATTAACTCAAGCTAACTTGAATATAGGGACACTCAAGCTTTTTAGTATTGAAACACCCAATTATTGATTTTTCAGCCACATTTCCACCCTCAAAATCAGCTATGAAAAGGGATGGCCGGCCCTCATCATATTTTATGTTTATAGACTCAACATTCAATACATTTGTGTGTTACATACATAGAAAATGCCATATTGTAGGCTCAACTAATTGTTATTGAATGGATGGCTAGGTGGGTGGGTGGATGGATGCATGGATGGACAAGATGGACAAATGGATGGAGAGACATCCCATACCACCCAGGCTGTGATTATACTGCAGTCATAACCACAAGGTCTGAAAGAGAGCTTATTCAATAAGAGATGTTTTAACTAAATTTAAAATGAATTTGTAATTCCCTCCCAAACACACCCCCTTTTAAAAAGCCAAAATCTAGTAAAATAATGAAAAATAAATAGAAATGCTTCTGGCATTGTGTACTTGTAGAAGTTAGCAGGAGTCACATCCTGCAGCTTTTGACAGCCCCATTCAACCATCCCAGTCACTGTTTTCTTATTTGCTCAATCTACAGCAAAGCAATATTTTCTCACTAAACCTTAACTGCTGGCCCTCAGACGAACTTGGGTCTAATCCCTAGACTCAGCTAAAATGCTCTTTTCCAACTCACTCTGAATCATGCCTTGGAATGAAATAACTCCTGGGACTCGTGATCGCTCTGATGATCCCAATGAATTTTGTGCCCAAAGCCTAATTAGAACACATCTTCCTAAATCACACCGAGAGTCTTTATCTTGGCAGACATCCTGGGAATTTGGGCTCCAGGACTAAAGGTCATCTTGGCATTAAAAGTCCTCCCTGTGCCTCACAGGGACTGGCAGTTTTTCTCCTGTTCTGGTGGCTCCTGCCACCTGCTTTAGTTGTTCACACTAATTAAAGACACAGCCTCCGCCTGCCCTTCTTGCCTGCCTGTCAGGTAGGGAAGGTCTGCCATCCTCACTGCCATACCTCGGCAAGTGTGCAAAGCGGAAAATGCAACACCGGGTCCGTGTAGGGCTTTTCTCTCCTCCAGCACAGAACCCTGTCATCTCTTTTTTTCCCACTCAGAAGACAGAATCCCACTCTCCTTTAGAGGAAAGAAAAGTCCCCGCCCTGAAGGCGTTTCCAGAAATACAATAGTGCTTCTCAAACCAGCCAAGGAAGCAAACTGAAACTTCTCCCGCCTGCCTTGGCCACAGACTGCTTCAACGAGATCTCTTCCGAGCCAATTTCCACAAGAACTTTCCAGACATGCCAGCACTAAAGGCAGGATTGAGGAGTAGTGGCAAATGCCTCACCACAGCTTCTTCGTGCTGGGTGTTCGTACATGCAGGGTCTGCACGCCTGAGACAGTGTCATCTGGAACCGGAGGACAGGTTAGAGAACATCACTACCAAAAATAAAGTGACACGGAACGAAATTAGTAGTATCAGTCAGCTTAATAAACATGCCAGCTCCAGAGATGATTTTTTTAAAATTCTCACCCGAGGATATTTTTCCCATTGATTTAGAGAGAGTGGAAGGGAGGGAGAGGAGAGAGAGAGAGAGAGAGAGAGAGAGAGAGAGAAGAGAGAGAGAAACATCTATGTGAGAGACACATTCATTGGTTGCCTTCCACTCGCTCCCCAACCTGGGCCAGGGTTCGAACCTGGCAACTGAGGTAGAAGCCCTCGGCTAGGAATCGAACCCATGAACCCTAAGTCCTCGGGCTGACATTCTGACCATTGAGCAAACCAGCCAGGGCAAGAAGTGATTTTTAAGATACAAAGAAAATGGTCATCTGTAAGGAGCTAGAAAAAAGAGCTGATGGATAAGAGTTTGTTACTGTTCACTCAGTACTGTCCCAAGGATAGACACATGTCTATGAACTCCAGGAGAGGAACAGCACCTGTGTCTTCAGCACGTGGCACCAAGTACTTAGTTACATGCTCAGTTAATGTTCTCAAATGGCAGAGGTGAATATGCAGGTGTGTGGGGAAAATGTGTATATATAAACAACACACACACATACACACACACACACATACATACACACACACACACACACACACACACACACACACACACACACACGAGATCCAGAGGCAATTATCAGGCCTTCCCAGAGTTCAAGACTCTCCCCAAATACCAATGCTCTGATTCTCTCATGATCATCAATCAACTCTCAGATTTAGAATTAGGTTGCCCAGATGCCTGTATATCTTCCAAGTATCATTCTAGAAAGTCGATATTAGGACATCTATCCATAATATTTTTAAGGTAATTTTAAATTAATATATTGGAATGCTGATTTTACAACCAGTGCTTTTAGGTTTGGTTAGTATCAATTTCCCCTTCAGAAAATATGGTGAACCATTAAATCAACTGTGTGGATCTGCCAGGGCTGAAAACCAGGCCCAGCCTCACTAGCAAGTCAATCTTTAATCCTTTGCTACAAAAGCCATCAGGGCCAAAGTGTGTCTGCATTAGGTTTGGCAGCTGCTGTATGCAGTATTGCTATTTCCTTCCCTCTCTGAGGTTCAAACATGTGAGCAAAATCAAGATTTCACCCCAGGCATCACTCACAAGACCTCACTGGGGAAGATGAGCCAACAACAGGTCTTTAAAATCAAGGATCACATTAGTATGTCTCAGCTGTCAATCACACATAATCAGTCTCACAAACAATAAACCGAACACTTTCTTTTTGATGAGTAAAGTTTTATTTTTACACATTGATGGAAAGATGGCAGGCATGAATAGGTTAATAAATAATTCGGTGGAGGGAAAAATGGTAATTTTTTTAAAAATAGATTTCCCTGATTAAAATAAAGTCCCAGGTAACCAACCTTCAATCTCCTGCTCTCAAGTGCTAAGTGACTCCTATCTGCCAAGTCCTGTACCAGATAATAGAGGGACACAAGGAAAAGAGGTATAGCTCACACCTTTGAGAAGCTTATCAGTGTGTTGGGTCAATAAACACGCCCCCAAAAATCATTTTAATCCAAAAATAAAATTTAAATATCAATGAAAGACAACAATGCAAAAGAAGAACCAAAAAGAAGCAAGTGATTAAATGTAAGATGAGTGTCAAATATTAGCGTTTAGATGTGGGAGATAGGGGTCCTCAGGATCAAATATTTACAGAAAGTTTCATGAAAAAGCAGATGCTCATCTAGACCTTGAAGAAGGGGTGAGGCTGGCAAACGGGAAAAGGCATTCTACATGAGGAAGCTAGTTTGGCATGTTCTGGGTACACCACAGATCAAACATGTGGATCACGTTGGCCGGGATTGGGAGTTCCTTCATGACAGTCTAAACTCATAGGCTTTAGCTCTTCATAGTAATAAAGCATTTGCACAAAGGAAAGTGGTGTTTTCAGAAGATTAATCTGGCAGAGGTATACATACTCGACTGGAGTTGGACAGAGACTGGTGGCTACAGCAAAACTGCAGGTGCAACTGTCCTGGGACACGGATGGGGAAAATGTGCAAGGAATGCACTGGGGGAGGGGAGGAGGGGACATTCAGAGAAAAATGATCAGGCCTTGGCAACTGACTGGCTACCTGCCCCCAAACAGAACCAAGCATCAAGAATAAACCTTGGCTTTCACAGTGGAGGACCATTAGGAAGAAGACTCAAGTGTGGGTAGAAGATGATTTTATGAGTTTTAAGCAGACTGAGCTGACATAATAATGTGATAACTGGGTAGAAATGGTCAGGAAGCATCTGGGCCATATTCTGCTGGACCATAATGAGACCAGGGCATAGACTGGGAATATCTGAGTAGAGCAGATAACCTGGCCATTGGGGTGATGGAGAGACCTCAGAGGGAGGATGGCAAACGCTGGAGAACACAGTAAACATCCAGGGGTGGAAAGATACGAGAGCCATTGACAGAGACAGGGAAGCACATCGGAGAGGCAGAAAGACAAGCAAGCTCAGAGAGTGGCACGAGGGCCATGGACAGCATCAGCCCTACTGAAGAAGAAACAAGAATGAAGATGCCTGAGAAAGGACACAGGACCTGAACCAGCTGGCTCCTCCAGGGAGGTATCTCCCTAAACTGTGAGGACAGAAGCTCGATCACAAGGGGCCAGGAAGAGATGGGAAACAGGAATGCGCATTTGATGGAAGGAGACGACGAATATGAGTAACCACATGGTTGCTCGTAGAAGCACTAACAAAGCAGTAGATGCAAGGCTAGCATGAGCAGAAGTGGCACAGGCCCCCCAAGAGTCCCATCCCTGCCCCGTCAGGGGGAACACTTTCCTGTCTTCAAGAGAGGATAGACATCCTGCGGTGAAAAGCCTGCCTCCTCTTGTACAAGGCCAACCCACCAGGGTCCTGCAGGAGAAAGCTATCCCATGGTACCAATGACGAGCAAGGGGTTTGAAACCTGTCATTCCAGCACAGAAGCCATATGGCTGCTGTTCCTCCCCTGCAGTGCTGGTTCCAGCTGGCAGGGGTTAAACATTTCCAAGAGGGGATGAGAGAGGAACCTCCTGGGTTTCCAGGCAGAGCAGCCAGGGCTGCTGCAATGAAATAAAAGAGATGTCAGGTGGCGGTGATGCTCAACTGAGGCGGAGCCAGCGCTGCACCACAGGCAGCCAGGAGTGTGTGCTTTGTTTGTTTTCACCTCATTGCTCCCAGATCTCGCTGGTATCGTTCGGTGGAAGCTCTATCTGGTTTCTATCTGCTCCCTATCAGGAACCGGATTTAAATCAGTGGCTTTTGCATTTACTGATTTCCTCATCTCATCAGGGGTTCCTAAGTAAAAGGTTCCTTCTTTCTGACGTGAGACCTTCCCTCCAAAGACACACGTCAATAATGCAGCCAATGCAGATGCAGATTTTTACAAAGAAATGCGTAAAAATATGTCCCGAATGCCTGCATTTGTCCACTGAAAGTCACAGTGACCTTCTTCGTTCAGAACATCAACTTGCAGAGTGAACTTGGTTGCACGATACTTAACTATGGGGGCAGCTGAAGTACACAGAAGGAACGCATTTTAGCAAAGGTCAGGCAGCACCTGGAGCCCAACCCTCTCTTTGAACTATCTTTAGTTATTGGATGTGAATTAATGCACTGGTTCTACTAAAGATCCGTACGTTTCCTTGAAAGAAAATGTCTGTTGTTCATTTCTACAAATTAGCAGGAGACATGGGGGTGTTATCAGAAAAGCTGGTGATGAAGTTGTAAGTGACAGTATCCTAGGCAGGACTCAAGTCTGTCAAGTGGAAGGGGACAGATAATCCGGGGGAGGCAGCAGCAAGAAAAAGCCTGACGTCCAGGGTGAGCCAGAGCAGGAGTGACCACAGCACCCAGCAGCCGGGAGGGCAGTGAGAGGGAATTTCTCTTTCTGGTGAGCTGAGCGGATGCCAAAAAGCACATGGTGAGGCCAGGGAAGGACGAACCATGGCAGGGCTTCTCTGACACCCTTCACAACTAAAACTGCTCTCTCCAACCACTCAACTACAAGAGGGGGACAGGACAGTTTCACTTCTTCGAATTAAAAAAAAAAAAAGACTCCAATATCTCCAAGTGGATAAAAATCACTGCTTCACTTCCTCTTCTTCAAATATTTAACCAGCTGAAACCTGGATATCTGTTGCTTGAAACTTTAAGATACTTATCTAAAAAGAACTGGCCCCCCTCTGATCGACTTGTTGTGTCTTTTGCTAATAAAAAGATACAATAAAGAGCTAATTCAGCTCAACTGAGATGTTTGAGAAGTTTTCCTTTAAGAGATTTCCACCTGCTTTAGAAACGGCCTTTGAACCCCACCTGAACCACCATAGGGAATTTAAATCCTACTGCTTGGTCGTCGCCCTACATGATCTGCAGGTGCATCTTCTTAGGAATGCAAATCACAGAAGCAAATTTAGAAACTGTTTTGGAATATGTGACCTTTGGAGAGTGAATCTGCAAGCTGAACCCTGGGGAGGCTGTTTACAAAATCCTTACACTGGAGGAATGCTCAGTGACTCTTGTCTCCAAGTGACCTCCGGGGCCTTTACGGTATCTAGGGGTTAGGGCTTTGTTTCCCAGTTCAGAGAACACCATGCTGTCTCTCCTACTTTAGCTTTCCCTGGGAAACTATTCTAGCCCTCCCTCATTTGTAGCCATAGGGACATCTTCATCATGTTCGCGCTACATTTATCACTGAGATGCACATCCGTTTCTTCTAGCCCTATCCTTTCTGGAAGCAGAGCTCATAAGCACCTAGCTAAGAAACCGGCTAAGACAGAAAATCCTGGAAGAAGAGCAATCAGGGGATAGGATAGGGGGAGAAGGGGGAAAGGTGTGTTTGATTTGGACCAAGCTAAATCTGCAATAAGACATCCACCCATTAGGGTAAATACCTTCATCCCCATTCAGAAGAGAGGTCCAGGTTGGAGATACAAGTTGAGGGGTGGGGTCACTGGCATGTGGATGGAATTGTAGGTGTGGGGATGAATAAGGATTGGGGAGAGAGTTTATAGAGCAGAGAGTGTAGGACTCAACCTCAAGTCAGGGATGGCAGCAAAGCAGAGAAACCCACTCCTGAGAAGATGGTGTCACTGAGCCTGAGGGAATTGGGTGCTTCAAGAAAGAGGAAACCTAATGTCAAAAGCTGCGGGGGGCAAGGGAGGGGGGGGCGGGGGAGAGAGACAAGAGAAGAAATGGGAAGTTCTTGTTGACCTTGGTTAGAGCAATGATAGTTTTTCAACCCACTAATCTCTAATCAAAGCCTTCCCATCAACCACTGAAAATACATGTGTGTTCTCTTTGTGTTCCCCCCCCCCCTCTCTCTCTCTCTCTCTTTCTCTCTCTCTCTCTCTATTTCTCCACTCCCCCTCAGGTTCTGACTGTATTTCAACTGTGCAGGTCCATACATCCTTTGAGGGCTCATCACTTGACCCTGAATGTCCACTTGTCACCACCTCTCTTCTCCTTCTGAAATCCCAGTTCCAGGGGCTGTTCCTCCCTCCAGCTTCCTCTTTCCCCCCTGCTCACTTCATGCCATGCAGAATCTCTGCCAGTTTAAGATGTCTTTTCATGACTGATCAAACCCCCCTCTTCCTCAGTCTTTTCAATCTATCCCACCTCAGACAGGTGACACATGAATATACACTACCAGTGGATTTTAAATACAAATGAACAAAATCAAACAGGAAAATAATCAGAATACTTTTCTAAGCATAAAACAAATAATGGAAAGTCACAAAGAATAAATAGATTTGACTATGTGATCTAAACTAGCAAATAGAAGCAAATTAAATATAAAATAAAAATTCATGAGACAAGTGAAAAACAAATTTGTAGCAAATAGTATAATGTTACTACCCTGAATCAATATTTTTAATCTAATAAATCAATTAGAATACCAATAACAACCCAATTGGGCAAAGAACAGCTGATACACAAAGCATTCAGATACAAATAGATAAAAAAATATAAAAAATAATTTTACTTTTCTGGTAGTAAAATAATTTAAAACTAAAAAAAGTCCATTATTTTTTTGCTCATTAAGTTGGACAACTCTTTAAAGATAATATTCCTTTATGCTACAAGTTCAGAGAAATAAGTAACTGGCATATACTTCTCATGGGAAGTAACCCAGTAATCCCATTTCTCTGAATCAATCCCAAAGAAATAATGCCGATAAGATCTGTATGCAATATTACTAGTAAGTGTCACATTATTTATAGCAGTGAAAACTTAATATACTATAGAGGACTGATGAATTATAGACATTTTAATCATATAGTCAATATTTTCACCTAGATGCAAAGGGGGGGGGAGAGATAAGTATCTTTAATCTAAAAAGAACATTTATAAATCAACAATAAATCTATAAAAATGACCAGACATGGACAGGCAATTCACAGAAAATAATAAATAAGCAGTAATATTTTAAAATTTATCATAAAGTAATGAAAGATGATAAAACTAATATCTATCCCTAAATTATCATATTGGAAAATATCAAAGTGCATTTTTAATATAACCATGAGTATATTAATGTCTACATATAAGTAAATGTAATCAAAAGACTAGAAGAATATTCACCAAAATGCTAAAAACAGTCATTTCTGGGTACTGAGATTATCCTTAATTTTATTTTCTTCTTAATGCTTATCTATATTTTCCAAATTTCTACCATGAACATATATCCCTTTTGTGATGACAGAAATGTTCCCAATTGTTTTCAACAATATATAGAGAAAAATCCACAAGCAATAATGTTAAAGAGTATAAAGAATGTCTATCCTTTCCTTCCTCAAAGCAAAGGGCATCCATCCACGAAGACCCTTCCCACTCACTTCTTTTAAAGAACAAAGAGAATTACTAATTAGCAAATGAAGGGATTTTGCCTTTCACTCATGTTTGGCATCTTCCTGATTTGGCTGGGCTATCTGGCCTTTTAGCTAGGAGTCTGGAATGTGAATTCAACCCCATTAACTCTGGCTCAATAGACCAGGTATATCCAGTACCTGCTAGTGTAAAGAGCTTGCTGGATGCTATAGGGATACAGATCTGGAGGAGATAGTCCATGCCCTCGAGGTCTGTAACCAGATAGGATAACCAGCTACACACGCCTACAACCCCAGGCAGAAGATGGGGAGCACAATGAGAGAGAAGCAGGAACTAAAAGAGCCCATTTAACAGAGACCATTGGGAGGGCAGGGCACCGATGGCAACCTCAAGAAATGGGGTTAGACCTGGAGAGGCAGAAAGGGAGAACAGTCTTGCCGGGCATAACAGTAGAAGAAAGGGTGCATAAAAACGAAAGCACCGTGCTTGGTCTGCAACAGCAAGTGATGCATTTACTAGAACAACAGTATCTACTCACTGGGTGGTTATGAGAACTAAACGAGTGCATCACATCAAGCACTTAGAACAGTGCTCAGCACACAGAAAATGTTCAATGACCATTTAGTGCTGTGGCTTTACTGCTACTGTTATTACTACTACGGCCGCAGCTGCTCCTTCCATTTTTGGTGTGGAGAAGTGATGGCAGAACAGGAGACTGGAAAAGTGATTTAAGATCATACTCTGAAAAGCCTCAGATGCCACAGACCATAAACTATTTTTGACAGAGCTTATGTGATCAGAGTTTTACTTTGGGAATATTAATCGGACGGTAGTATAGAATGGCGTGGAGTGGAGATAGAATTTAGGGACACCAGATAAGAAAAGTCAAGTGTGGAAAGTGCTTGGCCCTAAGAGGCTGTGTAGTCAAGAGGTGTGAAGAGGACTGGGGCAAGGAGGTGACCAGAGAATTGTGGTGACACAGGGTGGTCAGAAGGTGGTGCTAGAGAGGGAAGGGCAGGGAGATAAGGTGACTGAGAGCGTGTGGATCAAGATGCTGGAGCACCCCCCAGGGAACTGCCCCACAGGGAGGTGGGAAGCAGGTAGGTCTGAGGATCAGAAGAGAGGTCGGGCTGGTGACCACAACTGAGTGTCACTCAGATGGAAGTAGTGACAGTGGTAGTCATGGTGGCAGAGGCCAAGTAGTGGATGAGAGCCCTGGAATGGGGGTTGGGAGGAAGAGGTGTAAGAGAAGAGAAGACAGCTCAGAGTAGAACCGTGCTTTGGGAATGTCCACATGTGGTGGCCAGAGGTGGGAGGAGGGATTGTGGAGGGAGGGGCAGTGCACAGAGCCAGTGGAGCAAATGCACGGCCGTTTTCTCAAACGAGCACGTGACTGCTCCAGGAGAATGGAGCCCTCCCATCCCATGGCAGTTCTGCCCACCCGCCCCCTCGCCCACTCTTCCCATCCTCCTCCACCTCCATCGGTAGCCACCGATGCACACAGTGTGTGGATCAGCACCGGTGGGAAGGTAAGAGGAGGAATATGTGGCACTTTGTAAAAATCGAATCAGTTAATGACCACATAATGGAGCGCACTCGTATTCTTCACTAAAGGTGGTTACCTTAAGCCCCAGATATTTAAACTCCTGCATGAACACCTGAGCAGTTCCTGAGCAGCGGTGGCACTGCCGAGAGAATGTAAAACTTTGAGTCTAAAGAGCCAGTTGGGATTGTGTTCCTATTACTTTCTGGCTGTGTGCTGTGAGTCAAGTCCCGAACCTCCCTGGGCCTCATTTCTATCATCTCCAAAACGGGGACCATGATACCCAGACCTCTTAGCGTTATTGTAAGGATTCAATGGAGAAATATGTCCGCTGTGCTCAGCACAGTGCCTGGGCATAATAAATCATGGAGTTTGTCTATTATGTATATTAAAGAAGGCCTTGCCATCACATATTCTTTGTTACTTTTCTCTCCCCTGCTTGGAAAGAACATCGCATCTTGTCCCCCCGCCAAGATTTTCAGGGTCTTTGCCTCCATCATAGAGGCAAAAAGTAGGAATCATTGATCCAAAGGCTCTCTCTCCATCAAAGACTGGCTGCACATTTTGTATCCCAGGGAAAATATGACCAAGGGCAGTCTGGGCATATCTATGAGTCTGAGTCCCTCGCAGGGTCACGGGTGATGACTATGGCACAGCCGAGCCCTGCAGCCCATTGAGCTCATCGGGTATGGAGAGCCCAGCACTGGGGGCTGGCTCCTGCCTGGGTCACAGGGCACTGGCTGGTCAGGTGGACCCTGCAGGCATCCACAAGGAGGGACCTGGACAGGTCCTAAATCTCCACTTAATTGAACTACAACTGTCGGATCCCTGCCCATCATGGCTATCCGTGGGAGACGCTGCAAACATGGTATTTGGCCTTGTACCTTCTGGAGGCTACAAGAATCCTGCTAGCATAGGCAATAATTCCAGCCAGACACATTTCCAATCCCACAGCAAAGCGACAAGGTCCCATGATTGAAGAGGAGGAGGGGCAGCGATGGGCAAAGACAAGCTAACATCTTCACCACAGAGCACACGTCTGAAGAGCAGCCTGGCTCCTGGTGGGAGGGAACAGCCCTGAATGAAGATACAATACCTCGAGGAAAAACCTACTTGTGAATTGGTTAGCCATTTAAATGGCCGAATTACTGACGACATAATTAGGGCAACATTTCTCCCCCTGGAGCTCCTGTATGAGAATTAATGGACCCTTCTCAGAGAGCCAAGCTCGCGCTAATAGCATTTTCTTTCCCTCAGACCGTTTAAATCATTAATCCCTTTCCAAGCTGGCATTTGTGTTTGCGTCTTCTGGCCCCGGAGGTCAAGACTCCATCAGGCTGCCGTTTGCTCTCTGGCACACAGTATCGGTGGGCATGTGTCAGGACAGAGAGAATCTTTTCTGGTTCTTACGGACAGATACGCGGAGGGGTGGGGAGTACTTAGCTCTAATCATTAATGGAAGGAGCCCTAGCGGGGACGGGGAGCAAGCTCCATTGGTGCCCTGCAGTCTGCCAGAACTTGTGTGTGTGTGTGATAAACAATTCATAAAATTTACCATTTTAATCATTTTTAAGTGTACAGTTTAGTGACATTAAGTTCATGCACATTGCTAGGCAGCCATCACCCCCATCCATCTCCAGAACTCGTTCGTCTTCCCAAGCTAAAACTCTGCCTCCATTAAACACTAACTCCCCATTTTCCTCTCCCTCCAGCCCCAGGCAACTGCCATTGTACTTTCAGTCTCTATGAATCTGACTGCTCTGGGGACCTCATATAACTGAAATCATACAATATTTGTAACTGGCTTGTTTCACTTAACATATCTCAAGGTTCATCCATGTTGTCGGCTGTGTCAGAATTTTATTCCTTTTTAAGCTGAATAATATACAATATCCTATTGCGTGTATTTACCACATTTTAAAATATATTCATCTGAATTTCTGTGTTTTACATTAATGACTAGCAATTATGAAACTCTGTATTGAGGTAAAATATGCGGATCGTTTAACCATTTTTGAATATATAACTCAGAGGCATTAAGTTCATTCACACTGATGTGCAACCATCACCACCATCCACCTCCAGAACTTTTTCATCTTTTTTTTTAAAATATATTTTATTGATTTTTTACAGAGAGGAAGGGAGAGGGATAGAGAGCTAGAAACATCGATGAGAGAGAAACATCGATCAGCCGCCTCCTGCACACACCCCCACTGGGGATGTGCCCGAAACCAATGTACGTGCCCTTGACCGGAATCGGACCCGGAACCTCTCAGTCCACAGGCCAACGCTCTTATCCACTGAGCCAAGCCGGTTTCGGCCTTTTTCATCTTCTTAGCTGAAACTCCACACCCATTACACACGATCTCCCATTCCTTCTGCCCCCAACCCTGGCAAGCATGCCTGCCATGACTTCTAACTGCACCCAGTCTCAGCTCCTTCATCTTAAAAATGGACATTGTAATCACAGCCTTTGATGTGGGAGTCATCTCAGTGCCAACTAGCTCATTTTCTTTCTTTTTTTTAAAATATATATTTTTTAATTTCAGAGAGAAAGGGAGAGGGAGAGAGATAGAAACATCAATGATGAGAGAGAGTCATTGATCAGCTGCTTCCTGCACACCCCCTACTGGGGATCGAGCCCATAACCCGGGCATGTGCCCTTGACCGGAATTGAACCTGGGACTCTTCAGTCCACAGGCTGACGCTCTATCCACTGAGCCAAACCAGCCAGGGCCAACCAGCTCATTTTTATTGGGCTTTTGGTGTAATTCACCACTTGCAGCCAGAGGTTGGAAAACCAAATGCACAGGAACAATCTAGATGTAAGTTCCTTTGGTTTCATTGCAATCTTTCTGGATAAAAAAAAAAAGAAGAAGAAGAAGAAAAAGAAGAGCAAGTGTCCCTCATTTAGATTACTCATTGTTACCTCCTATAAGAAAAAAAAAATTACAAATATCACCCACCTGTCAGTGAAATAAGGATTCATGAAACTACCATCTTCTTAAAGAGAAGAAAAATAAGTCCAGTTAAGCATCTCACTTTTGGCAACAGAGCCACTTTCAAATTTGTACATTGTGTGTGTTTATTAGATTTTAACAAAGAGAAGGAATTTCATATAATTAAATCCCCAGAGGATACCCACACAACCCCATAAATGTTACAGAGGCATATTGACAGAGGCATAAAAAGAAACACTAATTAAATCCCAGTTTCCTCCAAATACTGCCAGATCTTTCAGGTATGCGTTCACTTCCTGGATTGTTGAGCATTTACTCGCATGGTTCCAGATGTCAGAGTGGGTGCTGCAGAAGGCGGAGGGGTCTGGGACACGCTCTTGTGAGCAGTGAAGTGTCCCTGCGCAGTTGGGATGCACCTTCCCAGCCTAGAAAAGTGGAATGGAGCTAAAGAGACATGGGAAGGGGGCTTAACCAGGAGAAGTGGCAGGAATAACTGAGGACTTTTCTAGAAACACAGAAATGTAATATAAGTTAAGAATTGTGAACTGGGAGTAAAAAAAAAAAAAAAATGAAGGAGAAGGGGAAATAAAGATGAACAGAGAAAGAGAAAAGAAAGAAGGATGGTATGCCTGACCAGTTTGGCTCAGTGGATAGATCATCGGCCTGCGGATTGAAGGGTCCTGGGTTCGATTCTGGTCAAGGGCATGTACCTTGGTGGTGGGCTCTATCCCCAGTAGGGGCATGCAGAAGGCAGCTGATGGATGTTTCTCTCTCATCCATGTTTCTAACTATCTCTCTCCCTTCCTCTCTGTAAAAATTAATAAAATGTATTTAAAAAGAAAGAAAGAGAGAGAGAGAGAGAGAGAGAGAGAGAGAGAGAGAGAAGGAAGGGAGGAAGGAAGGAAGAGAAGAAAGAAGAAAGAAAGGAAGGAAGGAAGGAAGGAAGGAAGGAAGGAAGGAAGGAAGGAAGGAAGGAAGGAAGGAAGAAAGAAAGATGGGGTGGAGTCTGGTAAGGGCTAGAAGGGGCGGGGCACGCTAGAAGGGGCACGCAGTTTAATGGTGAACACTGCCACCTATACAGGTCAGCAACCTCATCAATGTCAGGGGAAAGCTTTTCCCCACCATCTTCAGGCTGTCACTTAGCACCTAGCATTGGAATGAGCCAAAATGGTGAAGGAATACAAGGAATGGAACTAAGAAATGGAAGCCCTGGCCGGGGCTCAGTTGGTTAGAGCATCATCCTGTACACCAAAAGGTTTCAGCTTCAACCCCCCGTTGGGGCGAGTATGGGAGGCAACCGATTGATGTTTCTCTCTCATATTGATATTTCCTCTCTCTCTCTCTCTCTCTCTCTCTCTCTCTCTCTCTTCTCTTTCTCTCTCTCTCTCTCTCTCTCTCTCTCTCTCTCTCTCTCTCTCTCCTTCTCTCTCTAAAATCAATAAACATATCAAGTGAGGATTGGGGGGGGGGGGGGGAAGACAGAGAGATGGAAGAAACAGAAGAAGGTGTCCAGGCTCCTGGGAGAAACAATGAAGCCTCCCCCCATCTGATGTTTCATCAGAAAGAAAGGGTGGATGGGGCATGAAGGCACCTGGACTGTTGTAGTGACCAGGTGGGTAGCCCTTCTTCCCTCACTGTTTCTCATCCATCTCCCCATGCTGAGAGCTCGGGTAAGTGAAGTGGTTTTTCTTACCGAGGACCATCACTGCTCCATTATAGATGTACGAGTCCCCTGAGAATGTGCCCTAAGAGTAGCTGAGCAGAACTGAATGGGACCATTTGCCTTTCCGTTGGCTTAGGACAGGTGAGGCAGTCGATGGCAATATCAGAAGTACAAGGCCCTGCGATTCTGATCAACAAGAGAGAGCATCCTAGTGGAGCAGTAAGGATCTGAGTGAGTGGCAGCTACTCCTTTAGGATGCTCTCTCTTGTTGATCAGATTTCTGATCCCAAGTGTGTGGCCAGGAAGAAGGGAAAGAAGAGAGGACACCTCCCCACCTGCCTTCAGCAGAGAATTGAAGGGGACCATGTGGGGTCTTCCAGTCCTGCTTAGAGTAAGAAGTTAGGGAGCATCGAGGAGAAAGAGCCCAGAAAGCAAGGAAGGAAGGATCCAGCATTGGCCAGGGAAGCCCTGGAAAGGGATATGTTTACTGATTTTAGAAAGAGAAGAAGAGAGAGGAGAGAGAGAGAAAGAGGATATATCTATATGAGAGAGAAACATTGATCGGTTGCCTTCTATACTCGCCCCAACTGGGGGTTGAAGCTGAAACCTTTTGGTGTACAAGATGATGCTCTAACCAACTGAACCCTGGCCAGGGACCCCCAAAGACCCCTGAGGTAAGCCTGGGCATCTGGAAGTCGCACTTCAGCTCTGCCTCGGAGATGCCTTGGGAGCAAATAGCAACATTCTGGGAATCTGTCAATGGAACAGGAAATGTCATAGACCCAGGTATCATAAACAATCAGAGACTGGCTTGCTCGCTATGAGGAAAAAGGCCATCGATAAGAACCCCTTCTCTGAAACACCATCTTAGCCCCTCCCCCGCCACACACACACTATGGGGTTCCACTTTTCCCCAAAATAGGTATTTTCCAATGACACCTCTCTCACCACCCACCCCCTTGGCCCCAAAACAGCTTCCTATTCCCATTCCCTGCTGACAAAAGGCCACATATTTCTACAAAATTCAGGTATGCATGCAAGCAAGGTGGACTTGGAGGTGGTTTAGAACAGGGTCAACATCCTGGCCTGTCATATGAGTCCTCTCTCAATGTCTTTTTCAACTGTACTCTTGCTACTGAGCCAATCAGCCACTCTGATTAATCTTCTTTACAAGAAAAAAAAGGACTCTTGAAGTTTTTTCACGGATTACATATCTGTCAATAAATTCTGCTCAAATGCTCATAAGGACTTGGTTCTCTTTCCACCATATTTGCTTATCTACAGGGCTTTTCCAATCCTCCAATAGGATTGGAAAAGCTTATGTCCTCCCACGCCCTATTCTGATGACCATAAATCCCAAATTAGTGAGATAAGAACTATTGGGGACTCTATGCATTTAAAATTAAAATAAACTTAAAATAAACTCCTAGAAAATTCTACCCAATTTTAGTTTGCACACATTCTGACCTTAGGTCTCTCTTCAGAGAAAGGGAGGGGGTAGTGCCTTGGACTTTGAGGAGCAACCGAGATGCCCTGCCTCTGACATTGCTGCATGACAGTCCCTGGCTCCTGAAAGTCCACTGGCATCAACTCACCCTTTGTTAAGCGCAGATGTCGAGCAAGGGCCCAGAGGTAGACGACCTTGGTCGGCTCTGCTGCTTAGCTCTCAGCCTCTGTGAGGACTGGTCATAGACCTACTCCTTAGACTTGGGAGGAAAAGATACAAAGCCCATGGCAAATGCTTAGTCCTGTTACTGCCATTATAACAATATCAATTACTATTACTATTCCTTTTAAGCCAGTAATTCTCAATTCCCCTAGTGATGCACGATGATGTACAAGTAAATGGGGAGAAGAGGAGCGGGCTGAGAGCTCCCACTGTAAGCTTCTTCTCTTCAGAACAATGCTCTAAGCTCGCAAGTCTCAGACTTAATATGAATTTGTTGTAATTAAATGACTTTGCTGCATGACTGAGAAACCCTACAGCACGACAAGCCTGTGGGGGTGAGATGAGGAAGATCCACTTAAGATTTTTTAAAGAGACGGGGTGGGAGACAGTGCAGAGAAAACACACTTAAACACACTGAAAAATTTTCCAAATAATGCTAGAGTGATTCCAGAGGGTCATCGGGGACAACTGGGTAAAGGGCATATAGGACCTTTCTGTGATGCTACCAGTAACTCACAATAAAAAGTTGAAGAGCCTGGACGATGTTGCTCAGTGGTTGAGCATCGACCTATGAACCAGGAGGTCGCAGTTCTATTCCCAGTCAGGGCACAGGTCCCTGTTGTGAGCTCAATCCCCAGTAAGGGGGGGGCGGGGGAGGGGTGCAGGAGGCAGCCCATCAATGATTCTCTCTCATCCCTGATGTTTCTATCTCTCTATATATATTTTTTGTATTTTTTTTTTAAGTTAAAGAAATAAATCTGCCAAGATCCCAGGTCCCTAAGATTCTATTAAAATGAGTCTGGGCTCCATCAGCAAGCTGGATCTCCCAGCATCCCCCCTGGGCCCAGGCTTACTAAGAGCAGGAACTGTTTCTTTTCATCTCTGCATGCCCAGCAGAGCGCCATGCCTGGCATGCTGCAGAGTTGCAACAAATGCTGCATCAAGGTATAAAAACATTAATATTCTTCCCCAAGCCCCTCGCCCCTGAAGACTAGCTGAAAGCACTATTCCCCTTGGACTCCAGTGCAGACATGGAGGGTTTTGCTTCATTTTTTTCTGTGACTTTGGAAACCTCAACCGCTGTCAGCTGCCAGTGCCCAGCCAGGAAAGGTTAACGGGAATGGAAACCAGGCACCGTTAGGATTTTGACACAAGATAAAGTGAATGAGCAGAGGAAGTGGCCCCCTGCAGAAACCAAAGGCAAAGCCAAGACTGTTTGCTAAGAAAACATTCCCTGCTCACCAACCCTCACAGGTAGCTTCTTCTTAGGGCCTCGTAATAATCCTTGAGTATCCGGGATCTGCCAGACCGTGAGCTAAATGTGCTCACGAACAAGGCGACGACATATCCTTTCATGGAGCATTACAGCAGGACAAGCCCAAGTGACTGCCCAGACAAACAAGAGAAATGAAACAATTACGGCACCTGCTCATGCGAGACGCCAGGGTGGGCATGCCCGGCTCCAGAGGGCCGCTGTGCTCGCCTCTCTGCACCCTCCCAAGCTGAATACCTCACTTTAGTTCCCCCAACTGTACTGGAGCGCCACTCAAGATTCACCCCACAAAGGCCCAAGATCTTTCACACTCCCCATCCTCCCTCATGCCCTACAGTTAGACTTCCTATCTGATGGCTGAGCCAGCACACAGTATAGAGGCCCATCATATCCGAAGCAAGCTCCCAGATGGACAGCTCCTTCAGGCCCTGGGACTAAGGGAAGTACGCTCCTCACCACTTCATCCGGTCCTGTGTCAAGAACAGCAGGCCCCAAACAGTCCCTCGCTCTAGTGGTATTAAAATGGCCAAATTATAACAGCAGGCAGAGTGCCATCAAATTGTATTAGATTGCTCAGTCTGCTTCATGCTTCCATGTCTCTGGATCTATTTGTTCATCAGTTTATTTTGTTCATTAGATTCCACATGTAAGTGAGATCATGTGATACTTGTCTTTCTCTGACTGGCTTATCGGGCAGGGGAGGGGGGGCCGGAAGAGACTAACCAAAGAACCTATATGAATATATGCATAACCCATGGACATAGACAATAGTGCAGTGAAGGCCTGGGGTAAGGAGGCAGGTGAAAATGGAGGAAAAGAGGGGACATCTGTAATACTTTCAACAATAAAGATAAATTAAAAAAGAAAACGATCAGATTGAAAGGGGCTTGTGTTTGATTGATGTAGGTTCACAGGTGACTGCCCTGACGCATGGCAGGAGCACATACCACCAGGATTTAGAGCTGAAAGGTGGACAGGGCAGGGTTTCCACAAGAGATTCTCTATAATTCCCTACAAGAGAGAAATGAGGTAAAGGAATAGAGTCCAGGGTTTCTCTTCTCCCGTGGTCTTCTCTATGTCCCCTCAGGACGGAGTCCCAGTGAGAGAGGCTATGAAAGCCCCTGTCCCCTGCACACCATGCTGCTCTCTGCTGGGTCAGGTCTGGAGCTGCGGGACGGGGTCTGTGGAGAAGAAATTCAGCTTATAATCCCCACTGCCAAGTATTTAATGGGGAGTCTTTGTTCAGTTAACAGGTTTTAAAATCTGTAACAGGAGAGAAGGGGATGAGCATCCTGAGCCCACGTGGATTTTTTCCAACTGCCTCCCTCTTCCTGCAAAGTACAACACAGGGCAGTGATGACGAACCTATGACATGTGTGTCAGCACTAAATATTTAGTTTTTGGTTTATTAAATACAATTATATATAACAATTATACATTTATGTTATTTAAACTATAAATATCGCGAAATAATGTTTTTTCCTCAAGGTGACACACTACCCGAGTTCTGCTCAGTTTTTTGACGAAGTTTGACACACCAAGCTCAAAAGGTTGCCCATCACTGACATAGAGAATACAGTCAACAATATTCCAACAACTACGTACGGTGTCAGATGGGTACGAGATTTAGCCTAGAAAGTTATATAATGTCTAACCACTGGAGTGTACACCTGAAACTACTATAATATGTCAACTGTAACTGAAACATGATTTTTTTTTAAATGTTCACGCGTGAGGATGTAGTCACATGCCAATGGGCAGAGAACCGGTCAGAGATGGTCTCCTGCTGTTCCCTGCTTTGGGTCTGAGATGTTGAAACTTGGAATAAGTTATGTCATGACTCCCCTCAGAAAGGCTGTGCTCCCTTTTCTGGGTCCAAGTAGCTGAGATCATAAGGAGTGAGAGGGGGATGAGGAGACCCTAAAACTATACCTTTATTATTGGTAATCAATGTAATATTTATCAACCACTTGTGTAGTTTCCAGATTACGCCTGTCTCTAGCATTTTCTTTTATCTATACAGCACCGGGGGGTGGGCAAGAACCATTACCCACAGTTAACAGACAGAAGCAAACTTGCCCAAGGTCGCTCAGCTACCAAGTGGCAAACTCAGTACTCAGACCCAGGCTCTTGACCCAAACTCCCTGCCCTTCTCATGGCCAGGCAGCCTCCTGCGTTGACCTCAGAAGTTCAGGGGCAGAAACGTCACTTAGAAGAACATGAGGAGCCCTTCTTTGCTATCTTTCAAATCAAAATACCAAGAAAGAAATAACAATAGGACAACCTCATACTGTTTTGGATTTCCGACATTTGTGATGGAAAAATGAGATGCTGTCTATTATTATAGATTCATAAAGCTGTCCTGTTCCCTCTCTGCATGCCAGGCCTGGTGCTAGCCACAGGCAGGTAACCTTGACAAGCATTACACTTAAACCTTTCTGCTGTTAACTAAAATGCCCTCCTTGCTCTCCCAACAGCAAATTAGAGAGACGCAAGCAGAACCTTCATTGTCCATTATGCAAAACCACATCAAGCCGTTCTTGTCTCTCCCCACGGTCTTTCCTTCTTGTCTTCCCTTCATTTGCACTGCCTGCACCCCACTTTTGCCACCACTCACTTCACCCTCACAATAATCAGGCTGCAGATACAATTATTGGGCTTAAGCTCCTCACTTCCATCTCCTAGGTACCTTTTTTTTTCTTTTTTTTTTTTTTTTGGCCAAGAAAAATTAATTTGAAAAAACCCAAGGCAGTCAGGGATCTTAACAGCAAAGTAAATTGGTCTAAATGTGAGGGTTGCCAGAGACCATAACTCCTAGTGAGTGCAGGGCACACTGGGGAAGGAGGAGGAGGTGGAAAGGGGGGACACCTGGAAGATGCTCATGTCTGGCCATACTGGGAAAATCTGAGCCCCAGGCCGATCCTCTTCCAGTGGTCCCCAGTATGATGGACCATAATCAAATCAGTTGAGGGCATAAGCTTCAGTTTCAATCTCCATTTCATTTGATTCACCCCTAAATCCCATCTGAGTCTTTCTCTCCGGGTAAGAGTGATCTGGGCCCTCCTTGGTCTTGCCTCTAAAAAACAGAACACTGTCCAGACTGAGGTGGCTTTGCAGGCCGCTGTGAGATTTTTACTTTTATTTCACAGGCCCCTTCTGCCATGACCCTGGCAATCTTAGTATTATAGGTTTAACCCTTCCCCAGAGTACTGGCCAGAGAACTCAATAAAAAGATCTGAAAACAAATGTGAGGGGGCAGAGGTGGTATTTAAAGGTGAAATATGAGAAGAAGCTGGGAGACTGGTTCCTTAGTGGCTGGAGAACAGGGGCCCCGGTCATGACTCCGGGGCCTGTGCTGGCTGCTCTCTTTTGTCCCGCCTGAAAGCATGAGCTTGCGAGAGCGAGCCCATGCCTCTGCTCCTGAGATGAAAGGCGCTTGAGGAATGATTCTTCCCAGTCCGGTTTGTTAGACAAGATAAAGGGCTCCTAGACAAGATGGCATGATGACAATGAAAAGATAGTCCTGAGACGTTAGAATAAAATCAGAGATAAGAGAAAATAACCTCAAAGAACATGACAAAATAGGTTAGGAGAAGGATAAATTCAGTAACTTTGCCAGTACTTCCCACATGCATGAATATTCTGGATCTTCTAAATATGAACAGCTCTCTGCTCCACAGAGCATTTAGTAAGTTCTTCAGAGGTGGAAGGAAGCTCATCAATGCCCCGGGTGCGGGGTGGGAGGAGGGGGGGGGGAGGACCCGGACAACCTGGCGCTCAGAGGTTGAATGAGAGGCACAGTGTGGCTGTGGAACATGATAAACAAGCAGAGAAATCTTCATTTTCTGGAATATGTATCTAAGATAAAATGACAAAGAGCCAATAACGGAAGGAAAAGGAGCAGGAATGGTTTTGATATTTGTAAAAAAGTATTGTCTAAGAGATGCACACACCAGAGCACAGAACTCCAGGGGAGGACACTGAGGTGGAATAAGAAGGAAGTGACGGCAAGTTGCCAAAATAATGGCCATCCACGTGGGTTTGACAAGACTGATTTTTTTTTCCCATTGGAATAAGATGGGAACCTCAGCACCGCAAAAGAGGCAGCTTGACCAAAAGCTTCTAAATTTCCCACCAACTGAAGGTGAGACGGTTCAATGCTCTCTACAATTCTGGGCACAGGACTCCTGCTGCTGGCATGGTGACTGGGGGCCAGGGGACACAAAGAATAAGGTGCCCTCACCTCTTTCATCACCTCCCCTGGGGCAGGTGCTGTCAACCCTTGACAGTTTTCTTACCTCATTCTGGACAGTGAGTAGGACATTTCTCGGTGTGTTTTTTAGTGGAACAAAGAAAGGGAGTCAGCATCATTACTCGACAAGCAGAGTTTATAGAAGAACCTGGCAGCCATTATGAAGTATCGTTCCTTGTGGCAATACCCAGCTTTCCTCTCACAGAGGGGGCTTGGATCTTGGTTTAACCTACTTAAGAATGACAGACAATAGGCACCGTCTGTTCATTCCAGCTGCTTCTCATAAGAAAGGAAACTCTGTCACATGGTGATGTCAGAAGGCTTCAGAATCATAAAAAGATTTCCCAGAGGGTCTCCTAAAATAGGAAAACAACCAGAAGTCATTTTGGTTGAGGTAATGGGGTACAGAACTCTCCTCCCGCGACAGGAGATAAGTCAGACTTTCCCAATATAAGTGACAAAACTTTCTCAGAATCTAGCTATAGCGGTGATACCAAGAATCCTGAAGCTCAACTCTTCACATGTAGAACACCAAACAGATCTCTGCCTTGTCCTGATGACAATTTCCTCTCTCAGAAGGCAGAGAAAGCAATTACGGAAACTACTGTTCTTGACACAATTCTGGCCGTCGAAGAAGACCCAGGAGGCAATGCGTACGTGGCAGGATCTCCTGAGTGGCCACTCTATCTCAGGATCTGTAATAGCTTGGGAAGGGGATGCTGCGCACAAGTGACATGGCCATTACTCAGCCAGTGTCTATGAGCAGTAGTAATCAGGCATGTTCTTTGCCTTCTGAAAGCTTACAGTCTACACAGAAGAGCAATAACATCCTAGGACAGTGGTCGGCAAACTCATTAGTCAACAGAGCCAAATATCAACAGCACAACGATTGAAATTTCTTTTGAGAGCCAAATTTTTTAAACTTAAACTTCTTCTAATGCCAGTTCTTCAAAATAGACTCACCACGGCCGTGGTATTTTGTGTAAGAGCCACACTCAAGGTGCCAAAGAGCCGCATGTGGCTCGCGAGCCGCAGTTTGCCGACCACGGTCCTAGGGCATTTTATCAGTGACAATGAGAGGCAGAAAGGGTGAGTGTTAGAGAAGCTCAAGGAAGGAAGAATATCTGTGGGGTGGGATGAGGTGCTACAGAACTCTTGACTTGAGCCCTGGCTGCCAGGCTGGTGTGGCTCAGTTGCTTGGGTATTGTCCCATGCAACGAAAGGTTGCCAGTTTGATTCCTGGTCAGGGCACGTGCCTGGATTGCAGGCTTGATCCCTAGTAATGGAGGTATGCAGGAAGCAACCTGCAGAAGGTCTCCTAGCTTCTAGGACAATGGCAGGGCCAAGACTGGCACTCAGACAATCTGGCTGGGCCCTGCGATCTCAGCACCTTTGCTCTCCCCATGCAGCCAGAGTTCATGACTAAAGGCTTTGGACTTTGTCCTTTATATAATACAAGTAGTTGATGATTTTTAAGCAAGGGAACAGTATGTGCAAGGAGCAACAGTACATGGGAATGAAGATCCTGGGTCAGGCCAGGCAGGAGATGGATTTTGCAGGGTTGTCTGTTCCTGCATTGGGCCTAGCTGGGAAAGAGACAAAAAGGAAACTGGAAGAATAAACAAGGTTGTCCTGGCTGGTGTTGCCCAGTGATTAGAGAGAGTGTCAGCCCACGAACCGAGGGGTCTCAGGTTTGATTCCCGGTCAAGGGCATGTGCCTGGATTGCAGGGCATGGGAGGCAACCAATTGATGTGTCTCTCTCACATCTCTCTTTCTCTTTCTCTCTCTCCCCCTCTCTTCTACTCTCTCTAAAAATCAATGGAAAAAATATCCTTGGATGAGGATTGATAACAACAATAAAAAAAAAGGTATGTTTAAAAAAAATTAAAACAATAGCTAAGGTTGTTTGCCGAGAAGGACAAGAATCTGTCCATCAGATAGGGAAGGTGAGGATAGAATGCCTGGAGAACAGGTTGGTCGGCAGCTCAGTCAGAAAATGCAGGACAAGGAACGGAGAGAGAATGACCCAAGGAACCAAATCGTCCTGTACATGGTTGACACTTTCAGGTCGTGCGTGGCGCTTGCTGCCTGGATGGGGGCAGCTCTTTGGAAGAACCACACGGGAGCTCATAGCTTCAAAGGCTCCAGGAGGCCAGAAGTCAGCAAAGAACCTAGGACACAGTGACTGAGGAGCAAATGATGGGAGGCAGGACTCTCAAGGAATGTGGATGCGAAATTGAAAGGAAGAAGTAAGACAGTTGATAGAGGGGATAGGAAAGTCAGTTCTCTTTCACTTTAAGTCTTTTTTTTTTTTCCTGGACAAGGAAGCTCTGCTTATCTTTGTAGGCAGAAGAGGTAAGGAGCCAGCAGGTGTAAGTGAAGCTACAACAGACTAGGAATAAAGGTTGGTGCAGAGTCTAATCCTGGGTAAGCACCTGGACTTTAGAAAAAATGAGCTGAAAACATAAGTGATGAGAAAAATGGGTGGAAGTCCACGGCATGATAGTCCAGCAGAGTAACCCTTTGTGCATGAAACTATGAAAAGTAAAATTTCAGCTGAACAATCACAAACGATCCCAGAGAAGAAAAGGAGGGGAGACATCTAAAGAAGGCCACACGGGGCCCCTGATGGCATCTCCCTGGGCCACAGCACTAAGAGGCAGAAACAAGCATGGGGAGCAGGGACCCCAACCTGGGGTGCCCACACTCTGTGGCAGGGACCTACATGTATCTGTCAGCTGGGCCAGGGACTCCAAAAGTGGTAGGCAATTTTTTTAAAGAGCCTTTGAGCTATGTTTGGGAGAAAAACAACCAGGAAAAGATGAATCCACTGCTCAGGGAAGACAACTTTATGCTCCCAGATGGTGAGAGAAGACAGAACTCCTATTTTGCTTACCTTTCCTCAGGAAAACGATCTTGGGAGTGAGGAAGGGAAAGTAAACATCATAAAGAAGTAAGTGAAGCATCAGAGGGTGAAAAGAAAATAAGAGAACAGTTGGCTTCCTTAAATGAGTTCAACTACTCAGGCTCAGCACTGAGGGTGGAACTGTGGGGAGTGCTCAGAGATGCCGGGGGCCTGGAGAGGATCGAATGTTGTCCAGATCGGTGGGAGGAGGAGGAAGGCGGCCCCCAAAAGCCCCAAGCTGGTACCCCAAGTAGAATTAATTATTTAACTGGTGGCGTGTGAGTACTTAGAAGAGAATATGTTAACTAGTAGAAATCACTGGGGTTCATCGATTGTGCTAGGTAGCCTCATTTCCTTATTTTGAGAGAGGCTACTAGATTGCTTGCTATGCATTTACTTATGTCTTGTCTCATATCAAGAAGGATTGGAGGTCCGTTAAAGGGACACCAAAAATCTACTGAGACACCACAAAAGTTATAAAAATATGAAAGAGAAAACAGGAAAAACAAAGAATAAGAGAGACATTTTAAAAAGAGCCATAAGTAAGCGTAATGTGAGAATGTGCAGCACAGAGTTCTATGTCCACCCACCAAAGTGAATTCTGTTCATTTGCTAAACACAGACACTGATTCGGCTCTACGCGTTCTAGCAGGTGGCAATCAAAGAGAAAACCTGGTGGATTATTCACTTCACACCACTGAGGACATTTTAAAAAGAAGTAGGAAGAAGACAGAAAGGTAAGGGGGAATGAATGGAGGAGGGAGGACAGGCAGAAAGGTGGAAAGAAATAAAACAGGCACAATATATAACATTTTAGCATTTATTCACACTCATGGGGAGAGAAGGGGCAGGGGACAGGTTGTGTTGGAGAGAGAACTGTGCAGGGGCCGAAAAATTACCTTAATAACTTAGGCCAGGGGAATTATTTTTTTTAATGTTTTTATTGATTTAAGAGAGAAAGGGAAAGGGAGAGAGAAACATCAATGATAAGAGAGAACCTCCTACACGCCCCCTACTGGGGATTGAGCCTGCAACCCAGGCATGTGCCCTAATGGGAAATTGAATTGTGACCTTCTGGTTCACAGGTTGATGCTGAACCACTGAGCCAAGCCAGGCAGACCACGAGAATTATGACTTGTCTTGAGAGAGCCACAATGAGAGTGAGCAAGAGAAGTGCTTAGAGGTCAGTTGTTACAGATTATAGAAACCACACCTTTCATGCACTTGCATTTCTTCATTCAAGACAGAAGAGTTTTGTATTAGAAACTCAAAGTAAGAAGAGTTTTGGAGTTTGGCAGTCTTGGGTTAAATCTAGTTTCCTCCACTTACAGCTTTGTTTGCTCGGCTAAATTTATTAAACAATTTGAGTTTTTCTTTGTTCAGCTATAAAACTAGAATAATTTTACCTACCTCAAAGAATTATTGTGAAAATTAAATGAGAAAAAAACACAACTATTCCTGAGACTAGACCCAAAAGAAATTTCTCCTGAGATCCCTCATAAAGGGGACAGGGTGCAATCGGAATCAGCAATAATTTCAAGGACTTACTTGCAATGAGATGCAACATACCTCCCAGAATCTCTCTAACTCTGTGTTATAACATTATTTGTAATTCAAATTAGAGTAAATTTTTAAGTAGAATATTTAATATGTCACAGTGATATAGAAATACCAAGAATCATAAAAGTTCAAAAGGCTGCTAAGTGAAATAAAATGGTTCCAGCGTTCTATGAAATTATTGCTGGTCTACAGACACTCTGGGAGGTGGTGGTGGGGACAAGGTCCCAGCAGGTACAGGCGGGGTCACTGGCGCCAGTCCTGGTGCCTCCTGGCCTCGCTGCTTCTTGTCCTCCAGCCCACAGATGCAGGCGGACCCGGAAGCAATGGCCTGGGGCAGGTCAGTGCCTTTGCTCCACTTATCCTCTGCATTTGGACACCAGGACCATCTTGGACAAGGAGACTGGGTTCTCCCACCTGGATATAAAGGTGGCCCTCCCACACGGCCACTCCCCACCCACTGTTGGCATGTAGCAGCAGGCCATGCGGGTCCACTGGTTGCGGCCTGAATGCCCAGCACGTCTAAGTACCTTACGGCCTCCTGCTGTCATCGCTGCCACCAATGGAGTGGATGGGATCCTCCAGGCTGCACATTCCATGACAGCCCCACCTGTGATCACGGGCTGGCGCTCCTCCCACACGTCAGGTTTTGTGGAAGGGGCCCACCTGGTATTCGTGGTCCCCGGAGACATACACAAAGTCTTTGCAGATGGTGCCCGCAAGGTCATACGTGAACCTTGGCAAGCCTGCCATGTAGGACCAGGAGTTGATCTTGGGACTGTAAGTCTCTACAGAAGAGAGATCTGGATTCTCATTCCAGCCACCGGTGGCCACCAGCATGTCTTCAATGGAGGCAAGGTAGAAATCCACACACACTGGTTCTTGGAGGCCACCTTGATCTACTGCTTACATCGGGGCCATACCTATAAACAAGATTGGACATTGCATCTCCTCCATTGTCCCTTGAGAAGCTGCCACCATGAGGATGAAGAATTCCCTGAGCACAGCAACACAGTGGTAGCTCCACAGGGCTGGCAGGGGGTCTCCTTGACCCAGTGCTAGCTCTTGGTGCCCAGGTACCAGGTGGTGTCATTGTGCTTCCCAAACGGGTAGGAGACCTCGTCACTCATGAACACCAGGTGCTCCTCCTTGATGCAGAGTGCCGAGCACTTGGTCTGCATGGCCGGCTGGGCCACCAGGCTGTTGTGGCAGCCCACGGCCTCTTCCATGAAGCCCTCACAACTGGCCTCGTTGGGCAGCAGCAAGCACACCACCAGCTTGACACGAGGCAGCAGGTCGTTCTTGGGGATGAATGGGAAGTGGAGGTCCTCCGGCACCATGCAGGCGTGGGCCTAGCACCCAGTTCTTGCGTCAGCCATAGCAGAGCAACCTGCAGTAAGTTGTGCTTGCATTCCGATGCACCCTGCTGCTGCTCAGGTACATGCACAGCTTCTGCATGGAGATATTCTGCAGGAAGTCGGGTGTGAAGGCCAGAGTGCCCAAGTGGCTCCGGATGAAGCTGAGGATGGAGGCATCCAGCCACCTGAAGTTGTAGATGGAGGCCAGCTCCTGCAGGTACAGGTAGTTGTCCTCACTCACCTCCTGTTTCAGGTCCTCTCAGTAGAAATCCACCACAGTCCAGATCCGCAGCAGGTGGGCTGTCTCCAGGGTCTCCAGGATTTAGACAATGTTGCCACCATCCAGCACCAGCTTCCCGCCATATAAGAAGTCCACCACGGCCTTGAGGCCAATGTAGGAGGCATTGATCAGCTCCACCTCCTTCTAGAAGGCCTCGCACATGCCCAAGGTGAACATGGTATTGAAATGGTCAAGTAGTCGCTGCATGCAGCCAGCAAGTTGCAGTGAGCTGGCACACACTGTTCGGCCACCAGGACAATGTCACAGAAGAGGCCACGTGGATGCCACTCATTCAGCCCCTGAAGCACTGTGGTCAAGGACTCAGCCCAGTGATACACCTTTGAAGATTCGCTGATCCTGTAGGCTGGAGACACTCCTGTCTGCCACCATCATAAAAGAGGTCACAGCCCATTATTGGTAGGGTTTCCGGGATGCTGCTGTCCCTCGCTGGACCCGGCACACCCTGGCACACAATGGTCCCTAGGGCAGGCTCCAGCCGGCCATGAGGAGGCAAAGGAGGCAAATCAGGATGCAACCCTGGATGTGGGGACACTCACCTAGGCTGCGCAGGGGCCCATGCACGAGCCGTGCCTGCCCTCCCCTCTACCAGTGCTGGAGCTCCAAGGCCCAGTCTGGTGGGCAGCCAAGGCTCCATCAGGAAGTGTGAGAGAGTAAATTTTGTTAAAAGTCCTGGTACTTTAATGGTATTCTTGGCCCCTAAATATTGGCTTGATTATTTTAAGCAACATTAAGTACAGATTAATTTTAGGAGGAGCTGAATACTAATAAACTCTGGAGAGCATTCCACAACCTTCTTCTGAATGGCAGCTCAGGGTCACACATCCTCTGTGGGGGTCCATCCAGGGCACAGGTTTGGGAAGATTCAGGGTCTACTAATTCATGGTGACCAGAGACAGCATGAGGTTGTGCAGGCCCATGTGGACAACCAATGATCCTAGCTGGGAAGGGATTGGAAAGCAGTGTCCCTATCTCCAAACAATCCTGTACCAAGACCACCCTGACCACATCAATGATTATCTTCAGATTGCTCTTCTAAGGTGCCATTTCATCTCTTAAGGAAAGAGGTCTCACGTATGCTTGTCCAGTCTGGCAGACCCAGCCTTTTATCTCACAGCCAGTCCCCCCAAAATAGGAGCCTCATAATCCTGACCTCTATGGTGATCCAAGCTCCTCAAATGTCCTTTGACGCTGTTCTCTGAACTATTCCTAACATGCTCTGCTCCCAATTGAATTCCCTGTGTCATCATGTAACCACATTATTACAGTTTCCAATCACCCCTGACAACTTTGAAATAATCTGACCATTGCAGGCCCTCATGGTCAATGGTCTACCTGACTCACCCTTCATACTGGGTTAGAACAGACAGTGGTATTTGGTGGTCATTCCTTTATCTAACAAACCTCACGGACCCTCTATGTTGCCCTACCCTGTTCCATCCTAAGGTACTTTGGAATAAGACCATGGCATTCTTTGACAAATACCACTTTCACTTTCAATTCTTAGTAAAGATACAATGGAATCAGAAAGGGTCTAGAAAAGGGCTGCTAATATCATAAAAAGACAGAAAAGTCTCCTTCACAAGGATAAATTAAAGAAATTAGGAGTCTGCAAGACAAATAAATATGTTAAGAGGAGACAATGTCAAAGTTTTCAAAGTCTCAGAGAGGATAAAAATGCACTCATAAACCAAATTCCAGAATGCCAGACTGCAACAGCATCCCTTGAAACTTACTGCAGACAAACATAGGGCAGTCAGAAAGAAATCCTATATAATAAAGAGCTACTATGCTAATGGTCGTGATGCCCTCATGCCATAGCAACTGATTAGCAGGAGGCTGCGTGCGTGGCAGGCGCGGATGGGCAGGGCTGTGCGTGGTGAGGCACGCGTGGGTGGGCGGGGACATGACGCTGCGTCCCCGACCGGTGGGGCTTGATGGGGGTGGGGCCGGCCTGGTCTGGGTCTCGCCCAATGGCAGTCAGCCATCTTCCGAGGGGTCCTGGATTGCAAGAGTGTGCAAGCTGGGCTGAGGGACCCACCCCGTGCACAAATCTTGCACCGGGCCTCTAATTACTAATAACAACAATAAAACTGGTGACATCAAGAGGCAGTAGAGGAAGGGTTTAGAGTCACAGAAAAATCTCTTGTTAGAGCATTAAGAGGAAATGAACATCTCCAGCCTCTGGAGACAAGCTTAGCTCCCATATCAGATGTCACATTGACAACCAATAGCTGAGCTTTAGGCGTGGTATTGTTCATCTCTTCTGAGGATTAAATGGGACCATCCCTATATAAGTATTTTTCACACTGCCTGGCACACCAAACTTTAATAAATAGCAGAAACCATGTGGCAAGAATTCTTACACAATTGAGCAGAATTAAGTTGGATACAGCTCAATACTATAGTCCCCTCTTATCCACAGTTTTGCTTTCTGTGGTTTCAGCTATCCATAGTCAACAAAGGTCTGAAAATACGAAATGGAAATTTCAGGAAATAAACAAGTCATAAATTTTAAATCGAGCACCGTTCTGCATGACATGATGAAATCTCTCGAGTCCTGCTCCCTCCCATCCAACATGTGAGTCATCCCTTTGTCCAGCGTCTCCGCCTATACACACTCCCTACCTGTTAGTCACTTAGTAGCCCTCTCAGTTATCAGATCAACTCTCACAGTATCCCAGCACTGTGTTGAAGTCACCCTTATTTTACTTAATAGTGGCCCCAGAGCATAAGAGTAGTGATGCTGGCGATTGGAACTTGCCAAAGAGATGCCATAAAGTGCTTCCTTTAAGTGAAAAGGTTAAAGTTCTCCACTTAATAAGAGGTTGCTAAGATCTAAGTGAGAAAAAAAAAAATCTATCCAAGAAGCTTTAAAGATGGAAAAAGAAATTTGTGCTAGTTTTGCTATCATACTTCAAACTGCAAAAATTACAGGCACATTAAGTACTTAGTTAACATGGAAAAGGCATTAAATTTGTGGGTGGAAGGCAAACAGAAGACATGTTCCAACTGAGGCAACATACTGTACCAGAAATCATTGAGTCTATAGAAAGACTTCATCAAGGGATCCCCAGAAAGGAATGACACCAAGCCATCTACTGCAAGTAAGGGACGGTTACACCAATTCAGGAAGAGATTTGGACTGAAAAATCTAAAAAAATCACTGGAGAGGCTATGTCTACCAACAAAGAAGCTGCTGCCACATTCCCGGCAGAAGTGAAGTTGTAGGGCTCAGTGCTATCCATGGTTTCAGACATCCACTGGGGGTCTTAGGATGTGTCCCCTGAGGATAAGGAGGGGCTTCTGTATGGCAGTTCTTCTGCTGAGTCCTTATTCTATCTTCAACAGGTCAACAACTTTCCATAATCATATTCTGCTCTCCGTCCCTCTTTCCTGCCTCTCAGTTTGATTATTTCCTTTCCTCCTTTCTATTCTCATTATTGGGCATTTCAGATAAGCTCTTCCACACTGAGAGGATCTAACACTAGAAATTTTCCAAAATCAAGATCATTTTGATCAGAGAAAAAATCTTTCTGTAAAGAAGAAGTATACATTAACCAACCAAAATGCAATCTTCCACCCCAGTGACACTGACTAAGAAAGCTGTGTGCTGAGAAGTAGAACGTCAAAGAACGGATGTTGTGGCCACCTCAGGAAGGACACGAGAGATTGCAACAAATGCTTCAGACATTTGTCTTCACAATAAGTCCAAAGGGAAACATAAAAGGGTCCCATGCAAAATCAAGAGCAGCTCAGGGTCCACCCTGGGGAAATGGTCCCTCTGGTTGCAGAAGATGGGACGGGAATCTTTAAGGAGAGGGAGACCATAGCTGGGCCTCCCACATCTCTCTGGTGCATGTCATAGGGCCAGGCAGGCAGCTGCCAGGATGCACATATCTCTGCTCTGAAATTCACCTTCTGCTTCCCCAATTAAAGAGTCTGGTATGATTTTCTCCATTCCCATTGGTCACTCTTACCTTGGGCTACGGCACAGTTGCCGGATCCCTGGAGGCAGGGACAAAGCAATCTCAGGTGGAAGAACTTGGTTCAATTTCAGAGCCAAAGAGCATTTTAGAGTATTGTGAGCCAACATACACCTTTTGCTGATACGCTGAGGCCCAATGCCTTAGGGAAAGAGCTGAATCGGAGCTCAGCTCTTCTCACGTCATTGGGTCTGCCTATGCCCAGGGATCATGACATCCACTCGGCCAGCTTTATGACCATTTAGTCTCCAAGTTCCTCGATGCCAGAATGGGGACAGGAGTCCCTCCCTCGTCAGTTGTAGGAAGCACAAAATGAGATGGTTTAAATGAGATAATTCATGAACTCTACTTAGCACGGTGTCTGGCACCGTCTAAGCATTTAATGAGCTATACCTACTATTAGAGTTCTCCATTAATACTTCCTTTACTCTTGCGCATTCCCAGTGCAGCTGGGAAGGGAGAACGAACAACGAGAACATTTTTAGATTACCTGCTCTCGACCATTCCTGCATTTTCAAGTGTTCATTTATTTAATGGGCTGTGCCTTGATTACAGTGCTCGATGGGTTTGAATTTACATTCACAAGTACGTTTGAATTTCACTAACATTCCTCTCTGGGGAGTCATGCTATGTCAATACCTCGTATCCAAAAAGGCTTAAACTGGTGTCGTAAACGACCATTTGGACTCTGTAACAGAATTGTAAATAGAGTGATAATTAACGAAACTCCCAATTATTCAGAGTTGTCTTCCACACTTAGGAACATGGAATGAAAATAATGACCAAAGGGGGTGAAAAACGAAAGCCCCATCGACTACAGGCAGGTGGCTTAACTCTATGATTTATTCTTCACAGTTGAATATTATCTTTGATTCTTCCCTTTCCCACCCGAGTCTGTTTCTCTCCCTCCCCCCTTTCCTCCTCCCCCAAATGATCCTTTAACACTGCTCTTCTTAAGGCCAGGGTGTGGGCATCTTATAAAACCAAAGGGTACTTTTCAGGCCTGACAACCATTTCTTTCTTTAGGTTCTCCCTTCCCTTGTCACCGGGAGTCCTGCTATTTCTCAGGCCTCTCCATCTTAGTCTAGAGTAGCTTTTGCTCTGTTGTATCTTCTAAACATCTCTGCTTTCTATCAGTTTTTCATCCCTGGTGCTCTGGCCTATTCAAACCTTTATCACTGCTTACCTGGACCACTGCCATAACTGCCAAATAAGTTTCCAGGTCTCCAGGGTCAAACTCCCCTGCCCCCCAACCTCCAGTGGCTCTACTCCACTGGCAAAATGCTCATTCAAAAGAGCAAATCCGATCACATCACTCTCCTTCATTTCTTTTCACCTGCAGAGTACTATCCAGGCAGCTCCATGGAGCACACAAGCTGGTGACGGGTTGGCCCTGGCAGCCATCCCTGCCACATCGCTTACATCTCTCCACGCATCCCACTTGCCTCTCGGCAATGCCATGCCCTTCCCCCTTTGTACAGATGCTGTTCCCTCTGCCTGAAGTGCCCTGCCCAACTCGAGGGCTGGCAAACTCGGTCTCCTGGTGAAAGGTTCAGGCGGAGTTCTGTCTCCCTCCGTGGCACACAGCACAGGGAAGTCACTTTCCCAGGGCTCGCTCGCGCTCTGCCTTCAGGGCCCCTGCCTTCCGGAACTGTGGTCCCAGCCCCTCACAGGCAGGCGGTGTCAGCCGGCCGCTTGCTGCTCAACCTGATGGATGACTAGAGAAGCGAGGTAAGTGTTCCTTTAAAATGATATTTTTAAACACCGGAGAAGGAAAATCGGCAGCATCTCTGTGTTTGCTCACGTGAGCGGCGTTCGGGAAGAAAAAGAGCCGGTGGGTCTAAGCGATAGCACCAGAACAAGCTTATCCCCGAGGCGCTATTCAAATTCCACGCAGTGACTTCCTTTTTAATTCGTTTTTTATTCCAGGTGCAGCCCTACAGCTATTTTAAAACTGAGACTTAAAATAAAGTAATACTAAGAGCTGGAGTTATCACAGGCTCCCGCACAACGGAGCTCTTAAACCCTCCACCCCCCAAGCCCTCCATGCTTCTTCAGGAACCACAACATCCTTCCCCCAGGAGGGTGGAGGAGGAACAAGACAGGGGCTCCCTTGTCAAAGGATTGTGCTTCCCTTTGCAAAAGCAGTCTTTCCTCGGTTCACCATTTGTTTTGTTTTGAAAATATTAATAGTCGGCAGGGCAGAGCAGATGCTGGGCAGGGAAACAAAATACCCAGGGACGGAGGCTTCCTCCCTGTGGTCGGCAGCCCCTCCCGGCAGCACCTGGGCACACATGCTAATACCAGGCCCCCGCCCAGCCCATGAAACTGGCATCTCTCTGCTGGGGGCAGGGGGGCGGATAATTTAAGCGCATGTATTCTGGAAAGCCTCCATGCTAAGGCAAGCTGCCCCAGGAAATGGGGTTTTGTGAGTGGTGCCCGGAGACCCAGCCCTGCCTGGGCCCTGCCTGTGTCAGCAACAGCCAGGCCTATTTCTCTAACTCATGTCTCTAAACCACTGGCCAATGCCAGCAGGGAGTCCACAATATTAACGCAGACCCGCCAGGGGCCTTCCCCAAGCATGGGGCCATGGCCATTTCGTGCTTGCTCATCCCGGGCTCCTTCCCTCGTTCTGGAAATAGCACCGGTCCTCCAATTTGGGAGCTCCTTTCTCCTCACCTCCCGTGCAAAAGTACAGCACACATCTGAAAGGAGGGCCGTGCCACCATCTCCTTCACCAGAGTTACAGGTTGGAGGAAGCGCATCTGACGCAGACCAGGCCACTCCGAGCCCTGCCCTGAGGAGGAGCCTGGGAAGATGGGTGGGCAAAGCCCCAGGTGTGCCACCCTTCCCTTCCTCACCCCACCACCCCAGCCCTGGCCATGGGAAGGGAGCTGACACTAAGTTCACCCAACTTGGGTTTCTGTCACTCTGTTGGACAAGCAAAGAGCCCTGCGCGTGACACAAGGTCACTGGAGTTCATTTGAGGGTTTTGACCTCCATGGTCCCAGAACTGAATCAGCTGAGAACTTGCAAATCCATGGAGGTTTGCAACGGGAAGCCTCCGCCAGCTGCAGAGACGACCATCTAAGAAGTGCAGTGCTCTCTGCTCACAGCCGATTCCCCAGAGGCACCCCAGTTCTTTCCAGTAAGTTGGGTCACTGCGGTCAGACTCCGGATGCACAGGTGGGGCTGCCTAGCAGCACACCGCACACCTTTCCTGCCAGTCCACACCGGCCTCAGAGACCCAGCATCTTCTATCAGCTAGGAGCACGTGCCTCTGAACTCAGGTCCTAAACTAAACACTGTCCTGCTGCCTAGGATGAAAGAGGCCGTCTCCCCTCCTATGACTCTCCACAGCGTTTGCTGTGCCTACCACTAGCAAGTACTATTTACAATCAGTGACAGCCTTCAAGTCAGAAAGAACTGGACACTGTTTCCCAATTTTTAAATTATCACAGGCTCATAAAATCCTCCCATAAAAAAAAGACTGTTAACTTACTATTTTGCTAAGTAACAATTGTTTTAGGAATACAATACAATTTATTAACGCCATCCTGTCATAAAAGAAAACGCATTCTCTGAGCAAAGAAAAATGAAAAACATCTGAAAGATGAAATCTCGGGATAAACAAATGAGAAGTTTACTATGTTGCCATGGCCTCCTCCTCCTCCTCCTCTCACTCTTTCTACTTGATTTTTCTATTTTGCTTGGGACCAAGGGAAACCGCCTCACCGAGCAGTCCTTGTCGGCAGAGAAGCATTTCTAGTCACTCACCTTGTCAGTTCTGTGTTCCAACCAACCCAAGGCAACGACCCTTCCACAGTGAGCAGGTGGCCTCTGGACTTTACCAGCAGGATCTTACCTCGGTGAGACCTTTGCAGGTCGAAAAATGCTCACACATGCTCTGCTATCCTTGCATTTCACTTCATGGTCACCACATTGTATAGATGAGGAAGTTAAGTTAAAGCACTCACCCTGCTCCAATGGTTCTAAAGATTTTCCTTATATGGGGCCCACTCCTGCCTCTCCAATGTCTACTCTTTGGCTGTTAGTTCAACCCCTTGGAAATGTCCTTCTGTATAGTTGTTTTAAAATTTCACCTTAAGTCCTTTTTTTTCCAGACTAACGAGACCTTGCTTTGTTTTTGCAAGGATGGCAAGCTTCTGTTGGAATCCCACACTCCACAGTGCCGGTAACATGTAAATGATGTTAGTTGGCGAATGAAAGAATGAACTGTTCTTCATTGCACATGCTTTCGAGACCCTCACTTTCCTGGCCATGTCCCTCAAGGGACACTTGTATTTGCTCTGGCAGCCACTCGTACCGCCGACTCCGATGAGATTGGATTCAACAGAAATTCTTAGCTATTCCCAATTCTGAATTTCTCAACTGGTATTTTATGCCCAAGAATGGGTCTCTTTTTTTTTTTTTTAAGTAGTATATTCACACATCAATTTTATTTATTTTGTGTTTGGTTTCTTATTTTTCAATTACAGTTGACATTCAACATTATTTTTTTAACATTTCAACTCATATTCTTTTTTTCTTTTTCAATTACAGTTGGCATTCAATATTATTCTGTATTAGTTTCAGATGTACCGCATAGTGGTTGGACAATCATATACTTTACAGAGTGATCCTCTGGTATTTCCAGTACCCACCTAGCACCATACACAGTTATTGCAATATTATTGACTACATTCCCTCTGCTGTAATTTACATCTCTGTGACTATTCTGTAACTACCAATCTGTACTTCTTAATCCCTTCACTTTTTTCACCCAGTCCCCCAACCCTCCTCCTCTCTGCCAACAGTCAGACTGCAGGATCAGCTCCTTTACATTTAGTCCTATTATGTTTCTTATTGTTAAGCTGCAAAGTCAATGTCTCCTACATTTATCTGACTCTTCATATCTTATCTCTCAAATTAGGTGTAAAGGTTCTAGAGATGGTATCTTATAAACTTTATAAGGAATGAGTGCAAGTGTTCAGCATGGTGACAGGCAGATATTTGATAAGTATGTACTGGTTCGTTAAGCTCCACTTTTATCCTAATATCCCCCAGGACTCTGATGAATCACATTTAAGTCCCAGGGGTTCTCACCTGAAGATTTCTTCCAACTGTCCCTGCTTACCCATCTGACTCATGCTTGTCCCCCTAGAACCTGCTGGGTGCACCCAAAACAGCCCGCTTACACCCAGACACACGTGCTCTCTCTAAATGACCCCCTCAGTCCCCATCACTGCCTTCTCCAAACTCACGGCACGCACAGCCCCACCCTCTACATTTCCTCCGCGTTCCCCTAGCATCTCTAGTACATTCCCTGCAGGAAAAATACCTGATGGCAAACCTTTGAATGTTTGTATTAACCAACAAAAAGGAAGAACCTTCATTTACTTACAATGGGATCTCTCTACAAAAGGATTTGTCATGGGATTTATTTTTATAAAAGACCCCTTTAGTCTATTAAAAGTAGGACTTGATGTGCCCATCTGTGCTTAGCTCACGACTTTCCCTAAGCACATCCATCATCCAGGGCGGTGCTCGGGACCTTCACAGAGATGGTTCTCTGCAGCGATGCTGGTTCCACACACGCCAGCCCAGAGGCCTTGCGCTCCTCTGTCCCTGCCTGAGTGATGATGAATTCTGTCAACAAATAAGCGGGTAGCTAAGAAGTGCTTTCTCCGCACCCTGTGTATTTCGTAGTTTTCCCATAGACAGAAATTGGAGTTAAAGAAAACACAGAATTCTATCTGGAAGGGAACTTGACTGAGATATGCACATTGTGGACAAGGAATATTAAGCTGAGCAGAGAGGGTTACAACTACTTTATCCCGCTTTCAAGCACTAACAGTTCTTCTATGAAACCCACCCATAAGAATCTCCTGTAGAAGCTCAAGATGGCAAACTCTTCAATAGTCTCTTGCAACAAAGTAATCTACCAGTAAATGCCTCAGTGCATATATTAGTCAAAACTTCAGCCATATGTATCTTTATCTATTCGGGGATGGCCTTGAATTTGCCTTCTTTTAGAAGAAGCATTATACCTGGACAGGGACTTCTAGGGACCCTGCACAGTATCGGGGACAGTACTGGACACAGGAAACTTTTGGCAGACCTGCCTGCATAATTACTAGTATAATTAGAGCAAAGGAGGAAATGAAAACAGACGCCCAAGCTCTCTTCAGTCATAATTAATGGTCAAGTTGTTGAAACAGTATTTGCTTAGGTGGCTAATAATCACTGTTCTATTATTTGTAGAATGCTGTGTTTTGGTTTGGTTGTTTAATTATGTTGTAGGTCAGTCTCTTATTTGTACCTTAACATCTCTACAAAAATGCCTCAATTTCTCACTCACTCACTGCATCCCAGGGACCCTGACAGTTTGAAAAGGTCATTTTTGCAGTGTTGTTTTTTTTTTTTTTTTTTTTTAAAGAATAGTGTTTTGGGGTTTTTTTAGAGAAAAGATGGGAGAGGGAAAAAGAGAGAGAAACATCGATGTGAGAGCAGAACATCCATCAGCTGCCTCCTGCACACCCTGTACTGGGGATCAAGCCCACAACACAGGTTTGTGTCCTGACTGGGAACCTTTCGTTGTTCTATTAGACGATGCCCAACCACTGACCCACACCGGCCAGAGGTGTAGTGTTGTTTGTTAAAAAGCACAGCTGCTGCCCTAGCTGGTTTGGCTCAATGGATAGAGCGTCGGCCTGCGGACTGAAGGGTCCCAGGTTCGATTCCAGCCAAGGGCACATGCCTGGGTTTCGGGCTCAATCCCCAGTAGTGGGTGTGCATGAGGCAGCCAATCAATGATTCTCTATCATTGATGTTTATATATCTCTCTCTCTCCCTCTCCCTTCCTCTCTAAAATCAACAAAATATATTTTTTAAAAATAAAATAAATAAAAAGTAAAAAAAAAAAAAAAAAGCACACAGCTGCTGTTATCACATCTTCAAGTCATGTCCTGAAAAGGGACGTGAGTGGGCTGCTCAGGGGAGGTGTCGCAGGGAGCCCACTAGCAAGTGGCTGGAAGGAAGTCCTCAGAATCCCTGACTTTTGGGGCAGAAAAGAACGTGTGCCTGGGGACACTGTCCCTGGAACAGGGGCCCTCAGACACTTGGCAGAATGATAGAAAACTACGGAATTGTGTGTGTTTTTTTCGTGAGAGAGCATAGTTGATACTGAATGTTATTTATAGATTTGACTTCAGCAGCTTTAAACCATTTTTCTTGTTTCCTATACATCATTTCATGGAAATAGCTGCATATTATTCCTTCTTTGTTTTAGAGCTAAATTACCTTTTAAATCAGGGGGGATTGGAAAAGTGAATTATGTTAGTAAAATCTTCAAATTGCTTTGCACAACATCAATTCAGTGAAATGCACTCCAGCCTTCATAGGTAATGGCCCAAATTTAAAGTCACATAATGGACAACCGGGATTTGTTGAACATGTACTATGTGAGAATGTATGCTAATCACCACAGGAGATGTGAAATGCACTGGGAGCTGCCTTCTGAAATGCACCACCCAATTGAAAACAAAGCCATGAAAATGAACAATAATACAAGGTGGTGAAGGTGAGTAGTTGGAGATACCTACAATATGGGAGCCCATAAAAGAGCTCACTTCTGTCTGGGGTGTCCACAGAGGAGCTGGGATTTCAGCTGGGCATTGAAGCATGGAGGGAAGGAGGCCTGAGTAAGGGGACAGTGTGTGCAAGGACATGAAGATGAGGCAGAATAAGGCAGTCCTGCATAGTGGGGAAAAGCAAGCTTAAATCCTGACATGAGCTGTGTGACACTGGGCAAATTGCTTGACCTCTCTGAGCCACAATCATCTCACTGGAAAAGGGGGATACTAGAGGAACTTAGTTCACAGGATTATTGGGAAGAGTCGGGGAGATAATGCAGGCGAAGCACTTAGCAGAACCACACCTGGAACAGAGGATAAGCCCTCAGGGCATGCTGACTACTGTTATGCTTGAAGGGTGGTTGTGAAAGAGCACGAGCAACCCCTGGGTTGAGCTCTATGATAGAGCTAAGATCAGTGATGGGAGGACCTTGTTTTGCAACCGCAACCTACATCCAGAGAGAAGTGGGTCATGGAGTTCTGTGGTGCCTGAAACAAAAAGGAATGTAAGGGAGGGAGTGACGCAGGAAAAGAGGTCATGGTCATCACCATCAGACTCTTCTCACCTAGTGATAACTACTATAGACAAAGCCAACTCACCTCTGCTCAGCTCTTAAAATACTTACGCTCTCTCCAAAAATCTCATCAAAGGAATGTCAGAAGGAAACCAATCCAAGGAAATACTAAGGATGGTGCATTATGATCCCCACACTCTCAATCCTACCCAGCAGGAAACCAGAGTGACTAAAGGCAGAGACAACCGAGAGTAACTTCAGGAAGGTTGGGAGCATGGAGGGATTTTGAAGCATACCTCCTCCCCACCCCCAGCTTCTCAGAAGACTCAGTGATGCCGGAATAAGACTTATTAGAACCTGAATACAGCAGTCTGCAGAGGGGGTGGGATTTGTTCATCCAGGAACGGTGGCAGGGGTAGGGATACCTCTGTTACTGGAGCAACAGGCAAACTGAGAATACAATCAGGGAGACTTTAAGAGCCTATGTCTGGTGTACCTGGCTTAGAGCAAGCACTTGGCAACCAGAAAGCCTGCAAAGTGGCTTCCTGTCGGCTAGTGCCAACACCCACAGTGAAGATGGTCCAGAAGGAACATACAGAAATAGAGAGAACCAGGGAGTTCGAGAAGGCACAGATGGACTGAGGGGGCTGAGTATGGAAGCATTCTTCCACACCTGGGCTGAGCTGCTCAGCTGAGTGGGCAAAGTGTGGTGGCATTTACTTTTCCGATACCAGGGACAGAACAACAGGGTACCAAGGACACTAAGGACATAGTAACACTTATCAGCAAAGGCCAGCAAGAGCTATGGCTTTGATTGTTAGGAGGCTTGTAAAGAGAATTTGTCTTTCTTTGAATCACTTTGATTAAGCTTCAACTGAAACTACATAGTGTTTATTGAAAAAGCCCATATTTGAACTGGAAATGATGCTTTGAGGAAGAATGGTAAAAGCCAAAACAAAAATCATTGAAAGTAGTGAAACGATTCTTGGTGAATACATCTGACAAGCAGAAATGATGTTAAAATGTAGTGTAATATATATGTTGCTAAACTGCATAAAAATTTAGGATCAAAAGAGAAATCTACTCAAAGAAAATTCCTAAATTTCAGTTTCTTAATGTCATGGGGTGTCCTTTTCCCAGAGCTGTAGACCCCCCCACCTGAGCATCGGAGCTTAAACCAGGTGCTCCCTGCAGCTGTAGACCCCCCCCACCTGAGCTTGAACTGGGTGCTCCGAGAAGCTGTAGACTGCCCACCTGAGCATCTAAGCTTAAACCAGGTACTCTCCAGAGCTATGGACTGACCATACGAAAATCAGAAGTTGAACCAAGCACTTCCCCTAAGATCCTGACTTCTGCTACTAGATTCTAAAGCCACACGATGCTTACAGTACCTCGGGCACCACAGCACTCTAATCAAAGGACATAAACACATCAGTATCTGGGGGAATCTATCCTACTACCACCATGTACAGTCACTGCACTTGTTATTGTTGAGCAGTGAGATATGTAGGCCTCAATGTAATTCTGTAGCTCTATATAAACAATACGGCATGGGACACAGTACCATGAGTTAGGTGAAATGAGCCTTGTGTTCCCGTATCAGCTCCAACATGGACTTTCAGGGTAAAGTTGAGTGTATTAATCATCTGCTAAGTGCAAGCACCAGCTAGGTTGTGATGTTGAAATGGTTGCCAGCCTGGCCCCTCCTTTACCCCCCACTTAGAAGATGAAAGGTAGAGAATCAGGCCAGTGAGGCCCTCAAGAGGCTCTTAAAGAAAAGCCTGTCCCTAAAGAAGGATCCACCATGAATTATCAAGAAGGATATCCGAAATGTTGACACAAAAGGCTGGCAAGGTCCAAGGTCCAGGGAACAGCAAGGCTGGGCAGCGGCTGGCACCAACAGAGTTTCAGGCTCCAAGTACTCTGGATCTCTGCAGACATAACTTTGTTCTCATCAAGACATAACTTGATGCTGTCAGTACATCAACCGGGGATGCCCATGTTAAGGCCTGTGCCCTAGAGGATGTTGGTTTGAAGCCAAGGCTGGCCTAATGTGGAAGAGGAGGAGGCCAAGGGTAGGTGACTATGGGGTGGACTAGGGAGTGAAACCCTCAAATATCTCCATCACTGAGGTCTCAAACCCAACACTGGCTCATCCTTGTTTTGACTTAGGTGATAACCCCTCTGTTCAGTTAAAAAAGAAGAACTGTACTCTAGTTAGGAATAACTTACCACGCCCCCTAATTATACGATTCCTCCTTAGGAGAGGCAGGAAGAACCTTTAAGCATAGAAATTTGAGGCAAGTAGAATGTCCAGAAATCAGGGGAAAGGGCCAAGAAAGGTTAGAGTTTTGCTTCCCCGCTATTTTGCCCTGGGCCACCCACTCTTCTAGTTCGAAGTCAGCTACTGTAGAGGATTTTTTCTGTAGTCACATGCCTGTTCCTCTCTATCACAGCCTCAGGTCAGAAGAAAGATCAGGTGACACAACTGGGGTCCTACTGCAGCTACCCTGGCCAAGGACAAAGGCCCTGGGAGTGTCACCTGGCTTCAGTGAAATGAGAGGTGGGACAGCTATAGGGAAAGAAAAGAGTCCAGGCCAGTCACACTTACAGAAACTCCAACTGCAGCAAGAACATTGAAATGCTCCATAACTTGGGTCTGGGTCTCCTCCCCTAACTTCACTTTATAGACAAATCTTCCCATGTAATTAACAACTTCTTGATCATCAATCAACTAAAATGTGATATTTCTGGAAAATGTTCTATAAATAAAAACCACCGTTTCAGATCTTCCCCCCACACAATTCATCACTGGTCCTGAGACTAAAGGCAGCAATGGCTTGTGGAGGAGCAGGCCAGGAGGTGGCAAGATTTCTTCAGCTTCTCCAGAGGCAACCCACAGTCCACTGAGAGATTCATACACTCTTCCTTAAGCCAAAGCCAGCGGGAACCTACACCCTCCTGGGACAGGGAGGATAGAATGCTGAACCCACCAGGAACACTGTTGACTAATAGCTCCGGGTGTCCAGCATTCGCCGAGAAAGCAGTTGAAAGTAGAATTCTGAGTTATTAACAGAGAATTGATGGACACCAATAACCAGACTCATCTCTCTACTCAATGTTCCAGGGTCACTGGGGAAAGGTTGTCCGTCCTCAGGCACACCCTCTACCAGCGAGGAGAGCAGTTAGTGAACATGGTTCCAGGCAGCCTCAGAAGGATTCTGGGAAGTTGAATGAATGAAACTCTCCCATAGACAGAGTCTTACCTCCAAACAAGTTCTACCAGGAAAGCAGTTGCTCAAGGCTACAGCACCTGGGGTTCCAAACTTCAATATTTTTCTTAAGAAAGTTAAGAGAGTCTTTAAGAGCTACTGTCTCATGTAGGCCCCAAGCAGCCTCTTTGGTTAAGGTCTCCACTTACCCAAAGCCCTGATCATACTCCAAGATAAACTGGATCATGGATCAGGAGGAATTCAAGGAATTCCCAGGATAAGCACATGGAAGACACCAAACCCCAGCCAGTCACTGCATCCAGGACCAGGCGTGGAGGTGAGCTTCAGTCCAATTAGCAAAGAATCCTGAGCTGGGGAAAGCCAGACCTGTTGCCACAACAATCCATTTCCTAATCCATTAAACTCCACTGGCAGAAAGGGAGAGTTGTTAGCCATTGTGACCATATTTAAAAGTTGTGTGGCTGGAGGAATGCCTTTATATCCTGTACCCACCTATCTCTGGGGTTCCTAGAGAGTACTGAATTTGGGGTTACAAGATCTTAGTTCTTTATGAGTTACAAGGTCTTCAGCAAGTCCCTGAACCTCTGTGAACCTCAAGTTCCCCATCCATTAATATAAATAAACACAATAAAACTAAACTCCAGGGATGTTGTCAGGATCAAATAAAAGGATGTATATGAAAGTACTTTAAAACTATAAAGGGCCACAACAATGTCAAGTATTATTTTGAAAGTACTTGGGAACCTTTAGAAAGCAACAGAAAGGCTGATCCTGCTCCTTCAGTCTTCATCTAACCCAATCCCAGATAAGATGTGCCCTTGCCTAACTGCCCTGTGTAGCTACCCATTCATTTATGCAACAAGCAGTCATTAGACATCCCCAGGGCACCAAGCACTGTGCCAGCTGCTGGAGACAGCATAGATGAGACACCCTTCCTGCCATCAGGGGGCATAATCTAGAGAATTCCAGCACTGCCTATTCCCACCACCATTTTATATTCTTCATCTATCAATCCCACCACAGCAAGATTCCTTCTTCCAGGAGCAAATATAAACCATCTCCTTCCTGGTGCAGATGAACAGGCCTGCACATGCAGCCTGTGAGCTGCCCGAGGTTAAGTCTGCCCCATCACCTTAGCCTTTCCAAGTCTTTCATGGAGAAACCTGAGGTTCCTGGTGGACGCAGCCTCAGTCTTAGCAGACATAGAGTCTTTTGAAGTAAACACGTTAAATACTAAACCAAAGGTTTATCTCCAATCTGGAGGCCATGTTAACCATGTCCACCATGGGGACATGTAGCAGGTTAAGTATAGACAATGAAGTCAGAAAGACCTTGGCTTTGTCACCTGTGAGCCTTTAAGCTGACTACTTAGCTTAAACCACTACTCTAAGATCCAATTATCAAAAACTCAGGTAATAATACCTACCCCATAATGATATTCAAATAATTAAATGTGATGGTGCTGGTAAATCATTTAACTGCTTGGCATTTAGAAGCATTCTATAAATGGTAGCCATTATCTACATATATAAAAGCCTAAGCGACTGTTTGACCGTTCAACCATTTGCTATGATGTGCACTGACCACCGGGGGCAGATGCTCAACTCACAGGCATGGAAAGATGGAACAGACTGATGAATTTCAGAGGGAGGGGGGATGGAGGGCGGGAAGAGATTAACTAAAGATCTTACATGCATACTAGAGGCCCAGAGCACGGATTTGGACTGAAACTGGCTCTCTGACATCCCTCAAGGGGTCCTGGATTGCCAGAGGGCACAGGCCTGGCTGAGGGACCCCACTGGTGTGGGCCTCTAATTATTTATAATTACAATCATCATTACTATCGAAATACTTACAAAACATAGCCCATTTCTCCTATGACCCTTGAAATCTCCACTGCCTGTATGTATGTACAGAGAAAGCAACACCTCCATCAATCCCAGAGAAAATTATTTCTAACTGTGGATCCCAATTCATCTTGCCTTTTTTGGAAAAACTAGCTCTCAACCCTGGAGGTTAGGATATATTCATCCTTGGTTTAACACTCCCCTGATTGACAAAGGGAAAGAATAAATCATAACCTAAAACAATATTTCACAAATCAATTGGGCTTCATGTCTCCTGCTCTATCTATAATAATAAAAGTATAATATGCTAATTAGACCAGACGTCCTTCTGGACAACCTTCCAGACAAAGTCAGGGCTGTGAGGGAAGCCCGGGTCCCGGGTCCCAGGTCCCAGAGGGAAGCTGGTGCCAGCAGCTGGGGGAAGGAAGGCCTACTCTTGCAAGAATTTCGTGCATTGGGCCCCTAGTTCATACATAATAGTGCAGTACACCACTCCCCAGCACCCCTTTTCCTTCCCAACTAGAGGCTTTTCCTCATCCCACTCCTTCATCTGTGGTTCTTTCACCTCCATTGTCACGATGGCCAACTGCCTCTTACAGCTCCAGAATACCCAGCTTTAACTGAAAGTCTGTATAGTAAAGAATTAACCTTGACCAGAGAGAGGGCTGGCTTTCTCCCTGGGCTTCTGGGAGGTAATTCTCTGAGTCCTTGGAAAGCGATGCCTGATAGGAGTGTTGGTTTGCTTGGGGCCTTTGGTCATGCAGGGTAGTATAATAATGAGACATAGAGTTGGGGCTTTGGGTCATGTGATATCAACTCAACCCCAAGAGGTGCTGGAGACTGAGGCCAACCATGTGAACCATGCCTCCATGATGGAGCCCAAATAAAAACTAGGGACACCAAGGCTCAGTGGGCTTTCCTGGTTGGCGGTGCTCCATGAATACAGTCATACATTGATGCGTCTGACTCCACAGGGAGAGGACAACTGGAAGCTTCACATTTGGAACTTTTCTGGACTCTGCCCTTTGTGCTTCTTCCCTTGGCTGATTTAATTTGTATTCTTCAACTGTAATAAACTCCCACCATGACTATAACAGCTTTCAGAACATTCTGTGAGCCCTTTTAGTGAATTAGAAAAATCTTGGGGCCCCCAAACTTGGAATTGGTGTCATAAGTGAGGGCAGTCTTGTGAGTTGTTCCTCTAACATTGCAGAGGCCATTGGGGAAAATCCCTGCAGATGGGCAGCCAGGTTCCAGTGTGCACCAGGGAAGTCCCTAGGAAACTCCACATCCTTGGATCAGTCCCTGTCCAGCTGAAGGGCAGCCTGAAAGCCTAAAATCATTACTCTGCATCCACTGGCAAATCCTTATGGAGCCTCAACGAGCCACACTCCGTGAGTTAAGGTGTATAGATGGACCCCTCAGCTCTCTCTCTGTCCTCTGACCTCCAAGATGGGAGAGATACTGTCTCTGGGGCATTTGGGACTTCTAAGTCTGGAATAAACAGTCACAGATGGCTGTAGATGAGAAGGGGTTTCATCTGGAAGACTGTACCTTGGAAGCTGCCACCTGTCTCCATGCATCTCATCTGCCTGGAAAATGTCACCACCACCATTCCACTCAACCCAGGAGAGGAAAGTACAGACAGAGGAAGGGAAAAGAGAAGCCAGAGGAATGGCAGGGAAAGCCAGAGGCCAGTAAGAGTGCTGTCCAGGACAAGCACAGCGTCCTCAGGAAGCCAGCCACATTAAGATGCTTCCCCAGGCTCGCTGGGCCCCCTGCTAAGAAACAAGGCCCCTTTGTAAGGTTATGCTGCTATCTGCAGTGGTTAAGTGTCCAGATAACCAGGGAGCAAATAGATACATTCTCATGGCAAGGCTCCGGGGGAAAATACGGGAAGAAGAAATGTCAGCATTTGGATACCAATGGAAATGGAAAATCTAAAAAAAAAAAAAAATCAAGAGGGAAAGAAAATGTATTTTGGTGATAATGGGACTGGAGTGAGCTGAGGCTGGCTGAATGTTATATTGGATTTCAACTAGCCACAATATCTTTCTTTGCTAACCTTGAATTCCAACCATCTATCTGCCCCAAGAATGGGGAGCAAAAATGAGGGAATAAACCAGACCCCATATGTTTAAAATGAAGAGGTTTCAGGACTGTATCAGTCACTTAAGCCTAATATTTGGATTTCCCTTAAATTGCATTGTCGTCTACGGCTGTTCAGGCTGAGTTGCTTAGACAGTAAATTCTGGTTCTAGCTGCCATTTCACATTATGCTAATGTATGTGAGAAGCTGTCTCCCTGGATACCGTAGCAAATTGCTGGCTGAATCACAGAAATGCTGTCAACTTTTTTTTTCAAGTTTTCCATTTCTGCTTTGCCATTGTGTGTAGCCAAGAGACCAGGAGTCGAGGGAGGAATATATATGCATATATATTGATCTATATATGATATAGATATCTCTATAGATCAAGATTCCATTGGATTGGATTTGCCTTTTTGAGGGGGAAAAAAAACAAACCTGTAGCTTTCTCCCTTGTTTCTAAAGCAACCCACATGCATGCCTCCATTTTATCTGAAGTCATTTCATTGCCCAGATGTGTGTGTCAGTCTCAGGGAATCAGCCTTGCAAGCCAGCAGGGGGAGAAAGAGAGTAACAAGCCTGATTTTCTCTAGATTCCACACAAAATCAGAGCCTGAACAAGTGGACATTTGCTGAGCCCAAAGAGAAAAATACAAATCAAATTACTTCACCAGATGAGGCCACCTCAACAAGATGGCCCAGGGCTCCTCGTGTTGCACAAACATCCCTGGATTGCACCCCGGTTCTAATTTCGGCACTGCCATCTTCATCCCTGGATGAATCCCCAACCCTCACCCATCACCCCCTTGCAAACAGTTATTTGTCTGTAAATGAGGAGAGGGAACTGGATGACCTCCACGGTTCCTTTGGGCCCTAACATTCTAATTTTCTGGGGCGCTATTCTGGCCATAGCTGCCTTTTGGACTGTGCATAACAACACCTTATTTTCTGGGAAGGGTGGGCTGGACCTGATAGCCTAGCAAGCTTCTTCCAGGTCTAAGAGCTAAGATTCTGTGATGCTTGTGGTGCGAAATGGTCATTTTTCCTACTGTTTGATGGTGGGGGAGACTGCTATGTGCAAAGGTGAAGCATGGCTGCAACAGAGAGCGGAATGATTGCTTCCAGGGGCAGGAGGAGGGGGCCAGGGAGGCGCTAAAGAGCACAAAGTTTCCATTATACAAGTGAGTACATCCTGGAGATGACTGTACGCACAGTTTCTATAGTTAACATTACTGTATTGTACACTTAAAAACTTGCTAAGAGGATAGAACTTATGATAAGTGTTCTTATCACAAAATAATTATAATAAAATAATAAATAAGAAGGTGGGAGGAAATTGTTGCAGGTGATGGATATGATTCTGGCAGAAATTGTGGTGATGGTTTTGCAGGTATATACTAATTTCAAAATGCACCAAGTTGTATACATTAAGTATATACAGCTTGTTGTATGTCAATCATAACTCAATAAAATATTTTTAAGAAAAGAAACATAGCCCACCTGGCTTGGCTTAGTGGTTGGGCATCGACCTACAAACCAGGAAGTCACAGTTCAATTCCCAGTCAGGGCACATGCCCAGGTTGTGGGCTCAATCCCTAGTGTGGGACGTGCAGGAGGCAGCCAATCAATGAGTCTCTCTCATCATTGATGTTTCTCTCTCTCCCTCTCCCTTCATCTCTGAAATCAATAAAATTATATTTTTTAAAAAGAAAAGAAAAATACAATAAATTTTATTTTAAAAGACGATTGCAATAGACCCAGCACACGCCCCCAACCCCCGCCCTCCCTTTTCACTGCTGGAACTCCAGCCCTGGTCTGCACTTTCCCACTACCTAGTCCTTGTTCTGTTCCCTGGGACTGTGGCAGGGACGGAGCACCTGGTAGAGGGCCTGAAGCAGACTGGAGCTCAGTGTCAGAATGCTGCAAAGATGGTCACCTTCAATCACAGCCCTGTCACTTGCTCAGTTTGGACTTCCCATACTGATGCTTTGTTAGCTGGGGAACCATATATTATAACAATGCCTGCACGTGGGACCCTCCTGCACACCCACAGTTCCTTTGCCTAGTCTGTCCCATTTCCAGCCACCCAGAAGTACTGCCCATGCTCCAAGGCCCACTTTTCTTGCAGAAAGAGATTCTAAGTTCTGCCCCTGCTTCGTCCCAGCCCTCACCTAGAGTTTGATCAACTCAAGGTAGAATACTCAAATGCCTTCAGGAGATCATCGAGAAACCTAACTGAACCAGGTTGCCTAATTTTAGGCAATGGAAAGTAAGACTATGGCTGACCAGACAAGAGCTCAACATCTAAGATTTGGAAACCACTGTTTCTGGTAACTGTTCTTCTGCCTTTTTCCTGTAACCACACTTTTCGACAATCCCAGAGTCTTATCAGAATAAACAACCAGCCAAGAGCTGGGGAAGAGGACTCCCAGTGCTGCTGGACGGAGGCGGGGCTGGGCCCAGGAGGACTGCCTCCTGGTTGTCAGGTCCTGCCTCCCATTAACCAAACCCAAATGGAAAGCAGAAAGCCAGGGGGCCCAGGCAAGGCAGTCCACAGAGATCAGCCTGCCAGGGAGAATGACGCTGGGACAGATGGCAAACCAGCCAAGAGCCCTAGACTGAGGTCAGGACCCCTGGTTCTAGCTGTGCTGCTATTGGCTTTGCGACTTCAGACGCCCCTTAACATAGTTAGACTTCCGGGGAAGAAACTAGGGAGACCATCTCTTTCAGCTTTCACATCCTGTGAGCTAACCCAAGAGCTATGTCAATACAGAGGCTGTGCATATCAAGGAGATAGCAGAATCAGTGTGAACACATTAGCGATTATGGTTATCACCAGGCTTTAAACCAGCACCCTTCAATCTATGAAACAGTCTGTTTACTGAATCCAGCATCCAGACAGAGATCAAATCCAGGGAAAAAGAAATACTGGCCCAAGGAATCCTCATCTCTTTATCCTCAATGTGATCACCAGAGCCCTTCTCACATCTCCACCAGCTTCCCATGGGTTATTGAAAAGTTCAGAATGTCACGTGGCTGCCTTGTTCCTTCTGAGAGGAGTAAATCCGGGCCATGTTGGAAGATGAGGCACCTTGGGCTGCAGAGCCTGTAAGGCTGTGCATGTGGGCAGGAGGCTCAGACACCCGGAATGGGGAAGAGACTGGAAGTCCAGCCCTCATCACTGCAGACCAGCTTCTCCTATGGCAGGTCCCCGCTCCTCTGCAACTTTTCATCTTGGTCTGGTGCCAGCCTTGCGGGGAAAAGATCCTATAGGCCAGTAGGATCACATCTGTGCCCCTAATGACCGGCCTTACCCACTTTCCTGTCTCATTAGTCACTTCTAGTAATTTCCATTTTATAGCTTTACAAAAATCTCTTTTGTTATCTCAGAGCATTTTGAAAAAGAATACCAATAAGTAGTAGAATGCTATTTTTAAAGCATTCGGCAAATAGCATGAAGAAATTCCTTTCTCCTATGAGAAAATATAAGATCTAAATATAAAAGAAGCAAGTTGATAGACATTTCAGAGAGAAGTAACTCTTGTACCATAGGAACAGTAAATGATGCGGTCAACAGCCTCAGATAAAAAGTCCAAGAGGAAGTAGTCTGATGGACACATATCATTTTAAGGCTACATCTAAATAAGTTAAAGAAATGAAAACCAGTTAGCCTTAGAAGACTGTGGGCTGGGACACACTGTAACCAATAGTTATTTACAATTCAGGGAAAATAAATTCAATTACATCTGGAGTAATAAATGCCCTAATATTGCTTTATAAGTTTGCTCTGGAGTTATTATTGTCATTATTTTACTTGATAAGTATGGCTTCGTGTATTAATAATTTTTGTTCATGCAATCACCTTGCAGGCTCGGTTACCTGGGAGCTCTACGCCATGCACCTAGTAGGTCCTGTCAATAACTGTTCATGCAGTGTCTCCAGCTGCAGAACTTCAGGAGCTATGAGAGCCCTGCTCTCTCTTCACCCTCCCATGCTCCCCTGGTCCTGCCTCAAAGCGTCTTGCATCACTTCCCTGCGGCTCTTTCTCAGATGCACATGCTATGTGTTTCGCTGGACACCCCTGCACACTCATTGGCCAGGTCCCTCTTTCTGTCATCTCTGAATGCATCTCTAGCATTCCTGGGGGGTGGTTTTGTTTATTGGCTTGTTTATTTTGGCCTCAGGCAGAGAATTTTCTGGCACAGAGACTGCTCCTTCCTTGGGGATTGAGGGCTTTCCATACAAGTGAGACTGTGGGCCTCTCGGGAGCCTCTCACCCATCACTGCATCCTCACGGCCTGGCACGGTCACAGGCACAAGGAAGACAGTGAACGGTGAACTGTGTTTTTAGTTCAACTGAGCCTGGCTGATCCTTTAGGGAAACACGAAGTTGAATGCAAAGCAAAGATCTACGATGGGCGCCTTCCTTTCCCACAGCCTGGAGTTCTGAGAAACGTCTTCCCATGGCAAGGTGGAAAGGGAGCAAAGACAATGAATGAATGGAGCTCAGTGCTTTCAGAGACAGATCCCACTCGGTCCTGTCGGATGTGGAAAAAGGCTTGTCACAAACAACAAGGTGTGCTGGACAGGGCTCCACTTGGTGGGGATTGTTAAAAGGTAATGGGGCAAGAGAAACTGATTTGGTGCATCTTGGGGAGGGGCTGGAAGAGCCACGTGTGGCCAGGTGCTCAGCGGGAGCCTCTTGCTGTGGAGAGTCTTGTGTTAAATGTCAAGAAGCCTCAAGAGGATTGAAGAAAGGTGAGCCCAGAGCTCCTGCTCTGCCCCCATGAGGGCATCAGACACCCTACCCTTTGCTCTTTCCTTTGAGCTCCAGGAAACGGAAAGTTTCTCTCTACCCCACCATGCTCTCTCCTGACCAATATTCAGGGTGGGCAAAAGTAGGTTGACAGCTGTTCATAGGGCGATATGAACATAACCTGTAGGTTATGATCATTACCATAGCTTTATGAACTCTGTGTTTCTTGTACTCACAACTGTAAACCTACTGTTACCCCACCTGGTATTTCCTTCTGGTTCTGTCCCAGTTCCACAAGAGGGGGCCTCGTGTATGGGAAACAGCAGTGATCCTAGTTGCTTAACCATTCTGCCCAGGGAAATCCTTCCTCTGCTTCTCACTCCCTGTGTGACTTTGAACAAGTTACTTAACCTCTCTGTACTTCACTTTTCTCACCTATAAAATGGAATGATGACAACGGTACCTACTCATAGGCTTAGTAGGAAAACTCAGTAAATGATTGCATTAGTGCTGTGTAAGTGACCTGAAGCTCTAATGTACCTAATAGCCCAATGGAAGAGGAAAAGGAAGGATGCCAGAAACCTGTCCCCAAGGTAGGCAGGAGCCTGGGCTAGTGAATAAAAATACAGGATGCCCAGTGTAATTTGCATTTCAGATAAACAACAAATAACTTTTTAGTACAAGTATGTCTCTAATGCTGCATGGGACATACTTAAACTGAAACATTTTTGTTGTGTATCTGAAATTCACATTTAACTGAGCATCTTGTATTTAATCTGGCAACTTCAGCCTGGAAGCCAGGCAGTGATAAGGATCGGGAACCTTGGTCCGATACGCTCACTGTGTTTCTATTTTGCGTTGATGACAGATGGGGTTCCACCAGAAAGAAGGCGGAGATGGTGGTGGCCAGGACCGTAGATCTGAGCTGGTGTGGTTCTGGAGGACCCTCAGAACTCTGAAGCACTTTCCGAACTCTGAGCATCCTCCTCCAATCATTATACCACCCAGTGCCCTCATTCAGATGAACAATTCCTCCCCTGCTAGAGTTTCTGAACTCCACATTCACAATTCCTAGAACCGGGTTCCCTCATCCTACTGCTCCTGCTGGGCTCTGGGGCTGGTCAGGTGCCCCCACAAAAGCCTGGGCTCTGGAGTCAACACCACCTGGGTTCAAATTCTCGGTGCACCATGTGGTTCTCTGCCATGTGATTCTCTGGGACTCGGTCTCCACACATGGAAAACAGTGAATAATAGGCATCTTGCAGGGTGTTTGAGAGGATTGGCAGCAATGCACAACTTCAATATAAAATGCCAGGCATAGAGGAGTTGCTCAACCAGTAGCTGAGCAAACAGTAGTACTTGTGGTTATTCCCAACAAGTTCTGCCTGACAATCTTTCATTTTGCAAGTGTGCATTTCTCCAGATGGAGTAGGGGCAGAGGCAGAGGCATATACAGGCACAAACATGGCGAGAGGAAGAGACATGGCTCAGCCAGGCACTGTTCTAGATGCTAAGCCGAGACTCAGACAAGGTCCCAGACTTCCATCTGACCTCATGGGGCTCACATCCTGGTGGAATAGAAGATCAATAAAGGAGTAAACAGATAAAGACGGATTCATTTCAGATAGTGATAACTACTATAAAGAAGTACTGCTTGATAATGGGGGAAAGAGGGCTAGAGGTGACTGGACATGCTCTTCATGACGTCACTCTCTTACTAAGAACCTGCACAGTCCCGTGTGCCCCCGCAGTGCAGCATTTATAAGTCTGCAACTCAGGACCTTCTGGAATCTAACCCCAGCTAATTTGTCCATTTCCTCCTTCATTTCTCTGTAACATAAATTCTGCACCCACACTGTGTCCCTGTCCCTTCGTATATGCTCAACTAAGTCTTCCAGTTCAAACTCTACCATTCAGCATGATCTGTCCCACTCATGATCTGTCTCCTCCAGGAGGCCGCCTCTGCTTACTGCATCCCTTAGTATATAAACTTCCTTTGAGTTTGTGAGCACACAGGCTGTACCACAAAATGCCTCATATATTTAAATATTTTAAAATTCTTTTATTTGAGCTATTCTTCTCTCTCCACCTTGGTAAGAAGCTCCTGAAGAATGGACACCACTCCAAATACCCTTCTGTAATCTCAAAAGTGCCTTGCATGGCCCTGGGCCTAACAGATACCCACTGAAATCATGAATGAAAAATATGCCACTTGAGTCATCATAGGGAAGTGGGCCACTACCTGAAAGTATTTCTCAATTCCATTTTACTCAGGGAACAATAAACATGTGATGATATCTGATTTGAACTAAAAGAAGCATGGCTCCGTTGGGATGAACTATCAATATAAATGGACAGAAGTTGCTGCCGTTCTGCCATAGACGTCCAGGACCTGGTAGAAATCTTATTCTTACTCAGAATCATCCCTTCAGAAAAAAATTTGAACAAAAACCTAAGTTATGCTAAGCCTAAGCTAGAGGAGCCCTTGGTGACTCTGTAGAAAACTCCAGAAGTTACAGGTTTAATCAGAACTCAGATACATGGTAACAGAAGGAGATTTGACTTTGGGTGGTGGGCACACAATGCAATATAATTGTACACCTGAAACCTATATAATTTTATTAACCAACTAGAGGCCCAGTGCACAAAATTTGTGCATGGGGGCAGGGGGTGTGTCCCTCAGCCCAGCCTGCACCCTCTCCAATCTGGGACCCCTCGAGGGATATTCGACTGCCTGGTGGGATCGGGCCTAAACGGGCAGTCGGACATCCCTCTCACAATCCAGGACTGCTGGCTCCCAACCGCTCACCTGCCTGCCTTCCTGATTGCCCCTAACCGCTTCTGCCTGCCATCCTGATCATCCCCTAACCACTCCCCTGCTGGCCTGGTCACCCCTAACTGCCTTCCCCTGCCAGCCTGATTGCCCCTAACTGTCCTCCCCTGCAGGACCTTCTCACCCCATGCCCTTGGCATGAATGCTTCTTCACATTCTTCCTAGGTCTCTGGTCTTCCCTAAGCTGACTCCTTCTTCACCCCAAGTGTGAGCTCTGTGCCCTACACACGACTCTGGCCTTCTCTCATTTAGAAAACACATCCTCTGTGACTTCACCATCGCCTGCCTCTAACCATAACTCTCAAATCTCCCTCGGTTTTTCATCTGTGCAGTTCAGGTGCCCAGGAGCATCGCAGCAGGATGCACCATCATCACAAAGTCTCCATGCCTCACAAAGAAACCACCGTCATTATTCTCATTACTCCAATACCCTCACTAGGTTAGGCCACCCAAGCTCAAAAGCCTGAAGCTATTCATTTGTTCATTCAATGACTCATGTGTCTTATTTCCTATATTCTTCATAGTCAACCATAACCAAGACTTTAACCCATATTATTCCTGCCAAAAAAACTATCATCCCTCCTCTCCACGTATCCCATGAGAGCCAACTCAATTTTAGTCCTAACTCATCTTTTACTTCTCTAATTGTCTGAACATTTGTTGACAGTATTGTCACTAGGGAACTTATAAAACAATGCCTTGGGCTCTTGATGTTTTCATGCAGACATATTATACATTCCAAAGTATTCTATAAACTTCTGGATGACAGAAACGGGGTTTGTAAGTTTTTTTAAAGGATATACGTATCCTAGTATATAAGTGGATGAGCTGATTTTTATACAATGCTTACTTATTTCAGGGCCTGGCAAAAAAAACACTTGACAAACTGATTAAGACTGAACTATGTGAATGCTCCCAAGACATCCACAGGTCCGATCTGCCTCGTCTGCCAGATGCAGAGCAGAGCTCAGGGATTCTGGAGGATGTGGACACGTGTGGGCATTTACTGGTAGATACCTGTTTGGATCTTGGCAGGTCAAGCAAAAACAACTCTACAGACTTCAATTATTTGGGGAGTGAAAATGGACCGTGAAAAGACATGAGCTACTATTTCCTTTTCTCCCCATCACTTTTAGTCATGTAAATGCTTGGTTTAACCTCTTCTCCGTTCTGTAACTGGGTGCCTACCTGGCGGTGGGAATGAGAATTCTCTGAAAAGTGGATCCAGACTCATGGGAAAGTACAGTGGAGGGATCACATAGACCAGGGGTCCTCAAACTTTTTAAACAGGGGGCCAGTTCACTGTCCCTCAGACTGTTGGAGGGCCGAGCTATAGTTAAAAAAAAAAAAACAACTATGAACAAATTCCTATGCACACTGCACATATCTTATTTTGAAGTAAAAAAACAAAACGGCAAAAACACCCGCATGTGGCCCGTGGGCCGTAGTTTGAGGACGCCTGACATAGACTAGCTGAATTTGACAATGAGGACGGAAGCTGAGGCCCAGGGAGAAAGTGACATGCTCAAGGTCACAATCTACTGGCCCAAGTTAAACTGAGGGCCTCCCTCACTGTCCTCTCCTCCTTCCCCTCCAGTCCTCATCCGATGGCACCACCAGCCCCAGCTGACTTCTCCCTCAGCTTCAGAAACATCTCTGAGTATCTCACATACTCAGCTAAGATGCTTTTCTATTACATCCCATGGCAACCATACCCCCACCGAGCAAAGCTGACCTCCTCCACCCCTTGCAAGGACAGAGAGTGAGAGACTTCTGTGTTCTCTTTAATCTCAAAACAGAAGTTAATTGTAGGGGTCAGACCAAAAGAGCAAGTGCCATCCCAGCAGTCCTCTCAGCGAAACCCAACACGGAGTGCCCGGCCGACCTCGGATGGATCGAGTGGCCGGGGGACTTTCCCCCTTCACTAGTCCATGACCCACAAGAAAAGGAAATCAATCAAGGGTCACAGGGGTTTGGATGTTTAGGTTTGCTTAACTTTTATTTTAGAGCGAATGGAAAGTCTAAACTGTCTCCCTGTTTCCATTGCTGGAATTCAAAATTACTTCAAAAAAGAGCAAGTGAAAAGCAGGTGGAGCGCAGAGGATTCTTAGGGCAGTGGAGCCATTCCTTACGACACTACAATGATGGGTACAGGTCATTAGACGTGTGGCCCAACCCATGGAGTGCACAACACCGAGTGACCCCTAAGGTAAGCCTGGGCTCCGGTGACTCTGATGTGTAATGTAGGTTTGTCAGTGGTAACACGTGCCACTCTGCAGGGGGAGGCTGATGGGGGAGGCCACATATGGGAGGGCACAAGGTATATGGGGAATCTCCGTACCTTCCACTCAATCATGCTGTGAAGCTAAATCTGCTCTAAAAGATAAAATCTGTTTTTTAAAAATACAGACTTTGTGACTAGTTCATAAAGAAAGTCAAATCTGAAAGGAGGACATAGTGGAAATGAAACAGCTGGATGGAGGGTGAAGTGAAAACAGTATCAGAAAGGCAGCAAACAAGGTCCATAGCAATTAGAAAAAAAAAAAAATAATCCCAGTGAGTCCGGAGGGTAGTTAATGAAGACAGAGAGACAGACACATGTGCACACACACACGTTTTAAAAAAAATTAAAATAGTTACATAGAGAGATATGTGGGGAAATCACTGTAAAGTTCTGTTTATATTTTATTCTTCTCAATTCAACAACACTTTAAAATATTCTAAATTAGCCTTAAGTGGCCACTGAACATTTGAAATGTGACAACTGTGATTGAATGTTTAAACTGACATAATTTTAATTAAATGTAAGTTTAAATTTAAAAATGAAAACAATATAATGTCTTTTCCCATTAAACACAATTTTATTTGGTAAGAGTATTTTCATGTTGCTTAAAGTCAAAAAAATTATTCTAAAAAGGATAAACCAGTTTTATTAATATAGATGTGAATATTTTAAAAACCTGACTTTTTGGTACTTAATTTTGTTATTGAAAAATTTTTAAGTGTTTTAAAACATCTTGAATATACAAAACAGATCCAATCCTATGTTTTCCACATCTTTTTGAATAACGTTTATGATGAATTTAAATGACTGTATTCCTAACTCCCCCCAAAAAAACTTTCACTTTTTTAATGGTAGGTTTGGAATTTATAGCAGAAAGAAATTGCATTCTAAAGCTATCCTATACAATGGCCAGTGGCCACATATGGCTACTGAGCCCTTGAAATGTGGCTAATCCAAATGGAGACTATAAAACTTACATTGGATTTCCAAGACCTAGGACCAAATAATTAAAAATGTAAAAAAAGTATTAAATTGTTTTTAAAATATTGATCACATGAATATTTGTATTATATTAGGTTAAACCACATTATTAAAGTTAATTACACCTGTTTCTTTTTATTTTTTAAGCTGTGGCTCACATTATATTTCTATTAGAGCTGTTCTAAAGCGATGAGCCTAACTTCCTAAAGTGGGAGGCCAAATGGCCCACATTCACTCCAACAGGTAGGAGGTCTTTGGTGTTCTGGAACAGGACCACCGAGTCCCGTGGTAACTCCCACCTCCTTGCATTCCAGGCCGCCTGATGCAATGACTAGGATCATCAGGAAAGCTCTTCTATTGATGGAAACCACCACAGACTGGTCTGGAGTGATGAACAATTTTTATTTTATTTATTTTTTAATCTTTATTATTGAAAGTATTACATATGTTCCCCCTTTCATGCCCCCCCCCAATTGAGCCCTTCTAGCCCACCCCCATCCTGGGCCTTTACCACCCTATTGTCTGTGTCCATGAGTTATGCACATATGCATAAAAGTTCTTTGGTTGATCTCTTTCTCCCACCTCCCCTCTGAGATTCGAGTCTGTTCCATGCTTCTAAATGGAGGTATTTGGAGATTTTCATTGCCCCTGTAGTGGATGCTGTGGTACACCACCAGGATCCCCCTTCGGCACTGAGGCACTCAGTCCCCTAATATCTCTGTGACTGCCTGCTGAGACTCTCCCCAGGAACTGTCCTTGGTAAGATTAGATGCTTTGCAAGCAGTAGCCTGCACCCAGACAGGTCTATGTGCAGGTACAAAGACCCAGCCCCCTCCCTCAATTCGGGACACTCTGAAGGGCTATCCCAGTTCCATGGGCTCCCTGTGCCATTGCTGAGGCCTTTGTTGCAGATCTTTCACCACCCAGCTGTTCCTTCTGCCCAGTTTGGCTTCCCTCCTCCCTGCATGCAAAGCGGGGTCTCAAGGTTTGTGCTATGAACTGCATGTTAGTGCCCTCCTCCTAAATCCATGTGTTGAAATCTTAATTCTCCAATGTGATGGAGGTCACTAGGTCATGAGGGTGGAGCCCTCATGATGAGATTGGTGCCTTTATAAGTAAAGGAGAAAGTTTGTTTCTTCTCTCAGCCCTCCACCAGGTGAGAACATAGCAAGAAGGCAGCCAGGAAGCACTTGTCTGAAAGGACTTGCAGGCACCTTGATCTTGGACTTCCAGCCTCCAGAACTGTGAGAAAATAAATATCTGTTGTATAAGCCACCTAGTCAATGGTATTTTTGTTCTAGAAGCCTGAACTGCTAAGATAGTCTGCTTCCCAACGAACCCAACTAAGATATCCCCAGATTTGAAGGAAACATTATAGCAAAATTGTACTGTACGCACACACATTTGTGCACACCTATGGCCATGCAATTGGGCCCAGGAAGAAAGTCAGGATATTTGGGTCAGCTACACACAAAAACCAAGCTCCTACCAGCTCCACAGGCTCTCTCCGTCGTGATTGTGAAACGTTTGTCAGTCTCTGCTTCCTTGGACAAAGAAATCCTGACACCGAAGAGCTAGCCCGTGGGGCTGGTTTTCTCTCTGAGTCAGAACCCTTTGTTAGTAAGTCCAGAGATGTGGCTTCAGCTATTCCAAGGGGGGAGTTAATTTCATTGTGTTCCTTGACCACAAACGGCACCCCCCTCACCACACAGACTCCGGGCAGCATGTGCTCTGTTGGTCTCAGGACGGCTGTGTGGGAACACAGGCCTAGACCAGCACACAGTGACCAGGTCAGCAACTTAGAAAAGGCACCGCCAGGCAGGGGACTGCCCAGCTGCCTTTCTCCTGCAACCTGCCTAGATTCACCTACTGCTTCCATCACGAAGAGGAGTGATTTTTCTCCCAGAGATGGCTCTTCTGGGTGCCTGGTCTTTGCGTGTTTTCTGTGTTTATCTGAAATGTTACCTCCCTAGCCTGATACTTTAGTTCAACAGCACGGGTATCTTTTTCTACAGCACAGAGCATCTTGGGGTGCAGGTTTCACACACTTAAATACATCACAAGTATGGCCTTTTACTGCACCACCTTAAGTCAGACCAGGTGAGAACTCAAGACAGTCTTCCAGGGGCCCCTGGTGGCCTTTTCCCAAAACCCTGGAGGTTATAACACTGACCACCACTGAGCTGCTTCCTTCGCCCCCATAGAGAAGTAGGGCCTTTCCAATTCGAACTGAGGTCTTTTCCTGGGCTTAAGGTTAGGACTGACCTCCATCTACAAGCCACCCCACTCCCTGGGCTCCGACCCTGGGGACAGCAACACACCTTGCTAACTCAGCTCCCGAGCTGCATGTTCCTCCAACGACATCATCCCACCCCCTGCTCATTACCTCCTCTCGTCCTTCCTTTCCAAACAAAGTATGTGGTTTGTAGCCATTGGAATTTTACTTCAATGAATCACACACACTTTTAGGTGTCAATCCAAGAAAAAGAAACTCAAAAATAATCATTCCTAATCCCACCAGCTGGAGACCAACACCATGCTTACCATTTTGGTTTATTTCCGCACAGCCCTTTTCCTTGCACACATGTCTGTATTTCCTTATATCATTCTAATTGGAAAGAACATCTACATATCATTTTACATTCTGCTTTTCTCAGTTACCAATCAATATGCAAACATAGCTTCATGTCTCCAAAAATTCTGCACAAACATCCCATTTAATGGTTACTGTATCCTCTACATATGACTGAACCAGAATTTATTTAAACTCTGACCCCCACTTTTGAGCATTAAGATCGTTACCAGTTTTTAGTGAGCAATTTGAATAGAAAAATGTCTGCATATTTCAGATTGTTTCCTTAGGATAAAGGCCCTTCAATGAAATTACTTATTCTAAGGGTATGAATATGCTAAGATTTTTGATAAATAAGACCAAATTTATTTCAAGTAAGCCCATATCGGTTTAATCTTCCACCAACACACCAACGATGAATGAACATTCTCCAATTTTGTTAGAAAAAAAAAAGATATGTTATTAACATATGAATCTGCATCTCAGATTACTTGATGAAACTGAACACTTTCCATGTTTATCAGAAATGCAGCATTCCCTTGTGTAACCTGTTCACATCCTTCATGCATTTATTCATTGGGCTCTGAGCCTGTCAGGGTGCCCCCAGATATCAAGAAAGTTGCTTTTTGTTTATCGTGTTCATTGCAAGCATCTTCCCAGTTTCTTTGCCATTTAATTTTTATTAATCTGTGGTGGGCACAGTTCTTCATTTGGATGTAGACAAACCTATCAGTCTTTTCTTTCGTGTTTATCTATCTTTCCCTCATCAGGGCATCAGATAAATATTTATCTATTTTATCTACTCTAATAGTTTTCCCATTGCTACTCCCGTTCTTGAGGCATTTCTAACCAGTTTCTTTCCCCGCCTTCCCTAACTCTGGATGACTTCATCCTGGCTCCTCACGTGAGGACCTGGAAGGCTGAGTGAGGTCCATGACAGGCCTGAAGCCAGCAGAGCAGGGACAAAGACAGTCCCTTTCGAATGGTCTTATACATGTTGGGGATGTGCGCTGCAGGCAGTTGGCTTGGCTCTGTTGTTACTTTCTTCCAGCATGTGTGCAGGGCACCAACACGATGCCCAGCGCCTGCCTGCCCACCACGCTTTTGTCTCTGTGCAAAGGGAAGAAAGAAGCAATGCTCAGGACCTTTGTGACTCCTCCCTGGGGATGTGATAACCCACCACCACCACCACACACTCCACACCTCTCTCTCCCACCTTTCCCTTTGCCTGCTCCCCTTCCCCGAACCTCTGTAACGTCTCAAATTTGGAAGTGGGTTAGCCAGAGATGCCAGGGAACCTTTCCATTTCCTCTCCCCGTGCCCCCACCCCCACTACACACTCTTCCTGAGATGAGAGCTCCCTTCTCCTGTCCTTCCAACCCGCACAGGGACCTCTGGGATTGGGTGTTTGCTTGGCTTACATCCCAGAGAAGTTGGATTCAGAGAACCTCCCCGCAGCTCTGGTGTTTCTTTCACTCTCATCCAGTTCCACTCTTGCTGGTGACTGGACAGAGAAAAACTCCCTCTCATGCCGTTCTGCTTGCTCTCATTAGAAAACCAATCAGCAGACAAACTTAGGGAGCATCACCCACTAGGACCTGGAAGGCTGGGTGGGGTCCACGACAGGCCTGAAGCCAGCAGAAAAGCATGGAGTGCCCAGGGGAGAAAGCACCTCAAAGGGGCCTGGCAATTTCTTAGGGGTCAGTGAATACTACTTGTTAAGGAATGAGTAGGAGTACCCATCTCCATCACAGATTCTGGGAAGTATGGTCCCTGAGATACACATCATCCACCTAGCATGATCCTCAGAGAGTGTGGGGTTTGGTTTGGTTTGATAACCAATCCACTTTTTTTTATCCTCAGCTGGCCTGTGTCCTGCAAACACACGTTTAGTACAACTTCCTCAAGATCCTTAACTTTCTCTCGGATTCATCACTAAAATGATAAAAGCTTGATTAGATGATCTCACACATCACTTCTAGCTATAAAATTCCATGATGAGATTCATAAGTTAAAGATGGATGCTTTTATTGATGGTTATAAATTCTATTCTGTCTACATATGGGCTTAGAGTACATTCCATAATTTACATGTGACTGTTCTTTACTGGAAACTAAAGTTCAGAAAGGGAATTAGACCTGTGAACGGCTTTTCCCAGCCTACTGTGTACACTGCGGCACAGCGCAGAAATCATTCTTCTGCAAGCGTTCTACACCCACCAGGAAACTATTATTAATGTAGCAACACGTTCCTTACCACAATAAATCAGAAGCCTTTATTGGGCAATTCTGAATTTGGTAGAGGCTATTCCCAGCTTCATGAAAAATCAATCACAAATGAAGATGTGCAACCGGGAGGCCATTTGCCATGGAAACCATTATGATGGGGATCTCTTCGTGCTGGTATTGCAGAACATTCTAACTAGTGTTAATGGAAATCCTTAATATCAAAATAAAAATGGATGAGATTTCTTTTACATGCCCTTGGAATTTGGTGGTATGTGTTCGGGGAGTGCCAGCTCATTTGAATGTTGGCCTAATTAGGAAGGGAAAGCTGCCAGCAATCACGCCGTGCAATTCAAAGCCAAATATAAATGCCTTTGGTATCACCCAGTGTTCTGGATCATTCACCTCCCACGGCTGTCCCAGCCGCATAGACAATGCAGAAACGACCACACTGTTTCTCTTCTCTGTCTGTTCTCTGCTCTCTCACCCAGGCATGGCTCTGCCCCACAAAACAGAGTGCAGATGGCACAGACAACTTTGAGGGCCTGAGGTGTACGATGACACAAAAGGAATAAGGATTTTATCAACCAAGTGTGGGTCATGCGAACCCCTGGACCAGGTGTTATACCTAGAGGATGTGATCGCAGCTGATCCTGCTGGAACCTGTTTCAAGGTGACCCTGGACAAAGAGAAGAGAGCCTTGATGTACCCAGGTTTCACCCCTACTTCAATCTCTTCCCCCATCACAAAGTCTCGGGCATTCTCCACTGTAGCCACGTGCTCAGACCTCCCACCACCCTCCTCCTCTCTAGGATTCTACTCCAGAATCAGTCTAGCAAACATTGTTTCCCCTTATCTGCCTAAGAAGTCCTATCTGCTCTTCCAGGTCCTCTTTGAGTCCTCCCTTCCCCAAAAGTCTCACCAGATTATCCTACCCTCAGTAAGATGACCTCGCCTCCTCCCCACTCTCTATGGCAGTGATGGCGAACCTATGACACGCGTGTCAGCACTGACACGCATAGCCATTTCTGATGACACGCGGCCGCGGCCGCATGCCGAGGATAAAACATTTGCTGCTCCTGAGGATGAAACATTTCCGAAATAATGTTTTTTCCTCAAAGTGACACACTACCCGAGTTATGCTCAGTTTTTCGGCGAAGTTTGACACACCAAGCTCAAAAGGTTGCCCATCACTGCTCTATGGCATTTCATTTGCCCCAGGGTGCCCTTTGTTGAAGTGAATTATGTATGATCATAGACCTTACATTTTAAGCAAAAGAGGACAGAGGCAGCACCGTATTCACGTTTTAACCTCAACAACGCGTGTCACGGGCTTTCTGTATCACATGGACCAACAAAAGGCGGGCAGGCTATGGAAGGGTGCCATCTTTTAGGGCCACTGCTCCTAGGCAGACCCACTCCCCAGCTCTAGGCAGGAGCTACCCAACTTCAGCGAGCATGCAGTCATATCTTCAGAGTTTGAACTGGCAGAACAAGAATCCGCGGTTTGGCAAGCCCTCTCAGGTGATTCTGGTGCTGGTGTCCCTGGGACCACAATTTGGAATCTCTGCCCTGGGGACTATTTCATGTGACAGGGACAATGAAGGTAGAGAACCTGAACCAGGTGACTTTTCAAACGAGAGAAGTACTTTTTGGTGGAGCATTCACAGGCGTACATACAACTCAACATCCTTTTGACTAGCACAGCCTCAAGTCAAGTGACCCAGGCTTCCCAAACTCTGAGCTCCCAGAAGTATCTGCATGAGAAGACTCTTCCCTGACAGAACACACACCCCAGTGCGACATGAACGTTCTAACACCCCCAATCTAGCTCTCAACGCCGTCTGTGCTGAGATGCACAGGAACCCTGAGAAGGACCAGCCCCAAACAGAGGGAGGGCTATGGAGGACTCACAATTGGAGAAAGGTTTCCAGGGTTAATATGGAAAAAGGAGAAAATTCTTCCTCAGGACAAAGCTCGCCCCGCTGAGAGCAATAAATTCTACCTTCAATTCTCGGAGCCAGATCCATCATGCTTCAAGCTAACCTGCACCCAGCACCTCCAGTCTCACACTCTTTCACTTCTTTTCATTAAAGCAATGGTTTTCATGCCTACTATTTGCCAGATATCAGACCAGCACTGGGATTGAAAGGTGAATGAGACATGTCCTTTGCCCTGGGGTGGACAACACTGCAGCGAAATAAAAATGTTCATACAAAATAAAGTGTGCTGACAGTGACATTGACAGGAGTGGCACCGAACCCCCTTGGAAAGAGGAGGATGGGAGATTGATTCTGAATCTCAGAATTGATAAGACTCTCCTCCAAGATTACCACATGCCAATCAATACACTCTCCCTCCATCTGCTCCGAGTTACAGAACTTTCCAGCTAATGGAACTGCCATCGTCTATTCCCCCCTGGTGACTGAGAGGGCGGCTCCCAGTAGTGCTCTGATGATCGATCTCTAGCTTTTCTCAACCAGGTGGTGATGGCTCCATTACCAGCCTCTTGCTCCCCGGCTGGCAGCCTCACCTCTGGGTCTCCAAGGGCCTTGGAGCAGGGCCCCTGATGGGCACAGGCATGCCTGCTGTGAAGGTAGGTCGGCTGGAGACCCAGGAATGGCACTGAATCAGGGAAAGCCTTCTGGCAGGAGAAAAAAGAAAGGAAGTTAGCCCTGGCCGGTTTGGCTCAGTGGATAGAGCGTCGGCCTGCGGACTCAAGGGTCCCAGGTTCGATTCCGGTCAAGGGCATGTACCTTGGTTGCGGGCACATCCCCAGTAGGGGGTGTGCAGGAGGCAGCTGATCGATGTTTCTCTCTCATCGATGTTTCTAACTCTCTATCCCTCTCCCTTCCTCTCTGTGAAAAATCAATAAAATATATTAAAAAAAAAAAAAAAGAAAAAAAAAAAAAAAAAGAAAGGAAGTTATAGGAGGAGGAAGGAGGAAGTTGATCCCCTAACTTTCCATGAGTTCATTAGCACTTAATTCCTACACTTTTCTTTCAACTAAGAGTTAAGTTGCATGGGAAAAGCAATGCTGGCTAGATCATGTGGCTGACTGTCTGAAGCACCGCCTGGCCAGCTGTGGGAGGACTGCCTGATGGTGAGAGCATGGCCACTCTGCTGCCCACCGAGAGCACCAGCTCTCCGCCCTGCGGGTGTGGCCACCGAGAGGGCCCTTCCGCCTCCGGGCAGCAGTCCTGCCTTCTATCTCTAACCAGGGATGCTGCAGAAGGGACACAGTGTCTCCTACAAACAAAAAACAACAAAACACAGAGAAATGGCTGGTACTGGGTGCAGAATTATTTTACTAAGCAAGTGTTTGTTTTTAATGAGACATCAGCAATTTTTTAAGGTTACATACTGAGTAACTACAATCATCGATTGCATTAATGGATTACCTCTGGAGAAGAAATCTAATTACATTTTTGTACAAATCGCAAAATGCAAATTAATTTCAAATTTTCTTGGCAGCCCTGTTGTTCTTCCTTGAGCTCAGTGATAGAGCAGTGGGTCAGGAGAGCCAATCCCTGAGAAGAATCTGGAACCTAGGCGAGGCTTTGTCTGTTCATTCATCAGAGATGTATCAGGCAGGGACCCTGCCTTCTCTGGTGGGCCAGCTCCGTTCTAGGCGCTAGAGACACAAATGCAAACAGGACAATGTCTCATTCCTCTTGGAGTTTCCCAAAGTATTAACCACTCCAAGAGCCATAAAATCCCAAATGCTCCTGAACCCCTTTAAGTAGCCACTGAGCTTCATTTTTCTGAACAGCGGTTAGGGCTTGGTGCCTCTAATCCAAGAGTTGTCAACCTCTTTAGCCCTGAGCGGGATCATAAAAAAAAGGGAACAAATGATTAAATAGGGGGAACAGGGAAGGGAGGCCAGACAGGAGAACTGGCCAAGAGGCACACATTCTGAAGATGGATTAATTTATTTGGGATGGGGAAAAGTAAGGTAATTAGAAAGTAAAGGCAAAGCAAATGAAGCGAGAATGTGAAAAGGGAGAAATACAATGGCTAATAACCATTTCTTCAAATTCAACCTTTCTCCTACCTAAGTGCAAAAAGAATTTTCAATGTAGATAAACTGGCTCAACCTTACAGGAACACAATTTTTCATTATATATCAAGAACTTTTAAAAAGTATGTGTCTTTTGAGCTAATGACCCCATTCTAGGAATTTATTAAATCATCAAAACTATGGTCAAGATTTATGCACAAGGATTATCATTACAACATTATCATAACAATGTCAAACTAGCACAACATAAACGATTAACATCAGAAGAAAGATTAAGTAAATTATGTATATCTGCAGGGTAGAATATTCTGATACCATTAAAATTATGTTTATTAAGAGTTTTGATGACAAGAGGAAATGCTTATAATTATAAATAAAATATGGGATACAACATTATATATAAAGTATGATTTATATACCATCGATAGAAATGCAAAAAGATATAAGGCACAGCAGTAATTTGTCTCTTGGTGGTGAAATTTTGGAAGATATTTCTCTGTTCTTTTATACTTTTCTGTCAAAATTTTCTATAGTGACATTTTAATTTGATAATCAGAAGAAATGAAATTAAGTGATAAAAAAAAAAACTAGGAGGAGGATAAAATCTTAATCTGATGAAGAAGAAAAAGGAACTGGGAATGGGCTGGGTGTTTAGATGGAAGGATTACTACCATAGACTTAAAGGATTTGCCCACATTCAGGAGCCAAATGCTTGCTGTCTAGAATGGCACCTGGTGACAATGCCTGTCTCAGATTTCCTCCCTCCTTTCAGATTAGCCTGAGTTAATGTTGGGTTTCAGTCTCCCTGACAACTCAAATAGCTTGACCTGAGTCCGTGGGGTTTTAGGTCTCATTTGGTTCCCACCATTTTCAGCTTCCACGTTGAATCCAAGCTGGTCTTAGAAACTTTATACAGTGACCCATGAAAAAAGTGTTTCAAAAGAACCAGAACATTTTTCAAAAATTATTTTTTAAAACCCTCAACTTCCCCTCCCCCCCCCCCCCCCCCCCCGACACACACACACACAAAACACGACATAGTACTGACTATAATCAATTGACTCTTTAGTTTAGATGCATTCTCTGGAGATTCCAGTCACTGAAGGAGATGAATTAGATCGTCTTGGAAAGCTTCTAAAACGGTGCCCCGTCTGTTCAGCACTTACCCTGTGCACAGTAAACTATAAATACTTAATGATCAGGCCGACAATGATGACTAAGATGATCAATAACGAGCATTAAGACAGCTTTCCATGTCCATGGCTGCGAGGGAAAGGAGGAAAACTACCACACGTAGGGGAGACACTTCATTCACCCATTGGCCATTCCCAGCTGATGGCAGCTCAGTGTCCCCAGAACGAGAGCTGAGGGTGTTATGAGACTGTTGGAGGTTCTGACAGCTGATGTGGAGGCACCAACCATTTCCTCCCATGTGTCCTCTGGCCATGCAATTTTAATACGCTCAACCTCAAGAAAGGAAAAGGGAGCCTGGGATCGCGTTGAATTATTCACAGCTCCAGCCGGGTAAGGCAGAAGAACCCCTCTTCTGAGGGTAAGTGATAGCTACTCTCTCATTGATTTCCCACCCCGTCATGATCCCCAGGTGAGAATCCAGTTTAAATATCCAAAGAGAGAAGAAAATCTACTCTCTTCTTAAATCTGAGTTCAAGAGTAATTAGTGAATTTGCGAATCCTGTTGCAATTGACAATGTTATCCTCGGGAAAAATTTTGAAGAGCCTGGTATGTTTAAATTTATTTAAGTGTAGCATACATTTGAAAACTAATTTTCACAGATTAATGGCATGATCAAAGTGGTCTTGTTTAATAACAGAATGAAAATAGTTGTTAGCCTTGAGACTTGAAGGCCAAGGAGATATATGGTTCAGGCATTCATTAGATGCTGAATTGAATTAGCACTTGAATGTAATGAATATACCTTATTTCTACGTACGGAAAGAAAAATGTATGTAAATTCAACAAAATATAGTCATTCTTCCCCACACTTTAAGGAACGCGTACTTTCCCACATGTCATGCCCACAGTTAGTATTGATGGGCCTCAGGACAGCCCCACGCTCCATAGGAAGTGCGTTAGCATTAGCTCCTTCAGACCCTGTCCACTCACTCCAGAAACCAGTCCGCCCCCAAAGCACACCCACTTAGCAGGTGGCCTCAGCTCCAGGTTTTCTCAGGTCTCACGTAACCACGGCTGAGAGGCCAGGCCCAGCCACCGACCTCAGGCCTGGAACATCACAGAGGGCTCCTCAGAGTCCAGACTCCGCCTAGCTCCATCCACACCATGCGTGGCTGGCAGGTGAATTTCCTGAGGTATCATAAAGCCATAACGCTCACACCATGTGGCTCTATGGTGAGTTATTTAACCTCTAAGCCTCAGTTTCCTCATCAGTGAGAGAGAGATAATAATAGTATGTTCCTCGTAGGGCAGCAGGGTGTAAGTGAAATGATGCACCTCAGGATATAGTGCAGCTGCTGGCCCAAGTTAAGCATTCAATAGGTGGTAACTATCATTACAGCAGAATGCAAGCTCCATGAGGGCAAGAATTGCTGCCTCCTTCATCTAGTCCCTACAATAGTTCCTGGTAAATGGTAGGAACTCAATAACTTGAATAAATGAAGTCCGTTAGGCCCATTTCATAGGCCACTATTCCTGCCCCGATAGCCTGGGCTGACACAGTCTCTTCCTCCTCTGGACGTTGCTAATAACATGCTGTTTGCTCACGTCCTGTAGCGCTGGCCCCTGCAGCCTCCAGCTGATGTGTCTGCTCTGTGTGCTCTGAAGGCCTCTCCTCCACAGCCTAGTTCAGATGCGGTGCACATGCAGGCCCTCAGTCAACACCGGGAATGAAGATCCTGCCGGGTCAGTCCAAGAACACCAAAGACATCTCCTTGTTACCCAGAGTGCCAAAGAACTGCAAACCAGGATCCCAGCCCTTCTCCTTCAATTTAATGAGGAAATGGAGCCAAGTTAGTCATTTTTTTAGTTGCACATTGCTGTCGCTCTGCCAAGCTGAACAGCTGGATTTCAAACCTTAACCATAAACCAGAGGTCCCTGCTCTTTTTGAGAGTGGAGGTGTGGAGAAGTCATTTTTACTTCCGGGAAATGAGAAGATCCTTTGAGGTAGGCCCCACGGCAACCGCAACGTGCAGAAGTGGGGGTGGCGGGGGGGGGGGGGGCGGGATATGGGGAGGCAGCAGAACAGAGAGCTGATGTGACACTCAGACAAAGCCAGACTGAAGGAAGGGAGGAGGGGGGAAGGGAGGGAAATTCTGGCTCAGTGTCACATTTCTCCCCCACTCACAGCCTGAAGGATCCTTCCCTTCCTTCTCCTTCACCCACACCCCCAGGAGGATGTGCCCAGGAGCTTGGGGAGGAGGTAGCTTTCCTACAATTCCTTTTCCCTGTTTCCCTGGCAACTGTGCAACGTCTAGAAGCTCCAGGAGTGAGCCGGTGGAATGGGGTGTGGAAAACGATTGCTGACGTAGGTCCCATGTGGTGTCACCCCACATCCAGCCTCTCAGCCTCAGAAGGTCACACACACACACACACACACACACACTTCTGACTGCTCATTCTAATTTGGTGCCAGGTGCCCAAGCAGAGAGCCTTGGGAAATGTTATATAATTAGTCTCATTTTGCCAACGTGAACTGAGAGGTGGGGCCTGAGACAGAACGATAACTCGCACCAAGGATGCTCGAAGTCTCTTGGTTGGGTTTCTGAATTTCAGATAAGCATACACAGCACACATCATGGGGCATTAATTAATTTTGTACCAGCAGCTGGTTATGGGCTGAGAATAAGGGATGGGGGAGTCTGAGCTTTCACCCCGCTGAGGGTGCCTGATTCGGGGGATCCAGCTGAAGAACAACAGATGTAGGAGGAGGGGATGCAGCGAGAACATTCAGAGGCAAACTTGCCTAAAAGTTGAAAGACAGTCTCCAGCTTTGAAATGAATTTCATTCTAAAACCTCATTTGTAAGTCAGTTCTTTAGAATTCAGAACCCATTTCCAGAGAAGCTGTGTCTGTTATAAATGGTGATTGGGTTTCTAGGCTAGTCCACAAAAGCCTATTTAACTCATAATGTGGACAAAATACTACACATTTGCAATGAAAAGCAATAGAAAAAAAAATCCTGTTGTGATACCAGTAATTAAATGAAGAAAAAAAAACAGAGAAGAGGAAAATAAATAGCTTTCTCTCATTTCTTTTGAATAGCAGAGCTCTTGGATGGAGGTGGGTAGCTAGCACAGTTGCTCTTAAGGGGAGGGGGGGTCTTCATTTACTTGAGATAATGGGTGGAGAGTGAGAGGCTGGCGGTGGGGAGGGGTGGAGAATGAAGGGGCCATTCTTTGGGGTAATGAAAATATAGCATATCTGGGGAAACAGACAGAGAGGGGAGAAAAGAGTGACTAGGACTGTCTCATAAGACAGCGGTCACAACCGGTGGTCCGTGAGGTCCGAAAGGTTGGCGACCACTGTCATAAGGTATAGGTGGGGCTCCTTGGGGTGAGGAAAGAGCACGAACATTGCTGTCACAAAGGCTTGGGTTCTAGTTCCGCCTCTGTCTCTTACTGGCTGTAGCTTTGGGTGAGGTCTTAATGTCTGAGTCTTAGTCACCTCACTGGCCGCCTCAAAGTGTCACTCAGTCAAATGCCTGCCCTGGTGGGCACTGGCACTGCCCAGACCCCTTCATGGAAGGACTTGATGCCCTAGTTCTGGGAGGGCTGTCAGCCTTCAGGGTCAGCCCCTACCGGGATGGCTCAGACACCAGGCACCTCTCTTCTGATGGCCCACATCCAAGAAGTAGCTAGTATGGGAGGGTGAGGCCTGGCTATCTGGGCCAATCAGGAACCTCTGGTGGGCCACGTGGGACCAGAGCGCTCCAAGGGGTGTCGCAGGCCAGCATCAGAGCTTGGCTTCCCCTGTCTAACCTGCTTCTGTCCTTCCTTGCCACAGGTGTGAATTCTAAGGGCACTCCATAAACCTCCTCCTGCTCAACTCTCTCTGAGAGTCGACTCCCCAGGGAACCGGACCTGCGGCAGCCTGGCCCACAGTAGGCACAGGTAATGACGAGACCCTAAATGGCTGGAGCACATAGATAACGTATCTGGTTTTGTTTTCAATGTATAAATGTTCATAATCGACAGTTTGTGATTTGGAAATAAAATCTATATAAAAAAATTTGAGGAGTATTTGTTCAGAACTGCTCTGCCCAATATGATAGCCATTGGCTACCTGCAATGATTTAAATTGTATTAGGCATTCAATCTAGTGATATTTCTAAAGTGCAATAGTCACCCAGCCAGTGTGCCATAGTGGTTGAGCATCGACTCCTGAGGTCACAGTTCAATTCCAGGTCAGGGCACCTCCCCAGGACTGTGGGCTCGATCCCCAAGTAGGGGACATGCAGGAGGCAGCCGATCAATTATTCTAATCACTGATGTTTCTATCTTTCTTTCCCTCTCCCTTCTTCTCTGAAATCAATAAAAATAAGTATCTTTTTTTTTAAGCTCAATAGTCATATGTTGCTCATGGCTATAATATTGGGAAATGCAGATTTATAGATCATTTCCATCATTACAGAAAGTTCTGTTGGATGGTGCTGGCTGGAATGTTGAATTGTAAAGACTCTAAGAATGTTTGCATTGTATCCTATACCAACCTTCCAGGAAAGGTTCCTGAGACAGAGAAGCATGGAATGTGAAGCAAGATAAATAATGCTATTATTGGCTAAGGCTTGGCTCTACCTCTCACCCCCACACAGTGAATTCCAGTTCTGCATGAGCAAGGCTCAACTCCATGGACAAGTACTTTATGACCCAGCACCATGCAGGCCTCTTAGCCCACAATGACTTCCAAGCTCAAGCCAGAGTCAGCTCTCAGGGAAAGACAAAGAAGGTGCAGATGGCAGAGAACATCAGCTCCAAGAATCATCTCAAAAGGCCCTTACCATGTGCCCCGTGTGCTCAACCCAGTAACTCCATCACTCAAACAGTACCCAACAGAATGTCCTTAAACCTAAGCAACTCATGCAGCCTTTCTGCTTAGTCATGAACAGAGAAATCTGGCATTCCTCTCGGCAGCCAACACTGCGAGTCCTCATAACTGGAGCAGCGGCAGAGTCAATGGCCTTAGCAGTGTTCTGTGGTCTCTCCAGGTGACCCTACTCACTCCACCTTACCTGCACTTTGGGTCTGGCTCTTGCCTTCTGCCCACTCCATGGACGTGGCACTTCAGAGCCTACTTCCCTGGAACACCACCCTTGTCAGGACTAAGTTCCATCTTTGCCCCATGGTCATGGCTATGGAGCAGTTCCTAAGGGACTCAGGCCAGGCTGAGCTGCAGCCCCCTCTCAACCAACTGATGGCTCCCAAGCTTCAAGGCTAACCTATCTCCCTGCAACTCTTGGTCCTTCGTAGCTGAAACACAGAATGGCAGAATCCAGGACCTCAGCCAGCATCCCCATGAGCACTGAAGTGGAAATAAGGCGCACTCCTTCCCTGAGAATGGGATTATCACCTCCACTGCCTCCCCTTGTCCCAAACAGCATCTCCCATGTTCTTCCTGGACCCTCCTTTCCCTAGTCCCCGGAATATCTCACAGTATCTTTGGGGATATGTGTTTTCATTTCGGAAACAGGAGAGGGGATCTGATCATAGCACATTTTGGAAATCACAGCCTTCCTGTAAGGCAGGGCTGGGCTACAGCAGTTAGGAGAAGGACACAGTCGTTTCCATACTCCCCTCAACAATTTCAATACAAATGTACTCAGAGTGTGTTTATGCTCAAAGCTCTGAAAATGTTACTGTTTAGATACTGGGTGTATAAATCTTCTTTTAGAGCCCGTGTTATTGTCTACACTGCACTCTTATTGGACGCAACTGATAAATGAGAGGGCCGCTCGTGCCGCTGCTAACCCACCAAGGATGCCAAGCACCGATGACTTTCTGTTCCGAGACTCCTTTCACAATATGCCACACTGTTGTCATTCAGCAAGTAATACTCTCAGCCACTTTCTACTCCCACACCATAAACACCTGATGGAAGCTCCCATCACACACACACCTGTGCAGACAGCAAACCCACCACAGGCCCACCAACACGTACAGCCACGCACAAGGCAAACTCGCCCACACAGGCCTTGCAGAGTCGGATAGGAAAGCCCCGAGTCCGTGACGTGTCACTTCAGAGCCTTTCCTCCAGCTCCCACGGGGACCTCGGTGTCTGGCACGGCTCCGTGTCCCAACAGCAATAGCACCTACCACTGCTTGGTACAGACTTTACAGAGTCACCAACTGATTTTGCATGAATCATTTTATTTGACTTAAATTTTATAATAACTCTCAAGACAGGTATTATTTACCTCCATTTTAGCTCGATGAGTTTACTGGGTTCAAAACACTCAGTTTGCCCAGGGCCATACACCTAGAGAGCGACAGAGCTGGGACTCTATCCAATGCCCCATGGCTTATGGAGCTTGAAGCTATTTCTGAATGAAGGAGGATGTTAGAAACATGAGATGGTGATTCGAGACTCGATATTCGGAGGATTTAGGAGGATGGTCATAGATAACACATAAAATGTAAAATAACAAAAGGAAATACATCTTTGCTCTTCCATACTGTTTTTCCCAATTAACAAAAAGAAACGTGGAAGAAAAGTAAATGACCACTATAACCAAACAGAAACAGACCAATTGATAGTGGGGAAGGGCACATAACAAGAATAAACCCATGGTTGCTTAATCATTATTCACCTTACTAACTACAGTTAAGCAGCTTTCTTACAGGCCCTGGGAAACTGGAGGACGAAACAAGGCTGTAAAAAGATAAGATGCCTCGATGTGTCCATTACTCAGAAAAGAAATACATTTTGAGAACAGACCAAGGACAGGACACGCTTTGATTTGGTTGCTGTGCCCAGACCCTGACCCCCTCCAGGAGTTTTTCTCAGGAACGCTGACCATTCTCCAGTCCCAGGAAGGGGCTGAGCTGTTTGTAACATCATGGAAGATTAGCCACCTCGTTATCAGACTTTGAGCTCCTGAAGGCTGGACTGCAGACCCTCCCCTCCCCTTTCCCTGTTACACTTGCAGTTGCACGTAGCTATCTTCTCCCTTGTGTGTATATAATCAGCAACTGGCAAGTGGGGGGGGGGGGGTGAGAGCAGAATTTACAGGATGACCTGCTGCTCTCCCAACATGCGGCATTATTGAAATAAACGCTCATATATGATTCAACCCTGTCTCTGCTTAACTTGGCTCAAGTAGTGACAGGCAGCCTCGGACCCACTCTGTCCATTTCACAACGACACAACTTAGAAGTCCTGTGGGAGGCTGTGCTAAACACAATGACATTTCATCTGCCGGCTCCCATGCCAAGCCCACCCAGGCTCCCTCCTCTGAGCCGTCTCTGACCACCAACGCCCTCCAGACCAAGAGTCCTTTACCTTTAATGTGCTAAGAATCACACAGATGCCTGGGCCCCAGCTCCGGAGAGTCTGACCTAGTAGGTCTGGGCTGTGCCCAAGAACCTACATTTCTGACAAGTTCCCAGCCGCTGCTGGTGCTGCTGGTCCATAGGCCACTGTGAGTAGCTCTGTTCTAGATTCTGACAGGACCTTTCCGACAGAATAGAGAACCGATGACTTCTTCTGTTAAGTCATTCTGGTTCCCAGACGTCTCTCCCCACCCCACCCCCATGGTCCTACCACCATCCTCAGAAGTGGCCTCACCCCCACCACCCAGGACCAATTCTGATCACTATTTGAAACTGCTGCTCTGACTCAAAAGGTCTCCCACCTTGTTTTGGGCACAATACCCCGGACCCATGTACCCCAGTCCTCAAAGCGCGGTTTCTCTCATAGCCACTGTTCTCTATTTCTCATTCTAATCCCTAATATGCCAGATTCCTTTGGCCAAGCCTCCTCCTTCCTGAACCCTGCAGTCCTGAGGCCCCAAAGGAGCACCTGCTGACCCACGGCCTGATGACAAGTGTCTGCTGCCCAGACATCTGTGTTTCACATCCAACTCAGATTCCCTGCTGCTGAGCTGTCCCTGCCCAATGGAACTCTCACGCAGCTTCTGGCCTGGTTCCACCCCTCACTGTGTGGCTTGCGGGGCCAATGAGCTCTGACTTACCTATTGGAAAGACAAATCACCTGCCACAATCAGCATCTGAAGATGGGACAGACCCCCTCTAGAGGAACAAGAAGAGGCAGATCGTAGACCATCCCTGCTTCTCCCTTGCTGTGAAAAGCAGGCCATGCCTCTGTGATATGGTAGTTTTGTCCTCTATTTTGCTTTTCATTTCCCCTGCAATGAATCCTTGCTGATTTCTGTGTGCAGGTCGGGACCTGTGATGTGTGCGTGTCAACAGCATGAGCCTGCGCTCTCTGGGTAGTCAATAAACATTAAGCAACAAGCAGCTTGATCCCTTGCCTGGTTGGCACCTGGAAATACATCATCCAATTTGGAAAGCAGAATACCTTTTAATATCCCCTCCAGCACCTACCACAGGGCTCCTCCCAGAACAGGCACCCCATGAATCCTGAATGAGTAAATGAGCAAATGGATGAAGGATGCCAGGGGGTTGTGCCCAGTTCTCCTTTGTGGTGTCCTCATCAGTATGCTTGGCGGGAAAAGAACAACTTCCAGTCTGCAGAAGCTGAGAGAATGCCTCTAGGCCACACTTCCAACCAATTCCCAGCATAGAAATTGGACCCGCACATTCCGATGAATTGTGGCTTGAAGACTGCAATTACATCGCACAGTGGTTCTCAGATTTGTTTCAGTACATGGATGTCTTTCACAGAAAAGGTTGTACCCTATCCCACTCCACCCCTACTCCAGGCCTCCTCCCTTCCCTACTCCTAAGAACCCCTCTTTTCTATCACTGACCCCTGGCCAGGCCAGCCATCTAAGTAGATGGGATGGACAGCTGCATGTGCTAAAGTATCTCCACACAACCTTTAATCACCTCACTGTCATTCCTTTGAGTTAGGTCTCCTGAACGACAAAAATGCTATCAGGGAAGGTAGCCCAAGAAGACATTAACATCTTAGCTCAAACAAGCTCATCAAATTAGTAAAGCTGTTGTCTGGCAGACCCCTGAGCAGATGGGACAGAGCACAGATAAGTTTTGACACAAGCAAGGAGTGTCCGGGCATGAGTTCCCACTGCAAAAGCAGGTCTAGGTGCAATACTCCGTTAGGGGATGGCCTTCTCTGCCTGGCTTGCTGCAGAAACCCCTCTGGGGCTCTGGGAGAACGGGCATGGGGCAGCCTGTGGGCTCAGACTGTGGGCCTCCTGAAAGGTTTACAACATCCTCTGCAAGGGTGGGTTGGGACAGAAAGATGTGGGATAATTGCAAAAGGCAAAGACTTTAGAATACCAAGTGGCATATGGCGATGCTCTGTTGGTTGAGTTTCTGTGCTACGAAGCTTTCTCAGTTCCGGGGATGGCTTCATGCTGGATGACCCCCATGGCTGCCCATCTTGCAAGCAAGAGGCGGCTCACAACAGACTGCACACAGTGAGGGCCTTGCTGGCTGCGCTCAGACACGGCTGCAGGCTAAGGAAAATGGCTGACGCTGCAGGGGACCTGAGCTTCCAACGTCTGGGATGTTTACCTCATTAGGCTGTTTTACATAACATCAGCCAAAAACAGAAAAAAAGAAAAATAGCTGGAGGGAGTCCGCTGGAATACAGGCCTGGATTCTGAGTCCTGGTCTCAGATTTTTCCGAGGCCCAACGGGCAGCCCTAGCTGGGTTACCTGGCCTGCAAAGGAGCCAGAACAACGGGGACTGGGCTCCTAGGAAGAAACCCCAAGCCACTCCCAGCCCCCAAGGAGCATTATAGCTGATAGGAGCGAAGAGGTGGTTTTCACTGTTATAATTATGTATGTTCTTTCCATCCCAACCCCTGTGCTCTGCCACATTCATCTTGTCATAACCAGGGATGGCTGAAGAATGAGAGACCAGGGGTCCAGGCAACTTTTGGGCTGGGAGGCCAGGGGTCTAGATGGGAGGAAGTTCCAGAGGGTTGATGAGCAGGCTGGTCCAGGAGATGCAGGCTAGTCCATCGAGAAAGGAGAGGGCTAGTGCCATTGAGCAAAGAGCATACTTAAGTCTAAGGCCAGAAGGCCAGTGCCAATGGGGCGAGGCAAGAAGCAGCCCAGGGCCCTGAGGTGGGCAGTACCTGGGGTGGCTGGAGGGGGTCACAGATGGCTCCAGGAGACTAGGGTTCGGCGGCAGGATGCGCTAATTCTGGAAAGAGGGGGGTTGTGGAAGAGGCCGTGAGAGAAGCCAGATGAGGAATGACTAGGTAGGACTTGACCACCAAAATACACACCAGAGAGCTGGACAGGCTGAGCTTCTCACCATGCAGCTGGTCCCCAAGACTGAGCTGACCAACAGGCCCCCACTGTGAGTGGTCACAAGATTCGGGGACAGAGAGCCACATGTCTGCATCAGGCAAGACAGTCTGGATTTTTATTTCTTCTCCCTCTCAGCCACATGTCCATGAAATGTCCTTGTTCCTCCCCAAAGTCTCAGTCTCCACCTCCATCTGTCTGTCTATCTCCTTCCCTCTCTCCCCACCGCCCCTTACCTTGTCTTCTCCCTCCCGCTTGAACCTCTAGTCTTATTTCTCCTGATTCAGCTTTCCAGGGCCACTGTGTGAGTGCGTGTTTGTGTCCACTAGGGTGGTGTGAGTGCCCTCAGGAGGAAGGGGTGGGGAGCAGGGAGGAGGGGGAGGAGGTCATCTCTCTTTCTCCCTCGGTGGCCAGCTGGAAATGTGCCCTGTGACCATCCGATCTAATTAGCTGAAATCTCAGCCTTGACAGAAGAAGGCTTAAAAAAAAAAAACCCTCTAGCTTTCCTGGCTCTCAGCCTCTTGAAAGATAAGAAGATCTGATTGCAGGGAAGTGGAGTCCCAGCTCCTGATTCCCTCTGCCAGGGGCAATCAACTGTGAGCTGAAACCTCCATCTTGAAGATGCCAAGCGGAATGAGAAAACCTGAGCTCACAGCACAGAGTCTCAGGGCTCTGACCCAGGGAACCTCCATGGCAGCTGCCCAGAGTCCTGCCAAGTAGATCGGGAGATCTGGCGGTGAGAAAGGGCCACCCTTCTCACACCTTCCATTGGGCACCCAGGCCAGCCTTCCTATGTCTCCTGGTGCATGCCCAGGCCCAGCTCCACCCACGCCAGCTCCTCCTTCAGAAGCACTCACCTCTCAGTGACAGCTTCCCAGGCCCTGCTGCCTCCCACTCCTGGCTGCTCAGTCCTGGTCACGGGCACCCAGGCTCCCTTCCCACCATCTCCCCTTGTCCTGCCACTGGGCAGTGCCCTGGCCCCTGGCTGTGCTGAAAGGACATGTCAAAGGGACACCCGTGTCAGGGAGAGCAAAGCTCAAGCCATTCAGATGACCTCAGGCGCTCTTGGGGGTGGCACAGGGCACAGAATTCTCCAAACAAGCCCTGCAAGCTCACACTGAAAAGCTTACGTGTAAGATGCCGCCGTGTAAGATGCCGCCGCAATGCCAGCCTGCTTCCCCTTGACCACCGCTAATCTGATTCTGTCATATTCAAAACACTGAACCAGAAAACCCACCCAGAGAGTGGCATTAGACAAGCTCATCCCCTGAAGCCACCATCCTGTCCTCACTGGCCTGGTGACCCCTCGCCTGCCCTGCTCCAGCTCGGAGGTGGCGGGAGGATCTGGGTCAGGAGTGCACAGAGGCTGGACAAATGCTCAGGTCACTGGGACCAAATGAGAGGCAGCAGGAAGGCAGGTGGGCTGCCCTGGGCAGGCGGCCAGGCCAAGGTGGACTGAGGCCACCGGTCCCAACTCCAGAAGGAGTTCTGCCTTTTCTCAGGGAGCTCATGCCAGGGTGCAAGGACAAATCGGCACCAGCACACACAATATGTCACCAGCAATCACCATCCAATCCAAAGCCAGAGGCTTGTCACCACGTCACTCAGACAAGTCAGCATTCGGACCTCATACACGGAGACCACCACGTGCACACACACACGCACACACTCTCACATGCACGTGTGGTGTCCTGGCCTTTACATCCCAAGGTGGTTATTATCTCTTTGCACTTGGATTTGAAGCCTTTCACATGCTGGTCACCTGACCATAAGGTGAATGAGCTCACGGCCAAATAGTTATGCCTCCCATGGGTGGGGCTGACTGTTCCAAAGCTACTGGCATAAATTTTAAACCAAATTGTGCATTTTCCTATTGCAAATTGTTTTCTTCATCAACAGTTGATGATCACATGCAAATTCTTGATGAAAAATGTAGAACCTAAATTTAACCAAAGTCCAAAATATTTGCCAGTTGTTTCAGAAAACAAAATCAAAATTCTTCACTTTGGCAAAAATTATCTACTGAGAAAAACTATAGAATGTAAGATAGTATGGTCAACTTATAAAATAATAACCAATTTAGTGTCAAATGAATGTATTTGATCCCACTAATAAAATTAAAGAGCAAAGGACTTTCAAGTAAGTAAATTAGAGTTTTTGTGTGTGTTTTTAATTTCCAGAGCTTGATCTTAGGAGTTTGCTAATCTTTGATAGTTTCTACTTTATTTCCAAGGCGGTTTATGTGCCATCACCATCTGACCTTTGAAAACTAGAATGGACATATACCGTGTGTCCCCAGGATGCCAGCTTTGCCAATGATATGTAGCACCAACTTCAGATGAGACAGATGCTCACCTGCCCTCTGGCTAAAAATAGCTGTCATCGATGTCAGGAATGGCAAATGTTCTCTGCCTGCTCAACAGCCCATTAGGCCACTCAGTGAAAGAGGCAGATGAGTCTCACACCAAACGACAGCCTTCACTTCAACAACATTCGGTGCCCCAAACCTTTACAAATATCAATGGCAGAGATGGTTTTGATCAGTTAAAAATAGATCTGTGAGCACCTCAATTCACAGCATAAGCTGCAATCTGGTTTTTGCCAACCCACCGGCACTACAGTTTGGGAATGAGGACCCTGGAGACATCAAGCTCAAGAACATTCCACGAACCTTAGCATCAGCCTCCTCCCTCCTTCGCCGGTGCCATGCAACATATTTTCAGTGGTACTGTAATGAGCGACCCATGTGCATTCCAGAAGTCTACTGGATAGACAGCCAGAAGAGTTTTATCAGGTTCCCCTTGAAGGGCATTTGTGCAACTGACTGCAATTGACACTAAAATAATCCTCCTCCTGGCTGAAAAACTTTCACAAACTACCTGCATTGCTTGAAACAATTTTACTATATCGTAATTATGGCATTGCCTCATAATCACTTGCTGTGTGACTGTATCTCTCTTCCCCCACCCCCCTTCACCTCCAGATGTAAGCTGCGGCCTCAGTATCCACTACGTGACGGTACCTAAAGACATACAGCAACTTTGGTTGAACTGAGTGAACTTGAATTGAAGCTGTTATGTCAATAACTTCTTCCTCCTTATATTCCATTATGCCCCCTATGACTTAAATTATATTTAAGTGGTTATTCAACAAGGCCTATCGTGTATCCAGAACATCCCTCTAAGCCTCTAAGGCTTCTATAGCCGACTACACTAGACCAAAGCAATGTGAGAAATAAGCAGTCATGGTCAGGTATTTATGAAGTTGGCTCCTTACATGTCTACCTCCAAAAAGGAAATTAATAAGCCCAATTATTAGACTCTCTGAGGCAACACTCACATTAGGATTAAATAGCATATGGTATGCTTTACTGAATGGCTAGCACATAGGAACAGTCTTTGAACATGACCTCTCTGGCCCATGTCCTGGTTAGTGCCTCTCATGATGACAAAGCTTGTAGGGACAACCGTTTGGGTAATGCCTTTCCATCCACCGACACCTGCCCTATCATTTCAGGCCAGTGGCAGGTAGGAACAACCATCCTGGCCACAAGCTTCTTCCTGAAACCACTGAACGATTGATCTGTTTTGTTTCCTTCTACTTGTCTCTCTCACCTCCCACTCCAAACTATAATTGTTTGATTAAAGCCAATCCAAAAAGTGAAATATACCTTGGGAGGCCCAGGCATGCAAAAGATAACCAAACAGCAATAAGGAAAAGAAAGATGTTTTTGGCCCTCATCAAAGTTTACCATCCTTTTTATCAAGAAACAATAAAAGGCCCTCATTCACATAGCAATGTAAACTGAATCTTAACCTTGAGACATGTGAAAAAAGCTGGAATAGGAAAAAAATTACAAGAAACAAGGGCAGCATGAGGCTTACTAAGGAGTAAGGATGTGTTCACCTGAAGAACCGCCAGCAATGCGGGCGAGCTTTCATGACACACAGCAGGTATCCCCCATGGAACAGAAAGGTAAAAATAGCCAACTAGCTCTGTTTGCTCATTAAGTCACACTTCCATCATAATTTAAGTCTCTGAGGATCTCTGATCAAGAAATTCCCCAACAATAGAAGCAGACATGGTGATCTTTGCTAAGCAATTGCATGAGAACCAGGGTCCCAAAGCCTATCACTCTGAGGGAAACAGAAACTTGTAAGTAGAGGACCAGATCTTTGGTGACCCCATGCGAATGCAAATTCCCAATGTGATGCAGCCCGAAACCAACAGCAACCTCACCCTGTGCAAAGGATGACACAAGGGATTAACAGGTTGCCACAATAATACTCCAAGCAACTGGGAGCCAGGCTCGAATGAAATCCCAGGAGTTGGTTCGGTCAGGTAGGTGAAATCTCAAATGCTTACCAGTGATGAAAGATCACTGATCAGTGTCTAACTACTAGTTGGTTTTTCTTGTTTGTTTGTTTTTGTTTTTGTCTTAATTTTAGAAGCAGACTCCTCAGATCTACAATACAATCAAAACCAACCAAGGCAATTCTGACCCACACACATGGACACTTTGAGGACCTGCTTTCATGTGCTGAGATTGTCCACAGGCCTTGGAAGGAGGCACATCCATCTGTCCAGACCAAGCTGTTGGTGGGCATTCAAGCCCCCGAGCCCTCCAAAGGTCACAGTCAAAGAAGGAAACAGGTGTACTTACGCAGGGCGTGCCACTCATCCTGGCGGATGGTCTTCGTGATGTTGAAAGTGAGGTTCCTTGGGATGGTGGCTGAGGAGTAGTGATACTTGATGTATGTGCATCGTTCAATTTCTCCTGGCAAAGACAGACAGGAAACCAAATGTTAATAAGACAGCAATCATTTTGGGGGCAGTTTCCGGGATCCATTTTTCTGTGGGGAAAGGGACTGGTTTTATATTGACCCTGGTGACACCTACCCTTTATGCAAGGCAGTAACTTTGACTCCAAAAGAATAAGAGAGAAGAACTAAAATCAGACACCAATCAATTTAGATAGAAAAACATATCTCTGGCATCATTCGGAGGTGGAGAGAGCCACAGTTTAGGCTGATGGCTTGCTAAGAAGGTGGTACCCATGTTTGTTTAATCTTAAGAAAATAACTTCCTATCACTACGTGCCCCCGGTAGAGGTGCAGAAAATGTAACTAAGACCTTGTCTATATAAAAAGAAATGGACAGCCAGTTTGAAAGGAAATTGCCATGGACTAGAACAAAGAATATTCTTACATGATATTATTCTACACTATCATTAAAATTTTTCCCAGATTTGGATCACCCCCAGTACTTATAATAGTTCCTCGCACCTTTGGGGATAAAAAAAAAAAAAGTCATCTGTTTGGTGCTTGGAGACAAACTTAACACATCTCTTGATACTTTAGAATTACTACAGCATAATATACAATTATCCCAAGCAAACGTACAAACTAATTCTTTGAATGTCTGGCAGCAATTTAAAAAGGACTTGTAAGGATTTAATCCTTTTCATTGTGTAGAGGGCCTCCTGGGAAGGCACCTGAACATTCTATATTGGTCCCTCTTACCCTTTAGGCCAAGAGAGACCCTCTTCTCACAATTCAATTGCTCACAGCTGTTGCATGAGCTCTCTGTTCATGTCGAGGTTGAAGTCTCATGATGACTGGTGCCATGGATCTGTCTCTCACCCAGTGGGGCGAACTGAGCCCTCTCTGGAGAAGAAACCCGGGTTCCAAAAGATATGTGATCAGTGCTGGGGCCCCGCCAGCAGGCGAGTGGATCCCAAGGCAGGTGCTGGGCATCGAGGCCACGGGGGCATAGGCTACCAAGGAGACAAAACTGAACCTCACGTCACCCTGCTTGGCCCTGGAGGATGGCTGGTTAGCCAGAGACGGGTAAGATTCCTAAGACAGGCACAGTCACAGAGGGGCCATCAGGAGAGAATTTGGGGATAAACAGAGGTGGGGCACAGACCCTCACCCCCCCCCCAACATTGCAGGGGCCTGAATCCTAGCCCCTTCTGAGGGAGGTCTCCTGCCCCCATGGCTGCTTCGTGCTTCCCATGCCCAGCTCAGATCAGGACCCAGGTGACCGACAGAGACTTGGCCGACAGCAGCTGCCCTCTCACTCCAACAAGAATTGTTTGAGTTGTCTTGTACCCATGGTGTGGGGAAGTGGACTTACGATATCTAAATCCAGCCTACCACCAGGAATGCTCAGGACCTACTCAAGAAGGCAAATAATCCCTTCCACCAATATTTACAGGGTAAAATAAGGTTGTTGTTAGAGTAATAAATTTGACAGTAAAATAGTAGTCAAGTTTTCAGGAAAATTTAAATTGGCTAGTTGAAACAAGCGAATATTCTAGAAAAATTAATTGTACTGGACAAAAAGGTGTTCCTAAAGTGTTAACTAAAATTTTTATTGGTACTTCATCTCATGATAAAATTGTGCACCATGTAATGAACCTAAAACAGTAATATCATAGTGCAAAAAATTAAAATTTAAAAGCCATTAAGACTACATTATAAAATTTTCAAAAGCCTCCTAACATTTAAATCAAAAAAGGAGGGGATAGTAGAGGAATATCATGTAAGGAAAAATATCCTGTAAGTAAATTACATCTAGAAAATTAATACTTTAGAAAATTAATTGTAAGGCTAAAAGCAAGACACCCATGAAAAACACACAAGGTGACAAAACAAGCCAGAGGAAAATCATTTGGGCAAAAAATGAAAAAGGATCCCCAGTCAAATTTATAGAAAATATTCCTTTATTAACTTTTGGTCGAGAATATGTTTGTATATTTTCAGAAAACAACTCCGAGACCATGTGGATTCCAGCAACAGAGAGGCATCGACAGGACTACTCCAGCCATGAAGACAGAAGAGAAGCAGTCCAGAGACGGAAGACGCTGATGTGGCCTTTCCATACTAGCAGTTAGCAGCTGTGCATCACTGCAGGTTGCCCAGGACCAAACCAGACAGAGTCGGACCTGCATTACCACCATTTGTCCACCATCCAGAACTGAAATGTCAGTGCTGACATGTACACATAAGAACTGGTGGACATTGAAATTGGGTCTCAAAAGAACTGTTGGCCCAGAAAGAAACTCACTACACACTGATTCATTTGCCTGTCACCATAACCATTATTGCTTGTCTCATTTTCAGTTCTTATAAGTGTATTTCTAATAGCACATGATCTCACTCATCTAGGGGAAATAATGAACAACATAGACTGATGAACAAGAACAGACCCAGAAACAAGGAGGCATGGATCAGACTGTCGGGCCTCAGGGGGAGGGTAGGGAAGGGTGGGGGTAAAGGGGAGAGATCAACCAAAGGACTTGTGTGCAAGCATATGCGCCTAACCAGCGGTTAAGGACAACAGGGGGGTGGGGGCATATGTGGGGAGGGGTGTGGGATGGGAATGGGGGGATGAGGACAAATATGTGATACCTTAATCAATAAAGAAATTAAAAATATAAAAAGAAAAAGAAAATAACTTCCAAGTCAAGGCATCAAAAGACATTATTGGTTTGCACCCCTGGACCAACAGAGAGCAGGCTTTGACCTTAATGATGTCATTTGTTAGAGGGGCCGCTTCCCTTTTCTCTATCCCATCCCCCAACCTCACCTGTGGACACAAAGCACTCAGATCAAGCCCTATCTCCTTGCACCGGTCTCTTCTCGGGTTTCTTGGACAAAATTAAAGCCCCTGAACACACTCAACAAGTCAACAACTGGTCCAATAGGACTTGTACTGATTTGTTTTTATTGACCAATGCATGCTTCGTTAGTCAAATTATCAAAGTTTTCCGAGATCTCACATCAGAGGCTCTCAAGATATGGTTCTGGGACTGCAGCATCAGCATTCTCTGATTATTTGCTAGAAATGCAATTTCCCAGGCCTGAGCCCAGACCTACTGAATCAGAAACACTGAGGTCAAGATGGCAATCTCAATTTTAATAAGCCCTCCAGGTGATTCTGTTATACACTTATGTTTGAGAACCCCTGCCTTGGAGAAGGTAATAGAATTGCCAATGTATTAATTCATAAATCTACCATGTTTGCAAATTCCAACAGGAAGGCATGATTAGGAGTTCTTCCCTTGACACTCTTAGTCCCTGCAGGCATTTCCATGGACGTCTGCTTATCTGAGGGATATTAAAACTCAATGTCAGGGCATCATGAAGAATCAGGAAAGAAATGATTTTTAAAGGTTAGGGGTTTTAAAATTTGGTTTTGCACCTGAATACATTTTGATGGTAATCCATTTTGCACCCCACTGATTTTCAATTTATAAGTGGTGGCACCTGATTGAATTGTTTGACCCCTGGTTCACTGTCAGCAGGGAAACCTGGCAATTGGAGAAGTACAATAATTTAGACAGTGCCTCTCATGAAACCAATGCCTTACTGTAAATCACGCCTGGACAGCTGCCCAACTACCAGTTATTGGCAGTCACTCTCCAACGGGACAGACGCTATCCAAAGAAGCCAAGTTGGGCAAAGTGCTGCGCACTCTTTTCATTTTGTCTTTGGTTTGTCAAATCCTCTGCCTCTGTCCCCTTAGCCTACAGCGTCCTGAAGTCCCTCACGTGTCCCCAGCATTCCCCCTGACCACATTGCCACCTTGTCTTCCTTCTTCCCCTAACTTGCTACTTCTGGAACAAAGTAGGCTCACCAGATGGGTCTCTATTTCCTCAATTCACATTCATACCTCAAACCCACACACTCCAGTTTCCATTACTAGCACAACCTCCCATCTGGTCTATGACATCCTAAATCCCACAGTCATCCCAAGGCCTCCTCCTCTCCGGTGGTGCCCCTCCTCCCCGACATCCAACTGGCCACCAAATTCTGCCAGCTCTACCTCAGAAACGTCCCTTGGTCCAGCCTCTCTTCTCTGTCCCCACTCCTCTCTGTAGTAGTCGCATGAAGAAGGACAGATGTCAACGTTCAGCCCTGTTTACTGAGACTTACTAGGTAGGAGAGCCATGCCAAGTGCTTTGTAGACCTGCAGTTCCCACCTTGACTTATATATCATGGTGCCCACAGAGAAGAAGTGTGTGAGGACCTGGGATAAGCAGAAGCACTGCCGGGCCCTGCCCAGTCTCCCTAGAGGCTGAAGGAACCAACATCCACACACTGTAACCCATTCATGTCCTAGACTTATCCCACCAGCAGGAACGCTGTCTTGAACACTGTCCTACCTAATCCTCATACAACCCAATGAAGAAGGCGTTATCAGGACTATCCCCCTATTTTACAAATAAGGACATGGAGGCTCAAGAATATCGAGTGACTTGCTCAAGGAAGTAGCAGCTCAAGGATGAGAACCACCAACTGTCTGATTGAGTCTCCCCCACCTGGCCACTCTTCACATTGCTGCTTGGAGTGCCTTCCAGAAAGGAAAATGTGGTCTTGTTTACCCCCACGGTACCCCACACTCCTCAGAAAGCCCCAGCCCCCACTCCAGGTCCCCTTCAGCCCAGTCATCACACACCCTGGGCTCCAGCCAGGTGGCCCTTCCCACCTTGCCCAGACTGAGCCCTACCTGTTCAGGACACTGCATCTTCCCTGCCTTTGTTCATATGATACACGTCTACTTGTCCTCAGAGGAGGCCTACATGGCAGCTTCTCAGCAAAGCCTTCCTTGTGCCCACAGCGCCCAACAGTAGGCATCACTGGCCCCACCCCCTCCTCCTCGGGCTCCTGTCCTGCCCAGCAAACACACCCATGGGCTGTGATTTATCTGTTTACAAGCCTCACTCCCCCACTAGATTATGAGTTTCTCAAGGGCAGGGACTTGTCTTATCCATTCATCTTTATCTCCCTAGTTCCCAGCACAGGGTGAGCACCAATAACATGTGCTTTGAAGAAAGGAATGACTAATATGAGGTGCCCTTTAGAAGACCACAGTGGGCAAGGGATCCAACAGCTTCTATTATATACAGGGGATTGAAATAATTGAGGCAAATTCGAACGTAATGAATAAAAGGAAGTGATTGCTGCAGAACTCTGCACGTCAACATCAACACTCCTTCCCGGTGCGGACAGTGTACAGAGAGGCTTATTAGTCACAGTGAAGTGGAAGTAACGGCAAATGCACACAGGGGCCTCTCACTGCACCTGGAAATATAATCCAAGGGGCAAATAGGACAGTGTTTTAAAGAAAGAAAAAAAAAAAAGGAAGAAAAGAAACAGGAGAGATAACAAGAGGATAGAGGATTTTAACAAGAATACCATCAGCGACTACCTTGGCCGAGGGGCTACCTTGGCCAGGTACCGCTGAGCAGGTTATGCCCTGACAAGAACACCTGTGAGGATACCTGGATGCTGAAATCCAGCCGCTGCCCTGCTCACCGTGCGTGCCCCCTGCTGAGATAGGGGAGCACTGCCCCTGCCAGAGGGACTGCCTCAGTCTAACCTGCACAAGGGTGTCATAGAAGCTAGCAGCTGCCCTACGCTCAACAATTTCAAGATCAGACAAAATACTCCCAAAGTCCCACTGTTTACAGCCAGATTGGCGCCCACTACTAATGTCTCAGAAAAGTGCCTGATTTGGGGCTAAACTCAGGTTATATCAGTGTCAAAACAACTCAACAAATAACCACAGGTTCCAGGTGGGCTGCAGTCACCTCCCTTACCCCCAATCACCCCCAGCGCACAGCGCACTCGGCAGGAGCAAGGAGCCGGCGACAGACACCTCAGGTGGCCGGCCAGGGAGCCTGGCGGGGCCTCTGCCACAGCTGTGGCCCCGTTGGAGGCCTCGCTGTTTCTTTGCCTCAGGGACGCGAGCATCCTGCCTCGACAGCAATTAGGTTTGAAAGACTCAAATATTGCCTAAGAAGAGAGGCAAAATATTTATCCATGTGTCTGCGGGTCCTGTCAGTGTGCTGGGCTTTTGTAAACACAAGCACCATCTGGGCACCAAATTCGTGTGCCCAGAATGTGGGCTTCCCAATGCAAACAGGTTTTCCTGCCACGAACGGTGCAGAGGGGCCACCTGGAAGGTAGTGGCGAAGCCCAGGGCCTTACCTGGGAAGATCAAGCCGGTCTTCCAGACTCCTGCATTCCAGCCAGAGACTGAGCCTCCCCTCAGGAAGCCTCAGCTAGGAGATGGGAGGCACTTGGGGGTAAGGGACACTTTACACCTTCAACCCTCTGAGCTGGTGACCCTCCTGCATGACAGACAGGATGCCCCCATGGGGAACGGAGGAGAGTTTCAAAAAGGGACAATTTACAAAGCCGAGCAGAGGGTGTAAAGAGACCCGCAGAGGGTGGTGCAGGGACCTGGCACTGGCAACGGGAGTTGGCATAACCCGAAGGCCCAGAAAGGGAGCTGTCGCCTGACATGGAGAGGGTGGCTGTATGGAGAGGTGATACAGCCTTTGGCAGAGGGTCACAGCCAACCTGCGGTGAGGGGGCAGGGTATAAACACCCAACATCTCCCGCTTCCCTCCGTCATCTCCTGCCTGTTCCTCCCAATAGCCGAACCCAACTGGAAGCCAGAGGGCAGGCCAGCCTTCAGGAGCAGAGAGGAGGTGCAAGACGAGGATTGGATCCAAGGGGCAGATACAGGCTCACTCCCTCTGAGGCCGGAAGAACAAGAGCACAGGTATACCCGGGACAGATGATGACACAGAGACCGGGAGGGGACTGGCAGAGAGGACGCACACACACTGAAGTCTGGATCTGACCACACCTTACAATCATACCAGCAGGCGGTTTCCCTCTCACGTGTATCTGAGTACTTAGGGAAGGAGTCTATTCCTCAAGAGTAATAGCAGGAGTCTTCTTAGGCAGAGTGATTTCAGAGGCAACGCTGGGCCCCACCCCACTCCATCGAAAATTATCTTCCCTGAGCAGGTGCCATAGTACTTTCAATTCTTCCATTAGAGTCATTCCTTTGGGTCAGATATTGTTCTCTTAGGCACCCATTTTTAAAGCTCTTTTAAATAAGTCTGAAGGAGTAGCATGAGTCACTAATGCTTAGAGGTGAATGGGCTTCACATCTAATACATGAGGTTCGTGCACTTGGGGGAGGGGGGGGTCCTTCAGCCCAGATTGTGAGAGGGGCACAGGCCAGGCTGAGGGACCCCACTGGTACACGATTGGGGCTGGGGAGGGATGTGGGAGGTTGGCCAGCTGGGGAGGGACCACGGGAGGGCTCCACTCAGTCCTGATCAGCCAGACCCCAGCAGCAAGCTAATCTACTGGTCGGAGGGTCTGCCCCCTGGTGGTCAGTGCATATCATAGCGACTGGTCGACCAGTCAACTGTCTGCCCCCTGGTGGTCAGTGCATGTCATAGAGAGTGGTTGAGCAGCATTAGCATATCACGCTTTGATTGGTTGAATGGCCGACCAGACACTTAGCATATTAGGCTTTTATTATATAGGATAGCAAATCAACACATTGTACACCTCAAACTAATACAATGTTATGCCAATTATCTCTCAATAAGACTAAGAAAAGGTGGAATGAGGCTGGTTATGTGATGGTCAAATGTATTTAAGAAAAGTTGGGCTAGACAACATTTAAATGGTTTCCTTGTTGTAGAACTTTAAGGGTTTTAATGTACATTGCGACACCCCCAGAGGGACAGGTCTGGTACACAAACTTTCCCAGATGCCTCTAACCCCAAATCCTTTTTATCCAAAGAGCAGTTTCTACTGCTAGACTGTGAGTCCATCAAATCAGAAACCAAGTCTCTTGTTTACATTTCTACCCCCTGGGCCAGGCCAGCTGTTGGCACACAGCGAGCCCTGAGTATATATTTGGATGAATGAAGAATGAATATCAGGGCCTGTTACCTGATCAGTGATCTACAAGGTAAATGAAGCCGTTGGCTCTGAGCACTTGCTGGTCTCTCCTGTCTGGGGGCCTCCAGCAGAGCTACCCAGGGTGGAACACCCATCCACGCCCTGTTTGCATAAGTCAGGGTCTCTGTGGACAGAACCAGAGCCGTGGCTCTCAGGGCCCTGGGTGCTCCTCGATTCCAGCCACAGAGGCAGTGGGTGCTCCCCGGCAAGGTGACAGCTCCCATGTCAAGCACCCAGCACCCCATGTGGCAAACTTCACAAGTCTACTTGGCTTCTGCCGGGTGGCCTGCAGGAGCGCAGGAGAGTCACCGCTCAGGAGGGCAGCACTCAGTGATGGGGCGAGAGGCACCCGTCCTCTGGGAGGGTAACAGTGGGTGCACTCTGCACAGCTTCTCGGAGAAAGACGTGTGGGGTCCGACCTGAAGCTCACATGCACACGTCACTGGTTTCTCCTCCTGTTTCCTAGAAGCCCCCAAGTCCCTATCTCTTCTACTTGGGGGAGGGGGCAAACTAAGAAGGACCCCCTAAGGGAGAGCCGTGAACGTGGTTTCCATGTTTGAAAAGACTGTGGGTGGCAGTAAGCAAAAGGGATTGGTCCCACTTAATGCTGAGGCCACTTTGAAGGGTGACATGGGCTCCCAGAGCTGAGCTCCCCCTTTCTTTCTCAGCTCCCCCACACCCTTCTGTTCTTCTCTTCGGTGGGGATCCGAGCGTCCTAGAGACACAGGGATGGACCACTGACCACCTCTGAGTGTCTGCATGTTTCCTTCATCTCAGAGTTCCTTCTTTAAAAACAAACAAAAAGCCACCTATTCAATGCCTTCCACATGCCAGACACTCATATTTTATCCCGCCACCCTCACAAGGTAAATATGAGAGAAATAACCCGTTTGACTGATGAAGAGGGAGCGTTTGGACAGGTGAAGGTCCACCCAGAGCTGCTCGGGAGCTGAGGGAAAGGCCGTGTCCCTGTGTGAGCGCTGTGGCCGCGGCTGCAATGGCTGGCGGCCTGGGTGAAGGGCCCCTGGAAACAGGACTGCTTTGCAGCCTCAGTGCCTCCCTCGTACACGAAGGAGCTCTGGACGTCTACTGATGAAGGAAGAAAGAAAGGGAGGAGGCGACGTCACTACGCCTGCTGCTCCTCTTCCCACGGTGCCAATGGCAAAAGCCCAGAACGCCGAGGTCTGTCCCACTGACCTGCCTCAGCTGTGGCCACGGCGTTCGCCTGCACGGCCTCCCTTTGATGACTATCTTGCCCACTGGGCAGACAGTTCTTCGTCATCTTTCTAGCCTGAGGCCTTTGCTCTGTGCTTAATAAATGGGAAGATTAAGTAGAAAGCAAAGAACATAGAAAAAATGTAACCCTACAGTTTTTTTAAAAGATGAAACCAATTAAAGCTTTAAGTTGTGGGCTTTGTCTCCTCTATAAAGGGCATTTTCTCAAAATCAAAGAAACAAGTTGAAATGACATCTTAGCAGAAACAGGAAGCGGGGAGACTTTCTTGTAGGGAATTGGGACAGGCACAGATCAGACGTTCTCAGCGTTATTACGGCTGAAGTCCGTAGCCGGCCACAACGTGGAGCAGAGGAACACCGGCGTTTAGGGGATTAAAGGTTTGACATTAGAAGCAAAACAGTGTCCCTGATGAAACAGGAAGGAAACCAGGAATGTTCCAGAGGTTCAAGGAGGGCCAATGGGGATTGGGGTTCCCACTCCCAACCCCAAACCTTTGTCCCCAAGCATAGCAGGAAGGGGACAGGAGGCAGGAGGGCGAACCTTGGGCAACCCACCAACCAGCAATGCTGACAAGGGCTCTTCAATTTAAGATGCACCTCCCCACGCCTCCTTAGTGCCTCTGGTCCTCCCAGCTGCTCTGAGCCAAAGGATTTGCAAGGCTTAGTGCTGCTGCAGGCCTGGCCAGAAAGGATGTTTTCTTGTCTTCAGGCTGAGCAAAAGTGTTACCTCCATTTTTATTTTTAATGCTTTCAAGTGCTTTCCATTCTGTCTGCTTTGTTTTTGGTGCTTGTGGTATTGGCATAGCCTTCTTAGTGTTATTCTGCATGCACTGCATAGACGAAATCCTAAATATTTAATTCCTTTCCATTCTACGTTACAAAAATGTTTGTTATGATCGGTGCTCAGATGCTCCTGATTCACACACACGGAATTTCATTCTCAAGAACCCTGCTCCCAAGTGCCAGCCCCCCTCGCACCCCACCAACACATTCCTGACCCCTCACCCCATCCTTCTGCTGGCTACTATTGTAACAGGAGTTTGTATATTAATCATGTCTCTGTAGTAAAAGCTCTGAGATAGGGGAGCTTGTGCTTTCCATCTCCGTATACCCAATGGCCAAAGTGGTGCTATTATTAAAATGAGTACTAGCATGTGCTCAATGAATGCTTTCTAAGTGACTTTATGATACAGCATTATCTCATTTAAACCTAAAGTGAGGTCCTCTTATTATCCCCATTTCACAGATGAGGGCATCAAGGCTCAGAAGAGGTATCCATCCTGCCAAGAACGCACAACTCTTATGTATCACATAACATGCTCACCTAACATGCAAAGAGAAATTGGGAAAAATCAGCTCTTCTTCAAGGTTTTCCATGGGGAACAAATAAAGCAAAACTTTTCCATTTGCTGGGATTTCCAGCGTCTAGACTTTGCTGCTCTTATCAGAGGAAGACAGAGCCATTTGCTTCCAAAGCTCCCCTAATGAGCTGGAGAGAAGGCAGCTCGCAGGCACACTGGAGGACAGCTTCAGAGCATCTGCTCCCCTGTATCTGACCATCGAGCCTCTGCCACATCCTTGTCCCCACCCCAGGACAAGCCACTTACCAGTGGGCCCCTGAGGCAAGTTACTCAACCTCTCTGAGCCTCATTTCCCCATCTGAAATAATACGACCCACCTCATAAGACTGATGAGGAATAAATGAGATAACCCATGTAAAACCTGCTCCCTAGTAAATATTCAATAAATGCTCGCATCGTTTATCAGTTAGTCTCTGGGACACCATCCTGTGCCCATATAACAGCCCATAAATATTTAAAGACAGCACTCTCACCCTCCCACCCCAGTCCCTGCTTTCCTTCCAGGAACCTGAACACTTCAGGGTCTGCAACCACAGTCGTAAAAACTCGGCACAGCCCTGGTCTTCTCCTCAGTGCTCCATCTCTGTGTCAAAATCTCTCCGGTGCCACACGGACCACAATCGCTCCCTCCTACAGCCAGGCCAGTGCGAGACCTGTAGGACCCTGAGCTCCCGGGTCTGGGAGCCATAACTCTGTGGGATCAGCCGGCTCCCTGTGTGCTTGTGGGCAGCCGTGTCCTAGGTGCTCACACGGAGGGGACAGTGCCCATGTGTTTTCCTCCAGGGAAGCTAGTAGGCCACCACGTGCATGGTCAGCTGTCTTTTCTTGTTTAGTGGTTGTTTTTTGTGTTTTAGTTTGTTGCCTCCTGCAGAATCTCCTATGTGTTCCAGCCCCTGAAGAAATTTTTGGATCGTGATCTTGTCATTCCACAAATTGGCAATCAGCCCCACACACTCTGTCAGGGGGCCATCCCCATCCTCCAAGTCATGACTAAAACCCTCATCAGGGCAGCACTGGGAGCAGAACGCTGCCCACACACACCACAAATTTCCTTGTGACCAGACATCAAACCACTGAGAGAGAGCTCTTCAGGTGGGGCCATTCGGCCTGCTAGGGATTCCGCTCGCTGACCCACCTCCCCGTCCCACTCCCCTGTCTCGTCCACCTGGATATCATGAGAGGCCTTGCCCACACCATTCACCCCACCAACCCACCTGGAAGCACCTCGGAGGAGGGAACGAGGTCACTGGCGTGCTTGCTCAGTCTCTCGGCATCACAGCTTCCTGGCTGAGTGCTCACCCACCTGTTTAATGAGGCCCGTGGACAGGTTCCAGAGCGTCCTCTTGCCGAGCTACTCCTCTGTGTCCCCGGGCCCTGCTCACCCACCTCCAGGCTCACAGAGCTGTAGGTGCCCTCAGACCATCTGGTCTCCCCTCTCCAGCAGGATGGTCCCACTGGAGATGCCACTGCCCATGTTCTTTCCTGTCCTATGACATCACCCAACGGTCAACACTCCAATTAAGACATTAATAATGAGAGAGGTGCACCGTGCACCCGATGTGGGAGGCCCCTAACAACCCCACACAGCATGGACCCTGTTCCTCTGACCACCCATTCACACGCCAGGTTCTTTCCATCACTGTACCAAGGGACTCTTTTCCTTGACTCAGTATTGTGGCATCTAACAACCTTCTGTGCTAAATGTCACCTCACTCTGGGTGGGAGCTACAAACTTTTTATCCTCATTTCCTTACTCCTGATGGCGAATATCTTCCCCTTCTGAGTCTCTCAGCCTGTTTTAAACAAGGCATTTTAAAAGGTCATTACATAGTGACTTCCTCACGAAAGGAAATGCAGAGGGAGGTGTTGCCTCACGCTCCCATCTTCCCTGGAAGGTTTTGGCTGCCTTTTTCCCCCAATTTGCTCATGTACTTTCCAGCTTGAATCAGGTTGCTTGGGAGAGAATGAAATGGTGAGATATGGCTTTAAATTGCCGTTTGGGGTGTAGTAAATAACATGTTCCTTATTCCCATCACATCCCTAACGACCTTCTGGAAAGTTCAGAGCCCCCAACTGCCGCTGCCCTCTCCTCCCGTCCCGGCACACAGACCCCCGGTGCGCGAGGCTGGGCTCCTCCAGGCACAGTTTCAGCTGGAGGAAGGCTCATCAATCTCCAGGCTCTGACAGACAAACGAGGCGAGAAGGAGACCAAATCTGGTCTTTCACTGGAAAACAATGAGCTCATGCTTTCTCTCCAGGGACCCAGGAAGTGGAGACAGGTCTTGAGATGGGGAGACAGTGATGGAGACAGCAGGAGTGATGAAGGATGGGCAGAAGAGAGGGAGGAGGCCAGTCTGGCACTTTTTTAATGTCGCTTTTGATAAGAATCCCCAGCTCTCAGGCCAAAGGGAAGCGTCCCTGTTCTTTAGATTAAGAATCCAGCATGAGGCGGGCATCCTACAGGGGAGGGACAGCGAGAAGACAAACAGAGTCAGAAATCCTTCATTCCTGCTCCTTCAGAGAAAAGGAGGATGCCCATTGATGAGGCACTAGAATTGCAGGTGCCGGGGCAGGCGTGGCTCTGCCTGTGTCTGTCACTGCCACTGGGTGTGGGGCGCCAGGTGGGATCCTGGACAAACCCTGGGGTTAGTTTTCTCAATGGTGGGTCTTCACCTGCAGACGGGCATCTCTCCAAGGCCAAGGCCACTCTCTAGGCTGAACCCGACAAGAATGAGAGAATACGGACAGCTGCTCAGATGCTCCCAGATAAGCTGTCTGAAATGTTTGGTTTCAGCTCAGAGAAAAAAATCAGGTTACTGATTACTGACTTTTCCAGTTTCCATCTGAAAAAGGAGTTAAAAAATGCTGATTTCACTCCTTACCAGTAAATTCAGAGGGAGTGGGGCGGGGGAGAACAAGAGAGAGTGGATTAGAAGAAGCTGGGTTGTATATGAGAAACCAAATTCAAATAATTGATTATTTTATTCTTCATCCTGTTATGTGCTTTGGCTAAAAAAACTGAATGAAACCCAAAGATCACAGAAAGAAAGCAGAAAGCCCAATTAGATTGTTTTTCTTTATGCCTCTATTCACAAGATGGACTATTTTCTTGTTTAAGTTACATGCCGAGGCTCGATTAGAAATGTTCATTAAAATGTTAACTTACCCTGACTCCCGGGTGGAAATGAAATTCAACACCAGATATGAAAGTATGAATAGTGAGTTAGTCATTCATTCCTCCCTGCTGTGTCCAGGCACTATACAGGGTTGGAGGCCCAGGCCCTGGAACCAGTTTGCCTGGGGTCCGTCCGATCCTGGCTTGGAGATGAGTACGTGGTCTTGGCCAAAATCACGTAGCCCTCTGTGCCTCGGTGTCTTCACTGTAAAGGGATGTGATACACATATCTACCCCTTAGGGGGGCTGTGAAAATGCAATGAATTAATATAGGCAAAGCACTTAGCACCTGGCACACTGTAAACTCCCCATCATCATTACTGTTATCATGTCTTCAGACACACTACAGCACCATGTAGGGCCAGATTTATGATGTGCGCCAGACGCCAGGTGAGTCCTTTGAGTCATGCAGTGGGCACGGATCTGGCATGGCTTAACAAAAGAAGTGGAGGTTCCAGGAGACCACTTCCTAGCACACTGCCTTCTTCCCACCTCATGCTCTTTCTCAGCCATGGCTCTAGCGTCTCCCCCAACCCCAGCTCAGGGCATTTCCCATAGCTTCAACCTGGCTCTGTCCCATCACCCTGCCCCTGCCTCAAGCACTGGGACCACCACCCCCATTTCCAGGTCCTCTAGGACTAGTTACCCCAGTGAGCTTCTCCGACACGTTGCCCCACCGTCTCTAAGATCCTCAGACACATCCGCAGAAGCAGTGCTACACCTGCACAGCAGAGTCTAGTGTGACCACCCACACCCAGAGAGACGATGACTCAGGACAAATTTTTGACCTGTGAAGGTGACATCAGTGGTTGAACAAATGCCCTAGCCCTAACCTGACGAATCACTGAAAGAAGGAATTCCTCATTTGTCAACTTTCTGGAAACTCTGCTCCACATTCCAGCACCCAATCAAAATATCAAAACCTAACAGAGTTGAAGAACATCGAGGTAAAGGTGGGGGGAAGAAACTTCCAGACACTGTTGTTGGGAATACAGATTGTTACACACACCTGACAGAATCAAGTATATGTAGGTACCCTTGTAAGTATATATAGACCACATGGCCCCAAAATTATACCCCCAGAAAAACTGCTGTGTATTTGCATGAGCAGATGTACAAGATGCTAAGTACTGCCTGCAAAACTACTCGAGACCTAAAGATCCATCGATTGGGAGAGAGAAAATATGGTGTGGGTATATTATACAATAGCTTAAATAATGAGCTAGAACTATATATATTAATAGAGATAAACATAGACCTCAAAATATGTCATATGAAAACAGAATTACAGTTTTATCTGTAGTATCTTTGTTCTTTTCTGTATTTTAGAATTTATTTCTCCCATAAAATATAGTCACCTTGGAAGAGTTAGAAAAAAGCACAATCACTTCTAGAGAAAAAAATCCACTTATCTCCCCCTTAATAAAATCAAAGCCACATTATCCAAGCTTAGTGGCGGGAAAACCTCCTTGGGCCACCTCCCACTGACCTTCTGCTGGCCGTTCCCTAACCAACCACCTGTGAGCCCCACCTCACCTCCGTCTGCACATGCAGGTGCTGGCCCCATGGGGGTTAGATGCCGAGGGGGACAAGTGAGACAGAAACACAGGAAAAGGCAAGGAGCACAGGATATGGTGAATGCTACGTGGTGCGGGGGTGAGGGGAGGAGAGGTCACAGTGGCTGAGGAATTCAGGAAAGGCTAACACCTTCCTCGGCTTGGCAGGACGTAGACTATGGGGGGAAGAGGTGGCCCGGGACCAACACCCACATCGGAGGAGTCTTCAGCTAACAGAACTGGAAACAGACAACCCTGACTACTGTGGGGCTGGGTCCCTCGGGGCGCTGTTTGGACTGGAGGCAGAGCACTGGGGGAGAACTCAGGGAGGGGCTGTCATGGTTGTCCAGGCCCGAGTGCCCGGCCTGAGCACGGCTGGAGGTATGGACAGAGAGGTCACTGGTGGAGCCCTTCCGGTCTGCCCTGGTCCTGGCCCCGGGGAGCAGCATCCTCACCCCGGGCTGGCACTTCTGCTGGAGCTAAGTCGAACAGCTGCTCCGGCTTTCAGAGCACAGGATCAAAGAGGTGGCGAGGGTGCCTCTGGAACCACAGACATCCAGACTGACAGAGCAAAGAGAAGCAAACCATCCTAGCAGAGTATCCGCTCCTTAGAGGCTGCCAACTCCTCCCCAAGGATGTGAACGTCACTCTGGGCCCCTTCTGTTCTGCACCCAGGGCAACACTGAAATCGGCAGCCAGCACACAGACGCACGGCAAGATCAGACAGACAGCTGTCTCTTACCTAGTTTTGCAAGGCCTCGGTGAGCCACCCCATTCACTATAATAAAACTGAACTGGTGCAGCAGCAGCCTGGCGAGGAGGCTTTCTGAAGGGACTTGGGATCCAGAAAGCAGAGCCAAGAGCAGGATGACCCAAAGGAGGGGCTGAGGCAGAGCACCGGGGCAGGGGCAGGGCGGGATGGAATGGTTAAAGGAGGGCATAGGCAGCTCATATTGGAGACATTTCCACTCACTTATATTTTCCCTGCTTAAAGAAGACAGAACACATTAAGAATTTTTAAATAAAAATAAATATCCAATAGAAAGATGCCACTTCTGGAGAGTTAGTGCTGCAAAATGCACAGTGCAGAGATGTTTTTGGAATAGGAGGGACTCTAAGGAGCTGGGGGTTTGAGGCAGTTATGAAGCATCAAAGCAAGTGGAGTCTGAACTGCTACTGAGGTAGACCCTGGAGTAAACACCTGGAAATGAAGACTACTCCCTGCAGAGTCCCCCCTTCTCGCCTTTCTCTGGTCCAGGGTGCAGCAGCCCCCTGTCAGCTCCCAGGATATCTGTCTCGGTGCTTCCTCCTGCTGGACCAGCCATGCCCATTTCTCCCTTCCCTGGGTGGTGTCACCTCCATGGTCTGACGGTCTGTCTCTAACTGCTCTAGTTCTCAGCTGATCTCAGCCCCCTCCCTGCTGCCTCTTCCCTCCCATGGGCTACCTGATACTTTCTTTCCTCAGCATGGCCCTCTCTCTCCCCAGGCTAAGGAGCCCTGACTCTCCCTGCTGCCTAGTTGGTAGGCAATATGGTGTGATGGAACTGCACCACAATTCAACCCAAAACTCATGGGAATTGACGATTAGTATGTATCAGGTCTGCTCAGGCTACCATAACGAAATACCACAGACTGGGTGGCTTAAACAACAAACATTTATTTTCTCCAGTCTGGAGACTAGAAGTTCAAGATCCAGGTGCCAGGCTGGTTTCTGTTCAGACCTCTCTTCCCAGCTGCCTTCTCATTATGTCCCCACATGTCCTTTCTTCTGGATTCTCTTCCACTTCTTATAAAGACACCAGTTCTACCCAATTAGGGTCCATCTTTACGACTACATTTCACCTTAACTCCCTCCTAAAGGCCTGTTCAATGAATTAATACAGTCCAAATACAGTCACATCAAGGTGTTAAGGCTTCAACATATGATTTTGGGGGTGCACAATTCAGTCCACAGCATAGTAACAGTGACATCTAAAATCAGTAGGAAAAAGGTGGTTTATTCAATAAATGGTATTCAGAAAACTGAGTAACCTTCTAGAGAAAAAATTAAATTGAAGGCATACATTGCATGTTAAACCAAATAGATCAAATTTGTTTGGGGAAAACGTTAAGTCATGAAAGTACTAGAAGAAACCATGAGAAAACCCTTTTGCAACTTAGAGAAAGAAAGCCTTTATAACTATGATGCAAAATCCATAAAAGAAAATACTGCTATACCATATTATCTCACTGATATGTGGAATCTAATGAACAAAATAAACAGATGAACAAAATAGAAACAGGCATGGATACATGGAACAGACTGACAGCTGTCAGAGGGGGTAGGGGTGGGGGGACTGAATGAAAGAAGGTGAAGAGATTAACCAAAAAAATATATGCATAACCCATAGACACAGACAACAGTGTGGTGACGGCCAAAGGGAAGAAACGTTGGGGGCGAGGGCTGGGTAGAGGGGGCAAAAAGGGGAAAAATGGGGACATCTCCAATAATGTCAACAATAAAAATAAAGAAAATACTGATAAATTTGACTCCATAAAATTACAAAATTTTCACATAGCAAAACCCATTTTAAGCAAAATAAAAAGACAAACCAATGGATATACGTATACACAATTCACATCACAAAGGACTAATTTTCCTCATATATAAAAGCACCTACACACTGATAAGAAAAGACCAAGAATCCAATTTTAAAATGAGCGAAATATATGAATAGCCAGCTCATGGAAATACAAATGTATCTTAAGCATATGAAGAGATGCTCAAGAGCACTCAAAGTTAAGAGATGCCATTTCAACTTCCATTCTGCAGAGATGCAGAAGTTCGATAGCACACTGTGTGGTGGTGAGGCATGGGGAAACAGACATTCTCACAGGCTGCTGTTGGAGTGTAAATTTTGTAAATTTTTACAGCCTCTCCGGAGGCCAATTCATCAATATCTCTCAAAATTACAAAGGTTCAATTTGAACCAGAAATCCCACTTTTAGTGATTTATTGAGAGATGCAGTCTCACAGGTGTGAAATGACATACATACAAGGTTATTCATTGCCACTTTGCTTATAAGAGCTACCTAAATTTCCATCAGTAAGCGACTGGTTAAATAAATGATGGTATAGCCACACTATGGAAAGCAACACAGCATTTTAAAAAAAGACAAAATTCTTTATAAACTGATATGGAAAGCTTTACGAGATGAAATGAGTTAAAACAAGCAAGGTGCAGACCAGCATGTGATATATACTACATTTACGTGAGAAGGGAGAGAGATGATATAGATGTATAGGTGTATACTTGCACATGCATAAAGAATCTCTGGAAGGAAGCTAGTAATTGGTTGTCTGTGAAAGGAGAATTGGGAGGTTGGGAAAACAAGAGGGGAAGAAATATTCCTCATATATCCTTTTATACTTTTACTAGAGGCCCGATGTACGAAATTCGTGCAAGGGGCTTGGGCCCTTGCAGCCCCGGCTTCATCTGGAAGGTCGTTCGGAAGGTTGTCTGGAAGGATGTTCAGCTGTCCGGTCTAATTAGCATATTACACTTTTATTATTATAGATAATGTTGAGCCACGTGACTGTATGGCCAATGCAAAAAAGAATTCTGATCTTGCCCTTCAGGCTTTCATATCATAGCTGCACGGCGCTCAGCATCCTTGGTGGACACCTTTCTGTCCTCAGCACTCAGAGCCCTCCTCTCCCCACAACTTGGGACACCCCTCTCTAAACCCCAACAGCAACACTGACCCTTCCTAGAGACTTCAGAGTGGCTCCCACAGCCAGGGGCCAGGCTGGGGTTGGGGTGGAGGCTCAGCCCTGGCATTCCCATCACCAACTCTGCCCTGAGGTTATACTAGTACACCAGCCCTGCCTTGTCCTCCCATGACCGGGGCCTGACTGTGAGGGCCACTTAAACCCAAGTCCCTCCAAGCAGAGGACTCTACCTTCCCCTTGCCGAATTGATGGCTGCATTCCTGGCCTTGGATGACCTCCCCTGTACTGACCCAGCAGTATTCAGCCTGCCCCAAAGTTCCTGTCTGCCAGCCAGGATGTCCCACTGGCCGGGCTGGCCCATTTGTTCCTGGCTGGACTTCCTCCACAGCTAGTGTTAGTGCTGTTCCCTGGCGCCCTTTCCCACTGCCTGCGAAAGCCCTGCCTTCACTATGGGCCTCTCATGGCCCACCCACTGGAACTTTGCTCCTGGAAACAGCTCCTCAAGTCTTGCCCTTGGCTATATTCTAGCCCATTGTGGTGAGGGATTCTCTCTTGTCCTTGGAGGTTCCCTCCAGGTTATGTTGAAACAGCTCAGAAACCTCTAGTGAAGTCCCGGCAGCTCAGGCACCATGGCTATTAGAAGATGAAATAGCACTTTGGGTGGACTTCGGAGCCATGCTGGCTCCACCACTCTCCTCCCAAAGGACACAGCAACCTCCTTGGTTTGGGCTTCAGAGTCCTTGTCAATTGATTCAACATCAAGCCACGTCGCCCTGGACCTCCTCAGGTGGCAGGATTCAGGGACACCTTCCAGCTCAGTGTTACCAACAAATAACTTTGGCTGTATGCAAGGTTTTCCTGGGTTTGGACAAGTACGTGACCTTGATTCCCTCTAGGCTTATCTTCAATCCACAGCGCATCCCAGACCTTCAAAGCAGCCTGTAATTTTTGCATGTCCTCTTGTGTGAGTACTTCAAGGTCACAATCACCAGCACAGAGCAATCAGTTCTCAAATGACTGTCTTAATGGATGTTGTTTGCAGCTTATCCCAACTAGAATGTAAGCTTAATTCTTTTTTATCTCTCTGTAACACCTAGGGAAGCACAGTGCTCTGCATACAGATGCCTGCTGTATGGGGAAAAGATGCTGGACCGGAAACCAGAGGACTCGGTCCTAAGTCTTCCTCTGATTCATTATGCAAGTCTCTCACCTTCTCCCTGACTCAGTTGTCTCCTATGGAAAATGAAAGCAACAACATCTGCTTTACAGGGCTGTTGTGAGGATCTAATGAGTTCAGGTCTATGAAAGTGTGGCTTTGGCCCCTACACACAACACAGGAGCTGTACAAACCAATGTACTGAGAGTCTTTTATAAAATCGTCTCAAAGAAGTATTTCTAGAAAATACAAGCTCTGTGCTAGCCAGGTGGGCTTGTGATGCTGCCATGATCCTCGGAGCCTCCTTAAAGATATCGCAGAGGCAAGAGACGTGATGGGAGGGCTGTCGATGTTAGTAGCCCCTGGTGAGGCCACACCCTGTCCAGCGGAATCAAGAGAACCTTCGTTGTAGCACTCCCATAGTTCCATCTCCCGGAGACCGGGAAATGCCGCCTGCCCCTCCCAAGAGAATGTGCTTCCCCCGTTGTTCCTGCGGCTTAAACAGCCAAATATTGAACCATGTGACCCTCCATCCCCACCTGAGACTGGGCTGGGGCTGGCTACCAGCCTCCCACGACAAGGGCCCAGCACAAGATACTAAACTAAGCCAATCAAATGCCCCCTCCAGTGATACCAGAATCTATCACCCTGACTCATTAATAATGGGTTTCTCCCTACCCCAAACCCTATTTTTTTCTTTTTTATAGTCTCTAGTCATAGTGGGCAGGAAATAAAACCAAGTTATTAAGGATCAAAAAGGTTTCAAGAAATTGAAGTTTCAAATTGGAAAGAATTCTCAGGAGAAGCTGATCAAGGACCAAAGTCTACATTAATGTCCTAATTAAGACCATCTATGGGCCCCTGCTCTGTGCCGGGCTCTGAATGAGGAGCAAAATATCAGCTCCCCAGAAAAGCACTACGAATGCCATCCCACCAGCCTGGGCTGCGACTGCCTGGGGCTTTCTATGTCTGGGCACGTCTGGGGGTCAGGAGGGCAGCTGCAGCTCCCAGCATCAGACGTGCTGATTGGAATTCAGAATATCTATAGTCTAGTTCCAGGATTACCTGTGTCTTCCCCTCTCTGGACCTTCTGGAAGTTTGTTTGCACCAGGGTCCAACGAGGCTGCTGGGGAAACATTCGGCCAGGGGGGGAAGGGTCACTGTGCACAAGCTTGGTCCAAGGACAGTGGGTCAGAGTGAGGGGAAGGTGATGCCAGATGCAGCAGGATGTGCTGCTCTGAGGCCCCAGGCTCCTGGCTCCAGGGAATTGAGGCCCCAGGCTCCTGGCTCCTAGGGGAGGGAGGTTAAACCTAAGAAATTAAAGGGCTAACGGCCAAAAGTCCCTGTAAGACCTTCCCCGCACACAAAGCACCACAGGTTGATAACCCACAAAACAGATCACTGATTCTTCCCCCTCTGATGAAATGACAGCCAGGAGCCAGGCTCCTGGGAGGCCAGGTGCAGCAGCAAACTGGACCAGCCTGTGTCTGGAGCCGACCTGGAGAGAGAGGCTCCCGTCCATCAGACGTGGGGAACGGCAGAAGACCTTCGCCTGGGAGAGAAGACAGGGCAGGTGACCCTGGCGAGAGGACAGGGTCTGCTCCCATTCTAAGGAAATGACAGTGCCCTCCAGTAGCCGAGAACATTTAGAAATATACATGAGACACCCCTATGAACTTCCTGAACCCACAGGGAGGAATTTGCCCCTCCCTAAAGAATAATAGTGAGAAGAGATTAACCAAAGAATTTATATGCACATTTGCATGACCCATGGACACAGACAATAGTGTGGTGAAGGCCTGAGGAGCAGGAGCCGGGTGCCGGGGAGTAGAGGGGAGGAGAACAAGGAATATCTGTAATACTGTCAACAATTTTTTAAAAAAAGAATAATGGGGAAAGAAAGACCATGAAAATCAGGACACACTAATTCATGCTTAAAACCTAAACCAAATATGATCATATTAACCAATGTCACCCCAATCCATTTTTTTAATCCTCTCTCAAGAAATGAGGATATTTTTTCCTTTGATTTTTAGAGAGAGTGGAAGGGATGGGAGAGGGGGAGAGAAAGAAACATCAATGTGAGAGACATACACACGCGCCTCCCACACACACCGAACCTGCCAGGATCTAGCCAACAACCCAGGTACATGCTCTTGACCAGGAATTGAACCCCAAGACCCTCCAGTGTACAGGCCAATGCTCTAACCACTGAGCATGAGGGTCAGGGCACACCTCAATAAATTTAATTGAAAAAATTTTAAAAACTTAAACCAAAACAGTAAAGCAATTGCACACCTCACTCCTTCAGTCAGATAAAATTCAGTAAACAAATGCTTACTGGGCAACATACAAGATGAGGGAGGAAATGCGCTCCCAGAACCTCACTATACAATCTGTGTCCCACGAACTGCCGTTCTCACTAGTAATGGCTAACAGTCTGTGCTGTTGTGCAGTAGACCCTGGGAGGGAGACGCACCACCCAAGAAATCCACCAAGAATGTCTCTCCTTTTGGTAAAAGCCCTCCAAGTGAAAGAACAAGTTTCTGAGGAGCATCGCCAACAGGAGCCGAGTGGGGAGAGCCACCAGCGGGAGGTTGAGCCCAGAGGGGCTGGTTCCATCATGTCTGAAGACAATGGTCCTTTGCTGAGATCAAACTGGGCTGGCTCTGCACTCCAAGGAGGCCACATGCTGGGGCTAACTCAACCACAGGCGTGAATTTGGACAAACCCATACCCTCTGCGCAGAACCTGCCACTTCCAGAAAATGCTCTTGTCTAGCAAACGTCATACATAATCTAACATATGCTCACAATTATCCATCATTAGTGTCATTAGATATCAGGCACTGTACTAGATATGGGGTGAGAAAATAAAATACAGTCTTAGCAGTAGGCACTGTAACTGGGGAGAGGCAGGAAGGAGGGGGAAGAAGAGGAAGCTGGGAGCTGGAAACCAAGTCTAAAAATATTGCATTAATAAACGAAGAACTATTTAGTGACTGACACGTCAATGGTTAGGATATAAAAAGGTGCTTCTAAATTGTCTGAAATCAGAAAATGATACTTATTTACATTTCTAATATCTCAACCAACTATTTTTCTTACGTAAAACAAAAAGAAATTCCAATCCCAGACCTATTTGGAGAATGAAAAGTTCTGACTTAACAAAGCACAGATTTTTAGCATTATTCAAGTTAATTCTATGCACATTTTCAACAATTAAGGGCAAAACCAAGGACCTGGAACTGGAGCATCAGCTTGTGCATGACAGGGTGAGGTGTGAAGGCTGCCAAAGGTTAAGAGCTGCCTTCTCCACCCTGGCTTCCTTTAACCCCACCATGTTGAAAGATTTCAGGTCTGGGAAGAGATCAGCAAGGACACAGTTCTTACACTGAGGCCCTCTGATCTATAATTTGTCATGACTTCAAGTCAACACTGTTTTTATAATGAGGAATTTTAGCCAGTTAAAGTGCACTCCAACTCACTGATCCAAACCCATGTAATTCTACAGCATAAAACTCTAACAAGGGACAAAATTCAGGCCTTAGGCATCGGTTAGGCCTACGGTTGCACTGATTTACTTCCATGTCTTGATGAACACCATTTCAACCTGCTGACGACCAAACGCCAATGTTTACATCATCCCTTCTATTGGTTTCCCCACTAACTCCAGCCAGGTGACCCACTTCTCTTACCTGTGTGATTTTTACCAGCCCCATAACTGGACCTAAACCCAGCAGAAAAAGTCTTAAAAAAACCTCGAAAGAGTGTGCAACTGGGGATAATCAGGCCTGGTAGGAGGAACTACCCAACTCGAGGCGTAGCCCTGAATGAGAATGGCCAACAATCCAAATAGCAATGTCTCCAGCTAACAGGCAAGGGGTTGAGCTGGCAGGTGAACTGCAGCAGGACACTTTGGGTTGAGATGAGCCTCAGTTGGGCAGCTGGTAGCACCATGATTCTAGGAAGGGGAGGCAGATCATGGAAAGGCTCAGCACCAGAAACACTTGCCAATAGTCTTAAGAAATGAGGGGTGCAGTTAAGTATGATGCAATTCAAGGACCAGACTCCAGGACCAGTGAAAGAAGAGGAGCACACCTGCCAGTGGCTCCTGGTCCCAGCTCCTGGCTGTGAACCTGAATTCATTGTCACTGCAGATCTGAAGTGGCAAAGACACATTCACATGCAAAGAAAAGCCGTATTCATAGGTAGCACCCTTCCTGAGCTAGAGCACAGGATACAATCCCCCAACCCACTGGCCTCAAGGATTTCTTCCTCCTGAAGGAAGCCAGTCTACACTGGGCCCTTCTGAGTCAGCCAGTCTACACTGGGTCCTTCTGAGTCAGCCAGTCTACACTGGGCCCTTCTGAGTCAGCCAGTCTACACTGGGCCCTTCTGAGTCAGCCAGTCTACACTGGGCCCTTCTGAGTCAGCCAGTCTACACTGGGCCCTTCTGAGTCAGCCAGTCTACACTGGGCCCTTCTGAGTCAGCCAGTCTACACTGGGCCCTTCTGAGTCAGCCAGTCTACACTGGGCCCTTCTGAGTCAGCCAGTCTACACTGGGCCATTCTGAGTCAGCCAGTCTACACTGGGCCCTTCTGAGTCAGCCAGTCTACACTGGGCCCTTCTGAGTCAGCCAGTCTACACTGGGCCCTTCTGAGTCAGCCAGTCTACACTGGGCCCTTCTGAGTCAGCCAGTCTACACTGGGCCCTTCTGAGTCAGCCAGTCTACACTGGGTCCTTCTGAGTCAGCCAGCCTATATCCACCCTTCCACAGTCAGCCTGTCTACACTGGTCACCCCTGCAGTGTATATTCCCACTGTTATGTACCGTATCATGAGCTTCAACCAACATGTATCAAGAACTTAGTGTGTGGTAAGGCCTCAAGGGGCTTACAACCCAACTACACATTTTTAATACTCACCCAAGCCCTGACTGGTTTGGCTCAATGGATAGAGCGTCAGCCTGCGGACTGAGGGGTCCCAGGTTCGATTCTGGTCAGAGGCATGTACCTTGGTTGCGGGAACATCCCCAGTGGGGGGTGTGCAGGAGGCAGCTGATCGATGTTTCTCTCTCATCGATGTTTCTAACTCTCTATTCCTCTCCCTTCCTCTCTGTAAAAAATCAATAAAAATATATTTTAAAAAAAAATACTCACCCAAGTATATGCTCTTATTTATTTGAGAGAGGGGGAGAGAGAAAATCATCAATGTGAGAGAAAAGCATCAATTGCTGTCCTCCTGTACACACTCCAACCAACTGGGGATCGAACCCACAACCTAGATATGTGCCCTAACAGAAAATCGAACCTGCAACATTTTGGTATGCAGGACGATGCTCCAACCAACTGAGCCACCCCAGCCAGGGCCAATCTAACTACACATTTGAAGATGTATTTATGAGCACATTGTGGTGGTGATACAAATTTGCATTTGTTTCTGGACTCTGGCTGTTTTATGTATCTAATTTTGTCTCTAAAATGAAAACATAAATCCCCTATGGAAAGGATCACACCTTCTATGGCTTTTGAATTCTCACCACCTTACCCGTGTATTCACTATCATACTTGGCCCGTGAGGGAGGGCGTGAAGGAGGGGCACGGTGGAAGGAAAGGATGTTGGTGGAATTTTCTTCATGGGGAGTCTTTTGAAATGCGATTCAGAGGCAACAGAGTGCAGGGTGCAATAAAACCTAGAATTTTACAGCTGGAAGTGACGCTAGCGATATCTTGGTCATATTCCTCATTTCATAGATAAGGAGACTAAGAGCCAGAAGAATCAAGGTCACAAGTTAAACAAGTAGTAAATATGCACTTTGGGAACTAATGGAGACACCACTGTCCTCTGCCAAGGATACTGAAAAACATTAATTAGTAATACTTCAAATAGATAATACTTCAATCACATGCATTTAAATATATCATGGTGAAATAACTCCTAAGTATGGCCAAGTCTAATACAAGCTCAATTTGACCCAGTTAATCTAATGAAAATTATTAATTTTGTTCCCATGAAAGTGGCAGAGAGAAGTAGGAGAGGGTGGCCACCAGAGGCAGGGTGGAGACTGGAGGACAGGGCTGGCATAAATGTTATGCTTTTCCATATATTTGTGTTTTATTTAACTTCTTAATTTTGTAAACATCTACCAGTTCTCTCCCTCTGCCATGCGACATATTGATAAGCACAGAAGATAATAAAAACCTCTCTATCCTATTTCAAGGGCTTTACTTCATGGAGCGTTAAGGACCGCCAGCCATTCACACCTTCAGGTAGTTCACTTAGCTTGCTTTCCTCTTGAAGGTGGGCTGAGATGGAGCCTGGTGGAGGTGGGATGGGAACATGGGCACTGAAGGTGTGCAGGCCCAAGTGGAATATTCAGTGGGAGCTTTAGCCAATGTGAGCCAGGCCAAGAGAGACAGAAGGGGCTGGTGGGAGAAGGTCACAGAAGGGTGAGGAAAGTGCATTAAAGACTAAATGAGACAAAAATCAAACCTCATCTCCTTTGCAACCAAGCCAGGGGTCAGCTTGGCCTTGGGCTCTCACATGGCCCTGGGGACAGAGGGCACTTGTCCAGGGTGGCCTGCCTTGACAATGGCATTAAAAAGGCACACCCGCTGCTTCGCCCTTAATACCACCCTGTCCTGAACCTATAAACCCCACTTTGTGCAGCCCTTTCTCTTTTAAAGGTCACTTTAAATTCTAAATATTGTCAAATAGGACCTGAACTGCAACTATTCCTCCAGACCTAATCTTTTACTGTCAGCAAATTCAGAGTGAAAAAAAAAATCAATAAAGGGATTAGCTGCGAGTGACATTGCATATTACAGCGGCGGAACACTGCGTCCAGGATGAAGGACTCGCCAGCTGACTAACATCACGCAACCGTTTCAAATGATGACTTTCTGGCACCCTCTGTCTCCCAAAAGGAAAAAATTAATTAATCAAAATGCCTTTTTTCAAAAAATTTTCCACTTGGCAAAATCTGCCGCTACTTTGCCTAAACTAATCTTAACCCTCTAGAGCAGGTATTAACTTTTATAATAGCTGATCTTGATATAGCCCTTTATCCAAGAAACTAAATTCTTTAAATTGTTAGGAGCGAGGATGAAGGAGAGCATTCTCATCCAAATTACAGAGAAGCTAGGCAAATTCCAGCAAGTATAGCTAGACCCTCAGCTCCCCAGTCTACAGTCTTATTTTCTAGACCAGAGTTTTAAGTTTGACCCTGAAGGCTAGCCCATGCTATCAATGGGTCTCTCACAGCACAATCATACCTCTACTAGTATTATGCAGCAATCTCCTCTGAGCAGAAGCCAGCTGAGAACTCAAACGCAAGTGAGAAGAGATCTGGGGGCCAGCCCAGACACCCACACACAAGGTGCACGCTCCTTCTGCAGAGGAGCGTCCCACAGGCCTTCATGCAGCCTTCTGCTGCTTCCTTTAAAATTCCAACGGGCTCAATTATGTGATTTTTGGGGAAATTCAGAAAATTATAACACAAAAAGGAGCACTGCTAAAAGCAGGCTGCATGACAGTAGCCAAGCGGTTGTCAGCTGACATCAAAGTAGGACATAGGGGCACAAAATGAGACACAAGGTCTCAAAACCCAGAATAACCTGGGACCATTTAGCGCTGGGGCAAGCAGCCCAATGACCCTTGGGGACATGACCAGATTGGAACAAAATACAATATACTTGACCCTATGATGATGACAGTATCACCAAGAATATCTTAAAGAACTACTACTACAAGTGAGCCATTTAACAAGGAAGAACATTCTATAATCAGTTCTATAGTTATTTTCATTAAATTTGTTTTAAGCTTTACATTTGAACACAAAGTCTAAGTCATCTGGAAATTTAACCTCTAGTTCAGTTCATACCTCAACAATTGTAGAAGAAATGATCAGGAATTATTACATTAGGTGAAGAGTGCGAAAATGTCTATGCTTCTGTGTCTGCCCAGATGCATAATTTCTTCTGATAATTAATGTTTTTAGAGAGAACAGCTCCACTAGAATTTCCTCAAAGCCTAATCTATCCATTCAGTTTCATAGGAAATGCTTGTGTGATGGAGAACTTGACTGATGAAAAGGCAGAAAACCACTCTCTCACCTGTGGGGTCCCTTCCCCTGTGTTAGCTGGCACCAAACACATTGCCAGGTCTCAATAAAGGGATGGACCTGCTTTCCTCCTATGGATACAGGAGGAAAAAAAGGAAGGAGTGGGCGTCAGTTTTAAAAGCCCAGAGACATAATGGGAATAGCCAACTATGAGCCGAATGCCACCAGAGCTCCTCCCACACCAGGGCACGCATGGCCAATCAACCCCGCATTCCTACGAGACTTCTGAGTCCTTCCCTCAACACAAATTCAGGCAACCATTATTGGGGTGGACCTTCAGAAGGAAAAAATTCTAGGCCTAGGTCATCATTATATGGCCTCAAATTCAATTTATATGTTGTCACAATTTTAAGTTTTTCATATGAGATAAGCTATCTTCTTTGGTGGCTCCACATGGTTCAACTTGAAGACAATAAAACCTCCCCAAACACCCAGGGGGAAGAGTTGAGAGGGGCAGTAAGTGATTGGTGCCATTCTACTTCCATAACATGCTGTACATTATTCATTCAACTCAATCAGGAAATACGTACTGCACATCTACTCCAGGACAGGCACAGCGCTAGGCACTGGGGGTACAAATTCATATAGGACATAGTTCTTGCCTTCAAGGAGCTTACAGTCTACCCTGTAGCATTTACCTCTGTTTTGAGTTCCTCAAGGGGAAGGGCTGTCATATTCATCTCTGGATCCCAGGGCCAAGTGCAAAGTGTAGCAGTCTTTGGGACACTTAGCTGGCCACCCACTCCAAGTCTTCTAGACTTCAGCAACTATTTCCACATGCACACACACCTCAATCCATCTGTGCAGATCTCAACTATAACAATACATCCAGGAATATTTTAACTAGGTTTTAATGAGGAGAACAAAAGAATTAATTGAGAATGACTATTTTTGCTTTGGGATAGAGCTTACACATAATTATGTACAGCAAACTAGAAGTACTACACCTTCAGTGTCTAATAATCACTAATTTCTCCTGCCTCCGCTGATGTGGCAATAATTGTTTCTGCTCTCATTCACTCCTGATAAATCTTCTCGGGTCCTCCTCTCTGGCATCCTGTGCTATTGGGTGGTGGCAGAGTCCTCACTGAATACTCCAGATGAGGCTCTGCAACCAAGCCCGCTCCTCCTCTGGGTGCTGGGTTTGGCACCTTGTCTCTGCGTTCACTCACTCCCTATTCCAGGACCCCAAACTCTCTGGCCAGACCTGCTCGGCTCATCTTCCCTACTGCGCTGCAGCATCTAAGCCTATTGCCAGCTTCCCTTCCGGTGGGAAAAATAACTTCCAGCTTAAGTTCAAGCTGAAAATTTTCCCCTGAAGGCCCTCGTCATGGGCAGAGACATGGAGTCTGGAACTTTCCATGGTAATACTATTAATAGCTGTCCTGGGAGCAGCAAATCAGGGATTGGGAGGTTCACCCTCTATCCCAGTGCCTATCACTGTGGCTGGCTCTCAGTAAACACTTGTGAATGGATTGGTGGATTTTTAAACAAAAATATGAAATAAACTTTTTCCTATTCATCGTCCTGTGAGTTGGAATCCTGTTTGGAACTCTGTAACCCTGACCAAAGTATTTAACCTCAATATGCCTCAGCTTCCTCCTCTGTGAAAGAGCACTATGCAACATACAGCATCGTTGGGAGGAATGCAGAAAATACATATAAAGCACCCACCACAGTGCCTGCAGCACAGTTACCACAGGTCAACAGAGTCGAAATCATGTGGCACTAGCCCACGGTAGGTACTCAACAAGTATTTGTTGCAAACAAAAGCACAGAAACTCCAAAAAGAATTGCTGGCACGCACCCCTTACCCTTGGCCCCTGTCCCACGCTCACACATGTTCACACTGCCTTGTTAAAAAGTGAACCCCCTCAATATAGAAATTTAAAAAAAAAAAAAGGAGGGCTTAAAACTAAAAAATAAAAAATATTTTTAAAAAATAAAATTTTAATTTAAGCGTCATTAAAAAATAAATAAATAAATTTTCTCAAAAAAATAAATAAAATAAAAGTGAACCCTCTATCCACCATCCCTCTGAGGCACTGTCCCCATCACTGGCTCTCCCTGTGATATCCTGCCACCCCCTTCTGCATGGGATTTGCGAACATCACTCAGAAGGCAGTATCATGAAGGAGACTGAGGCCAGCAAGTACAGTCATGCACCCACCCTGACCCGAGGCAAATTGTGGGTGCGGGTCTGGCCAAGCCACAGCCCTGAAACACCGAAGAGCAGAATATGTTCAAGACCTGAGTGCTAGTCCTGGCTCTATCACCAACTCAGCAACACGGGCAAGTTCTTTAAGCTCCCAGACTGTCACCCAATCGGTAGAATGAATTTAACATTAGGACCTACATGGCATCATGATATGGATAAAATCAGGCTTGTACAGTACTTAGAACAGTGTCTATTATGTGGTAAGAACTCTAAAATATTTGTTATTTTCAAATAGACAATAGATTTATATTAAGGAGCTAAGAGTAGTGTAGAGGACGAAAAAGCGAGGAGTTAAAATTCGAGCATGTATTTTACATGTGGGTGTGTGTGGTCTGCACCTGTAGTAACCACTGACTGCTCCTGTGGTGTAGATTCGTCAGTCAGAGTGAACAGCAGGGCATGTGACTTTGATTGGCAGAGGAGCTCTGACTTTCCGATGTAGTTTGGCACGTGTACTCCACCAGCCTCACCACCCAGCAGGAGTTGTTCCATACACTGAATCTCCTTCAATGGCCAGCTAGTATGTTGGGCCAGGAAAGGAGCCACACCCAGGAGTTTGGGACCCAGCACAAGACCTAGGAGAGCACAGCTAGTAAGAGCGGAGAGGCTGTTAAATGAAAGGCTGACCAACAGAGATTGGTCTGGGATCAGTTCTATCTTAGGCACTTCCAGACCTTTCTCCATGAGCACAAATGCCTGCTCCCTACCCCACAGTGTCCTCCCTGGCACAGCTAAGCACTGCATAGAGCCTTTGCCAGCTAGTGGGAACTGAGTGACCCCATCCCTCCCATTTAGAGCAGATAAAGGGGGATTTGAGAGGCTATCAGTTACATCATCAGTGAACAGCTTACTTTTGTACCATTTACAGAGCAATTCCATAAGTTATATTGTTTGACCCTCATAACAACCCCGAAACAATCGATCCACATTCTACAGATGAACAATAAGGGGCTTACTCGGGTTAAGTCACTTATCACATCACAATTGAAGAAGAATTGCAATGAAAGAAACAAGGTTCAATCAGCCACAGGACTCTTACCGCAAGGGACTTCAAGAATTACTTGTTATAATGGTGGAAAGGACTCTACCCAGGGAAAATTCAGGTCAAGAAAATTAACTCACCCTTTGTTGTTGAAAGGATGAATTAGTATAACCATGTGAATAACAATATGAAGTACCAAGCAAGAACCATGAAAATGTTCAATTTTGACCTAGTAGACATACTTCGGGAAATGCAGAGCAAGGAAATGAAAATCGTAAAGTTATTTGCAAAAGAATCAAAAGTTGATTGCAGTTATGTAATGGCAAAAATGTGGGAAGTTAAGTACCCCAATGATCAAGGAAATCTTAAGTACACAAAACATAGACTTGATTAGTAAATAAAAACCCTATGTAGCAAAATAGGAGAACATGTGTATAATATTAAAGAATAATTTGTATTCATGGGGACAAAAGTAAAAGGAAACACAGGCCATTAAAAACAAACAGCTTGATTTGGGGGTGTGGTGGAATCGTGAGTGAACTTTTTTCTTTCTTTAATTCATAATTGCACAAATATTGCCAAACTAAATTATTGGTATTCCATGTAAAAGTTTAAAAAATAAAATGCAGGAAATGGTGCTAAAATCTCTAAAGTCTCCAGTAGCTTCAATAAACTCTGCAAGCTTTTTGAGACCAAGATTGGTGCCTTTTTCACCTTTGCATCCCCAGAGTTATCTGCAAATGACTGGACCTCAATTAATATTGAAAGGATAGACACACCAAGATGGCGTCATAGGTAAACACCTGAACTTGCTCCCTCACACCACTTCAAAACTACAACTAAAAGACAAAACGAACATCATCCGGAACCACAGGAAGGCTGGCTGAGTGGAAATTCTACAACTAGAAGGGAAGAGAAAAGCACACTGAGACTCTGAGGCGCACGAGCGGAAAGAGCTGGCAACTGAGGACGCTGTTGTCTTTTTCAATCGGAGTTCAGAGCAGTCCAGTTTTTTCAGAACTGGACTGCTCTGAACTCCAGTTCTGGGCAAGACTCTGGGGACCCAGACTCATATGGGGGAAACTGGACTGTCTGGCATCGGGCCAGAAAAGGAGGGCGGCTTTTTCTCAGAGGTGCTTGCAGCGATTACCACGGGACACTGAGACCCAGGAGCCTCTTAGGACAGGGCTGAAGGTCAACCATTGCTGTTTGCTCTGCCTTGTTGATTCCCTGAGGACCCGCCCCATCCAATTTACAACCCCACGCCAGCTGTGCGCAGAGGCTTTTGCATATGAATGGCCTGGCCCTTTGCAAGCTAAATTTACCTAACAAACTACATCTGGGTCAGAGAGCCCCAGAACTTTCAAAAGACGGCCCAAGGATCCACAGCAGCTTGCATTGCTTCACAGCTGGGCCTCATCTGGGCACCTCCAAAACCCAAACAAAGAAGAGGAATCTGCAGATCTCTCCATAGCTCCTACTGGATGGCCTTAGGCAGAGCTAAATTTGCACCTCCTTGGAGATCCAAGAGCCAGTGTATCCAGTGGTCAGAGTGGGACCATCCAGATTACAACTCCTCAGATCCATAACGGACACACTCAGGGGGCAGATTCAGTGAGCACCAAAGACTCACTGAAGCAAGTCCTGCCCCATAAGGGTGTCTCCAACACAGAAGTTCTCCCATCATAGACACAAGTGATCCTCACAGCCAACTGGCCTGGAGGTCAATTCCTCCCAGGGATACCAACAACAATCAAGGCTTAACTACAACAATACTGTGCACACAACCCACAAAGGGGTGCACCAAGACTGTCCACCTCAGGTAATTGGTGAGGCTGAGCCACTGGGCCCTATAGGACACCTAGCACACAAAGCCAATCTATCAACTCAGGGAAGCAGCCAAAATGCGGAGACAAAGAAACAGGTCACAAATGACAGAAATGGAGGAAAGCAAATGACTGGATATAAAGTTCAAAACCACGGTTGTAAGGTTTTTCAAAAATTTTCTAGAAACCGCCGATAAATTTAGTGAATCCCTCAAGGATATGAAAAAGGACCAACTAGAAATTAAGCATACACTGACTGAAATAAAAAATAATATACAGAGATCCAACAGCAGACTAGAGGACTGCAAGAATCAAGTCAAAGATTTGAAATAGGAAGAAGCAAAAAACACCCAACTGGAAAAGCAAAAAAAAAAAAAAAAAAGAATCTAAAAATATGAAGATAGTGTAAGAAGCCTCTGGGACAACTTCAAGCGTACCAACATCCGAATTATGGGGGTGCCAGAAGAAGAGAGAGAGCAAGATACTGAAAACCTATTTGAAGAAATAATGACAGAAAACTTCCCCTACCTGGTGAAAGAAATAGACTTACAAGTCCAGTAAGTACAGAGAACCCCAAACAAAAGGAATCCAAAGAGGACCATACCAAGACACATCATAATTAAAATGCCAAGGACAAAAGACAAAGAGATAATATTAAAAGCAGCTAGAGAAAAACAGTTAGTTACCTACAAGGGAGTACCCACACGAATGTCAGCTGATTTCTCAACAGAAACTATACAGGCCAGAAGGGAGTAGCAATAAATATTCAAAGTGATGAATAGCAAGAACCTACAACCAAGATTACTCTACCCAGCAAAGCTATCATTCAGAATTGAAGGTCAGATAAAGAGCTTCACAGATAAGAAAAAGCTAAAGGAGTTCATCACCACCAAACCAGTATTATATGAAATGCTGAAAGGTATTCTTTAAGAAGAGGAAGAAGAAGAAAAAGGTAAAGATAAAAATTATGAACAACAAATACATATCTTATCAACAAGTGAATCTAAAAATCAAGTGAATAAAAAATCTGAACAGAATAAACTGGTGAATATAATAGAATTGGGGCATAGAAAGGGAGTGGACTGACAATTCTTGGGGGGAAGGGGAGGAGGGGAAGTAGGGGGTGCGGGAAGAGACTGGACAAAAATCGTACACCTATGGATAAGGATAGTGGGGAGGCGGGTAAGGGCAGAGGGTGGGGTGGGAACTGGGCAGAAGGGAGCTATGGAGGGAAAAAAGAGGAACAACTGTAATAATCTCAACAATAAAGATTTATTATAAATAAATAAATAAATAAATATGAAGGAATGTTACAAACAAGCACATGAGTTATTCTCTACTGAGTCTGGAACCGTAGATCAGAGTCTTGATCACCCAAGAGCCATGTGTCTAGATATTTAAATGAATTAGAACTTTGATTAAATATCCAGGAAGAACCATTTAAAAGAAAAAGAAAAGAAAAGGAGATCTGAGCAGAATCTGGGGAAGAGAATGTTTGATTGAATGATTGAAATTTTCTAAATTTTGCCTTCTTGATGCCAATTCCACAAATTTCATTCCCCAGGTGCACAGGCACACGGTGGGGCTTTGCTTCTTGTTCTCCAAGGTCTGAAGACCTTCTCCAAGGCAGAGTTGATCTCTGGAAGGAGAAACCATGAAGTTTGCATTAAATTCAAAGTTACCAGGAGAATGACTTGAAGTCAGAAGTCAACCAAAGTACACCAAATCAAACCACGAAGGAGCAGAGATCCTAGATTAGAAGAGAGAAGACCCAGCTAGGAACGTGGTTCATCTCCACCAGCTTATGCACATCACTTGGCCCTTCTGGGACTCATTTAATAGCCCTCCCTCCCTTACTAGCTGCCCTGGCCATCTCACAGGGATGTCAAGAAAATCACACAAGTTATGAAAAGGACATGAAAAATATGCACAAACTGTAAAGTACTTAAAGCCTGGCCACAGGAATTCTCAATAAATGTTGGTGCACTTGAGTGCATAAAGGGGTAGAGAGAAGCTAAATGATTATGTGATTTTCACAGAAATGCAGAGGCAGATATATGGTCGGGTACTGGCCTATGCTCAGAGCAGCAGAATTTCACCATTTCCCTGGGGCATGATGGGAAGGAACTCGAGGATTACAGGCAAACTGGCCTCTGGGGTGCCACCCACCACAGGGGAGGGGCGCTGCGCACTGCCCTGCCAGGACTGGATTCTTTTAGGGCCTTGAAGAGGTAGCAGCCTCAGGATCTGGAAGACAGCTACACTACAACCACTAACAATGCATCTGGGGACAGTACAGGGGTGACCATTTCGCAAAAAAACATTTTCAGTTCAAGGGATTGGAAGGGAGCCCATCGTGTGAGTACGTCAGGCAGTTTCTCTCATCAAAGGGATAAAAAGGAGCGAGGGATGTCAGTGACACAGATGCAGACCTTGCGTATGGCGGGGTGATTAGAGGCACAAATCTGCTTTGGTGTTGTCATTCCTAATAGGACCTGACCAGGGCCAGGAGGGGTGAGCTGGCAGAAGAACAATGCAATTCAGTCACTCTAGGTGCAGGCCTCATACAGGCTGGGGCACCGAGGAAGCTGGTGCACCCTGTGTGGCAGCTGCCTGGAGTCACTCAGAGAAGCAAATGATACTAAGGGACACTTTGGGGAGCCTACATATGGGCAAAGAGGTGATTTCTTAAGCCCTGCTTTGAAGGACAAGATGCAGTCCTCATGGGCGCCTGGATAATCCTCCGGCTACTAGTTTAGCTCCACGTGCCCTCAGATCAGGGCAAGGAGCCCAGAGCAGTTTTGCTGGAAAGGACCTTAGGTCACAGAGGTCAACACAGAAGTTTGGAGCCCAGAGAGGCTAAATGGCTGGCACCAGGCCACACCACGAGCTCCAGCTATGACCTTTAACACTACCATCCTCTAAACATATGACATGAAAAGCACAAATCTGGCAGCGCTAATGTTCGACTGGGAGGATACTTCCAAAGCATCTAACTCAATGACAAGAAAGGGAAATGAATGCTTGTTTAAAGCCACCTGTCAGGACCAAACTTCAGGAGATGATGGGTGGTCACACTGGGGGACACTGGACCCCAAATAGAACTACACATTTAGATCCCATTGGCAGGAGCAGAGCTGCTGTGAGTCCGTCTCTGCTCTCTTCAAACCTGAAAACCCAACAAGACTTGGCAGTGATCCAGGCCTGGGTTCCTGATGCCCAGAAAACACCCGATGCCTGAAGGATGGGGTGGGTCAGGGGCTTGGTCATTCCCACAACTCTTCGGAAGTCAGCCCTCCACATGCCCAGGGATGTTCCTTACCCTTCTGTCTGCACATGAGATACAGTGGCTCTGACCTTTGCAAAGCCTTGGGGCCTACCCCATCTCTGCCTTTCTGAAGATGAAATATGTATTTTAAGAAAGCAAATATATCAAACACTTTGAAATGGACGCACCGTTGCTTCCACTGGCTCATGCTGGGTGTGAACCACTCACAAGGCGTCCTTGGCCGGGAATCTGATGCAAAGGGAAAATCGATTCTTCCCCAACAAGAATGTAAACCCAGCACGACTCTTAATTCCTGACGACCTCTTAGCTCCTGGTTGCAGTCTGTGTTTCTTACCCTCCTGGTGCCCAAAATGACCCCCCTGAGAGCACAGTGGACCCTGTCAGAGGGAGACTTTGTAATGAGAAGGATGCTCTCATCACCATCCCACCAACTAGAAATCTAGTGGTCCAGATCATGGCACAGCAGTTCTGGCAGACGCTGCAGGCTGACTCTGAATATCCAGCCTCCCTTTTCTTCCTTAGTAACAGCATCCCAAATTTAGCTAGGCATGTTGCTTCCTGGGAAAAAGACTATATTTCCCCACCTCCCTCATAGCTAGGAGTGGCCATATAACAATGTCAATAGCTAACAATTACGGCACCTCACTATGAGCCAAGCCCAATTCAAAGCACCTTTACGTGTAGAAACTCACTTAATCCTCACAATGACCCTATCAGCAGACACAGTTATTAACCCCTTTTTTTATGTTTTTATTGATTTCAGAGAGAGGAAGGGAGAAAGAGAGATAGAAATATCAATGTAGAGAGAGAATCATTGATCAGCTGCCTCCTGCATGCCCCCTACAGAGGACCAAGCAGGCAACCCTGGCATGTGTCCTGATGGGGAATCAAAATGTGACCTCCTGGTTTATTAACCCCTTTTTACTGAGGAAACTAAAATACAGAGAATTAATTTGCCCAATTTATATTGTTAATAAATGCCAGAGCTAGGATTTGAACTCAAGCAGCCTGACACCAAAGTTCTTCACCACTAATTACACTAAGTTCCAGCCGACAGCAGCAGAAGCTTTGTATGGGACTTGCATAAATGCACCTTAAAAGAAAGGGGTGCTGCCCTGGCCGGTGTGGCTCAGTCATTTGGAGTGTAGTCCCATACACCAAAGAGTCAAGGGTTTGATTCCTGGTCAGGGCACATATCGAGGTTGCGAGTTCAATCCCCAGTTGGGGCACTTGCCGGAGGCAACTGATCGATGCTTCTCTCTCACATGGATGTGTTCTTTCTTCCTCTCTTTTTCTCTCTCTCTTCCTCTCCCTCTCCCTTCCAATCTCTCTCTAAAATCAATAAAAACATATCCTCAGGTGAGGATTTAAAAATAAAGGAGGGGGTGCTTAATTCCCCTTCTCTCAGGCATTAGTTGATCTTAGAGATTTACTTCTAGCCAAAGAGTCCAGAAATGGAAACCGAGTAACTTTGACTTGACAGTGGAGAAGCCAGACAGACGTCTTAACCAAGTGATCAAGGTTAACACGACCTTGTTAAGTCATGTTATCATGTACCCCAATATTATGCAACGATAAGGGGTCACCTCTAATGAATTCTTCCCCAAATCCCATATCTACAGTCTAAGCATGAAAGAACCTCAAATCCGAATTGAGGAACTTCCTACAAAATATCTGACCAATATTCTTAAAAACTGTCAGGGTTGTGAAAAACAAGAAAACACAGAGAAAATATCACAGATTGAAGGAGAATAAAGAGCCATGACGACTAGATATGATGTGGTGTAGAGTGGGATCCTGAAGCCAAAAAGGGACATAAGTGTAAAATCCAAATAAAGACTGTTGGCAGGTTAATAGTATTGTACCAATGTTAATTTATTGGTTCTGATAAATGTACCATGGCTATGTATAATGTAAACTTTAGGAAAAGTTGAATAAAGGACATGCAGAAACTCCATGTACTATCTTTTCAACTCTTCTGTAATTCTGAAATTATTTCAAAATAAAAAAAAGAATTCAAAAAAGGAGGGGAAAGTGCTTTTTCCTCTCTTCCATCTCTTCCTATTGCTAACCTGTTAATTCATAATGATTGCTGGAGCTCCAGCAGCCATTCTGATCCATGAGGCAACCTTGAGGTCACCTTGAAGATGAAAGTCATGTCCTGGGGATGGCAGGGCAGCCCAGATCCCTGATTAAACACAATGCTTCTTTATCAACCCTGAACTTTTCATTCCAAGCCTCTTTTTTTTTTTTTAATCAGAAGACTTCTATTTTGTATAAGCCACTTATTGGGGGATTTTCTGTCAAGTGCACTTGAACCTAATCCTTATTAGTAACAGCAATATAGTGAAAACCTGTGTAATTTCCATCACTGGTATAAAAATTAGAATCTTAGCCTTGGAATTGGCCTCAGATTCCATCTAGTCCAACCTGTCATTTTTCACAGGAGTAGAAGAACAAAGAGGTAAAACACGTGCCCGGGTCCCATCACCAGCAGCAAAGTAAACCTGGGAACCCAAGTCCTGGCCCAGTCCAATCTCCTTCACTGCCTCACTGTTGGTGAGGATTCCAAACACCAGCGTAGCAGTATTCATGTAATCATACACAAAAGTCAGGGTGAAACGCTGCAATGCCGCTTGATCGCATTGGCTTGCCCATCTCACTCTAATGATAACCTTTGCAAAGCCTTGGGGCCTACCCCAAAAATATAAGATAACATTCTTATGTTTTTCATTTCTGAATCAATTACTGAACTCAGACACACAATTACAAATTACACTATAATTGTGTGAATTTCACATTGAGTTTTATGAACAAGAAGCTCTAATATTAAAATGGTATTGTTATATGTACTTGGTTTTTATTCAAAGGAGGATATAGGAAGAAAGATGTGTACTGGTATACCTATCAAACAACATTATGCTGAGAAAAAAAATAAGGTTTCAATAGATAGGGTCACTGATGGATAAAAACCCTGAGAAAATCACTTCCCCGAACTGGGTTACAAATTTCTTAATCTATAAAATTAGAGGTTTGGCTGAGATTTGATTTACTTTGAGTTTCCTGCTAATTCTAATAATCCATGATTCCAAAACATTAAACAATCATTCCGTTTTCTTTACCTATGTATAAATGACCAAGTGAAATACATATGCCTTTGCTTTCTTTATCAAATCTGCTTAAAACATGCTGTGTACTAAACAGAGAATATTAACCTGTGGTAAATGGCATGAATAGTCTCAATCCTTCATCCCTTCCTACCTCCTCACCTTCTGCCATGTAACTGTGCAGTCCCTCACACCACTGAGGCAGTTAATTTATCCACCTATTGAAGTTGGGCTTAGCCATGTGACTCTTTTTGACCAGTGTCATATGGAGGGAGTGACAGTGTGCCCATTCCAAGCCTAATCCCGGAGAAGGCTCATATGTTTCCATTTGCCCTAATGGCACTTCCACCCCTGCCGTGAGGATGACATGCTGAGCCAGCTCACTGGTCCTGGGAGGAGGATGAGAAGCACCGAATGGAACAGGCCCAGCTAAGGTGCCCCAGACAAACCCCCATCAGCCTACAGGTGCATGAGTGAGCCCAGCCCACCAGTAAAACCACAAAGCAGAGACCAGAATAGATCAACTATACCCTGAAGTGCTGTAAGCCACTGAGGTTTAGAGGGTGTTTGTTACACAGCAAAAGCTAGCTGATACTCTACTTTAAAACCTCAACTTTGGAGGGAACCTATTTTTGGCAAGAACAGGCTGCATGCATTTGCCATAAAATGCTCTGCAGGAAATGGACTTGATTTGCTAGCACAGTGATGGAGTCACATGCCCACTTGGCATGACACTCACCATCAATCCTTTGCCCACAGGTGGATAAGGAAGCCTGCCTTCCTGCATGCACACATCCCTGGCCTTTGCTCCCCACTCCCATAGAAGCACATGCTGATGCTGAGTTCTCTACACAATACCACCTTTTAAAATCATTATTTAAAAACCATTTATACCAGTACTGATCTTTTTTAGTGCCTGAATTCAACCAAACATTGCCCATTTTGATTAATGAAATGAAACCCTAGTATTGGTGCCACGGGAATGATATAATTCTTTTCTAACTATGCATTGCTAAGAAATGAAATGAGATGTCAACATTCTATAATGGGTTGAGTATTTTTTATCCCCTCAGGCAGTAGCTAAAAGGCAAATGTATTTAGTTGGGCCCATTTTGTTTGTGTTTTTTTTTTAAACCATTCCACAAATACTCATTAAGCATCAACTTACTCTGTGCAAACACTGTTCAGCCCCGGGATGTGGGCAGTGACCAGAACAGAAAAGCCCAGAGTGTATCACATGCCAGCAACGGAGCAGACCAGTGCCAGGAGGCCCTGCAGGGGTCAGAGGAGGACAGGCGGCCACACAGCCTGGGGACAGCAGAGGGATGTTAAACATGAGTGGAACAAGGTGAGAGGCAGCGGCTGGAGAGGAGAAAGCAGGCCAACAACTAGCAGAACCACAGGGCACCCAGCCTCCCGCAGCAGACTCCAAATCTGAGGCAGCTTCCAGCTCCTATTCTGGGCGCCTCTGTGGTTCCTGTGCGGAAAGGGGATCCTAGAGAGGTGGCCAAGCCCTGCAGGTGGGGAGAGGCGGCTATTGGCACCAGACTGTGGGGCATCTGGAAAATTAGCTCCTGGCAAGAGAGTTCTGGCTGCTAAGCACTGGGAGGGATTCCTCCTTATCTGCCTACAAATGCATTCACTCACAAATACACACTCAGACTCTCTCCCCCCACACTCACTCTCACACACACAACATACACTCACACACACAGCAGCCACACACAAAACTCTCACACGTTCTCACACACACACACTCACTCACACTCTCTCACACACCACACTCTATCCTCTCACTTACACACATACTGTCACACACAACACTCTCCCTCTCTCACACAACAAACACACACACAATAAACACTCTCACACTCTCTCTCTCTCTCTCTCTCTCTCACACACACACACACACACACACACACACACACCACTCTCTTCTTCTCACACACAACATACACTCTCATACAACACTCACACAACAAACTCTCACACAAACAATAAGAACTCACACACAACACTCTCACACACAGCATACACTCTCACATACAAAACACACAATCTTACATGCACACTCACAAACACACAACACATTCTCTCTCTCTCTCTCTCTCTCACACACACACACACACACACACACACACACACACACACACTTAGAGTTGTTGAGTCCTGTCTGGCCACCTCAGGAATGTCTCTCACCCTCCTCCTAATCACCCAGGTTCGGACCACACTGCCTTCTACTTATTCCACTGGCAGATCATCCAGGTCTAACGGGCTCCTGCTGCCAGCCTCACCCATCCAGGCTGAGTTCAAGTTTAATAATTTAATCCCTGTGAGGGCCAATTAATGTTAATCCCACATCCAGCCTGTCCCCATCGCTGAGCACCAGCAGCCTGGCCTAGGTCATGGCTGGTGCCAAGGAGCTCAGACACACAGGGAAGAAAACCGCACAGAGCACATGCCTCTTAATCGTCAGCCAGGAACCTGCATCAGGAAATTCCAAGCAACTAGCAGTTACTGAGCATCAGTCTTCCAGCCACTAGGGTAGACAAGTCAAAACAATAGGTTAAGGAGGCAGACAGAAAAAAACGAATCTTAGAGAATGACAAGTACTACATAAAGACCAAATACATGGGGGGAGGGGGGGCAGGGAATCCTATATAATAAAAGCCTAATATGCAAATCGACCAAATGGCGGAATGACCTGCAGAACGACCCATCGCTATGATGCACACTGACCACCAGGGGGCAGATGCTTAATGAAGGAGCTGCCCCCAGCCCACAGGCCCAGGCCAGCCAAGGTGGGTGCCAGCAGGCCAGCCCCAATCACCCCGCTAGTCACCCCACAGAGGGAGGTGACCGGCAGTGAGGGGCGGGGCCGGCCAGCAGGCAGCACCAGATTGGCCAAGGCAGGTGCCAGCGGGGCCCCCCAATCACCCCACTGGTCACCCCACAGATTGGCCCTGATTGCCGGCCAGGCCTAGGGACCCTACCCATGCACGAATTTCATACACCAAGCCTCTAGTAAGGTTATAAAGAGAAACTGGGGAGAGGGAAAAGTAGGGAGGAGGTGACATTGGAGCCCATGAAAAGGCGCTGGCCACGAGGATTCCCTTCCAGAAGTACAGGCCGGTGCAGAGTAGGGCACTGGTGCTGGGACAGTGTAGATGAGGGCCCAGCATGATGAGGCTGAAGACTCAGGTGGAAACCCACAGGCTGTGAGAAGTGAAGACTTCTTTTTAATTGGTAAATTACACATAATATAAAGTTTCCCATCTTAACCTTCTCAAGTGCACAGTGAGTTCAGGCACACTGCTGTGCAACCATCACCCTCACCCACCTCCAACTTTTTTCATTTGGCAAATCTGAATCTTGTGCCCATTAAAACGACTATGTCCCCCTCCCACGCTCCTCTAGCAACCACCATTTTTCTACTTTCTGTCTCTATGAATCTGACTGCTCTATAAACCTCATTAAGTGGAATCATATAGTACTTGTCCTCTTGTGACTGGCTTACTTCACTTCACAAAATGTCTCTACTAGTCGCCAATGCTGTTGCATGTGACAAGTTTTCCTTCCTTTTGAAGGCTGAATAAATTTCCATTATATGTACAGGACACATTTTGTTTATCCATTCATCTGTCGATGGGCACTTGGGTTGCTTCCACCTTTTGGCTCTTGCGAATAATGCTACCATAAACATGAGTATGCAAATATCTCTTCAAGACCTTGCCTTCAATTATTTTGGGTTGTTAAACTAATTAGACAAGGAGGCCATTCGACCGAAGAAGCTTTAATGCCTTACTAGCCTTCACAAGTAACCCAAAACTTAAGCCTATTATGCCTCAGAGTTTAGAAATCAAAATCTAAGAGCAACCAATAACAAACAGCCAACTAGGCTTTTCCAAATAATACAATCACCTAAGCTACAGCCAATCAAATATTCCCACTTTTTCTCTATACAAGTCTCTCTCTAGCTCCTGTCAGTGGAACATTCCTAACCACTTCACTGCGGCACTGCCCAATTCAATTTTTGCTCAAATAAACTCTTAAACTTTTTAATATGCCTCAGTTTATCTTTCAACCATTCATATATCCAGAAGTGGGATTTCTGGGTCATATAATTCTGTTTTGTTTTCTGAAGAAGCACGATATTGTTTTCCATATTGAGGAGCTTAGATTTTATTATAAGTGAAGTTGGAGATCCTAAGGATTTGAGTAGGAGAGTGACAGGATTTTATTTAGATTTTTTTAAATCATCCCTTTGGCCAAGGTAGAAGATGGATTGTAGGGGGCAAAAATGGCAACAGAGTCCCGGCCAGTGTGGCTCAGTTGGTTGGGCACCGTGCCATTCACCAAGGGTCACTGGTTTGATTCCTGGTCAGAGCACATACCCAGGTTGCAGATTTGATCCCAGGCCAGGTGCAGGGTGCATACAGGAGGCAACAGATTGAGGTTTCTCTCTCACATAGATGTTTCTCTCCCTCTCTCTCTCTCTTAACCTCTTCCTTCCTCTCACTCTAAAATCAATAAAAACATATTTTTAAAAAAGAAAGAAATTAACTTAAAATAAAAAAAGAATGGCATCAGAGAGAGGGCTGCAGTGAGAAGGTCATAATGGGAGCCCTGGAGAGAGGTGGTAAGGAGGCAGAGGCGACGTGAGCTCTGGTCAGAGGAGAGACAGAAGGCAGAGGAAAAGTGACACAGAGTACAGGTGGGAAGCATGGTGAAGGAGGTGCCCAAGAGTTTGGGGCCTGAGCCCCTGGGTTCATGGTGACATCATTTCCTGCGATAGAGAAGAGCAAGGGATATAAATATCTCAGTTCACAAAAGGTACAAAAACACTGCCAACACTCTTCCCTCCTGCTCTTGTCCTTTCCATCCCCCTTTTTCTTACAATCATAAATCTCCCTTTAACCTTCATTCTCTCAGGCCACCCTGCCTAACACCTCAAGAAGAACAACAAATGACTAATCAAGAGGTCACCCACAAGATCAACTTCTGTGCAGCAGGAAAGCGACTGTTACCCTCGGAAGGCCATCGACAGGGACCCCAGCTCTACACTCAGACACCAAGGGACCATGTAGGCTTGTTTCTTTGGCATGCAGGCTGGCAGGGGGGCCAGACCGCATCTCCAAACAGCTGGCCGATCAGCAGTCCCAGCTTATCAGCGAGTCCCAGCACTTGGGAGGGTCTTCTGAGACCAAGGCCAGGGCCAGGCTCCAGGCAGAGAATGACCCTCTCCACTGATCTGGCCTCTTATCTCTAAGAGTCCCCAGGAGTCCTGTTCTTCCTGCTTGTCTCCTTGTCCTGGTCATATCTCACAGATAAAGGTGGTGGCTTTGGGGAGGCTGAGATTATTTTTAATCCTTCAACAAATATTTACTAGGCACCTACCACGTTCTTTGCAATCTGCTGGTATAAGGGATACAGAGATGGATCAGACACGAAATTTGCCCTTGAAGAACTTTTAGCAGAGACATCAATTGGCAATATGAGGCCACACAAGGTTAAATATCAAATAGAAATACCAAAGAGAAAGAGACTGTTGTGAGCTGATGTCTGTTAGCCAAAAAAAAAAGTGGGACTCGTGCTGACCTTAAAGGAAAAACACTATTTTTGCAGACAGGAGAAGAGAGGGTGCACCGAGCAGGGCAGAGTGCCCCATCAAAGGCAGAGGCAGCACAAAGCAGAGCCATCGGGAGGGAAGCTGAAGGCAGGGTGCAGGGGCTACAGGAGACTGATATAATAACCCAGCCACGAGGAGACAAGGGCTCAAAGAGGGACAAAAAGGAGAAACAAACATCTTCACACCCACTATATGCAAAGATATGCTTAAAGCTTCACAGCTGTTACCGCAACTCAATCCTCACAACCACCCTGTAAAGAGTGAGAATGAAGTTATTATGCCCATTTCACAGATGTGGAACTGAGGCTCAGTGCAACTACAGTATTTTCCAGTAAGACTGCCAGCTCTAGGGCCTGGCCTCCAGCCACTCAGAGATAAGTGATCATGACCTCCTCTTTCTGTGTTGTTGACAAGTGCCCACAGACCTCCCCTTTCTGTGTTGTTATTGTTGTTGGGTATTTTGTGTTTTGTTTGTTTGTGTATGTGTTGTGTGGAGCAGGAAAGAGATATCTATTTTTCTTTGCTTTGTTTCCAATCTCGAAACTGTGCTATGGAATGAGGAGGGCTCCTCTCCTGGGTGTACGGGACGAGAGGTCGTCCTCTATGGTACTGGTAGACCACATACTGTTCCCAATCTTCACTCCTTCCTATTCCCAAAGTCACCATGTGACACTGCAGCTTGTCCCCATGAGAAGAGGAGTGTAGCCCTAGCTGGTTTGGCTCAGTGGGTAGAGTGTCAGCCTGCATGGACTGGAGGGTCCCGGGTTTGATTCTGGTCAAGGGCACATGCCCAGGTTTCGGGCTTGATCCCCAATAGGGGGCGTGCACAAGGCAGCCGATCAATGATTCTCTCTCATCATTGATGTTTCTATCTCTCTCTCTCCCTCTCACTTCCTCTCTGAAATCAATAAAAATGTATTTTTTAAAAAGAAGAAGAGGAGCCTACATTCCTGCCCCAGGGATGTCCAGCTTGGCTGCGTGACTTGCCTTGCCCAGTGGGATATGGGCTGACCTCAACTCAGCCTAGGCCTTCAGAAGCACTGTGTGTTTGCTCTTTTGCCACTGCTAAGAGAAGAATATGCTCAGGGTAGTCCACTAATCCCAGAAAAACGAGAGGCAGGTGGAGCTAGCCTGAACACCAAATGCAGCTGGGAGCCAAGGCCAGACCAGATCAGCAATATTCTGAAATGCTCCCTAGTTGCACATCACTGATCTATGCCAAATCCCTCATCGTTCAATGAATGCATCTGAGACCCAGACTGGAGACATAATCTGTTAGAATCTCAACACCAGTTAAAAATCGGGTCTCCTGATTGCTAATCCATTGCCTTACCACTATCCTACCCTATCTCATCCGAGGGATTCCCTGCAGGCTTCAAGAAATTGAAAATCTAAGACGCCAACCAAGTAATTAAGCAGAATAGGTGCAGCTGAAAAGCATGAAAGCAAGATTTAACCTGGATACTCCCTCCATAATTTAGAGTTGATCTATCTATAAGGGTTCCTGTTGATTTCCCAGGAGGACCTTTCTTCTTGAGCTGGAGCCACAGGGAGTATCAGGCCTGATTCTATTAACCCCATCATCTTCCAAGGTGTCAGTTTTTTGTACCTAAAAAAGGTGGCCCAATTTCTTTCCTTTCTGAATTTGTGTTTTATTACTAGGGTGTATGGTACTCAAAAAAAACATTTTTTCCCAAATGACTTTGCATGTTCGTCTCTGCTTCACACCGATTATGAGCCAGCCTGATCATTAGTAATATCACTGAGTATAATTCTTGCTGGCATTCACAGATTCTTCTAATCATGGCATGCGAGGGCTGGATGAGACCTCAGAGGTCATCCATTCCACCATCATTTTACAGATAAGGGTATTGAGGCCCAAGGAGAGGAATTGATCTTACTGAGGTCACACAGCTAGTTAGTGGAAGACTGATCAGTGCCATGGGCAAGGTTAGCAGGACTGTGCTAGAAATATGCAGTAAGTTCCCCTGTCTAAAGCAGCCATTGAAAATGAGTCACTCCAAATCTGTTAAAATGCACTATGCCAGGACTCACGCTCCGAGGCTGGGAAGCAGCTAAATAACAAGAAAATGACGCTGATTGGGAAGAAACTGAGACCCTCCCTGAAGAGCGAACAGGCTTCCAGACTCCTGGCACCTCAGACACCAGGCTGAGCCCAGGTCTCCTGAGCAGACACAGCCTTTCCTTCAGACATGGACGCCAAGGCCCCTGCAAGGGTAAAGCTGTGCTGGGGCCAGCTTTGTGCCAGTGCCTGAGAGCCGATGGTTAAAGTTTGCGAGCCAGTTGTTAAACTACTGGTAGCTCAAAATTAGCATCATGGGAACATTTATACCATAGAAATTGGTAAATTTGTTCCTCTGGCATGCAGGTTGTTTTTTGATTCTTGAGAGCCGGTTTACCAACACAGCATAGAATCTTGTCCCTCTAACAGGGCCTGAGGGCCTTTCCCAAAACTGAGAAACCCCTTCCCCACAAACCAGGTACTCAGAGGAAAACACTAAAACAGAAAGACCAAGGGTGCAAGAGCTCTTACCTGTATCCCTATCAAGGCTACAAAAGCCCATGAGCTTTGTGCCTATTACTATGAGAACTTGGCCCTCAGAATTCCTTCTAAGTCTTCTACCTAGAATCCCAGTGTCCTGATTCTTGCCCACAATAGCCTCTATTTTCAGCCCTGAACACCTACCACTGTGTCCTCTGAGTCCTCCACAGACTGACCAGGTTGGGGCAATAGCAAGGAAACCAACGCCTTCTTTCCTTTTCCAACCTGAGCTCGAAAAGTCAACAGTTGCATCCTAGGAACCAAGGGACCCAGACCTCTAAATAACTATCTGTACCCCTCCCCCCAAAAAAAGATTATCTGTCTGAGAAATCTATTTTATAATTCAAAGAGATGTATCTGATAAGCCCGTTTTACCCAAAATATACAATATACAAGGAAGCAGAATTATAATTATCAAACGGCCACTCTGGATCCTGGGCCTGTCACCTTTCCATGGAGGGCACGTCCAGTAGTTACTAGGAAACTCATGTGAAGGAACAGCCACAGGACTCTGAAAGGAGCCTACGGTGAATCAGCGTAGGGGAGCAGCGTGACCCACAGTGGATCCAGCTGGTTTTTCTTGCCCAAGCCACCTCTGCAGGACTGACTGCACAAATGGAGAAGCCAACCAGCACCTCCAGTGGTTACAGCAAAGCCCTGATCTGTTTCGAATGAGGGCCAAGTCTGCACGAGAGGACAGGTACAGGAAGGAGGGCCTCAGTGGCCCATGTGGAATGAGCTGGCCTGTAGCAAGGGATCTGAGATCTTATGGTGTGATAATTATGGATTGAGGGACATTGATTTCTTGGCAATATATCTTCCATTAAGGCAAAAAGCCATTCTGGTTCAAGCCTTAAAATTCTGGCCTTAACTAAAGAATTTTTGTCTTTACCCTTTGCTCTTATAAAAGGCAGAGCCACCACAGAAGAGTTCCACAATGCTCCAGCCTTCTCACCAAGAAAGAACCTGGATCCTCTCACCATACATGGAAGAATCTTAGAACCTCTCCTCTTACCATACTTAGTAAATTTCAGATGGATGGGAAGGATCCATAAAAGTGGGAGACTTGTCCATCTTGCTTATGTATCACCATTGCCTTGAAAGGGCCAGGTATAGCATGGGCACTCGATGAATATTTGCCAAATGAATGACTAAAAATTAGTAAAAAGAATCTTTTTAAAATGGAGATACCTATACCAGCCTTTATAGAACCAAAGATAAAAATAGTAAAGGTAGCCCTGGCCGGTTTGGCTCACTGGATAGAGCGTTGGCCTGCGGACTCAAGGGCCAGGTGCGGACTCAAGGGTCCCAGGTTCGATTCCGGTCAAGGGGCATGTACCTTGGTTGCAGGCACATACCCAGTAGGGAGTGTGCAGGAGGCAGCTGATTGATGTTTCTCTCCCATCGATGTTTCTAACTTTCTATCCCTCTCCCTCTCTATAAAAAATCAATAAAATATATATTTTTTAAAAATAGTAAAGGTAAAGATTGGTAGATTTGATTATCTATAAATTTAAAACATTTTTACACAAAATGACTATGAATAAAATATAAATGTACATAACAAATGGAAAAAAAACAGCTATGACATATATGACAAAAGGTTCATGTCATATCTTAAAATGAGAAAGATATGATGAGAAAGAGCTCATCTAAATCAATAAGATAAATATTCTAATAAAATGGATCTTCAAATGGCTGAATATATATATATATATCATATGTAATATTAGTAATCAGAGAAAGATACAGATTTTCACCTGAGAAATTATGCAAAGTTTAAAAATAATGAAACATCCAGTATTGGCAGAGTTGTGAAGAAGTACTCCAAACTCTGAGAGTAGGAAAGGAAATTAGTACAAACCTTCCATAAAGTGTCCTTTGCACTAACACTGAAAGCTTTTAAAATGTACATGTCTTTTGATGCAGAAATGCCACTTGTCAGAATTTGTCCTTGGGCAGTCTTCTGATATATATGCAAAGATGCATGAACAAAGTTGCTAGTCATGGCATAATTTATAACAACAAAATTAACAAACAACCTAAAGAACCAATGATAGGGATATTTTTTTAAACTATAGATTCCTATATAATAAAATACTTTGCAGCAAAAAATCGAGCTGTTGAAAAATATTTAACATTGGAAAATGTTCAAAATATAATGCAAAATGAAAAAAAAGCAGTCTACGTCAGTAGTTACAATAACTCCATTTTTTGAAAACTACATGCGTATATGCACAGAAAAAAGTATTAATGGTGGTTACCAATGGATAGAGAGTAGATAGATGATTTGTTTTTCTGTATGTTTTGCAAATTTTCTACCTTGAGCATGTTTTTTCTTTGCCACTTGGAGGCAGCACAGGTAAGTGCTCAGGACCTGATTTCTCTCCGGGGTCCACAACTTACCGGCCAGATGACTTAGGACAAGTTTGCTGTCTTCGTGCCTGTTTCAGCATCTGTACAAAAGGGGTCTGGTAGTGTCTACCTCTTAGTGTCGTGAGAATCACATAAAATCATCTCTGTGAACTACTTAGCCCAATTCCCGGCACAAAGTCAATGTCTGCTCAATGTCAGCTACTGCTACAGAGAAAATGAACAGTGACTATTATTTAAAAAGAGAAAGAACATATTTTGAGGTTTGACTTTGGCCTCTAAGGGGTCTAACAGAATCTGCCTAGCTGCCCATCCAGTTGAAGGCCAGCTCTGTCCAAAGAGAGACAGGCCCTCTGGTTGGAGTTCGTCCACAAAACTGCTGGGTTGGAGGCTCCACCTGTCCACCCCTGATGCCCATCCCACCACACCCCACCAATATTCTAGCTCCTATGGCCACAATGCTTGCAGCCACCACAGAGCAAGGCCATCTCAGAATGTTTTTATATCTCAAAACCCTCCTAAGTACCTCAGTGAGGACAAATCCTGGTCTGATGGTGTCAAAATGACATAGGGTCACACTGCCCTCAAGTTCCAGGTCTTGCTTCCTGGACACCAGGAAGACAAGGAGGCAGCTGTCTTGGAGGGGACCTCCATTTTGTAAAATCTAGAAGCCAAGTCCTGTCAGAACCCTGAGGCCCACTCTCCCAGAGACGGCGCCTGACACAGCCACCAGCCCCAAGCCACCAACACGGGCCTCCTTGCAGACAGCAGCCCATAGCAGGGGGTGGCTGCCAGAAGAGTCATTCCCAGCCTCCTCGGATGTGGCCCTGTCTGCCTGTATCCCATCCTGAGCCGCTGACTTCTGCCTCCCTGCAGGGAACCTTTTCTCTGCCTGAGCCCTCTTATCAGCCCCACTCTCAGTACAGTAGCCACCACCAGCTCCCTCCAACTCAGTACAACGCCATTCCTTTCAGCATGAGACAATCCCTGGCCATGACTCCCTCTCTCCCTAAGAATCACATGACCTACAAACCTGTCTTTCAATCTTAGCTCACACCCCACTGTAGCACCCTGTCCAAAGGCTGTGACACCATGTACCAGCTCTGCTGGTGGAACCTGGCTGCCATGTCCAAGCTGTGAGCCCACGGGATGCAGGTAGCACAGCCAGGAGGGACCTGAGAGGGAAGGGCACTGACTCTGAGAGTTTACCCCCCTTGTGGCTAACACTCCTCACGGGCGTGGCTGTGCCATGAATCCGGCACAATGAGGAAGGTCCCGGTGGGGCAGCCCTCCCTGGTAAAGTCTATTTGGGGAGGGAGGAGGCATCTTTCAAGATTTCACAGATTAAAATCACGAGGGTCTGGGTCCATTTGGCCCTCCCTCTCCACTGGGATCCCAGCTCCCCTTGCACAGAGAGCATTCAGAGCTATAGCTGCACAGTGATGTTCACTATTCAGCATCAATCCTCCTGCTGCCAACAGCTAGCCCAGACAGGAGCTCCATCTGCCCACAGGACACCCCAAAACCCAACCTATAATCTGGCCCTATAACCTACCTTTGAGTCAGGCAAAGAGTCTAGACACGACAGTCAGACACAGCTGCTGGCGTATCCACCCCTTTCCAGCTGTGTGATCCTGGCCAAGCTACTTACCCTTTAAAGGCCCCTTTTCTTCATCTGTAGAATGGGGAGGAAGAAGCCCCACCATGTGGGGTTACGGTGAGATCCAAAGAAGATGACTATCAAGTGCTCAGGACCTAGTGGGAGCTTACTGTCATTAACCACTCTGACCCCCATGGCCACGCCCAGCCCACAGTGCGGCTACCCACTCAACAATAAAGCCCGGAAGTCAGCGCCCCGCCCATTCACCTCTGTGCCCCTCACTTCCCACCTTGCCAGCCATGCTGGAGAGAGCAGACCCTTAAATATTTGTTGAAGGAATGATTTAATGAATGCCATTTGGTCTCCGAAATGTGCCTTCTGTATTTTATCATTTCATGAGTGATGTATTATTCCATGACCTTTTGAATTTCCATGTAATCATGCATCTAGATTAAATCCTGATTTATTTCCATGACCCTGAATAGCATAGAGCTCTTTCCCTCCCCATTATCCTGCCTGTGTGAATACCAGCTCTTCACCGAGTGTTTCCCTTTGTGTAACCAACCACTCCAAAGCTCTGTGGCTTAACACAGCAACGTTTCATTTCCCCAGTTCTGTGGGCTAACTAGGCGGTCCTGCTGGTCTCACTTGGTTCCAAGTCAGGAGACTCATCATTAGCAGTGGAGCCCAGGCTTCCCGATATGGCAGCCCCCGTGGTCCCAGAAGGCAGTCAGAAGCTCTGAGCCCTCTGGAGTCCAGGCTCTGACACTAGCTCAGCATCATTTCCATGACATTCATCAGTCAAAGCAAATCCCAAGACCAATATGATTATTTTCGGGGGAGAGTAGTTTGGAGGGAAGAACAGATCCCATCCCGGATGGAGGGAGTTTCAAAATATTTGGGCCAGGTTTTCAAACCAGACCAAGTTAAAAGAAATACACAACTACCCCATGTAGCACACATCCCCACTGGAACTCCAAAAAGTTAAGACTATCTGACAATGGGAAACACTTTTTTCCACAATAGGAATTTTCAAGGCCATTCAGGGTTGCCTAAAATCTCCTCTCCCTGGGTGACTTCCTGTACTCTCATTTCAAAGCCGTGTAAATGCTAATGACCCTCAAGTTTATACCTCCAGCTCAGCCTGACTCATATTGAAATCCTGACTTCGCTCCCAAACCTGCTCCATCGATAGTCCTTTCAATCTCAGGAAAGGGAGTCAGCAGCTACCCAGTGGCTCAGGTCACAAATCTAGTTTGTCCTCAGTTGCTCCCTTTCCTTCACCCCCCGACTTTTAATCCATCAGTAAATACTGTCAGCTCTACCTCCAAGCCACCTCCCAAATCCACTTCGTGTCAGTTTCCTCAGGCTGCCCTGACAAACTACCACAAAGAGGTTGGCTTAAAATAACAGAAGTTTATTGCTCATCGTTCTGAAGGCTGGAAGTCTGAAATCAAGGTACTGGCAGAGCCATGGTCCCTCTGTAACCTGAAGGGGAGACTCCTCCCCTGCCTCCTCCTAGCTTCTGGTGGTGGCTTTGGCGTTCCCTGTCTTGCAGCTACAAATCAGTCCAATCTCTGCCTCCGTTGTCACAGATTCTCCCTTGGTGTCTCTGTCCATATCTCCCTCTTAAAAGGACACCAGTCATATTAGATTAGGACCCACCCTAATCCAGTAGGGTCTCATTTTAACTTGACTACATGTGCAAAGTACCTATTTCCAAGTAAGGTCACATTCCCAGGTACCAGAGGTTAAGACTTCCAAGTATCTTTGAGAGGGAGGCATAATTCAACCCACAACAATACTATAATCCCAATTGAAGGCACCATCACCTCTCACTGCAGCCACCTCTTTACTAGTCTTCCTGTTTCACACTTGATCCCATAATAAAATCTTGGAACACAATCTAAACTCCTTGCTTGACATTTAGTCAAAGCCCAAGGCCATTGTCTGCACAGCTTTCCCAACATGATTCCCCATCACCCTTCTCCTCACCCTCACACTACAGCCTCACTGAGCACCTCTCTGTTCCTGCCAAGCTAGGACACACCCAAGTGAGCACCTTTTCACTAGCGGCTTCCAGTGCCTGGAATGCTGTCCCTCCTATTCAATGAGTCGCTCTTCTTGTCATTCAGATACAGGTTTAGACATCACCTCTTCAGAGGTTTTCCCAGTCATTCTCTTACACATGTTTCCTAATTTGACTCCTTACACAGCACCTACAATTATGTGATTTGTTTACTTATTCATTGATTTATTGCCTATCTTCCCACCAGCAGGATGTCAGCAGGGACTATGCCTTCATCACTGCTCTTTTTTCCACATCTAGGATAGTGTCTGGCATGAAGTAGATGCTCAATAAATATTTGTTGAAAGAATGAACTGCTTCTTGATTGTCAAGTCCAAAGGACATTTTTCAATCTTTATCCTATAGAACATAGTACATTTGACAGAGCAATCACTCACTCTTCTTGGAATTCTCTGCCATTTTCTCCCATCCCCAGCCGAGCTCAGGGCCATAGTCTCCTAGTTCTCCCTGCTGTAACTTCTGTCTCCTTTGCACACTCCCCTCCCTCTGTTTGTGCCTTTAATGGCAGGAAACCTTGGGTCCTGTGGCAGATGGAATAATGACAACCACCCCAGCCCAAGAATGTCTATATCCTAGTGCCTGGAACCTGTGTATATATTACCTTCTGTGGCAAAGGGGACTTTGAAGTTATGATTAAGTTAAAGATCTGAAAACTGGGAGATTACCCTGGCCTAATGTAACCAGATGGATATTTATAAAAGGGAGACAGGAGGGTCAGAATCAGAAAGGAGGTATGATGACAAAAACAGAGATGGGGTGATATGGCCATGAGCCAAGAAATGCAGGCAGCCTCTGGAGGCTGGAAAGGGCAAGGAACAGAGTCTCCCGTAGTCTCCAGAAGGACCACAGCTCTACCAACACCTTAGTTTTGGCATAAAACCAAGACCTGTTTCACACTTCTGACCTCCAGAACTGTAAGATAATACACTGTAGTTATTATCTTAGCCACTAAGCTTGTGGTAATTTCTTATAGCAGCAATAGGAATCTAATACAGTACTCTTCTCTTCCATTCTCTATATTATCTTTGGGCAACTTCACCCATGGCTTCAAGAACCACATATAACTGGATGTTTCGCCTCTAAAATTCAGACTTACATACTTACATATTCAACAGTTTAACATCTTAAACTGGATGTCCTCAGGACACCCCAAAATCAGTATATCCTCAGCTCAATCGCTTTCCCTCTCCACCCTGACCTGTTTCTCCACCTGTACTCTCTGTCTTAGCTGATGGCAGTATTGTGCACCCATTCTCCCAAGCAGGGTACTTACTAACTCCCTTTCCTTCACCCCAGTGTCCAACTAATCTCTAAGTCTCCTATTTTGACCTTGTAACCATGCCCCTTCCTCTCCATTGCTTCTATCATAGCCTTGATGTCCATAATAATCTTCTAACTGGTCTCCTGGCCTCCATCCTTAAACTCCTCAAATCCATCCCTCACACTGCATTTTTCTTTTTTAAATACAAATATCTTACCACATCCCTCCTTTCTAGATTCCTCTGAGATAAAAGTCACGTTGCTAAATAAGGCTTACAAAGCTTCCCTGACTGCCTCCCACCCCTATCACTCCAACCTCACCTCTTCTGTATTTCCATCTTTGCGCTCCCCCTCTGTTAGAAGACAGCAAGAAAGGAGAGAGGGATAGAGGAGAGAGGAAATAAGGAAAAGGGATGGTTTTCTGGGTCTTTCCGTCACTTCGTTTACCTCTCTAAAACCCCAATTTGACTGACTCCCAAATCAAGAGGAGCAGAAACACCACCTCCATATAAGACACTTGCAAACATATATATATCAGCAATTATACATCATTACTCAAGACATACCCCGAAAGTGCAAAATCACACCCCAACCATGCAATTCCATGCAAATAATCACTCTTACAGATATGCCAACCACAGAAATACAAACACAGGAGACAGAGGGTAAACATACACTCACCAAATAATCCTATCTTCCTATCCCTAGGTATTTACCCAAGAAAAAATGAAAATCTATGTCCACAAAGACTTGCACAAAAAATGTCCATAGCCGGTGTATTCAAAATAGCCCCAAAATGTAAACTACCCAAATGTCCATCAGCAAGAAAATAAATAAACAAATGGTGAGATATTCATATAGCAGAATAATATTCAGTACTAAAAATATACACAATAAGGATGAATCTCAAAACACTGTGATAAGCAAAGAGGCTGGTCATGAAAGAGTACATACTATATGTAGTCCAGAACAGGAAAAACTAATCTATACTGGGGGGGGGAATCAGATCTGTGGTTGCCTACAGCTGGGGAAAGGTGGAGAATTGATGAGGAAATGTATGGGGTGATAGAAATATTCTGCTTCTTGTTTGGGGTCATATTTATCAACACATCACACAAAACACTTAAGATCTGGGTAATTCATTGTATGTTAATTAAGACCCAATTGTGTTTTGTTTGTTTTTCACTTTTAGGCTGCTTTAACATCAGGTCAACAGCAAAGGGCACAAAGACATCAGCAAACACCTTAGCTGAGAGGGCTGCTCTGTTAAATGCTAAGGGTGTATGAGGTCTTAGTGGCTATCACAGGTAATAACAGGTTGGGTGAGACTCGTCTAAGACAATTTTGTGGCAAAATGCCTCTGAGATTCAAAAACAACTTGCTCACAAATAACCTTTAAAAAAAAAAAAAAAACAGTTCCCTTATAAGTATTTATTGAAAGTCTAACCAGGCCAGGCACTAAAATGGGTGTTGAATACTCTGCCTCAATTCTGATTAGCTCCCATTCGAGTGAAGGATGGGATGGCAGCTATAAAATAAATGAAAATGTTAATGAGATAATTTCAGTTGCTGACTGATCACATACTCAATTTGTACTTACAAGGTTGTCTTGCTTTTAAGTTGTTTTCTAATTAAGATACAAAGTTGGGAGACAAAATGGTGTAGCAGTAAAAAGCGTGCATGGGTTGTGGCTGTGGAGCATTTGCTTAATTGCTCACTGTAATTCCTGGCATCCAGTAACCTTTCAATAAGTGTCAGTTGTCATTATTATAATTATTATTATGTCCCTCTTCTCCCTCTCATCTTATAAGTAAAACATGATCTTTGATAATATATGTGCCATTAAAGACAAGTACAAAAATATTCATAACAGTTGCATTCATAATAGCCCAAACTGGAAACGACCCAAACAGTGGGATGGATAAATAAAGTGTGGCATATTTGTACAATGGAATACTTCCCTGAAATAAAACAACAAACTGCTGCTACATGGCAACGGACTTGGGTGAATCTCACAGACATAATACTGAGTGACAGAAGCCAAACACAAAAGACCACATACTATATAACTTCATTTATATCAAGTTCAAGAACAGACAAAACCAACCTATGATAACCGAAGTCCAAACAGTGGTTCCTTTGGGCAGGAATTGTTGACTGGAATGGGGCACAAGAGTGTCTCCTTGCATGTTAGAAATGTTCTTTACCTTGATCTGACTGGTGGTGACACGGGTATATACACGTGTAAAAATTAACTGGGCTGTTCACTACAGATCTGAGCATTTACTACATGTACCTTGCAACTCGCTAAAAAATTTTAAGATTATAAGTGAAATTAAGTTAAATAAAGAAGCACATTTAAAAATACAAGTATTTCATATGTACTATCTCGCAGTGAGTGGAAATGCTGGACCTCATCTATCATAAGTAGCTCGTTCATTCATTCGATGCACATTTCCTGAGCATCTCCCAGCTGCTGGGCACCAGGCTAAGTGCCCAGAACACATGAATGAACACGACAACACAATCCCCATCCTTAAGGGCATCCCTGAAATGAGCAGCCAGCCATGTAACCTGCTACCCTAGGGCAGCTGGTAGCAGCTTCTCTAAATGGTGGGCATTCAGTGACTTCCACAGGAGAAACCTTAGACCCTAATTCGAATCCAGAAGTGAAACATCACACATGGTCATCCATTTCTCCTGAGGAGCAACATGGGTAATACGTCTCAGGTCATGGTGTTTAACCGCAATTGACATTTCTAGGTCATTGGTAGTGATGACAAATCTCTTTCTGGAAGGCTCCTCATTTGTGACAACGGCGGAAGAAAAGAGGCAAATTTTCATGAACGTGGCCCAGCTTCCGACCTGCAGAGGAACATCCAACAGGCGACCCTTTGTTCTCTCAGCGGTGGCCGTGGGGTAGGAATCATGAAACAACTTGAGCAACTGCCCACCGCCCTCATGGTGGGCCCCAGGACTCTGCCCTCAGGGTGGTTCAAGAGTGAGCCCCATGCAATATTAATGTATGAAACATGAAAAGCTCTTTGCTCTTGCCTCTGGTATGAATTAATAATTTAACACATTTCAAGTTTTATTTTAAAGGATCCAATTTAATTGATGGTACGTCCAAAATAGCCCTGATCATCCGGCTCACTGTAGAGAAGCATTTTAACAACCCTGAGTGACAAAATGAGAACAAGTAGGGTGTCTAGGGGCTGTTTTGCCTTACTAAAGAGGTCTGAAGAGCAAACAAATATGATCACCAAGGAGCTAAAAATAAATCCACCTCTCGAGAGAACAAGAGAGCAAGAAAAAGGGACCAGGAAGACCAGTGATTCCTGATGCTGTAGTTCTTACTCTTCCTAAAGCCAAGCAAGCAATTATTCCTGACTTTAACACTGACAAGGCCAGAATGGAGGCCCAAGAGACTAGTACTTGGGATCTTGATCCGACCAAAAAGAAGGGTGACCAGATGTCCTGGTTTGCCTGGGACAGTCCCAGTTACACTTGTTATAAATATCAATAGAGCCCTCTTTAAGTCCAGAAAGTGTGCCATTTTGAACAATAAATCATATGGTCACCTTAGAGCTGGTGAACTGGAATGACACGCCTTTGAGGGAAAGGAACCAGGGTCCTCTCAGACCCTGTGGTTCACCTTGGACCCACTCAGCTCCCAGGGCGAATAGACCCTGAGAGGAAATACATTGCAAAAGGCATTATGCCTAAAACATTATATTCTACCTCTACAGGCAAGAAAAACCTCACAGTAAAGGAAAAGAGAGAAAGACAACTACCCAGGGAGGCTAAAAGGGCTTGGGCCATAAAGGTGCGGAAAAAGCTCTATCTATGGATGTTGTAGGCGTTCCCTCAGGCTCCCATAGCAAATTACCACAAACTGGGTGGCTTAAAACAACAGAAATTTTCTCTCTCACAGTTATGGAAGCCAGAAGTCCAAAACTGAGGTGTCGACAGGGTTGGGAGGATCTGCTCCATGTTTTCTCTCAGCTTCTGGTGGTTTGCCAGCAATCCTTGGCGTTCCAACATTCCCATCTCACCCTCCATCTTCACATGGCCTTTCCCTCTGTGTGTCTGTGTGTCTCTGCATCCTCTCCTTTTCTGATAGGAACACCTGTCATTGGATTTGAAGCTTACCCTAACCCAGGATGATCTCCTCATGAAGTTTTTCATTATATCTGCAAAGACTCTTTTTCCAAATAAGGTACCTTCATAAGTTCCAGGGATTAGAACTTGGACATATGTTTGAATGGGTCTCGATTCAACCCACAATAGATATGTACAAAACAGTGCATAGGTGAGTCAAAGTTCGCCAAGTAGTCTTTTTTAAAAACAGCAAAGAGCCTTTCTAAGTTAAATCGGGGGAAGAAGAAAAAGGACTCAACTCCCTGCAGGAGAGAGGGCACAAGGGAACCAAGCACCTGAGGTGTGGAGACACTCCTCTGTGCTGATTTTGTGGCTACTGTGTCCAAGGAGTAGAGGCTGGGACAGGTGATGGTCACACCTACAAGGCTTTCCCTGGTAGTCACTGTTGATGGCCTGTGAAGCTCCAACAGCGTCACCAGGCTGGAACTGTCAGAGCTGCATCTGACACAAATGAACCTGCTCCTAATGCCATCCTACTTCCCACATTTTAGTCACCAAATATATGAACTAGCTCCTCACACACTTTTGGGGGGGTATCTAAGAGGAGATAAGGCCTCCTTCTCAGGCCTCAGCCAACAGGAATAATGGGTGGCTTCAACCTCAAATCCCCCAGGTTATTTCTAGATCACGATCACACCTGATCACATAAATTAAATACCAACCACCAATCCAGCTTAGTTTGTCCATTGTCCATCAAATGCTTGCAGCTGCAAATCTATACTAATAATAGAGAAATGTGCAAATTGCCCCAGACTCCGTCACAGTAACGACAGAACAACAGGCTGCATAGGGTGACAAGGCCGGCAGGGGGGTTAGTGAGGGATGACCAAACGACTGAACAGCAGGCTGCATGGGACGACCAGGCCGGCATGGGGAGCAGTTGGGGGCAACCAGGCTGGTGGGGGGTGGGGGGTGGGGGGCACTTAGGGGCGATCAGGTCAGCAGGCAGAGGCAGTTAGGGGTGATCAGGCTGGCAGAGGGGGCAGTTAGGGGCAATCAGGCAGGCAGGCGAGCAGTTAGCAGCCAGCAGTCCTGGATTGTGAGAGGGATGTCTGACTGCCAGTTTAGGCCCGGGGATCGGGTCTAAACCGGCAGTTGGACATCACCCTAGGGGTCCTGGATTGGAGAGGGTGCAGGCTGGGCTGAGGGGACCCCTCCCTCGCCCCTGTGCACGAATTTCGTGCACCGGGCCTCTAGTAAGACATAAAATTAAAAATTAAATTAAAAGATAACTTCTCATGTAATCGTCTTCCAGGGCATGTCACTCCTCTGATCAAAAGCATCACTGACTACCCATTGCTAAAGCAGTGTTTTCCCAATGGGTTTCATACACACCCAGGACCAGGTGACAGGTGTGTGTGGTGGAGGTGATTTGGGGGGAGAATTATGTTCAGAGAATAACATTCCACATTCAAAGAGCATATCTCAAAGGCTTCTCACACGTCAATCCCTGCCCAGAATTCCTCATCTCCTGCATGCACCTCCGTCCCACCCCCTATCTATCCAGTGTGCTAATCAATTGCTTATTGTAAAGCTTTGGTTCATGCCATTCCTCAGCTTAGAACGTTCTTCCCATTCCTGTCCACTCACCTGCAAACCAGGTGTCCTATCAAACCCCCCTCCCCCATGATGTACTTTCTCCACTTCAATCCAGGACGGCCTCTCTCTTCTCTGATGACCTGATTGCTCTTTCACAAAATCATCTCCTAATGCATGTCTTACTCCCTTCCTATTCCCGACCAGCCCAAAGCCCTTTAGGGAAAGGGGCTCTCTACACCTCTCATGGTGGCCTCCACTTAGACACTCAGTAACATCGGCAAGGTTATTGGGTGTCCAGGAGAAGTCCTAGAGATGTGCTTAATATGTGAGTACAACTTTGTCTTTGATTCATTCTTATTAATTCCCTGAGCTTCCAATGCCAAGCCAGCATCCCTTGCCTGGAGAGCTGCAAATACCACCGTAATGAAAACAGCAACTTCATCTCCCAGCGGGTTTCAGAGGTATGTGGGTCCCTGGACTTCACTTCCCTCTAACAGTTAGGAAGCTAAGCTTTTGTTTTTAGTTGTTTGCCAGATTTTATAAGAGCCCTTCTGCCTCCTGAAGTGATGTATGGTATCTATGTTTTAAACTAAGCAAACTAAAAATTTGTTTTGCTTTGAGAACTTTTTGAAATGTCTTAACACCTTTTGAGCTAAGTGGAGACACCTGAGAGTGTCGCGTAACAACTGGAGTTGAGACAGGAGAGCAGTTCTCTTCAGAATCAGAGGGAGCCGTGCTCCAGAAGCATTTTTTAAATTCCTTTGACAAGAAACAACTAATTAACATCCTGGTAGGGGGCATCAGATATTTTTTTATCCTTGGTTAACTTCCAGCAAGCCAAAGCACAAGAAGGACAAAAGAGAAAAAGAAGGAGGGAGACTGTAGACAGGTAATTCTGAAAGCCTTCATTTTCTGTTTTTCTCTTCTGACTCTGTTTGGTGAGATAATAGGACTTGAAATTCTAGGGAGGAAGAAAGTGATGAGTAATGAAAAAGAACAGCTTTGTACTCGTCTTTGAAAGGTTTCTCTTTCACATGGTATATTTTTTTTCTTAGAAAAAATAAAATACAATACACATATCCCTGCCTTGCTTATGTTGCAATTTCAAACATTCACAATACTTAGAATGCCGTGCAGTAGGCTCAGTACAACAAATATTCATTATGTTCCCGGCACTGTGCTGGGTGCTGGGAAAACAGACCGAGTAAAATGGGATCAACTTTCCCTTCTAGTGATGTGGACAGGCAGGCAGGTGCCCTGAGGGATTTCTAAAATAAAATGAACAGAGTCTGCCCTCATGGAGCCCACAGTCTAGGGGACAAGGCTTGTCAATATTAAAAAAGGGGTCAAGGGGAGAAAAAGAGAAGGCCATTGCTTCATACTGGTTGAAATTCACTCCAGATAGGCAAAACCAGACTCACTGGGGCAGAAGTTCATTCCTCTGAAACTTTAAAAACGAAATGTTTAATGTCATGCTAAGAAAAGAGAAGTAACCAGTACACAACTCTAACCTACACACCTATCGCTGATGTCACAGAATGGTCTAGATCAAAGAAGTACAGAGATCTCTAGTTCCCTCTATCTACAACCGAGGAGTCCGAGGCCCACAAGGTCAGAGTCGGCCTGAGTTCTCAGCAGCCTCCAGGGTAGACCAGGGGATCAGACCCTGGTCCTGGGTCCGAGGCAGGTGTGCCCCACAAACAGTCATCCTCTCCTCTGCATGATGCTCCTTCCTTGGGCTCCTGAGGAGCACAAGAGAATGATGTGAGGGGCGAGAGGAGGAGGAATCACACCTGCCCCTGCCGTTCCCTTCATCGGCTGCTAAAAGGCTTCGAGAGCAGCGCAGTCCTAGGGAGATCTTCACAAAAACCGACACCACTGGCTCGCGCGCTAGTCATAAGATGGAGGGTGACAGCCCTCCTGGCCACCTGACCACCCATTAAACACCTGAACACCCAGCAAAGCTTAGTTTTGCTCTCCCTGCCTTATCTGATTCCAAAAACCTCTCTTCCTACAAGTTGGGCATAATTTCTTTCTTTCTGTGTATCTCTGAGAGAGCATCAGGAGACAGAAAAGACAGGCTGAGAAGGTGTGGCAACACTCAATGCACTCAGAAGAACCTAAAACAAAGGGATGATAATAGAAAAATTAAAGGGGGAAAGCCAGGGGCATCATCAGAATGTTGGGCATAAAGCAGACCCTGGAAGTGGGCAGAAGTTCAGACAGAGGCTCCTGGCTGACCCAAACTGGAAGGTTCAGAGTTTAGATTTCTTTTTCTTATTCTGACGAGTGTCCTTGATCCATCTACAAATGGGCAAGAAAGACCGTATTTGGCTATGGAAACAAACAAACTATAATGGCTATCTTTATAGCTACAAAAATAAGCTATTATGGCTATCTTTCACTCAGAGCCTTCAGATTCACAAAGAAGAAAAGTGGTAAAGAAAGAAGAAAAATAATGGACAAGATGAAAAAGGAAAAAGCCCTTATCCATAATTTTCTCCCCTACCATCATGATCTATTACATTCGTGCAATCGCAGTTAAAGCTGAGTCTGTGGTCTCCACACACTGTGTTCCTGCTGGACCCCGCATTTCCTCTCCCAGGATGCTGGCAGGGTGCCCCTGATGGAGGTGAGGCACCTTCCCTGTGACAGGATGGCATTTGTTTTGCATAATCAATATCCTTTGTTTTATAACCCTGTGTTCTTAGGACCCTCTGGGACCAACAAGCATAAAATTCGTATAGGTAATGGCACTTTGAAAAGATGCTACAATAATGGCCCATTAATAAATGCATTTTCGATACCAGTCCCCTAACCTACATTAGACCTGTCTGCATTAGACCTTTTCTGGATTTCAACTTCTTTTCCTTCTCAATATGTCGCTAAAAAGCCCCTCCAGGAGGCATATTTTTCCTCCTGAACCCTCTTCCTTCATCCTTCCTTTTTCTTTCCTTTGCCCTGTTCTGCCTCTCTTTTCTTGCCAAACAAAAGTCTTATTTACTTATTAAACAAAAGACCTTTAATATATAATGCTTCCAGTTTTCCAGGGGAATTTTCACGTTGTTCTCATTTACTTCTAATAATAACGGATTTCTAATTGGACAGAGCAGATTAAGTACCATAAATACAGTGGTTTTTTTCTTCTCTCCTCATGAACTCCACCAATGGAAGGAGAGAATTAAAAAAAAAAAAAAGGAAAAGAAAGGAAGAAAATGTCACAGTTCCATAAAGAGAACAGAAAAGACATCAATACATGGAAGATTACAACATAATTTTGGAGCGGGTGGAGGAGGGTACCTGACTAAAAAGACCAGAGGAAGTTGAAAGGGGGATGTTAAAAGGAAGGCAGCAATTCACCTTCACTGAGCCCAGGACAGGCTCAGGCCCAGGACAGGCTGCCGGGCCCATAGGGAGAAAAACAATCAGATCTCATACAAAGGAACAATCTAAGTGGCAACACATCACCCACTAAAGGATTCATTGTTTCCAATTTGAGACAAACTTAATTTCAACTTAGAATTCTTTACCTAGCCAAACTATAGACCAAGAAGGAAAATAAAAGCATTTTCAAGCAAACAAGGACTAAAACTACACACTTTCTAAAGAAGCCATTATAGGGTGTGCTATAGCAGAGAGGAAATAAACTAAGGGGAAACAAACAAAACAGAGATGTGACTTCTGTGGAGAAGGGAATTAACCGGGAGAGTGGTCCCTTCAGTCCTAAGATCACCACACTGCACCATCACCAAAGAGAGCCAACTCGGGGAGGAGAGAAGAGGGTCTGAGAGGGAGGACATTGAACTTAGGGACAATCTTTTGTGCTGAGGTGTTTGAAAAAAATATTGATAGAGTCCTGGCCAGAGGTGCTCAGTGGTTTCAGGTCCAATCCCTGCCCCTAGTGGGAGGTATGTCTCTGTCACATCGATGTTCTCTCTCTCTCTCTCTCTCTCTCTCTCTCTCTCTCTCTCTCTCTCTCTCTCTCTCTTTCTCTCTCCTCTCTCTTTGCCCCTCCCTTCCACTCTCTAAAATCAATGAAAAAAATATCCTCATTCCTCAGGTGAGAATTTAAAATATGTATATAGCCCAGCTGGCGTGGTTCAGTGGTTGAGCATCAAATATGAACTAGGTCACAATTTGATTCCCAGTCAGGTCATACGTCCCGGTTGTGGACGCCAACTCCAGTGGGGAATGTGCAGGAGGAAGCTGATCAGTGATTCTCTCTCATCATGGATGTTTCTATCTCTCTTTTTCTCTCCCTTACTCTCTGAAATCAATAAAAATATATTTTAAAAATAAAATACATATAGATAGACAAATAGATAGATATTTGAGAGATCTACTAAAATCTTTGAGGAAAACTGCAATAGATACCAAAAAATGCTGAACAAATTTTATTTTTTAAGGCAAATAAAAGGATATACAAAAAATAAATCTAATCATAGCACACAAGTTGGCTCAGAAATAAATGATATTTACATAGTCCTAATAATGTAAATACTAACAAGGGATTTAACCACAAGTGGTGATGTAGTTATACGGAGAAAATTAAGAGAGAAGTGGATGAAGAGTGGGGCCTAAGAACTACAACTCAATCAACTATGTCAGAAAGTTAATATGTAATATCTAATACTGTCTAAGAAATCGCAATATATATTATTTTTAAATGTGGTGACATATGAGGAGACAATTAAAAACATCTGAAGTGACTGCCTCTAAAAAGCTGGCTTGGGAAATGGAAGGCAAGGAACTGGTGTTGTGTGTTGGGGTTTCTTTGTGTGTGTTTGTCTGTTTTTCTGTAGGACACTTAATTGTATTTTACTATCACTGTTTTATTTTGATTAAAAAGTACTAATAAAAGTATTAATAAAAATGAAATTAAATTGTAAAACTTGTGTCCCATTAATATACTCTGAATTAACATTTTTATAAAACCTGCAATTATCCTGTAAATAGTATAATTATATTGTGTTGCATTTTATTAAAAGTATTTTATTAAATGTAAACATTTAAAATATCCCACCACTAAAAAAAAAGCTAACAAGGATATGGATGCTTTGTAACAGATGCATCTGCTCATCTAATCTGCACAACAACCTGGTAAATTGCAAATTATCATTTCCTTCTTTCTGCAGATGGAAGACAGAGTTTCAACTTGCCCAAGGTCATAAGACTGGTAAAGAACAGAGACTCCACCTGGCTCTCCTGCCTTCAGGTGCACGACTGCACACAGCTGATGGCAACCTCTCTGTTCTAAGTCACAGCCTTCAAAGCGAATACCTGCAAATTTTACCTACAAATGTGTAGAAAGACTGTCCTTCTGAGCTACAGTTATCAGATCCATCTCCACCCCACCTCACCTTCCCACCCCTGTCTAAAATCTGACCACTGTACCATTATAACTGGACTGTGGAGCAAAAGCAGAGTAAGCCCACTAACCCTTTCTGTGCCATGGCGATGGCAGAGCCCTGCCCTGCTCCAGGCTCCGTTCGCCAGGAGAGAAAGAGAAGCCTCGTCCTGATTCACTGGCCATTCACCTGAGGAGGGGAGAGCCAATCCAAGGCCCAGTCACAGTCTGCTACCTCTCAACCTGCAAGTCTCTGGCTATCTTCACCAGCCCCTCCCCCATCTCACCCCACCCCTCCCAATTTCTGAGGCTGAACCAAACGGGAATTCCCTACTGAGGACACTTAGCAAGGATATCTGCAAAATGCAGCAAATCTTGTTAATAAGAATGTTTTCTGGGTCCCAACTGCAGGCGTGTGGGTGTCGCACAGAGTATGGAAAGGGCTCAGCCAACATCAGTGCCCAGCCTGTGTCCCCAGAGCTCCTAAGCCCCTCAGGCCCATCCTAGTCTCCCACCTACCAATACCTGCAGGCTCTCCGGCCATCAGAGCCCTCTGGGACCACACAGGGCATATGGGTAGTGCCAGGCCGGGCAGTTCATGCCCCCACCCCTACAGGCCTCACCACATGACCCAGGAGAGTGAGTGGATAAAGAGCCCAGCACCGCACACGTCAACCCGAGAACCTGGAAGTGTTTTCTACCCCGTCTCCCGGAGCTCTGTGGTGGGACTGAGCCCCAGCTGCCCCCAGCAATAACCTGCCCAACAACTCACCCTGTGCCAGCTTCCTCCTTGTCCATCCTGCCCCGGGTGCTGCCTCACATCCTTGTCCCAGGGTGTACTTCTGGGGAAACTCACCAACACAGGCCTGTGTGACTCAGCAAAATGTCTCCACAGCCAACTGTGCCAGGTAGCTGTCCTTGGGGACCTGCTCTAATAAACAGATAGGACTGACACATAATTAGCTCATCTGGTTTTTAACTCAAAATAAACCTGTTAGAAAGTAAGGTTTTCTGAAGGGCCTTAGACTAGGCCCATTTAGTTTTGTTTACACTGGTATGATCTTCACGCCATTCCTTCATCACCCTTTCTTCTCTGCAAAGGCAAACTCCATCTGAGCACCAAGTCCAAATACACAAATTAACAAGGTCAGAAATACTGAGGGTTCGGGATCATGTATGTATTTTTATTTCCTGGTGCTGCCTCTTTAGCCAAGAATCCACAAAATTGTCAGCCATTCGTTCCTCATGCAGAACTCATAACTCCAAACGACAGGCCCAGAGTGCCCTCAGGGGTCACATGTCACCAAATTAATTAACATTGTCATCATCACCAACATCCACTGTCACAACGCACCTATGATATGCTGAGTGTTCTAAACAATTTACGTGTGTTCACTAATTTACCCTGCACAGTAGGCATTAGGATTATCCTCATTGTACAGATGAATAAACTGTCTGTCACACAGGAAACGGAGAAGCTGAAATGAAAACCCAGGCACCTTACCTATGGGCCCTGATTGGAAGAGTGAAGGCGGAGGTCAAACCCACTGAGGCATTTCTTGCAATACAATCGTTTCACAAAACTGTACAGGAGATAGTAAATAATGTAATATTTCACAAATATCCTACTTCAGCCATGGAGGCTCTGGAGGGGTCTCTTGATCCAGAAAAATATCTCTGAATCCCCACTTCACTGGAATGTAATAGCTGAAGAAATTGACTTCGACTCCCTAGCTGAACAGAATTTTTGATCCCAGCATTCCTCTTGGTCTTGTGAGATGCTATAGGTTCTCCCCCACATCCTCTTCCTACTCCCCCTCCATCTCCCGGTCCTCCCAGCACCTACACTCCCACCCTCGGCCACGCAAAGGTTAGCACCGACTTTTGTTTTGTGCCAGGGCTGTGTTGGCACAATGATACCACTCCCATTGTCTCTGGCTAATGAGAAAAGAAGAGAGGCGGGCAGCAGAGGTAAACAATGCATTCAGTTATGGCCAGCTGTTCAGACAAAGGTTTCTCAGTGGTTCAAACAGAGAAACAGGCGGCGGGATGGAGTCACACGGCGCAGAACACACTAAACTTGGAGTTGAAGCAACCGGCATCACACGAGTTCCCCAACAGCAACTTCATTTGAGCAAAAAAACATCAGCCATCATTAAATAAGTGTTGTTAATTTGAATTTTATTGGTTTTGTCATTTTATTTATTTCTTGGTTTTATGGATACATAATAGCTTTAAGTGCTAGAAGTTTATACCTAGCATTATTTTATACATATTTAAATAAAATTATTTAAAAAAATAATTTCTGTCAATTCTGGGGTTCATGAGAATGTTTCCCTTCATTTATTTTATTTTATTGTTTACAGTATTACAGATGTCTCCCATTTTCTCCATTTTTGCCCCTCTCCACTTAACTCCCGCCCTACCCAGGCCTTCCCCATACTATTGTCTGTGTCTGTGGGTTATGCACACATGCATATATCTTCTTTGATTAATCTCTGCCCATAACCTCCCCACCAAAGCCCCCACTGAGATCTGTTATTCTGTCCCATGCACCATACCTCTGGACCTACTAGTATTTTGTTCATCAGTTTATTTTGTTCTTTAGATTCCACTTATAAGTAAGATCATGTGATATTTGTCTTTCTCTAACTGGCTTATTTCTCTTAGCATCATAGTCTCCAGGTCCATCCATGCCTTCTCAAAGAGTAAGAGATCCTTCTTTTGTACTGCTGCATAGTATTCCATGGTGTAAATGTACCACAGCATTTTTATCCACTCATCTACTGATGGGCACTTGGGCTTTTTCCAGCTCTTAAATAACGCTGCTATGAACATAGGGGTACATATATTCTTTCTGATTGGTGTTTTGGGATTCTTAGGATATATTTCTAAAAGTGGAATCACTGGGTCAACTGGTAGATACATTTTTTTAATTTTTTGAGGAAATTCCATACTGATTTCCACAGTGGCTGTACCAGTCTGCATTCCCACCAGCAGTGTACTAGGCTTCCTCTTTCTCCACATCCTCGCCAGCACTGGTCATTGACTGATTTGTTGATGGTAGCCATTCTGGCAGGTGAGAGCCGATACCTCATTGTAGTTTTAATTTGCATCTCTCTGATGATTAGTGACGCTGGGCATTTTTTCATATGTCTATTGGCCATCTGTATGTCCTCTTTGGAGAAGTGGTCCTTTGTTCATTTTTTAATGGGATTGTTTGTCCTCCTGGTGTTGAGGTGTTCCTTATATATTTTGGATATTAACTCTTTATCAGATATATCATTGCCAAGTATGTTCTCCCATACAATGGCTCCCTTTTCTTTTGCTGGTTTCTTTTGCTATGCAGAAGCTTTTTAGTTTGATGTAATCCTATTTGTTAATTTTTTCCTTTGTTTCCCTTGCCCTAGGTGATGTATCAGTGAAAATACTGTTACATGAGATGTCTGAGATTTTACTGTCTATGTTTTCTTCTAGGGTTTTTATGGTTTCATGACTTACATTTAAGTCTTTTATCCATTTTGAGTTTATTCTTGTGTATAGTGTAAGTTGGTGTCTGGTTTCATTTTTTTGCATGTACCTGTCCAATTTTTCAAACACCATTTAATGAAGAGACTATCTTTACTCCATTATATGCTCTTACCGCCTTTGTCAAATATTAATTGGTCATATTGGCATGGTTCAATTTCTGGGATCCTGTTCTGTTCCATTGGTCTATGTGGCTGTTCTTGTGCCAGGACCAGGCTCTTCAACACAATTCCACAAACATTCACTGAGTCCCTATTATAGTCAACATGCTGTTATAGGTGCCGAAGAGATGTGACAAGTATGCCCTGGTCTCTGACCTCAAGAAGCTTACCCTCAGACTGGGGGTGACCCAGCTCAACACCAAGGTAGACAACAAGAGGAGCCCAAGAGAAATAAATGTGCTGAAGGACTTCAGAGGGATGGGGCACCCACTCCAATGGGGGCACTGGGAATGACTGGGCTCCAACTGGTCATTCCACCTAAAAGAATGCTCTCAGAAAGAGGAATGAGAATAAAGAAAAAAGGAAGGGCCCTAGCCAGTTTGGCTCAGTGGATAGAGCGTCGGCCTGCGGACCGAAGGGTCCCAGGTTCTATCCCGGTCAAGGGCATGTACCTTGGTTTCGGGCACATCCCCAGTTGGGGGTGTGCAGGAGGCAGCTGATGGATGTTTCTCTCTCATCGATGTTTCTAACTCTCTATCCCTCTCCCTTCCTCTCTGTAAAAAATCAATAAAATATATTTAAAAAAAAGAAGAAGAAAAAAGGAAGGTCCCAGCAGTCTCATTTGGCTAGGCAATGCCCTCACCTGATCCCTCCCACTCTCGTCTAGTCCAATGGTTTTCAAGCTGTGTTATGTGGAGTCCAGGGAACTCAAGACACAGATGGACAACAATGGGACAGATGGAACAGAGCACAGGGCTCTGAGGGTCCCCTTCCCATTTCAGCTAGAGTAGCTGAGTTAGAACAAAACAAACTCCACTGTTAAACATGAATTTAAAAATAAGAACCACTCTTGGAGGTGAACGCACCAGTTTAGAAGTTAGAGACTTCACCTCTCACCTGTCAGAATGGCTATCATCAATAAATCAACAAACAAGTGTTGGTGAGGATGTGGTGAAAAGGGAACCCTAGTGCGCTGCTGGTGGGAATGCAGACTGGTGTACCACTGGGGAAAACAGCATGGAGTTCCCTCAAAAAATTAAAAATGGAACTGCCTTATGACCCAGTGATTCCACTTCTAGAAATTTATCTGAAGAAACCCAAAACACTGATTTGAAAGAATATATGCACCCCCTATGCTCATAGCAGTGTTATTACAATAGCCAAGATTTGGAAGCAGCCCAAGTGCCCATCAGTAGATGAGTGGATTAAAAAGCTATGGTACATTTACACAACAGAATACTAATCAGCCATAAAAAAGAAGGATATATTACCTTTTGTGACAGCATGGATGGACATGGAGATTATTATGCTAAGTGAAATAAGCCCATCAGAGAAAGACAAATACCATATGATTTCACTTATATGTGGCATCTAATGAACAAAATAAACTAACAAACAAAATAGAAACAGATGCATACAGCTGTCAGAGGGGAAGGGGATTTGAAGGCTGGGTGAAAAAGGTGAAGAGATTAAACAAAGAAAAAAAAACCTCAAAGACACAGACAACAGTGTGGTGATTACCAGAGGGGAAGGTGGGTGGAAGGAGTAGAAGAGGGTAATGGGGGATAGATGATAGAAGGAGACTTGACTTTGGTGGTAAACACACAATACAATATTCAGATGATGTATTATAGAATTGCACACCTGAAACCTATATAATTTTATTAACCAATGTCACCCCAATAAATTCAATAATAATTTTTTTTAAATAGAAGTTAGAGACCTACCTGGTCCTAGACCAGCTGGCCACATGAACAGGCTTTTGACCCTCACAGGGCCTTGGCTTCCTCACCCTCATCTTTCAGCTGTTCTCAAAAGGTCTCCAGCTATTTCTCCCATCTCAGAATTGTTAGACAATTGAGGGGAATCTACTTAATATTTGGTGGAGCATTTGCTGGTAGCCCATGGCCTGCCTCTGGCTAAAATGCAAAGCAAGTTTCCAGGTCACAAAATATTTCACCTCCTTTTACTCCTCTTCCTCACATGAGGGGCTTGAGCAGATAGATGAATGAGACACTTCTTGGCTACTCACACAGCAAATGCCATTTGTCACCCTGGCCAAGTAGGTGGGTGGCTATTTGCAGAACTGGACACATGGTTTAGAGCAGCGGTCGCCAACCGGTGGTCCACGGACCACTGGTGGTCCATGAGGTCTGAGAGGTTGGTGACCACTGGCTTAGAGGAGCATACTGGTGAATTCTCTGCTCTCTGATGAACAAGAGAAAGACCTTTGATGTTACTGGCCACAGCTTCCTCCCAAGATTTCCTCGAGTCACACAGCTGGAGGTGAGGGAAGGCTGTTCCCAATAAATGTGTAGAGAAGGCAAAGCAGAGAAGGAGAAATTACTGATTCTTTGGCCTGCAACTATTAGATTTTTTTATTTTGAATCTAGTAACTAAGCAGAGTTAGTCAGGTGATTTCTGGAAATGAACTGCTTTGAAATTAATAAATCTTTCAAAGTAGTAGAATTAGCCCAAAAGCCTATGAAATTGTCCTGTGTGAGTTCATTCATCCTGGCTACCTGCTACTAGGTTTATATACAACTGGGCAAAAACTAAAAATCAAGTATCAGCAAATAGCAGGAAAAAAATAATTATTGATTTTGTCAATTGTGCATCCTTAATACTTCTAATCTAGAGATTAATGTTTCTGGCTTTGTCATGAAATGCCAAATTGTTAGCTTCACCTACTTCTACAAATTACTACACACACTTGAGTTTATTGAAGGGTATAATCAGAATTAAACTATTGATGTGGGCATCTGTTCCTAGTGATAGAAATGTAGAGAGAAACACAATTCATGACAGCATTCATTTGTCCTGCTCTTTTCCCTCCCAGGATTGTTATAAAGTATTCTATCTTAGGAAATGGTTGAAAGTCTCTCAGTATGACCCTATCTCCTTCTCTTTAGTTTTTGAATCTAGAATTAACATCAACAAATCCCCTCAACCTTTTAACATTTGTCTTCTCTGATTCCATGCAAGCTGGCTTCTCCACAGCTATGGCAACAAGCCATATTTAAGATTCATTCCCCAGACCAAAGAATTGCCAGAAAAGATACCATTTTTTAACCAATCCTGTATAACATAAATGGAAAATTAACATATTAGATAGAGGTTAGCGGATGCCACATTCTTTAAATTGTAGGCCTAAGTTTCACATGCCTATCTTTGTCAACTCTAGCAAAATACCACAGACTGAGTGGCCCAAAGAAAGATTTATTTTATCACAGTTCTGGAGGGTGGGAAGTTCAAGATCAAGGTTCCAGCAGGGTTTGTTTTCTGGTGAGAGCTCTCTTCCCCCTTGCAGATGGCCACCTTCCCACTACGTCCCCACATGGCCTTTATATAGTGTGTGCACATGGACAGAGAGCAAGTGAGCTCTCTGCTGTCTTGTCTTATATGGACACTAATCCTTTTGGATCTGGGACCCATCCAAATGACCTCATTCAACCTTAATTACCTCCTTACTCCACAGTGTAGATTCAGGCTTCAATATAGAAATTTAGGGGAGGGAGAAATGTAACAGTATATATATTCAGTTCATAACAATACCAATCAAGAAATTTATTGTTCTCTGGAAATTAGGTAAATTATTTATTCAGTCAGTCAGTCAATATTTATCCAGTTCCTACTATGTGCCAGGCATTTTTCTAATGTGAAAGGAAAAAGAGGGAAAAGGAGAAGAAATGTATGGAAGAAGGGGAAGCATGAATAAGCATTCATCTCTTAGCAATGACTGTTTCTCTTCTTCATAACTTAAATTTTGTGTATTAACCTTTAAAGTGAGTTTACTGGCCCTCAAAACGCTGCCTCTACATATGAAGTATGATGCCTCAAGGTAGAAGTAATACAATTGAAATGACTATTAACTTGTTCTCCCCAAGTTTTGATGAAACTGTATATTCCGAATTGTATTCTTGAACTTCAACTACTTATTTATTTTTTAAAGTTATTTCTTCAATCATTTATTAATTCTGTAAGCCCTAGCCTTTTTCCATTGAAACCCACAGCTACACAGTGTCTCATACATAATGAACATTCATACAATTGTTGAATGAATAAATAAATAACAATAACCATGCACAAAATTTTAAAATGTTGTTTAAATTTTTTAAGTTGTAAAAACTGAGCTCCTGAAACCCAAATATTATCTTTCCTACCATGTGCCTTATTTTTCCTATAAGTTAGCTTTCAAAAATGGCATAGGAGTTTAATTTGTCTTTTAATTAATAGATCAGAAATTATGTCAAATCCTATTTGATTTTTGTGTAAGTGTTGATTTTTTATTCTTGTGTTGGCATCATCACAACAGTGTCTTCCCCATTTCAGGTCACATTACTACCATCAACATGGGTCTTATGTTTCATTCAGCAATCATTTATGAAGCTCCTACAATTGGCCAGGCATTGTCCTAGACGCAGGGGATATAACGGTGAGAAAACACATACAGTCCCTGCCCTTTTGATGCTTACAATCAAGCAAAGAAAGCAATCACACAAAAAATGCATAATTGCTAACCGAAATAAATGTACTAAAGGAAAGGAACCCAGGCCTTTGAAAACTGAGATCAGGTTAGAATTCAAAAATCTTGTCATTGCCAATAACTACAAGTCCTCCATAACCACAATATGAGGTGTCACACTCTGTCCATCACCTCCTAAGTTTCCAGCTTTTACGCGCTCCAGTGACCCATCTCCAACAATCCTTCGATCTCACCAAGACTTAAAACCCATTGATCCCATCTTTTCACTGTCCCTCATCCCCTCCTGTCCTTTCTTTCTACATATCCCAGCTTAGATGCAGAAGCCAATCATTATATCACTTATTCACGTAGACCTCCCATCCCCAGGCCCCTCTCTCACTTCATACTCTGTTCTAGAAAACTCCTGGTTAACTCTAACTCTTTGCCTTCTCCATGCTTCTGCCCATGCAGCAGAACACTGCTAGAGAAAAACACAATCATGCACACCAGTCTCATGTTAAACGCGGGATCACAAGCCTCAAGGGATCCCTTGATGCTGCCTGCAAGGATACTATATTTCCAAGTGCTTGCACTCACCTATGTTCCTGACAATTACTTCACATCTTTTCCTCCTCTTCACCTCTCCATCACCTGCTTACCCATCCTCACTCTCAGTCGATGATCTTGCATCCTGTAACACTGAGAATGGATGCAATTGATGATGTCTCTGCAACCTCCCACCACCACATCTGTCTACCTACCAGCATGTGTGTAACTACCACACACCCTGCATTACCTCCTGTTGTTAAAGTTGCTCGTGCACCTGTCTAACGCAGACTTGTGCACTAGATCCCATCCCTGTGTCTTTTCAATGACATCACAGTATGGGCGTCTCCCCCCCTCCCACATCAGCAAATTTCCCTTCACTATTGGACCATTCCCATTATCATTCAAACACGCTATTATTTCCAACCTTTAAAAATCTCTCTCCTAAACCCTCTTCTCACTCCAGCTAATTCTCCCTTTAATTGTCACCTTTATGACAAATGACCTTTGAGGAGCTCTTTATATCCACTGTCTCTAATATCTCTACTGCCTTCCTCTTGTGAATCTGCCCAACCTGGCTTTTGCTCCTCTACCACCACAACCTCCAATAACCTCCAAACTGCCAAACACAGTGGGCAAATCTCACTCTTTATTTCATTTGACCAACCAGCAAAATTTGACACAAGCCACTTTCTCCACATGGCTTCCAGAACACTGCAAACTCCAGGACATCACTGACCACTCCTTCTCAGTCTTCCTTCTCCTAGACCTCTTTATGTTGTAGTGCCCCAAGCCTCAGTCCTTGGGTCTTTCATCTTCTCTCACCCATTCCCTTGGGATCTCATCTAATCACAGCTTTAAACACCATCTATGCTAACAAACTCTGAAACATATCTCCAGTCCAGGCGGCTCGGCCAAACTCCAGATACATATCTCCAAGTGCCTACGCTGTAATGTCTAACAGACATCTCCAACTTAATAAGCCCAAAATTAATGCCCTAGTCTCCCCAAAGCCTGTTCTACCCAATGTGGTTCCCTTCTTGGTTGATGGCAACTCCATTCTTGCTCAGGAAATAACGGTGGAGCCTTCCCTGAGTTCTCTTTCTTTTATATCCCTTACACCCAATCCATCAATAAGCTCACTTCACTCTACCTTTACAATACCTCCGGAATTCCAATCACGTCTCACCACTTCCACTGCCAACACGCTGGCCCAAGCCACCATCGTCTTGTCTACATTGTGGTAATAGCCTCCTAAGTGATCTCCCTGTTTCTGCCATGGCCCCCTACAGTCTGCTTGCTGTCAACACCGCAACCAGAATGGTCCCAATGGCTTCCCAGCTCAAAGCAAAAGACAAGACCTTACAGTAGCCCTACATGACGACATCACCGACGGCTCTGCCTCTCACTACTCACTCACTCCACTCCACTGGCCTCCTGGCTATTTTTCACACGAGCCAGGCATACTCCAGCCTTAGAGATTTTACACAGACTGCTTCCCCACTCTTCCCCCTCTATCCCCAGAAATCTGTGTCTCAATCCCTTATTTCCTTCAATGCCATCTTCTTGTTGAGTCCTTCCCTGACCTGCCTATTTGAAATTGCAAGCCAGTGCCCCCACTCCACTCTTACCCTGTTCCGTTTTCCCACAAAATACTCAAAAGCTACAAACACATTATGTAATTTACTTATTCTGATTATTGTTCCCTGACCAGCATGTAGGCTCAGCTAGGACAGGGGTTTTGTTTATTTTTAACTCATATATCTCAGATGCCTAGAACAGTGCCTGAACACTGTAAGCACCCAATAAATATATATTGAGTCTATACATGAAATGAGAGGCATAGACATCATTGCTAAATGGCCACAATTAAAATATACATAGTTTATCTGAAGGAGTAAAGACGGTGATGAATAGAAAGGACACATTTATTATCACATTTACACAAACGTGTTTATCAAATTGTCTGGTTGTTACTTTGGAAAGTGGCCTGAGGCTGAAAGAAGGTTCCAGATACCTGGTATCTCGAGGAGAGTTAGTTGAAGTATTTCTAAAATGTTCCTACCACCCATCGACCACTCTAAAGAGTAAATGACACTGAACTTGCACTCTTAGGATAAATAAAAAGTGGGCATGGACCACCAAAACCCTAAATTTCTTTAAAGATTCATGTTTTAGCTTTAAAAGTCAATACATTTTGCATTCCTCTCGGTAATGCATTCATTCGTTTAATATAAAAATGTTAAATTAATTAATAGTTTAATTACTTGGTTTCCCCAATTATCTTAGAGCAGAATTCACAAACCACAGAGGGTCATGTTTGCCCTGGGCATCACCTCACATAGCGCGAGTGGAGGAACCCCACTTTGAGAATCACAGGACACTTTCCAACTATAGAACTACTATGAGCAATGCAAAGTTAGATGGAAGCATAAATACAACCTGGCCTATCTCACAACTTTGCCTTGGCTGACCCTAACTGATGCTTTTTAAAGGTCCTGTGAAAAAGCCTCCCTTGAATTAAACAAACTCTGTATACGCTTCTGACTTTGTTCTCATCGTCTTCTGATGACCAAACACTTTGTTCTCGAGCTACACAGAGCAGCTGCATGTCCCATTTTCCCTCTAACATCCTTTGGCAGATCTAACTTGGAAGAAGTCATTCATTACAACTGATGAGAGAAATTCAGGAGGAGAGTACTTTTAATGAAAATGATATCAATGTGCATTTCCATTTGTGGCTAAATAAAGCAAAAGAAATAAAATGTTGCATCGTGTAGATAAAATCTTGGGGTGGAGGAGGTTGGCAGACACTGCAGTTTAGCCAGCTGGCCCTTCCCTCTTCCACACTGATTCTGACTCTTGGCCCCTCTTTCCTCTCCTCCCTTCATTCTCCATGGTGCTTGTGCTTTAACGTTTGGACAAAAGGCCACGTTGGGGTTGAGGGTAATACTTTGCTGTGATGGGTTCAAATCTGACTCTGACTCTTTCAGTGCACCTGTCCTTAAAGTCAAGAAGAATATCCCCACATACACACCCCGAAAATTCACATGTATGAAGTCTTACCCCCTGAACCCCAGAACGTGACTGTATTTGGAGATCATCTTTAGGTTAAAATGAGGTCATTAAAGTGGCCCAGAATCCAATGTGACTGGTGTCCTAATAAGAAGGAGATGAGGACACAGACACAGAGAGAAGACCAGTGGAGACACAAGGAGAAGACATCCATCTACAAGCCAAGGATAAAAGCCTCAGAAGAAACCAGTCCTTCCAGCACCTTGACCTTGGCCTTCAGGCCTCCAGAATTGTGAAAAATAAAGTTTTGTTGTTTAAGCCACCTATTCTGTGCTACTTTGCTTCGGCAACTCTAGCAAACTAACATAGCCTGCAAATAATAGATGCAACTCAGTAACGATTGAAGGTGAGAGTAGGAAGAGTGGAGGTTGTTGATGATGGTATCCAGATGGCAAAAATAGAGCCACAGGTGCAGGGAGAATAAAATCCTGGAAACCTGACTTCGTTTTTAGACTTAGAGAGGATCATGGCTTTGCTATATAATAGTTCAACCCTCACATCCACTAACATATCCTTGAGCCTGAAGAGGAATTTCACCTCTTTTGCTGGCAGTGGAAGGCTTTCTAGAGTCCCACTGGAGGCCTAGATCAGCCTTCCACAGGTCACTGTGCATGAAATACAGGCGTGAAAATGGAGGCCCTTCACCCAACAGCAGGAGCCAGGACAGCCCACTTCCTGCGAGCCTTCAGGATGGCAAAGGCTTTGCTCACTGCCCAAGAGGCACTCCCTGCATCTCAGGAGGCCCGGGGAACACAAACTGTTCGTTTCACATTCAAAACTGGTGAAATTTCTGACCTAACTCAGATTCAACTACCACACTTGTAGCAAGAGCTTGAAAAGGGCACAAGTGTATTCTCAGTTATGTGTGGCAAGGGTGGGCAGGGAAAAAAGAAAGAAAATAATTTGTTTTGATACTCAGTTCCCTAAGTGAAGACAACTCTCATCTCTCAACAGAGATTATGCAGAGGAATTGATTCCCTAAGGATCCTGAATCCAATCAATCCTGTTTTCCTTGCAATGATAAGGTTTACCAGAGAAAACCCATACTTCCAGCATTAATGCAGTCTTAGTAAAATTTGCCAATAAATCTCCAAAGAAAATATGTCAGCAATACTGTTATTGAGTAAGTGGAACAACATATTGCATGGTACAAATTCTAAAAACACACCTCATTATTGTATAAATTCCCAGTCACATTTTTGTCTGTGGAAGTCATGTCATAACGCTAGTCCTCCATCCACTTGTGCCTAGTCTTAAACATTCACTTAGTCATTCCATCAACATTTAAAGTATACCTACTAAGTGCCAGGCAGGATGACAGAAATGGAGATAAACAGACAAACAAGATACAGTTCCTGCCTTCGAAGCACTCGTTATCAGGTAAGGTAGACAAATAAATCCACAGATTATAATGCAGTAGGATAAATGCTACATTATAGGCAAAGAGAAAGAAGAGATGGGAACTGAAAACAGTGATGCTTGTGTGCAGGATTCTGAAGGCATTCTGACTTCTGATCAGACAGGATGTGAGCCGCAGGGCACACTGGTTTCAATGCTTTGCAATCTCCACTCAGTCTGACATCTACGTGCACTACCTACAGCCCCTCATCCTGCCCCCAGAGTCCACGTCAGCTGTGATTCAGCAAGACAAGACTTGTCTCTGCCTTCTGAAGTCCTCAAAAAAGATGAGTTGGTATCACCTGGGGAGCAATAATGTTGTTTTTTTCTCTCCACACTTGAAAGAAAATGAGGTAGCTGGAAAATGATAGGTACAGCAGTAGAGAAACCCTGCAAAGGGCATAAAGGGCTAGTCTGAGTGCCTCTGGGCTCCTGGATGTAATGTCCCATGAAGCATAGGCCTTGGGATAGCTGAGGAGTGTGGGCTATGCTGGAGAGAGCTCCAGATGGTGACTCCAGAGTCCTGGCCCCATCAGCTTCAACTTTGTCATCTGTAAAATGGGATCATACCATCTCCCCTGCCCACCTTTCAGGGAGCTTGGAAAATCAAAGAAGCTGTGATAAGTGAAAATACTCTTAAGCCTGAAAAACACTGTACAAATATAAGAGAGGGTTATAATTAACCTAGTCACAAAGCTGCCATAGGGCCCGATGAAAATACACCGTACCCCTCTGGATCGACAAAGTGTGAAGATGGTTAAAAAATAGGGACAGCTACTCCCAAACAGAGACAGTTGGTGTGTGGGCAAACCCCGACAAGTATTTTCTATGCCAGGAAACCTGCATATGCTCAGAAGCTAGCACGTTGTGTTGGCCTTATAGCAGCAATGTAGGAGAGCTCGAAAGCTGAAATCTGCAACAGGCAGCACCACTGCCAAACACAACTGTCCCAGCTCCAAGGAGTACGCTGCACACCAACCCCTGTCGGTGGACTAAAACAGACCTGTGCTATTAGACAAAGGAAACCCAGAGGACATACGCATGATCAATGCAAACACAGCCTCTAGCAAAGTGACCATGTTTTGAACACTGATATGCTGAACATTTACATGCTGAAACTTAACCCTCAATGAGATGGTAGTAAGGGTGGAGCCTCTTGCAAGTAATTAGGTCATGAGGGTGGAGCCTTCGCCAATGGAATTAGTGCCCCTTTTTCCAAGGCCAGAGAACTCTCTCGTCCTTGTGCCATGTGAAGGCCATGACAAGATGGCAGTCTATGACCCAGGAAGTGAGTCTATGACCTCACTAGCCATCGAATCTGCTGGCATCTGGACCTTGGACTTCCCAGCCTCCAGAACTTGAGAAATAAATGTTTGTTATGTAAGCCACCCAGGACCCTGGTATTATTATAGCAGCCTGAGCAGACTCAGAAACTTACCTATGCATTTCAAAGTCTATAAGTAAAACCCCCTAAAAAACAAACAAACAAACAAACAAAAAACTCATCCAAGGACATATTTATTAATTTGAGAGAGGGAGAGAGAGAAACATCAATCAGTTGCCTCCCATACATACCCTCACCAGTGATCAAATCCACAACCTAGGTATGTGCCCTGACTGAGAATCGAACCCACAACCTTTTTGGTGTATGGGACAACACTTCAACCAACTGAGCGTAAAAACACTTTTTAATAAGAGTTCCCGATAGTAAAACTATTTCTACAACCTGACGAATGATTCACAAAAATAGTACTTTTTCTATCTGATTACAGTACATTTTCCAATACAATGAACGCTTTGTTTGGCTGAACCATTTAATAGTCATTCACACTCTCTAATGAAACTACTAATTACAAAATCTCTGCATTGTAGGCAATAAAAGGGGGTTGCTAACCTCTTCACAGCGCCTTAGTCATGCCATCAAGTAGCAATTACTCTTCAATGGTCCTCCCCCTTTTTCACTGATTCTCACCTCAACAATCCCAACCAAACCCACTGAAAACTGAAACTCACTCAAGCATAAAGGTAAGCAAACACTAATACACAACTCCTACATACATTACCCAGGAACTAGAGGAAGAAAAATAAGTAATGACAAGGATCATAGGAGACCCTCATATTCAGATTATCCCTTTGCACTGGCTAACACAGGAAGAGCAGGGCTCCAGCTCTCTGCAGAGCTAAAAACGTAATTTTCAGTAATGTGGTCATTAAAATTAAACTCCATCACAACGAAAATATTTGATACCTGATAGAGTCTATTGTACCAGAATACATCACCTATTACTTTTATTTCTATATAGCTACCTGTCATCTATCAGTCTCAGCAGCTGCTGTCGTCAAACAAAATAAAAGGGAGCACCAAAACATGTTGAGATATGTTTCTTTCAGGAACAGTAGCTTCCAAGCCACGAGAACTATCTTGGAGAAGCTACCCACCCAATGCCCTAAGCTCCAAGGGCATCTGTCTCCACCTGTACCAGAGAAAACACAAGTTAATCACTTCACCCATTTCCACTGAGGCTCTTTAAAGAGAAGTGTCTGTAGCTGAAGAAATCAACGTTTACCACGTGAACATAAGCAAAAAGACAGAAAGAAGTGAAAATCTATAGTTAAAACAAAGATCACATGAAATGTTTTATTGTAGTTCATTAATTAATTAATCAAGAGTTAGACAACAGGCAACAGATTTGGGGTAACTTTTGCCAAACCCAAATTAGGTTCAAAGAGCCAAAATATTTTTCCAGACTCGCAAGTTATAGACTTAGAATATGGTGACTTATCTAATATTCCAAAGAAGGTATGCCAAAAGATTTATTTCAAATCAAACCTTTGGAATTTAATCTTTTTCTCCTTTCAAAAGATCTGTGGAATGTAGTAAGAGCTTTGAGGGCACTTACATCAGAATCTGTCTACTTATAAAGTAGCCAAACTATTTAAGGTCATCCGTTTGTTTAAATAAACACCAAAATGTATACATTCAGTTGATTGTGCCTTAAAACACTTTAATGCTTTTACCTCTGAGGTCTATGTAATTATTCCATTGCTCAAAAACATTTCTAGAATGCTTCTTTTGGGATAATTTTTAGAATAAGTTTATGAGGCACTCAAGAAAATCAGTTTATTGTCATGTACTACTATACACACATTTGCATTCATGCAAACACAGTTGACCTTCATTGTATCTACAGAAGACATCAGAGTAAATAGTCTAAACATAATTTCTATTTGGTCGAGCATGCCTTTGTGTATTTATGTTAGAATACAGGTATTTTGGAACTTCTGTAAATTTGTGTCCACTAAAATAACAGCCACATGATGATTCGGGAGCCGGATTGAATCAGGAGTATCAGGAAGGCTGACCAGTCCTCCTGCACTGCCCAAAATCCAGCCTGCTCTCCACTCCAAGCTGGTTCTAGAAAATGCTAGCATCTCTCACACTTTGTAAGAAGAAGGAATGTGTGAGTGTTTGCACTTACACAGAGTGAGGAGTGAGAACTTTCAGAGAGAAAGTGATCACTCAATCAAAAGATCCAAAGGGCCTTAAAAATGAACCCACCCAGTTATTTCCAATCCAGCCTTACGGTCGAGCATCTGGCCTACCTGAACATACTGCATAAGAAGTTATAGAATCAGGGGTCTGAGAATTTGCATATTTTTAAACTGCCCACGTGAGTATAAGTGAATTAAGAGACATCGTTTTTACTTTATGACAAAAGCTATAAAACAAAAGGCAGTCACCCCAGGTGAGTGGCAAAGCTGGAAGTAGGAGTCAATGCTTTGGCTCAACCTAGCACTGTGAGGTCAAGTAAACGTTCACCAATAGCTGAACTTAAGGACAACAGCACATTTATGCATTGTCCTTAATTGACACATATGAAATTGTGATTTGCTATGGATCTACAGCAGTGTAAATCAAGCTTCTGTGCCCAATCAAGGAGTTAGGACCCTACTGATATGGGAGCTCTCTGGTGATCTGCATCTCTCTTTGAGAGGCCTCAGTTATGGCTCTTTAACAATAAATTGCTAGCCATATTTCATTCCATTCAGCAAGTTGACAATTCAATTCAGAGCAAATTAATGTGTAAATGCTTAATCATAACCAGGCAAGTAAGAAAGGGGAGAAGGGAGCTATTTATAATGATGTTAGAAAATAATGTGACCACAAAATACTCATCCCACCTAATACCTAAAATTTCACATTATAAATGTATTCCTTTAGCTTAAAGTTTAGTCTTTATATCTGTAGCAAGTTCCCTGGGAAGGGCCAAGCATTGAGCTTTATTGGTCATTTACACCTGATAGTAAAGGATCTGCTCAGACTCTTTCCTCAGATGAAGGGCTATGATCAGAAGGAAGGTAGAGAAAAGGAATTCTATCAAGGGAGGAAAAGATTTGGAATAGGGAGAGAGGGGTCTCCAAAAACAAACTCCACAGATGTCCCTGGGTCCAGTTCTGCTGTAGAGGGCACTGTGTGGTCAAGCTAGCTTTAGCAAAGTTGAAAAGTTTTATTCTGGATTTTTAAACAAATTTTTTGTTTGGTTTGGGTTTTGTAAATATAGGTGACCAAGATGGGAGGCAAAGACAGATTACTTAAAAATCAAATTTAATCTGAAAGGTAAAAACGCCGTCCAAAAGATATAACAAACAGGAGACTTCCAGATATGTGCTTGCCCGTACGGCATTTCTGACAACAGAGATCATTTTGGCAATTATCTAATGCAGAGACCTACATACAAATGATCCTGCTTAATCCATTCTATTTTCTTTCAACTTTTAAATGTAATAGTAGTCAACACTTACTATGTGCCAGGAGCTGTTCTTGGGTTTTTACTTATATAAACTCACTCAACCCTTACTTACAACAATACTCGCATAAACTCAATCAACCCTTACAATAATTCTATGATTAAAAATAAAATCTTCACTTTACAGATAAGGAAACTGAGGTCTGAAAAAGTTAGGTAACTTGCTGAGGGTCACACAGGACATAGTGAAGCTTGAATTTGGAAGCAGTATAACTCCAATCTTTTCTGTTAACTACTTATATTCTAATGAAGATATTTAAAACAGAAGCCTAGACAAACCACTTTACACATAAATTTTTTAAAATTGGATTGACAGCAAACATATTTTTAAAATTGTGTTATGATAATCAAGAAAAGGGGGAAATAAATAAGTTTTTAAAAATTAAAAAATAAAATTAAAATAAATTATGTTATGATAAACCTGATAAGCCTTGGATTTAAAATGCTAAGGCCTTTAAAGGAACAGTTTTGTATTTAGTATAGTGTGAGTGATTAGCATTAGAAGAACATTGGCATTGCAGAAATTTTTCAGTACCAAAATTTCAAGTGCCATAAGCTCTAACTTCAAGCGAGTGAGTGAGTAAAAGAAGTAATAAATTGGAGTGATGCCTCCTGGCTGGGAAAAAGTCACTGGGAAGGGAACTTGCAGCATGGAGCTTTTTTAATAAAGTCATGAAACAATAGAAAATCATGAGTAGAAAATTTTGGCAAACCAAGATTTTAAAAAAATAGTCTGGCCCTGGAGATGTTGCTCAATGTTGTGGTTAGAGCATCAGCCTGCGCACCAAAGGGTCTCGGGTTCGATTCCCAGTCAAGGTCATGTACCTAGGTTGGGGGTTCACTCCCTAGCTCCAATCAGGGCACATGCAGGAGGCAATCAGTAAATGTGTCTTTCTCACATCGATGTTTCTCTCTCTCTCCACTCCTCCCTCCCTTCCACTCTTTCTGAAAAGCAATGAAAAAAATATCCTCAGGTGAGGATTAACCAAAAAAAAAAAAGAAAAGAAAGGAAGGTCTGATTGTTTAAGAAAAAAATAACTGTCTAACGCAGGCGTCCTCAAACTACGGCACGTGGGCCACATGCGGGTGTTTTTGCCATTTTGTTTTTTTACTTCAAAATAAGATATGTGCAGTGTGCATAGAAATTTGTTCATAGTTTTTTTTAAACTATAGTCCGGCCCTCCAACGGTCTGAGGGACAGTGAACTGGCCCCCTGTTTAAAAAGTTTGAGGACCCCTGGTCTAATGGATAATCTCTAAAAGAAGAAATACTGCACACAGTAAAGGTAATGAGATTTGAAGGAGGAGATTGAAAATTTAACACAATGAAAATGATAAATTTGTCAGGACCATGGAGCAAGGCCATCACCAGTACTTGCTTTTCCCTTCATCCATCTTTGACAATACTTAAAAATTTGGAGGAAAAGATATTGAGTAATCCTTTATTTCTTCTAACCTCATTACAAATGTTATCCTACCTAATAAAAGAGTAATATGCAAATTGACCCTAACTCCACTACACCCACAAGCCACGCCCACCAGCCAATCAGGAGCAAATATGCAAATAAACCCAACCAAGATGGCTACAGCCACAGAGAGCAGGAGGGAGGCTTGGGTTTCCCCGGTAACAAAGGAAGCCAAGCTTTCCACCTGCCGTTGCCAGCCTAAGCCTCCACTCAAGGCTACAAAGTTTCAATTATAGAAGGTAAACAAATCCAAATAGAAATGGCGGCAGCTACGGAGCTGGAAAGAGCAGGAGGCAAGGGTTGCCCCCTGGCAATGGAGGAAGCAAAGTTTCTGCAGCCCTGGCTGGCCTAGGTCTCCGCTCCAGGCTACAAAGTTTCAATTATAGAAGATACATCAATCCCAAGAGAAATGGCTGCTGGCCATGGAGTGAGCAGGAGGCTTGGCTCCGCTCCAGGCTACAAAGTTTCAATTGTAGAAGGTAAATAAATCCCAGATACCAGGGCCTCTGCTTGGGTCACCAGGGGGCATGGCCGGCCTGCAAACCACCACAGGCTCTTCACCCAGGCCACCCCACACCCCAAAGGAACCCCCACCCTGAGCCGGGATACCCTTCAGGGCAAACCAGCTGGCCCCCACCCATGCACCAGGCCTCTTATCCTATCTAATAAAAGAGTAATATGCAGATTGACCATCAATCTAACACACAAGATGGCTGCCCCCATGTGGTCAAAGATGGCTGCTACCATGTGGACACAAGATGGCCACCACAAGATGGCCAGCAGGGGAGGGCAGTTGGGAGGGACCAGGCCTGCAAGGGAGGGCAGTTGGGGGCAATCAAGCCTGCAGGGGAGAGCAGTTGGGAGGGACCCAGGCCTGCAAGGGAGGGCAGTTAGGGGTGACCAGGCCTAAAGGGGAGGGCAGTTAGGGGCAAACAGCTGGCAGGGGAGCAGTTAGGCATCAATCAGGCTGGCATGGGAGTGGTTAGGGGGTGATCAGACTGGCAGGCAGAAGCGGTTAGGGGCAATCAGGAAGGCAGGCAGGCGAGCAGTTGGGAACCAGCAGTCCTGGATTGTGAGAGGGATGTCCGACTGCCCGTTTAGGCCCGATCCTGGTGGGATCAGGCCTAAACGGGCAGTTGGACATCCCTCGAGGGGTCCCAGATTGGAGAGGGTGCAGGCTGGCCTGAGGGACACCCCCTCACACACCCCCATGCACGAATTTCGTGCACTGGGCCTCTAGTATATAATAAAAGCCTAATATGCAAATCGAACCAACGGCGGAATGAAGAGGGAATGACCGGTCGCTATGATACGCACTGACCACCAGGGGGCAGATGCTCAACACAGGAGCTGCCCCCAACCCACAGGCCCCAGGCCAGCCAAGGCAGGTGCCAGTAGGGGCCCCCTGATCACCCCACCGGTCGCCCCGCAGAGGGAGGTGACCGGCAGCAGCGGCGGGGGGTGGGGCCGGTGAGCGGGTGGTGCCAGGCCAGCCAAAGCGGGTGCCAGCGGGGGAGCCCCCACAGATCAGCCCTGATTGCCGACCAGGCCTAGGGACCCTACCCATGCATGAATTTCGTGCACCGGACCTCTAGATGAATATATAAATGAATGAAACACCATTACAATACTGGTATTGGTAGAAGGATCTAGCATTTATTATGCCAACCTGGATGTAGAAAGTTTACTGGTTGCTCTAATCTAAGTTTTCATATCAGAGTTAAAAGGGGGTGCATTAAATTATCACATTCCTGAGTAAATAATGAAATACTGGCTACTGTACAAATAAACTCTACAATCTCATTGGCTTAATTAAGAAGTTTACTATTTGCTCACTAAGGTCTGATTGGTCAGCAAAACAGAAGAGACCACTGTTCCCTGTCATTTAGGGACTCGGACTTCCCAAGGCTTTGCTATCTTCAATCCTGGCTTCCACCATTACCCAGAACGAGGCATCCAGACATAAGATAGAAGAAAGTAGGAGATCACAAAGAAGAATTTTATGGGGCAGACATGGAAGTGGAATATATCTCTTATATCCACGTATCATTAGTCAGAACTCAGTCATATGGCCACCCCTAGTTGCAGAGAATGCTGGGGGGAAATAGTCTGGCTGTGCACTCAAAAAAAAAGAGAAATAAATTTGGTGATCAGAAAGCCACTCTTTGTAGGGCAACCATCTGGCCTACACAGTGCATTTTAAAGCAGAGTGTAACAAAATATTTAAAATGGAATCCTACTCTATCAAACCATTTCCCCCTCAAGTCTAGGGAAATGCCAATTATAAGGAGCCAGAGCAAGAATTTGGCCAAGAGGCTAATCATGTTGTAGGAAATGAGTTGTGAGTTTCTTCCCCTCGAGGTACCATGTCTGCGCTACTGATGACAGTGGAGAGATATGACTTGGTTGCCTGGTGCCACCACCAGCACTTGCTCTTCCCTTCATCCATGTGATGCAAGGTAGGAATTCAAAACAGGCAAATACACAGGTACTTCCCCAATTCAACCAGCACCAGGAGAATGAATCCTGAAGTGTGGCAGTTGAAAGAGCACAGAAAAAGACAACAGTCCTTGTATAACCATACTACTATTTACGAGTCTGGCAACAGATGAAAATCTTTCCTGACTCTCAGGTGCCTCGTGTAAAATGCGGATAATCATTCCTGCTGTATATGCTCCTCTCCTATGGGTGAGGTGGTCAGAGTTCAACTGGTGAAGAAAAGTACCAATGAAAGGCTATAACAGAGAATAAACAGCTACTGAAAAGACAGAGAGCAAGTAGGTGATAGAAAATTAGGGAAGAGAGCAATCTATTGAATAAGCCTATTGCTGTGATAGTTGTGGAAGAAAGTGGCAATAACCTAACAGGAAAAAAATTATAAGATATAAATTTTCCAAGAGCTTGAAAAGAAATAAAATTGGTCATGACACACCCCTTGAAAAAGATTTTATGGAAATTCAGAACTTACTCAAATACAGCTGGAACCAAACATACTCCCAGGCACAAATCTAAAGGGTAAAGAAAAAAACGTCAAAAGCTAGGTGCAATTATAGGTAGCAATGAATGACATTTTCCACATCGTTTCCAAATTGGGACCACTTTCCTCCCGATTTGAGTAGGAGGCCAAGGTGAAATTATATACCACCTGCTCCACTAACTTGCACCTGTTACTCTGTGTTTAGAACTTACACAGTTTTTCTTATAATTTTGAGTCCTTACAATACCCAAGGAAGAAATAATAGAGGCTAATAATATCCATACCTTCTCAAAAAATGTGCCAACAAGTGATTGCCTATAAATGTGGCTCATAATTTTTTTTACAATATCCAGACTCTTTTTTCCCCCCCAAGAAATGAAGATTGTGTGACTTTAATGCCTACATGTAGAAAATATTTGTTGCAGAGAAGTTACCAGAAATTCTTGGGCTTTGTTTTCCAGAGACACTTACAGTATAATAAACAAAGAAGACTAATTCTGCACTATCATAGGTCTTCTGTCATTTAATCAGTGGCTCTGAAACACAGACACAGTGCAGCAGTTTTAGGATGACAAGGCAAGAATGAGCCTGAAAATAAAGCAGCTTTATCTCAAAAATGACCTGAATGTCATCAGAGCCAAAGTACCCTAAGATTCTCATTAGAGTGATGCCATTAAGTAGAAAACTGCAGAACCATTCGTTAAGGATCCCTGCAGCAGCTAATAAGTGAGGTTTGAGGATAGGCTGTCCTTTCTTTTAAAAATGAAACCTTTTGCCCTGGCCAGTGTGGCTGTTAATTGAGCATTGTCCCATGTACCAAAAGGTTGCCGGTTCAATTCCCATTCAGGGTACATGCCTGGGTTGCCAGTTAGGCAACCTATCAATGTTTCACTCTCACATGAATGTTTCTCTCTCTCTCCTTCTCCCTTCCTCTTTCTCTAAAACTCAATTTAAAATCTTTTTTTTTTTATGAAACCTTTTTAAACTTTTCAGAGCTCCATACTTCAAGACATAACATATCACATTCCAAATAACACCTGAGGATCAAATGTCTCATAATGTCCAACAGATCACCAGCCACCTGGTGCAAAGAACAGTTAGGCTACTCGAACGACTTCCTTTTTATAAAGCAGAGAGCAAAGCCAGCATGCATAACAAGAATGTAGTTCAGCCTAGCCAGCATGGCTCAGTGGGTGAGCGTCGACCTATGAACTGTGAGGTCATGGTTCAATTCCTGATCAGGGCACATGCCCAGGTTGTAGGCTTGATCTCCAGTGAGGGGCGTGCAGGAGGCAGCCAGTCAATTATTCTCTCTCATCATTGATGTTTCTCTCTCCTTCTCCCTCTCCCTTCCTCTCTAAAGTCAATAAAAATATTTTTTTAAAAAGAATGTAGTTTATTCTCCAATCCTGTTTTCTTCACAGAAACTCCCATTAAATGCTCATGACAAGAGATGTTGACATGTTATTAAAACTTGCCTCTAAGAAGTTTAAAGCTCTTGGCTCAAATTATCCCACAAGTCTGTCCTGTGAGCAAGATGACTGATAACTTGCATCAAGAAAGTCTTGAATCATTACTTCCTTGCTCTCCTAAAACATGTGTTTCTTCCTGGGCCACATCCCTTTCCTTCCATCCTTGTCTCTATCTTCTTTCTGCCTCATCCTCTCCAGCAATTGCTTCAGCAATTCTTCCCTCTCTCTTTTTTTTTCTGAACCATCAGTCTTGTCACTATCTCCTGGATCCTCCCCTCCCCATCAGCCTACAATTATGCTATTATTTCTCTCATTTTCTCTAATTTCTCAGTCCAATTACCATTTCTCTCCTTACTTTTGCATCAAAAATTCTTTAAAAAGTTGTCTGCACTCATTGTCTCCAACTCCTCCCCTCCTCCCATTCATTCTCGAATCCATCACTGAAATCAATGACCTCCACATAGTGAAATCCAAAGTTCAAGCCTCAGCCTCATCTTACATGACTCCCTGGCTGCCTTCGACACTACTGATCACTTCCTCCTCCTTCATTTTCTTTATTTGTCTTCCAGGACACACTTCCCTAATTTTTTTCTCACTACACTAGCTGTTTGTTCTCAGTCTCTTTTGCTGATTCCTCTTCATCTCCCTGAGCTCTATAAAATAAAGCCAGTGGGCCCAGGACTTAATACTTAAACCTCTTGTCTTCTCTATTTACGCTCACTCTCTAGGTGATCTCATTCCATCTCATGTCTTTAAATCTATAAGCTGATGACTCCTAAATTTACATTCCAAGTGAGACGTTGCCCCTGAAGCCAGGCCAATATATCCAACTAACTATTGACCTCTCTGCTTAAGCATTTAAAAGGCATCTCAAGGGTTATCATATCTAAAATAATGGATCCCCAAATCAACATCCTCCTGCAGACCTATCCACCATATTTAATGGCAACTCTAACAGCTCCTCGGGCTAAAAACCTGGTATAATCTCCGTATCTTTTTCTCACCCACCCTGCATCTGATCCATCAGCCAATTCTGATAGTTCTCCATTCAAAATATATCCAGAACCCAATTCCTTCTGTCATCACTCCAGCTCCAGCCTCCATCTATGTTGGCTGGTTTTCCTATACATGCCCCACTGTAATCTATTATTAAACTCAGCAACCCAAGTGATGCTTTTAAACCATAAATCTAATAATGTCATTCCCCCTCTCAGAACCCTACAGTGGCATCCCATCTCACTCCTTCCTATGGCCTTCAAATCCTATGTGAGGTGACTCTTTACTTCTCCAACATCATATTCTACCACAGGCTCCCTCATTTACTCCCCGCTCCCAGTCATTCTGCCATCCTTATCATTTCTCCAATATGCTAGCCATTCTCCTACATCAGGGCACTGCCCTTGCAACTCCCTATCTGAAATCCTCATCCCCCAGATGTTCCCATAGCTAATTTCCTCATGTCCCCAGGTCTTTACTTAAAAGTCACCTTCTCAGTGAGGTCCTCCCTGGTCACCCCATCTACAATTTCAACCCTGCCTCCACATTTCCTATCCCTTTCCATGCTTTTTTATCCTTAGCACTAATCACTGTCGAACATATTACATATTTTACTTATTCACCTTCTTATTAACTCAATAAAATATACATTCCATGTGGGCAGGAGGTTTGCCTATTTGGTACACTACTATACCTTAAGCCCCTCGTACAAATATTCACTAAATAGTTGTTGAATAAATGAATGTGTAATCTGTTTAATTTATTTATGTACCATGAATGAGAATCCCAGAGTAGAAACTGTTACCCCACTGCAAAAAGTCATCATCCCTAGGAACTCACCTATGTGTAAGTATCCTCAGCTCAAGTATAGCCTCGACTGTGCACAAAGCCTTGAAGTTAAGAACCTTAGCCAAGGAGCTTTGTGCAGTCTTCTCTAAGCTTCTACCGCCCTCCAACCCTACCCGTTATCACTCTGTGTTTAGGGCCTCTGCCTTTCCCAACTCCTCACTGATGCTGGATCCAAGCCCACCCCAGTCTCTTAAAAATCAGTGTTCAGATTACAGGAAGATTTTTTTAAAATTAGTAGGACAACCAAGAACAACTACAATCCAGTAGTGTTTGGGGCCAAAGAAATTAATTTCGTATTTCACCATCTGAGAATTCTTCCATTAAAAAAAAAAAACTGATTTTGTTTTGAATTCAGCTCTAACAGTGGACACAAAATCCCCTGGACTGTGTGCTTTAGCCTGTTAAAGTCTTTATTGTAGGACTCACCACCTTCAGAGAGTCCATTTCTTTCTTCTAAATAATAAGGACCCCAATGCAGGGATATCATCGTGTTGTTGCTCCTAAATGCATTCACTACCTGGAGACGATCTATCTTCTGCAGAGAAGCCATTATGGCCTCTGATGCATCTCCCTTTTTAGCAGCTTATTGATCCACAAGTGCCCAGCCAGCCATACCTCCACAGATATGTGTAACAAAAGCTGATACAGGCATGCTGCTGGCACAGAAGCATAAAAGTCCCTCTTAGAACTGTTAGTGACTCTGCTGAACCAAAGAGATGAAATGCCACCTTCCAGTTTGAACTAACCCTCTGGGTTCCTATAGATTTTAAAATAAACATATATGAGAAGGGTTTTCTAGGGTAAGGGTTACCCACCATTTTAGGAGACTCACATTACTATATAACTCATCATATTTTTCATAATTACTTTTACAACTAAAGCCAGCTCTTTAAAGCACCAGTTTAGCCTGGCCGGCCTGGCACCGTGGTTGAGCATCAGCCTATGAACCAGGAGATCACGGTTCGATTCCCTGTTGGGGCACATGCCCGAGTTGTGTGCTCAATCCCTAGTGTGGGGCATGCAGGAGGCAGCTGATCAATGATTCTCTCTCATCGTTGATGTTTCTATCTCTCTTTCCCTCTCCCTTCCTCTTTGAAATAAATAGAAATATATATTTAAAAATAAAACACCAGTTGGGATTCCTACCCAATGGTTACTACTGAATTATACTCTGAATTTGATCTGTAGCACTTTATACAACTTGAGCAGAAGGTAGTGAAAATCAGTATTCTAGCTCAAACCCAGCATAGCCTTAACTAGTATAAGTCCTGGAGTTATGGTGGTCATAGATAATGTTTCCTTGATATGAATCACTTATTCAACCTGGTTCAGAGAACCAAGCAATGCAGCTGCATCTATATTTATCTACTGAAACCTAAAGAATTACTCTACTTATCGAATGAGATGGCCATGGGTTCCTCCCTTAGCAGGTCCTGTGGCTACAGGAAAATTCCTTAAACCTTCACTGTGAAATGACCCAGTCTGAGTAACAGTCACTATCATTTTGGAAGAGAATCCACTTCTCTGTGAGACCCTGAAGAATGAACATCTCTTTCATCCATCGTTGAACTGGACTTGGTGGTCTTCACAAGCTGAGATGTGTTGACTGACCCCAATGCCTTTCTGTCCTCAAGCCCCCTGTGGAGGACGAATGACTTTTGTGAACGATGCTGTTCACCAACCACAATGGAGCCAGATATGCCATGACCCAGCCCTCTTGAAAGTCATGAAGAATGAAATGAGGTATGAACCAGATAGGAGTCAGTCACAGAAGGCCCAGTCTCTGTTTCTCATTCATTATCTGACCAAAATCACCACCAGAAGAGATTTGAGGAAGCTGCCCTAAATAAACAGTTGGGAGGGAGGCTTCATGGGGGTAGCCTGAAGACATTCCTGATGATAAAAAATTTTAAACTTCTGAGAGAAATCCTGAAGGAACTGTCAAATATGCTAGACCCAACAGTAAATTTGGAAAATCATATCCACGATAGGAACAAGAAATGTAGGTAGCCTTCTCTTTATCCAGTGTACTGTGAAAGGGAAGACCAGCCTAGGAAAGGCATGAAGAGGAGAGAAAAGTGGGCAAGACCATAATGAAGAGGCCTAATCCAGGAAAAATGGAATAGTCCCCACTTGAAATTCTCCTCTTGTGAATCAGAAATATGGGTGCTTTAGAAAAATACAAACCTTAACAAAGGAAATAAATTGAAGTTTATCACATGCATTACAGAACAATTCACAGCAGGTTTCCTGTTAATAGTGAGTCTCCCTAGTCCAATGAAATCATGGCTCTTTGTTAAATAACATTTCCAGATCGACTGCATTAACTGAAGTAAACTTTCATTCATTCAACAAATAAGTATTAAATACCTATTGTGGCCCATGCATTATGCAAAACACTGCAGATAAAAAGATGAATAAGAAATAGTTCAAAACCAGTTTCAAAAAGAAGGGGAACATATGGAGAAACAAAATGTCACTGGTGCTAGGGAGGGGTTGTGTTTGGTGAGTGACAGAGAGCTAAGGAGGAAAAAGGCAATGCAACCTGGGAGATGGGGTGAGAGAACACCAAGCAAGACGAGGAGGAGGGGCCTGAAGCTGATTCCAAAAAAATAAACAGGTGTTAGCCAAGCAGACTGGGGGTGCGGGGAGGGACAAGCAAAAACAGGGACTTCCAGGCAATGGAAGAAGCTTCATAAATAAAGACTCCCAAGGCATAAAACAGCGTAACCTGTTCGGGGACCCAGAAGACCCTCACTGGGGCTGGAGGAGGTAAAGAAAAGTATGCAAAAGGGTGAGATGGACAAACGGGAGGGCATGTTGCAGGAGCTGTGAGGACTTACGTGCCAAAGTGAGGATGATGGACCTTATCCTGACTGATGGAGTAAAGCGATAACATGCTTAGATTTACATTTAGAAATAATCACTCTGAACAGAAAGCACTGACAAGAGATGAGATTAGGGAATGGGGAAACCGAAGAGTGCCTCAAGAGCACGATGGTGAGGGCCTGGCAGCAGCATTCAAGTAGGATGGGGAGATGAACCTAACAGTATGAGGAGTAAAGGTGACTTGTTCCCACCTGGGTGAGTAGGGCAGGAAGGAAGAGAGCCCTAAGGATGATGCTCAAGTGTCTGGTTTGGGCAAGTAGAGAGGCAGTGATGTCATTCCCTAAGACAGAGGAACATGAAGGAGAAATGACTGGGGGAGAGAGGAGGGGAGGCAGAAGATATGTTCTTTTGGACCCATGGAACATCCAAGTGGAGATATCCAGTAGGTGAGATGTTTGGGTGGAAAGTCTGAGCGAGAGAGTTTCAGTGCAATAAGTCATGGGCATCAAGGCGTGAAAATGGTCCTAGATGTGAATGAGATTGATCAGTGAGTGTGTGAAGGGTGAGGAAGAGAGGTGGATTCCTAGAGAACACCACGGGTTGAGAAAGAAGAGCCAGCGAAGGAAGGGAGTAAGGACAGAAACGGAAGCATACCCAGGAGAGAATGGTGTCTCCAAAGCTAGGGAAGGCAAAGTTTTCTTTTCTTTTTTTCTTTCTTTTCTTTTAAATCCTCATTGGAGGATATTTTTTTCATTGTCAGAGCGGAAGGGAGGGGAGAGAGAGGAAGAAGGGAAGGAGAGAGTGAGAGACATCAATGTGAAAGAGACACATCGACTGGTTGCCTCCTGCACAGACACCGACCCAACCAGGCCTGGGGATCATACCCTCAACTGAGGTACATGCCCTTGACAGAGAATTGAACACATGATTGAACCCGCAACCCTTTGGTCCACAGGCTGACACTCTAACCACTGAGCCAAACCAGCCAGGGCAAGAAGGCAAAGTTTTCAAGGAGAAGGAGCAGTCCCAGCCTGGGGACAGGGGAGGATACTGGGTGCCCTGAAAATGCAGGAGAGGAAGAGAAGAAAGCCAGGCCAGGAGAAAGGCCACCCTTGGAAAGAACCTGGGCTAAGCAGGATTGCCTTCTACTTCCTGTGTGTTGACATAGTCAGGGAGGAGGGAGAGGGAGGGAGAGGGAGGGAGAGGGAGGGAGAGGGAGGGAGAGGGAGAGGAAGGGAGAGAGGGAGGGAGAGGGAGGGAGAGGCTGGAGACACAGAGGCCAGCCTTTCCCAAAGTGGAAGGTCATTCACTGAAGGAAGTGCAGACGTGCCACCTGAGTCCACCTCCCCACAGAGCGTGATGAATAAAGCAGCTCACCCACCTGGGACCTTTTGATGCAGGGCTGCCTGGAGCTGCACCTGAGCAGCTCGTCAGCCCTGCGGTTACGGAAGCATGAGCATGGAAGTTATTCTGCCTGAACACCCCTGAAATGGATAAACCTGGGGGCTTTCATGATCCCTAGTAACTGTCAGCCCAGCCTGGGTGTTTTAAAGCACTATCAGGTATAAATGGAGCCCTTGCCGACATTCTGGTGGGACTTTTCTGTTCCAGCTCTCGCTGGTATAAATAGAGTGAGAACCTATCCCTATCCTAGGAGTGGGGCTCTTGGCTGAAGTCACCCTCACAATTCTAAGAATAAGACTCTGTACTGTATTCATCAATCATAAAACGACTTCAAGTTCCACCAACTAACACTCTCTGTTTCAAAAGTGATATGAAAACTGCTGAAAAAGTAAAGTACAATTCTGACACCTTCTTAGTAACTCTTTTTCTTAATTCTTAGTGCTTTTTCTTTCTTAGTTCACGTGAGTTCTTCCCTGGGGTTCAAATGCCTTCCCAGATGTTGGTGCTCAAGCCCTGATCAAGTTCATCGGAAGGATAGCTATAGTTTAACTTTCTAACCCTTGCAACTCTTGGGGTTTTTTTGTTCATTTGTTTGTTTTTACTTTGTTTTGTTTTTAATCTGATATGGAATATTTATTTATTTATTTATTTATTTATTTATATTTATTTATTTATTTATAGAGACAGAGGGAGGAAGAGAGATTGATTTGATATTCCTTTTATTTATTCATTCATTGGTAGCTTCTTTTTTTCTTTTTTGTTAATCCTCACCCGAGGATATTTTTCCATTGATTTTTAGAGAGAGCGGAAGGGAGGGGTCAAGACAGAGAGAGAGAAACATTGATGATGTGAGAGAAACAAATTAATTGGTTGCCTCTGGAAAATGCTTCAACCAGGACTGGGGATTGAGCCTGCATCTCAGGTATGTGCCCTTGGCCGGCATCAAACCTGGGACCCTTCAGTCCGCAGGCCAACACTCTGTCCACTAAGCCAAACTGGCTAGGGCTGGAACTCGTGGTTTTTCCATGAGCTTTGGGACATTTACAAATGGGGCGGGGGGATGATTTGTACATTGGTCTCTATCCCAGAAATAAATCAGTTTAAAGCCCTAATTTCTTCTACTTAATACCACATCAGAAAATAATGAAACTTAATTTTATTCTTTCTAAACCCTTCCCATGAGCTACTGTTAGTAAAAACTGTTGGTTAGGGGTTACCTGATTTTCCTCTTCTCTAAATGCTTCTTGCTACTACTTAAAAGTCAGTCTCAGATAGCCTCAAACACAAAGTTTTCCAAGAATGTTCCTTAAAGAACCTGTCTCCTGTACACTGAACGGTACAGTCTGAATAAAATGTTAACTCTTATCCGAACTGTAGCAACCTTCCACACAACTGGAGTGTGCAAGCATGTGGATGCCCCACTTGCTTCAGATCTTTCTGTTTGTTTTTCTAGGAAATAAAATATCACAGATGATTTTAAAACACCTTCCCAATTCCATCTCTTTCCCTGTCTTGAGAAAGGTAAGCATCATCCTTCATGTTATGTTTATCGGTCCCAGGCATATTTTCCATAAATACAATGCAAATATGTTTCCATAAACAATATCTGATGTTATTTGATGTTTTTAAGCTTTGTATAAATGGCATCATAGTCTTCATTTCATTCTGCACCCAGCTTTTTTCACTCAAGTTTTATGTTTATCCATTTGAAAACATGTAGAGCCATCATACTTATTGTACATATACTACGATAGCTTCCACTGTATGACTATGCCATACTGCAATATCAATTTTCGTATTAATGGACACCTACATTTATCATCTTTGTTTATGTACTCATTTTGCGTTACAAACAGTGGTGCCATGGACATGCTCGGATGCGTTTCATGTACTTGTGTGCACGTAGCCAGGAAGAGAAGTTCCAGGCTGCAAGGTACATGTGTCCTCAGCCCCAGGAGACAGGAGACAGCTACACCCCGTGCTGTGTTAGCGGACATACAGCAGCACATGAGCACAGAGCTTCTTGAAGGTAAAAACAATCTTATTACGTCCAGGTCTGCAAAATACTCCAGGGCCTTGGGGAATAGGAGTCATGTTTGTCTAAACAGAATTGCTATTAGAAAGATGAAGAGAAATTCAGGGCAAAGCTGAATGAGAGAGGCTCTAGAGCAGTAGAGCAGATCAAGTGTCCGACAGGGTGAGGTTCGGCATACAGAACAGCAGGGCGTTTTAAAACGCAGGAAATGATATAACTTTATGAAGATGACCTAATATCAAGTAAATTGCCTTTTCTTGGCAAAATACTTTGACGCCAAAAAAAAATCAATTGAAATAATTCAGACACTGCAGTCTCCCATAAAAGCAGCAAATCTGTGAAACTTCCTTGAAAGCCAAAAGCAGCTTCTCCTCAGAATAAACATCACCTGTAAAAGATTCCCAGTGACTTTTGGACAGGCCTTTAAACATCATCTCCCTGTGGATAAATTTATAAAAAATAAGCTTTCATCCTTGAATCACCTGTTCATTACCTGACATATTTATACTTGGTGTTATTTTTAAATATTGCTGAATAAAATGTCTCTGAAATGATTTCTAAAATTCTGGTAGTGAAGGCTGCCTCTTGGGAGAGGCTCTAAGAGTCTGGGAGAAAGGGTGGGTGGACAATAATTACCTCATCAAAATAAATTAATAAATTTAAAATGAGGCCAAGGCTTCACCTTGTCAATCCACAGATAACCTCTCGGAGAGTCTCCCTAGTTCTGCAAAGCCTCCCCTACGTGCTCCGAAACCCAGGGACTCTCAGGCCCCCAGCACCTAAATCTCTCCGCATGCCAACCTCAGGGTGGTATTTGTTACTCTCCTTTAACACATCCTCCATTTTTTGCTCTTTGGGGACAGGAACTATGGATTTCATTCAGGGTCCTCCACCCTAAGAAATGTGCCTAATGTAGTTGGAACTCAAAAGACATTTTTAGAATAAATAGAGTGAAGTGTTCTTCATCATACAATAATTTTTAAAAGACCCAAGGAATGTATTCATTACTTTTTTATATATGGGTGTTCTTTAAAAGTTTTATTTAGAAAAACAAACAAAAAAAAAAAGATAGAATGCTCAAAACTGTTTAAGTGTAAGACCTCTGAGAAAAAGAATTTTGTCTGTTTTATTAGCTGCTGTCCCAAGCACACTTGGGCTAGTGTTTAGCACACAATAAGTGCTCAATAAATGTGTTGAATGAATGAAGATCCTTGGCTATAAAATAGTCTACACAATGACCAGTCATCTAGTTCCTTTCTCTACTGAGTTTTTAAGTTTCATTCTTAATTTAATTAATTGTGGTAAAATATACATAACATGAATTTTTAACTATTTTTAAGTGTATAATTCAGTGGCATTAAATACATTCACACTGGTGTGCAGCCATCACCACCTTTCTCCATTCAGTTTTTAAATTTTTAACCCCAATCTGCAACATGGCATGGCAAATCATTAGAAAGAAAACAGGTGAGTTTTTATTACATGATTCTATATGGGTATGGAATTAGCTGCTTTGTTTTCCACCTCCTCCGATTATAAACTAGCACCTGGGATGCCCCCTTTAGGGATGTCTCCCTTTCTCTGTCTCCATACTGCTCTCTGTCTCTCTCTTCTTTCCCCCACTTCCCCTTCCCTCTCTTTTCACCTTCTCTCAACCATTACCTACTATTTACTTTCTATCACTTAAATTTAACTTTCTCATCAAATGTTAAAGTGTGAAAGGGCTTGAAGTTTATATTATCCAAACCCATTATTTTACACTAGGGGCTCAGTGCACGAATTCGTACACCTTGAAAGGAACTATGGGCTGCGAGGCTGCAATGGACACAGGAGTGGGTGACAGCCCATCCTCCACACTAGCGCCCAGCCCCTCCCGCTGCAGCCCCCAGTCCCCTGTCTGCTGGCAGCCCCACTCCCGCTGCTGCCACTCCCATGCGCTAACAGTACCAGCCCCACTCACACCTGCTGACGGTGCAGAGCGATTGGGGCCGGTGCCAGCAGCGGGTGGGAGGAAGCCAGTGCTGTCAGCAGGTGCAAGCAGTGGCTGCTGCCCTGATCGCCCCTCAGGAGCAGGGGGTGGTGGAGAAGCCCCTCAGGAGCAGGGGGAGGTGGAGAAGCCCTCAGGAGCAATCAGGCCGGCAGCCACCACTCACAGCTGCTGAGGGCGACGAGCAATCGGGACTGGCACCCGGCGCCGGCAGTGGGTGTGAGTGGTGGTTCCGGTGCCAGCAGTGGGTGCGAGCGCTGGGTGGGATCACAGCACGCAGGAGCAAAGAATTTTCAGTAACCACCAGAGACTCGCCCTGATGACAGCGATAAGCACCCTGCCTTGGTCTGGCGCCCCCGTTCACCAGCTCCACCATCCCGCCACAGCCGACACCCGCCATGTTCCGCACACGCACAGCTAATATATGGTGGTCAGTGTACGTCATAGAGACCGGTTGTTCGGTTGTTCTGCCATTCAGTCTATTTGCATATTAGCCTTTTATTATATAGGATAGGAAGTAAGGAAGTCCTTTAAAAAGATGCATGCATTGTCTCAATAACAGCAGATGCCCAATCAAGATGTTAGAACAAATTTGCTATCTACTCATCCACCAAGTGTGCAGTCCCTCCTCTCTGTGTATTGCTTGGGGTATGTAATTATAAAAGTATCTGCATTTGAATGAACATTTGTGACTACTGTCTAATGTCTAGATGTATATGGGCATATCTGTGTGTGTCTGTGTGTGTGTGCATGTGTGTTTGTGTGTGTGTGTGTGTGTGTGTGTATGTGTGTGTGTGAAGGGTCAAACTAACCCAGAGTTTGTTTAGGATTCTATCTGAAGGCTTAGAATCACCTACTAATAGCACAGAAGGAGAAAATACTTTTAACTGACAATCCAAAGTGGGATATACCAATCGATCCTCTAAATTGATTCTTATCCTAGTAAAAGAATAAATAAGCCGACCTTCTTGAACAGAAATAAGGCTCTTGACTTTGTTGACCCAATAAGAACAGCTCACCCCTGAGTTCCCTAACTAGCTGATCCCTCATCCAGTTGATACTGACATGACCTCCTGAGGAAGAACCTGTTCCAACCACTCATGACAATGAACTTGAGAACCATGAGCTAGAGTGTAAGCTCCCTCAGGACAGGAACCACATTATGCCTCTTTCTTCTCCCCCAACACTTAGCAGAGGGCTCAGCACACAGCAGGTATTCAAAACAATTCTCTCTACCCCACCCTCTCTCTCTTCCCATCCATACATTTGCCCATAGAATCACAGGGCTCCTTCCCTGTCAAATCTCACTGATAAGTTATATTTTCAATATGTCAGGGGAGGAGCGATGTGACTAAGAGTGCACTGACGTGTACATCTGGGAGTACATATAAGGGTATGCACAGGGATCATGCTATATATAAAGACCGTGGGTGTCTGTATGTGTTTGCCTGTGAACAGGTTATGGCTCCCTATGTTATAAAACCAAAACTAATGGAACTATTTAATTCTTGGCTTACATGCACTTTGTGCTTCCTAAGGGCAAAGACACTTCATGGCCCTCACTGCCTTACCTTATATAATACATTGATTAGTTCATTAGACATTATTTTTTATTCCATACATATTTATTTATTGTCAGGCTCTACCCCCTGGAAGGTTAGCTTCTCCATAATGCCCAGCCCCAAAGCCTTCAATAAATATTTGTGGAATGAATGAGGATGTCCTTCATATCTATAACCTCAGTATCTACCACAGTGGACAAAGTAAATACTCAAAAACATATGAAAACAATGTGTGTGCGCTTTGGTCAGCAGGTCTCAAAGCGAGATGCGAGCCACGTGAAAATACCTTCCTTCTCAGGTCTCACCTCAGGGAGATTCCAAAATGACTTCCTGTTTCTTTAACAACTCAGGGGATCAATATGCCAACTTCTTTTCCACCCTATCCCTGCCCCAACAGACTATGGTGACAGTAGAGTACAGTGGGTGAGTTCCCAAACCTGGAGCCAGAGTTCGAATCCAGCACCTTCATGAGACTTGGCAAGTTCATTGGCCTTTCTGTGCCTCCATTTCCTCAATTATAAAATAGGGATAAAATAATAGTAATAGAGTATTATTATGAAGAATAAATTAGCTAATATATGTAAAACTCTTAGAAGAGTACCTGGCATCGACATTGGCAATTATTACTATTGATCATCTTTCCCACCAAGTCAACTTTGCCAGAAACTTATAATGAAGTTGGGACAGGGAAAGGACAGAGAAAAAGAGAAGCATGTAAGAATTCTGTGAGTCAAAGATGGGAAAATTAATAAAATATATACGTAGCATAAAATTAAAAACTTCTTCCCCAAAACATTCAAGTAGCAATGTTTCTTCACAAGTGTAGAATGATATACTTAAATTTAAGCCCGAGTTAACATGTTTAGTTATCCTCTCCTGAAACAAAGTATGTGTTTGGTCTTTTTAGAGGCTATAGGCCCACGTAGCACTCAAAACAGATCTTTCTGTGATGATGGGCAAGCTCTCTAATCTGCACTGTCCCATACCATAAGCCACTAACCACACATGGCTATTGAGCATGTATAATGTGGCCAATGTGACTAAGGAAGTGAATTTTTTATTTTATTTACTTTTGATTATTTTACATTTAAATAGCCACATGTGGCTCGTGGCTGCCCTATGGGGCAGCATAGCTACAGGAGACTTGAGTACACAAGCTCCTTGACTTGGTTCCTGCCTGCTTCTCCTGCTCCTGGTCTGCTCCTCTCCTTCACCTCAGAAATCACACTCACAAGGCCAAGCAACTACTGTTTCACACTCCATGGCCGTGCATACTCTGGCCTCTTGGCCTGAAATGCCCTTCCTCTCCAGCCACCTCCAAACTCCATGAAAATCTTGATCAGATTTCAATTCTCCGAGGCAACTCTGCTTCACCCACCTCCCGCCTTACCTCCTCCCACTGCTGACACAATCTATCACTGCCTCCTCTTCATTTTTCTGAGTGTATCTGTTGCTCTCACTGTCCCATAGTTGTCATTTATTCTCTGTGGTGCTAACAAACCATGGAAATTTTGAAGACTGAATCTCATTCATTCCTTCATCCTAGTGATGTGTGCCCATCACACAATAGGTGCACAGCAAATATTTGCTGAGTACATTATTAATTTGTGGATATGTATAATATTTTATTAAAATAAGTCTCAAGCTATTGACAACCACTCTGTGATTATGGAAACTATGTAGGTCAAATTCTATTATAAGGCCTGTTATCAAATAATTTTTAAAAGTTCTTAGAATCTCAATTGAAGGTCTACTTATTTCAAGTATAGCGTTTCAGTAGAAATCAAAGAATTTAAATGTGTCCTGGAACAAAATCCTACCTGTAGCTGCTCCTCCTAAAGGTCTGGAAGTCTCTTGGATTTCAGAAACCGATCCTGTCATTGATCTGCCCCCTGTGCTTGCAGTGACTTACTAGGGAGACATGGACAAGGTTGAACAGCAAGAAGACGGAGGACCTGATTGTGGGCACTGTTATAGGGGAATTCAAGGGTACTCTATCCTTGCTACACCCTCTACCCAATCCTACCTCCAAGAAGGAAATGATTAAAATATAATCTAATGGGAACAATAATGATTGTGAGTGATTTGTATCTGTTCAATGATGTATGTTGTTACCCCCCCCCCAAAAAAAAGTATTGTTTCCCTTATTCCTTAACAAAGCTTTTGCTCCAAAAAAAAAAAATATTTCTTGTTAAATCCTGTAGCATGTTACAATATTAACCTGCCCTGAGAGCCACGCTGGTTCTTTGTTTTTTTTTCTGTGTTCCTACAATTAGAAAAAGCACTTGATAGATACATTTCTGTGAACCTAATTTGTAGGAGATATTTCCCAAGTAGCACCCATCTGGTGGCTGTATTTTACAAATGATTATCTTTCCTGCCCTCCAGGAACTCACAGTTCAATAACACAAACACACACACAGTGACCAGAAATGTGTATTTGTGGGTACAGTCACCGCGGCTGGGCACTGAAGACATGGATTTCAGAAAGAACATGAATCCAAAAAACTTTATCTTCAAATCAAATATTGATCTGACTTTTGTTTTCTTTTTTGTTTGTCTTTTGTTGTTGTTGTTGATCCTCACCTGAGGATATCTTTTCATTGATTTTTAGAGAGACTAGAAGGGAGGAGGAGAGACAGAGAGAGGGAAACATCTATATGAGAGAGACACACAGATTAATTGCCTCCTGCATAGGCTCTGACCAGGACCAGGGTTCGAGGCTGCAACTGAGGTATGTGGCCTTGACCAGAATTGAACCTGGGACCCTTCAATCCGGGAGCCAATGCTCTATGCACTGAGTAAAACTGGCTAGAGCAACTTTTGATTTCTTATTAATTGTGTGATTTTGTTTTGTTTTTAAATGCACAAACAGCACTTTCTAATGTAATGAACATTGATTTAACAAATGATTGAGTTCTCAGGGGCTGTATGACCATTTAGATAAATCTCTAATTTTCCCACAATGTTTCAAAGAAAGACAAAGGCCTAAGATATCTTTTGAGGCTGATAATGAACACTGTGAGATAAAAATCTTTCCCTAAGATGCCCTAGATCTAAATATAGGGATATATTCATTTATTTTTCTAAAATTCCTTCTAAAATCTGCCCATTTGGGAAGAATACTGATTAAATCTAGAAATTATATTCGGTATATTATTGGAATGACTTGTGAATTCTACTAATAAAAGATGTACTTATTTCCAAAATGTTTCTATTGCTGCTTATAGAAGATCTGGCTTTCAAAGATTCTGTTTTGAGGTTAAAAATTAAGATAGTGACCTTAAGCCTCTGAAGATTTGTAATGCTGGCATGCCATCTATCTCAATAATACCCAACAAGAATGTCAAATGGACAGAACGGCCATGGTGAGCAGGTGCTTGCAACTGACAGTGATTGCTATATTTTGGGTGATGGGGAACAGGATGTCCATTAGTTGGAGTGAAATACAATGCCCTGCCAACTCTAGGTATCAGTGCATTCAATCCCCCTGCTGTGCCATGTCCATTTTCTGTTGCTGCAATTAAAAATTGGTCAATACACAGTCAAAATGTTGTACATTCCTCCCTTATCCCTTTCCCTGTCACTGTGTTTCCAGCTCACCGGAAGAACATGTCACTATGGTAACCAATCCCTCTGGTGCACAGACCAAGTCAACCTTTCTAGCTGGATTGCTAAGCAGAGCAACAGGGAATCAAAGCCCTCATTGCAACCATCAGAAGCCATGAATGCCACCCTCCTTTTTTTAAGTGGGGTTAACCAATACCAGATGGAAGGACACCTGTCTTGTTTCAGGAGACGTTCGAGGCAGGAAATTCAAGAATGTCCTTCAGTAAATCCTACCAGTGTTTATCAGTCATTATTAACATGAATTCTTCCTCACATTTCGGCTAACTTCCTACCATTCCAATTTTAATGAAAGCAGAAAATGAGGGATAAAGCAACACTTTATGAATCTGAGAATCTGAAAACTACTATGAAGTCACCCATGGTCAAAAACTATTCTGCTTGCTCTTCTTTTCCCAAAATCCAAACCCGAGTTGCTCTCTTCTGGAATTCTCTAATATCCATATGTCTTTACAGAGTTGTAGAGCTCCAGATGGGTCACCCTGCTCTAAAAAGTGCCTAACATGAAACAGATGTGATGTTTATAATATTAACACACTCGAAGCCAAATTAGCTAAAATCCCTAGTCATTTTACAGAACCTACAACACAAGCATTAAGATGGGTTCTGTCTGGTCTTACCTCACCTAAGTCTGAATGGCCACCTAGACCAGACCTACTGCTTGTCATTCTTAAACAACTGACATTTTTATTGACAGTTTTTATCCATTTCAACATTTTTATAAATTAAAGAATATCTGTTCTCACAAATTATATTTTAAAACAGCATCAAACCTCCATTATAATATTAAGAGTCATTAAGAACTGTTTTATATCTTGGCCTCAAAGGCTGCTGATAAATAACATCGTTTTCAGCTTACCACCACCATTTAATAGTTGAAAAGAATGAAACATAGCAGGGAGTAAAAGAAGACTCTTGAAATCACACCACATCTTCCAAGACATAGCTACCATAGAAGAGCAATATTAATATATATCCAGCCCTAGCCAGTGTGGCTCAGTGGACAGAGTGTCGGCCTGTGGACTGAAGGGTCCCAGGTTTGATTCTGGTCAAGGGCACATGCCTCGGTTGCAGGCTCAATCTCCAGTGTGGGGCAGGCCGGAGGCAGCCGATCAATGATTCTCTCTCATCATTGATGTTTCTATCTCTCTCTCCCTCTCCATTCCTCTCTGAAATCAATAAAAATATATTTAAAGTATATTTTAGTGGGTTAATAGAACAGGATGGTCCCCAAAGTATATGTCATGCAAAATTTACAAATTTCACTTTAAAGCAGACTTTAAAATGTATGTAATCGTACTAAAGTATCAAATTTTTATGGTTTGTAAATACAGGTTTTTTTCCTGTTTTGGTACACTTTGGTATGGTATTTTTTTCTCTGAATTGCCCACTTTGTTGTTACCTGAAAAACTACTTTTTTGTGCTTGTTAGACCCCGCTAAATATTGCAGACACACAAGTCATTTGTCAACCACTTTCTCAAAAGGAGAAATCAAGAATCGTGGTAATATGCCACTGGTCAACAGGCTCTGGGCTGCCATAGGGCAGGAGCTGGAATTTGTTGATATTTATATGACCAATGCCTGCAACATGCCTGGTAGAGCACAGCACTTAGCAAACGTTCCTGGCATCCGTAAGGCCTTCTGTTTGAGATGTTTCCCCCACTTCCCCTTGATGAATCAGTTCAACATCTAAAAAGATTAAAACTAGGAGTCTGACTACCCCAACAGCTCACTCTTAAAGGGCTTCCTCTGTTAACAGCACATTATAGATTCCCTTCCTTTTCAGAGCCTGATCCAGCATTATCCTACCCTGGACCATGAGAATCTCATCAGACAAATGCAAGACAAGAGGCGAGTAGGGAGGGAGAGGTGAGCCTCTGACACCAGCTATTGGGAGGCAAGTTGTGGCCACTCCGAGGTTTGGGAGAGCCTGATAACCTGACGTCCTGGACCCAGGAGGCTTGCTAGACCTCCGCCAGGCTCAGGAGGGAGAGGGCTGCCGGGCCTAGCTGGGGCCAGGCTCTCCGCAGCGCCACGCCTCGCTGCTGGTGCTTACCTTTACGAATGAGAGCGGCGATCTCCGGGTCGAAGCCCAGCCGGTGGCACTTTCTCCAGAGGCCCATGTTGGTGGAGTTGTACTGCCGGCTGCATTCGTCAATGGGGCTCATGGCGAAGAGCTGCCTGCGGTTCCGGGCCCGGAGGAGTTTGCCCTCCCAGCGGTCCAGGCGCGAGCGGCTCGCCCGGAGCGGCAAGTTGTTGTTGTTGTTGTAAATGAAGCCAGGATCGATCCGGCGGGTGTTGAAGGCCTTGCACCTCTCCCTGTGCTTCCTGGCGTCCGTCTCGTACCAGTGGTCCGAGCAGATGGCCACGGCCAGCATGCCGAGGGCGCAGAGCGCTAGCGAGAGGCCCGTGTAGAGCAGTAACCTTCCGGCAGCCATGCCTCCGCTTCGCGGCTACACCATGGGCATGATCCGCCGCAGCTTCGCCTTCCCTCCGCGCGCCCGGAACAAAGCGGCGGGCGGCCGAGCCAAAGGGGGGAGGGGGGCAGGAGGGGACTCGCGGCGGCTACCCGTCGCCCCCCGCCTGCCTGCGCGCGGCTCCGGGAGTACTGGGGTGGGGGCGGGCAGCCTACAAAGTTCTGATCCGGAGGGGCTCTGGCGGGCTCCTGGGCATCCTCCGGGGCAGGTACAGCCTCGGGCGGCAGTGAGCAAGGCGAGGCCGCCTCCCCCGTCCCTCTCTGCCCCGCAGGCAGCGATTGCTCGGAACCGGCCGAATCCGCACACAGCTCCGGGCGCCGCAGCCCTCCGGCCGGAAACTAAACACCAAGTGCCCTCGACTGCAATGGGGTTGCTGGGCTTTCTCTGTGAAGGCGACGACGGGGCCCACTCACCCAGCTTTCTTGGGGTGAGGGCGGGCAGTCAGGAGGCGCTACTCAATGACAGGATGCACTGAACCCCCGCGAAGCGGCCGGTCCGCGAAGGAAACCTCTAGATGCCAGGCTGGCTGCCCGAGTCTCGCCTATGTCTCCCTCTCAGCGACTCTCCCCCTTCCGGTCTGCCAAGAAATGTTTTTTTCTGAGTCGGGTCTTTTAGAAATCTCCGTCCTCCGGTCACCAGCAGGTCCCTTGCTCTGTCTGGCCAGCACGCTGCGCTCAGAGGTGGGCTCCCCGTGGGCGCACGGTCTTGGCCGACCTTTCGTAGCGAGCTCCTGGTTCTGCCTTTGGCCTAGCCATTCAAGCCTCCCCTCGGGCCGGACGGCGTTACCCGACGAACCGTGGCCCGGGGTTTGTGGCGACTGGGGGGCAGCTGGCTGGAGCAAGGGGTAGGCTGAGCCGAGGAAGGCGCACCCGGCAGGGCGCACGGCACGGGATGCGCGGAGCTGGGCGCGCGGCGCCTTCAACACCATGGACAGGTCGCACGATCTCGGCGCGCAGCCCGCCAGGCAGCCAGTCCCCCGGGCGTCATGCCGCCTGCCTCTGCGCCGTCTTCTTCTTGGAGTGTCCGCCCGGCCTCCTCCAGGCCCGCCTCTCTCTCGTGCCGCCGCCTCACTTCATCTGGCTCCCGTGGAGCCCGGGAACGTGCCGCCCAGGTGCAAAGAAAATACTGCAGGCACTGAACACAGAGGCCCAGCCCTTCAAAACAACCCGCCCCTTCCCTGCCACCTGAGCCCGGCGCTCTCGCACCGTGTCTGCTTTGCCCAAGTACGGTCAGCTGCTCTCAGATTGCACCATTTTCTACGCAGCCCACCCAGGGCCAAGACGCCGGCTCACTCGGCAGCGTGCAGAGTAGCGTCCTGGCCTCCGCGTCCCACGATCGGAGCTCCCTGCGCGCGGTGGTCGCCGAGGTGGATGGGGCGAGGGTGGGGGAGGGAGGCTGGGTCGCTCGCCTTCCCCTCCCTGCCTCCTCTAGCCGCCGCGGCTCCGGGGCTTCGCAGGCTAGGCTAGTGCTGGGGAGCGGGAGCCGAGGCTGCGCCCGGAGGGCTGGGGAAACCGCCTGGCCCGGGTGCAGGCGCCGGAGGAAGCCACTGCTGCGCGCTCTCTCTCGGGCGCCGGGCGCTGCAGCCTTGGCTAAAACCCACAGACGAGAACACGGAGCGTGCAGCCCTAGGCTAGTGATGTCATCCGTGCAACGTGAGCCTCATCTCTTATTTTTCTAGCCTCCTTAAAGATAAACTGCACCATTTCCCAGGCACGAAATGTCTAAGCCTTATTCTTTGACCAGGCAAGTCAATGGTGTCGAGATAGGTATGTGCCCATCACATCCATATTTATGCACATATACATATATGTGGTATGTAGCATGTTTGCATGCATTATTATAAATTTAGGAATGTAGCCTCCATCTCTCCCGTTTCTCTCTCCAGTGGTGGGAAATTCCCTCAAATCGGGCACAGTTCTTTAAAGAAAAGACTGCTTATTGCGGAGTGGGCATTCTGGGAGACTGAAGTTCGCTGCGTCCCCGGTTTGCGTCGCTGATGTCTTGGATCCAGTTTGATCTTTGTTTTCCCCAGGAAGCCCCCGGCGCTGTCTCGCTAGCTATAGGCGTTTGCTCCAGGGGCTGATCGCGTCCGCAGGTTATCACCGCCAGCCCCACGCCAGCACCAGACTCCCCGACACACACCCACTTCCACCTCCCTCCTCAGAAGGAAAAAAAGAAAGAAAGAAAATTGGTCCCTTCAAGACAAGAAGAGAATTTTAATTGAGAGGGTGCTTAACGTATTTTGAAAACGCTCGGGGGGGGGGGTCGCGCTTTGAGGAGGGGAGTGGGGTTCAATGAAACGTGGGTGTGGGATTTGTCCTTATCTGGGTGGCCGCTGAATTTAGGCTCTGCCCAGGCTCTGGGAGGTAGTGCGGGACCCCAGACCTTGAGCTGGTGGGCCGCAGGCGAGTCCCACTTCATCCCACTTCCCTGCTCACGTGAGACAGCGCCGCAAAGGCCGGGAGCCTCCCGCCCAGGTTGAAACCCTAGATTTTTCACTCTAATGCTCACCCCTCATTTTACCCTCACTCCAAAGTCGAGGGCCCACTCTGCTGCGTGAAGAACTGCCCCCAGAAAAAAAGAGTTTCCGGCATGCTTTTTTGCACAATGGGGCCTGCAAGCCAAAATGAGCGCACCTCCACCATATTTTTTTTTTTCTTTTTTCTCCTTCCTGCGTTTTGAAAATCGCCTACGAGGCGTTTCAGTGCCATCTAGTGGGGGAGGGGCGTGCCTCACTTTTCCTCCCTTGATGCTGCAATGGGATTTGCTGAAAGGACAGCAGAAACTGGGGATGTCCGCGGATCTCGGATGCCTGGCTGGGCAGGGACTGTCGGCATGTGTCCTTTGCCAGCTCCGGGTCCCCTGGGTTCCCTAGGCTGATGAGGCGGAGCCAAGAGACTTTGGCCCCAATGGCTTCTCACCTTTCTTTCCACCCTTCTCTTACCAATTCTCCCTCCCCCAACAGTGAAAATATGGAAACAAGGGCAAACACTCAGCACACAAGCAGACAATGTCATAAATTTCTGGAGCTATTCTTTTCTGTAAAGCCCAGAGCACTTTTAGACTAACAGGATGCCTGCGTTTGACAGTAGGGAGGAGGCAGAAAGGTGAAATGACATCTACAAGGTCACTCAGGAAATTGGGGCACAGCCAGCATTAGAGCCCCAATCTCCTGATTTGTGACTCTCTTCTCCCCTGAGAACCAGCTGAAAGAGGTGCCCCAGGGACCCCTGGAAGCCCAGGCAGTTGCCCATTCACAATAAATATGCCTGCTAAGTTTGCCTTTATCTTTCCTTCCTCTTACATTATTCCCCTCCTTTCTTGTTACTGTTTTTTAACTTTCTCCTGGCCTGGGCCTTTGGCCTGCTTCCAAGCATGTGCCTCGCCCACCACTCCCCACCCAGTAGTCCTGTGATTTGGCCCTGCTGGGGAAAGGACCCCACTGTCCTCCTCTTTTCTGATCATCATTAAAATTCTATTTTTAAAGTTTTGTCCTTGATGACCTCCCCAAAAGCGGATGAAAGATGTTGACTTGAGACCTGCTTTCAAGTGCAATTTTCTTGGACAGCCCTACACCATTTGTGGATGACCCTGGTCTTTAGGGCTAAAAAGATGGTGAATTCTTCTTCTAGACTATATGACTACATGACTTTCTTTTCTTAATTGAGTGATTTACCTTTCTTCTGTCTTCTTCCAATTAACTAGCTACACTATCTCTGTATTTCCAACCTAGTCCTTCCCATTTGCACCTACACTGTTGTAGGATTATAGAATCTCAAAATCAGAAGGTACTTAAGAGTCAACCACACAAGAATGCATTAATCTCTCCTAGAACATTTCCCAAGAAGTAATTGACCAGGCTCTGCTTGCCTACTTGTAATGATGGGGAAATCACCCTGCTCTGTAAGTGGTTAGAAAGCTCTTCCTTATACTGAATGGTATCCAGTTATCCTACCCGTTGGCCTTCGAGAAGCCCACAGATACCTGATTCCTCTTCCATGTAATGGTCCTTCTCATACTTGATATCAGTCACTGTTGTCTCCCTAAGCCTTCTTCCTTCCAGGCTTAATATCCCTTGCACTTGCTTGCATTTAACAGTGCTCTTTTATCTAAGTCATGTCAATCGATGAAGAAAATGTGGTCAGTCATTTTTTACATGACCCATATAGAGTTCTAATGATCCTTGCTTTCTCTTCTAGGAGCCTATAAGTCACCCCTTTTGAATGCTCTTCTAGGATCTTACCCCCAAATGACATTAAGATCATGGATTTTCAGTTTGTGGAATCCACATTTTTGAAATTTGCAATTTATTTTGCAACACACACACACACACACACACACACACACACACCTTTTTTTAAGAAAAGCAACATTTACATTCTCCAAGTTTTCTCTAAGGTCAGCCACAGACATTCAGAGGTATAATTAAAAATTCTCTCATTTTCCTGGAGTATAGTTCACCCAGAGTAGATAGATGCTTTCCTATGATTTCACCCATTGTGAACTGTCTTCATTGTCATATTTGTTCTACTCTACACCCCACCTTCAGTCTGAAAATCACTCTCATTGACATTGTCAATTGGAATAAACATAAAAATTGATGAGGTGTGCTTTCTCTTTGCCATCTATCAATAGTATGTCACTTGCCCAAACAGAAGTCCTCTTATAGTATATTTGTATTCCTGGTTTCCTAATTAGCTTCACACAACTTAGATATTATTCCTTACTAGAGGCCTGGTGCACGAATTCGTGCACGGGTGGGGACCCTCGGGGTGGCCTGTGGAGATTGGGCCCCAGCTTGTGCCCCCAGCCTCACAGCCCCACAGCCCTGCCTGGCACCCCACCTTGGCTTGGCACTGCCCACTCACCTGCTCCATCATCCCACCTGCGGGCGATCAATCAGGGCTGGGCCCCCCGTCGCCACCGCTAGTCGCTGTCTGAGATGGGGGCCCCTGCTCACATCCACCTTGGCCTGGCGCCGTCCACTCACCTGCTCCACCATCCCACTGTGGTCCCGCTTTCATCGGGGCCCATTGGGGCCAGCAGCACCTCCACTGTCGCCTACTGCCAGCGCCACGTTGTCAACACCTGCCATGTTCTGTGCCTCCCCCTGGTGGTCAGTGCATGTCATAGCGAGGGGTCGAACTCCCGGTCTCCTGGTTGAACTCCCAGTTGAATGACAGCCTGAGGGGACAATTTGCATATTAGGCTTTTATTATATAGGATTAGGGTCATTATAGCAAATGGCTATTTTCATCTCACTCCTGGGTACTCTTTGCTTTTATTTTCTGCTTCCTCCAACCACACCATCATATTAATCTTATTAAATTCTAAGTTAACTTTTACTCAAAGTTCTATAGTAGTTCTGTTTTGCCTGTACATTAAAGCTCCAACTCTTTACCTGGGTACAATACCCCACAAAGACTTCAGTGTCACACACCCTTAGACACACCCTCTGTTCTAACCAGGCATCCCTCTAAACATGTTTTGAAAATCCTCACATTGGAATCATTCCTCTTGCCCATAAAATATTTAACTACTCTGCTTTTTAAAGTTCTTACAATTATAGTTACCTCATATCAACAGGTCAAGTAAATATCATTTGACCATCTCACCAGAGGCTGAAAAGACAACCAGTTAAACCCAACAAACATTATTGATATTTAAAAGCTCTTCCTAAACTAAGAATGGTTGAAAATGAATAAGATCATCTCCTGCATAAAGAAATATTTCAAACTCGTAGGAATAAAGCAAATAACACAACAGAAAAAAATGGACAAAGGTTATATAAAGAAAATGTATAGCCCTAACCGGTTTGGCTCAGTGGATAGAGAGTTGGCCTGTGGACTCAAGGGTCCCAGGTTTGATTCCAGTCAAGGGCATGTACCTTGGTTACAAGCACATACCCAGTGGGGAGTGTGCAGGAGGCAGCTGATCGGTGTTTCTCTCTCATCGATGTTTCTAACTCTATTCCTCTCCCTTCCTCTCTGTAAGAAAATCAATAAAATATTTTTTTAAAAAAGAAAATTTACAGAAAAAATTCAAATGGAAATTAACATTTAAAAAAACTCAACCTCACTAGTAATCAGAGAATGCAATCTTTATTTTAATACTGCTTGTTACCCATCAGCATAAAAGATATTACATGTCTGTTAATGTCAAGTTTTGGCCAGGGCATAAGGAAACATGCTCTCATGCACTACTGGTAGGAACATAAACTGATACAATTGGAGATACAATCTGGAGAGCAATTTGGAGTAGCCATTAAGATGAAAAATACATGTTTGCTATAACCCAGAAGATGTACTTCTCGGTATCTGGCCTGTAGAAATGCCCAAAGGGCAAAGAGTATCTTTAGTATGCTACCTGTATTACTTCCTAAGTCTGCTATGGCAAGGTACCTTAAGCTAGGTGTCTTAAAATATCAGAAATGTATTGTTGCACAGTTCTAGAGGCTAGAAGTCCAAAATTAAGGTGTTGGCAGGACCATGCTCCCTCTGAAACATGTTGGAGAGAATCCTTCCTTCCTCCAGCTTCCAGCAGCTGCTGGCACCCCTGACATTCTATGGCTTATATGCCTCACTACAATCTCTCCTCTGTCATCACAAAACCATCTTCTCTCACATCATCCTTCCTCTGTCTCCAAATCTCTCTCTTCATATAAAGACAATGGTTGCACTGAATTTGAAGCCTACACTACTCCAGCATGACCACATCCTAACTAATTACATCTACAATGACACTGTTTCTAAATGAGGTCACATTTTGAGGTCACAGGTGTTAGAATTTCAACATGTCTTTTGGGGGAACACTATTCAACCCATAATTCTACCTTTTATGTAAAAAAAAGGGGGGGCATTTAGAAATAGGCATGTATCTGCTTATTTGTGCAAAATGAAAGGGTGACGAAAGAACCAAGAAGCCAGGCAAGTTATAGGAAGTTGATAGGAGAAAGCCACTATTACCTTAGGCTGAAGGCAAGCTCACCCCAAACAAAGAGTCCAGGGCAAGTACACAAAGAGAGGCCTACAAACAATGTAGCTCAATATTTAACAGGTAAAAGTCAAATGACAAATTGTTAAATTAAAATGTTCTATCCTTCTACATTACAAGTACCTTTATGATGACAAAATTTTCAAATGTATAAAGTTATGTTCTTTGTACCAATAAAAGTTGGCAAAATAACAAAGAGAAGCAAATTAATTATCATTGCTCATGTATTAATGGGCCAGCAATGTTCAGATGAGTAATAAAACAAAGACATTCATAATTTATAACATAATGCATATTTCATTAGACTTATTTTTCTTGACTTTTATTTCTGAGCAATCATTATTATAATCAAGATTTTCACATAACTTTATATTTTATTGATGGGAATGCCAAATGTTTTTGACAACTGTTTTGATTCACTGTAGTTTTTAGGTAGTTGGAGGGGTTTTTTTTGTTGTTTTTTATTTTTATTTTTTTATCTTTATTGTTGGGAGTATTACAGAAGTCCCTCCTTTTCCCCTCATTGTCCCTCTCTAACCAGTTCCCGCCCCACCCCAGGCCTCCACTGAGCTATTGTCTTTTTTTTTTAATTAATTTCAATTTGGAGGAACTTCACTCTACTGAGGCAGGAACACTTCCATTGGAAGTATCAATAAAATTCTTAAAGCAAAACTTATATTTTGAATATTACATGTTATATTTAAGAATTGTAATGATCACATATGACAAGTTATTGTTAATGCAAAAAATACTATATTACTTTATCATATAAATAATTATTGTATATATCATAATTTTACTATCTCTTAAAATAATATTTCAGAGGAGAAACCAAGATGGCGTCATAGGTAAACACCTGAACTGCTGCCTCGCACAACAACTTCAACACTATAACTAAACGACAAAACGGACATCATCCAGAACCACAGGAAGGCTGGATGAGTGGAAATTCCACAACTAGAAGGAAAGAGAAAAGCACACTGAGACTCAGAGGAGCTGCGGAAGTAAAGTGCAGAGGTACAGAGGCGCACATGTGGAGAGGGCTGGCAACTGAGTACGAGACTGTCTTTTTCAAGTGGGAGGGAGACAAAAGCTCTCAACTGCTCTGAACTCTAGTTCCAGGGGAGACTCTGGGGACCCAGACTCATACAGGGAGAAACTGGACTGTCTGGCAGCGGGCAGAACTCGAGGGTGGCTTTCTCCCACAGGTGGTTGCAGCAATTACCAAGGGACACTGAGATCCGGTGGCCTCTTAGAGCAGGGCTGACAGAAAGCCATTGCTGTTTGCTCCGCCCTGAGACTCCGCCCCACCCCAGCTGTGCGCAGAGGCTTTTGCATATGAATGACCTGGCCCTTTGGAATCTAAACTTACCTATCAAACTGCAGCTGAGTCAGTGAGACCCAGAACATCCAAAAGAAGGCCCAAGGCCCCGAAGCAGCTTGCATTGCTTCACAGCTGGGCCTCATCTGGGCAACTCCAAACCCCAAACAAAGAAGAGGAATCTGCAGATCTCTCCGTAGCTCCTGCTGGGTGGCCTCAGGCAGAGGCTAAATTAGCACCTCCTTGGAAATCCAAGAGCCAGTGTACCCAGGGGTCAGAGTAGGACCATCCAGATTACAACTCCTCAGATCCATAAGGGACACACTCAGGGGACAGACTCAGTGAGCACCAAAGCCTCACTGAAGCAAGTCTTGCCTCATAAGGGTGTCTCCAGCACAGAAGTTCTCACATTGTAAACACAGCTGATCCTCACAGCCAATTGGCCTGGAGGTCAATTCCTCCCAGTGATACCAACAACAATCAAGGCTTAACTACAACAAGACTGTGCACACAGCCCACAAAGGGGTGCACCAAGAGTGTCCACCTGAGGTAATTGGTGAGGCTGAGCCACTGGGCCCTATAGGACACCTAGCACACAAAGCCACTCTATCAACTCAGGGAAGCAGCCAAAATGCGGAGACAAAGAAAGAGGTCACATATGAAAGAAATGGATGAAAGCAAACTACTGGATATAGAGTTCGAAACCACGGTTATAAGGTTTTTCAAGAATTTTCTAGAAACTGCCGATAAATTTAGTGAGACCCTTGAGAATATGAAAAAGGACCAGCTAGAAATTAAGCATACACAGACTGAAATAAAAAATAATATACAGAGATCCAACAGCAGACTAGAGGATCGCAAGAATCAAGTCAAAGATTTGAAATACAAAGAAGCAAAAAACACTCAACCGGAAAAGCAAAAAGAAAAAAGAATCCAAAAAATGAAGATAGTGTAAGAAGCCTCTGGGACAACTTTAAGCATACCAACATCTGAATTATGGGGGTGCCAGAAGAAGAGAAAGAGCAAGATACTAAAAACCTATTTGAAGAAATAATGACAGAAAACTTCCCCCACCTAGTGAAAGAAATAGACTTACCAGTCCAGGAAGCGCAGAGAACCCCAAACAAAAGAAATCCAAAGAGGACCACACCAAGACACATCATAATTAAAATGCCAAGAGCAAAAGGCAAAGAGAGAATATTAAAAGCAGCAAGAGAAAAACAGTTACCTATAAGGGAGCACCCATAGGATTGTCAGCTGATTTCTCAACAGAAACTATGCAGGCCAGACGGGAGTGGCAAGAAATATTCAAAGTGATGAACAGCAAGAACCTACAACCAAGATTACTCTACCCAGCAAAGCTATCATTCAGAATTGAAGGTCAGATAAAGAGCTTCACAGATAAGAAAAAGCTAAAGGAGTTCATCACTGCCTAACCAGTATTACATGAAATGCTGAAAGGTATTCTTTAAGAAGAGGAAGAAGAAGAAAAAGGTAAAGATAAAAATTATGAACAACAAATACATATCTATCAACAAGTGAATCTAAAAATCAAGTGAATAAAAAATCTGATGAACAGAATAAACTGGTGAATATAACAGAATCGGGGGCATAGAAAGGGAGTGGACTGACAATTCACGGGGGGAAAGGGGTGTGCGGGGTGCAGGAAGAGACTCGACAAAAATCGTACACCTATGGATGAGGACAGTGGGGGGGAGGTGAGGGGGTAAGGGCAGAGGTGGGAACTGGGTGGAGAGGAGCTATGGGGGAAAAAAGAGGAACAATTGTAATAATCTGAACAATAAAAATAATAATATTTCAATCTATACAATATTTATTAAAAAGTTCTTTCAAATATTCCAATGCTAGAATGAAGAAAATCAAAAATTTTGCTATATTACTTAATTTGTCCAAATCTCTCTACAATCAAGACCTTATCTTAATCTATAATGATTGGAAAATAATTACTACAGACATTACTTTGGGATTATTTACACATAAATCTTCTTTAAAGTCACAAAGACATTTGCATTTCCCTGTTCTAATTTCCTTATATTTTACTAGAATATCACTTTTGATTTCACATGCAGTTTATTTCTATTTAGAAAACCAATTTTTTTATTTTAAAAATATTACTAGTCCTTTTAAGGGAGAAATTACCAAACCTAGATTTGCTTTTGTCTATAGTTTATATAAAAAAATTATAGATAGCTGAAATTCAAAATTAATTTTATTTTCTACCGAAGACCACATTTTGCTGTCTTTTAGGATCTTCTGTTGTTTCATCTGGCTATTCTAGTATATCTCATCAGCTTTCTAAATTAAATGTAATGGCTTTAACAGCATATGTCTTAAGTGGCTATAAGGTCAAATTTAATGTGTTTCATCTATGGATAGATTCAAGACCTATCATAATTTTTTAATTTATCCAAAAAACATCGTGACTATTGGGCTCAGTGGAGGCCACATCTCTCGCAACAAATTCAAACTACATTTCATACATGTCATAAAGAATGCTTCTGGATTTTAGGCCAAAATTCAGGTTAGGTCTAGACATATAGTTTAAGAGCAATGTCAATTGCAAGAGTATAACGCTGCAAGACATTCTCAGTTCCTGGTTCCTGGGTGTAATTACCACCCTAATTCATGTGTAACTCCAGAACCATGAATTGTAACACAAAGAGAAACAAGAAAATGGATGCTCATCATTGCAGGAAAATATTTCCTTATTAAAAAATCTCCCATGCATAGAGGCAGGATTTGACAGGCTAATCATGTCACCTTTTCTTTTATCAAAGTGCTTCCACCCTCAAATCCTCTCAGCACTCCAAAGCAGTACCTATCCCCAACATCTGCAAAACTTAAAGGCATTCAGATACAGTTGCCTTGTGTTTTGAGAACACAGGAGAAGAGGTATATACCATGTTAAATAGAAGAGCAGATGACAAACTATGCTGTGCTGGTACTAATGCAGAATCCCAAGACATTAGAGACAAGCATGAGTTCTTCAATACAGCCACTGTGTGTGTGTGTGTGTGTGTGTGTGTGTGTGTGTGTGTGTGTCTGTCTGTCTGGGGGGGGGGGGGGTAAATAAATAAATGCAGGGCCTCTAAACATGGCAGAGACCTTCATGCTAGGCATCTAAACTGGAGGAGCAAAAAGAGGAAAGGGTATTCCTGGGACCAGCAAAAGATACCTGTCGGGCCAGAACTAGAGCCATGAAATGGAGGCAGCTACTGCTGGAGTTGCTACCAGTGGCTGAAAATAGGGGAGAAATACCCTGGCTTCTCCTTTTCTTCTGCTCAGCAACCTCTTGCCAGGACCTCCCATTGGCTGAACCCAGATGGACACCCACTGACATGGGAGACTTGGGATATTCATACTGCAAATGCCAGCCCCTTACAGTAGACCAGAGCAAGGAAAATCAAGGAACAAATCTGAGAGCAAACAGGCTAGAATGGACTGACACACAGTGGAGCTCTAGAAATATTGCCATAAAATCAGGATCAAAACAAGTAACTCTATCATCACTATTTAATATTTGGATCAAGAATAGGGCAGGCAACAGAAATAAGAGTTACAATAATTGGAAAGGAGAATGCAAAAACTATTACTATATATGAATAGTATGACTAAAAACTCAAAAAATAAACTAATAACTATTAATGTTAATAAGAGAGTTCAATAAGATGGCCTAATATTTTTTAAAATGCACAGGAATCAACATATTCCAATATGATAGCACCTAACTATTTTAAAATATACTGGAAAACTATCCCATTCACAATAACAAAAAATATATATACTTAAGAATAACAGTTACAAAGAAAGTGAAGGCTTTATATAAAGAAAACTACAAAATTTTATCAAGAGACATAAATAACCTAAAAAAATATAGAAACCTACCTTGTTTCTGAATGAAACACAACACTGTAAAAAAAAAAAAAGTCAATGTTTTACAAAATCATGTATAGATTTAACATACTTCCAATCAAAATCTCAATAGGTTTTACTGGAACTTCTAAAGCTCATCTGAAAAATACCTACTGGTGGGAATAGTCAAGATATTTTTTTCAATAATCTCTCTTGCATCAGTATTAAAATGTTTTTTAAAGCAGCAATATTTTAAACAGTGTGATATCCACTTCTCAGACCCTGCATTTCCTCCCCGGAAGCCCCAGAATTTTTTATAAATAAAAAGAATAAGGAAGCTAGTCTAATCATTTGCCAAAAATTGAAGGAGCACATAATTTGTATGAAATTAGACCTCTTAAGATCTAGAAACAGCATCTTCCCATGCAGGCTTTGACAAATACTGGCACACTGTGATGCCACTTGACTAGTGCAATGCCCTCATGTTTCCTAGGCATTGACCTCCTGGTCTGAGGAATCACTATCTATCTGGATGGTCTCCTATTCTATTCCCTGACCTGACATCTCATGAGTCTGGATCCAGTGAGTGTTTGATTACCTACTATATTATCTGCTAAGCACTGAATATCTGTGTCACCCCAATATCCGTATGTTGAAACCCTAACCCCCAGTGTAATGATACTTGGAGATGGGGCCTTTGGGAGGTAATTAGGCTTAGATGAGGTCATAAGGGGAGGCCCCCCAAGATGCAATTAGACCAGAGCCCTCTCTCTGGCAGGCGCACGAGTTCTCTCCGACACAGAGAGGAGGTAGCTGTCTGCAAGCCAGGAAGAGAATCCTCACCAGAACCCAACCATGCTGGCTGGCACTCTGATCTTGACTTTCAGCCTCCAGAACTATGAGAAAATAAATTTCTGTTGTTTAAGCCATCCAGTCTATGGTATTTTATTATAGCAGTCTGAGTAGACTAAGACACCATAGTTTCCATAGCAACTCAAAGAGAGTGTCTCTACCACATCATGCCTTATCAAAAGAAGTGATCCAATTGCTGGACAAGATAGTTTCAGTTAAGATACGCCCTAATTCCCCTTTCTAGGTAATGTCCTGGGATGTTCTGTGTTTTGTCAGCAATTCGTTCTCTCTCTCTTTTTTTTCTCACCTTGAGAGCTATGGTTGCTGACCTCCTTCCATGTTCAAGCATTCTTCCAGGTTCTTGAAGAGACATCAGTGAAAAACAAAGGAAGATCCCTGACCTTATGGAGTTTATATTCTAGTAGTAAGAGACAATAACCAACTTAATAAACAAATCATCTAGTATTATAAAAGGTGATAAATGCTGTAGGGAAAAAGTAGAATAGGGTGGAAGGTTGCCATGGACTGAATGCTTGTGTACCCCACCTCCTCAACCCTCAATGTAACTGTATTTAGAGATAGGGTCTTTAGGAGGTAGCTAAGTTTAAATAAGGCCTTATAAGAAGAAGAAGAGATCAACATCTATTTGTCTATCTATCTTTCTTCCTCCCCTCCAACACAAAGGAAAGGAAAGTCTTCTGAGGACATAGAAGATGGCCATCTATAAACCAGAAAGAGTCTTCACCAGGAAATCCAATTGACAACACCTTGATCTGGTACTTTCAGCCTCCAGAACTATGAGGAAATAAATTTATGTTGTTTAAGCCACCCCGTCTATGGTATTCTGTTACAGCAGCCTAAGCAAACTGATGCAAAAAGGATTCACCTCGTAAAAGAGAAAATGTGTATAATCCTTAGAGGGTACCAGAGAATTTCAATGACTAAAGACCATATTTCCCAACCCCTCACACATACACACATTCACACATCACAAACACACCAGCCACAGCATGTCCAGGGCTATCCCAGCCAACCTGACTCCAGCTTGGCAGTGAGGGGCCAGCCTTACCAAGGAGAAGCTGTGGTGGGAGAGTTTCCATGCCTCCACCATTTCCTGTAGATACTGGCCTCACTAGCAATCACCCTACTCGGTGGAAGAAGTTACTTGCCAGTAAAGGCCTATACAAGATTTGAAGGTACTGCCTAGGCCATTGCATACACGGTGATCACGTGCCATAGCCTGCGAGATCTGACATAGGCACTGAAAGCAATGCACTCCTAACAAGCTGGCGATCTGCCTTTAATAAAAACTTTCCTGCCAGAGAGAGAGAGTCCTGCCCCAAAAACATCTTTGGTCATTCAGCCCCACTGCAGCTGGCCTCAATGGTGTGGCATGAATAGCAGCCAGTACTCCCCAAGCAACCAGAGGACCTTGGAAATGTTAAATGCTCAAAATAAATATATTTTAAAGATATAGCTGGATTAAGCACTCAAAAAATGAAGGTTCAAATATTTACATTGAAGTATTATTTGTAATAGGATTCACAAATGTCCAACAAGGTTTATATGAATAAATTATAATACAGTCATTCAATCAATGGTGATAAGCAGCCATTAAAAATAATGTTTTGGAGGAGTATTTAAGAATGTAGAAAACCACTCAAGAGATACTGGTTAAGTGCAAGGGGAGGATATAAAACTGTAGATGAAATATGATCCAAATTTTATAAAGAAAACAAATGACAAGGAAATACACTAAAATGTTAGGCTTATTTCCAGATTTCTCTTTAAAGGTTTTTGTGTTTTCTAGATTTTATATAATGAGCATGGATTACTTAATTGCCTAAGAACAACAGCATATTAATATAGTAAAGGTATTCATAACCAAGCTATTACATGTGTGATTAATTCTCCATGTAGCCAGACTTCTCTAGATCACAACTAACAAATTCATTCCAAGCACAAAATCTGTAAGAGTCACTGACATCCAAAATTAAAAGTACTCTGCATAGGCCGGCTGGTGTGGTTCACTGGTTGAACGTCTACCTATGAACCAGGAGGTCACGGTTGATTCCTGGTTGGGGCACGTGCCCGGGGTTGTGGGCTCGATCCCCAGTGCGGCACATGCAGGAGGCAGAGGATCAATGACTTGCTCTCATCACTAATGTTTCTATCTCTCTCTACCTCTCCCTTCCTCTCTGAAATCAATTTTTTTTAAAAAGTACTCTGCATAGATATAATTCTGCTTCTAAGTGCTCTGAATTGTTGTTTTTGTTGTTGTTGTTATTGTTAATTCTCACCCGAGGATATTTTCCCACTGATATTTAGAGAGAGTGGAAAGGAGGGGCAGAGACAAAGAGAGAAACATCAATGTGAGAGAGACACATCAACTGGTTGCCTTCCGCATACCCTGACCAGGGCCAGAGATCAAGCCTGCAACTGAGGTACATACCCTTGACTGGAATGAAACCCAGGACCCTTAAGTATGCAGGCCAATGCTCTATCCACTGAGCCAAACCAACTAGGTCTGAATTGTATATTTTGCCTTACTCTTTTTGACAGTGAAGATTCTTTTCAAGAGAAAAAAAATCATGGTTTTTCCAGGGTCTCTTGCTCATTGCTTTAAATTTCCATCCTTTTATGACATTTGTGTGGCTGGACCGTTATGTTCTGGTCTGACAAGCACATGCTATAAAGAAGCAGCAGTGTGTATAGGACTTTAAATGATTTTGCCAAGGTTAGGAGGTTCACTATTGGGGGACCTGATAGGGGTGGAGCTCTAACCTGAGCAAGCGCCAGCACTCACCACCCAGAACCAGAAACACAGGAACAGAATCAAGGAGCAAGATAATGGGGTCCAAAACACCTACAGAATGAGGAAGATAAACAGCCAGAAAGGAAGCAAGCACTGTGGGCTGAAAGCAAGAGTCTGGATGCACACGAGGATAGTCCTATAAGGAAAACTAGTCCTATAAGGAAAACCAGAACCTGTAGAATCGACTCAGATAATTGGAAAGAAAGGCAGGTCAGAAGAATAACTACGAGTATCCAATACCCACTTGGTGGTGGCTTACTTTGTGCCAGGTGTTGTGCAGAGGATTTTTTATTTAATTGTCACAATTCTATTAACTGATTGTCCACATTTATCAGATGAAGGGAGCCCCTCAGGGAATGACTTGCTCAAGTTCATCCAGCTGGTAAATAGTGGGGCAAGGATTTCAATCTAGACACAGCTGATTCCAGCTGTTTCCAAATGCCACTCTTTGCACTGAGTCTGCTACAGTAAAAGGAAAAGTGATCTTAGGGTCAGAAGTTGCTATAACATTCATGATGGTCAGCCAGGCCCTGGTTGGTTATTCAAGAGGATTTATTCAAAAGGAAATAATCAGAGATGAGATGCAGTGACTGTGTATAGAATATGATAATGAGGCTATTAAAATTCAACATAGTCAATCTAGAACACAAATTGGAAAAATACTTCTTCCCAGACCACACAGGCGGCTGACAGTTCAAGAAAAATGAAGTTGACTTAGGCTTCAACAAAACCATATAACCCTGTTTTTAAATCTAAAAAAAAAAAAAAAAAATTAGATTGATCATAATCAATACTATAAACAAATAAACTCTAAGCCTTCAGCATTGTAGTGAGGGGTGTGTGTGTGTGTGTGTGTGTGTGTGTGTGTGTGTGTGTGTGTGTGTAACTGACTTCTTTGAGTTCACTTGCTTAGGCTGACAGAGAACCATCTCAAAAAGAAACTGTTCTCTCTCCACCCATTGCAGCAATTGCCAGGGTTTATACAAAGTGACACTATGGAAAGCAATGGAGACAGGTTTCGGTGTTGCTCTGTTTTCTGTATTTTGTCCATACAGATGAGTCAGCTGGGAAATACCAAGCCAGGCCCCCTGGTCTATCAATTTTATTGATCTTTTCAAAGAACCATCTTTTGATTTTATTAATTTCCTGTTTTCAATTTCTTTGATTTCTGCTCTATTTTTTATTATTTCTTTTCTGTTATGTTAGATTTAGGTTTCGTTTTTTTTTTTTTCAAGTTTCCTACGATGTAAGTTTATTGATTTTAGATTTTTTCTTGTATAATGTATGCATATGATGCTGTGAATTTCTAGATTTAGAACACCACCAGGGGAAGCTCTTTCCAGTTGCCAGTGTCATTCCCATCCACAGGCCCTAGAAGATTTGTGGCCCTAGTCCCGTTAGTGGGGATCTTTTAACAAGTGTTTCTGTTAGTGGACCCTTGTCAAACCAATAAAAGTGTTTTTTTTTTAAATCATGGTTAGTGCTTTTTTCTAGAAAATTTTACAGAAAACTTAGAAAATTCAGATAAGCAATAAGAACAAAATAAAACTCTAACCTGTCAGCATTTTGTTGCATAGACTTTGTTGGGGAAGGGAGGGGAAGGATGGATAGATTTACAAAAACAGATATTTACAAATAGATACAAACAAAAATCATTCTCAATGTGCTATTTTGTCAAATGCTTCCTCTGCATTTATTGGTGAGGGCCTATGATTTTTCTTCTTTAGCCTGTTGATGTGAAGGATTTCATTAACTGATTTTGAATGCTGAACTGGTCATGCATACCAACAATAAATCTCACTTGACCATGGTGTAAATTCATTTTATTCATTGTCAGATTTGGTTTGCTATTATTTTTTTTTTTTGAGGACTTTTGCATCAATGTTTATGAGAAATATTGGCCAGTAGTTTTCCTTTCTTTTAAGTTGTTGTCTGGTCTTGGTATTAGGGTAATTCTGGTCGCATAAAATGAGTCAGGAAGTGCTCCCTCTGCTCCTATCTTCCGAAAGAGATTGTAGAGAATGGGTATAAACTCTTCCGTAAATGCTTGGTAGAATTCATCAATGAACCCATCTGTTGCTTTCTGTTTGAGAGATTATTAATTAATGATCCAATTTCTTTAATAGATATAGGCAAAATTAGATTATCTCTTCTTGTGTGAGTTTTGCTAGCTTATGTCTTTCAGGGAATTGGCCCATTTCATCTAGATTCTAAAATTTATGGACATAAAATTGTTCATAATATTCTTTTATTCTCCTTTTAATATCTATGAGATCAGTACTGATAGCCCCTCTTTCATTTCTGATATTAATAATTTTTAAGCCTCGTTTGAGGATATATTTTCCCTTGACTCTAGAGAGAGAGGAAGGGTGAGGGAGAGAGAGAGAAACATCAGTGCGAGAAAGAAACATCCCTCGGTTGCCTCACACATGCGCCCAGACCAGGGATGGAGCCCACGACCCCTAGATGCATAGGATGACGCTCCAACCACTGAACAACACCAGCCAGGGCTCATATTAGCTATTTTTTGTCTTCTGTCTTTGTTTTCCTTAATTTAGCCTGGCTATAGGTCTATCCATTTTATTGATCTTTTCAAAGAACCATCTGTTTTCTGTTTTCAATTTCTTTGATTTCTGCTCTAATTTTTATTATTTCTTTTCTATTATGTTAGATTTAGTTTTTTTCAAGTTTCCTAAAATGTAAGTTTAGATTATTGATTTAGATCTTTTTCTTTTATAATGTATGCATATAATGCTGTAAACTTCCCTCTAGGCGTTATTTTTTTTTTGAAAAGTGGTATTGTTAGTTTCATTTAGTTCAAAGTATGTTTTAATTTCTCTTAAGACTTCTTCTTTGACTAATGGGTAACTGGGAAATGTATTGTTTAACCTCAAAGCATTTCAGGATTTTCTAGCTACCTTTGTGTTCTTGATTTCTAGCTTAATTCTATTGTGGACTAAGAGCATCATTATATGACATCTGTTCTCTTAATTTGTTAAGGTGTGTTCTGTGGCCCAGAATGTGGCCTTAGTGAATGTTCAATGTAAGTTTGAGGGGGAAAAAGTGTAATCTGCCATGGTTAGATTAAATATTCTTTAAATGTCAATTATATCCAATTTATTGATGGTACTGTTCTACTTACTGATTTTCTGCCCATTACTAATAGAGGGGTGTGGAAGTCTCTGACTATAATATAGGATTCATTTGTTTCTCCTTTCAGCTCTATGATTTTTGCTTCACATATTTTGAGGTTCTGTTTTGGGGTAAATACATATTAAATATTGTTATGTCTCCTTAGAGAATTGACTGACCCCTTTATCATTATGCAATGCCTCTTTTTATCCCTGATAATGTTCCTTGCTTTGAAGTCTGCCTTGCCTGAAATGAATATCATTATTCTAGTGTGTTTTTTTAATTGGTAGTAGTCTGGTATATATTTTTCCATCCCTTTACTTTTTTTTAAATACATTTTTACTGATTTCAAAGAGGAAGGGAGAGGGAGAGAGAGATTGAAACATCAATGATGAGAGAGAATCATTGATCAGTTGTCTCCTACACACCCCACACTGGGGGGATCAAGCCCGCAACCGGGCATATGCCCTGACCCGGAACTGAACCATGACCTCCTGGTTCCTAGGTCAATATTCAACCACTGAGCCACAGTGGCCAGGCTCCATCCCTTTACTTTTAATCTATCCAGTTTATATTCAAAGTGGGTTTCTTGTAGACAACATATAGTTGGATCTTGTTTTATTATACACCCAGACAATCTCTGTTTTCTAACTGGTGTATTTAAGCCAAAGATATTTACAGTGATTATTGATATAATTGAATTAATATTTACTATATTTGTTACTGTTTTCCACTCTTTTTCTGCCTTTTGTGATTTTAACTGAGAATTTTATAAGATTCCACTTTTTCCACTCTCTTAGCATATCAATTACACTTTTTTTACTTTTTTTTTTAGTGGCTACCCTAGAGTTGACTATATACATTTACAACTAGTCCAAGTCCACTTTCAAATAACATTATACCTCTGCATGGATAATGCAAGTAATAACAGAGTATTCCCAACCCCTCCCTTCCATTCCTTATAATATGGTTGCCATTTCACTTATCCATAAACTATAATCACCAAATACACTGTTTCTATTATTATTTTGAGCAAGCTGCTATCTGTTAGATTAAGAAAAATAAAAGATTTAATTTACCTTTATTAATTCTTTCTCTGGTGCTTTTTCTTTCTTTATGTAGACCTGAGTTTCTGACCTATAAATTTTTCCTTTTCTCTAAAGAACTTTTTTAGGGGGGAGGGGGAAGGGCAGGGTTTCTGAAGTTCTTTTAAGAAGGAGGGTCTGCTGGTGGCAAATTCCCAACTACCACTACCTGAGCAACCACTGACTGTGCAAATTATTTAACTTATGTCTTTCCTTGGCTTTCAGAAATGTGAGATTCTCTTCAAACATTCTTCCTGCTCTGAAATCCTAAGTAAATTTTTATATATTAAGTCAATAATTTATTCACTAGGGTGAATATTAATAGGAAACATAGAAGAAGTTTTGTTTAAAGTGAAAAATATTTTTAAATACAAATAATCACTCCTCAAATAGTCATTCCATAAATCTTCCTTCCTAAATACCAGCTTCTCTTAAAGTGAAACTCATTTAAATGTCTCTGCTTTTCCTGTATCTGTAAGTTCAGAAAATCTAAAATGTAAAGGTCAATAAACTATGGACTTTATGGAATGATTAAATGTTAGTTTTAAAATAAACAAGGAGTTGGAATATTTCCAATATTTCCATTTTGCTTTAGTAGTTACCAAATGTTATTTGGACCCAGAATTCACTCAGGAGCATAAATATTAGACATGAAGACTTTCAAAGGAAAAATATGACTTGATAAAAGGGAAGGAAAAGGAACTATATTGCAATTGGATAAATTAACACAGTGAGGCACTGTAGTTAATCTCTGGCATTGGGGATTTATCATTCAAGATTTAGCTTACTCTTTAATAACCCTAAAGTCCACATCATGTAATAATAGATCATTTTGCTAAAACATTAATTTCCAGAATCCTGTGCCCCAAGCAGCTGGTGTGTGACCCCAGCACCCAAATTCCGCGGCAGCTTCTTCTGTCCTTCACCTGTTGCTTTGGAGGGTATACTCTCATATGCACTATGTTGAATTTTGGAATTGCATGCTGCTATGGTAATTAATAATTAGGGGTTGGTGAAGGTCTCTTTACTGTATTTTTAAGAAGAAAAAATAGATTTTTCCAAGATAAATAAATACTTTAAAAAAAAAAAAAAAACAGTGGCACAAGCTACCATGGATGACACAAAATTCCATAACCTGCTAGATTCAGTGTCAGTTTAGACTCTTTCCATTGCAAGGGATAGAAACTCAACTAAAATGGGCATCAGCAGAGGGTTGTGGTCTGTTGTTGAAAAGCCTCAGGATGATTTTTCAGGCTTACCTTGATCCAGGAACCCAAATGATGTTATCGGGATACAGTTTCTCTCCCGGTGTTGGCTCTTCCTCTCACTGTGTTAGCTTCGTCCTAATTCTCCACTTGGAAGCTCTCTGGGCAATCAGCCTCCCAGGCTGCGTTCCAGCAGAGGAGAGAGCACCTCTTCTAACACCTCCTGTGTGAGTCCCTGGACTCGCTGATTCAATCAATCTGGGTCACTGCCCACTTCTACTTAGTCAGGGCTTGGTCATATGTTCCACCTGTGGAGAAAGAAAGGCGTCCCACGCAAGCCACAACCCCCTGGGTTGAGTGTCATGGAGAAATAGTTCACCAAGGGGAATTCAGGGTGCGCTGACCCAGAGGAAGAGCAAATACATGATGAGCGACCAAAACAGTAAGTGTTGCCAATGGATGTTTAAGATAAAACTAACGTAAGCTGGGACTTCTGCCTCTGAGAGAGGGCTGGATCCTGAACAAATGTAGTTTCAGTATTGAACTCTCCCTGCCTGGAAAGCAAGGGGAGGTCCTAGGGCTCTGGCAAAGGGAAGTGTTCCAGGAACTGTGGGAAAGCATAGCTGCTCTGTGGCTGCCCCAAAACCAACACTCTTTCAGTACCTACTGCTGCTGTCTGTTCAGAAATTTAACTGTTGATGTAATTGTCAGAGACCCCCTGCTGTCAGTCCACATTCTGTGTCTGAACTTACCACCGCATTTTTCACTGAGCCAGCCTTTAGCGCTTCCAGATTTTTTAAAATACATTTTTATGGATTTCAGAGAGAAAGGAAGAGGGAGAGAGAGAGATAGAAACATCAATCATGAGAGAGAATCATTGACTGGCTGCCTCCTGCACGCCCCCTACGGGGATCGAGCCTGCAACCCAGGCATATGCCCTTGACGAGAATCGAACACGGGACCCTTCAGTCCACAGGCTGATGCTCTACCCACTAAGCCAAACCAGCTAGAGCAGTGCTTCCAGATTTATTCATTAATGTGTTTATTCTTATATTACTAGCAAGACTCAGGAGTACCTACATTTATGATATTTGTTTCCATGCTTTACAAACACATCTTAGGATAAATAGTCAAGGCCGAGCCGGTGTGGCTCAGTAGTTGAACATTGATCTATGAACCAGGAGGTCATGATTTGATTCCCAGTTAGGGCACAGGCCCGGGTTGTGGGTTTGATCCCCAGCAGGAGGTGTGCAGGAGGCAGCCCATCAATGATTCTCTCTCATCATTGATGTTTCTATCCCTCTCTCTCTCTCCCTTCCTCTCAGAAATTAATAAAAACATTTTTAAAAAGGATAAACAGTAAAATAAATTTTAGGGGAGAAAGCTTATTTTACGTTACTTGAATATTTGAACTAGCATTATTAGGCCATGTAGAACACCAACACTATTCTTTAAACACCTCTGCCTGGACCAGGAAAACTTAACCTGGTGTGTGCATTTTTTCTGAGAGTCCACTGGTATCTCAAAGGGGTCAATGACTCAAAGTATGAAAAACCACCTGCCTAAGCCCAAGACCTGCAGAACACTATTTGCCTGTCTCTCTAGGAAGGCCATGGGATATGAAAGAGACAGGCAAGCTGAAACCGGTTTGGCTCAGTGGATAGAGCGTCGGTCTGCAGACTGAAAGGTCCCAGGTTCGATTCCGGTCAAGGGCATGTACATTGGTTGCGGGCACATCCCTGGTAGGGGATGTGCAAGAGGCAGCTGGTCGATGTTTCTAGCTCTCTATCCCTCTCCCTTCCTCTCTGTAAAAAATCAATAAAATATAAAATTTAAAAAATCTTTTTAAAAAAAAAGAGAGAGGCAAAGGTTGTGCAGACAGACTTGGGAGTTGACTTGGCTCTACTCTGTGATCTTAGGCAAGTTACATAGTTTCTGTTCCTCATTTCTCTCATCTTTAACATAGGGATAAAATAACTTCTGCATCAAAGGATTGTATAAACCAGTGGTTCTCATCCTTTCTAATGCCACTAGCAGGCAACCCTGCTAGTGGTTCTCAACCTGTGGGTCGGTCGCGACCCACAGGTTGAGAACCGCTGCTGTAGAGCCTAAGATCATCGGAAAACACAGATATTTACATTATGATTCATTAACAGTAGCCAAATTACAGTTATGAAGTAGCAACGAAAATAATTTTATGGTTGGGGGTCACCACAACATGAGGAACTGTATTAAAGGGTCGCGGCATTAGACAGGTTGAGAACCACAGGAACCCTGGCTAGTGTGGCTTGGTTGCTTGGGCATCATCCTTGTGCACCAAAAGGTTGCCAGTTCAATTCCTGGTCAGAGCACGTGCCCAGGTTGTGGGCTTGATCCCCATGCAGGAAGCAGCCAATCCATGTTTCACTCTCGAACTGATCTCTCTCTCTCTCTCTCTCTCTCTCTCTCTCTCCCTCTCTCCTCTCGCTCTCTCGCTCTCTCGCTCTCCCTCTCCCTCTCCCTCCACCTCTGCCTCTCCCTTCTTCTCTCTCTAAGAAAAAAGAAAGAAAAAGAAATATTTTTAAAGGATTGTGTAAAATTAAATAAGATAATTGATGTCTAATATTTAAATCATAAGCTGATGTGTGATAAATATTGGATAATTAACAATATCATAACTGTAGATACTTGGCTTTCATGTTTGTCTCCCCTGAGTTTTCAAACTGTGTCAATATAACTAATCCATAGTTCATCCAACTGCAATATGTCAGTCACTGCTCCCTTCCCCCATATATTTACATAATGAGGACTTGTGCACCTGGAATTTGAGATTAAAAATTAACAAGTAGCTCAGCCAACATTGTTCAGTGGTTGAGCGTAGACCCACAAAACCAAGAGGTCACCGGTTTGATTCCCAGTCGGGGCATGTGCCTGGGGTGCAGGATCAATTTCTGGTAGGGGTCATATAGGAGGCAGCCAATCGATGTCTCTCTCTCATTGATGTTTCTATCTCTCTATTCCTCTCCTTTCCCCTCTCTCTAAAATCAATAAAGAACATGTTTTAAAAAATTAACAAATAAAATATATTTTATTTAATCATATGTATATAACCCTATGTGTTGAAGCTGTTATTAAATACTTTACTAATGTCAATCCATTTAATCCTTGTAATAATTCTATGAGGTAGGCTCTATTATTATCCTAATTTTATTTTAAAAATATATTCTTATTGATTTCAGAGAGGGAGAGGGAGAGAGAGAGATAGAAACATCTATAATGATAGAGAATCATTGGTTGGCTGTCTCCTGCACACCCCACACTGGGGATCCAGCCCGCAATCCAGGCAAATGCCCTGATGGGGAATAGAACTGTGACCTCCTGATTCATAGATCGATGTAAGCCACGCCAGCTGGGCTATTATCCTAACTTTATAGATGAGAAAACTGAGGCACAGAGAAGTTAAATCACTTACCTAAGGTTACACAGCTAGTAAACATTTGGTTTAGGATTTGAACCCTGAGAATCTGATTCCAGAATCCAGGCCCTTAAACTCTTTGCCATTTGCTTTTCATCTTTGTTGCTCAGTTGATATTGAAGGAAGTACTGAAAGAGAAAAATAATTACCTTTTCACATTTGTTAAGCACTTACTGTGCTAGTGCTTTCACATCTATTTATTTCAATCATTAATCATCATTAGTACTTTTAAGAATGATCATAAAAAAGATTTTTATAGGGTACTTAAATACCAAAAATTATTTCACTTAATCCTCTAACAGCCCTATGAAATAGATGCTATTATTATTGCCATTTTACAGATGAAGAAAGTAAAGGTTTAAAAGGTTAAGTAACTTTCCCAAAGTCCCATCAGTAGTAAGTTATAGAGCTGGGCTTCAAACCCACATTGTCTGGCTCTAAAACTCTTGTGTTTAACCACAATACTCTTCTCCCTGACACTGTATGACAGGTATTAGGATGCTATTATTATTAATAAAGCAAATGAATATTTATTCAGAATCCATCCAGAGGATACTGACCACTGACACTATTACCTACCACTGTGAAGATAGAAAAATGAAGCCATGGAGACTAAATAGATATGATGTTGACCCAACTAAGTATAAGTCTAGTCACTGGGAAAGCTAACTGCAGGTTAATTTGTGGAGCAAATGAGTGTTTCCTTTGGAGTTTCCAAATGCTCTTTCAAAGCCTTTTCTCTCATTCTAGTAATTCTGATTCCCCATGGTGCTATTTAAAAAAATAATATATTCTCTCCAAATTATTATGGCTCAATTAAGAACTCAAAATGGGTTAGAGAGGATATAATGAAATATAAATGTGGAGTTCTAAGAATGCTAATGCTGTCAGCAGACAGTTCAAAGGCAGGAATTTCAGTTAAATAAGAATATCTAACATTTTGAAGAACTCCTACCACCCAGGGTGGAACAGTAGAGAAACTAGAAACTTTGAGAGAACTTTCGAATTCAGAAACTAAGACGTATGAAAAACATTTTAAGAGCAGACAACTCAGAGAGTCTGATCTAGTGGTAATAAATATCCAAAACAGAGTTTAATTTATAGAATTTCTGTTGACCGAGACCACAGGTGTCATGGTTCCAGTAACTCCTAGATGGTCAGGTTTGACCTAAAATGGAAAGGAATAGCTAGTAGCAAATACCATGTAGTTCACATATTATATTAATTCTCACAATTACCTTGCTAAGTAGCCATTACCAATTGGTTTTATGGATGAGGAAAAACCTAAAAGAGTATCTAAGTCTCTTCAGTAGGAGGGAGAATTCACACCTAGTTCTATCTGATTCCCAAACTAAGCTGATCCCCCAGGAACAGAAAAGAGCATGCCTCTCCCAGGATCTCAAAATCCACACCAATCATGGGATACAAATGTAAGGTGACCGTTTTTGGCGGGACAGTCCCGATTTTTAACAATTTGTCCCACGGCATTTTTAAAAAGTCCCGATTTTTTGAAAGAATGCACTACAAGCTAGGGAACAGCGGGAGAACAGGAAGGGAATATACGGTTTTTGGCGGCCATGTGGCTATTTAGCCAGGATATGAGTTTTATATTATTTTTGTTAATTTTATAATGTTAAACTTTAATAATAACAAATAATTGTTGAGAACTGATTATCGAGAACTGCTTATCAAAGTTCGCATTGTTGATCAGTTGTGAGAATTCGACCACCATTGTTTGGACTTAATGAACAATGGCATTTTTTGGGATTGGCAATGACGAAAACATTTTGTAACTGTCTCTCAGACGATACACATCGTACTGTGTGCTAGTAAGCTAGTTAAACAAGTGATGTCATTACAAATCAGCTATTCAGATAATTTAGGTAAGTAATTTATTTATTTATTTCATAAATACATAAATTTTCTTGAATTTAGCAGACAGTACTCGTATTATTTATATTTTATAGTGGCGGCAAAAAGTCTAGCGCCAGCCTTGAAAGTGACACTTACGACTTACGTTACAGCAAATTCATGACCTTTTAAACAACGACAGCAATCTACTAAAAAAAATTCACTCAAATGAGAAATATGCCAAAGAATAAAATAGTACTATACATAATTTTTTATTTATTATATTTGTAAATTATACTTATGTTGAAATTTAAAAATATATATTACAATACTATTTTTGCGTTCTATGAAAATTTTTGTTGCTCCATATAGACCAAATTTTTAATCAAGAACGCCCCCACCCCCCCCCCCTCCCGGTCAATGGTGTCCCACTTTACCAATGTAAAATCTGGTCACCTTAGACAAAGGTGAACTACCAAATGCCAGAGTGAGATAAGGATAGTCAATGCAAAGGAGGAGAAGGATAGTCAATGTCAAGTTAATGCAAGAGTACATGCCTGTCACTTTACAAGGTATCATGCCCCTTAAACAAGAACCCTTCTAAATGGCCCATTGGCTGTGCTGGGCTGTTTTCTGGAACACTGCCTCCTACTCAGGTGATCTAAATAAGATTCCTAGACACTAATGGGGAAATGCCTTCCTATGACATCAACATCTTTGGATTCTTTTTCTCTGGTATTTACAAGTGTGACTTTTTGTGCTCTTGGAGATGTAGGTTCCAAGATTTGAGTTTGGATTTACGAGTAAGAAAACCATGTCACCCAGATTTGGATATTTATGAGTCATCAGGCCAAAGAACTGTGATAATGTCACTGCTTATTAGCAGTTCATTACAAGGTCCCCATTGGGCTGGTTTTATATTAAACAAATAAAAAAGAGTTCCAATCTTTGAGACATGTTTGCTGAAATAGTTGCAGATGATGTCCATGATTTGCTTCAAAATAATACTGAAGGAAGGGAAGATGGGCCATGAGTTGATATCAGTTGGAACAGGGTGATAGGTACTTAGGTGTTCATTATATCACTCTCTCTACCTGTATATATGTTTAAAATGTTCTATAATAGCCCTAGCCAGTTTTCTCAGTGGTTAAGAGTGTTGGCCCACAGAGAGAAACCAAGATGGCGGCATAAGGTAAACACCTAATTGTTCTCTACCACAACAATTTTGAAACTACAACTGGAAAACAGAGCGCACACCGTCCAGAACCACTGGAAAGCTGGCAGAGTGGAAAACCTACAACTAGAGAAAAAAGAGAGGGGGACGCTGAGCCTCAGGAACTCTGGAGGTGCGGAGATCCGTGAGCGCGGAAAGGGTGGGCAGCTGAATACGTGGCTGGCTTGCTCAAAGCGCGCAGAGAGGGAGGGCAGCAGATGCTGCGTGGCTAGCTTTCTCGTTTGGGAGAAAAACAAAACCTCCCGACTGCACTGAAATCCAGCTGCGGTCGGGGAGAAACTGGTCTGTTTGGCAGCGAGCGAGGTTCGAAAGCTGCCTTCTCTCACAGGCGCGCAGCCATTGATTAGGGCACGGAGAAACCAGCCCTTTTAGGGCAATGCGGACGGAAACCAAGTTTGTCTGCGCCATTCTGAGACTCCGCTCCATCCAAGCTGAGCACAGCCCTCCCAGTGACTGGATTTCTCGTTCGGGAGAAAAACAAAACCTCCAGTCTGCACTGAAATCCAGCCCCAGCTGGGGAGAAACTGGTCTGTTAGGCAGCAGGAGAGGCTCGAAAGCTGCCTTCTCTCACAGGCACGCAGCCATTAATTCGGGCACGGAGAAACCGCCCCTCTTAAGGCGGAGCAGACGGGAAACCAAAGCTTGTCTGCACCACCCTGAGACTCCTCCCCATCCAAGCTGAGCACAGAAGCTCTCCCAGTGGAGACACTGCTGATCCTCACAGCCAACTGGCTTGGAGATCAATTCCCGCCAGTGATACCAACAATCCCAACCACTCTGAACTCCAGTTTCTGGGGACACACGGGGGACCCAGATGCCTATGGGACTCTCGGCCATCAGTCGGAGAGTGAGAGTGACTTTTCTGTCGGTGTGGACAACACCAGATTTCAACCACTCTCATAAGGGACACATTCAAGAGGCAGACTCAGTGAGCACCAAAGCCCTACTGTGTCTCCAGCACAACAATTCTTCCGTTATAGACACAGCAGGCCCTCACAACCAATTGGACCAGAGGTCAATTCCTCCCAGTGTACCAACAGCAATCAGGGCTTTTAACTACACCAAAACTTTCCACTCAGCCCACAAAGGGCAACCACCTAGGGTGATTGGGGAAGCTGAGCTACCAGCCCCTATAGGTCACCGACCACACAAAGCCACTCCATCAACACAGGGAGGCAGCCAAAATGTGGAGACATCGAAGTATGTCACAAGTAGGAGAGATAGATGAAAGCAAACTAATGGATGACACAGTGTTCAGAACCATATTTATAAGGTTACTCAAGAATCTTCTAAAAACCGCTGAGAAACTTGAAGAGATCTTCAAGGACCTAAATGAGAATACCAAAAAAATGGAAAAGGACCAGTCAGAAATTATGCATACACTGTCTGAAATAAAGAATATACAGAGTAGACCACCGCACCCGAAGAGTCAAACCAAAGATCTGGAATATGAGGAAGAAAAAAACACCCAACCAGAGAGGCGGAAAGAAAGAAGAATCCAAAAGTGTGAGGATAGCATAAGGAGCCTCCGGGATGGCTTTAAGTGTACCAATATCCGAATTTTTGGGGTGCCAGAAGAGAGAGAGCAAGATACTGAAAACCTACTTGAAGAAATAATGACAGAAAACTTCCCCCACCTGGTGAAAGAAATAGACTTACAAGTTCAGGCAGTGCACAGAACCCCAAACAAGAGGAATCCAAAGAGGACCACACCAAGACATCATCATCATTAAAATGCCAAGGGCAATAGACAAAGAGAGAATCTTACAAGCAGCAAGAGAAAAACAGTTAGTTACCTACAAGGGAGCACCCATACAACTGTCAGCTGATTTCTCAACAGAAACTATGCAGGCCAGACGGGAATGGCAAGAAATATTCAAAGTGATGAATAGCAAGAACCTACAACCAAGACTACTCTACCCAGCAAAGTTATCATTCAGAATTGAAGGTCAGATAAAGAGCTTCACAGATAAGAAAAAGCTAAAGGAGTTCATCACCACCAAACCAGTATTATATGAAATGCTGAAAGGTATTTTTTAAAAAGAGGAAAAAGAAGAAACAAGTAAAGATAAAAATTATAAACAACAAATACATATCTATCAACAAGTGATTCTAAAAATCAAGTGAATTAAAAATCTGAGGAACAGAATAAACTGGTGAACATAATAGAATCAGAGGCATAGAATGGGAGTGGATTGATAATTCTCAGGGGGAAAGGGGTGTCTGTGTGGGGGGTATGGGAAGAGACTGGACAAAAATCATACACCTATGGATAAGGACAACGGGGGGGAGGAAACTGGGTGATGGGGAGATATGGGGAAAAAAGGGAGAAACAATTGTAATAATCTGAACAATAAAGATTTATTTAAAAAAAAAAAAAGAGTGTTGGCCCACAGACTGAAGGGCACATCCCTCAATCATAGGCTCAATCCCAGGCCCCTGTCCAGGCACATGCAGGAAGCAATCAATCGATGTGTCTCTCTCACATCAATGTTTTTCTTTCTCTGACTCTCTTTCCATTCTCTCTAAAAGTCAATGGGAAAAAAAATATTCTCATGTGGATTAACAAAATAATCCTATATAATAAAAGGCTAATATGCAAATAGACCGAACAGTGGAATACCTGGAACAACCAAACAACCGAACAACCGGTCATGACATGCGCTGACCACAGGGGGCGTGCATGGAACATGGCGGGCATCGGCCACAGCAGGATGGTGGAGCAGGTGAGTGGGGGCACCAGACCAAGGTGGGGTGCCGGTCACGGTCATCAGGGTGAGCCTCTGGTGGTTACTAAAAATTCTTGGCTCCCGCGTGCGCCGCAGTCCCACCCGGCACTTGCACCTGCTGCTGGTGCAGGCCCCACGCACACCCACTGCTGACATTGGAGCTGCCACTCACACCCACTGCCGGTGCCCGGTGTCAGCTCTGATCGCTCGGCGCCATCAGCAGGTGCAAGCAGCAGCTGCTGGCCCTGATCACCCCTCAGGGCTTCTCCACCTCCCTCTGGTCCTGAGGGGAGATTAGCCGCCTCTTGCACCCACTGCTGGCGATGGCCCCGCTCACACCCACTGCCTGCACCAGAGCCACCACTTGCACCCACTGCCAGCGCCAGCGCCGCTCACACCCACAGCTGGCGCTGGAGCCACCACTTGCACCTGCTGCTGGTGTCCAGTGCTGGTCCCAATTGCTCAGCGCCATCAGCAGGTGCAAGTGGCAGCTGCCAGTCCTGATCGCCCCTGAGGGCATCTCCACCTCCCCCTGCTCCTGAGGGGTGATATGGGCAGCAGCTGCTGCTCGCACCTGCTGACTGCACCGGCCCCACTTGCACCTGCTGCTGGCACCGGCCCCAATCACTCCACGCCTTCAGCGGGTGTGAGCGGGGCCAGCGCCATCAGCGCACGGGAGCAGCAGGAGCAGGGCTGCTGGCAGACAGGGGACAGGGGGCTGCAGCGGGAAAGGCCAGGTGGGGGCAGCAGAGGATGGGCCTGGGCCCCTGTGCCTACCGCAGCCTTGCGGCCCACAGTTCCTTTCAAAGTGCACAAATTCGTGCACTGGGCCCCTAGTAATAATAATAATAATGTTCTATAATAAAAACACTTTAAATGCATTCTTACCACTAAGTTTTTGTTTATAACATTCTATCAGTCTGCTATGTACTTCCTATTTTGTTTCTAAAAACTCAGGTCACATCTTCTCCTCAAAAGTCATCATTTCTTTAAAGCACATATTAGAAAAGGAGAAAGGTTGAAAATGAATATGCTAAGCATCCATGTGAATAAGATAGAAAAAAAATCCTAGCAAATTAAATCCAAATCTAATCTAATAATAGACAAATATGCAAATTGACCATACCTCCGACACACCCACAAGCCACGCCCACCATCCAATCAGAGCGAGTATGCAAATTAACCCAAACCAAGATGGCTATAGCCACAGAGAGCAAGGTTTCCTAGGTAACAGAGGAAGCCAAGCTTTCTGCCAGCCGTTGCAGGCCTAAGCCTCCACTCCAGCTACAAAGTTTCAATTATAGAAGGTAAACAAATTCAAACAAATGGCGGCAGAATGGAGCTTGAGAGAGCAGGCCAGGGTTGCCGCCGGAAACAGGGGAAGCAAAGCTTTCCACACACCCTGGCCGGGCCCACCCGCTTAAGGCAACAAAGTTTCAATTATAACCCCAACACAAACAGCTTCGGGCCTCGGAGGGAGCCCCAGGCTTGGCTCTGCTCCAGGCTACAAAGTTTCAATTGTAGAAGGAAAATAAATTCCAGATACCAAGGCCTCCGCTTGCATTGCCAGGTGGCGTGGCCGGCCTGCAAACCACCATAGGCCCCTCGCTCAGGCCGCCCCATGCCCCCAGGGTACCTCACCCTGATCCATGACACCCTTCAGGGCAAACCAGCTGGCCCCCACCCCTGTACCAGGCCTCTATCCTATCTAATAAAAGAGTAATATGCAGATTGATCATCACTGCAACACACAATATAGCTGCCCCCATGTGGTCAAAGATCCTGCCCCCATGTGGACACAGGATGGCCACCACAAGATGGCCAGCAGGAGAGGGCAGTTGGGAGGCACCTGGCCTGCAAGGGAGGGTAGTTGAGAGGGACCAAGCCTGCAAGGGAGGGCAGTTGGAAGTGATCAACCCTGCAGGAGAGGGCAGTTAGGGGTGACCAGGCCGGCAGAGGAGGTAAGTTGGGGGCAAACAGGCTGGCAGCAGAGTGGTTAGGGGGTGGTCAGGCTGGCAGGCAGAAGCGGTTAGGGGCAATCAGGAAGGCAGGCAGGCAAGCAGTTGGGAGCCAGCAGTCCTGGATTGTGAGAGGGATGTCCGACTGCCCGTTTAGGCCCGATCCTAGGGATCGGGCCTAAACGGGCAGTCGGACATCCCTTGAGGGGTCCCAGATTGGAGAGGGTATAGGCTGGGCTAAGGGACAACCCCCTGCCGTGCACGAATTTCATGCACCAGGCCTCTAGTAGAATATAAAGAAGATAATAAAGATAAGAGAGGAAAACAATAACACAAAAAATAAATCACAGTAGAGATGATTATCTAAGACAAATATTGGTTCTTTGAAAATTGATAAACCATGGTCTATTATGACAATAAAGAATAAAATTTCGCTTACATAAACAACTTTCTGGGAAAGTAAGTTTATTTGAACCAAACGGTCGACAATTGCTGAGAAGCAGAATCTCTACGTATTGGGATAATGCTCCAGAGAATGGCAGTTTTTCAACTTGTTTTATACATTACAATCAAAGGAGATGTGAGTGGGTTACATGAAATCCATTGGTGACAGATTAGGGAGTCGGGAGAAAGCAAAGTGTGTGTGTGTGTGGGTGGGGAACCGCTGGGATTGGATAAAAAGTAAAATGATAGACACATACTTCTTTTACTGAGGTGGGTACAGGATAGTTAACAGTCAACAATTAACATGGTAACAATAACAATGAAGGAATGTATGGTCTCTGTCCTGGCCCCCAGGTGCATATGGTTTTGCCTAAGGGGTCCAGAAAAAGGGAAGTTACAAGTTACCCTGACATTTCACAGGCATGTTATCTTAGATACAAAAAGACAATAGGCTCAGTTAAGGTTAAAATTGACCTTTCTCAGGGAAGATACTGGCCTAGGACATGACTACCCAATATAAACTGCTTTTATTTAAAGTTTTAATTTCAGACTACATTGCTAAGTTTCATTTCTCCCTTATTTATCAACTTCAAATAAATGTGCTGTAGTTTGATGTGTTAAAAGAAAAACATTCAAACCTGTAAAGAATTTTTGTGAGTTTATTTGAGCCAAACTGTCCACAATTGCCAGGAAGCAGAACCTCAACGGATTAAGATAATGCTCCAGAGAATGGCAGTCTTTCAACTTGTTTTAGACATTGCAATTAAAGGAGGGGAGTAGGTGGGTTACATGAAATCCACTGGTGACAGACTAGAGAGGCAGGAGAGAGCAAAGTGGGGAAACCCCTGGGATTGGATAAAAAGTAAAATGATAGACACATACTTAGGTGGGTGCAGGATGGTTAACAGTCAACAATTAACATGATAACAATAACAATGGCTGAAACCGGTTTGGCTCAGTGGATAGAGCGTCGGTCTGTGGACTCAAGGATCCCAGGTTCGATTCTGGTCAAGGACATGTACCTTGGTTGCGGGCACATCCCCAGTAGGGGGTGTGCAGGAGGCAGCTGATCGATGTTTCTCTCTCATCGATGTTTCTAACTCTCTATCCCTCTCTCTTCCTCTCTGTAAAAAATCAATAAAATATATATATTTTAAAAAACAATAACTATGAAGGAATTTGTGGTATCTGTCCTGGCACCCAGGTACATTAGGTTGTGCCCCAAGGGGTCCGGAAAAAGGGGAGTTACAAGTTACCCAGATATTTCAAGGATATGTTATCATAGATGAAAAAAAGGCTCAGTTAAGGTAAAAATTGGCCTCATCAGGGAAAATACCAGCCTAGGACATGACTACCCACCATAACTGCTTTTAGTTAAATTTTTAATTTTAGACCATCCTTTGTGGTTACTTTAGGTCTTTACGTTTGTAAGACTGCCAAACAAGGAAAGGCCTTCCCTGAGCTTGTCAGGTTAGCATGTGGCCTTTTTTGTTTTTTTAATCCACAGATGTATACTTTCTAAAGATACCAATTATATCTCATAAAGTTTAATTATTAAAAGCCACCAAGATTAAAATAATGCAGGAACTAAGAGAATTAGTTTATACATTTTTATAATGTCATAAAACCAAGAATAAATCTATGTTTTTTCTCCTTACTGAATTCATAATAGTAAAACATAATAAATTAATATTGTTTATTAACTTGAGGATGACAAAAGGCCCAGTATTCCTTTAATAAGTATGTCTGCCTAGGTGTGTACTTAACTTTGGTTTCCAGCTTTCAGGAATAACTAAATAAGAATCATATGTAAAAATTCTGTATAATAGTTCTAATCAGCTTTTTTTTTTTTAATCATAATGAAACTTTTCCTATACATGTAATTGAAACAGGAATTTTAGGGGTAAAATAGGACAGGTTTAGGAAATTTTAGAAATTTTGGAAATTAAGGGGACCATGGAGGAAGCACAGGGCTGCAGAGCAGCAGAAGGTATATTTCCATAGACTAGGGGAGCTGAAAAGCTGCAACAGGTACATTTCCATAGAATGAGGGATCTGGGAACAGCAAAGGGTCTATATTTACAAAATAAAGAGAAGGAAGCCCTTCATCCAGAAGGAGAAAAAGAAAGCCCAAAGGGAATAGGAAAACAATAAGGAAGTAGACCTTTGAGCCTAGGAGTTACTATAGTAACCCAGTCTAAGGGAATAGTGACCAATCAGAGGGGATATCAAGGCACCCGGATCTGCAGCCTTTATAAGCCATAGGGAAAAGGAACTCAGTGGGACCCTTTTCCCGTCCCCACATGGGAGTCTGTACTTTTCTATAATAAATTTCCACCTTTGCTATACCACCTTCTCTCCGTGGATATTCTTCGACTTCAGTGGACAAAGAATCCGAGTTCCAGTCCAAAAATTTCATATCATAATGAAGAGTAAGCCCTGGCCAGTGTGGCTCAGTGGATAGAGCGTCGGCCTGCAGACTGAAGGGTCCCGGGTTCGATTCCGGTCAAGGGCACGTACCTTGGTTGCGGGCACGTCCCCAGTGGGGGGTGTGCAGGAGGCAGCTGATCTATGTTTCTCTCCCATCGATGTTTCTGACTCTCTCTCCCTCTCCCTTCCTCTCTGTAAGAAATCAATAAAATATATTTAAAAAAAAAAAAAAAAAGAGTAAAAGTATATGCTGTTAAGCCCTGGCTGGTGTGGCTCATTTGGTTGAGCATCATCCGTGCACCAAAAAGTTGCCGGTCCGATTCCTGGTCAGGGCACATGCCTGTATTGCAGGCTAGATCCCCAGTGGGGGGCTGCAGGAGGCAGCTGTGTGATGCTACACTTTCACATCAATGTTTCTCTCTCTCTAAAAATCAATAAAATTATTTTTTAAAGTATATGCTGTTAAAATTGATCAGTGCAGAATCAGACAGGATAACAAACAATAAAATTGTATTATTTACAACAACCAAGTTCATTTCTAACCTAAGCTACATGCACATTGTGTCTGGCAGAACAGAATCTGCTCCTCATAATCACTCAGGGATCCAGGATGAGGGAGCAACGACCCTCTGTGCCAGAAGGAAAAGAAAGCTCTGGAGAATTTCACATGGGTGAAAGTGACACTTCACTTGTGTTTATAACTCGCTGGCCAGAAAGAGTCACATGGCCTTCCCCAACCCCAACATTGCCATAAAATGCACTCCAATATTATGCCTGGAAAGTAGGCAGGAAGGGTGGAGATTTGATTAACTGTATCAATGATTTTCATAATATGTTTTAACTTTTATTGAGTAACACATACCAAACTTAAAATAAAATTGACTTTTTTATAGATTATTATTCCATTGTAACATGAAAAATATGGAAGTCTCCTAAAATAATCCATTTTGCATTCAAAATAACCACTGTTACTAACCTCTACTACTTCAGCTCTTCAAAGCTGCTTTTCTTTCCAGGTAATGACACATACTATAGATAAGTATTGAGAATAGCTGAAAAAAATTGCTTGTATTTAAATATGTTGGAAGGGAAATTGAGGGTTCAATATTTTCTTCAGTGCTGGCTTTGTTTTCTCTCACCACTCTCTCCAGTAACAATGTACTTCTTAACCACAGAGGATGGAAGAGACAGGATGATTAAAGGAAATTTACTCCCATATTCACACTCACACAGTATATCTGATTTCAGAAAATCACAACCAATATCCAATTACCATGTTTCTAACAGCCATACTTCACCCAGGAAAAGACAAGAAGCCTAAGAGCTTATAGTGTCTTCCCTGATCATTAAAGGAAGCTTCCCCCAGAGCATGTTGAACTGTCCCTTGGAGGGTTCTACACCCCTGATGAGAGATATATCTGTCTTTTGTAAAGTGAGAAAAGAACTACTGTAGATGCAGACGTAGAAAAGAAGAACCTACACAATTCTAGGAAAGAGTATTTATTGGGAATCTGTAAATTAATTTACTTAAAAGAGTAAATATCCACCTGCCCCTTGGACTATGTCACACAATAAGAACTTGAAGTTGATGTGAACTTTAATTCTTGCTCTATCTAATGGCAAGGAATACGTGCCATACAATATGATGGATAATGAAATTGCTTACAGAAGAGGCTATTTTACCACAACCTAGAGTAAGAAGTATATTTTCAATTATGATCCCATACACACATACATATTGTTTCATGAAACAATAATTACCCTTACTACATGTGATACACTCTGATATCCTCTATTCTGATGTCTTTAATGCTGGTCACAACCCACTACATTGATTTCATAACCAACTAATGAATCATAACCCACAATTTTAAAACACTGAGCTATAGAAAATAGAAATATGTAAGGCAATCCCTGATTATAAGAAGTGTCCTTAAAGAAGCCTTAGCTTGAAGGGACAAGTGAGTAAACTGAGGTCTAGAAGTCAATGTCCATAGGAGATTAAATTTTACTCTGTTTTGTTAGTTTGCCCACCCTACTATTCACATTTTTCCATTGGCCAGTTTCTGAACCAATATCACAAGCTTGCTGTTTCCAAGTCTGTGGTAAACTGAAAAATTTCTCCCAAATATATCAGATCCTAATCCCTGAATCTATACTACTATATATAGAAGAGGGATCTTTGCATATATGAATAAATTAAGGATCTTGAGGTGGGGAGATTATCCTGTATTAACCAAGTACATCCTAAATGCATTTACATGTATCCCTGTAAGAGGGAGGCATTAGGAGATCTGACCCACATAAGAGGAGAAGGTGATGTGAAGAGGAAGTAGAAAGAAATTTGAAAATGCTAGCCTTGAAGACTAAAGTGATATGACTCCAAGTCAATGAAGCTGGAAGAGTCAAAAAGCTGATTTTGCCCTAGCGCCTCTGCAGAGAGCATTGATTTTGATCCAGTGATGTTGATTTTGGACTTCTGGCCTCCAGAACAGTGAGAATAAAGTTCTGGTATTTTAAGCCACAGCAGGCTCAGGAAACTAATATGAACCCCATTAACATGACCTAAAGAGTCATAGTGCAACGTACCCAGAGTACATGGCCACCTGTAACTTTATACTTTGCTATGTTTAAAAGAGAGTAGTGGTACTTTTTTTTTAATTTAAAGAGTAATGGTAGCTTACAGAGATTCACAAACATACTGATAACACAAATAATAACTAGGTGAAAAGAGAAAAAAACAAAGACAGCCCTGGCCAGTGTGGCTCAGTTGGTTGGAGCATCATCCCCTACACCAGAAGGTGGTGGCTACAATCCCCAATCAGGGCATGTGTGGGAGGCAGCCAATTGATGTTTCTCTCTCTCTTTCCCCCCTTCCTTTCTCTAAAATTAATTTTTAAAAATATATTTATTTTTAAATATTTTTTTTATTACTTTCAGAGCAGAAGGGAGAGGGAGAGAGAGTGGAAACATCAATGATGAGAGAGAATCATTGATCTGCTGCCTCCTGCATGCCCCCTACTGAGGACTGAGCCCACAACCTGGGCATGTGCCCTTGACTGGAATTGATCCTGGGACCCTTCAGTCCACAGGCTGATGCTCTATCCACTGAACCAAACCAACTAGGACAATATATTTATTTTTAAAAACCACAAAGACAGATATATAAAATAGAGCCAGCAACAAAGTTTATGCAAATCTCTATATATAAAAGCCTAAGCGACTGTTACGACCAGACAACCTGATTACCAGCCAGTAGCAATGACGTGCACTGACCACCAGGGGGCAGACGTTCAACGCAAGAGCTGCCCCCTGGTGATCAGTGAGCTCCCACAGTGGGAGCGCAACTGGGCTCATGGCTAGTGAGCACAGCTGAGGTGGCACAAGCCTCTCCAGCCTCGGCGGTAAGCACAGAGGGGCCGGGATGAGTGGGAATGGCACAGCACCCAGCCCAGGCTCGGGCTCCTCCCCAGCCGCCTGCCACTTGGTGCACTACTACATTCCTCGGGGGGGATGTCGGACTGCCGGTTTCGGCCCAATCCCCACAGAAGATTGCAAGAGGGCGCAGGCCAGGCTGAGGGACCCCACCAGTACACAAATCCATGCACTGGACCTCTAGTATACATATAATAGTTCTTGCCATGAGTCCACTGCAAATTTGGCTTTAAACTTTCTAACAGCCAACATGCAAAGGAAGCCTCCTTGTTTACATGATTCAGTGGCCATTAGATAAAAAACAAGCCAACTCCACAAGGTGAAATTTCTACCCAGAACAGTTTTTTTAGACTGAGCTATGCAAAATAAGATGAGGGATACTCGTTATACCATGTATAAATGTAACTGCAGTAAACGTCTTACACCAGACCCAAGTTTCTATCACTACTTACTAAATCATAGGAAAATAGCACATCAAAATGTTATTTGAGCCCTGGTTGGTGTGCTCAGTGGTTAGAGCCTCTACCTGGGTTGCAGGTACCCCGCCCCAGTTGGGGCAAGTGCAGGAGGCAACCAATTGATGTGGCTCTCACTTAGATGTTTCTCTCTCTCCTCTCTCCCCTCTCTCCTCCCTTCCACTCTCTCTACAATCAACGAAAAATAATATCCTCTAGTGAGAATTAACAACAAAATTAACATAATTTGATTAAAGCATATTCTATAGAATAGATTGTCAAAACATAAAATTCTATCAGAGGGAAGGTGTCAATAGAATGAGTAACTTCTAGGTATACGGCTCACTGCTGATTTGCCTTATTTCTAGGGTACATTTTATTTTTAAAAAATATATTTTTATTGATTTCAGAGAGGAAGGGAAAGTGAGAGATAGAAACATCAATGAAAGAATCATCCATCAGCGGCCTCCTGCACACCTCCTACTGGAGATCCAGCCCCCAACAGCGCATGTGCCCTTGACCAGACTCAAACCCCGGACCCTTCAGTCCACAGATCAACACTCTATCCACTGAGCCAAACCGGCTAGTGCTCTTAGGGTACATTTTAGAGTATTTACGAAAGGCCTTGAATAATTCTCAGAAAATAAGTACTGTTCTCAGACAAAATATCACACATTCAATAAATGTTTCATACAATGTCTATGGGATGTGGCTTGCTTGAAAGTAGGTTTAATATGAAAAGAAATGCCTATTTAGTTTCTACTATCTGCCAAGCAGGATCTGGGTGACTACTGAGGAGTCAGATAAATATCCCATCTCTGTCCCTGACGAACCATCCAGGCCAGTGGAGGAAGAGGGCCACAAAGGGCTCCAACCAGCGCCCCTAATCCAGCAAGAGAGTACCAAGAATGGCCTCCTGCAGATGATACTAATTGCCTATTAGAGGATGAATAGGTAGGCGGAAGGAAAGGTGTATGGCACCCCATGAGGATCAGAAGACTTCAGTCCCTACAGTCAAGGTTTAGGATGAATGAAAAGAGAATAACACCAAAAGAAGAGGAAAAGAAAAAAGAAAGTGCATTTTATCTTCCACCACAAGGCACACACAATAGCCACTGCTTCAGAGATTTGGGGGGCAGCTGTGTAGCCACTTCCAGCAAAACACGGTTAGCGAACCTCGCAGGACCTTACAGGAATGGTAATCTTCCTTCCTTAACCCGGACCACCTAGTCCTCAGGGCTCCGCACAACCCGAGGAGCTAGCCTCACTGCGCAGGCGCCAGGTCTGGCGCTAGTAGCTCCGGGTCTTTCACTAGGGTTCCCCTCTAGCCCCCAGGCTTTCGTTTCTCTACTGCTCTCCGCAGCGGTTGGGGGCGGGCCTTCCGGTAGAAGGGCGCGTGGGAGAGGAAGGTCACCACTCGGTAAGGCAGTCCGTGACTTTGCGGGGGTCTGTAGTGCGGTATGGGCGGTGGCTGTAGAAGTCCTGGGGGGACGCGTTTCACAACTTTGTAGGGTCGCCAAGAAGAGGAGGAGACAATTTCATTTGTAAGCAGCTTGGAAGTTTCGCCGGTATCATACAAACCACTTGGCCTTTTCCTGCGTAAAATGGGGGATTTTCTAAACTAAGGACGCTAGCCTAGTTTCCTCCCCGGCGCAGTTACTGTCTTCTTGATTAGGTACCTTTCGAGACTCGGTTTCTTTGCTCACCAGATGGCTTTTTGCACCGTAGCTTTGTGTGGGGCATGCAGATTAATTTTGTTAGCAGCTTAAGAAAAACATAATAAAGTGATATTTAAGAAAAATATTCGCGAAATACCCTGCCGATTCGACGTCAGGTGACTTGACACGGTTCCTTTCATCACAGGCAGGCGTGATCCAGTCAGTTGGAGGGGTTTGGGCATGATCTTGTTAAACTGAATAAAGCTGATACATATCCAGAGCCGTTCACGTCTCTGAGATCCAGTAAAATAAGAATGCATTGTGTTTAGATTGTTTTCCTGTGAAGCACGTGTGCACAGTGTGTGAGTTCCTTGAGGCCAGCTGATTCTTAGGGCAGGCACTGTGCCATGAGTTTTGTGCGCCAGCCGGACCACGCAGGAGGTAGTCAACTCCTCGTGCAGTAGATGAGAAAACGGAGGCCAAGAACGCAGTACCTACTGCTACTAACACCTTACAGCCATTAACGCGCAGAGGCAAAATGCCAACCAGATTCTCAGCTCCAAAGCTGGAGCTCTCCTCTAACCACTGGTTATTGAGAAACGGGAGAAAGCGCTCCCCAGCAAGATTTACACACCCGTACACGAACGATTCAGCATACATTTTGAAGGTTCCACAGGATTCACCATGCCGAGGGATATCCAATTTAAGAACTCCAGCACTTTTCAAAGAAAAAAGGCAAACCTAATTCGAAACCAGTATTGAAATAAACATTGAACCTGACCTTTTAAGTGCATCAGAACTATCAGAAAAAATAAAAGAAGCTTGCCCTTTTATGCCAAAGTAATAATATGGGAATTTCCTTATGTGGGCCTAATATATTTGAGTAATTTGTTTTTTGTTTACCATTTTTAACTCCAGTTAATTTTCCTTCATGATACTGTTTTATTTAGTTCACATTTAAAGAATAGTGTTTTAATTGTACCTCTTAGAACGGCTTCAGGTGAATAAAAATCTAATTGACATGTAAAATAGTTGCCTTTTACTTTAATGCCTTTAACAAGGTCATTGGCTTTTTTAAAAGATAACATGGAAAGAATCCATAAAAAGGCATACCAAGGTCCTAAAAAGTCCTAAGTATGAATTTTTGTAGGCGTTTAAAAATTCAAAAACAAAAGCGTTTGAATTTTTAAAAAATTTCAGGCTAGTAAGAAGTGGCAGTTTGCCAATATTAGAACCAATATTTATGGACAGCAGAATTTTTAAGCTGTTTTAGCCTCTGTGGGTGAAAAAACACACATCAAGCTCCTATGCCATTCTTAATCAGACACATGGGCTAGGTGGAAGGAGACTACAAAGCAGTAATTGATAATTATTATAACCATTTTCAGTTTCCTTCTACTTAGCAAGTGGTTCTTTGTTCCTAGTAAGGGATTCAGGTTTGAAAAAGTTTATTCCCTTTCCCCATCATGAAAGTTTTAGGACTTGGATTTTGTGATATAATCACATTCGAATGGATTCTAATGAGACCTTGTGATTTATAAGCTACTAGAGGCCTGGTGCATGAAATTCGTGCACTGGGGGTGGGGGGGTGTCCCTCAGCCCAGCCTGCACTCTCTCGCAATCCAGGACCCCTTGAGGGATGTCCGACTGCTGGTTTAGGCCCAATCCTGCCCTGTGGCAGTTGGATATCCCTCTTGCAATCCGGGACCGCTGGCTTCTAACTGCTCGCCTGCCTGCCTGCCTGCCTGATCACCCCTAACCACTCACCTGCCTGCCTGATCGCCCCTAACCCCTCTGCCTGCCTGCCTGATCACCCCTAACCACTCGCCTGCCTGTCTGATCACCCCTAACCCCTCTGCCTGCCTACCTGCCTGATCGCCCCTAACCATTCTGCCTGCCTGCCTGGTCGCCCCTAACTGCTCTTCTGCCTGCCTGATCACCTCTAACTGCCTCTGCCTTGGCCCCCGCTAGCCGAGGCTTCATCTGGAATGACATCCGGAAGGTCGTTCGGTTGTCTGGTCTAATTAGCATATTATGCTTTTATTATTATAGATGTGTCCCAGTAATTTGCTACATTCTAAAGTGGGCATGGAGGTAACTTAGTATCCTGTGATGGCTTCCATGGCCACTGTCCTAATAAGGCCCTTCTTCCTTGCTATCTGTCAAGTTACCAAGCTGCTGGTCCCCACCCCTGTGTTTCTCTGGTTGTCAGTCTGTAAGTGAGGATAGTATCCCAAAGAGGTACAAGTCTAACTGCATGGAGTATGTATCTCTCTCTTTTTTTTCATAATTAAATGAAGATAGAAATAAACAAATGTGTCTGTATAGAACATATGAGCACCAACTTACCAACTGGTTAAAAAAAATTTTTTTTAATGTATTTTATTGATTTTTTACAGAGAGGAACAGAGTTAGAAACATTGATCAGCTTCCTCCTGCTGAGGATATGCCCGCAACCAAGGCACATGCCCCTGACCGGAATCGAACCTGGGACCCTTGAGTCCGCAGGCCGACGCTCTATCCACTGAGCCAAACCGGTCAGGGCTAATCCCCCTTTTTAAAAATATATATTTTATTGATTTTTTACAGAGAGGAAGGGAGAGGGATAGAGAGTTAGAAACATCGATCAGCTGCCTCCTGCACACCCCCTACTGGGGATGTGCCCGCAACCAAGGTACATGCCCCTGACCGGAATCGAACCCGCGACCCTTGAGTCCACAGGCTGACGCTCTATCCACTGAGCCAAACCGGTCAGGGCTAAAAAAATTTTTTTAAGGTGAATGCCATTTAGGGAATGCCACTGTCTTACTTATTTATCACAGTAGTCCTGCAAGCTTTGTTTTCCTAAAAGGAAACTAAGATTTAGAGAGAATAGATTTAGCTAATAGTTCCTAGGCCACCTTACAAATAATTGATTGTGTAAATACCAAGCAATTGCAACAAAAATCTATTCTGATGCCATAATAGTAATAAGCAAAACAAAGTAAATTTGGTTAAGAAACAGTTTGGCTTTTTATCTGATGTTTGGAAAAACATAACTTTAAAGGTGGGAGGCAGAGAAAAGCTAAAGCTTGCAAAGAGAAGGCTACTTTTAGACATTTGCAAGGCCTTTAGAGGTTTATTTAAAGCACTAACTTGTTAACTATTTTCTATTTATACATTAAACCAGCAATTTTCAACCTTTTTCATTTCATGGCACACATTAATTACTGAAATTCTGTGGCACACCAAAATATATATTTTTGCTGATCTGATAAAAAAAAATAGGTATAATTTTGATTCACCCACACCAGACGGATATTGTGTTGGCTGTTGTCATTTTATTTGACAACCTAAAGGAAAAGAGGGACTTTGTAGCAATTTGAGAGTTTTGAGCATCACTTTCTGTTGAGCTCTTTGGAGATGGAATTCTGGAGGAACTCCAGGCTGTGACTAGACTTCCAATAACCCACCCTGGGCCCTGGAATCTTCTCAGATTCCCGGTGAAGAAGATTCAGCTGGTACTCAAGTACTAGCAAAGGATCTTAGGAAATTGACTCTGAGCCCCACTACAAAATGCCCTTCCCTTCCACCAAAACGTTCACCCCAACAGCAGGACAGAGAAAAAAACTTAAAGGGGTTGGACTGGGGCTGAGTCAAGGCATGCTCTACAGGAGACGATGTGGAGTGAGGAACTATTCGGAAAGAAATGATGTTGCAAGTTATTAGATCTTTGCTTAAAAAAAAAAGCCCACAGGAGAGGAAACTTGAGAATGAATCAAGATTCAGAAGATTTACATGTAGCTGTCATTATTGCCTATATCATGGAGATCCTTTTGATAATATTAGCATGGAGAATTATAACATGGAGTCAATTTAGATATAAACCTTGTTCTTACACTTTTTTTTTCTTGCTAGTAATTTTAAGGTTGTTATGCAGCAGCTTAGGTAAACTACTCTGCTAGGATAGCTGTATACTAATATTTAGATCACCTATGATAGAAGTTCTGTGATGTCTTTCTCTTGCATCTTTTTCTTGTCTCCCATGATGCCAGGAATCAATTTAGATTGCATTTAAATGACTTCAATATACTTCAATTCCTTTTTTATTTGACCCAAAGAAGCACTAATAGGTCTTGAGTGTTGTCATTGTGTTTTAAAAGCCTGAAGTTAGTAAGATGAAACCCAACATCAAGAATGAGAAACAAGTAACTTGTATGGAAGAAATATAAAACAGAATACATTGGATGGTTTGGCTACAACATGATTAGCGCAGGGTGCATTAACTAGATTCTCTGCTTTTCAAAAACTTGAGTTGTAACAAGTTTTTTGATGTGCTATTTCAATTTTTAGTAGCAAATGTGTGTATAGGGCATCTTATTAAAATTTGAGGCATATATGAAAAAATAAAATAAAGGAAAAGACGTCAGTGCCCCTAACTAAATAGTCAGGTATTGCATGGTTTACAAATTCTTGCAGTACACAGTTTGAAAATCACTGTGTTAAACAGTTAATGACTTTTTCTCTCATTGATGAAAATATAACCCCAGCTCATCCCCATCTATATAATGAAGCAAGAGCTGGGAGAGAAGTGAATTGGGAACTAAAAGGAAAAGGAAAGAGAAACAGCAAGACTTGCACAGATCCCTGGTTTGGGGGGTCAGGGGAAGGCAAAGGAATCTTGTATCTAACAGTTGTCCCTCTGCTGGCCTTCAGGTGGCACTATTGGCCCAAGATTGCTTGGTTGGTTTCAGAATGATAAATGGTTTGAGATTGATAATCCTGAAGTTGGTTTGAGGCCAGCCTCTGCTCTTTCAATGGATCTTGACATAGACATTAAATATTCCTTAATTTAAACACTGGTTTGGTTTGGTTTTTCTTGCACTAGTTATTTTGAAATTTACTTAGCACCTTTCCTGTTTAGGAGGGTTTTTTTGTATATTTTTCCCACCTGTTTTTCAAGACAGGTTTATGACATTTTTCTGTTTGGAAATCAACTCCTTTTCATCCCAGCTGAACTATCCCCCAGGATGGTCTCTTAGCATAGATTCTCATCTCACTAATGTCACATAAATTAGCATATTCTGCCAATAGTTACCTACATTTAACTGGAATGGAATAAGATAGTTATTTCACCAGAATATTCTTGGTTTTTATGTATCACCTATATAATTTTTTATATCTTAGCTATAATTTCTGCATATTACATATATCATTTATATACCTATTTCAACATTCTATGCCTCTTGCCGCGACCTGCACGGCTAGGTTCAGGATCTGCAGAAGGGACCGACGCACAAATGAAAATGCTATACAAGAAATATGAATTTAGAAGGCATTGGGAGGCCAGGTGGAACCTCTTTCGTGAAGAGGCTCACTGAGTCCTGGCCTAGTCCGCTTTTTATTCAGTTTTAGATACACATCTTGCCCTCAGTGAAGCACGGCAAATAAGTAGCAGACAGACAGTCTCAAAGGTCAGTAAAGATCAGTAAGGTCAGGTAAACATTTACTTGGAGGGTATCAGGTCAGGAGATTGCTTCGAGCCACCACTATCTCAACACGAACAATTGGTGCCTAGCATCAGCCCGGCTAACGCTCAAGGTCCATGGGCCCCCCACGTTCCTTGGTGCATGCTCATGACAGTGTTGGCATGCGGTGGCTTCCCACACCTCTGAAGAACAAGTTACTGTTTTCAGCTAATAAGACAGCTAGTTTGCATTAAAGCAGAATATATAAGATGGAAGATAAGACAATATCACAATTCATAAGTGTCCTCTATTCGGGAATAAAATGAATCTTTTGAGCTCTTCACTTTATTTCTATAAGACCACTATCTTTGTTTTTCCCAAATGGCTCTCAGTCTCTAAGCAGAATTCAATCCAGCAACCTAGAGGCTAAATGACCTCATAACTCATTAGCAGTTCTCAGCCATCTGGAGCCCTTGAGGAGATCAGTGTTCAAAGGGCTGATAATAAAGACAACAGCATAATTATTTCTCTGCCATGATTAAACCTTTAGATGGCAAGCAGTCAGCGTATTTATTCTGGAGACTGCTTAGGTAGGTGTTTTCTGAAGGTATAATAATACTGTGGTAGGAGAACTTGTTTCTCTGCCCTCATCTAGCCTACAAATAGGTATGACCATCACTAAATAACATATTGAATCACAATATAGTTTATTGTAAAACAGGGCATGGAGTAAGTGAGCGATAGTATGTGAACACCAAATATAAAATTGCAAATATAAAACATGCAAAAGAAACAGCCACTTGGACTGTGGATAGTTCTCAACTCCAAGGCATGTCCTGCCAACAACATGGACAGAATCACGTGTGACTTGCTGTGTTTTCACTTTCTAAAGTGTTCAGTCAGTAATCTGTGAATTTCTAACACTAACCCATTTGTCTTCTCGTTTTCTGTAGGGACTCTTCCTCCTTGCTGCCCCAGAAATGTCTTCACTATCAGAATATGCCTTGCGCATGACTCGTCTGAGTGCCCGGCTATTTGGTGAAGTTGCCAAGCCTACTGATTCCAAATCCATGAAAGTGGTGAAGCTGTTTAGTGAGCAGCCTTTGGCCAAGAGGAAGGAGACATATGACTGGTATCCAAATCACAACACTTATTTTGCGCTCATGGGGATACTGCGTTTTTATGGCCTCTACAGGTAATGACAAAAAAACTAAGAGCAACCTGTAAGAGATTATTGTAGTAGATCAGAAAAGGGAAAAAAATAGCCTTTCCAGCTTTATAGTTTTGTGGTTCTTATAATAGTGACCAGGTAGTTCAAAAGATAGTTTAGGGGGAGGGGGACGAGGGGAGGAAAGCTTTCAAAATATTCATGATGGGACCCTGGCCGGGTTTCTCAGTGGTTAGAGCATACACAGGTTCGATTCTGAGTCAAGGGCAAGTACCTTGGTTGCTGGCTCAATCCACCATGAGTGGGGCATGTGTGGGAGGCAACCAGGAGATATATCTCTCTCACACACACTCTTCCCCCCTCCCTCTCTTCCACTCTCTCTGAAAAATCAACAGAAAAAATATCCTCGGGTGAGGATTAACAAATATATATATCCATGATGGGCCTACCAAAAATAAAGGGAAACATGCACTTATTGGAAGACATAAATTAATTATGTCCATAATGTGACTTAACATTGACTAGATACTGAGCTATAGAGAGATGTTTAATTAGTCAAGAGCATTCTAAGACAGTGGTCGGCAAACTCATTAGTCAACAAAGCCAGACAACAGTACAACGATTGAAATTTCTTTTGAGAGCCAAATTTTTTAAACTTAAACTTCTTCTAACGCCTCTTCTTCAAAATAGACTCGCCCAGGCCGTGGTATTTTGTGGAAGAGCCACACTTAAGGGGCCAAAGAGCCGCATGTGGCTCGCAAGCCGCGGTTTGCCGACCACTGTTCTAAGAGAATGTGGAGGGAAGCTGGTCCAAACATTGAGCAGGTTCCTGTTGGCCGATCTATTTCCTAGCTGGTGTGGGGCAGCCTCCTTTCTCCCCTGGTGGCAATTTTGTTGGAATTATTGCCTTCCACCCTTTTCTGGCATTTTTAGTTGGTACACTTTTTAATATACTAACATGGTCTAAATGAGGTGTAGTTCACCTTTAATTGTAATATGTAAGCTATTATAATAGAATACTAATGTATAATAGTAAGAGTAGTAGGCTCTTTCCACCATGCATTTGTATGTTTGAGTATGTATAGGAAGTGGGAGCTCAGAACACTACACAACTCTAGAAATAAAATATATCAAATACCTACGTGATCATTTTCTTTTTAAAAAAGTCTTAATTACCAGACTAATACATACTCATTATAAACAAATTCAAACAGTGAATAATTGTATAAAGTTAAAATGCCTACTTATTTTTCATGTAACATGTTTTAATTGAACTTCTCTTAGGGCAACAAAACAAAATTTCATTTGGAACTGTTCACTCTAATGTAATAAAATTACTAGTTCATTCCAGATAGCTGCATTCATTTATCCAACAGATATTTTTTAAAGTACCTTCCACGTGTGGGCACTTATGATGGGCACAAGGGAGCCGCAGTGAACAAATAGATTTTCTCGGTTAATATATTATTACAGATGATAATCCATGCATATTTGAACTTCTGGGGTTGCTTTGGGGACAGTTTCCCTTGCCATTAGCCTGGGCTCAGAAAATAAAAATTAATTTTATTATGACCCAAAAGAAAATATCACTGGAAGGCAGATCTCCTGAATAGAAAATTATAACCCATAACAACATCACATTCAGCTACTTTAATGTACCTATTTGCTGCCACTCTCCATTTGTTTGAAAAATAAAGCCTTGCCTATCTTTGGGGACAGGGAAAAAACACTTAGCATTTCGTTATCCATGGAAAAGCACAATTATTTTCATGTATTTAGTTATGGTAAATGGTCCCTCGCCTGCTGTGGCAAAAGGCAGGATGAAACTAGACAACCTACAATAAATAAAATATTACTCCAAGACCTGTAAGGGGGAGGGAAGCACAGATTCTCAAAAACAGTGACCCATTCAGTCTATCAGGTACGTGGGCCATTTCATCAACAGAGACAAAGACCCCAGCCTTTGGAGCTTTCTTTCTGGCTGGGGGTGGATGGGAATGGGGGAGGGAATGTAGAAGAGGGGGGAAAACAGTAAATAATTATGTGGTATGTTATAAAGTTGGACATCTATGGAAAGAAAAATAGTAGAGCAGGATCAAGGGTGCTGAGAGGGCACTAGGTGTTGGGGAGCAGGTAGATCACAGTCTTAAACAGGATAGTCAGGGTTAGCCTCATTGAGAAGATGAGGTTTAAGCTGAGGCTTGAAGGTGATGAGTGAGCCCAGTGGAACCTGGAGAAGAGCTTTCGAGGCAGAGGCAAGAGCAGAGCAAAGGCCCTGAGGCAGGTGTGCACCTGGTGTGTTCCAGGAGCAGCACGGAACAAGGTGAGCGGTAGGACTACAGGCAGATCATGAAGGGTTCTGAGGGCTGTAGGAAGGTCTCTGGCTTTTGCTCTGGGTGAGATGGGGAGCCTTTTGCAGGGCTGTGAAGAAAGAAATGATAGGGTGTGACTTACATTTTAAAAGAATTACTCTGGCCTCTGTTGAGAATAGATTATTTGGGGCAATCATAGCTAATCCCAAAGAGGTATGTTGTATCCATCACGTTCATGGACTGAAACAACATACCCTATAAAACCACTATTTCAAAACAGCCTAGGAAATTAAAAATTCGCCAGCAAAACCCTCTGAGACATTTAATTCATATGCTATTATTGTCCATACAGGTGAAGAGACTAAGATTCAAAGAGGGAAGGTCACTTGTCCAAGGTCACACAGCTACTAAATGGTGGAGCTGTGATTTGAAACCAGGTTCAAATGGGTTCCCGAGCTTACATATTTAAACACCACTGTTCTTTAGGTATTTGATTGTAGAATACAGACATTTTTTACACATAGTGGGCAGTCTTCATCTTACACCCCATCTGCTTGTACATGTAGTCCTGGTTGCCTTGATCCCTAGAGTACCTGTCTTTTGATTTGGTTATCATTTGCCTGAGCCTTTTGGTTTCAACTGTCTACTGCCATTAAGTCAGCTTCTTCCACACCATTCCCCCTTGTAGTAGGTGCTAATTCCTGGGGTTCTCAGGGTCTCTGTGTAGCTATTGAAGTTTTTACCCACTTTCTGCTCCTCTCATATTTTGTCTTGGTATTATAGGGAAACTTGGGGTAATTATTAGTGTGGTATCATAGTTACATAGGTTTACATGGCTGGCCCAAGAATTAACTGCTATCTGTGTCATTATTTCTCTGAAGGGGAACTGTAATTTAGAAGTGAACTTTTGGAATACAATGAATCTGTATGTTGGAGACTCCCCGTCCTGTCTGTTCAAGCTGAGCATGTGCTTTGTAGAAGTCAGGGATTAATTACCACAACCCCTAAGGGAACAGTGCTAGATTGGTGTACTTTTCCAAAATGTAAAATCCTGGCTTGTTTTTTCTCTCTCCATTCAGAGACGAGCATCAGGACTTCAAGGATGAGCAGAGACGTCTGAAGAAACTTCGTGGAAAGGGGAAACCAAAGAAAGGAGAAGGAAAAAGAGCAGCAAAAAAGAAATAGTATCTGTCAGTGCAGAGAGAAACTTCCTCCTCTGCAACTGAGAGCAGAAGCAAGAGTATTTATTCTCTTCCCCCATGTTGGATGACTGTAGGCTTTCTAAGCCGAAGAGCATTTGGAGGAACACAAATGCTCCGTGTTGAAGTCTGATCCAGTTAAAGTGTGACTGGTTTCTTGAACACATTCTAATTCTGCAAAGTTATTTTGGCCTTGGTTTTGTAATCTGAGGTTTACCTCATTCCCTAAAGAAATGAATGCAGCCCAGCCAGTGTGGCTCAGTGGTTGAGCATTGACCCAGGAACCAAGAAGTCATCGATTGGATTCCTGGTTGTAGGCTTAATCCCCAGTGGGGGGCATGCAGGAGGCAGCCGATCAATAATGTTGTTCTCTCACTCATGTTTCTCCCTCTCCCTTCCTCTCTCTCTAAAAATCAATAAAAACATTTTTTAAATGTATATATAAAACAAGAAATGAATGCATAGATTACTGTTGAATGGTTTGTGTGGGGTGAGAGTGGGATGTTGGGAAAGGGAGGGAAACATTAAATAAGCACACTGTAGTCTCCTCATTACTTTCCCTTGCTTCCCCATAAGCCCTGAAGTCTTTCATCTCTGGCTGTTCAGCCACTGTCTCCACCTCCAAGCTCAAACTTTATGTGCCTCTCCACCCACCCCTTTGAGAATATCTAATAGAGTATATACCTGGTAAGAGAATATTAAGTATCTGCTATATACAAAGTACTGGGTTCCTGGTAATACAGTGACTAGCAAGAAAAACAGTCCCTACCTGGTAGGACTTTCAGCCTTGTGGGAGAAATGTTACCTAATTATGTAAACACAATTATATTAAATGCTGCAAAGGAAAAATCCAGACTTCTAGGAGAGGGTGGATGGGTTGGTGAATTGATCCAAAGAGATAGCAAGAGGCCCAAACCTCAGTAGGGAGTTTAAAGAAGGCCTCCCTAAAGAGATGATATTTAAGCTGGCTCTGAAGGATGAATAAGAGTGGGGCAGAAGAAAAATGATGGGAAAAGTGAAGCACAGAGACCACCTAAGGTAAGAAATCCTGTTCAAGGAGTTGAGAAAGACCACTAACTAGTTCTGGTTTGTCATAAGGAAATAGAGGCCAGATCATGAAGGGCTTTTGCAAGGTCTATGAAAAAGCTTGGCCTAACCAACTTCACCAAAGACCACCGTGTATGAGATATTATTTCTATTAGGACTGATGTATACATATGAGTAGCTAGCTGCTCATTTTATTGTATTCTAGCAATGAGCCTCTAGTGAGGTTGTGAGGGCCTCTCGGGTGTTTTGTTTTTTCAAGAGTTGCTCTGAAGGTGTCTAGCACTATCTAAAGTACTTTTTTTATTGTAGTAAAAAAAATTTACCATCTTAACCATTTAACCACTGTTTCTACCTCTCAGGAAAAGAGCACAGTGCACAGTCAAGAGTATGTATAGCTGCTATAATTTTCTTTCCCTGCAACTTTAGAAGTATTGGCAATAACTTCCCTGTGAATAATTCTTTAACTAGTAAGAATCCCACTACGTGTTTAGATAAATGATATTTTCAAAAGATACATAATCCAGATGGTATGGCCAGGCCTATATTATAGTCAATAAAAATAAAAATAAAAACTATTGAATTGCATAAACGAAGCTGCAAAGCTATTATCCTGCAATTTGGCTAAAATAAACAAAAATTCTCTACAAATAAAAAAAACTATTAAAATTGGATGATTTGTATCAGATAGATGTGAATTCCAGCAGAAGGCTGAGAATACATTTAGAACTCTTTCCTGAGCACCTGCCACGTGCCTGGCATATGAGTAGTAGAAAACACAGCTGAATAGACAGTCTGTAAAATTGTGTGAATGAGCATGAGCGTGTTGTAAAATATTGACAAGATCTCAGGGGTTTTCTCTGGAAAGTGCAGACACACTGTCGGCCAGTGTATCTGAGCCTGGTGGGTGGATGACTACCCCAGGATGCTGGGCTGAGAAACAGGCTTGCAGCCTGCACCCCATGTTTTCCCTCTAATGTTTGGTATTTTGTGTGCTTGGAGGATTTTTCCCTTGATTTCAATGGCATAATAAAAAGAAACTGGGGCCCTAGCTGGTTTTGCTCAGTGGATAGACCGTCAGCCTTCGGACTGAAGGGTCCTAGATTTGATTCCAGTCAAGGGCACATGCCCGGGTTGCAGGCTCAATCCCCAATAGGGGGTGTGCAGGAGGTAGCTGATCAATAATTCTCTCTCACCATTGATGTTTCTCTCTCCCTTCCTTTCTGAAATTAATCCTATATAATAAAAGACTAATATGCAAATTGTCCCCTCGGGAGTTTAGGAGACCAGGAGTTCGATTGCTTGCTATGACGTGTGCTGACCACCAGGGGGTGGCGTGGAGCATGGTGGGTGACCAGAGGTGGCAGCGGGGTGCTGAGGGAGTGAGGGAAGGAGGAGGCAGAGAGGCAGGGAACCGTATGGTGGCAGCGCATGGGCGGCAAGAGAAGGAGTCGGCTGGGAGGCAGGGAACCTGATAGGCCCTGATCACCAGCCAGTCCTAGGGAACCTACCCATGCATGAATTTCATGCACTGGGCCCTCTAGTAAAAATATATTTAAAAAAGAAAAAGAAAAAAAGAAACTGGGCTTTGGATTTAAAAGTCATGAGTTTGTGACATAGTTCTACCTACTGGCTATGTGGCCTTATGTCACTTGTCTTCTCTGAACCTCTTTCTGCCTCTGTAAAATTATGATAAAACTTCACATATATTTGTGAAAAGGACTATGTAAATTGTAAAAGTTAGTCAAATATTTTTACATAGTTATTTGTATAACTACAGACAGTCCTCGGATTACATTGGACTCGACATACGTCGTTTCATGGTTACGTCGCCATCTCCCATTTATTTATAAAAGATAAAAGTTACATCATTTTGACATATGTACATATGTGCTTTATGTTTTATTATTATTTATTTACCACAAGTAAAGGTCAGGAATTGTTATCTTTCTTTTAAATTTTTTTACTGTTTCATTTCATTACTGCTGTGTATGTGCTCCACGTGAGTGACATAGGTGCTTATGTAGGTGGGTTCCGACTTAAGGCGAAAATCACGTTACATCGCAACGTAGGAATGGATCTCCAACATAACCTGAGGACCTACTGTAGAAAGAATTATGTCTTAAGAGCAGATTTTTGAACAAAAAGATAGATACAGAGGCAGTAAAGCATCAAACAGTCTGTCATATTACAGCAGGAAGGTTAGGGAGAGGTGGGGAAGATAAGAGATCAACCAAAGGACTTGTATGCATGCATATAAACATAACCAATGGACGCAAAACTCTGGGGGTTGAGGGCATATATGGGAGTGGGGGGGGGGGGGGGCAATGGTAAGATATGTACACATATAATACCTTAATAAAAAAAATTGGGGAAAAAAAAGAGCAGATTTTTCCAAGGCAATGTTTACAAATATCTGCTAAATATACAAAGTTCTCTACATTTAAATGCAGCATGAGGAGCTCCAGTGGCGCAATTGGTTAGCGCGCGGTACTTATAAATGCAGCATGATAGGTTCAGGAAGAAGCAGGTGGGAGATGAATTTTATTATTTATGTAATCAGGGGCTCCAGAAACTCATTTTTTAAAAAGCATCATGCACATGCACACAGAGACATACCTCAGAGATATTGCAAGTTCTGTTCCAGACCAAAATATATGGCAATTAAGCAAGTCAATCTTTTTGCTGGTGAAGGATCTTGCCTTAATTTGTAAAATACACATCTGTGACATGCAATAAGGTAACACACAATACAATTGGGTGTTCCTCTATGTGTGTGTATATACACACACATATATATAATCTTGTTTATGAAGTATCTTCCATGAAAGCCAAAGTCAAAATTTAAAATTCTACTCTCTTTACCCTTTTCCTCTTTCCTCACACATTTCCCCCAGAGCTTCTAAGTGTCTACTTTTAAAGATTTAGAGGCAGGAACAAACTTCAAGAGCTATAGAAGGAAAGTTCTTTTAACCTGCCAACCCTGTCTTCATGGCCCTTTTATAAGTTCAAAGAAAGCATTTTTTAAAAATTAAAATCAGTAAAACATTCAAGAAGACTTAGATAAAACAGAAACAACCAATAAAACCCTGGATATTGAGATAACTAGAAAACCAATAAAACATTTATACTGAACTTAAAACAATGAAATGTTTTTAAAATGACATAAAGGCAGGAAAACAGAGAGGGGTCATGAAACTAGTGGGAGGGTTGGCCAGAGAAACTACCCAAGTGCAATTTTCTAACTTATTTGAAGGTCTGGCAATATTATCCTATATAATAAAACCCTAATATGCAAATCGACTGAATGGCGGAATGACCCGTGGAATGACCAGTCGTTATGATGCGCACTGACCAGCAGGGGGCAGATGCTCAACACAGGAGCTGCCCCGGTCGGGGATCAGCCCTAAACTGGCAGTTGGACATCCCTTGAGGGCGCAGGTCGGGCTGAAGGACCCCGCTCCCCCGTGCACAAAGTTCGTGCACTAGGCCTCTAGTAAGTTCATATTAAAGTAGAAACTAGAGTTAAACCAATGTCAATTCTTTTCTCTTTCTTTGTTTTTTTTGTCTTGTTTTGATTTTTTTTGTTTTTTTTTTAATTTTAGGGAGAGGAGGGAAAGAGAGAGAGACATCCATTTCTTGTTTCACTTCTTTATGTATTCATTAGTTGATTCCCATATGCAACGCTGGTATATTGGGATGATATTCTAACCAACTGAGCTACCGAGCCAGGGCCCAACCAATGTAGCTTAGATTCTAAGAACATCCTCATTCTACGTAAGGAAACGTTTTCTGAGACAGGAGATAGGTTCATTTATGCAGAGCTTTGTGTGTCTACTGCAGAAAATATGAACTCTTCCTTACTGACAGTCTAAATTGGTGCTCAATATGGAATATCTTCCCAAAAGAGTCACAAAACTACTAATTGAACCATTGGATTTAAAATGAAAATAGCATTCCAAACAGAAATTGAAAGCCTCAGATAGGACACAATTTGAATCCAAAAGTCTAAGTATATCTAGTATGAGAAATGAGCAGAGTATTCAGCACCAAACAAGTGAAATACACATTCTTAACAAAGAAGTTAGAGGTAGGACAGATCAATGTGGTTTGAATAATCAGAAATGACTTCACAAGCAGTGAAAGCAATGAATGTGAGTCATGTCAACATTTTTGGAGCACTTACCACACGTTGAGCATTGGACTTTGTAGCCTTATCTTACGTAACCCTTGTATGATAGTATCCCCACTTTACAGATGAGAACGCTGAGGCTTAGATTGTGTGCCCAAGATCACACGGCTCTAAGTGTCTAGACTGAGGTTTAAATCCAAGCCACCTGACTTCAAAGCCTGTACTGCCGATCACCACACTGTGACTGGTAAGATCTTCACAAGCAGAGAGAAAGGTTTACAGTAAATAGCATATGCATGTGCAAATACCTGCAAACAAACATGGAAACTCTGGTTCATAAGAGCAATAATGGGCACGGCCAGGCAACCTCAGAGTGTAACCAGAATGAACCTTGAGTCCTGAAGGTCCCAGTATCCTTTCATGACGTGACAGTGTAGCACTAATCTCTGTCTGAGGACTAACAACAGTACTAATGGGTCCAGTGCTTTACCACTTGCTGGGCACTATACTTAACTTTTCCTATAAGTTACATCACTTAACTCCTATGAGGTATTATTTTCCTCATCTTGTATGTGAGCTTAAGTTTATTTAGAGCTATGGTTCTCTGCTCTGGCTAGGCATAAAAATCACCTGGGGAGCTTAAAAGAGCCCTGTGCAGGGTCTCACTCCAGAGCAATTCAGAGTTGGGGCAGGAAGGAGAAATAACTTAGGTACTGGTGTTTTTGAAAAGCTCCTGAGGTGGCTCACTATGCAGCCAAGGTTAAGAATCATTGGTGCCGAAACCGGTTTGGCTCAGTGGATAGAGCGTCGGCCTGCGGACTGGAAGGTCCCAGGTTCGATTCCGGTCAAGGGCATGTACCTTGGTTGCGGGCACATCCCCAGTGGGGGGTGTGCAGGAGGCAGCTGGTCGATGTTTCTCTCTCATCGACGTTTCTATCTCTCTATCCCTCTCCCTTCCTCCCTGTAAAAATCAATAAAATATATTTAAAAAAAAAAAAGAATCATTGGTTTAAATCAGTATTTCTAATGTTAGTATGCAGCAGTATTGTATGCAGGGCTTAACCAGCTGAGCCCCACTGGAGTTTCTTACTCAGTAGGCCTTGGTGCAGCCCAAGGGTTTGTATTTGTAATAGCAGTGACCATGTGTTCCTGAAGCTGCTGGTCTGGGAACCACACTATTCGTTTAAAGTCACTTGGGCTGGCAAATTTCTGTGGCCCCAGCCTCTCCAGTGAAATGACCTAGTCACCCTGGAGCCTTTTGCTAAACCTGAAGGAGCAAATCTTTAGAACCTGACAGCAGACAAACAAGGTATTACACATATGGAGAAAGTTTTAGTTAATATGAAAAAGTTCATGAAACTCTTGAAAGAAGTTTTAATAAATGGAGAGATAGCCCATATACACGAGTGAAGAAATTACATATTATTAAGATGTGCATTGTTTACATTTAATTTGTATAATTTATCATTTCTATAAAAATTTCAATAGACTTTTTTGGAATTTGACAAAATGATTCAAATTTTCAAAACCCACTTGGAAGAAAAAAATAGAAGAGAATATAAAAGAAATTCTAAAAAGGAATGATATGGGGGCCCATATCAGATTTTGAAACATAATTTAAATTGTTTTTTAAAATACTGATATTGGTGTAAGAATAAATTGTTGGGAAAAAAAGAGATAACCCAAAAATATTTTCTATAATGTATAAGGTTGAACATATAATAATGGATGCTTCTCTAGTTAGTTAATAAATGGTGTTGGGACAATTAGTTGGCAGTTGAGGTGAGAGACAATTTAGGTCATCACTTCACACCACACACCGAATAAACTTTGGATGGGTCAGTAATTAAACATAAGGGGGACATTTTTAAAATGGAAACTGTAAGAGAAGAGATGAATCACTAGCTAAACTTGGACAGGTTACTTCTTTAACTTCAAAGTAACAAAAGAAGTCCCAAGGAAAAGGCAAGGAGATTAAAAAGTTTCTTAAGAAAATTTCAAAAAGAATGATAGAAAAATATTTATAGCAAACAAGACAAATAAATAGGGTCATTTTCATTTATTTTAAATATGTTTTTATTGATTTGAGAGAGAGAGAAAGGAAGAGGGAGTAAAACCAAGGCTCTCTTTCCCAGTGGTACAAGGCCTACACCTGTCAATCAGTGGGACTCCATTAAGGCAGTGCCCATCGGAGGAGGACGGGCTCAGCCCTCCTGCATCAGAATCACTACCAGGGCTTCTCTGAGTCAGCAGGCTGAGGTGCTGCCCAGGCATCGGCATTTCCAACAAGCACTCCCAGGTGATTAATATGCACTCTAGCACATGAGAATTGCAGTTTTGGGAATTCTGGTGGAAGCAAAATTGAGAGAGATAGACCCGGTTTCCAAGATACATACTTAGCCACAAAATGCAGGCGTTCAGATGACCTTGTGCTTGGAACTATATCAAAGGTGTCTTGGCTCAACTCTAAATGCTGATGTCCTCACCACCAATCTCCTTCAGTTTCTAATTTTATAATTCTCTCCAATGGGCTTAGATGTCTGTCTGATTTCATTCTTAGTTAGTCCTTAGCATGAACAATTGCTTGTCATTCAAGTATGATCTCGTCTCTGAAGGGGCCTTGGTGGGGCATGTTCAAGGACGCAGAGGGAGTAAGGATGTTCCACTGCCTGGGTACTCAATTCCAGCCATGTGGTCTGCTCCAGACCATGTGTGCAGCCTGTAAACTTCATCACAGAAAGGAAAGCATGACCAGAACTATTCTTGTGAAAAATAATCACTTGATCTTTCCTCCTCCTTCATTAGTCTAATGAAGTCTCTCCACTGCATTTCACAGCCAGCATTAACAGCAGGGAAGATGAAAGTGCAGGAAAGCTCGTGATCTCATTTGGAGATCACAGCCTGTCTTTAGCACAACAGGTGGGCCCCTCCAGGATTGTTTCCACATCGCCAAATCACTCACTGGCGCCAGCTCCCCGAAGAGGGCAGGGCGACTGCGTGATGTATGGAAAATAGGAAGAAAGAAAGTCAGTCTAGATCATCTACTCCACAAGACCACCCAAAAAATATGCTTTACTGTCCAACATTCTGCAAAGAACTAGTGCTTCTGTGCTTTTTTTAAAAAAAAGTTATTTTTTAGAAAGAGCATTGTTATAAATTCAAAACAGAGCATTCCAACTGATGCAGCTCTTTCTCATTAAAAATTAAACACCCGAACCAATGGACACAGACACTGGGGCGGTGAGGGCTTGCCCAGGGTGGGAATGGCTGGGGGTGGGGGTGTCAATTGGGGAAAAAGGAGACATATGTAAAACTTTAGACAATAAAAAAATTTAAAAAATAAATTAATTAAATACCTGTGCCCAGCCAGTGTGGCTCAGTGGTTGAGCCTCAACCTATGAACCAGGAAGTCACAGTTGGGGCACATGCCCGGGTTGTGGGCTCAATCCCCAGTAGGGGACATACAGGAGGCAGCAAATCAATGATTCTCTCTCATCACTGATGTTTCTATCTCCCTCTCCCTCACCCTTCCTTTCTGAAATCAATAAAATTTACATTTTTTTAAAAATTAAACACCTGGGAAGCATCATAAAAATAACCCAAAATGGTAATTTGGGTTATTTTTCTAATTGTCATTATTCTGCAGGAGCCCGAGTCAATTTAAAACTGTGCAAGTCTCATGTGTGCTGCTTGCCTTTGTACCTCCCCCACAACCCTCCACGAAGGAGTTCACCATTGCCCTGCTGACTGGGCCTGCCCAAACCATCCCCTTACCTTTCCTGCTGTGCTTGATCCCATGTCATCTAAATAGGTGACCTCCAGGATGAGTCACTCTCGATTTACTAGTACACCCCTGGCTGGTTCAGGTACAATGCAGAAACTGTTTCTGAAATGTCAGTCTCAAAAGGAGAGGCTTCTAATACTTTTACTAACTTGCTCACAGCAAAAGACATCTTTGTGCTCTCCAACTAGCTCCTAGTTTACACCAACTAGCAAGCCCTGCTGAAGTAGACAACAGTTTAAATGCTACAGCCTTTTACCGGTAACTCCAAGTGTGGTGCATGGACCCCCAGGAGCTTGTTAGAATCCAGACCTTCTGAACTCAGATCTGCATGGTAACAAGATTCTCAGGTGGTTTGCATGCACAGGAAAGTGGGAGAAAGAATGGCTTAGATTTGTATTAACCTTCAGAGTTCTTAGAGGTCATAGGTATACCAGGGACCCAAATGTAGCCTTTCTGACTTTCCTCGTGCAATTCATTACTCTCCCTGCCTGGAAATGCTTTCCATCATGGCTCATCCACCTGCCAAAACTCCTACTCATCCTTCAAGCCCTAGCCCAAAGTTCACATGCCCACTGAAACCTTCCTGATACCCTGAGTCAGAACTAACCATTTCCTCTTCTGTGTTCCCTTGATACTTTTCATCTGTATCCAGAATATACCAATATTATAGTGTCTTCATATTATACTTTATACACTCACATGACTGTGTCCCCCACAAGAATATAAAATATTGAAGGGCAAAAAGAATGTCTTATTTATCTACGCTCCCCAGCACCCAGCCCGGGACTTGGAACAAGGCTCAATAAATGTTACATGAAAACTACCGTTTGATCTTTCCTTCCATTGTTTTAGAGTCATGCAATAATAAACCTTATGCCCCCTGAAGATTTTCACATTGTAACTTTCTCTCCTTTAGAAACTATTTTTATATCTTTAATATACTAATTTACAGTAATGATTCAAAAACCTTACCATTGGCCTGGAGACAATCTCACAGCCTACATTTCATCGGGATAACTATTTCTGCCCCCTTTTCCTCTGCACATGCCCCTCTTCCACAATATAACACCTGTTGCTGATGGAAAGCCAGCTTGTAGAGCAGATATTTTTAGGGGGATGGTAGGTGATATAATGAAAGAAAGTGTTGTACTTATTCACTTATATAAGCCTGTTTTGATAACTCTAATATTTCCTTAAATATATATAACTGATATTACTGAGTCAATTGAGAGTAAAACACAAGAAAATAATAAAGAGAGGAAAGTAAAGTAGAAGATTAGTGGTCCAAGAGTCACAATAATTAATAGCTATATCCTTAAGACAGACACCAGAAAACATTGCAGGTAATTATGGAGCACTTAAAGATTTGGCATAAACCCTCAGGTTAACAATGAACTCTTGAAAGACTGCATGTAGTCATGCACCAGCCTGCATGAGATAACACACAGCCTGAAATGTTCACAGCAATACACAAGAGGCAATTATCACTGCACTGTGCTGTAAGCAGCTCGTGGTCCACAACACTCATCCAAATGGCTCACATATTGGTCTCTGTTCACATTTATTCTGAAGGTGTGGTTCTGGCACTGGTAATTGAAAGACACTATTTAGGTAAACTTCTGCTTTCTAAAGTGGCCCTTGTAATATTTATTTAGAGGTTAAATATGAATATCCTTTGACTCAGGAATTCCATATGCCCATAATATAGAAATACAGATACAAATGGACAAAACTGTTCATTGCCGTTTTTATAGAAAAACTAGAGGCCTGGTGCATGACATTTGTATATATATATTTGTATATGCATAGCATATGTTTGGAAGACTACCCACCAAACTGTTTACTGTGATTATGTCTGAGAAAAGAATTAAAAGAATAGGAAATCACTTTCCCTCTTATAACATACTAGAGGCCTGGTGCACGAAAATTTGTGCACTCTGGGGGGTCCCTCAGTCTGGTCTGTACCCTCTCGCAGTCTGGGACCCCTAGGGGGATGTCCACCTGCTGGCTTAGGCCGGCTCCCCTGGGAGTCAGACATCCCTCTGGCAGCCCAGGAGCCTAAGCCGCAGTCGGACATCCTTAGCACTGCTGAGGAGGCAGGAGAAGCTCGCAGCCGTCAGCCTGGCTTGTGGCTGAGCTGAGCTCCCCCTGTGGGAGCGCACTGATCACCAGGGGCAGCTCCTGCATTGAGTGTCTGTCCCCTGGTGGTCAGTGCACATCATAGCGACCGGTCATTCCTGGTCGTTCTGCCATTAGGGTCAATTTGCATATTACCCTTTTAGTATTTAGGATACATTTTTACATTGCTTGAATTTTTTAACTTTTAATTTTGACGTAATTTTAGATTTATGCTAAGTTGCAAAAATAGCACAAAGAATTACTATATAACCTCTACCCAGATTCCCCAAATATTAATATGATCACGTGTTTAGTCTTTCTCCTTTTCTCTCTCTCTCTCTGTTAATTTTAAAAACTGAGAGTAAGTTAAAGACATGATTCTCCTTTACCTCTAAATACTGCAGCATGTATTTCCTAAAATTAATAATTCTGTTTCATAACCACAGCACAATTACCAAAATCAGGATAATCAAGAAATTAACATTGATAAAATGCTATTAGCTAATCTACAAACAATGAATTTCATCTATTGTCCCAGTGATGACTTTCATAGGAAAGAAAATCCCAGAGAATGAATTGCATTCAGTCATCATGTTTCCTTAGTCTCCATTCTTTACAGACAGTCTTCCCTTGATTTTCCTGACCTTGATATTTCTGATGAATACAGTTCAGGTGTTTTGAAGAGTGTTTCTCAGTTTGGGTTTGTTTTATGTTTTCTCATTATTTAAGTCAGGTTATCATTTTGGGCAGCAATATCACAGAATTTTTGTCCATGCTCCATATCAAGATGCACACGATGGTGCATTACAGGTGATGCTAAATTTTGAATACTAGATAAAGGTGATGTCTCCCAGATTTCTCCACTGTTAATTCACTATTTCCTTTGTAATAGTGATTTTCTAATTCCATCATTCCTTCTACATTAATTAATTGGGATTTCACTATCAAAGAAAACTCTTCCTTTTCCCCATTTATTCATTCTTTCATTCATTCATATTAGCATGAACTCATAGATTCTTTACTATCATTATTTATTTTGATGCTCAGATTGTCCCAGATTTGACCAGTGGGAGCCCCTTTGATCTGACTCCTATGTCCTTTTGACATGTACCCTCTTTTTTTGAGAACATCCTTACTTGCTGACACAAAGATGTTCATGCTCTCTTGCACTCTCTGAGCCCCAACCTTGGAATCAGATGTTTCTCAGAAGAGATGTAGTTCTTTTTAATAAAAAATGGCATCTAGAAACCAAGATCTGGGAGCTAGGTTGCCCATTGCTACTAGAGGTCACTGCTTTTAGGCCTCTCAGCAGACAAAGCTAGTAAACACACATATATAAATGTATATACATCCCCCATACACATATCTAAACCTATTTCTATATCTATCTATATAAATGGTTATTTTAATACCATAAATTCATACCCATACCTCTAATTCCAGTGCTACTTGTTCTATTTCAGCCTCCCTCTCCACCTGTTTGTAACTCACATTTTCAACAGTGGGAAACTGAGCTCCCATTAACTATAATGTTTTTACTTTGTTGCTGAATCCTAATATACACAAAAAGGAGCTTGAGAATCATTGTTTGAATTTTTTACAATAAGAATTTATGACTTTTGCATTTATAAAAAATTAATGAATAAAGTAGACCTGTTCCTGGAAGTATTGATTGGTACACACCCTCAACACACCTCTGTTTCTTTGCATTCTTCCTTACTTTTCTCACACAAGGTAATTAGATAATAAACCTTGAACATGTACCATGGTAGTGTCACCAGCCAGTGTGGCTCAGTGGTTGATCGTTGACCTATAAACCAGAAAGTCATGGTTAGATTCCTGGTCTGGGCACATGCCCCGTTGCAGATCCCCAGTAGGGGGTGTGCAGGAGACAGCCAATCAATAATTCTCTCTCATCATTGACTCTATTTCTCTCTCCCTCTACCTCCCTCTCTGAAGTCAATAAAAAATATATTTTTTAAATGTGGTGTTTATTTAATCTTCATTTTACTTCCTGGAATTTAGCTACAAGGATGACCATCACATCATTGTTTATGATAACAATAATTTAGAAATTACCTACATGTCCAACAATGGGTAATTTAGTAAATAAAATATAGCCATGTAACAGAATACACAGAGGTGGTATATTGGTTAAGAACAGATTCTAAATCCAAGCAGACTAGGTTTGAACTCCAGCTCTACCGATTATTACCTGTGTGGCATTGGGTTTCAGTTTTCTGTGTGTAACATGAAGATAATAGTGGTACCTTATACTCATTGGACAGCCATGAAGATTAAATTTAATAAAAGCACTTGTAACTGTGCCTGGCATATAGTAAGTACAACATTTTAGCTGCTATTAGTAATAGGATTATCCTATCAATGAAAATTATGTAGAAAAAATTTATCTTGGAAATATGCCAAAAAGTTAACTGTTTACACTTGAGTGATGCCATTATGAGCGACCTTTATAATCTTGCTTCTTTGAGTTTTCTAATTTTCTACAATAAACATCTATGACATGTTTAATTTTTAAAGACTAAATAAATAAATGCTACTGAGCAATTGGGGTGGGGGGGGGTGGATTTTTCCTTCCCAAAGGCACAAATGCAAGAATTTAATAGTGTTGTATGACTTTAGGTTTGATGGCACTAACCTGCTCACTACTAGATTATAATATCTTTATCTCTGTAGTTATTGCCTTATTAAATATAATTTTCAGAGGCTTGTTTAAAACTATAATATTTGTTGTCACTTTTTAATTTCACTAAAATAACAAACTTTTCTCTCGATACTTTTCCTGTAATTAGACAATGTGCCACCAGGTGATGGTAGTGCCTCAGTCATGGCCCAGTTATTTGGCCAGTAGGATTTCACTACAGGAAGGTGTTCCAATATGTTGAGATACCTGTGGTTTACTATTTGCAATGTTTTAATTCTTTATTCACAAATGTTTTAACTTAATTAAATATGGTAGATATGACATATACCAAGATTAATTTTAAAAAGCATGATGAAAATGAAAAGTTTTTAAAAAGAGAAAAAATGAAAAGTTTTTAAAAAGAGAAACTAAGAAAACTCAAAGACAGCCTAGTCATGTTGCTTAGGCAATTAAAGTTACTTTAAAAAATAAAATTAGTTTGTGTTTCTAGTACTCCTAATCAGCTAAAGTTCTAGGCTGCTCTCTATGCCTCTCCTGAAATGTGTTTTCATATAGCTAAAGAAGAACAGCAAGAAAAGCTATGCTTTTATGTTTCTCCTAATTGCAGGATTTAAAAAACATCCAAATTTTAAAGCTAAAAGCAAACTGAGATTTAGTCAAAGTTCAACATTAAAGCTGAAGAAACAGGCATGTCAAGAGCTGGGTATTTTGCCCAATTCCTTGGAGACAGAATTAGATCCCAGGTTACACAGGGACTCTTGACAAACGTGCTCACACAGGACACAATTGTTGATTTGTGAAATCTGTGGTCACTTTATCAGACCAGGTTTAAAAAGCCAGTTCTTTACAAACAGAGTAGTTCCTCTTGCAGTTCAGATAGGTTAAGAAATAAACTCTGGGTAGTAGCTGTTAGATCAATCGCTTGGGCTTTTCCCATGTGGGAATGACTATGAGGACACACATTATCTTTTCAACTAAAAAACAGATGTCCTTGCCGAATTGCTAACCAATACAAAATTTAAATAATCCATAACGGTAAATAAAAATAAGCTCATCCACCATGTAGATAAAATTATATCAAGTACCAGTATCTGCCTTTCTCACACTGAATTTCAAACTTTATGAATGCTTAATCTAACTCTGGTATTCCTCGTTTCATTTCAAAAGGGGAATTTCAACTTCTTCTGACCTGGGCTTCCCATCTCCACATGGCCCACCTTTGGGGCCCTGAGACTTGGGTTCTACATTTACCTGCTTCTGTGTTTTATGGGGAGATGTCGAGAGACTCCTAGATACCCTCAGTCAGCTTTCCTCCAGTTCTCAAACTCTTTCGTTTCTCTCAGTTCCGTGAAAATGAGGAACTGTGCATTCTGCAACCCATAGCTATCTGCCAATCTTAGGAAAAGTCTTAAGTCATTATTCCTTGAATCCACAATTGCTACAAATTTCTTCTAGAAACTCAGAAAAATAAGAGGATGGAGAACATGAAGAGGCGTCCAGATCAGTGTGAAAGTCGTCCTTCCAGTCGAGAGGAGAATTTTCTAACACCTCCTTCCAGGCACCCCCACTCCTCCTCAGCAGCAGCTCATCAAGGCACAGGTGTTTCTTTTGAACACACTTATTTAAACTTGCAGTCCAACTGGTTCCTAATAAAGGACAGCTCACCCTATTATGAATCATTACTTTTGCTTTCTTTGAGCTAATGGATATATCCTCAGACTTGGGGGAGTGTGTGTGTGTGTGTGTGTGTGTGTGTGTGTGTGTGTATTTTACATTTAAAATAATTCATGTATATTCAATAAAAGAAAAGAGAAGTAAAATGTTAATAAATTTCTGGAGTGGAGATAACTTTCTAAGTTTAAAAATAAAAGAAAACAGATGGAAAGTTGAACTGCAACAAATATTTAAACTTCTATACATCAAAAAGATAAAGGTTGGTTTGAAATACAATAATTTGAGGGAAATACTAAAACAAACATTATGGACTAAAAAGTAAATAAACTCATGCAAACAAATAAATAAAAACCCTCTAGATTTACAATAGACAATGGCTAAAGAATACAAATTGTCTAATGCACATGCAATTGAATGATAAACATTTAGTAAGATGATCAACTTCAAAAAAAGACATAAAAACAAGAAAAAATGATGAACTTCACAGAAATCAAGTAACAAAATTAAAACTACAAATATATGATATTTTACTTTCCTATTAACTTAACAAAGATATGTATCACAATGTGAATGCCCCAACTGATGAAAGTGTGGTAAAAATTGTTCCTTCCATGTATTGCTTGTGGTAGAAATAAAGATTAACACAATCTTTCTGAACAGCAATTCCGCAATGTGTTTAGAGGGGCTTTAAAGGTTTCTACTTTCTGACCCTGTAATTCCACCTTTAGTAACCTATTTTCAAGTGTAATCCAAAATACACACAAATATTTTGATATTAAGATGATCAATATGGTATTTTTGTGCAATTGAAAAATTGACTTTGACTTAATGTCTAATAATAGAGGTCTGTTTTGGCAGATTCCATAAATAAAACTCTTGGTAGCCATTGAAAATGATGGTTACAAGTAATTTTTTAAATAAGGAAAAAAATGCCTGTCCTATAATATTAAGTGTAAAAGCAGGGGATAACTACGTATTTAATGCATGAGTAAAAAGACTGGAAGGGAGTATTTCTTGAGGTTGATAGGGGTTGTAACTGGGAGGTAAGATTTTAATTAATTTATTTCTACTTCTTTATACTTGTATGCATTTTACAAACTTTCTAAATTCAGTATGTAATTAGAAAAAAATGAGAGAAATAAAAGGAGAAAAACCAAAGAGTAAGATCAGGAATTAACCTAGTGACGGTGATTTGCCCAACATCCCTCAACAACAAAAAGATTTCTTGAGAAGACCCTACAAATGCACCCTCTAGGTAGTCCTCCTGGCCTGACGTTTCCAGAGAGGGGTTGGTTTATTGCAAGGTTAATGTGGTAAGTTGAGAAATCCCTAGTTCCTGCCACATGACTTTATAGGGTGCTGAGTTCTCTGCAATAACTTGCATAATAATCTTTTTAACAATCCCTGCAATTAAGGGGTTGCCAAACTGGAATTGTTACTTTATTGGAGACAGGTACACACACATATGCACTCACACACAACACTAGAAATTCAGAGCCAACTACCCCCTAGAAGAAAAACAGTGTAATTAGCTCTCTTTTAGATGAGAAGATATTCTTGAAAACCTAAATATTAACAGATTTTTGTACCTTTTTTTTTCCTTCAAAAAATACAGATCACTAATTGCCACTAGATATTGGTTAGAAGTCAGGTAGACGAGACCACCTCTCAGTGGTATCATCGTGCTTTGGACCTTAAGACAACACACTAAATTGGTGGCTAGGAGGACATAGAGACCCATTCAGCTTTGGAGTTGAATAAGCAATGAAGGAAGTTCTCAAGTTGCACCGTGAGAACCAATCTTCTCAAGCAGAATTTAATTACAAGTGTACAATTATCAAAACATTTATGGAGAATGCTAACCTTACACCCACTGCTGATCTCCTTTAACTGAAATGTTCCCATCGAGTGTGTGTGTGTGTGTGTGTGTGTCTGTGTGTGTGTGAGAGAGAGAGAGAGAGAGAGAGAGAGAGAGAGAGAGAGAGAGAGAGAGAGAAGAGGTAATTAGTACTGCTTTTGCTCAATATCAACAATATCAATAGTGCCACCCCCTGTCTTCCTTGTAAGACCAAATATTTTCTCTCTGCTTGATGGAATCCAAGTGGGACATATCTTACAGATCACCTAGTACTAGTCCAGTGATTGTTTTAAACTCAGAAAACCACTTTTCCAAGCTTATGCAGCTAATTGGTGGTACTGGTTTTACTGGAGCCTGGTTCTCTGAGATGGGATTCTACTGCAATTGCCCCATTGCCTGGTATTCCTGATTACCTTTCCCAAAGGGGGGGAAAAAATAAGAGATTAATACCAAGATCGTATCTTTGAATGCAAAAAAATTAAAATTAAAAAAATTAAAACAACCAAATAATTCTATGCTGGGGATAGGGGTGAGGTGTGGGATCACCATTTGTGATGTGAAGAAATCTCACTGTCTGGGAAGACACCTTGGGAGCTGACGCAGAGATGGTCTCCACACCAAGTACTGCTGGCTAAGCAAATGAGGAGTTGACACCCATGCAGGGGCAGGAGTGAAAGGAGCCCTGGCCAGGCAGAGAACAAGCATCGAGGACAATCATAAGATCAGGGGGAGACAGATGAGAGTGGCTGCAAGGTGAAGAGCAGGCAGATGTAAACAGTCTGTTTGGCTGATTCATTATTTGGAAATAGGGTCGTGGGTCTTTGGAGGAACCCCAGGAGGGAAGTGAATGAGCACAAATTGGCCTTTTCACTGCAGCCTCACACACACACACACACACACACACACACACACACACACACACACACACACACCAGGGCACCTCTGAGATTGTGCCTTAGAGCAGTGCAGATACACAAACACACCCTTTGGCCTCTCCTTTTCAATGTTCAATTTCTTCTCCTTTACTGCTCTGACCTGGCTAACTTTTTTTTTTTTTTACAAAAGCTATTGATTTATTTTGCATGTTTACATATAACAAATCAATGATGTAAATATGCACATTCAAAATGCAAGGGCTGCATGTCTCACCCAACTCCTTAAGAGAGCTTTAAGTCTCAACATGAGGCTTCTCAGGAATATCATAAATCTGAAGTCCAGATCAAAACAACTTCTCCACCCTCCCCATGAAAGGATCTGGCAGATCAGAAATTTCATTACACATGCCATCAACTTTTACTAGTCCTTACACAATACAAGCAACTCCACTTCAAGATGCTTTCTCTCAGCCATGCCCACATCCCCTCTGCCGTCACCCGCCCTCCTTCTCTCCCTTCCTACTGAGAGTATGGTTCTTAAAAGCCATTATTACTACATTGAGAGTATAAGGGAGCAAATTGTTGAAAAAGGAGAAGAATTTGTGGCAAATTTGACGTGCACAAAACTGTGCTGTGATTCTCCCACCCCCTCAGGAGAAGCGTGGGGGGTCCTTCTCCTTTTATATCAGGGAGGAAAGAAAACAGACGATGGACTGTGTCTGGCTCCCTCCTGGAAAACCCTAAAGCCAGAACATTAGGTCCAGCAGGGAGATAAGGGCCAGGAGGTAGGGGGCAGGGGGCAGGGGGCTGCTCCAGGAGGCCTGAGCTCCAGAGTGTTTCAGAGCCAGAGATGCTCGAGCATTTTCAAGACCGCTGTAGCCCTCCTCAGTAGAAAGCCAGCCTGGAACCATTTTAAGTCCTGCCCTAGAGGTGAAGGAATGAAGGACAGGAGAAGACCAGAGTCTATGTGGAACTGACCTCTGAAAAACCAGAGAGACCTGGCCAGGAGGTGCGAAACACTTCTCCCATGTTACACGAAATGTTCCCAGGGACCGCCTCTAAGGAACCCAAGGAGTCCCAAGAGAAATAAAGTCCGCTTTAAACAGCTGCCAGACCTGGAGCTGTAAAGCCATCTTCCAGATGTACCAGTAAAATAAACATGCTCCTTTAGTGCCATGCCAAGCCATAGTGAAGCCTGAGGCCATAGGAAAATTCTGTGCCCCAATGTATCCTTTTAAAAATTCTCCCACATGTTGAACCAACATGTAAAAGCACTATGATCAAAAAAACATGATTACATATGAAGTCCTTTGCTGCCCAATCTGTTCTCACACCATTATAAACTCTCACAGACACACCCATCGAGGGACACGATGACCTGATGGTCCTTGAACTATGACAGACTGGCTAGAAACACTGTTCCCATTGCACAGTAACTCAAGGTCAGAAAACAAACAAAAAACAACAGCCTGTCTTTATTTACATTTTTGGTGTGTTGTTCATCCTGGAGTTTCTGCATGAGATCTTTTTAAATATGCATTAATATTTACCTTTCTTACTGAGCCCTTTAAGTTTTGTACCTGAGTTAAGTGTCTTCCTGTCATCCCTGCTTTCCAGTTCTGTTTTTCTTTCCCTTTTCACCACTTCCAACCTTGGAGATCCCAGGAACCTTGGTAGCAAGGAGAGGGGTAGAAGCATAAGGTGAAGAAGGTTTTCTCCTACAGATGGTCTTCGCTGAAGAAGAGAGACAGTGGGAGGCAAAAATAAAGATGAGTTCTCTGACTATATTCCTATTCAATGTATTGGTCACATGAAGCTACACACCAGCTTCAAAACAAACTCACACAAATGTCTGGTAGTTGGGACTTTAACTGGGGGTTGACAGAGAAACCTCCGACATGATAAAGTGAAAGAACTTGGGATTTGAGGTCAAAGGCCAGGGTTTTACTGGTTCCTGTACATGTGATCTTAGAAAAATACTCTGGTAGCCTCAGTACCTCATCTATAAATTCAGTGAATATTAGTGAATACTTCCAACATGCTCAGATGACATGAGTAGATCGTTTGAGGGAGACACAGGCAAACAGCCAATGTTGTATATCAATAAGCCTCATGGTAGAGCTATCTGCAGTGTTACCGCAATGAGGCCCAGAGGGTCAGCAACCACCCTAAGGAGCTTAGGAAGATGACAGCCGAGCCAAGTTGGGCAGGAATAATAGAGCTCAGCCAGACGAAGCTGCAGGAAAAGAATGCCTCAGCTAGAGGGAACAACATATGTAAGACCATGGAGGAGACCAGAATCTAAAATAGTCAAAGTCATAGAAGCGGAGAGTAGAATTACAGTTGCCAGAGGCTGGAGGGAGGGGAAATGGGGAGATGGTGGGCAAGGGGTGCAAAGTTTCAGTTATGAAAGATGAATACGTTCTGGAGATATAATAATGTCCAACAATATGACTATAATTAAAATGGTGTATTGTATACTTGAAATTTGCTAAGAGGGGAGATATTAAGTGTTCTCATCACAAAAACAAAAACACACACACACACACACACACACACACACACACACACACACACAAAGAAACACACAAGAAAATGGTATCTGCGAGGTGATGGACAACTTTATCAGCTTGACTGTGGCAATTATTTCACAATGTATACATATATCAAATATACACAATTACTATTCACCATTGTACCCAATAAAGATGGGGTGAGGGGAAAGCATGAAGAAGAGCCATAGTAACTTCACTGGTTTAATGTACCAATTCAGTGAGACACTAGTTAAATCTTGTATATGCAGAAAAGTGCAGTAGAATGTTATCCTCCTCATTACCACTGTCTTGTCATTATTATATACTAGAGGCCGGGTGCACGAAATTCGTGAACGGGGGGGGGGGGAGGGGGCCTCACCCCAGCCTGCACCCTCTCTGATCCGGGACCCCTTGGGGGATGTCCGACTGCCAGTTTAGGCCCGATCCGGGGGATTGGGCCTAAACCGGCAGTCAGACCTCCCTCTCACAATCTGGGACCGCTGGCTCCTAACCACTCACGTGCCTGCCTGCCTGATCATCCATAACCGCCTCTGCCTATCGGCCTGATCACTCCTAAATGCCCCTGCTGCCAGCTTGGTTGCCCCTCACTGCCCCCTCTTCCAGCCTGGTCGCCCCTAACTGCCCCCCCTGCCAGCCTGGTCGCCCCCAACTGCTCTCCCTCCACCGGCATGATCGCCCTAACTGCCTCCTGTGCCGGCTTGGTCGCCTCCAACTGCCCCCCACTGCCAGCTTGGTCTCCCCCAACTTCCCCCCCCTCGCCTGCCTGGTTGTCCCTAACTGCCCCCCCTGCCAGCCTAGTCGCCCCTCACTGCCCCCCCCATGCCAGACTGATCACTCCTCACTGCACCCCTGCTGGCATGGTCACCCCCAACTGCCCCCCCCCCCCAAGCCGGCCTGGTTGCCCCTCACTGCCCCCGCCGCCAGCCTGGTCACTCCATGCAGCCTGCTGTTTGGTTGTTTGGTCGCCCTTCACTGTCCCCCCGCCGGCCTGGTCACCCCATGCAGCCTGCTGTTCAGTTGTGTGAGGGCGTCCCGACCAATTTGCATATTCCCTTTTATTAGTATAGATTTGCTGGCCAAGCCCAGGCTGTTAAGGATAGTGGTCCTGGTTACTCGGCACACCTGGGTGTGCCTTTCATATTGTAGTTTTTGTGAATGGTGACCCCTGAAATTTTGCAGCCCAAGACAGTGGTCCTGCCAAGATTTATTTCAAGGATAATCAATAAGTGTTAAAAGCTTTCTAAACATGTCTTTAAAAACATGGTGAGCCCCGTTGGTTTGGCTCAATGGTTGAGCATCACCCCTTGAACCAAGAGGTCATCAGTTCAATTCCTGGTCAGGGCACATGCCCAGGTTGTGGGCTTAATCCCCAGGGGGGGGGGGGGGCATACAGGAGGCAGCCAATCCTTGATGCTTCTTGCTCATTGATGTTTCTCTCTCTATCCTTTTCTCTTCCTCTCTCTCTAAAAATCAATTAAAAAAAACATATTTAAAAAAACAAACATGGTGAAACATTTACCAATTTAATTTTTTTACCAACTTAATTTAAAGTTGGTAAATTTAAATAACTACTAATGGTAACTTTAAAATAACTAATTTTTTATATGTCTCTTTGGAGAATAACCTTGCAGTCCTCTTGATCCATAATCTTCCCAGAAAAAAATCTTATATGCCCCATAGGTGAGAAACTCTAATTGACATGAAGACTTTGTTTTGGTCTTTCTCCCTTGAGGGTTCTTTAGGTGGTGCAGAACCCGCCCATCCTGACCACGGTCTGTCTGACCTGTAAAACAGGCTGCCACTACACGTGAGTGTGGCCTGCCCAATCTGGCTTGTGATTCCCAAGCCAGAGGGCATACTGATAGGGTCTGGAATGTCTGGCATTGTCTTCATATGATCTCTTACCAACCAAACACAACTGTCCAGAAATGAGACAGGGCCTAAGAAAAACCTTCAGTCCAATTTCTGGACTAGCATCATGGAATCTTGCTTTAGATGGAAATAATTGTTCTTCCTTGGTTAATCATTGTTCTTCCTTGGTTAATCACGTTAGTCCACGCAGTGACATATTACATAAAAACTTAAAATAATAATTATTAAAACTAGAGAAATAGAAAGTTCTTTTCAATGTAAAGTAAACACATCTGAAAGTGAACAAAATGTTAGGTCCACCATGATTATAATTGGATAAAAATGAGTATATAAAAGGAATATCCAAAATGATTACATCAGGATGCTAATGAATACGAGTTTCCTTTGGAGGTGATGACAATGTTCTAAAATTAGATTGTGGTAATGGTTGCATGACTCTGAATAAATTAAAAACCATTAAGCTGTACATTTTAAATGGATGAATTTTATGGTATGTGGATTATATATCAATAAAGATTTTTTTTCTTATTTTTAAAAATTATTTACATACACTTTTTTTTTTATCAGAGTAGTAAAATTATGGGTCTTTATCTGCCCCTCCCTCCCCCCCGACTTTATCTCCCTAAATAAAAAGTGCTTCCATTGGACCTCAGATGCAGAGAGATGAGTAGAATGTGGAAAGAGTCTGGGGCAATGCTAACTAACAGGAATAACATATAAATAAGAAAGAGCAAGTCACTTCTGTTTTCTCCAGATTTCCAGTCTATTTCTAGTGTCCCTTGTTGGCAAAGCTTAACAGGGATCCAGCTAACAAAGGAGAAATGTGGTTTGCAAAGTACCAGGCCTAGCATCACAGAGCAGAACAGAGAATAGACTTTGAGCTAAAAGACAACTTAAAAATCAGTACAAATGTTCTTAAGCAAAAGAAGCGGGGACTTTGAGGGGAAGTCATAGAATCAATAAATAATGGAAAGCCCAGAAATTAATAAAATTAATTTAAATATCTACTAATGGTAACTTAAAAATAACTAATTTCTTTGTGTTTGAAAAAGATAAATTAATCCTGTTCAAAAGTTAAAAAATTGAAGGAGGATATTTTATGGTTAAAGTATGCAAGATCTATATTATTTGGGGACTTCAGGAGGATAGAAATACTAAAAACTTCAGACACTGTTAAAATGATATATATTAATTATGTATGTTTGACAGTGTGATAGTGGCATAAAGACAGACATACAGATCAATGGAATAGAAAAGCAAGGCCAGAAATAAATCCTCATGTATATGGTCAAATGATTTCAACAAGGATGTGAAGACCATTCAATGAGAAAAGGACAATCTTTTCAACAAATGGTGTTGGGAAAATTGAATATCCAGATGTGAAACTGGACCCTTACCTTACACTATATACAAATAATAACTCCAAATGGATTAAATACTTAAACATAAATATAAAAACTATAAAAGTCTTCAAAGAAAACAGAGGAGGAAAGCTTCTTAATACTGAATTTGACAATGATTCCTTCGAAAGGTCATTAAAAGTACCGGCAACGAAAGTAAAAATAGATAGATTGAACTACATGGAGATTACAAACTTCTGTGCATCAAAGGACATAGCAACAGAGTTAAAAGTCAACCCAGGAAATGGGAGAAAATATTTATTAACCACATATCTGACAAAGGGTTAATATCCAGAATATACCAAGAATTTCTATGACTCAACAAAACAACAAAAAGCCCAAACAACATGATTTAAAAATGGGCAAAGACTTGAATAGATATTTCTCCAAAGAAGATATACAAATGCCAACAAGCACATGAAAAGATACTCCATTGGACTCTTTGCTTTTACTCTTGACACCTGTGTTAGTCAGGATAAGCTATGCTATGGTGTTGTAACAAACAACTTTCAAACTTCAGTGAATAAATACAAGAATTAATAAATGAGAAGTTATTGTTTAATAGTTTCAGTTTTGCAAGATTAAAAGAGTTTTTTGGATGGATGGTGGTGATGGTAGCACAACAATGTGAATGTACTTAATGACACTGAACCGTACACTTAAAAATAATTAAGATGGTAAATTGTGTTATGTGTATTTTACCACAATTTCAAAAAATAATGAAGTGTAGAAACTATTTGTAATGCATAAAATCAGAAAAAATTAACATCCCAATTATACAATGGGCCCCTAAAAATTAATAAGATAATGATAAATTACCCAGTAGAAAAAAATGTATAAATAGCAATTCATAGGCGGAAAACAGCGACAGATTTTTCTGTTCTTTACCTAATAGCCATTCTTCTCTTCTTTCTTATTAATAGACCCCAGATTTTGTTCCAGGTAGCAATGTTTCCAACTAAAAGTATTTATTTTCTCCTGTTTCCTTGCATATTGAAGAGGCCATATGACATATTTCTGGCCATTAAGACAAAAGTAAAAATGCTGAGGAATTCTGGGAAAGTTTTTCATTAATGATATAACTAATGCCCCCTTTTTCCTTCCTCCTGCTTGTAATGTGAGTCCCAAGTATGAAAATGCAACAGCCATATTGAATCCATTGTACCAGACTTGGACTACCTACCTATCCCCAAACTTTTTTGTTGTTAATCCTCACCCGAGGATATTTTTTCTTTTTTTTTTAATATATTTTATTGATTTTTTTACAGAGAGGAAGGGAAAGAGATAGAGAGTTAGAAACATCGATGAGAGAGAAACATTGATCAGGTGCCTCCTGCACACCCCCTACTGGGGACGTGCCCACAACCAAGGTACATGCCCTTGACCGGAATCGAACCTGGGACCTTTCAGTCTGCAGGCCGATGCTCTATCCACTGAGCCAAACCGGTTTCGGCCCGAGGATATTTTTTCCATTGAGAGAGTGGAAGAGGGAGTCAATGTGAGAGAGGACATCAATTGGACTCCACCACGTCCAGACTGGGGATTTAACCCAGGTACGTGCCCTTCACTGGGAATCTAACCCGAGACCCTTTGGTGAGCAGGCCGACACTCTAACCACTAAGCAATGCTGGCCAGGGCTATCCCCAAACTTCTTGTGGCTTGAAACAAATAATCCTCCATCTATATAATAACCACATTGAAGTTTTTGGTTACTTGCAGCTGAAAGTACTCCTAACTGATTATGAATGCTATCAGAGATGAGAAGCTGCAAGAAAACAAAGGAAGAAATTGTGGAATTAGCTAAGAGGAAGTAGGCCAGAGGGTACCAAAAAAATCTATAATAATTTCAGGCTGAAAAAATTAATGAAATTGGGTGTGTGGTAATGTAGTATTTGGTCAGAATGTCACCTGTTTTACCTTGGAATATATAGCACACTTTTACCAAGGCTTTTGTCAGTTGGTGAATTGTAAGGAAATTTTAGAATACTGACATATGAAGGGTATTTTTCTAAGTTAATATTTTAGTGTCTGCCATGTGCTGCCACTATAACATGCCAGGCATTGTTCTAGGAAAACGAGATATAGTAGTAAAACTGAAAGAAGTCCCTGCCCTCATGGAGTTTCTAGGTTAGTGGGGGCATTAGATAATACCAAAAAAATTATACAATGTATAATCTACAAAGTGCTAGTGGGGAAAATTAGTGAAGTAAGGATAATAGGGAGTTCCAAGGGTGGGAGTTGCTTTTATATGAGGCCAGAAAGGCAACTCTGATAATGCGACAGGTAAGCAGGGACTTGAAGGAAATGAGAGAGGGAGCCATGAGGATACCTAGATGACACTGTCCAAGCAGTGGGGATAGCAGGAGTATCCTTGGAGTGTTCATGGAAGAAAAAGGAGACAGAAAGGGAGGCTAGAAAAAAGTGATGCAGAGGAGAAAAGTGGTGGGGGAGGGGAATGAGAGCACATAAGGCCTTTGGGCCATTGTAAAGACTTTGGCTTTTACTCTGAATATGTTGGGAAGCTGTAGATCTTGCCACTTTGAGTGCAAGTCTCCAAAAGAGGAGTAAACTGGGATTCAAGATGGCCAGAATGCAAGTGGAGAGGGAGGGAATGTGGAAAACTACAGGGCTAAGAGAGGTTCTCTCTGCAGGAGTCTGCAGTCCAGGAGTTGGGAGCCTTGTGAGACTAAACAAGTCAATGTTTTGATACCTCACTATGAGGTCCAAGTGTGGCTTTGGAGCACTGGGTCTCACAGGACAGACTGAGAGTGCAGAATTTTTTCTAATACCTTCACTTTAAGAACTCTTCATTTATTGAAGAAGGAATGCCAGTGGAAGAAGATGGGATTAATGGTGCTGCTTTCCTGCCTATTTCAAGGCTGTGGCCATTAAATACTGGGAATGGGGCATTGGCAGAGCAGTAGGGCCGGTCTAAGAGCCAAAAATTCACAGCCCCTAACCGCCTCTACCTGTCAGCCTGATCACCCCCTAATAGCTCCCCTGCCGGCCTGATTGACACCTAACTGCTCCCCTGCTGGCCCGACTGCCCCCAACTGCACTCCCCTGCTGCAACCCACCTCCTCTGCTGGGACCCGCCTCCTCCACACCACGCAGAGCCAAGAGACCCTCAAGCCTCACCACACGGAGCAGCTGCAGGGGCCCCACCTCCACTGTGCACGTGGCCATCTTGTGGCAGCCATCTTGTGATGACGTTGCTCACGGGGGGCACCTAGGCTTTTATTAGTATAGATTTTTGTTAATCTTGACCCAAGGCTATTTTTTCCATTGATTTTTAGAGAGTGGAAGGGAGAGAGAGAGAAACATCAATTTGATAGAGACACATTGATTGGTTGCCTCCCACAGGTGCCCTGAGGTTGGCCAAGGATCGAACCTGCAACACTTGACCAGGAATCAAACCCATGACCCTTTGGTACATGGGCTGACACTCTAACCACTGAACACACTGGCCAGGGCAAGAGATACCCTTTTATGCTCATCAGATAGGCAGAAATTGTAATGTCAAACCATATAAAGTACAGTATTGGCAAGGAAGTAGACATACATGGATTTTTATACATTGCTGGTGAAGAGTAAATTGGTGCAACCACTTTAGAGAGCAACGTGAAAAAAACTAGAGTAATTAAAGATGAACAGAACAATTCTATTTTTAGATATAAATCCCAGATCCTTGCTATTTAATGTATAGCCTTTGGAATCCAAGAATACCTTGCATTTCTGCCCAAGCAGATGTGATAAGCATATTTATTACAGAAGAAAAAAGAGAGAGGGGAAGACTTAAATGCCCATCAATAAAAGGATTAATACATAAACGTTGTTATATTTATATGACAATTAGAATGGATAAACTAGAGCTTCATAAATCAAGCTGTGTGAATCTAAAAATCCATGTTGACCTTAAAAACAAGGTACAAAGTAATAAGTACATTATAATATTAGTTACATAAATTTGTAAAACAGCAAAGTAATTCTATAAATTTTTATGGATATTTATATATATGAAATACAAGTATAAAAATGCATGAGAATAATAGACATGAAATTCAAGCTAGTGGTTACCTCTGAGAATGAGGGAGGGTGACAGCTTAGTGCATTTTACCTGTCTTTTTTAATGCAAATTTGAAGCAAAAAGGTAAAATGGCAATATTTGATAAAGCTTGGTAATGGTTGCCCTGGTAATTTATTAGTTTCTCTATTTTTCTCTGTGTTGGTATTATTTCACAATTTCAAAAGGGAAGAAAGGAAAATAAAGATATTCAAGGCAAATACTAGGTATTCTCAAAAACAATTTAAAAAGACAGAGAGGTTGTCAGATGGAGAGAAACATGGTTGGGAAAAGAATGATCATAGGCTTCAAATACTGCCTAAGTGCTACAAACCATGTCTGCCTGCCAGTTAATTAACCCAGCCTCTTTCTGTAATTTGCCTGATCAGAGAAAGAAAGGCCTTTTGATGTTGAACTTATTTGAGCCCCAGAGTACTTGAGGCATGAACATGCCCAAGGGGAGTTTTTAGATGCAATTCTTCATTCAATAAATTTAACAATGATTAGTCTCTTAACTTATAACAATCTAGTTTTGATTAGACCAACCTAATTTCCATAGGAAAAAACCCCACTTTGTTCCTGAAAGTTCCATACCTTCCCTGCTTCTTTGTACCATTGTCATAAAATGTATGTCATATGTCATAAAATGTATGTCATATGTTAAAATGTAAATCTATGTTAACATAGATTTATAACTATTGTTTTACTCCCCTGTCCTTTTTTAAAAGATTTGTTATTGACTTTTAGAGAGGAATGGAGAGGGAGAGAGAGAAATAGTGATGTGAGAGCAGAACATCAACAAGCTGCCTCCTACATGCCCCCTACTGTAGAATTGAGCCTGCAACTGGGCATGTGCCCTGACAGGGAATCGAACCAGGAACAATGCCCATCCAACTGAACCACACCAGCGAGGGCTCCCCCATCATTTAAATCAGATAGGAGAAATAAAGAGTTACAAAAAATATATATATATATTTTTTTTATTGTCTTTTAGATTTCCCTATGCAGTTACTTTTACCAGTGCACTTTCTTTCTTTATGTGGATTTGAGTTACTGTCTAATGTCCTTTTAGTTCATCCTGAAGGACACCCTTTAGTGTTTCTTACAGGGCAGCTCTGCTAGCAACAAATTCTCTCATTTTTATTTATCTAGGAATGTGTTCTATAAATTCTTGGTTGACAGTATTTTTCTTTCAGCATTTTAACTATATGATCTCAATGCCTTCTGGCCTTCAGGGCTTCTGATTAGAAATCAAATTATAATCTTATTGAAGATCACTTGTATGTGATTAGTCACATCTCTCTTGCTGCTTTCAAGATTTTCTTTGTCTTTGTCTTTTGATAGTTTGTTTTGATGTGTCTAGGTCTGACTTCTTTTAGTTTATCCTTGGAATATGAGCTTCCTGGATGTGTGAATATATGTATTTCACAAAACTTGGGAAGTTTTTGGCCATTATTTTTTTCTTTTCTTTAAAAATTTTATTTTTATTTTTTTAGTTAATCCTCACATGAGGGTATTTTTCCATTGATTTTTAGGGCAAGTAGAAGAGAGAGGGAAAGACAGAGAGAGACATTAATGTGAGAGAAACACATCGATTGGTTGCCTCCTACATGAAGGCCTGGGCCAGCATGCCCCTTTGGTCCACAGGCTGATGCTCTGTCCACTGAGCCAAGCTGGCAAGGGCTATTTTTTTTTCTTTTTAAATATATATATTTTATTGATTTTTTTTACAGAGAGGAAGGGAGAAGAATAGAGAGTTAGAAACATTGATGAGAGAGAAACATCGATCAGCTGCCTCCTGCACTCCCCCCCACCCCCACCGGGGATGTGCCCGCAACCAAGGTACATGCCCTTGACCAGAATCAAACCCGGGACCCTTCTGTCCGCAGGCCGACGCTCTATCCACTGAGCCAAACCGGTCAGGGCAGGGCTATTTTATTTTTATTTTTTTCAAATAACCTTTCTGCTCTTTCTCTTTCTCTTTCTCTTCTCCTTCTGAGATACATTGACACACTTGGTGATGTCCTCCAGGTCACTGGTGCGCTGTTCATTTTTCTTTTTCTTTCTGTTCCGCACACTGGATAGTCTCAAATGAGCTATCTTTAAATTTCATGGATGCTTTCTTTTGTGTGCTCAAACCAGCTATTGAGCTTTTCAAGTGAAATTTTCACTTCTGTTAGTATACTTTCCAATTCCAGCATGTCTATTTCTTTTTTATAATTTATTTTTTAAAAGATTTTTAAAATTGATTTTTAGAGAGGAAGATAGAGAGAGAAAAAAACATTGATGCGATATGACAGGGAAACATCAATCGACTGCCTCCTGCACGCCCCCTACTGGGGAGTGAGTCTACAACCCGGCATGTGCCCTGACTGGTACATGAGATGACACCAAACCAACTGAGCTACACTGGTCAGGGCTTTATAACTTATATTGCTTTATTGATATCCTATATTTGATGAGACATTATTCTTTCCCTTAGATATTTAGTCCCTTTAGTTATTTAAACATATTTAATTTAGCTGATTTAAAGTCTTTAAGTAGTGAGTCCAACATCTGGGCTTCCTCAGAGTTTCTTTTGAATGCCTTTTTTCCTGTTTGTGAGCTACACTTTCATGTTTCTTTGTATGTCTCATAATTTTTGTTGTTGTTATTGTTGAAAACTGGACATTGAGATAATAAAATGTGGTAACTCTGGAATTAAGATTCTCCCCCCTATCCAGGGCACATTGTTCTATTTTATTGTTTAGTGACATTTCTGAACCACTAACCAGATTAATATCAAACAAAATAGATATTCAGGAATAAAAGTTTAAAAGCATTATTAAGGACAGAGTTTCACAAGACTCTTCTCTTAGCACCCATACACATAGTCTTCTGCTGCTTTATTGCCTGCTCTTTCTCAGTGCCTTTTACGACTCCTGTTCATTTCCCATGACCTCTAAATATTAAAGTACGTCAGGTCTCAGAAATTGTCTCTCTTGTCTTAACCATCTTTACCCTCTCCCCAGTTGCACAGATCCAAGATTATATAAGAGGCTGTCAGACTTATTTGCAAAAAGGTTGTTCCATTTTACACTCCAATCAACAATGTATAAGAATTCAAGTTATTGTTGTTCACATCCTTGTCAAGAGTTAGTGCTGTTGTTGTGTTTAACATTAGTGATTTTGGTGGGAGTCTAGCAGTATCTCACTGTGGTCTTAATTTACACTTCCCTCATGACTTAGTGATGTTGAAGACTTTTTTTGTATATTTATTCATCGCTTTCTTGTTAAGTATCTGTTAAATACTTTGCTCATTTAATAATTGTATTGTTTGTCTTTTTATTATTAAGTTGTAATTCTTTTTTAAGTTAAATCTTTATTGTTGAAAGTATTACATCAGTCCCCTCACCCCCCCCCCCCCCATTGACCCTCCCAGGCAGCCCCCAAACCCCATCCCAGGCCTTCACCACCCTATTGTCTGTGTCCATGGGTTATGCATATATGCATATGAGTTCTTTGGTTGATCTCTTCCCACCAACCCACCCTCCCCTGCCTTCCCTCTGAGATTCCCCAGTCTGTTCTATAAGTTGTAATTCTTTATTTCCTGAGTACTAGTCCTTTGTCAGAAAATAATTTTGTGAATTTATTCTCCCAATCTGTGGCTTGCTTATTCATTTCTTAAATATTTATTTTTGATGAGCAGGAGTCTAATTTACTAAGCTATTCTTTTTTTTCCAGCTTTATTGGTGTATGAATGACAAATAAAAATTATAAATATTTAAGGTGTACAAGGAGCTATTTTCATAAAACAAGCTAATTAACATACCCATCACCTTACACAGTTGCCTTTTATGTGTGTGTAAGCATGTGTGTATATGGTGAGAACACTTGAGATCTACTCTCTTAACAAATTTTAAGTATATAACACATTGTTATTAACTACAATTATCATGCTATACATGTCTCTAGAATTTATTCATATTATCTTATAACTAAAAGTTTGTACCCTTTGATCAATACCTCCCCTTTTCCAATCTATTATTTTCTGGCTAGATAAGTCTGTGTTCCAGGAACCTTTGCTTACCAATAAGTCATAAAAATATTCTCTTGTCTTTTCTTTCAGATGCTTTAGTTTTAACTTTTATGTTCAGGTCTATGATCAACCCAGGATTAATTTTTGTGTAAGAAATAGTTGAGATAATTGTTAAAGTTCATTTTATTTATGAGATAGTTGTGAAGGTTTATTTTTTAAAAATCCACATTGACATCCAGTTGTTCTAGCATAATTTGTTGAAAAGATTTTCCTTTTCTCATTGGATTTCTTTAGCATCTTTGTTGAAAATCAAATCCTATATAATAAAAGGGTAATATGCAAATCAACTGAATGGCAGAACAACTGGTTGCTATGACGGGCACTGACCACCAGCGGGTAGACGCAGGAGCTGCCCCCATGGTGGTCAGTGTGCTCCCACAGGGGGAGCGCTGCTCAGCCAGAAGCCCTGAGCCGGGCTCACTGCTGGCGAGCACAGCGGCGGTGTCAGGAGCCTCTCCCACCTCTGCGGCAGCACTAAGGATGTCTGACTGATGGCGTCACTCAGGCATCCCCCGAGGGCTCCCGGACTGCAGGCTGAGGGGACCTCCCCCCCCCCTCCAAGTGCAGGAATTTCATGCACCAGTCTTCTAGTAATTATATAACTAAATATATGTTCCCTGAGGATATGATTTCTCTTCAATTCTACTTATCTATTTGCTGATCCTTATACCAGTACCACACTGCCTTGGTTATTTCATATTGAAGTCAGATAATGTTAGCCCTCCAACTTTGTTCTTCTTTCACAAGATTGCTTTAAATATTCTAAGCCCTTTTTGCTTGTATACAATTTTTTAGAGACTTTCAATTAAAAGAAACAAAAACCTAGTGGGATTATTATTGAGATTGCATTGAATCTATGGATGTATTTGCAGGAGAACTGATATCTTAATAATACATGGAATCGACCAATCCATGTGTTTATGAAAAACCCAATCCTCAACCTGTTTGGTTTTTTTTTAATATATATTTTATTGATTTTTTACAGAGAGGAAGGGAGAAGGATAGAGAGCTAGAAACATCAATGAGAGAGAAACATCGATCAGCTGCCTCCTGCACACCCCCCACTGGGGATATGCCCGCAACCAAAGTACATGCCCTTGACCGGAATCGAACCCGGGACCCTTCAGTCCGCAGGCCGATGCCCTATCCACTGAGCCAAACAAGTTTTGGGCTCAATCTGTTTTCTTTCCTTTACTCTCATGCTACTACTACACTAAAAACACTTTTGATTCCAAATGTGTGGGTTTCTTCCCACACCCAGCAATTCTTTGTGACACCCGCTGGATGTCCTACAATTTTACTCAATTCTGACGCTATCTACCTGCAGATAGTGTCAGATCCCACCAGTTAAAGGCCCAGTCCCATGAGACTGCCTCCACCCCCCATTTCATGTACCAATCTAAGTAGGAGGTGCTGAGGTTACCCACAACTTCTATGTGACTTGGCTATAATCAGAGGTTCCCATGACCTAACCTTATTAGATTTGATTATTTGCTTAGAATAGCTCACAGAACTCAGAGAAATACACATATAACTGTTTGTTGCATAATAAAGGATATAATAAGGGATAAAGATGAACAGCCAGATAAAGAGATCCATAGGGTAAGGTTAGAAGGGTCCCAAGCACAAGAACTTGGGAGTCAGGGTGCATCACCCTTTTAGTATGTGGTTGTGTTTACCAGCCTAAAAGCTCCATACTATTGGGTTCAGCTCCATACTATTGGGATTTTTATGGAAGCTGCATCACATAGATATGGTCAATTATGAACTCCATGTCCAGCCTACCTCCCTGTCTAGAGAACTGGTGGGGCTGGAAATTCCAAGCTTCTATCAGGGCTTGGTTCTTTCTGGTAAAGGAGTTTACCCAGAGTTAGCTCATTGGAATAAAAGACATTCCTATCACCCAGGAAATTCCAAAGGATTAAGGAACCAGGGTCAAAGACCAAATTCTGAAACAGAAATGCTCCTAGTGCTCTTAACATTTAGGAAATTACAAGAGCTTTTATAAGCTCTGTGCTGGGAATTGGGATCAAAGACTAAATATTAGAACAAAGATTCTTCTGGCACCCCTATTTACAAATGCTTCAGAAGCCTTGTGTCAGGAAGCCAGGGCAAACACTATATTTGTTATTATTTCACACCATGAATATGGTATGTTTTGTAATTTATTTAGCTCTTATATAATTTCTCTCAGCAATGTTTTATAAGTTTCAATGTAGAGGTTTTACATATTACTTGTTCAATACATTCTAAGTACTTTATGTTTTATAAAATTATTATAAATGGAGTGTTTTTTAAAATTTCATTTTCCAACTATTTCCCATAGTATATGAGTCTACAACTGATTTTTGTATGTGACTTTCTATCCTAGCACTGTTCTAAATTCACTTATTAGTTTTTGTGGTTGCTTTCTATAGTCCATAGTATTTTCTTAATATTCAATCATATTATCTGTAAATAGAGACACGGACTCAACATATTATATCTCATCAATATTCCAATCTCTCCTAAATTTATATATATAGTGTGATCTCTTTCTTTGGCTCCAGACTTGTATACATAACAAATTCTTGACATTTTCCCTAGGCATTTTAAATCTTTCAGTGTTTTTAGATAAAATATAACCCTCACCACTTTAAAGTGTTCAATTCTGTGGTTCTTAGCATTGTCACAAAATTATGCAATCATCACCATTATCTAACTCCAGAACATTTTTGCCACCTCCAAAAGATACCCTGTTAGCAGTCATTCTCTCCTCCTTTCAACCCCTGGCAACCACTAATCTACTTTTTATTTCTATGTATTTGTCTATTCTGGACATTTTATATACATGCAATAATTCAATATGTAGCCTTTTATGTTAGACTTCTCTCACTTAGTATAATGTTTTCTAGGTCCATCCATGTGGTAACACATAACAGTACTTCATTCTCTTTAATGGCAAAAGAATATCCCATTGAATGAAAATATAACACTTTGCTTATCCATCAGTTGATGATCATGTGGGTTGCCTTTGGCTATTATAAATAATACCGCAATGAACATCCATATACAAGTTTTCATGTAAACATATGTTTTCAATTCTATTGGATATATACCTAAGAGTAGAATTGCTGGGTCATATGGAAAATCTAGTTTGAAGTTTTTCAAGAATGGCCAAATTGTTTTTCTGAAAGGCTACACCATTTTACATTCCTACCAGTAATGTATGAGGACTCCATTTTCTCCACATCTTTACTAACACTTATTTTCTGTGATTTTTTTATGGACATCATGATGGGTGTGAGTTAGTATATCATTATTGTTTTAATTTGCATTTTCCTAATGGTGATGATATCAAGCATCTTTTCATATGTTTATTGATCATTTGTTTATCTTTTCTGGAAAAATATCTATTCAAATCCTTGGCTCATTTCTAATTGAGTTGTTTTTCTTTTATTGTTAAATTGTAAGTTATTTATACAGGGTGGAGCAAAAGTAGGTTTACAATATATGAAACACACAGTTTATTCTTGTATTATTATTTATTATTGTATTATTATCCATAGAAACAATTGTAAACCTACCTTTGCCCTACCCTGTATAGTATGTATACTAGACTCTTGCCAGATATATGACTTGCAAATATTTTCTCCCATTAACTGAGTTGTCGTTTCACTTTCTTGGTAGTGTCCTTTGACACATAAGAGTTTTTAATTTTGATGAAGTCCAATTATCTATTTTTGTTGTTGCTGTTTCTTATGCTTTTAATGTCATACTTAAGAATCTGTTGCAGAATAAGGGTCATACAGATTTACTCCTACATTTCTTTCTAAGAGATTTATAGTTTTGGTTCTTACATTTAGGTCTCTGATACATTTTGAGTTAATTTTTTATATGGTGTGAGGTAGAGGTCCAAATTTATTCTTTTGGATGTAGATATCCATTTAATTTCAGCATCATTTGTTGAAAAGAGCATTCTTTCCCTAATATAAGGTCTCAATATCTTTGTCCAAAATCAATTGACCACAGATATATGGGTCTCCCCTAGGTTATTTAAAAAAATATATTGTTATGCCCTAGCCAGTCTGGGTAAGAGAATAGAAACATCAATGAGAGAGAATTATCAACTGGCTGCCTCCCATACAACTCCCACTGGGGATCAATCTGGGCATGTGCCCTGACTGGGAATTGAACCCTAACTCCTGCTTCATAGGATGACGCTCAACCACTGACCCACACAAGCCAGGCATCCTCTAGGCTTTTAATAGGCTAACTGTTCAAAGAAGAACTCCTGGTTTCCACACCACCACTGCTTCTGCCCCCATAAAAGATATGTACAGTTCTGGTTCATTAGAGGGTACACAAATCATAAAGCTAACACACATACAGTACACGCAAGCAAGTAAAAAAACTACAAAGAAAATACACACAGGATAAGATAGAAGATAAGCAAAGATGAGATTAGAGATAAAAGCAAGTCTGATTTATATAGTTCCTTTTAGGCCAAGGTATGTAATTTTTATTATAAATGTACTAGTGTCCCAGAGCACCAATTCATGCACATTGAAAGTAAATTAATTAGAAGAAATATTTTAATATCGCTATTCACGTCTTGCTAATGAAAAGAAAATAGGATCTACTAAGTCTCCTATCTACCTACTCCAGGACTTCTGTGAGGATCAAATGAGATGAGACATGGAAAAACACTTCAAAAACATTTGGTTAAACTGTAAAATGTTTGCACTTGGCTACAAAGCAAGTCAGGTTCCTGGGCTGAAGAAACTCCAAGGAGGCTAGTCACATGGAGAGGAATCCAGGCCCACATGACTGTTTCTGAGCTGGGCTGGGCTGGGCTGGGGGCCACATTTTGTCATGGAGTCTTAGCAGCGTTGGCTGCAATTTGGTGGGGTGTTTCTCCGGGGTGGTGGTGGGGCCTGCGTCCCACTTGGGGGAAGCTGAGTGTTGGTTTGTCAGTGCCAGGTCTGTGGTGCCGTTTATTTTTAAATGGCCTGTGTGTGTGATGGCAGTGCCTGCATTGAGTATCTACCCCCGGTAGTCAGTGCACATCATAGCTACCGGTCAGACAGACGGACACTTAGCCTTTTATGTATATAGATTAGGAAGCCATTGGGTAGTTTTGAAAAGGAAAATGAAATTATTTAGATTTTTAGAAGATCATCTGGCTGCCTGGTGAACTCTGGAGCATAAAGCAGCAAGAGTGGAAGTAGGGTGAATGTTAGAATGTTTAGAATAGTATTAGTGTCTAGGGAAGAGATGATTATCATTTAGAAAAATTGGTAGAAGTGACAAAGGGGAGAAATAACTTCAGGATATGTTTTGGGAGTAAAGGTTTGGAGGTAGAGATAATGGTTGGGGGTGCTGTGAAGAGGGAAAAAGAGAAATCAAGATGATTTCTAAGTTTATAACATGAATAACTGGGTGGATGATTATCCAATTACATTCCTACACTTGCTGAGATGTGTAAAACTAGAAGAGGAGAGGAACCAGTTTGAGGGGTCGGGTGAGCTTACTGGGAATCCATGTAGAGAACAGGCCTAAACCCTGAGCTCCACAGAAGCATTCATCATAGTTGTAATTATCCTCAGATGAATATGCTCCTCATAGTTGAATATGCTCAGATGTGTCTTGTATGTTGATAAACAAGATATGTAACTCTCAAGGTAAACAAAAGGTGACTTCAAGAATGAGAGAAAGGCTTCTGGGGTTGTGAGAAGATGAGGAGGTAGAGAAAAAGGGGAGGGGCAAGGAAGATGTATCAAAGGTAGAGAAGGTAGTATAGGTATGTGTATTTATGTAGAAAGGATTATGCACTTTTCTCCATTCTGCATTAGGGATACTGGAAAAGCCCACTGGTATATTGCATAATCAAATTAGTTTTCAGGAATAAATGATTTTGAGTATAAAGGGACACCAACTTTTTCCCACTAATGTAAGAAACACTATAGGTATTCAGACCAATGACATAAATTGGCCTGATGCTTATAATACACTAGAGGCCCGTTGCATGAAGATTCGTGCAATAGACCTTCCTTCACCTGGCTGCCGGCACCCGTTTTCCTCCGGCACCGGGGACCCAGGCCTTGGCTCTGGCCACCACCTTCCGCCTTCTTTAGGGTTGGGGCTTGGACCCTGATGGCGGCAGTGTGGGGCGGGCGCTGCCTGGCCCCGCGCTGCCATCTGTGATCGGGGCGCCGCCACCGCCCGGGTCCCTCAGCGATCGGGGTGCTGCCCAGGTCCCTCAGCAATCGAAGCGCCTCTGCTGCCCGGATCCCTCAGCGATCGGAGCGGCGGTGGTGCAGGGCGGGCGCTGTCCTGCCCCGTGCCTCCGCCGCCCGGGTCCCTCAGTGATTGGGGCGCAGCCGCCACCTGGGTCCCTCAGCGATGGGGGGTGGGGCAGCGCATGGGGGCCACCATCTTTGCTGGGTTAATTTGCATAGCGCCCCTGATTGGCTGTGGGCGTAGCGAAGGTGCGGTCAATTAGCATATTACTCTTTTATTAGGTAGGACAAGAGGCCCAGTGCACAAAATTCATGCATGGGGGGGATTCCCTCAGCCCAGCCTGCACCCTCTCCAATCCGGGACCCCTCGGGGGATGTCCGACTGCTGGTTTAGGCCCAATCCCTGGGCAATTGTACATCCCTCTCACAATCCGGGACAACTGGCTCCTAACTGCTCACCTGCCTGCCTGCCTGATCATCCCTAACTGGCTCCCCTGCCAGCCTGATCACCCTTAACTGCCCCCCTGCCGACCTAGTCACTCCCAACTGTGCCCCCCCCACCAGCCTGGTCGCCCCTAACTGCCCCTCCCCCTGGTTGCGCCCTCCCCCCCCACCCCCCCGCAGGCCTGGTCGCCCCTCACTGCCCTCCTGCAGGCCTGGTCACCCCCAAACTTTCCCCCTGCTAGCCTGCTCGCCCATAACTGCCTCTGCCTTGGCCCTGCCACCATGGCTTTGTCTGGAAGGATGTCCAGTCTCCTGGTCTAATTAGCATATTACACTTTTATTATTATAGATACTTACAGTGTTGTTGGGAAGACTGAATAAGGTTATTATAATTTATTTTACTACCTGATATATACTTACCTATTAATAAGTTATAATAATTATTATTAAATGTGAAAAGTAAAAGATCAGAATTAGCAAAAATTGGTGTTGTTGATAGCAATAAGTTTTAATAGGTACATTTACTCAATTTGAAGTTCTATTCTCTCAGTTACTTCTCTACAAAATTAGAGCTTTCTACATAAGAAATATAATTTTGTTTTATTGTATGTGTATGTTATTTTTTTCTTGTGTTTTTTCCTCTGTCTCATAAGCTTACAGCAATGATGAATACCAGATTCCTTAATGACTACAGCTTGTGCTGTTGTCTATATATATAAAAGCCTAAGCGACCATTCGACCATTTGACCAGTATCTATGATGTGCACTGACCACCAGGGGGCAGACGCACAACGCACAGGCATGGAAACATGGAACAGACTGATGAATCTCAGAGGGACGGGGATAAAGGGGAGGACGGAAAGAGATTAACTAAAGATCTTATATGCATGCTAGAGGCCCAGTGCATGGATTAATGCACTGGTGGGGTCCCTTGGCCTGGCCTGTGGGGATCAGGCCAAAACTGGCAGTCCAACATCCCCCAAGGGGTCCTGGATTGCAAGAAGGTGCAGGCCAGGCTGAGGGACCCCACTGGTGAATGAATCCGTGTACAGGGCCTCTAGTCCTATATAATAAAAGGCTAATATGCAAATCAACCAAACGGCAGATCAACAGATCACTATAATACACACTGACCACCAGGGGGCAGACACTCAACACAGGCTCATAGCTGGTGAGTGCAGCAATGGTGGCGGGAGCTTCTCCTGCCTCTGCGGCAGTGCTAAGGATGTCCACGGGGAGGGGGCCTAAGCCATCAGTCAGACATCCCCTGAGGGCTCCAGGACTGCAAGAGGGCACAGGCTGGGCTGAGGGGGACCCCCCACCCCAGTGCACAAATTTCATGCACCAGGCTTCTAGTTTATAATAAAACTGTAACTAGTTAAATTAAATGGGATTATTTAATTAGTGATACTTTTGTTGTTGTTAATCCTCACTTGAGGATATTTTTCCACTTATTTTATTTTATTTTATTATTAATATATTTTATTGATTTTTTACAGAGAGGAAGGGAGAGGGATAGTTAGAAACATCAATGAGAGAGAAACATCGATCAGCTGCCTCCTGCACGCCCCCTACTGGGGATGTGCCCGCAACCAAGATACATGCCCTTGACTGGAATCGAACCCGGGACCCTTCAGTCCACAGGCTGACACTCTATCCACTGGGCCAAACTGACCAGGGTTCCATTGATTTTTAGAGAGAGTAGAAGGGAGAGGGAGAGACAGAGAAAAACAGCGATATGAGAGAGACACATTGATCAGTTGCCTCCTGTATGCACCCCAACCAGGGCCAGGGAACCTGCAACCAAGGTACATGCCCTTGACCAGACTTGAAACCAGGACCCTTCAGTCCACAGGCTGATGCTCTATCCACTGAGGCAAACCGGCTAGGGTTTAATTAGTGATACTTTAAATTTTAGCGTTCTGGACATGATTATTTTATGAACTGTTCCACAAAATATTTAATACTCTTAAGTTAACAAAGAGAATTTTTTTAAAAATGAAGACACCAAACAACCATTGCCTACATGTGAATTACAACTGGTTTCCGTTTACTCCACATTTTTTCTCTTTTTTGGTAAAAAATGTTTCAGCCTTATTAGAAATTTTATAGATTCGTTATCTGGTTTAGAACAAAGGTGTTAACAAATGCAATTTACTTATCTGTTGATATAAGGATTTTAATTTAACAACATTCTCGGAAAACCAAAGAAGAACCAAACACTACTCCCACAATACTCTGAGACAAGACATCTTGATAACGGAGGGAACTTGACTGCACTTTCCCCTCAAAGGAGAGTACTCTCAGCAAGGAGCATATGCTTAAGTGACACATGTATTTGTTAAAGGTATGAGATTTATTTTTAAAGTTTTTTTTTTACCTTGAGTTCATAATGACAAAATAATTATACTCAATTCGTATTTATTTTTCAATTTTCTCCCCAATATTTTCTGTCTGCCATATAATTGTCTGCTTTGTCAATTTTATGGTTGTTGTTTTTTAAATATATTTTACTGATTTTTTACAGAGAGAGGAAGGGAGAGGGATAGAGAGTTAGAAACATCGATGAGAGAGAAACATTGGTCAGCTGCCTCCTGCACATTCCCTACTGGAGATGTGCCTGCAATCAAGGTACATGCCCTTGACCAGAATCGAACCTGGGACCCTTCAGTGGGACCCTTCAATCCGTAGACCAACGCTCTATCTACTGAGCCAAATCGGTTAGGGCCAATTTTATGGTTTTAATAAAAGTTTCTTTGAGCCGAAACCGATTTGGCTCAGTGGATAGAGCGTCAGCCTGCGGACTCAAGGGTCCCGGGTTTGATTCCGGGCAAGGGCATGTGCCTTGGTTGCGGGTACATCCCCAGTGGGGGGTGTGCAGGAGGCAACTGATCGATGTTTCTCTCTCATCGATGTTTCTAACTCTCTATTCCTCTCCCTTCCTCTCTGTAAAAAATCAATAAAATATATTTAAAAAAAAAAGTTTCTTTGATAGTCTTTTGGGGAAATAGCCTGTCCCTCTTTATCATCAAAGACAATTGAGATTGTATGATGCCTTATAACTTCAATTATTCTCTCTTAATAACATGAAATACATGTTCTTTGTAAAGACTAATAATATTAGCACTTTTATGAGCCTAATCATGGAGACATAAAGTGAATAAAAATATATAAGATTAAGAATGAAAAAGGAGACATACCAGAGATTGAGTAAATAAAACAATTATAAGAGAATATTGAATAGACATTTATGTCAAAAGCTTTGAAAACTGGGGTAGATGATTTCCTATATAAACAGAAAGGACCTAAAACTGATGGTAAACATGAAGAGAACAAATATGGTAGATGGAATCGGAAAAGTGTTCATCTATAACACTGCAAAATGCACCAGACACAGATGGATTCCTAGGTAATTTTTATCTATTATATAAACAGCATAAAATTTCAATGTGTTTTAAACTACTCCAGGCTATTAATAAAAAAATAGAAAGCCCACTAATTCACTTTATGAAGTCAGCCAACTTTAAATCTAAATTTAATAAAGACAACAAAAAATAAAACAGGAAACTATAGATCATTCTCACTTCTGAAGATATACATTTCCAAGTTTATGAATATAGACACATGATTCCAAACAATTACATTTAACCCAACAATGTAATCAAGTCGTTTTTTATTTGGTTTAATATAATCTATCATATCAACAAATTTAAAGAGAAAACTATATAATCATATCAATAGGTGCTGAAAATATTTTTGTTAAAATACAGTAGCCAGTCCTAATATACCGTATTTTCTGGCGTATAAGACGACTTTTTAACCCAGGAAAATCTTCTCAAAAGTCGGGGGTCGTCTTATATGCCGGGTGTCATCTTATAGGGCGGGTATATCCCAAACTCTATATTTTAACTGGAAAAGTTGGGGGTCGTCTTATATGCCGGAAAATACAGTAAATTCTACATACAATAAAAGGAAACTCTTAATATAATAGACTACCAAAACCAACAGAAAATATTCTAAATAGCAAGGCACCAAAACCATTTCATTTAAATAAAAAAACTAGTCAGGAATGTTATATCAGCATTATTATTTAACACTGTCTTGTACAGTTAGTACATTCAGTAAGATAGGAAAAACTGTTTAAATATTAGGAGAAAAGGAGATAAAAGTCAAGAGATGCTGGTGAAAATATTACTAGAATTCATGAGAATTTAGAAAGATGATTAAAGACAAGATTAAAAAAAAGAGTTAATGGCTTTTCTCTATTCTATCTAATAAAGAAGGAATATGCTAATTGATCCTCACACCATCGCAAAAGATGGCGGCACCCACAGACAATAAGGAGGGAATATGCTAATTGACTGTCCTGCCCTCAAAGATGGCAGAGCCCACAGCCAATAAGGAAGGAATATGCCATACCCTCAAAGATGGTGGCACCCTCAGCCACAAGATGGCATCTCCCAGTCCCCTCAGCCCCACCGGGGCGGCCTTGCCGCGCACCTGCCTCTGGAGTCCCCCAGTTCCCTCAGGCCCCCAGCTGCCCAGGGCTGCACGAGGCTTGCCTGCGCCTTGGGCGTTGGCTGGGCAGCCGCCATCCAAGGAGCAGGCAAGCCTCGGATGTCGGCTGCTCAGCTGCCTAGGGCCAGCCCGAGGTGCAGGCAAGCCTCGGTTGTCTGATTCCCAGCTGCCCAGAGCCGGCCCAAGGCACAGGCAAGCCTCAGATGGCGGCTGCCCAGCCACCCAGGGCCGCCCAAGGCTCAGGTAACCAGGGCCAGCCGAGGCTTGTGCTGCCAGTAGTGGCAGCAGCAGAAGTGTGATGGGGGCGTCACCTTCCCCTGATCATTGACTCCTGCCCCTGAGGGCTCCAGGACTGTGAGAGGGGGCAAGCCAGGCTGAGGGACCCTCCTCCAGTGCATGAATGTTCATGCATCAGGCCTCTAGTTCTTTTAATAAGCATTTAGAAAAGGAAAAGAGGTAAAATACTCTGTTCATAATAGAAGAAAAACATCGAAATTACTTAGAGATATATTTGACAAGAAAAACACAGAACTTAAATAAAGAAAATATTATTTTGGAACATAAAACAAGCTTTGAACAAAAGGAAAAGTATTCATGGTCTTGGATGAGAACATTAATGTTAAAAAGTCAATCTTCCAAAAATTATTTATAAATTTAATAAAATTCTAATTAATACTCTAATTATGGTTGAAGATTGGAATTGGATAAAATACCTTTAAAGGCTATATGGAAAAATAAATAACTGACTAGCAAAATAAACAGTAAAGGGAGACATAGCAGAACACACTGAAAAGTCGTTGTTACCAAATCATTACAGAACTCTAGGAGATTAGATAAACACATCAATGGAATGGGATAAGAATTTAGAAAGAAATCCTGGGATATTTATAAAAAGTAATATGTGATAAAGGTGTAGTTGAAGTCATTGTGGGAAAGATGAATTTTTTAATAAATGGTACTGGCACAACTAGCTATGTATTCAAAAGAAAATAAACTTTGATCTCTATCTTGTGCCAGATATTTTTAAAATTATGGATAGATAAAATACATAAAATCAATCAAGTCAGCAAAATCCTTGGTGGAGGGGAATCTAGAAAAATATACATTTAATCGATAGGTAGAGGACACTGGAAAGCCAGAAGGTATACATGGGAAAAAAATATGACTCTATAAAAAGTTTTATACTTTTATATAAAAAATGTAGATGAGATATCATAATTTAAATAATAGACAAATAATAGATTGGTAGAAAATATTTATAATACAAAATATTTAATAACTATAACATATAATGAACTCTTATAAACTGAGGCAAAAGAGAAAAAAAACTAGTAGAAAAGTGGGCAAAAGATATAAGCAGACAATTCATAGAAGAGAGTAATGAGAGTAATAAACACATGAAAATACAGTAAATTCACTAATAGCCAGGGAAATGTAAATTAAGTAACAATGAGATATCACTTTAAGTCTATTTGTCAAAAAATTTTTAAAGTAATAATGTTTATTGTTGGCAAGAACATAGGAAGGAGATCTTCATCATGGTGGAAATAGGAAGTATAGAACCTTTGTGTAAAACAATTGGCAATATCCATTCAAATTACGTTTATTTGTACCTTTTTCAAGGAATGCCACATCTGCTTTATATGCCAGAGGAGTAAAAAGCATCAAGAGGGAAGATTATACATAAGTAGATGTTTTCTTCAGTTTTATTTATAGTAGAAAAATAAAGTAGAGCTCTACCAGTTGACTTTGAGGAATTACCATGTAATTTTGGTATCATGAAAAAAGCAAGATGCCCAAAGGGATCAATTTGCCACAAAGTGACCAATTGGTCTCCTCAATAAATGGTGTCATATCAGGGGCTCAGTGTTGGTCTCTGTAACTGGCAGGTTGGTAGCAGTAGCTAGAGAGGCTTTGGCAAGTGGGAGGCCATTCTGTTGGGCCCATGCATAACCTCAGTGTCTGTCACCAAAGCCAATTCACTCGTGTGCCCATTGTGTCAGTCCTGGGAAGTCCTATGACACAGGATGGCAGACATCAACTAGCCTAATCACTTAGACTTCTTTGTATCTGATCCATCAACCTTTCATCCTAGGCCCCTGATCATCGACAACTGCCCAAGAATTTGCGTACAATGTCATTTTGGCTCATTTTTCCTTCCAAATAAAGTGGGTAACCAGATGTACCACTCACAGTTCTGCCTACTAGGGAGATTTTCCCTGCACAAAATTGTTCAAAGCCATCCCTAAATGTTTATATAATTCAGCCATATACATATTCAATTTCAACCCACATACCTAACTAATACAACTGTGAACCAAGTTTGAGCTTTCCCTCCTCCTTCAGCTGGTTCTACTGGACCTCCCTCGATAATATAGCCATAGGTAAGAGGGTAAGGATGCATGTGCAGTTGTGGTGGTTGACATGGGGGTCTATCTAGGCCTTCTGGTCCTAATAAAGCTTGATACCAAATATACCATTTCAATCTTTCAATGAACTGCTTGTGCTCATCAGACTTTATAACCTGGCAGGTGTGACAAAACCTCTAATGGGCATTTTTGGACCCATGGCCTCTTTGTTCCCCATGATCAAATATTTTATCTCTATAAGGGCCCAGTAATATGCCAGGACATATTTCTCAAAGGTATATAATTCTCTTCTTCAGATGGCATGGTCTCATTCCAGAAGGGTCTGCATTGTGATTTTCCCACTGGAGCTTGCTATAAAGGACATACTAAATGGATTTAAATTAAATATATCCTTTTGCAAATTTACCTCAAAACTCAATATAAGTGAAAGCTGAGAAAAGGGAAAATAGTCTAAATAATAGATAATATTCTATTATGAGAATCACTCAATTTAATACTGGTTTGTGGTCCTTGACCCACCTATGAGGCACTCCAAGCCCTCATGTAAATAATACACTTGTATCTGTTTAGATTCCAGCTAGGCCTCTGCTATAAGGGAACATAAAAATTCCTGATGAAAGTGGTGTAAAACTAAGTAACCAGGATTCCCAGATGTTATCAGACCAACTGACTAAAATGAGGATATATTATCTCAAAACTCAAACTCACAATGGCTTTAGTCCCTACCAGTTTGATAATTTGGACCTCAGCAGTCCATGTAAAACAGCTGTAATTATTTCTGGAAATCTCCAAAGGATGCTTTCCAGGACTAGGTAGCCACATTCCAGGGGGAACAATTGACATTGTATTCTAGGTGAATGTCACTCCCTGAAGTACTATAACTGAGATTCACACTGAGTAAAATGTGAATGGTGTCCCTGGAATGGTGTAATATTGACCCTGCGCCTTTCAGATGTTCACAAACCAATTACCACCTGGGTTCTACTGAATTCTTCCTCTTAGCTGCCCCTGGCATTGTCCACTGCCCTTCACATTGCCTGAAGGAGAACCACTGATACTAAAGTTGAGGGCACCTGTTGCACGCTCCCCAGTGCTCATATCAAGAGGGCAGTCCCTGAGAATCCCAGAGCCATTGTTTGTACATTGCCAGGACAGAGCTGGGTTCTGGGCAGATATGAGAAGAAAGACCTGCTCCCTACATCCATGGCACTTTGCTTCCCAGGTACTCAAGCCCAAACCTTACAAAGCCTCTCACCAAAGTGTCCCATCAGCTTCTCCTTTACATCCATTCTTCATCTCCTGCAAGCAACTCTCAACACTATTTCCCACTAACAAGAGTCTGCCTTTGCCATGGAAGTAATAAGTGGTTTACTGTAATCTATCTCAATGCAGAATACACTAACATTTCTATATGCCTTCTATAACCTCCATCCAAAAAGACAAAGATCATATCCATGGTATTTTATTTTTTTGTTAATCCATACCCGAGGATATTTTTTGTATTGATTCTTGGAGAGAGTCGAATGGAGGGAGGGAAAGGGGGAGAAAAAGGGAGAAGAAGAGAGAGAGAGAGACATATCGATTGGTTGCCTCCCACACACACAGACCAGGGCCAGGGATCAAACCTGCAACCCAGATAACAACATGCCCTCAACTAGGAATTGAACCCTAGATCCTTCCATGTGCGGACCGACACTCTAACCATTGAGAAACACTGGCCAGGGCAATATCCATGGTTATTTTAATGATGACTGTATGTATATAAGTATATCTTAGAGGAAAAAAGGATTGGGTACTTACTTTATACCTAGTTGCATTCTAGAAAGAAAACTTTATAACTTGTAATTTTTAAAAATCTTTAATTTACTAAGCATATTTAATATTTCCAAAGCTATTTCCCTATGCTCTGTTTTCCCATGGAGAATAATTAAATAAATCATATACAAAAACATGCAATTACTTGTACGCTGAAAACTTGACAACAAAATCAGTCTTCAGGGACACAGAAGAAAAACTGGTTTTACATCTCCCATAACTTTACCTTCCCAACATCCAGCAAGGTCAAATTACAAGGACAAATGTCTTGAGGAAGATTATAATGGCCTTGAGGTAATTGTTCTAGTTCCACATTAAGAAAACGTTCATATTGTTTATTGTTCACAAACACCTTGTTACAAGCTTGTCAATTCAACAAAGGAAATAGATACCTTCAGACTTAGTAAAAATAAGTTAGTTAAGAAGATGGATGGTCCTCACCTTGTATACTTCAATACTTAGCCATGTCAGTTCTTGAAGCAAAAGGCTTTCAAATTTCTTTATTGTGTCCATTTTGCCTTTACTTGTTCACTTTTAGCTAGAGATCTCTCTAAGCACTCTTCCACATAGGATTGGGAGTTTCAATTTTGATTTATGTATTCAAAAAATGCTTCTGCGTTTGTCAATATTCTGTAAGCCAGTAGCAGTAATTCAGCTTCTGGTTGAGTCCAGCCTGGCTGTCTGCCACCACTATGGTCCAGCTGCCACCAACAATCTCCTGCTTATAACTTTTAAATGGCAGCTTTAGCCATATCTTTTCCTCAGTGTTTCAAAATCATTTGGTCACCCTGGCCTGATGGCTCAGTTGGTTGGAGCATTGTCCCATACACCAAAAGGTTACAGGTTCAATTCCCGGTCAGGGCACATACCTAAATTGTGGGTTTGATCCCCACTTGGGGCTTGTATGGGAGGCAACCGATTGATGTTTCTTTCTCACATCAACGTTTCTCTCTCTCTCTCTCTCTCTCTCTCTCTCTCTCTCTCTCTCTCTCTCTCTCTCTCTCTCTTCCTCTCACTCTCCTGCTTTCCCCCTCTCTAAAATCAATAAAAACATATCAACAGGTGAGGATTTTTTAAAAAATCATTGGGCCTAGTATCTAAAGCAATCCATTGCACTTATAAATGTTTGGAATGTATTCAATAACATGAAATGCAAAAAATGATAAAAATGTTAAATCTTCTCATTAAAGTAACAGTGTTCTTGGCTCCTTAATTTCCTAACATCTAACTTCTTTCATTATTTTAGCAACTAATAACATTTCCTAGAAAGTAAATGATTGTTCTGTACAAAATCAGGGAGGACATGTTTATACTGACACAAAAGAAGTCCTCATATGAAAAGTGCCACCTACAAAACCGCACTAATTCTAACAATGTGAGAGAGAAGCTAACACATATATAAAATAAAGGGTCAAATAATTAGGGTATTTGCCTCTCAAATATATTATGTCAATTAAGTATACAAAATATATAAACTGTGATCAACATATATACTAGCAATTTAAAGAAAATACATTTACAGCAGATGACTGGATCAGAAAACTGTGGTACATCTACACAATGGAATACTATGCTGCCATAAAAAAGAAGGAATTCTCATCATTTGCAGCAACCTGGATGGAATTGGAGAACATTATGTTAAGTGAAATAAGCCAGTCAATGAAAGAAAAATACCACATGATATCACTCATTTATGGATAATAAAGAACATTATAAACTTGAACAAAAAGATAGATACAGAGACAGTAAAGCATCAAACAGACTGTCAAATTACAGGGGGAAAGTTAGGGAGAGGTGGGGGAGATAAGAGATCAATCAAAGGACTTGTATGCATGCATATAAGCATAACCAATGGATGCAAAACTCTGGGGGGTGATGGCATATATGGGAGTGGGGTGGGGGGTGGCAATGGTAAGATATGTACACATATAATACCTTAATAAAAAAAATTGGAAAAAAAAAGATAAAAATCCAAAAATAAATAAATAAATAAAATAAAGAAAACACATTTATAAAAATGTTAGATTAAAATTTGGCTTAAATTATCGAATATTGAATCATTAAAATAAAAATGCAGGGAAGTGATCATGGTAGATGCTGAAACCAGAAATTAAGATCCAGGAGCAAAAAAACAACAACAACACACACACACACACACACAACACACACCAAAAAAAAAACCACAGCTAAAAAAGTATCAAAGTAACAAACAAAAGAATCTTAAAAGGGAAAAATCCAGATAGAAGGACACCTAATATGAAAAAAAAAATGTGAAGGTAAAGAAATATGCATTTACCAATCTATTGTTGAAAAACTTCAGAAGTAACTGAATACAATTACTAAAAAAAGATTAAAGGGAGAGAGCCTTAAAAGCAGAAAGAGAAAAGCAGTTAACTACAAGGAAGCTCACATAAGACTATCAGCTGATTTCTCAACAGAAACTTTGCAGGCCAGAAGGGATTGGCAAGAAATATTTAAAGTGAGATAAGCACGGACCTACAACCAAGATTACCCTACTCAGCAAAGCTGAGTTTAGAAACATTTAAAATTGAAGGACAGATAAAGAGCTTTCCAGAAAAGAAAAAGCTGAAGGAATTCTGCACCAAACCAGTATTACATGAAATGTTAAAGGGTCTTCTTTATGAAGAAAAAGAGGGGGGGGGGGGAGCGATTTAAAATATGAACAATAAAATGGCAATAAACACTTATCTATCAACAATTGAATCTAAAAAAACCCACACAAAATAAGCAAACAAGAATCACAGAAACAGAATCATAAATACAGAGAATGGTTATGGTTGCCAGATGGGAGGGGGGAGGTTTGAGAGGGTTGGTGAAAAAAGGTGAAGGGATTAAGAAGTTACAGAATAGTCATGGGGATGTAAAGTACAGCAAAGGGAATATAGTCAATAATATCCTAATAACTATGTATGGTGTCAGATGGGTACTAGACTTACTGGGGTGATCACTTTGTAAGTTTTATAAATGTCTAATCACTATGTTGTGCACCTGAAATTAATATCATATCGTATGATAACTGCAACTGAAAAATTAAAAATGATTTAAATTTTTAAAAATTAATTCTAAAAGGTATCATGATATATTTATATAACATTTTTATTTTTTAAATGTATTTTTATTGATTTCAGAGAAGAAGGGAAAGGGAGGGAGAGATAGAAACATAATGATGAGAGAGAATCATTGATTGGCTGCTTCCTGCATGCCCCACACTGGGGATCGAGCCCCACAACCCAGGCATGTGCCATTACTGGGAATCAAACCATGACCTTCTGGTTCATAGGTCACTCATCAACCATTGAATCATGCCGGCTGGGCTATATACAAAAGTACAGAGAATTGCCAAAAATTGCCAAGTTGCCAGATGTTAGGGACTGAGTGAGGGTGCGATAGAGGCAGTGGGATGTGGAGAAAGGTGGGCATGGTTATAAAAGGCCAGAAAAACGGATCCTGTGGTGCTGGAACTGTTCTGTATCTTGACTCTAGTGGTAGTTACACAAGCCTACACAGTAATAAAATCTCATAGAACTAAATACACACACTGTGCGACTGAAGAGATCAGTTTGGGACTTGTGGAATTTGCAGTGTCATGGCATACCCAGGTGCAGACATCCAGTAGGTAGTTGGAAACTGAAGGTATAGGCCAGGTGAAGGGCGATATCTAGATGTGACCCAGATTTAGAAGTCTTCATTGTAAATAAAACCAAAGGAATGGGTAAGAGGGTAGAAGTTCTGTGAGAAAATAAATGGGCAAAGAATGGAACCTGGGGTTATATCAATAGTTAAACTGCAAATGGTGACAACTGACCCCAAAACGGAAAGCAGGAAAGAACTGACCTTATGTGAGAAAAATTAGCAGTGTGGAGAGTCATGAAATCTAAGGTAAGAGAGATTTTTGAGAAAAAGGAAATAGCCAACAGCATCAAATGCAAAAAAGGGAGTGACACTTCATACTGTGAGGTAGAGAAGGAGAATAAGCATGAATAAAAACACGCAGAAATTTGTACTCGGGAGAGCTGGAAGCAATAGAGTTCACATCGTAAAGCCTCTATTTTCTCTGTGAAGTAGGAAGCAAGATCACAGAAAGGCTTCCTTACCTAAGAATCAAAGACAAAAGCAAAACACAGATTTGAAAATAGACATTAGCGACATTAAACATAAAAAAATGTAGTTGAAGTTCTGATGTCTGTTAAATTGGGTTACTATTAAAGATTTGTTCTTTAATAGTCTACTGTATACAAGGCTCTCCCAGAGCAATGGTGTTCAAACAAATAAAGACTGTCATTGTTCAGATTCCATAAAAGCCTGGCAGAGTGTCTGGCACTCAATGAGTATGCAATAAATATTTGTTGAATAAAATGAAGAAGTAAAAAATGAGACAACATAAAAATATCTTAAGAACAAGAAGGTACCAGGAAGGTTTTGCTGCAAATGTTTATAATAAAAAAATAAAAAATACATATTTAAATAATACTAAGAATTTAAGATATGAGAAATTTTCTAATTGTTACATAGAGATACATTACAGGGTCTTATTAAAAATCCAGCAAGACTCAGCAAAAATCTCGTCCCATGAGTGTTTTTTTGTTGTTGTTGTTGTTAATCCTCACCCCAGGACATTACTTTTCCAGGGAAGGGAGGGAGGGAGGAGGAGGGAAAGAGAAAGAGAAACATTGATGTGAGAGAGACACCTCCTCTGGTTGCCTCCTGTACACACCCCAACTGGGTGCAGGGAGAGAACCTGCAATCCAGGTACATACCTTTGACCGGGAATCGAACCCAAGACCCTACAGTGTGCAGGCCAACACTCTAACTACTGAGCAACAAGGGCCAGAGCTCATGGGCTCTTATTATTTACTAGAGGCCCGGTGCACGAAATTTGTGCATGGGGGGAGGGTGTTCCTCAGCCCAGCCTGCACCCTCTCCAATCTGGGATCCCTCTCACAAACCAGGACTGCTGGCTCCCAACTGCTCACCTGCCTGCCTTCCTGATTGCCCTAACCGCTTCTGCCTGCCATCCTGATCACCCCCTAACCACTCCCCTGCCTGCCTGATTGAAGCCTAACTGCTCCCTGCCAGCCCGATTGCCCCTAACTGCCCTCCCCTGCAAGCCTGGACACCCCTAACTGCCCTCACCTACAGGCCTGGTCACCCCTAACTGCCTTCCCCTGCAGGCCTGGTCCCCCCCAACTGCTCTCCCCTGCAGGCCTGGGTCCCCCCCAACTACCCTTCCCTGCAGGCCCAGTCACCCCCAACTTCCCTCCTCTGCCGGCCTGGTCACCCCTAACTGCCCTCCCTGCAGGCTTGATTGCCCCCAACTGCCCTCCCTTGCAGGCCTGGTCCCTCCCAACCGCCCTCCCCTGCTGGCCTGATTGCCCACAACTGCCCTCCCTTGCAGACCTGGTCCCTCCCTTGCTGGCCATCTTGTGGTGGCCATCTTGTGTCCACATGGGGGCAGGATCTTTGACCACATAGGAGCAGCCATCTTGTGTGTTGGTGTGATGGTCAATTTGCATATTACTCTTATATTAGCTAGGATAGAGGCCTGGTGCACAGGTGGGGTCCAGCTGGTTTTCCCTGAAGGGTGTCCCAGATCAGGGTGGGGGTTCCCTTGGGACATGGGGTTGCCTGGGCGAGGGGCCTGTGGTGGTTTGCAGGCCGGCCACACCCCCTGGCAACCCAAGCGGAGGCCCTGGTATCTGGGATTTATTTATCTTCTATAATTGAAACTTTGTAGCCTTGAGCGCAGGCTAGGGCATGCCAGGAAGTTTGGCTTCCTCCATCGCCGGGGAAACCCAAGCCTCCTGCTTGCTCCATGGCCGAAGCCATTTTTGTTGGGATTTATTTATCTTCTATAATTGAAACTTTGTAGCCTTGAACGAAGGCCAGGCAGGCCAGGAAGTTTGGCTTCCTCCATCGCTGGGGAAACCCAAGCCTCCTGCTTGCTCTGTAGCTGCCGCCATTTTTGTTGGGATTTATTTATCTTCTATAATTGAAACTTTGTAGCCTTGAGTGGAGTCCACAGCCAGCCAGGGTGTGCGGGAAGCTTGGCTTCCTCCATTGCCGGGGAAACCCAAGCCACCTGCTTGCTCCGTGGCCGCAGCCATCTTGGTTGGGTTAATTTGCATACTCGCTCCTGACTGGCTGGTGGGCATGGCTTGTGGGTGTAGCAGAGGTATGGTCAATTTGCATATTACTCTTTTATTAGATAGGATAAATCATGATGCAAACCAGTTTCATTCAAATAAATAGATAATAGGCAGATAAAATAAGAAGGTAAAAATTAGTGCTATATTAACAGTAAATAGATGCCTAACAAGTTTTTAATTGTCCGAAAAAAACATTTATGTGAAAACTTATCATGATGCTTTATTACCATAAGTATGTATTATCTCTATATATAAAAGCCTAAGTGACCGTCCAACCAGTAGCTATGACACGCAATGACCACCAAGGGGCAGATGCTCAACACAGGAGTTGCCGAGCTGTGGTGACTTGGCAGCTGCAGTTCTCGGTTCTTGGGTGATGCACCTGGAACCAGAGAGGAGGGAGCCCGATTCTGGGGTAGGTCACCTGAGAACCACCCTCTCACAATTCAAGACCCCTCTGTGGATCTTGGAGAACTGGTTTTGGCCTGATCCCCGCAGGCCAGGCTGAGGGACCCCACCGGTGCATGAATCCATGCACAGGGCCTCTAGTTTTTATATAATAAAAGAAAAATTTCCTTCAACATCTTTTTTAAAATCTCAAATGTACAGAAAAGTTAAAAGAACAGTATTATAAGCACACTACTTCTAGATGAACCCTTCATCCAGATTTCCCAAATTGTTAATATTTTGTCACCTTTTCTTTTTTCTATCTCCATTTTTTCTGACTATTTAAAGTAAGTTGCAGACCTGATAACATTTCAGCCCTAAACACTTCACCATTCATCTTATAAAAACAGATATTAAATTAATTAACATTAATTAATTCACCATTACATTTAATATACAGCTCATGCTTAAATTTCTCCAACTGTCCCAAAAAATGTCTCTTATACTTTATTTTCTTATCCAGGATTCAGTGTAACTGAATTTGGTTGTTAGGTCTCTTTAATTTCTTTTTAGTCTAGAATAGCCTCCCTTGAGTTTCTGCCCTTGACGTTTTGTTTTTTTTGAGTTAGAGTTGGTTATATTATAAAATGTCCCACATTCTAGATTTGATTGTTTCGTCACAGTTACATTCAAGTTTAACATTTTTTGGCCTAAATACCACATACTAGTAGATGATGCACTGCCATCAGGACTTACATAACATTAATTGTCACCCTATTGGTGATGTTAAGTGTAATAGTTTGATTAATTTAGTGACTGCCAGATCTCTCCATTGTAAATATATACTTCCCCATTTATAATTAATAAATATGTGTGGTGGCATTATGAAAGCATATGACTGTCCTGTGCACCAACGGTCTTTTACTCAATAATCGTTTTAGCAACAATTAATGGTCCTGATGTGGAATAATTATTAGTGGTTGCAAAATGATGCTGTTCTAATTCTATCATGTCCTTGCTCTTGAGTATACCAAGGGGCATCCAGTACAAGCTCAATTTATACATTTCCTGCCCCAGATCTGGAATCAGCCATTTCTCAAAGGAACCCTCGTTACTTTTAGTGGAGAATGCCATTTTCAAAATCAAAATCCAGCCATCGGGCATACTTATTGTTATCCTAGGCACCTCTTTCAGTGGGCAGAGCTAAGCCTATATCTACATCTATGTATAATATATATATATATACTATATAAGTGTATATACACATATGTATATATATACTTATTTGGTTAATATATTTATACTTATGTAGTATATATACATATATACTTATATATATTTCTATAACTCCTCTATATATTAACTAGCATATATTCTTTTAAAAAATATGTATATTTATATATGTGTGTATATATATTTTTTCACCTAAATCCCACATTAATGCTGCTACTTCCAATTCAAACCCAATATCACAGGTTTCTTCTTCAATTTTTGTGTTCCATATGTGTTTCTTACTTTTTCCACATAAAAACCCTGATTCCCAACATCAATATACATACTCATTTTCTCTATCCCACAATAATTACAAATTGTTTCATAATTATAAAACCAATATCATTACCAATAACAAACCTTCTAAATAAAGTTAAAGATTTGTTTGTAGTTTATTTTGTTCTTAGAATATATTCTGGTCAGTACTTAATCAGAAGCAGAAGCACTAGGAAATGTAAATAGTAAGGAATGTATTATAGGGATTTGATCTTGCGCAATGTGGAGCTTTAAAAAAATTATTATCCTTTTAAAAAATATATGTTTTTATTGATTTTAGAGAGAGAGAGGAAGGGAGAGGGGTAGATAGAAACATCAATGAGAAAGAAACAGCAACCGGCTGCCTCCTGTGTGCCCCCTACTGAGGATCGAGCCTGCAACCTAGGCATCTGCCTTGACCAGGAATCAAACCAGTGACCTCTTGATTCATGGGTCAATGCTCAACCACTAAACCACACCAATCAGGCAATGTGGAGCTTTTAAAGCAGTCTATGTAAAGCCAGGTGTCTGCTGCTGGAATCTAAAATCCTCAAGGCAGATAGTCAGGAAGAAAAGGTAGAGGCGACGCGGGTAAGCAGGGATAAAGTGCAACCTGTGTGGTGGAGCCAGAATACAAGAGACTGCAATACAAGTCAGACTCTCACTACCTCAGGCTGTCATCACAACTCCAGTGATAGGGGTCCTGCAGGAGAAGCTATGCCCTTAAGTGTGTAGCCCATAAAAATGGTAATAGTTATTGTCATTTCTGGCTTACAGAGGAGAGTTGTTGTTCTAAGAGTTACCCTCACAAGCACATTTCTTACAGCTGTGGTGAAGAGACTTTGCTCAGGACCCTCTCTGGGGATATATTTAAGGACTGGGTAAGCAGGTCTTCCATTATGGAAGAGGATTTTGGGAAACAATTCCAGTTTAGCTAATTCGACACAGTAAATCTACGATACTCTGTAGTCAGAAAACTACATACAAAAGCTACTTGAATTATTTTCTCTGTGTAGTTATGTTATCAATTTGGTATACAATTAAGTTCATTTTGTTAGATTTTACTTTTTTCACTTATTACATGTCTCCTAGAGTAAACTATATTAAAATATATACTCAGAAAAGTCTCCCTCCCACCTAATATCCTCCACCCCATTCTTACCCATCCTTTAGTTTCCCCTAGTTTTATACAAGAAGGTAGCATACTGTATGTAGTCTACTATACCTTGCAATATAAGCAAACTTAAAAATTTTTTTCACATCTCAAATGACTAAATTCACAAGAATCTTTCAAAGAATTCTGTATCTTAACACATCCCAGGGTAGTATAAGCAAGATGTTATAAAATTAAATCACATACTGATATAAATATCTTTTGGTAAATGTTAGAAATATACCTAACACATTTCATGAACCTAAAAGCAAGGTCTTCCTTTAATAATTAAAAAGTATGGGAAATGTGAGTTCAGTAGAAAAGATGACAACAATGCTAAAAAGACTAAAAATCTAGACTTGGTGTAATAGGATTTTATTTTTAAAAACCACAATGGTTTTTGTTGACTGCAGTTTTCATATATACCAATATCAGGTGGAGTTGCTTATATGTTTTTTTATTATATTAACAAAAGCACAGTTCCTAGGTTATAGCAATAAGAGATTCTATTCTCTGTTGGTTGGACCAGATCTGGAATAGTGTTCAACTCATGGGTCCACATTTTAAGAGGAACATTGAAAAGAGTACACAGAAATAAGAGAAAATGCTTTGAAGAGAGAACTAAAGGAAACAGAACTTCCTTCAAATTTTTGAAAGCAATTACACAGAATAAGCTCATCCTGTGTTCCTCTAGAAGGCAAAACTCAGACCAGAATATGGATATCATAAGAAGAGGATTTCAATTCAACCTCAGAAAAAATAATTATGCTTCAATGTACAGTATTAGTGAAGTCCCCGTCACTAAAGAATTAAGATGGAGTCTGGAATTCCACAGAGGAGATTCCTAGTGCCTCTCAGTAGGAAGGTTGTGCTGAATCAACTTCATGATTCAATTTTCTATTCACACCTAAATAGCTTCTGAGAGTAGCCATCTATTAAATAATACAGGATGTGGTATTTGAAGTGATGACCTTGATTCATACATAAAATATTAAGCTGTTATTAGCTATACATCATTGAATGTGGTTGGAGCTGGGTAGGTCTGGCTGACGGGTAGAACTATTCAGTGTCTTTTAGAACGCAGGATTAAAGATAGAAATGCCTGCCAATTAGAAATAAACTCATCTCCAGGGAAGAGAGGGTCAGACATATCAGCAAAACTCCTTAGTATCTCAGTCATCAGCTGGAGCAATGTTCTAAACAGTGCTTCTCACCTAGGTTTGTTTTCCAGCTTCCTGTGAATACATGAATATGCCTTGGGGAAAAGGGGATTGTGAGCAAAACCTAAAAGAACGGTGACTAAAATGCATGTTAAGACTTTAGAATGCAAGATAATACTGCGTTGGTGACCATATGACATACTACAACACAAAGGGAGCTGTGCTTTCTCATTCTGCTCAGAAGACAAACTGGCTTGGCACCAAGAACAACAGTGCCAGTGCTTTGTGTAGAGGGTGGCAGCACCTCAACCGTGCCTGTGGCAGCATTGTGATTTCGGTGCAAGTGCCAAAGAGGAGACAGTTAGGGTATGTCCAATGGTGAAGGACCTGCATTTATTTCTGCATGCAGTGGGGTTTCAGAAGCTAATGAAAGAAGGTAAGGGCTTCTTCATTAGCATACTGGGATGTCTTGGTGATTTCCAGTAATAAAAGAGGGAGAATTTGAATACAGAATCCCTTCTGGAGAAGGTGACATAAGCAGCCATTTCTACAGAGTAGCCAATTCATTACCGTAAACACGATCTGTCTGTAAATTAAACATATGTGTAAATTCTTTGACACTTCTTCCATTGAGAGATAGGATTTAAATCCTCTCTCCTTTTATTTGGGCTGGACTTTGTAACTTAACCTGTATCCAATAAAATGCAGCAGAAGTGACGCTGTGTGACTTTGGAAGCTAGGTCATATAATGCTTTACAGCTTTCACCTTGCTTACAGGAACACTAGCATTTGGAGCTCTTGGCCACCTTGCAAGAAGTCTGACTCCCCTGAGGCAAACATGCCACATGAAGAGAGTATGCTTAGGTATTCTGGCTGACTGCCCCAGGTGAAGTCCCAGTTTCAACCACCAAACATGTGAGGAAATATGCCTCCGGATGATTGCCATCCCAACCCTTTGAAACATCCCCCAGGCTCACCTCTCCACATGAACTCACAGACGTCATGGAGCAGAGAAAAGCCTTGTCTGAATTCTGACTGAGAGGGTAACTTTATATTTCATAAAGGGCAAAACTATAATATTTTATCCTCATAATGATAGGTAGGTAGGTTGGCCTGGCATTACTATCACTCTCATTTTATAGATTAAAACAATACTTGGAGCGTATAATGCTAAGCAAAATAAGTCAGTCAGAGAAAGTATCACATGATCTGACTCATATGTAGAATATAAAGAACAAAGTAAACTGATGAATAAAATAGACATGAAATCATGGAACAGACTGCCGAATCTCAGAGGGAAGGCAGGGGTAGATGGGTGGGTGGGAAGAGATTAACCAAAGAACTTATATGCATAACCCATGGACACAGACAATAGTGTGGTGAAGGCATGGGGCTGGGGGCGGGTGAGGGCTAGAAGGGGTCAAAAGGGGGAAAAAAAGGACATATGTAATACTTTCAATAATAAAGATAAATTTTAAAAATAAATGAATAAAACAACAAAAATAGTGATTTGAGCTTACCTGCTTGAGGTTATATAGCCAAAATGTGGCATGCTGACACTAAAATCCTGATCTTTGGACTCCAAAGTTTATGCTTTCTTTATATTTTCCCATCTGGATACTGTGGGGCATTAGAATGGCCTAGGAAAATCAAATAAAATATATCCAAAATTTGAAGACAAGTTCAGAAAGTGTTGAATAAATGGAAGCTAACAAGAAGCAATATTAAATGGGTGATCTCAGCCATTCTGTGAAGAAATAACCATGTAAAATAAGATTTACAGATTGTTTCTAGTAAGGAAGACTATAATTTAAAATGGAATAAATGAAAAAATAATCTTAGAACTTTTAACCTTTTGAGACAATGTTTTAATGATGTAATATTTTCAGAAGCTGAGTTTTAGAAATGAAGTAAGTCTGTTAGAGAATTTAAAAACCTGCCAGTTTTGTGTCAGATGAAATCAAACTGGCTGACTGTGCTATTTTAGTCTGCTTAGAAGTACATCCTTATGATAAAGAGGGCTACAGCTTGATGACATTATCCCTTACGATCATCTTCATTTATTCTACTTTTCCAAGCCACCTTTTGATTTAAATTTAGTTCCTCTAGGCGACTTTCCTACTTGGAGAAGAAAGGACAATGATACTATTAAAGGATACCATGCTCATTCATTAGGTTGTATTTTGTATATTTCAATGTCGAGGGATATTGGTATTCTGATTAACCAAGCAGCCTCGCAAACTTCTTACCTTGGGAGTAAGGGTCAGCTCCCAGGCTCATGTTGACTCTATCAATATGCAGACCTCCTGCTTCAGAGGTCAGTAGGACAGCTTTCTATCTCTTGAATCATCCTGAATACGATGAGGTCACTGGTGGCTTCCCCATTCATGGGAAGCACAAAAGTGCAGAGTCCACTCAGGGCTCTTGACGTTTTAGGTTCCTTTAGCGATTAACTTCCACCATCAGGAGCCACAGTAACTTCCACTATGTTAGTCACTACTATTTCTCCCTCCCTTAAATTGTTTTTTTTTTTTCCTCCCTGAATAGTCCCCTTTTCCTTTAAAATATATATATTTTTAATAATGAGCTGGGTTTCCTTAATTCCATTCTGTCACTGGGCCTCTCCCAAGGAATGCACTTCTCCTTCCTTAATAGTTTTCATGCATATTTTGCACAGAGAATGCCTTGGAATGTTCTGTTATAAAAAGCACAACGGTATTTAACATATTTTGAATGGTTTTCTCCAAAACAAACATGACCAAAGTTTTGGTGTGTCAGATGTCTAGAATATTCTGTGCCTTGGGCAAGCCCTAGCACTTGGAAAGCGCTCCATCACCGACAACTGTGAAATGAGTGAACCTGGAAAACGAAAAATATTCTAAGGGGAAACGTTTTATTCCCCAACGACGGAAACAACCAGCCAAACACCTTTCAGACTTGCACTTCGATTCCCTTTAACAGGCCAGATCCGTTCGGGAAGAGGATGCACGCATCGTTCTGATAAGCTGGCCGTTCCTCAGTGCGTTTCCATCAAATTCCACCCGGCGGTTTCCACCGCGGGGTTCCACGGCTTATGTTTGTGACAGGGACGTTCGTGGCACAGGAAACAACAGTAGTACGGGCTTCCCCGTCCTCCTCCCTCTAGGACTCCCAACTTCTCCTCCAACTCAGCCAGGGAGTCCTACGCTACGGAACAGGCTTAGGACCGAGAGGAGAACCGGGTAGGAAACCGAAGCCATGGAAACGGCGGAAGGAAAGAAACCGCTGAGCGCCGCGGAGGGCGGGACGCGAAGGAAGCCTCCCCGGGCGAGGGCGCGAGGGCGCTCCTGGGGTTACGTCACGCACCCAGGATGACGTAACGGCCGTGAGGTGCGGGTGACGCCATTGCCGCGGCGACTTCTAGTGGTCTCCGCCCCCTTCCCCCGCCCCCCGCCTCGCGTCCTTCCCCCAATCCCCTCAGGCTCGGCTGCCGTTGGGGGCCGCGGGCCGGTTCCTGAGGTGGCCCAGCGCCCTCCCGCCGCCGGCGCCGCCCGGCCGTCGCCCCCGCCGCCCCCCGCCCTCCGCCTCCGCCTCCCCCCCCCCGCCCTCCGCCTCCCTTCCCCCTCCCCGCCCAGCAGCGGTCGCTCGAGCCCCGGCTCTCGGTGATAAGATGGCGGCGCTGAGCGGCGACGGCGGCGCGGAGCAGGGCCAGGCTCTGTTCAACGGGGACATGGAGCCCGAGGCCGGCGCCGGCGCCGCGGCCTCTTCGGCTGCGGACCCCGCCATCCCCGAGGAGGTGAGTGCCGGCGCCCCCTGCACCCTTCCCGTCTCGGCTCGGCCGGCGGGTGTTTATTTGGGGGGAAGAGGTGGTGGTGCTGGGGGCTCTGGTGCCCTCAGCCACCCGCTCCTTGGTGCTCTGCGGATGGGAGGTGGGTATCCCCCCCCGGTCCCTCTCCGTCATTCAGCTCCTCGCTACGTAAACACACACAATGGCCCGGGGGGGGGGGGTTCCCTGGCCCGCACCCCACGGCTTGGGGGGTTCGTGAAGCGGTGGTGGAGCAGGAGGCGATCAGTAGGGGGCGAGTCTCAGGCTTGGTCCTAGGTCACGGCTGGCTGGAGGGAGCCAGGCTTGCATCTCTGAGATGTTTTCGTTGTGTCGGGTGGGGGGCGGCGGGAGGCGGCGGCGGCATCCCGGTGGAAGATGTGGTCGAGGAGCCGGGCCGGGCGTCCAGCCCCCGTTCCTGTGGTGTCTGTAGTGATGACATGGTCCTGGGGATGATGGGGCGCATCCTTCCCTCTCTGCTCTCCCTGACTGTCCCCCTTTTCAGGCCGCTGTCCTCCCTTCTGCTTCTCTACTCTTGGGGGGCGGGGGGGCGGGGGGCGATTTCTCTTCACCTCTTCTACCCAGCGGCTGGTTTTGCTTTACTCTGTACTTTTTCAAACCTCAACCCCACTTTCCACTCTCGCTTTCATCCCGGTCTCAGGACCCTGCGTTCCGAAGGTGGATCGCTGCTCCCGCATCCCATCCCCATCCGCCGGCCCGCCCGCCTGCCTTCTGACCTCAGCGCCTACTTAAGACCACTTTTTGCTCTTCTCTTCCCCCTGGTCCTCGTGAGGCCCTTGACTTCCTTCCACAGCTCCCCGACATTGTCATCTATTGCCCGCTTCACAGATCCTTCTGAACGCTTTGGAGCTGCTTACTTTCTGAATCCTGAAGCTTGTCAAGATTCCATCAGGTTTCACTTTGCACTACCGGCACTTTTTGGTGGTTCTGCCATTGTCCATTCACACCTCTCTATTGATTCCTACCGGTTTTTAAAAAATAGGTCTGATTGCCTTCCTTCTGTTGTCCTTCCTTCTGTCCCCGTTTTTTTTCTTTCACTTTTTGCTTTTTAGCCGTTGCTTCTCTCAGCCTGTCTCTTTTTTTCTTTTTTCTTTGCATTATTCAGCTTCTTATCACCTTGTCAAATGAGTTTATTTACATTGTGTTTTTTATTACATAAAGTTGATCATATTTCGTATTTGGCATTTTATTACATAAAATAACACACTTCATTATACTTTACAAATAATGAGATAATATATGGTGTAACAACCGCGCTTTACAATTCTTGATTAGATAGCATGTAGCATGACTTACGCTGTTGACTGTGCTCAAAGTTCTCTTTCCTTCCTGCTAGTTGCATTTTGTTTCCCAATTCTCATAACGTTTCATTCTTCTGTCTATGCAATTCTTTTTCCTGCTTCATCATCTTTGTAAATTCATTTGCTGTGCTTGCTCTAATTAGTATCGGTTTGTTCACAATATTTGTTTTTCATCCTCTTAGCCCGCTTCCATCTATGCCCATGATGTGTTCTGTACCATCTTTTGATCTACTCTAAATTTTCTTCTATCTTCTTCTTCCTTAACAAAATTACACCATTTTCCACTTTACGGTTTGCATTTTTGCTCAGCTTGGTTTCCTCTTGGATTCTAAGGATAGTACTCTTCCCTTCTTCCATTTACTAGTTTATTCTGTTTTCCTTGTCCCCAATTGCCATTCATTTTGCCTTGTTTCCTGGCTTTTGGTACTTAACTTGCTGAAGCTTCCTCTTGTCTTCCCCACACCTCCACATTCCTTCTTATTTATAAACAGCTTTGTTCCGTTGACATGGAAATTTATTTTTAGGATACATTGTTTTTAATGGATAAATACTAGGGGTCACATCTGCTGTCTATTTTTTCCATGAATCGGATATGCCTTTGTCTTACCAGGCACAGGTGCCTCTAGGCTTGCTTTACTCTATAGATGTCGTATGGTTTTGTTAAATTGTATCGAGAAGAATAGATAAATTAGTGTGTATGGCTCATGAAATTGTAATTTTCTGATTATAATATTGTCTACTGAGAATTTTGTTTCAGACTTATTAGAACAGTTTGCAATGATATAGAGAAGGCGTTTGTAAAGTAGAATCTCTGTTATCTTATTTGAAAGGGCCAGATTGTTTGAACTCTACCCTCTGAAGATTCTGATTAGGTGAAAGCTAGGGCATGAGTTTCTGCATTTGCACACTTCCTAGGCAATTCTCCTGAATCAATGCTTGAGTACCTCTAGGCCAGTTGGATTTAGGTTTAAATTGCCAATAATTGGAAAGCATATTCATATCTCCTGAAATCTTAAGGATACTTGAACAAATTTTAATTTGTGGCCCTGACCAGGTAGCTCAGTTGGTTAGAGCATCATCCAGATGTGCCAGCGTTTGGGTTTGATCCCCGGTCAGGGCACATACAAGAAACAACCAATGAATGCATAAATAAGTAGAATAACTAAGTTTAATTAGTTAAAAGTGTTTCCCTCTGCCTCCTTCACCCAGGTTTTAATGTATAGTAATGAATAGTAGTTTTTCCTTTATACTTTTTATAGGAGCTGATAATAAACGTATTTGACGGGGGGAGGTATAAGTTATTAAAAATGGGTCTTTTTTTAATATAAATTTCGTTGTCATGGTGGTAGAATAAATTTTTCCAAGCAATAATTTTAAATTTGAAGTTGGTATTAATTCAGCAGAAGCTGAAATGTACTATGGTCTTTTGAACTGTCTTCTTTATATTCACTTAAAGAGATACCTTCTAATTGCCACGTGCATGGAAATAAATGAAAAATTGTGTTTGTGTAAAATGACATGCTTTATTCTAAAGATTTACCTTGCCTAACAGTGAAATATGTTTTTAAAAAAATGTTTCTCACAGAAATTTCAGCTGCACTACAACATTTCTAATTATGGAGAGAAAGCACATACATTATTGAAAAATTAGAAAGCTCTAAGTACAAAAAGTAAACAAAATCATCTGTTATCTTGCCACTAAGATATAATTATATAAACATTTTGATGTACGTATATCTATATACTGTTCTTATGCTTTTACTAGAGGCCCAATGCACAAAATTCGTGCAAGGGGCTTGGCCCTTGCAGCGTGAAGACTGCCCTTGGCCCTCCCTCGCAGCCACGGTGGCAGCCCCAGCTCTGTCCGGAAGGTCATTTGGCTATCTGGTCTAATTAGCATATTACGCTTTTATTGTTATAGATAATACAATACAATGTATGTGGTTTTGTAAAACTTAACTATATAGCAAAATAGTTTACCTATCATTAGATACACTGCAATTTTTAAACTACATATTTTTTGACATTAGGTTGTTTCTACTTTTTTTACTCTTGTTATCAAACATCTTAAACATAAAATTATGTTGGGAATTGAACAAATTGTATGTCCTATATTTGTAAGTATTTGTAGATGCTCAAAATAGAATATTCTGGTAAGTGACAGACGCTTATTAAATATTTAGCCAATGAATGTGCTTATACTTTTGGCATTAAACATTTACTTCTGACCACTTATATTCCCTGATACTACTTTCTATGACCATATGGTATAAGATGGGACAGTATGACCATATGGTATAATAAATACATTGAAAAATGCATTGTAACTGGGTATGGTATTTATTAACTGTTTTTGTGCTGTGCATCACTAGAAGGGAGCATCTTACAATCAGGTTACAATTAAAATTGTATTGTTTTTAAGATCTCTTATTGATGATCTTAGTTAAGCTGTGTAATTATAATAATGCATCAACTAAGCAGTATTCTGGGATAGACTCTCCTTTTATAATGAGGCCCACTGTGTTAAAACACATTTTTATGAACCAGGCAAACTGGGGTGGATTACATCATACTCTTAATAAATTTAAGTCCCACTAAGGTATGTGCTTCTGCAGTTCTGGCTATTGCTGTTAATACTTGTCTGGATATATTTGAAGGTGGACAAAACATGCCTGTTAGGCAAAACCATAAAATAACTGTGTGTTTTTGGTATTTCTTGTGTTCCCTTTCTTTACTCTTTTTCTCTCATTTAATGAGCTCCCTCCTTTAAGCATCCACTCACCTCTTCTGATATCACTCACTGTATATGCTGGATATTAAAGGAATTGATTGTTAGTAAACAGATAAGAAAGGAACATTGTGGTGGGTGCTTGAATCCCTGAATGTAGTAAACCTGAGAGCAAACTTGGTTTAGTTGTATTTGGATAATAGGCCAGAAAAATTATGCTAGGATAACAGGCTACAGAAGTCTGACTTTTTTTTAATTCCCTGTTCCTTGCTTTCCTGATTAGGATTAATTAGGATCCCATCATAACAACTGGAAACCTATATTCTATGAGTAATGGGGAAGAGAAGGAAGGAATCAGGTTACATTGTTTTGTTTTGTTTTTAAAGCATTTTCTAAGACTATGCTTACCTTGTACCTTTTTCTCCAATCATAAAGTTGTTTGTTTACTCCTTTAGAATTGCAAAAGTGCATTTTGTGTCCTTTGACATATTGATATTAATTTAGCTGAGAACGTAGTGAACATTTTTTTTTCGTAGTGAACATTTTTTGTCATAATCCCCTTGTTTTATGAAATCCATGTACGTTCTCATGCTTCCTATATTTCTGCTTCAAATTGCCATTAAAATAAACCTTACTGGATTTTGTATTTCCTAAAGTTGAATTGTTTCAAGTCCTTTACTCAGTCTCTTTGTCTATTTTACTTGTAAAGTCAGGATTAGCAATAGTTATAGCATTTCTGAATTCAATATAGGTGAGCCTGTTTAGAAGCTTTCTGTTTTTTGGGTGTTTTGTTTTTGTAGTTTATTTTTAGGTGAAACATTATAGTATTAATGTTAATACTCTAAGAACCAGAAAGTTAGCCTCATCTGTTCCATTCTTCCTTAAATATTTGGTGGAGAATTGACATTCTGGGAGATAGTTTTTCTTTTTCAGTTTCTTTTGCCTACCAACCTAATTTACTGTCATACATAATTAGTATGGTATTCAGAAGAAACTCTTAATCTAACTTCCACCCTAATATTAAGCAATTATTTTTCTCTTCCCTCTACCCTCTGAGATTATTTTTGTTTCCATGTTTTCTCTTGGGTTTAAAAAACTATTATTCTTGTTCCTTCCCATATTAAGACTACGCATATAGAAAGAGAAATTGATGCCCAGTAACATTACATTCCTTTCTGGGTCCTGGGAAAGCCCTCGATACAGAATATAAAAATCACTCTGAACTCAATTAACTTTATATCCAGAAGCTCTGATCATGATTTTTCACTTAAGGATTAAAAAACAAAAAATGAGGAAATGTGTTCATAGAGCATGAGTCTCAAATACCTGATCAGTACAGGGTCATGTGACAATTGGGAAGTAGACAGTGTCCAGGCTTCTGTTCATGTTGTCAGGAGTTTTATTCCAGTTGTATTTGGCTACCTTGCTAATTTTGAAACTGCATTTCCAGGGAGAGAGAAACATAACATTTTGGCAGTCTATTTTCAACTGTTGTTCCAAAATTAATGTGTGTATGTGTTTAAGTATTCATCTCCTTATTGTAAAAGATGCTTTAATTGTGTTTAAATGGAGAAATACTCTACTCTTGTTTCATTTTTTTCTTGCACTAAATATATAACCTTTAAATTAATAACACCAGAAAAAAATTGACTTTCTATTTTTAGGATGCTTTGAATTAGTCACTTATCTTCGAGTATTTTGAAAGTTTAAAATACCACTAGGGGTTGTTCCTCCATTGACCTAGGACTTTTAAATTATATTTTCTACATTTCTTTTGCAAAGTAAATTTCTGTTTGGGCTTATAGATGTACTTTAAAAGTTAAAGGAAATTAATAGCTTCAGCTACATTGTAAATACTAGTTATTAGAACCTATATTTTTGTATTGTCAACTTGGGTCTAACCCCTTTTCCTCTGTTTTAAAGTTTATATTTTCTATTTAGAAATCTCTCTGTAGATTAGGTCGGGGTCGGGGCGGGGGGAAGAGTCTTAAGCAGGTATGATTATTTTTTAAAGAGAGATTAGCATGATTTCTTATAATATGTAAATTTAATTCTCATTATAAAAACATGCTATCTTTTCCGTAAATACCAATTATTGCCTTTATACCTTTTTTACTATAAAAAGATAAAGTGCTATTGTTAATTATCCTTAAATAACTCAAAATTGCTTTATTACACATCATATAACTATTTCTATGGGAATAGTGTCAGAACTTCAGGTAGGAAAGAGATTATGATTCAGTATAATCCTTACATTCCTGTTCTCCAACAACTGAAAGTGTTCATTTCTTCGTAGTTTTTACATGCTTACTTTGTATGTTTATAATATCCCACTCATTACTGTACTTCTCATATTAACAGTAAGTTACACAATCTCAAGTTAAGTTTTACTATACGTGAGAATTTAATTCAGTATAACTTTTTCATAACTCTCTATCGCAGATGATTTTTCTACTATTGAGTTTGGCACTTAAAGTCTCTATATGTACAGTAGTACCCCTTATCTTAAGGGGATATATTCTAAGAACCCCAGTGGATGCCTGAAACTGAGGATAGTACGGAACCCTATATATAGTATTTTTAAATTTTTTTCTTTTTATCCTCACCTGAGGATTTTTTTTTTTTAAGGGAGGAGAGAGAGAGAGAGAGAGAGAGAGAGAGAGAGAGAGAGAGAAACAGCAATGTGAGAGAAACACATTGATTGGTTGCCTCCCCCATGCACCCTGACCAGGGCTGGGGATTGAGCCTTCAGCCCAGGCACATGCCCTTGACAGGAAATTGAACCCTAGAGAGATCCTTTGGTGTGTGGGCCAATACTCTAACCATTGGGAAACACTGGCCAGGGCAGTATTTTTTTTTCTAGACATACATATATTTTCACTTAAAGGAAGCACTTTACAGCTTCCCTTAGGCATATTCGAATTGCCAGCATCACTACTTTTGCACTTTGGGCCCGTAATTAAGTAAAATAAAGCTTTCTTGAACACAGCACTACCATACCACAACAGTGAATTTATTAACCAAGATGGCTAGTAAGTGACTGAGTGGCAGGGAGCGTATATATAGAATGGGTACACTGGACAAAGGGATGATTCACGTCCTGCCCTGGACAGAGAGGATGGTGTGAGGTTTCATCATTATCAGATCAGCACTCAACTTAAAACTTATGAATGGTTTATTTCTGGAATTTTTCATTTAATATTTTAGGATTGCAGTTTACCACGGGTAACTGAAACCACGGATAAGGGGGGACTACTATATGTGTTGCCATCTCAACAGGTTAGAGAAGAGACATATGATCTGTTGAATAGTTGCAAACGGTTTTTGATAAAATTCAGCATAAAACCCGAAGCAAATTAAATGTGATAAGGAGCATCTATTTTTTTTTAAATCAAGTTTTATAATTACTACTGTTGAAATATTGAAAGCTATTCCTCTGAGATTGGGAGAAATAAGGTCGTTCATTAAAACTTCTTCTAGTTAAAGTTGTAGTAGAGGTCCTGACCTTCACTGAGTTAAGAAAAAGAAAATTTAAAAACATAAGAATTGGCCCTATCTGATTTGGCTCATTGGATAGATCATCCGCCTGCAGACTGAAGGGTCTTGGGTTTGATTCTGGTCAAGGGCATGTACCTTGGTTGCAGGCTCCTCCCTGGCCCGGGCCCTGGTTGGGGCACGCAGGAGGCAACCAATTGATGTGTTTCTCTCACATCGATATTTCTCTCTGTCTTTCCCTCTCCCACTCTAAAATTCAATGGAAAAATATCCTCGATTGAGGATTAAAAAAATAATAATAATAAATAAAAACATAAGAATTGGAAAGGGAGAAATAAAACTATCATCATTCATAGACTATATAATTGTGTATTTATATTTTTTAAAATATCTACAATTTATAAACAATGAGTTGCACAAGAAACTATATTCTAACAGCAGACAGGAGGGAAAATCTAAAACAGTACATTTCACAATAGCATAAAACATGCTGTACCCAGGAATAGGTCTAAAAAATGACCTAAGCCCTGGCTGGTTTGGCTCAGTGGATAGAGCTTCAGCCTGTGGACTCAAGGGTCCCGGGTTCGATTCTGGTCAAGGGCACATGCCCTGGTTGCAGGCTCGATCCCCATTCAGGGGCGTGCGGGAGGCAACCAACCGATGATTCTCTCATCATTGATGCTTTTGACTCCCTCTCCCTTTCTCTCTGAAATCAATAAAAATATATTTTAAAAATAATAAAATAAAAAATGACCTAAGATTTCTAAAAGCCTTATTTAAATGAATTATATAAATCCTAATAATTCAATCAAAATACCATGTACATGGATTGATTGATAGACGATATTGTATAGATATTACTCTCCCCAAATGGATTTATATATCCTATCTAATAATAGACAAATATGCAAATTGACCGCACCTTCGCTATACCCAAGCCACGCCCACCAGCCAAGCCATGCCCACCAACCAATCAGGACGAGTATGCAAGTTACCCTAACAAAGATGGCGACTAATTTGCATATCAAGACAGCGTCGAAAGAAGCCAAGAGCTGCAGAAGGGAGTAAAGCTTCGGAGAAGCAAGCAAGCCGGGGGGCGGGGGGGGGGAGGAGAAGGGAGGAGCGAAGGCAGGGCGGGGGTGAAGGGAAAAGCAGGCAGGCTGGCGGAGAAGGAGGGGCGGGCGACAAGGGAGGAGCGGAGGCGGGGTAGAGTGCAGCAGGAAATCCTATTGCAGGATTTTTCCTGCAATGGGAACGCTAGTTTAATATAATCCCAATCTAAACCTTAGAAAGGGTTTTTTGGTTTGTTTGTCTTGTTTTGTTTTGGTGGAACTTAAAAACTAATTTTAAAATTCTGTGGGAAAATCAGTAAAGGGCTAGGGTAGCTAAGACCACTCCCAAAGAAGACAGTATGGGAGGACATACTTCACCATTTATTAATCCTCATTACAGTGTAATTATGACCCTGTCATGAGTAGTCTAGTGATGGATGGGAAAGAAGAAAACTTATAGTTGGTAGGTTACTTGATGTATGTTAGGATACATGCTAGAAATTAGAAAAGAATGCTCTTTTCAATAAACGGTGCTGGAAAATTTAGGAAAAATTAATTTGGATTTTTATCCTACAATATTCACAAATTCTGGGTAGATTAAATGCCTGGGTATGAAATGCAAAAATATAAAGCTTTTAGAAGATAATGTGAGACTGTGTTTTTATTTGAAGAGCTTTTTTAGATTAGGAAGTTAAAATTATTGTTTCATTAAATTTAAGATGTGATTCTAAGATTCACCATTCTGTTTGTATTTCTAAAATAAAATATTGCCAGTTAACCATCATATACTATTGATTATAAAATGCATTTCAATTTTCACTTTTTAAAATATTTTATCGTCTCATAAATGATAAAATATAGTATATTTCCTGATTCTCCCTTCCATCAAAGGTGGATACAGTTTAGGTTTTATCAGTTAGATGAATTCCCGCAATTTGGAAGACAAAAGGACCAGGGAAGCTTTCTTTTTACTGCCTTTTGGCTGGTTAGCTAAGTTGTAAGATCTTAGTGAGTGGAAGCAGTTGAGGTGACTGGACTGAGCATTCCAGTGTTTAATTCCAGCTTCATGGATCTTTAGAGACAATAGTGCCAGCAGCTTTTGGACCTCTGACTTCCAGAGTATCCTTTATTTCTATAGTGTAGTGACTGCTGATTCCCCATCCTTCCATATTTTGAATGATAAATGTCTTAGTCCTTGTATTACATGCTTTTCTGGTTTGAAATATCTAAAATGTTTTTTCTTTCTTTTTGCAGTGGGTCCTGATTAATACTTTTTAATTGGCTCACAGAATCATTTAATGTTTAATTCTTTTGTTTTTAAAATACTGTGGTAAAATATACATAACATAATATTTATCATTTTAACCATTCATAAGTGTACAATTCAGTGGCATTAAATATATTCAAAATGTAATACTATCATCACTATCTAAATCCAAAATTTTTTCAACATCCCCAACAAAAACTATACCTATCGAAAAATAATTCCTTCTTTCTCCCTTGTCCAGCCCGTGGTAGTCTCTACTCTACTTTCTGTGTTTATGGATTTGTCTATTCTTGGTACCTCGTATAAGTGAAATCACATAATATTTGTCATTCTGTGTCTGGCTTATTTCACTAAGCTTAATGTTTTCAAGGCCCATCTGTGTTGTGAAATATATCAGAATAACCACCAAACTGTTTTCCTACCAGCATTCCATTTACATTCCTACCAGCAATACATGGGAATTCCAGTTTCTTCTCATCCATAACAACACTTTTTTAATGATAGCTATTTTAATGGGCATGAATTGGCATCTCATTGTGAGTTTTGTATTAGGTTATTTTTTTCTTAGTGTTCCTCAAAAAATGTATATAGAATCTAAAATCCAAATAAATAGAATTACCATATGACCCAACAATTCCACTCTCAGGAATATATCCAAAAGAATGAAAACAGAGACTTAGATACTTACTTGTATGCTGCAGTGTTCATTGCAGCATTATTCACAACTAGAGGCCCAATGCACGAAATTAGTGCAAGGGGCGGGGGGGAGGAATAGGTGGGTGTCCCTCAGCCCAGCCTGCACCCTCTCTAATCTGGGACCCCTCGAGGGATGTCCGACTGCCCGTTTAGGCCCTATCCTAAACGGGCAGTCAGACATCCCTCTCACAATCCAGGACTGCTGGCTCCCAACCGCTCGCCTGCGTGCCTGCCTGATTGCCCCTAACCACTTCTGCCTGCCAGCCTGATCACCCCCTAACTATTCCCCTGCCAGCCTGATCGACGCCTAACTGCTCCCCTGCTGGCCCAATTGCCCCTAACTGCCCTCCCCTGCTGGCCTGGTCGCCCCTAACTGTCCTCCCCTGCAGGCCTGGTCACCCCCAACTGCCCTCCCCTGCTAGCCCGGTCACTCCTAACTTCCCTCCCTTGCCAGCCTGGTCACCCCAAACTGCCCTCCCCTGCAGGCCTAGTCACCCATAACTGCCCTCCACTGCTGGCCTGGTTGACCCCAACTGCCCTCACCTGCAGGCCTGATCGCCCACAGCTGCCCTCCCCTGCATCTTGTGGTGGCCATCTTGTGTCCATGTGGGGGCGGCCATCTTGTGTGTTGGAATGATGGTCAATTTGCATATTACCTCTTTATTATATAGGATAGCTCAAAGTTGGAAAAAACCCAAGTGCCTATCAACAGATGAATGTATTTAAAAATACAGTATATGCATACAGTGGACTGGTTTTCAGTCATAAAAGGAATGAAGTGCTGATACATCATACAAATTAGGTAAGCCTTACCCAACTGGTGTGACTCTGGTTTAGCGTCGACCTATGAACCAGGAGATGAGAGTTCGATTCCCAGTCAGGGCACATGCCCAGATTGCAGGCTTGATCCCCAGTGGAGGGCATGCAGGAGGCAGCTGATCAGTGATTCTCTCTCATCATTGATGTTTCTATCCCTTTCCCTTCCTCTCTGAAATCAATAAAAATATATTTTAAAAAATAAAATAGAATGGGTAAACCTTGAAAACATCATGGTAAGTGAAATAAGCCAGACACAACAGGACAAATATGATTCCACTTACATAAAATATCAGAATAGGCAAATTCATAAAGATAGAAAGTAGAATAGAGGTTACCAGGTCTGGGAGGGGGGGAAATGGGAGTTATTGCTTAATGAGACAAGTCAGAATTTAGTGTCAAATGGAACCTAGTTTCACCTCACATAGTACAGAATTTCTCCAGCAGCATCCCTGACAAATGATTAAGAATTCAGTTAAATATCCTTAATAGTAAAGCATCTTGTTCCTTTGCTAAATACCTCTACTGTTAACAAATATATCTCTTAATGTGAAACTCAGCTATACCTTCTTGAACTACTGTCTCTAGGTTCTAACATCATCCTAGTTTAGTCCTCTGGAACAGCACAGAACAATTTGTTCTTCCTTTTATCTTATATCCCACTCTCTTAGTATTTGACAAGCACACACACCTTTAGACCTTTCTTTGACACTGGTTACTTGCTGTTTGCCTTCAAATGTATCATGGTAATCCCATCCAAAAACAAAATACCTTCCCTGACTCTGGCATCTCCTTGAGTTTTGTTTTCTCCTTCTGGTCACTTAATGCCTTTTCTTAAAGAAGTACTCACTCGTATCTTCTTGAAAGTCACTCTTCTATTTCTTTTCACCCAACTGAATCTGTTCTTTCAAAAAGGCCACTATATGCCCTTAATAGTCAAGCTACTCTCTGAGCTAGAGTGTCAGTCCTGCATTTCCAATTGTCTTGAGTATTTTACCTTAATGTCTCACTGACATCACAAAGTCAGAAAGTCCTAAACTAAATAGTTATATTTCCCTTTAAATTACTTCTGCCCCTATTCTTGTAATATTCTCCACTTAATCATAATTTATACTTGAAACCTCAGGGCATCTCTGATTTCTCCTATTGCCTTATTTTTTCTGTGCAGTCAGTGGAGTCATTGTGATTGGGATTAGTGCCCTTATAAAAGACCTCAGAGAGCTGGCTTGTGCCTTCATGTGAAATTACAGCTAGAAAGCACCATCTATGAACCTCAAAGTGGGTCTTTACAAGACACCAAATCTGTTGGCACCTTGATCTTGGACTTCCCAGAACTGTGATAAATTTCTCTTGTTTATAAGCCACCCAGTTTACATATATGTTAGGCTGAATGGACTATCACTACAGTATTCCTGATGCCCAGTATACCATGTGACACTAATATTAGACTTTTATAAAATGTGTGTCAGAAGGATAATTTACTTTTAGAGTTAGATGATAATGTATTTAAGCACTCAGCATATTATTGTGCCCAATACATAGAAGGTATTCATTGGTTACATTTATTTATTCACTTGTGTAAAGTTGAAAAATAATGTTGAGTCCCTTTGTGCTAATTGTTTGCTAGGTGCTGTGATATGGAAATGACAGTCTTTGTCCTCAAGGAGCTTACAGTCTAGTGGTAGAAGCAGACCCATAAGTCACAAGTTAAGGACAGTGTTATGTTTAAAGTATGCCATAGGTGCTGAGGAATCACAGAAGAGGAGTACATAATTCAAATAGGTGTAGGAGATGGAAGACAGAAAGACTTCCTAGAAAAGGAAATACATAAACTGAATTTTAACTATTTAAGATGTGTTTTAAAAAGTTGCATAAAACCTTTATAAAGAAAATTAATTAACCAGGCTGGTGTGGGTCAGTAGTTGATCATTGACCTATGAACCAGGAGGTCACCGTTCGATTCCCAGTGGAGGCACATGCCCTGGTTGCAGGCTCCATTCCCGGTAGGGACATGCAGGAGGCAGCCAATCAATGAATCTCTCTCATCATTGATGTTTCGATCTCTCTCCCTTCTTCTCAATAAAAATAATATATATATTAATAAAAGTAATTAAACTTAGAGACATAAAGGAAAACCTAAATAAATGGTGTTACATACCATATATTAAGGATGGATTGGAAGAGTGCGTATGGTAAAATGCCAGTTTTTCTTAAACTGCTCAGTAGATTCATTGAAATACAAATCCCTATAGCTTTTTCTGTGGAATTTGACAACTTGATTAATAGTTTCTATGGAAGTAGAAAGAATTAAGAACTGCCAAGATATTCTTAAAGAACAATAAGATAGGGAGACTTCTTTAATCCATTTTTTCTGTCAAAAAATTTGGATGCTTGCTATATGGGAGGCACTACTGGGCCCTCGTTATTTATTACCTTGGTGAATATGAGACATGACTCCCACCCAAAAATCATATTCAAATTCATTTCTGGTGATATCTAGGGTTTTTAATAGACCACTTCATAAAATACCAAATGAGTACCAAGACTACCAACAAACTTAATTACTCTAATTTTTTTCCTGATTTTTGTATTTAAATTTTTTCTTGGTTTTAATATTCTTTTTATACTTTCTTTTATTAATTTTGTAAGTTTGTTTTAACACTAGAAAGCCTAGAAATAGGTTTTATTTTTAAATAGGTCTTTAAGATGTGAGTTGGATTATAGCCTTCCTTCCTTCCTTCCTTCCTTCCTTCCTTCCTTCCTTCCTTCCTTCCTTCCTTCCCTCCCTCCCTCCCTCTCCCTCCCTCCCTCCCTCCCTCCCTCCCCCCTGCCTTTCTCCCTCTATCCCTCTCTCTCCCTTTCTCTCCCCATTTCTCCCCTTCTCTCCCCTTCTCTTCCCTTTTCTCCCCCTCTCTCCCTCTCCCCCTCGCTCTCTGCCCCCTTCCACTCTAAAAATCAATGGTAAATATACCGGTTGAAGATTAACAAAAAAAGAAAAGAAAAGGGAAGATGAATAACAAACTGACGGGTAATACTAAATAGGTAGAGGTTGCTAGTGAATTTTATATGCTTATATGGGGTTAGGTGGGTGAATACCTAGCAAGGTATTTCTGAAAGGAAACACTTGCTTGGAGCAGTTGCTTACCATACTAAAGAAATGATGTTGGACCTCACCTCTTAGTTTGCATAATAATCAATTCTTAGTAGATTGAAGATTAAAAAGGAAAACAAAGTTGTTGGGTTTTTTTAAGGGGCTTTAATGAGCTCAAGTCAAGCAAGGATTTCTTTTAAAAATATATTTTTTTATTGGTCTCAGAGAGGAAGGGGGAGAGAGAGAGAAACATGAGTGATAAGAGAGAATCATTGATCGGCTACCTCCTGCATGGCCCACACTGGGGATCTAGCCTGCAACCCAGGCATGTTCCCTGACCAGGAATCAAATTCTGCAGGAGAAGAAGGGAGAGAGCCCGCAACCCAAGCATGTGCCCTGACCTGGAATTGAACTATGACCTCCTGGTTCATAGGTCCACTGAGCCATGCCATCCAGGCAGGCAAGGATTTCTTAAGACTGAAAACATTAACCATACAAAAATTGATAAATTTGACTACATTAAAAATATTAAATATTAGAGGCCTGTTGCATGAAGATTTGTGTAAGAATAGGCTTTCCTTCCCCTGGCTTCGCTCCTGGCCGTCCGGGACCCTGCAAGTCCTTCTGGAGTTCCCCCCACCCCCCGCCCCTTCCCTCCCCCTCCCCCTCATAGCAGGCGTTCAGCCCTGCCCGGCTGCTCCGCACCTGCATATACAAATTAATCCACCTTCTTTGTTGGGTTACTTTGCATACTCACTCCTGATTGGCTTATGGGTAGTCTCAGAGGTGTGGTTAATTTGCATATTTCTCTTTTATTAGTGTAGATTAATTCAATCTTCTGTTTATTAAGACCTTAAGAGGGTAAAAAAGACAAGGCACAGAATAGAAGATATTTGCAATAAATTATTCCAAAACTGAGCAGCTGAAAACAGCAAACATCAATCTGTTTCTGTGGGTCAGGAATCTGAGAGCAGCTTAGCTGGGTGGCTCTGGCTCAGGGTCTCTCATGAGGTTGCAGTCAAGGTGTCTGCCAGGCCTGCAGTTATCTTTGGCTGGACTGAGAGGAACCTACTTCTGTGCTCTCTCATCTGGATGTGGCAGGTCTCAGAAGATCCACTGCCTAATTTACTCACATGGGTCTCTTCACACGGCCACCTCACAGCATGGCTGCTGGCTTTTCCCATAGTAAAAGATCTAGAGGGAATGAGAGAGACTTCTTAAGATGGAAACCACAGTCTTTTTATAACTGAATCTTAGAAGTGACATACCATCACATCTGCCATATTCTGTTCTAACTTGCTTCTTAAGAGCACAATCAGTCTAGCCTACACTCAAGGGGAAGAGGTTATACAAGGACTTAGATACCAAGAGGTGAAGACCATTGAAGTCCATTTTAGAGGTTACCTACCACAACACAAAATGAATGGATGATTGGTGTGAAAAATAGACATAGAGAATTATGAGTCCCTAGCCAAGAAAGAACACCAAATGGAAGGAAAAGGGCAAAAGCCTGAACAGTCATTAGATTTTTAAAAAAGAAGTTTAAAGGACCAATAAACATATGAAAACATGGTTAACCTCATTAACAATTATGGGAATAGAAATTAAAAGCACAAGAGACCATTTTGTATAGACTAAACTGGCAGAAATGAAACATCTGACAGTATCAAGCGTTGGTAAGAATATGAAACAGTGGGAGCTCTTCCACTGCTGATAGTAGTGTAAATTGGAAAAACCACTTTGGAAAACAATAGGATGTTCTACGATCAGCAGTACCACTTCTAGACATTACCTTAGAGCAGTGGTGGTCAAATTTGAGTGTGCTTCAAAATCACTTGGAGGAGGGCTTATCAAAACAGACTGCTGGGACCCACCCTTGCTCAAGTTTGGTTCAGTAGGAATGGGGTACAGCTTGACAGTTTGTATTTCTAACAAGGTTCTAGGGGGTGCTGGTGCTGCTGGTCCAGGAATCATACTTTGAGAACTGACCATTGCTCTAGAGCAGCAATTTTCAGCCTGTGCTGCCAGAATTTTTAAAACATGCAATACCTGACTGTTTAGTTAGGGACACTGACCTCTTTTTCCTTAGATTGTCAAAAAAAAAAAAAAAATGACAACAGTCCAATTAAAAAATGGGCAAAGGACTTGTTTTGGTGTTGGTTTTTTAGTCCAGTATCTTTTTTTAAATATCCCATTTAGACTTTATTTTGATTCCCTTTTAACCTTTTGTATCTTATGTTCAGTTGTCATTCTTAGAAAGGAACTGGTTCCTATCATGAATCAGAAAATTGCCAGTTCTTCCCTTCAGCAAAGTACTGCTTTTATATTATGTGGTTTCATCCCATAATTTTTTGTTCCAGAGATGGGTGGGGAAAAGGATGGAGATAGAGAGGTGTGGCTCTACTCTAAAAGCAAATGTCTAAACCAGGTAAGAAGTCCATAATATGTCATATTTGGATCTTCTGTGATCTTGTTCTTTCCTACATCTCTATCTGTATCCATCAGCAATTCTTGCTGCATACTAAATGCTGTGGCACGGTATTTCACAAAACACACAATGGGGTACGTACTAACCACTCAACGTATTCTCCCATAGATAGGTTCCATAGTTAACAATTGGGGAAATTATAAAAGTTCCTCACTGTTCAGTTTCTGAGTTCAGATAGTGAGGATACTGTGTTATCTGAATATTAATTTGATTTTCTATTTTGCATATCAAGAGATTTATCTAAAAAGTATCTGAATCAATTTGGTGAGCAAGAGATACCTGTACTTGGGATTTCATAATTGGGCATGGTATGTTAAAGAATGAGAGGAACTGTATTAAAAAAACAACTTACTTTTGTTTAAATTAGAATTTCCTAGACTTCCTTGACTATGAAACATTGCTTATGTACAGTGTGTATTAACATGCTGTGAAACATTTAAGAAAATGCTATTGTAATACCAAAATCTTGCATTTCCTAGGAATGCATTGGCTGAGTGCTTTCTTCCTCCCCGCTCCCTTCAGTGGTTTCTGAATGAGGAGCCTGCCCCATTGGGAGGCTTCTGGAAATGTTTTGATTGTCAAAAAGATTAGGAGATGCTATTAGGCATTTAATGCCCACAGACCAAGGAACACAATGCACCTAAATTCTTGCACAGCAAAGAATTGCCTCACCCCAAATATCATTTATATACCCCTTTGAGGACACTGTACTCATCTTGTACTCATCCTTTAGAACTCAGTTCTGGTTATCTTTCCAAGAAGCTTTCTTTAACTACTTTTCCTCTCCTCCCCTCTCTTCCCCACCTTGATCATACCTACTTGGTGCTCTTACAACATTTTATGCACATATTGATTATTTGAACTGACCATGTTGCAGTATAGTTATGATTATGTACTTCTACCTAAATGTGAGCTCAGATTTCTACCTAACTGTGAGCTCAGATCTTTGAGAGAAGAGACATTCACATAGTGGGGATTTGGTAAATTTGGCTGAATAAAAGCATATCTATCATTACATATTTAAAAAATAGTTGCTTTTGAACATAGAAATCATTTATTGATCCACAAAAATGTTTTATAGAAATAATGTGCCACTTAATTTTATAATTATTCAAGATAATGAACTGTTTTAGCTCATTTTTTGAGTATTTTAGTTTATTAATTATGTACTTCATGCCAGACATTGAGAATCCCATTTGATTCTCAGATCAACTCTATGTAGTTTGTATTATTAAAATAATAGAAATATGTTAAGCTAACTCTGTTTTATAGATGAAGAAGCTGACACTTGGGGTTAAGTAACTTGCCCAAGGTTACAGAGCTTAATAAGTGACAGAGCTAGAATTCTGACTTTAAAGCCTGTGCTCGTAAACTACTATGCTTACCATAAATCTTCACCAGAGCCCTAAGAGTTAGGTATTATAATCCCCCTTTTGTAAATGAAGAGATAGGTTTAGAAAAGTTATGCAATTGGCACGCCCTTAAGTGAAGGGTCTGGGCTTTGAACACAGACATTGTGACTCTGGAGGCCATGCTCTTGACCACCATGTGATCAAAGCCTCCCCATGTCCTGTTGTATACTGTGCAGCTACTGTTTTCGTGAGGTTGTTAACCACAATTGACAGCTGGTGTTGTTTTCTTTATTCCTTTGGCACCTTCAGTTGTTTTTCTGCTAATGGTTTTAAATCTGGATTATTATCTTAAATCTGTTTAATATCTTGAGCAGTGCTCTCCTAGAGAATAAAATTTTTATAAGGTTTCTTTCTTTTAGCTAGGATTATAAATTTTTATAAACTCCACATGTATGAGTGTACTGGTATCTCTTTGTTAGCTTTTGTTGTTTGAATCTGTAGTCTCCAGACTTAAAAAATTTTGTACTCTATGAGGAAAAGTTTGAACTCATGGCCATTATTATTGCATGTCTGTTTTATTTATAAATTATATGTGTCCTACTGTACAAAATGAAACAAGAGTTGTGATGGCTTTGTCTCTAGCTAATATCTCAGGCCATACACCCCTAAGGGCAAGGTTCATCATTAACAATAGTGGATGCAGATCCATATTTTGAATAATCTGGATAATTTTTTTAAAGTAGCCAGTTTCTTGTCAGGAATGATTAGATCAGTATTTCTCAACCTAGGCACTGTGACATTTTGTCCTGGATAATTCCTGGTTGTGGGGGGCCGTCCTGTGCATTGCCAGTAGTTCCCTCCTTTCAGTTGTGGCAATCATAAATGTCTCCAGATGCTGCCAAATGTCTCCTGGGGGCAAAATCACCTGTGGTTGAGAATCACTGGATTAGATCATTCTTTTCATCCTGTATTGTAGCTGACAAATAGCTTGTACTAGGAGTAGGCAAAGTGTCAGCTTTGACATTCTTTTCTATCAGCAGTAGTGTTATCTTCAATATGAGGTTTGAAGTTTGTAGGAATTCTTTTTAAGGCACTTGTCTGTTTTGAAAAGTTTACTTTAGTTAACTAGATAATATAATCCATACGTTTACTTAGTGTTAGTAAGCTATAGTATGTCACAATAAGATGTATGTGCAAGAAGAGTGAGAACCCCACCATCAAGTACTCTGAAGTGTGCAATGTTCAGTCTTCAATATACTTTTGACCATACGTAACTTATCTGATATGAACCCTAGGTGAGGGTGCCTCTGTAAATGTTTAATATGAAAAATCTGATTTTTTGTAATATTCTAGATTTATACATTACTAAATAATGTAATCTGCCTACAATCTCAATAAAGAGTCTCCTGTGTGCCCTCATAGGTGTGTGGGGACCTATTTTGTAAACCATGGGTTTGGCCATCGCATTGTAACCTGTGCAGTTTTTGTCATTGCATCCGTAGTACTCAAAGGTGAAACTAACATAAGTTCTCTTACTGACTTCCACTTAACCAACTGATCAGGTTAACTGGTATTGCCCATTTAAAAAAAAATATTTGATGCCAAATTAGATGTGAGGCATATTTAAAGGAAGATCCCTGCCCCTATATCAAAGATTGGAGAATGAATGTTCATTTTTACAGTTTTAAGTTAAAATTAAATGTTTAAGGTTTTACCATTGCTTAGGATTTCCTCTTTTTTAGAATGGCCATTTATGTTCTCAGAACTTAGCATCCTCCTAGCTACCTTACAGGATTATTGTGAAGGCATTAAATCTATCAATAGTAATTCAGACTCTCATTACTTTTTACCTATAATTATGGCATGCTTTTAATGGGACTCTCACATCGTAAAATAAATTTCTAATAAGATCAAAAGCCATGTATAACAATAAGAACTACAAATTTAAAAAAGTACTGTATGTGCTAACTTAAATGTGGTTGTGCAATCAGGAGTGTACGGTAAATACATTATCAACACACACACACACACACAAATTCTGAATTGTGATTATGTGCCCAAAGAAAAAATATAGGATGCAGTTTAGTGATTATCTAATATAGATTGGGAGGAGGGTGATCAGGGGAGGCCTCTCTGAGGAAGTGAGATTTAAAGATCTCTTCTTCTATCTGAAGAAGCTGTGCTAATTTGCAAAAAGTGCCAGGCAAAGTTTTTTCCAGGAAGAAGAAATAATGTGTAAAGGCTTAAATCCTTTTCCTCTGAGAACAGGAACAAGACAGGGATGCCCACTTTTACCACTCTTATTCAGCATAGTACTGGAAGTCCTAGCCACAGCGATCAGACAAGAAGAAGCAATAAAAGGCATCAAATTGGAAAGGAGGAAGTAAAACTCAGCTTTCTGTTCGTATGTTATCAGTGAAACCTTTAAGTTTAACCACTCTACAAAATTATTAGCCACCTACCTCCCTCCTGCTTCCCAGCTTTATTTTTCTTTATAACTTTTTATCACCATCTGACATAATATGTATTCTGTTTTTTAAAAGGTCCTTTTCTTCCCACAACTAGAATGTATGCTCCATGAGTTCAGGAACTGGTTTAATTGCACTATATCTTCATTGCCTAGAACCCTGGCACATAACGCCACTCATTAAATATTAGTTGAATGAAGGAATTTAATATACAGTGATCTACTTTTACTTAAATTCTAACTACTGTCTCAACGTTCTCACCTGCCTTATGTTACAGAGTGTGTAAAGTGTCTGGTTAGAATACCTGATGACGGAATATTTCTTCCACTTCTCAGAGACACATAAACTATGCAGCATCTATGAGTAGTTTTGCCATTTATTAGCTCTCTGACCTGGGCCAAGCTTGTTTGTTTGTTTAAACTCTGTTCCCTCATCTGTAAAATAAGAATAATAATAGTTCCCTCCTTATTAGATTGTTGGAAGGAGTTGAACAAGTTTAATATATACACCGTGTAAACAGTGCCTGGTACAAAATAGGCAGTATATATAAGATTGTTACAATAATTATAGTATAGTATCCTTATCACTTGTTATTAGAGTACCCGGCACAGGGAAAATAGAATTGGACGCCAGAGAGATGTTATATTGATAGAGAAATTGGAAGACTTTGAAAACTGACAGTATGTTATTTTGGAAGGGGAAAATAAAGCAAATGAAATAGCCAGGTGATATATGTATGGTAACATTGTATTTTTAAAACATTCACACACCATGAAATGCTCTTCACAAAATATTATTCGTTAATTCAGGGTTTATTAAAAAATACCTAAAACTAGTGAACATACAGTTTAACTCTCTCTCTTGAGAGTCTTAGTAGTACCATTCTAGGTACATTGGAGAGAAGATAATTCATTACTTATACTGGATGCCTTAGAGCAATTGGACTTCATTTTCTCATGGAACCCTAGTGGAGAAAGAATGAAAATATCTTGACTGAGTGTGGCTTCTATTTCTCTGATCTTATCTGTACCCTGTTACTTCTCTAACCTCAGTTGAATTCTATTGAATGTGATTTCATCAGTCTGCTCTGAGCTTTCCCAGAATATAGAGTTTTTAATATTTTCATGCAGCCAGCACCCATAAACTACCTGCTTTATACTAGTGTACCTGGGTGCTAGGAATAAAACTGATCAATGTGATCAACTTCAAGGAGCTTACAGTCCTAACAGGCCATTATCCCCCAGTTAGTTACTTGTGAGAGTGTTTCCGCACAAATCTTTGATTTTAGTGTTGTGGGATGTGGTTCTGTGGAGTTTTAGAAAACTGAACAACTTGGGAGAATAACTTGGGATAGGAGGTTACAATGCAAGAAAATTTGAGGGGTTTTACCAAAATTCAGGAAACATGATATATTGTTAAGATGAGTAAAGGTATGTGCTGTTGAAAATCTGTAGGGCAAGCATGTCAAAACTCAAAGGCTAACATGGGCCAAATAAACAAGGTTTAAGTTTATGTGGGCTGCAAAAAAACAAAAGCTTCAATTTTCATAGAAACATAGGTTTATTTCGATAGAGACATGCTGAATACAAAGGGCTGAAATAAATGAGTAGTTGTTAGCATAAAATAATAGAACATTTTAATAAAATTAATATTTTTCTTTTTTTTAAATAAATCTTTATTGTTCAGATTATTATAGTTGTTCCTCTTTTTCCCCCATAGCTCCCCTCCACCTGGTTCCCACGCCCTGCCCTTACCCCTTCCCCACTGTCCTCGTCCATAGGTGTATGATTTTTGTCCAGACTCTTCCCGCACCCCCCACACCAACTTCACCCTGAGAATTGTCAGTCCACTCCCTTTCTATGCCCCTGATTCTATTCTATTCACCAGTTTATTCTGTTCGTCAGATTTTTTATTCACTTGATTTTTAGATTCACTTGTTAGATAATGTATTTGTGTCACTTTGTTGTTCATAATTTTTATCTTTACCTTTTTCTTCTTCTTCCTCTTCTTAAAGAATACCCTTCAGCATTTCATATAATACTGATTTGGCAGTGATGAACTCCTTTAGCTTTTTCTTATCTGTGAAGCTCTTTATCTGACCTTCAATTCTAAATGATAGCTTTGCTGGGTAGAGTAATCTTGGTTGTAGGTTCTTGCTATTCATCACTTTGAATATTTCTTGCCACTCCCTTCTGGCCTACATAGTTTCTATTGAGAAATCAGCTGATAGTCGTATGGGTACTCCATTGTAGGTTACTAACTGTTTTTCTCTTGCTGCTTTTAATATTCTCTCTTTGTCTTTTGCTCTTGGCATTTTAATTATGATGTGTCTTGGTGTGGTCCTCTTTGGATTCCTCTTGTTTGGGGTTCTCTGCGCTTCCTGGACTTGTAAGTATTTCTTTCACCAGGTGGGGGAAGTTTTCTGTCATTATTTCTTCAAATAGGTTTTCAGTATCTTGCTCTCTCTCTTCTCCTGGTACCCCTATAATTTGGATGTTGGTACGCTTGAAGTTGTCCCAGAGGCTCCTTACACTATTTTCATATTTTTTTATTCTTTTTGCTTTTTGCTTTTCTAGTTGGGTGTTTTTTGCTTCTTTATATTTCAAATCTTTGACTTGATTCTTGGGATCCTCTAGTCTGCTGTTGAATCTCTGTATATTATTCTTTATTTCAGTCAGTGTATGCTTAATTTTTGATTGGTCCTTTTTCATATCCTTGAGGGTCTCACGACATTTCTTGGAGGTTTCTAGAAGATTCTTGAGTAACCTTATAACCGTGGTTTTGAACTCTATATCCAGTAGTTTGCTTTCATCCATTTCTTTCATTTATGACCTGTTTCTTTGTCTCTGCATTTTGGCTGCTTCCCTGTGTTGACAGAGTGGCTTGGTATGCTAGGTGTCCTATAGGGCCCAGTGTCTCAGCCTCCACAGTCACCTGAGGTGGATGCTCTTGGTGCACCCCTTTGTGGACTGTTTGCACAATCTTGTTGTAGTTAAGCCTTGATTGCTATTGGTATCCCTGGGAGGAATTGACCTCCAGGCCAATTGGCTGTGAGGACTAGTTTGTCTACAATGGGAGAACTTCTATGCTGGAGACACCTTTATGGGCAGGACTTGCTTCAGTGGGGCTTTGGTGCTCACTGAGTCTGCCCCCTGAGTGTGTCTCTTATGGATGTGAAGAGTTGTAATCTGGATGGTCCCACTCTGACCACTGGGTACACTGGCTCTTGGATCTCCAAGGAGGTGCAAAGTAGGCCAATGACTGAGGCCACCCAGCATGAGCTACAGAGAGATCTGCAGATTCCTCCTCTTTGTTTGGGGTTTGGAGGTGCCCAGATGAGGCCCAGCTGTGAAGGAATATGGGGAAATTGAAAAGAGATTTTTGTTTATTCTGAATACTCATGTATTTTATTTTTTTATAGTTGAGAATATATTGTATTACTAGTATAGAAAAAACCTATAAAGTCCTATATAATAAAACCCTAATATGCAAATTGACTGAACGGCAGAACAACCAGTGGAATGACCGGTTGCTATGACGTGCACTGCCCACTGAGAGGGAGGCGACCGGCAGTGGCGATCAGGGGACGAGGAAGGCCAGCAGGCAGCGCCAGGCTGCCAGCCAAGGCAGGTGCCAGTGGGGGCCCCCCTGATTGCCCCGCCTGCCAGTCGCCCCACAGAGGGAGGCGACTGGCGGTGGGGGGGGGGTGGGCTGGCTAGCAGGTGGTGCCAGGCCCCTAGCCAAGGCGGGTGCCAGCGGGGGCCCCCCAATCACCCTACCCACTGGTCGCCCCACATATCAGCCTTGATCACCAGCCAGGCTTAGGGACCCTACCCTATATATTGGGAACAGTCTCTTAGATTTAAAAGTTAAAACCTGGCAAGGCTACTCTAACACTGAAAAAAACAGGATGATGCAGCGATGACATGCATGGACTCTGGCTTGCACATTTTGTGATCAGCCCTGATTCTGACACTTATAACTATATAACAAAGCCAATTACTTAACTTCTCTCTGCTTCAGTTTTTCCACCCATAAGATTGGTAAAATGGTACTACTGCCTCAGAAAGATCATGTTATGTACTATTTTTTATAATCAGGACAAAAAAATGTAGCTGCCCATACAACAGCAAGATGCCTTTCACCTGTATGAAAAGTATGGTCACTGGTGCATGCAGTGTCCCAGATTGCGAGAGGGATTTCCCACTGACGGTTTAGGCCCGATCCCCACGGCAATTGAACATCCCCCAAGGGCGCAGACTGGGCTGAGGGACACTCCCCACCCTCCGGTGCACGAATTTTGTGCACCAGGCCTCTAGTCCTATATAATAAAGATATAATATGCAAAGGGTCGTTACTCTGTGAAGCATAACGACCGACCATGTAACAACCAGATCATGGATCAGCAGGAGGGTGGGGCAGTGAGCTACAAGTGGGTAGCGGAGAGCTACAGGAGGGGGCAGGGCAGCAAGTTATGAGGGGGTACGGGGGAGAAGATGGAGCTACAGGAGGGCAGGGCAGCAGGTGGAGAGCTGCAGGAGGGGACAGTGCAGCAAGCTATGAGAGGGTTTAGGGGGGCAGAGGGAGCTACAGGAGGGCAGGGCAGCAGGCGGAGAGCTACCAGGAGGGCAGGAGCGAGCTACTGGCTACAAGTGGGCAGCAGAGAGCTACAGGAGGGTGCAAGGCAGCAAGCTATGAGGGAGGTGCGGGGGGGGGAGGGGGCGCGGGGAGCTACAGGAGGGTGGGGCAGCGAGTGGAGAGCTACTGGAGGGCGGCAGCGAGCTACTGGTGAGCTACTGGTGCACGGATTTGTGTGAAGGGCTACTAGTCTATATATATAAAACCTAAGCGACTGTTACAATTCAACGACCAGAATGACCGGTTGACCATTGTGCTCCCACAGCCAACCTCCCACGGCCAGCCAACCTCCCCTTGTCCCTCCCTCGAAGCCGGCAAACCTCCTGCACTCCCTCCTTCTTTCCTCCCTGTCCAGCAAGCCTCACCCGGCAGCCCCCTACCAGCAGCAGGCCCCTAGGCCCCGGCCAGCAGCTGGCAGGCCCTGACTGGCCTGGCCCCAATTGAGACGGGGCAAGACAGCCACAATAGGCCCTGATCACTGGCTAGGCCTAGGGACCCCACTCGTGCACAAATGATGTGCATCGGGCCTCTAGTCTACACTAATAAAAGAGAAATATGCAAATTGACCATACCTCCATGACACCCACCAGCCAACCAGGAGTGAGTATGCAAATTAACCCAACAAAGATGGTGGGTAATTTGCATATGCAGGTGCGGAGCGAAGACTGAAGGCTCTGGCCTGAGTGAAGACTGAAAACTGAAGACTGAAGAAGACAACTGAAGACTGAAGACGCTTGGCTTCCCTGCTGTGGCCAGAGTGAAGGCCTGGGTCCCGGGTGCCGGAGGAAAACTGGTGCCGGCAGCCAGGGGAAGGAAGGCCTATTGCACGAATCTTTGTGCAATGGGCCTCTAGTGTTTAATAAAAGGGCAAAACCACTATACTAAATAATTGAGTTTTCTAAGCTCTAAATTTCAAGGATTACAGGCAGTTGCTGCAATATTTTGATAGAAATCTTGAAGTATTTCTAATTCCTTTCCTAAATTATTTTTATTTAAATTGTTTTAAAAATGTTTTTTAGGTGTGGAATATCAAACAAATGATTAAGTTGACACAGGAACATATAGAGGCGTTATTGGATAAATTTGGTGGGGAGCATAATCCACCATCAATATATCTGGAGGTAAGCTTTTGAGTATTATATCCGTAGTAATTTTGAAAAGAAAAATAATGCATGTATAAAAAGCATTTGTACTGATAATATTAGTTATCTTAGGTAGTTGGATTAGAAACAATGGGAAAAGAGAATTAGTTTTGTCTTTGCTTTTTAATCTTGTTTCACTTGTTACAATAAATATGTAGTATTTTGTAATTTGGAGAATGTCAAAATTAAGAAAAAGTTGTATTTGAACTCCAAAATTTTATTCTGTTAAAAAAAAGTTTATAAAAAAGAAAGAAGATGATTCTGGAGGTCAGCAAATTAGTTGCCATGTTTAAAAAATGGGGAGAATTTTGTAAAATATCTTTTTTCCAGAACAGATCTCCCCCAAATTGGTTTTTGCTTTCTTATAGGTAAAATTTATAATGTTTAAATATTAAATAGCTCAAAATTACTTAGCTTTACTGTTTAATAGTGCCTTGAGGCTTTTGTATCAAGCCTTGAGTATCATTGTAAATTTATAGAGTTAGTCATTGTTCTTAATGCAATGAGGTAGTAGTTACTATTCTAATCACAGATAAGCTTTCTTGGCATTAGTTTCCTTAGGGTAAGTCACTCAGATTCCACAGCCAGCAAGCTGTTATGGAATCTAGGCAGTCAGGCTCCACAGCCTATTCTGCTTACCACTACACTATTCTGCCTGTCCCTGTAAAAGCTGGCTCCACAGTAATTACTAGCCGTACAGGGATATAACCCTAAATTACAAACGATCAGGTTACCATTTGCCTGCAAGTGCCAGAGATTTTCAGGCATGGATCGACAGACTCCTAAACTAAATTTTTTAAAGAGCAAGTTAAATCTTCAGTATTTAATGAGAGAGTTTGCATTTCTAAAATAAAATTGGAAGTTTGGAAATAACTGCTAATATACTGTTCTTTTTATATGGCTTATCCCAGAGCACACTACCAGGTAATATTAGTGCTAGGAGTAGAATTCATACCTCTGAATGCTATCTGTTTTACTTGTATGTCTGAGGAGAACAAGAAAGGAGCCATAAGGAGGCATATTATAGTCCTGAGGAAAATAGTAATTCTTTGTTAATCAGAATTAGGCAACTTTAACCAACAGTTTTTTCTGTCCACCCTTTCTCTGTCTTGGGAGACATATACAGTAGGTCCTCGGGTTACGTCGGAGATCCGTTCCTACGGCGCGACGTAACACGATTTTCGCTGTAAGTTGGAACCCACCTACCTACATAAGCACCTACATCCCTCCATGGAGCACATACAGAGCAGTAATGAAGTGAAACAGTAAAAAAAAAAAAAAAATTAAAAGAAAGATAACAGTTCTTGACCTTTACTTGTGGAAAATAAATAATAAAAAACATAAAGCATATATGTACATACGTCGAAATAACAGAACTTTTTTTTTTATTAATACTGTAAATGGGAGATGGCGATGTAACCACAAAACGACTTACATGATTATAACTGTGTAACAAAGCCAATTACTTAACTTCTCTCTCACCCATAAGATGGGGAAAATGGAACTATTGCCTCAGAAGGATCAGGTTATGTTGTTTGTTTTTGTGTTGTTGAGTTGTAGGAGTTCTTTATATATTTTGAATATATGTCTTGAATATCAATCCTAATCAGATAGATAATTTGCAAATATTTTCTTCCATTTTTGTGGGTTCCCCATTCACTCTGATGATAGTGTCCTTTGATACTCAAAAGTTTTTGGGTTTTTTTAATGAATCTAACATCTGTTTTTCTTCTTGTTGCCTATGCCTTTGGTATCATCCAAGAAAGCATTGCCCAATTCAATGTCATGAAGCTTTTCCCTATGTTTTCTTCTAGGAGTTTTATAGTTTTAGTTCTTATGTTTAGGTCTTTGATCCATTTTGAGTTAATTTGTATATGTGATGTAAGGTAAGGGTCCAGCTTTTGCATTTCATATCTAGTTTTTCCAGTACCATTTGTTGAAAAGTCCTTTCTCATTTGATGGAAATTTTGATAAATGCACTTGTCAAGACATTTTACCATATATGTGAGAATTTATTTCTGTGCTCTATACTCCATTGGTCTATATGTCTGACTTTATGCCAGTACCACACTGATTTGATTACTATAGTAAAAGCTAAGTTTTGACATCAGGAAGTATGAGACCTCTAACTTTGTTCTTTCTTAAGATTGTTTTGGCTGTTTGGGATCCCTTGAAATTCCATATGAATTTTAGGATGGATTTTTCTATTTCTGCAAACACTGGGATTTTAATAGGGATTGCATGAATCTATAGATTGCTTTAGGTAGTATTGACATCCTGAGTCTTTTTTTTTTTTAAAGTATGTTTTTATTGATTTCAGAGAGAGGAAGGGAGAGGGAGAGGGAGATAGAAACATTGATGAGAGAGAAACATCGATCGGCTGCCTCCTGCACACTCCCCACCGGGGATTGAACCCACAACCCAAGCATGTGCCCTGACCAGGAATTGAACCGGCAACCCCTTGATTCATAGATCAACACTCAACCACTGAGCTACACCGGCTGGGCAAGAGTCTTTAACTCTTGAATATGAACAGATATCTAAGAATAAACAGAAATGTGAAGAAAGCTTTTTAACAGAAATATAACAACAGAAATGGTCAAAATATGTACAGAGAGCAGAAGAAAATTATAGTTAACATCAGAGATATGAGAAGACATACTAATCTGTTCTTGTTTCGTGGCTGTACTAAAGAAGCAAAAGTAGCCCTGGCCAGTGTAGCTTGGTTGGTTGGAGCATCATCCCATGCACCAAAAGGTCTCAGGTTTGATTGCCTGTCAGGGCATATAACCTAGGTTGCAGGTTCACTCCCAGGAATGGGGCACATCCAAGAGGCAATCCCTCTCTCCCTCTCTCCCTCTCTCCCTCTCTCCCTCTCTCCCTCTCTCCCTCTCTCCCTCTCTTCCTCTCTCCCCCCGCCTCCTTTTCCTCCCTTCTCTCTAAAATAAAAATAGGAAAAAACACACACACACAAGAAAACATATCCTTGGGTAGGGATTTTTAAAAAGCATCAAAAGTAATAGAAAATCAGTTGACCATAAATGTAAGGCTTTATTTCTGAACTCTTTAATTCTGTTGTGTTGTTCTATATGTGTATCCTTATTCCATTACTACATTGGCTTTGATCTTCAGAGTAAATTTGAAGGTGTTGCTATTTTCTAAGTGAATTAAAAGTGGGGGTGGGTGGGGGGTGGGGATGAAGTTAGGAGCCAGAGAGGCATGGGAAAGGTTGGAATAAGTATTGTGAAGAATTTAATACGATGTTAAAAGTAAGTAACATTTTTCAGACAATAGTATGCAGCACTAAGTTCCGTGAATTGATAATGGAACTAATTGGCCTAGTTTCATTATTTTCTCCATCAATATGTCGTAACCTGAGAGGAAGAATGGAATAATTGAGTGGTAGGATTGACCCAAGATTAGTATTTAACAAACAAGTTAGTAAAACAATGAGACTTAGCCAGAGAATCTAAGTTGTTACCAGTGTCATTGTTGAAATGAGTCACTATTACTTAAAAGAAGACAACAAAAACCTAAATCTGACAAACTTGAAGGGATTAATATTGACCATGAACACATTAATGTGGTAGTGAGATGGAAGCTTGAAAAGGTGGGATAAGTGTGTGCATAGCGGTATGGGATGTTATAAACTGAGATCTCGACATCATTTGGAACTCTTGTAAAGAACGATATAGTATAGTTCTAGATCTTGAAGGTAGTGTGGAAATAAATGCCTTTAGAGATTCAAGGTATAAAGAACTTTAAGGCAAGAGTATTAAAAGAGTACTAGGTGTACCGGTTAATAATGGTGGATTTTGTAATAAAAAACACACAATAATTTCAAGAGAAACATCAAAAGTGTTTTATTCAAAGTAATGTCCATCGCTAGCTACACATTTCCCCCATCTTTCAGGTAATTTGTGGATACTGTCCCAATAGAACTTCCCTTGTTTTAAGGCAAACCATTTGGAGACCCAATTTTCCACTTCTTCGTATGTTTTGAAGTGCTGCTCAGAAAGTGTGTGTGCCATCGATCGGAACAAGTGGTAATCTGAAGGAGCAAGATCTGGTGAACATAGCGGGTGGGTTAATACTTCCCAGGCAAGATCTTTTAACGTGTCTGTAACTGGTTTTGAAGTGTGTGATGGTGCATTATCATGAAGCAAAATTACTTTGCCATGTCTTCTGGCACATTCTGGTCGTTTCACGATCACAGCGTGGTTCAAATTGATTATTTGTTGTCTGTAGCGATCAGTATTAACGGTTTCACCTGGTTTTAGAAGCTCACAATACACCACACCTTCCTGATCCCACCAAACGCAGAGCATTGTCTTCTTTCCGAAGCCATTTGGCCTTGCGGTCGATGTTGATGGTTGACCGGATCCACCCATTTGTGCATGTGAGATTCTCAAAATAAATCCACTTTTCATCGCCAGTCACAATTTGATGTAAAAAAGACTTTCTTTCATGCCATTGAAGCAACATTTTACTGATGACTTTTCAGTTTTCCATTTGTCTTTTGTTCAGTTGACGTGGCACCCATTTTCCTTCCTTTAAAATCTTTCCCATTGCTTGTAAACGATCGGAAATTGTTTGTTGAGCAACGTTTAATCTTTCTGCAAGTTGTTTTTGAGTTTGACACGCATCTTCATCCAATAATGCTTGTAATTGTTGGTCTTCAAATTTTTTCGGTTGACCTAGACGTTCTTTGTCCTTTATATCGATCGAAATCATCACTTTTAAAGCATTTAAACTAGCATTCACAAGTATCTTGAGATAGAGCATGTTCACCATAAGCTTCCCAAAGTATTCGATAATTTTTTCTTCAAAATAATGAATTAAAACATCCCATAAATGCTCTCTTTTTGGCATGAAATCTGATATTTTTAAGTGTAAAAATATCTATGATGTTAACACCTTCAGCAAATTTGACATAGGAAGTTTTGAAGTTGTCAATACAATAAAATAACATACATATCAAATCGCATATATATCAACATATGTGAAACTCCATCTATTGAAAAAAATCCGCATTATTAACTGGTACACCTAGTAATCAATATCCACACTGAATGCAGCCAGGATAATAGGGTGAAATGTACCAAGCCAGGTACAAAACAAGATAGGCAAGTGCGTGGTAGATTGCAGATGTAACAATGGAGAGAGGTAGAATAAATAAGTAAATGTTTTGTATTTAAGAAAAGGTGAAGGGCCTGGCGGGTGTGACTCAGTGGTTGAGTGTCGGTCAGGTCACATGCCTGGATTGTGGGCTCAGTCACCTGTTGGGGGGGGGGGGTGTGCAGGAGGCAACTGATCAGTGGTTTTCTCTCATCATTGATGTTTCTATCTCCCTCTCCCTTCCTCTCTCTGAAATCAATAAAAACATTAAAACAAAAAAAAAAAGAAAGAAAGAAAGGAAGAGGTACTGATAAATGCAGTGAAATAATAGTTTGTAATCCACAATTGAGGAAATAGTGTATTTTCAAAAATTAAGAAAAACGTTTTGATAAGTAATATTCAGAAGTTTTATTGTTTACATGTGTTTCTTTTCCTAAGGCTAACTTTGTGTAGTGAATGTGCTGCCCAATAAATAAGAATATTTGATCTATGCAGGGAGGAACTTTTGCCTCCCTGACTGCATGTTTACAATCTTCAAAGGGTAGTAAATGCATTGGTCTTTAGTTTTGTGATCTGAGCCCCAAACAGTGCCAAGCACATGTATGCTCAATATATATTTATTTAAGGCTCAATAAGTGGAGCATATAGGAAGAGCTACTCATAAATAATTAGCACTTGGAACTGAAATTTGTATAGAAATACAGATAAGAAAATTTTTAATCTATTTGGTTCTTGGAATGCTGTGAAACATTTCAAGGTCAGGGTAGGGCCTTTAAGTAGGTTGTAAAAAAGGCTATTTACCTCAGTAGCTCATTTTAGTATTTTCTTCTTTTTTTTCCCCCAAAAATATAAGGTAAGATCTAGCATACCACGTACAGTGACCTTTTCTGAAATGAAATTGTTGCTTCATTCTCTTCTACCTTTGGTAATTCTTCCTTCCTTATAGAATGAATTTCAGGCTTCATAACATGATATCTATACTAATAAAACGGTAATATGCTAATTAGACTGAGAGACCTTCCAGGAGACCTTCCAGACATCCTTCCAGACAAAGACATGGTGGTGGGGCTGAGGCAGAGGCGTTTAGGGACGATCAGGCCAGGAGGGGAGGGCAGTTGGGGTGATCAGGTCAGCAGGGCGGCAGTTGGGGGCAAGCCAGGCTGGGGGGGCAGTTGGGGGCGAGCAGGCTGGCAGGGGGGCAATTGGGGGAGAGCAGGCTGGCGGGGGGGGGCAGTTGGGGTGATCAGGCTGGCAAGGGGGGCAATTGGGGGTGAGAAGGCTGGCGGGGGCAGGGCAGTTGGAGGTGACCAGGCCTGCAGGGCAGGGCAGTTGGGGGCATCCAGGCTGGCAGGGAGGGCAGTTAGGGGTGATCGGGCCAGCAGGGGAGCGTTTAGGGGGTGATCAGGCTGGCATGCAGAAGCTGTTAGGGCAATCAGGCAGGCAGGCAGGTGAGCGGTTAGGAGCCAGCAGTCCCAGATTGTGAGAGGGATGTTCAATCCCTGTGGGATTGGGCCTAAACTGGAAGTCGGACATCCCTCTAGGGGTCCCAGATTGGAGAGGGTGCAGGCCGGGTTGAGGGACACACACCCCGTGCACAAATTTTGTGCACCAGGCCTCTGGTACCTAATAATAGACAAACATGTAAATTGACCGTACCTCCGCTACACCATCAGCCAATCAGAGTGAGTATGCAAATTAACCCAACAAAGATGGAGGTTAATTTGCATACATAGGTGCCCAGCAGCCTGGGTCCCGGGAACTTTCTCAGCACCCAGGTCACTCCGAGGTAGGCCCCCCCATGGGTCCTGAGCAACCTGGGAAGGGGTGGAGCCAGGCGATCGGAGGGAGCTGGGGGTCTTCAGCCCAGGCCCCAAGCCCTGGCCAGAGGATTGGGGCCTGGGCAGGGGCAGAGCTGGAGATCGAAGGGAGCTAGGGGGCCCCTGCCCAGTCCCTGAGGCTATAGGCCTGGCAGGGGTGGAGCTGGTGATCAGAGGGAGCTGGGGGTCCTCTGCCCAGGCCCCAAGCGCTGGCCAGAGGCTTGGGCCTGTGCAGGGGCAGAGCCGGGTGATTGGAGGTAGCTGGGGGGCCCCTGCCCAGGCCCGGAGGCTTTAGGCCTTGGCGGGGGTGGAGCTGGCGATCAAAGGGAGCTGGGGGTCCCCTGCCCAGGCCCCAAACCCCGGCCGGAGGCTTGGGGCCTGGGCAGGGGCGGAGCCAGGCGATCGGAGGGAGCTGGGGGTCCCCTGCCCAGGCCCCAAGCCCTGGCCATGGTTCTTTAAGGCAGTTGTAATCACCCCATACTATAGTTCACCATTTCTCCCTTAAAGATGAAGTACTACAACCATTTATGAAATGCTATGGGGAGAATAAAGGTTTAGAAATGACAATTCACAGCTCTCAAGGAGTTCATTATTGGGCTGCTGAGAAGCAGATGAATATATTTTTATTTGTGTTAGTACTATATGTGAGAAATAAACAAAGAACATTCTTGATACAAGAATGAGGAAGGAAGGGGGTCTTAACCTTTTGCACTCTGATGTCGAGTGTGACTCGACACGGTTAGCATTAGAATAAAGGAATCGAGAAAAAAGCAAGCGAGTGCAAAGGGTTAAAAGGCTAATATTTTTTTAAAAAAGGCTAATATTTAGATGGATGGAGTAAGTGGGGAGAAGAGAGTACTGAGTACAGCATAAATTGTGTAACAAAGTAGGGAGGCAGAAAATTTTAAGACATAGAGGAAAAACTATAAACTACTATAGGTGAATGTCATACCTGGGACACAGTAAGGGATCAATATATATTTGTTTCATTTAACTGAAGACTAGGAAAACAAACAATAAGACTGAAAATGTGGTGGGTAAGGGACCAGATTATAGAGCATATATATATATATATATATATATATATATATATATATATATCCTACCTTATAATAGAGAAACATGCAAATTGACCGCACCTCCGCTATGCCCATGATTGGGCCTGCGAGAGGCTGGGGGCGGGTCTCCAGGTGGCCTTTCCGGCTGTTGAGAAGACCAAGATGGCGGCGCCCAATCCTCTTAGTTCCGGGGGTCCTCCGCAGGATCGCCACCCAGGGGGGCGTGGCCGGGCACAGCCGGGCGCTCCGCGGGTGATCCAGGCGGCGATCGCCACCCGGGGGGGCGTGGCCGGGCACAGCCGGGCGCTCCGCGGGTGATCCAGGCGGCTATCGCCACCCCGGGGGGGCGTGGCCGGGCCCAGCATGGCGCTCCCGCGGTGATCCAGGCAGCGATCGCCACCCGGGGGGGGCGTGCCCGGGCCCAGCCGGGCTCTCCGCGGGTGATCCAGGCGGCTATCGCCACCCGGGGGGTCGTGGCCGGGCCCAGCATGGCGCTCCCGCGGTGATCCAGGCAGCGATCGCCACCCGGGGGGGCGTGCCCGGGCCCAGCCGGGCGCTCCGTGGGTGATCCAGGCCGCGATCGCCACGGGGGGCGTGGCAGGACTTGCCCAGCCGCTCCCAGGGTCCCTGGGAACATTGCAGGCATGTGGTTGCTGAGACCCAGACCAGGCCTCTGGCCACAGATTCATAGCTTTGCAGAGACCTAGGGCAGGGATCTGCTTTATCTGCAGAGAGACAGAGGTTCTGCAGTGCCCCCAAGACGTGGGTGGGCCCAGCCAGGGATCAAGGGGCATGGAAGGACTCCTGGCAGAGGGGCAAGGACCCTCACCCCTGAGGCGGGGGTTGAGGGGTGGAGCCACCTCAGTGAAGGGGTGCTGCACTGCAGGGTACTGGACTGACTGACGTGATTCAGAGAAGCTCCCAGTGCTAATGGGCCTCGCTCAGGTGGCCTTCACACTTCAGAGGCAGTGACTCCTGCTCCTGCCTTCACCCAAAAGCAAGCTCGCTACACCCTGCCCCATAGCAGAGCATGCCTAGGCAGTGAGTGGGAAGCCTTCCACCTGCTTCGGAGAAGGGGGGGCAGTAAAGAATGGGGGGAGAGGAAAGAATGTGGAGCATCCGCAATGAAGAGGTGCTTGAGAAAGAGGCTGGGACGCCTGACTGGAAGGTTTGTTCTGTTTGCTGGGCCGCTGCCCCTTAGGAAGCGCAAAGAGCATGGCTCTGAGGGCTTCCTGAGTCAAGTTCCACAGCCAACTGGAATTGGCCTCAGTTTCCTGGTCTGTAAAATGGATGAAGCGTGTCCCAGTGCCTTCACTGATCTTTGATGGCCAATTGAGATACTATATAAAGAAAATGAGGGAAGAAGTGAGAAAGAAAAGGAAGGACAAAAAAACACAAAAGAAAGATTGAAAGGAACCTGTAAACCCATTGTCACTTAAATAGGGAATATAGTCAGTAGTGTTGTAATGATGGTATGATGCCAGGTGGGTACTAGAAATATCGGAGAACACTTTGTAAAGTATATGATTGTCTAACCACTATTCTGTAACTAATATAAAACCTGAAACCAATACAAAATAATGTTGAATGTAAAGAAATGAAAATTGGAGTGAAATTTTTATGAATTTCAAAGATTAAATAAAAGCTGTAAAGGAAGGAAGGGGAGAATAAAAAGTGTTTTTCATTTTGCCACTTCATTAAAAAGACAGTTGTCTTTATGTGGTGCTTTTATGCTTTTCTAAGTCATTATCTCATTTTAATTTCCGGGCAACTTAAATACAAGATAAGTATTCCCTCCACTATTTAAAGAAAGGAAATCTTGGTGTCTGGTCCTAATGATTCAATCGTCAAGCCCTTATTGTAAAGCAGGGTTAGTAAAATTTTCTGTGCAGGGTCATATCTATATAATAAAAGCCTTGGGGGTGATCAGGCCAGCAGGGGAGGGTATTTGGGGGCAATCAGGCCCGCAGAGGAGCAGTTAGTGGTCAATCAGGCCAGCAAGGAAGCAGTTAGGGGGCAATCAGGCAGGTAGGTGAGCGGTGAGGATCCAGCAGTCCCGGATTGTGAGAAGGATGTCCAACTGCAGGATTAGGCCCGATTCCAGGAATCGGGCCTAATCCTGCAGTTGGACATCCCCCGAGGGGTCCCATATTAGAGAGGGTGCAAGCTGGGCTGAGGGACACCCTCCCCAGTGCACGAATTTCGTGCACCGGGCCTCTAGTATATATATATACACACACACACACACACACACACACACACACACACCGTATTTTCCGGCGTATAAGACGACTGGGCGTATAAGATTTTCCTGGGTTAAAAAGTTGTCTTATGCGCCGGAAAATATGGTATATACATATATACATATTATATATATGATATATATACCAGAAAAGCAGAGTTACTGTATTTTCCGGCATATAAGATGACTTTTTAACCCAGGAAAATCTTATACGCCCAGTCGTCTTATACGCCAAAAAATACAGTATATATACTAGAGGCCCGGTCCACGAGATTCATGCACTGGGGCATGGAAGGGGTGCGGGGGAGAGGAGGGTGTCCCTCAGCCTGCCCTGTACCCTCTCCCAGTCTGGGAGCCCTGGGGGATGTCTGATGGCTTAGGACTGCTTCCCACTGGGAGTGGGCCTAAGCCATCGGTCGGACATCCTTAGCGCTGCTGCGGAAGCAGAAGTTTCTGCCACTGCCATTGCGCTCACCAGCTGTGAGCCTGGCTTCTGGCTGAGTGGTGCACTGACCACCAGGGGCAGCTCCTGCTTTGAGCATCTGCTCCCTGGTGGTCAGTGCACATCATAGCAACTGATCATTCCGCTGTTTGGTCAATTTGCATATTAGCCTTTTATTATACACTAGAGGCCCAGTGCACAAAATTCGTGCATGGGGGGGCGTGTCCCTCAGCTCGGCCTGCACCCTCTCGCAATCCAAGACGCCTCAGGGGATGTCCGACTGCCAGTTTAGGCCCGATCCCGTGGGGGTCGGACATCCCTCTCACAATCCGGGACTGCTGGCTTCTAACCGCTCACCTGCCTGCCTGCGTGATTGCCCCTAACCACTCACCTGCTTGCCTGATTGCCCCTAACATCCTCTGCCTACCTTCCTGATCGCCCCTAACTGCCTCTGCCTGTCTAATTGCCCCTAACCAGTATGGCTGCCTGCCTGCCTGATCGCCCCTAACTGCCTCTGCCTGCCTGTCTTTTCCCCCTAACCACCTCTGCCTGCTTAATCGCCCTTAACTACTCTGCCTGCCTGCCTGCCCCTAACCACTCTTATTTTTCTGACAAATCTAATACCTCATCTCCTTTTCAACTTGTTTGTTCTTAGAGCAGGGGGAGAGGAGTGTGAAACTTTATGTGCCAACAGCTTTTTTTTGGGTGGGAAACAATTTTAATGAAGAGGGTACGTATCCTTGATGTAGTATAGTATTTTATACTATCTTCTTTTATTAATACTCATAGATATTATAGACATCTCTTATATGTGTGTATCAGTTTCTCATTGTAATATAATGTAGTATCTTATAACAAAAGATTTATCAATTTAAAGGTAAAAGTAGTCATTTACAGTACTTCCAGTGCTTATTTTGAAACTCATAACTTAAAACCCTGTTAGCTAAATTATAAAGAGATTATCATCGAGGACTTAAATTTTATGTTTCCTTTTGATACTGTCAGGAAGAGTTCCAGATTCACTGTAAATCTACTTTATTTTGTAGGCCTATGAAGAATACACCAGCAAGCTAGATGCCCTCCAACAAAGAGAACAACAATTATTGGAATCCCTGGGGAATGGAACTGATTTTTCTGTTTCTAGCTCTGCATCAACGGACACCGTTACATCTTCTTCCTCTTCTAGCCTTTCAGTGCTACCTTCATCTCTTTCAGTTTTTCAAAATCCCACAGATGTGTCACGGAGCAACCCTAAGTCACCACAAAAACCTATTGTTAGAGTCTTCCTGCCCAACAAACAGAGGACAGTGGTGAGTCAACTTTTAATATCATCATTCCTTTTCTTTGTATTTTTCAGAAAGACCACTTGTTGAAAATGAAATATATCATCACTTTATACTCACTGGTCTTACAAATTGAAGCATTTCAAACAAGGAAAGAAAATAAAATTGTTTGGTGCCAAAGTCTGTGTTCCTTAACTATAACAAATAGTATTGTTTTTAGTGTCAGATTCGACATTTAATCCTACTTACCAAACTTGAACCATGCTCAAGTTTAAGTACTAGTTCAGAATCAATCAGAATTTTAAGACTAGTGCTTACTTGTTGTCTAACATCTATCAGGTAAGATTCATTCTTCACCCTAGAGAATTCTCTTTGGATTTATTTTTTCTCTTGTTTATATAAGTTTTGATTGTTGATCATTAGTATCACCGTTAGAATAGAGTACTCTGTAAGTTTCATTTAGAACAGAGAAATCTGAAGAATTATTTTGGATGGTCTGTAATCCTCAAGTGCAATAACTACTGTCAGTAGATTTAGTAAATAATGCACCCTTATACATCATTACTTTTTATAATGCATATTGCTTTTGATATTAACAAAAACCATTTCATTTCCAATAAAGTCAAAGTAGTTTTTAATTATTTTTCTCAGGCAGCATCAGTGGTAATGCTTGTTCTTCATGGAAAAAGTTTGCTCACCTGTGCTATAGTGACCTCCAGTAGGGTCAATTTTTCACCATGTGCAACAGAGATTTGAGGATTTATGTGTGGGAACATAAGACTAGGCCTTGTGACACAGACATAGTTGGGATTTAGATCTTTACATAAAGCTGAGCCTTGAAGAGCTTTACCTTCAACAAAAGGGTGAACTGGAAGGAAATTGATTCACCAGCATCCTATCTAATAAAATAGTAATATGCAGATTGACCATCACTCCAACACACAAGATGGCTGTCCCCATGTGGTCAAAGATCCTCCCCCCATGTGGACACAAGATGGCCACCACAAGATGGCCAGCAGGGGAGGGCAGTTGGGAGGGACCAGGCCTGCAAGGGAGGGCAGTTTTGGGCTATCAGGCCAGCAGGGGAGGGCAGTTGGAAGGGACCAGGCCTGCAAGGGAGGGCAGTTGGGGCGATCAAGCCTGCAGGGAAGAGCAGTTAGGGGTAACCAGGCTGGCAGAGGAGGGAAGTTGGGGGTGACCGGGCCTGCAGGGAAGGGCAGTTGGGGGGGACCCAGACCTACAGGGGAGAGCAGTTGGGGACCAGGCCTGCAAGGGAGGGCAGTTAGGGGTGACCAGGCCTGCAGAGAAGGGCAGTTAGAGGTGACCAGGCCTGCAGGGGAGGGAAGTTAGGGGAAAACAGACTGGCAGGGGAGCAGTTAGGCATCAATCAGGCTGGCAGGGGAGTGGTTAGGGGCAATCAGGAAGGTAGGCGAGCAGTTGGGAGCCAGCAGTCCTGGATTGTGAGAGGGATGTCCGACTGCCCGTTTGGGATCGGGCCTAAACGGGCAGTTGGACATCCCTCGAAGGATCCCAGATTGGAGAGGGTGCAGGCTGGGCTGAGGGACACCCCCTCCCCCATGCACAATTTTCGTGCACTGGGCCTCTAGTACATAAATAACAGTGAAACTTATCTGTCTTTGCCAGGGTTCCAGATAAGAGTACCCTGTGTACTTTTAGACCTAGTCTCATCAAAGTGTGGGTTTCCCTGCACTCAAGAAATTAATGTAACAGCTGGTACTAGAGGGGTAATAGCATTCAGGGGCAGGGCAAAAGTAAATGAAAACCCTCCCTGGCCCATTCAGGTCCCTGAATTCACAGAGAGAATGCCCTCGTGACAAGCTCAAAATCCTAATTTATAAAATATACAAGGAAACTGTCTACCATTCATGAGTTAGAAGGTTTAGAAACAGCTAAATTAGACTACTAAGAAGGAACAAAACAGAACTTCCAGGTAGTCTTCAAATTTTAAAAAGAAGGAAATCCTACCTTTTGCAACAGCGTGGATGGACCTGGGGAATATTATGTTAAGAGAAATAAACCAGTCAAAGAAAGACAAATATCATGTGGTTTCACTTATATGTGGAATCTAATGAACAAAATAAACTAACAAATAAAATAGAAACAGACCCATAAATACAGAGAACAGACTGACAGGGTTGGGGGGCTGGGTGGAAAAAAAAAATCCTCATAGACACAGACAATAGTATGGTGATTGCCAAAGAAGAAGGGACTTCGGGGGAGGTAGAAGAAGGTAAAGGAATAAATTGGTGATAGAAGCAGATTTGACTTGGGGTGGTGAACACAGAATACAATATACAGATAATGTATTATAGAATTGTACACCTGAAATGTATATAATCTTATTAACCAACTAGAGGCCCAGTGCACAAATTTGTGCACCCATGGGATCCCTCGGCCTGGCCTGTGGGATCGGGCCAAAACCAGCTTTTCCGATATCCCCTGAGGGGTCCCGGATTGCAAGAGAGCGCAGGCCAAGCTGAGGGACCCCACTGGTGCACGATCGGGGCCTGGGAGGGATGTGGGAGGTTGGCTAGCTGGGGAGGGACTGCAGGAGGGCTCCAGGGCGTATCCAGCCTGTCTCGCTCAATCCCGATCAGCTGGACCCCAGCACCAAGCTAACCTACCCACCGACTGCCCCCTGGTGGTCAGTGCACATCATAGCAAGCGGTTGAGCAGCCTTAGCATATCATTAACATATTACGCTTTGATTGGTTGAACGGATGACCAGACGCTTAGCATATTAGGCTTTTATTATATAGGATGTCAACCCAATAAATTCAACTAAGAAAGAAAGAAAGATCAGTGGATGACAGTTATCATCTATGAAGTATTCTTGCTAAGAATGATTACAAGTTAAATGTCAAGTTTCTGCACCTTCCATTTTACAAGAAACACAGGGAGATAAGCACCATGAGGAAACAAGAAAAATGTGGACATCCTCTAAGATAAACCACCTCAAAGTCATGGAGATTAAAAGGTTGGGGATTTCCCTGGCTGGTGTGCCTCAGTTGTTTGGAGCATTGTCCCGTGCACCAGAAGGTTGCAGGTTCGATTCCCTGTCAGGCCACATACCTAAGTTGCTTGTTCAATCCCTAGTCAGGACCATGTATGGGAGGCAACTAATCAGTGTATCTCTCTTACATAGATGTCTGTCTTTGTCTCTCTCTCTCTCTCCCTCTCTCCCTCTCTCTCTCTCCCTCTCTCCTTCTCTCTCCTACTCTCCACCTTCTTCCTTCTTTGGAATCAATAAAATAAAAAAAGTTGTGGATTATTCTACATTAAATAAGACTAAAGAGACATAACAACTAAATACAGTGTGTGATCCTGGTTATGGATTAGGATGGGGAGAGCTGTAAAAGACATTCTTGAGACTTGGAAAATTTTTAATGTTGACTGAACATTTGATGTTGTGGAATTATTAATTTTTAAAGTGTGATAATATACAGGAGAATGTTTTTATTCTTGGGAAATACATGTGTAAATATTTAAGGGTACATTATAATCATGCCTACAACTTTCTCCCCCTCTTTTTTGAAATATAACTTAAGTGTAAAAATCTCAAGTGTGTACAATTCAATGACTTTCTACAAATGTAACTGCCATGCAAATTAAGATACAGAACATGCCAGACCAGTGTAGCTTAGTGGTTGAGCATAGACCTGTGAATGAGGAGGTCATGGTTCGATTCCCAATCTGGGAACATGCCCAGGTTGCGGGCTCAATCCCCAATATTGGATGGGCAGGAGACAGCTGATCATTGATTCTCTCTCATCATTGACGTTTCTATTTCTCCCTCTCCCTTCTTCTCTAAAGTCAATAAAAATGTACTTTTTTAAAAAAGATACAGAACATTTCTAAGTGTTTGAGAGGATTCTGCTCCCCCCGCTCCCCGCAACTTCAATTCAGGACCCACCCTCAAGAGTAACCACTCTTCTGACTTCTCAATCAATTTGGAACTTATTGTCAAATAATATGATGGAAAACAAAATGTGGGGAGAGGAAAAAAAATAATTTTTAATCTAAGTAGAAAGAATTTCTTCTAATAGAGTTAGAAAAATTCAAACAACATAGAATAAAAGAAAACTGGAAAGTTGAAAAGAAACAGTTGTCTCTAGGAAAAAAAACTATTGAGTGTATTGATGCTGATTTGAGGAAGTAGCAATGTAATATCTATATATATATATACTATATATATCTATATATATATATGTATGTATGTATGTGTATATATATATACACACACATATATATGTGTGTGTGTGTGTGTGTGTGTATATATATATATATATACACACATACATATAAAAGCCTAAGTAACCATCGCAACCGAACGGATGACCAAACAGGCTGCATGGGGCAACCAGGCCGGCAGGGGGGTTAGTGAGGGATGACTAAATGACTGAGCAGCAGGCTGTGTGGGGCAACCAGGCCAGCAGGGGGGGCAGTTGGGGGTGACCAGGATTGCAGTGTGGGGGCAGTGAGGAGCGACCAGGCTGGCGGGGAGGCAGTTAGGGGCAGCCAGGCCAGCAGGGTGGTGCAGTAAGAGGTGACTAGGCTGGCGGGGGGGGGGGGCATTTAGGGGCAACCAGGCCGGGAGGTGGGGGCGACCAGGCTGTCTGAGGGAGTAGTTAGGGGCAACCAGGCCGGCAGGGGGGTTTGGGAGCAACTAGGCCGGCGGGGGGGGGGGGGCAGTTGGGGGTGACCAGGCCAGCAAGGGGGGCAGTTAGGGACGACTAGGCCAGTGGAGGGGGCAGTTGGGGGTGACTAGGCCAGTGGGGGGGGGCAGTTGGGGGTGACCAGGCTGGCACGGGGGGCAGTTAGGGGCAATCAGGCAGGCAGGCAGGTGAGCAGTTAGGAGCCAGTGGTCCCGGATTGTGAGAGGGTTGTCCTGGATTGGAGAGGGTGCAGGCTGGGCTGAGGGGACCCCCCCCCCCCCCACCGCCGTGTACGAATTTCATGTACCAGGCATGTAGTCTATATATACAAAAGGCTAAGTGACAGTCTGACTGGTAGCTATGTCATGCAATAACCACCAGGGGACAGACACTCCGGCTGGTAGCTATGATGCACACTGACCACCAGGGGGCAGATGCTCAATGCAGGAGCTGCCGAGGTGCCATGACTTGGCAGCGGCGGTTCTCGGGTGATGCACCTGGATCCAGAGAGGAGGGAGCCCGATTCTGGTTTGCGACACCCGAGAACCACCCTTTTGCAATCCAGGACGCTTCCGGGGATGTTGGAGAGCCAATTTCAGCTCGATCACCACAGGCCAGGCCAAGGGACCCCACCTGCTGGAGGGACCCCTCTCACTCCACATACAACCTTCGAGCCGCGGCGCCACCTCAGGTGTGGCTGGCCAGGGAGGGACCGTGGGAGGTTGGCTCCAGGGCGGGTCCGGCCCATCTCGCCCAGTCCATCCCCACAGGCCACCTTCCAAATAATTTCCTTTCAATGTGCAAAATCCATGCACTGGGGCAATAGATTTAAATAAAATCTCAACATATTAAAAAAAGACAAATGGAATAAAAAAATCTCAACATTCAAGATCATTACAGCTTACCACAGAGCTGTGTTAAAATGCTTTATGAAAATTATAATGTTTATTTTCAAAATTTCAATGGATGAGGTAAAAAGTTGATAAAACCCAACTGAATGAAGAGAGAATTAGTGAACTCTGGAAAGCAAAGTAAGTTTTAGAAAATATAAAGAGAGGTTAAGTACATGAAGAAGGGAATGAACAATTTCATTATGTGTCTCAAAAAGTTTCAGAAAGTGAGAATAGAAATAAAAGAATAGAGCAAAATTTAAAGAAAGGATGGTTACTATTTATGAAAGACATGAGTATAAAGATTTGGGCAACAAAAGCCCTAAGTTGGTAAGTAAATTTGAATCCATACTTATAGATGTAACAAAATGAAAGGATATTGTTTCCAGATCACTTGGGGGGGGGGGGGAATTACCTATAAAAATTTTCAATTAGATTATTAAAACAATTTCTTCATAGCAGCTGAAGAAAGCCAGAAGACAATAGAATAATATACACAAAGTGTGATAGATGCCTATAAGTCATTCAGGTAAACTATGCGTTTAGCTAGCTTGGTACACTATGAGTTAATACACTATAATGACCTTTCTAGGTGAGGAGTTTACCTCTCCCAGGTTCTGCTTGAACACAGGAAGGAATAAAAAGTAAGAATTAAACCTAAAACTACAAAATTTGTAGAGGAAAACACAGGATAAAATCTTTGTGACTTGGAATTTGCAATAATTTTTTAAATATGCACAAAAAGCACAATCCATAATGAACATACAGTAGTTCCTCTTATCCAAGGGGGATACATTCCAAGACTCCCAGTGGTTGTTGATAAAGTTTAATTTATAAATTAGGCACAGTAAGAGATTAACAATTAATAAAATAGAGCATTTTGCCTGGCCAATGTTGGTCAATGTTGCGCATGACCCATGAACCAAGAGGTCCCCAGTTCAATTCCTGGTCAGGGCACATGCCTGGGTTGCAGGCTTGATCCCCCATAAGGGTATGCAGGAGGCAGCCGATTGATGTTTCTCTCTATATATCACCCTTCTCTCTCCAGAATCAATAAAAACATTTAAAAAAATGTTTTAAAATAAAATACAGCAGTTATAACAATCTATATATATAAAAGCCGAGCGACTGGAACAACCAGTCGCTATGACGCACACTGCAGCCAGTCAACTGGCTTGATGGGGGCGGGGCCGCCGGCTGACCTCGAGAGGCCCTTCTCCCACCGCCGGCCTGGCCCCGATTGGGCCCCCAGGGGGGCAGGGCCAGCAGGCAACCCCCCACAGTCCCTCCCCCCCAACCGGCTGGCCCCAGGCCAGCCGGAACTCACCCATGCACCAGGCCTCTAGTATACTAGAATTTGTGCACCAGGCCTGTAGTATACTATAAAAGTTACTTGAATGTGGTCTCTCTATTAAAGTATCTTATTGTACTTTACTTATCCTTCTTGTGATGATGTGAAATTATACAATGCCTATGTGATGAGATCAAGTGAGCTGAACGATGGAGACATTGTGTCAGTATTAGGCTATGCACTATAAGGGTTACTTGAACACATACTGGGACCGTACTGGAATACTATGACTGTCAATAATCTGATAACCAAGATGACTACCAAGTGACTAATAGGAAGGTAGTGTATATAGTGTGGATACACTGGACAGAGGGATGATGCATGCCCCAGTTCGATGGTGGGGTAGGGTAGGATTGCACAAGATTTCATCACGCTACTCAGAACCACTGCACATTCAAATTTATGAATTGTTTATTTCTGGAATTTTCCACTTAATATCTTTGGACCACAGTTGACTGGATATTTGAAACCTCGGAAAGTGAAACCAGGGAGAAGAGGGGACTACTATATTGATAAATTAGACTTCATTGAAATTAAAAACTTCTCTTCAAAAGACGGTATTAAGTGAATAAAAGATAAACCACATGCTGATAATTTTTGCAAAACATGTATCTGATCAAGAACATGTATTCAGAATATATGAAGAGCTCTTAGAATTCAATAACAAGAAAATAACTCAATTTAAAAATGGGCAAAAGGTTTGAACAGGTACATCACCAAAGCAGATATATGAGTGGCAAATAAACACATGAGAAGATGCTCAACATCATAAATCATTAGGGAAATGTAAAATAGAGGCACAAGATACCAGTACACATCTACTTCAATGGCTAAAATGGAAGAATGGCCATACCAATTATTGGTGAGGATATGGAGTAACTGCTGGTGGGAATGTATAATGGTACAACCACTTTGGGAAACAATTTGGCAGTTTTAGTAATGCAGTCCCTTTCAAAATCTCAAAAATTCTATCCTGAAATTCATGTGGAATTTCAAAGAATCCTGAATAGCCCAACATTCTTATAAAAGAACAAAGTTGGAGGTCTCACACTTCTGACTTCAAAACTTACTACAACGATACAGTAATCATATCATTGTGATAGTGGCATAGACAGATTAGACATATAGCCAAATGAAATAGAATAGAGAGCCCCGAAATAAATTATCACATATACGGTCAAAGGATCTTTTATGAGGGTACCAACACTACCTAGTGGGGAAAAGGACAGCCAGTTCCACAAATGGTGCTGGGAAAACTGGGTATACACATGCAAAAGAGTGAAGTTGGAACCTTAACTTACACCACATACAAAGCTATTTCAAATGTATCAAAAATGTAAGAGCTAAAACTAGTACTTTTAAAAGAAAACATTGAGGGAAAAACATAATGACATTGAATTTGGCAGTCGTTTCTTGGATATGACAGCAAAATCACAGACAACATAAAAATAGAGAAATTGGGCTACAACAAAATTTAAAACCTATGTCAATCAAAGAATACGGTCAACAGAATGAAAAGTCAATACAGAACAGGGGGAAATATTTTCAAATCATATATCTTGACAAGGGGTTAATATTAAGAATATATTTTGAGAAACTTCTACAACTCAACAACAACAACAACAACAAAAACCATTTTAAAAATGGGCAAAGGATTGAATAGACATTTCTTCAAAAAAGCTACACAATAGCCAACAAACATAAAAATATGCTCAACATCACTAATTAGAAAATGCAAACCAAAGCCACAATGAGATACCACTTTTTACTCACTGGAATTGCTACTATAAAAAAATAAAAATGTGTGTTGGCAAGAATGTAGAGAAATTGAAATCCTTGTGCATTATTGATGGGAATGTAAAATGGTGACCACTATGGAAAACAGTATGGAAGTTCCTCAAAAAGCTAAAAATAGAATTACTATATAATCCAGCAATTCTACTTCTGGATATATACCCATATTGAAAGTTGTAGTTTCAAAGAGATTATTTGTACACCCATATTTGTAGTAGCATTGTTCACAGTAACCAAAATGTGTAATCAACCTAATTGTCCATCAACAGATGAATGGATAAACAAAATATGATATATACATACAATGGAATATACTATTCAGCCTTAAAATTTATAAGGAAATTCTGATATATTCTATAGCATTAATAAACTTTCAAGGTAATATGCTAAGTAAAATGGACCAATCACAAAAAGACAAATACTATGTAATTCTACTTATATGAAGTACCTAGAGTAGTCAAATTCATAGAGACAGAAATAGAATTATGTTTACCAGGGCCTGGGGAAAGGAGAGATGGGGAGTTGTTTAATGGGTATAGAATTTCAGTTTTGCAGAATGAAGAGCGTTCAGGAGATTGGTTGCACAATAATGTGAATGTACTTAACACAACTAACTGTTTAAAAATGGTTAAGATCGTTTTATGTTACATATATTTTTCCATAATTAAAAAAACTTTTGCAATTTTGTAAAAAATTAAACATGCATGTAGCATATGATCCAGCCATTTACTTCAATTTACCCAAGAGAAAAGAAAACATATGCCAATACAAAGATTTGTACAAAAATGTCCTTAGTTGCTTTATTTGTAATAGTCCAAAACTGGGCATAATCCAGATGTCCATCAACAGTTGAATGGTTAAACAAATTGTGGTCTATTCATAGAAAGACATGCACTACTGACACACACAACTGTAGTTTACAAGTATAGTGGTGTACTGTAACGTACCAAAAGTAGGTTTGCCTGGGTCAAAGAGAGAAATTTACATTTGTAATTCTGAAAGATACTTTCAAATTTTGCTTCATAGGTCTAGCTTAATTTTACACTGCTACCAGCAGTGTATGAGATGCCTGTTTATGATCACCTCATCAATGGAATATGTTGTCAATCTTTTGGATTTTTGCCAACATAATAAGTGAAAACTATCATGACAAGTTTGAGTGCTTTTCTAAGTGAGGTTGAACACCACCTTTTCATATGTTTGAAGGCCATTTATATTTCTGTTTCTATGAACTGTCTTTCATGTCCTTTGCCCATTTTTTTATTTGGTTGTTGGTCTTGACCTTAATTTTTCAGGAGCTCTCTCTATATAACATATTCCTGTTATATGAGTTGCAAATATTTTTCCAAGACAAATCCAAATCTTATGAAAGACTCAGATGCTCACTCTGACATAAAATTTCGGGGAGGAAGATTCATGGAATCTGAAGCCCATGTATGGATTGATGAGGAGCCCACTTTTAAACATGCATGTAGCATATGATCCAGCCATTCTACTCCTATTTAACCAAGAGAAAACATGCAAAACAGGTGTTTAATTGTGGAAAAACATGTAACATAAAAGCTCTTAGTTTTGTGTAGTTGAATTTACTATTTTTTCTAGTATAGGTTCCAGGTTTTACATCATAATTATAAAGGCCTTCATCACTTGAGGTTGTAAAGGAGTTTGCTTTGCTTTCTTTCAGTTCTTTTATGATTGCCCCTTCCTGCTTTCGACATTTAAATCTTTGATCCATTTGTAGTTTACCCTAGTATACAGTATGAGGTATGGATGAACCTTTTTTCCCCTAGATTCAATCCAGTTGTCCCAACATTAATTATTAAAAAGTTAATCTTTACCTTATTTCAGATGCTGCCTTTATTTTATTATAATTTCCTTTATGTGTTGGAATCTGTTTTGGTCTTTTACACTGGTCTGTTGGTCTATTGAACAGGTGCTATCGTGAAGGAGCAAGGAGTACAAAAAAAATCAGCCTACATAAATGGAATAAAGGAGGGAGTGATAACTTTGTTTTGGTGATAAAGTGGAAACCAATTTTTTGCCTGCTGATGAAATATGCATACACCTTGAAATCAACCTGTGCAAGAGAAACATAGGAGAGCATAGCTGTATTTGAAAATGGCATTACAGAAGTGTATGAGGGAAATTACCAAAGGACCTGAGGGGTAGATAGCCCCAGTTCATTGAATGCTTTATGTGCATACAGAATTTTAATTTTGATTTATAAATAGTGAAACAATTGTCAGCAGACTAATGAAATGTAAGATTATGTAAGACTAGAGGCCCATTGCATGAAGATTTGTGCAAGAATAGGCCTTCCTTCCCCTGGCTTCGCTCCTGGCCGCCCAGGAGCCTGCAAGTCCTCGCTCCTGGCTGGAGCACTGCTCCTGTAGCTCCCTCCGCCCCCCCCCCGCCCTCTCCCTCATAGCAGGAGTCCCACCCTGCCCGGCTGCTCTGTGCCTGCATAAGCAAATTAGCCCACCATCTTTGTTGGGTTAATTTGCATACTCGTTTCCTGATTGGCTGATGGGTGTCGTGGAGGTGTGGTAATTCGCATATTTATCTTTTCTTAGTGTAGATTATATTGGGGGGGTCTAAACCTGAGTTCAGTGGGCTCCTCAGCAATCCCTAAATGGGCTTCAGGTTCCATGAACCCCCACCTCCCCGAAATTTTATGTCAGAGAGAGCATGGGAGTCTTTCACCAGATTCTCAGAAGTCTGACAAACACAAAAGTTAAGAATATCTTTTAAAACTAAATTAGGGTTGCCAATAAAGAAGTATTTGCATTAGAGTAGGCAGAATATGAGTAGTAGAGGGGAAAAGTGAGCTTTTCCCTTCAGTTCATTATTTCTAGAAGGTATGGCTAATCCACAATATTTATGTTCTGTAAAATTGCTGCAAGCACTAAATTAGTGAATACTGACCCATTTAGTCCTAGGGCAAATACAGGGTTGCTGTTATATAAATGAGCCAAAGATGGCCTCTGTATAGTGACACTTAGGTGGTTTGTGTGTTTTTGTGTGTGTTTTTTTCACAGTCTGCTGGTGTCCATTAGCATAAAAGCCCGCTGGCTTAGGATACTTGTTTACAATATGAGAACTAGAACAAGAAGGCACAGTGTCACCTTTTTCAGCCTCAGCTGGGAAGGTACATGTTGAGCTCGCTGCTCTACACATGTTCGCAAAAGCATTACAAGTATTGATTTGGGGGTTACAAATTTTAGCAGGTAGACAAATCACAAGTGCAGAATGCATGAATAAAGAGGATCAACTGTACCAATCCAATCTCATGCACACTTCCAGTGATGAGCCTACTCCTTCATGAGAAACTTTTCCCTTGCTGGGTAGTTTTAATGGTTATATTGTTCTAAATTTGGCATCCTACTTTATTCTAATTGTAGGTCCTAATTTGGCTCCCTGGATTGTTCTCCCTTCGATATACTATTTAAATTCAGCTGTCTTATATCTACTCTTACTCCATTTTGCCCCTGTAGCATGAAGATTCTGTTCCTTTAGAAACTTTTGCTCTGCTAAGAATTATGTGATTTTAAAAAATGGAACCTTTAATTTTATTGTTATTAACTAACACATCCCCTCTACCTCCACTCCCCTCCACCTCACCACCCTCACCATTAAAACCTGAACTCCTGCTGCACCCCTTTAGTCCACATTGTGTTTGTCAGTTCTCTTTCAGTTGCATATTATTCAGATTCACTGGGGAAGGGGGCTTGAAGAAGAAAAGGCCAAAATAAGGATGACCTCAGTATATAAACTCTTTTATCTCTTTCCAGTGGTCCTTCGCTCCCCACTCCCAGTGCCTTTTCTACTTCTCCCCAGGTTAGCTTCATTCTGTGTCCAGATTTTCTCAATGCAGTGGGAAAGATGGCCACTGGGGGCTCCAGATTTCTATCTGCTTGGCACTCTGTAACTATAGTAAAAAGAGGAACTTCTCTCAGCAGTTCCATCTATCAGTTAGGGAAGAACTCTGATTGTGTTGGGATCATATATCTATTTTCGGATCAATTGCTATTGCCAGGGATACAGGACACTGATTAACCAGCTTATGTCATGTGTAGCTAGAAAAGTAGTGACCCTTGATTGAGAGCCTCTCCTGGAATTTTTAGGGAAGGGCAGGTTCCCTAGGGAAACAGGAGTGCTAGTCAACTAAACAACAAATATCAGTTATACACATAAGACAAGTATTTTTTTTTCCTCCTGTGTTTAAGATCAGTAATACATCTCTTAAGGACCATCAGTGTGATTGAATGATTGCACAGTTTTTAGTTTTAAACAATGTTGGATCAAAATTGATTTTGCTTTAAATGTTGACATTATTGTTACTTAGTGGTGGGTACATAGGGATCTGTTATATTTTCTATTATATGTTTAAAATATTTTATAATTTTAATGAACTAAAATTCATTTTAAGTTGGTGAATAATAATAGTTATCTGTCATAATTTCCCTTTAATAGTAAGTTAGCTGTAGAAATTATGTTGTATCTGATATAGGTAAGTTATTTATTTTTTAATGTGAAAAACATAATTTATTTCTTTTACCTCATCATGTAATTATGATACTCTAGGTACCTGCAAGGTGTGGAGTTACAGTCCGGGACAGTCTAAAGAAAGCATTGATGATGAGAGGTCTAATCCCAGAGTGCTGTGCTGTTTACAGAATTCAGGATGGGTATGGTTTGTATATGATGTGAAATTTTTTTGTGATCTTTACCTAAACCAAGGGAATTGAAAATCAGCTTTAGAAAACAATATTAAATTATTATTAAGTTTAGTCTAAAGAAGTCTTGTGGGCCTTTTGAGGCATTAACATTAGATAATTTTGTGTGTGACAGTAATGTGTTACTCTGATTAAATGGCTTTATTTGAAATATGTGATTCTTAAATTTTTCTAACCATTTAGAATGTGACTCATTTGAATAGTGGACTCAGCTCCACTCCCCTATTTTTAATACAAACTCATAGTTTCACAAAAGGCTTATCAAATTAACATTTTATATTGAACTTTTTTTCAAAACATCTAAAATTATGCCAAGACATACACACCTTCCTAATTTTGAGTCCGGTTTTAAAAATTATCTTTTTTGGGGCATGTTGTCCCTTAAATACTCCTTTTCTTTGGATAGATATATCTGTACCTGTGATTATTTTATCTTTTTAATGCCAGGAACAATCATTTTCTGCTGTTGTGGGTCTTTTCTGGAGCTAACTTTAAGAAAAGAGTACATCTCTTTACCTTGCTGTTTGTCCAAGAGTGATACATTTATTTGGTGTAAACTTAAAAATTAATTTATTGCCATCTAAATTTCTAACGATGGAAGACCAGGGAGCCAAAACTCCCTCACCATTATTAGCCACTCACTAACCAATTTTCATATCTTCAGCATGAGGTATATGAAGATTTTTAGGTATGATTACAAGGAAGGCTTGTGTCTACACTTTTCAGAGAGAAGAAACCAATTGGATGGGACACTGATATTTCCTGGCTTACTGGAGAGGAATTGCATGTTGAAGTATTGGAAAATGTTCCACTTACAACACACAACTTTGTATGTACCTTTACTTTTTTTTTTTTAATGTCAAAAATGTTTTTGTTGCCCTAACTGGTTTGTCTTAGTGGATAGAGCCTTGGCCTGCGAACTGAAGGGTCCCGGGTTCCATTCAGGCCAAGGGCACATGCCTGAGTTGCAGGCTCAATCCCCAGTAGGGGGCATGCAGGAGGCAGCCGATCAATGATTCTCTCTCATCATTGATGTTTCTACCTCTCCCTTTCTCTCTGAAATCAATAAAGAAATATATGTATATGTATGTATATACACTGTATATGTATATATATATATATATATATTTAAATGTTTATGTTCTGTGAATGAATTTTTATTTAGGAAATATGAGTGAATAATTTGGGGATTGATAGTTTACCTCAGTTAAAAATCAGTTCTATCCTTTAAAAAACTTGCTTTTAAACTAAAGAGTTTTACTTGAGTCATTATACTTTCTTTTGAATTTAAAAAAAGTAATACATGCTCATTATTAAAAGAAAATTTAAATGGTACAAAATGTATATCAAGTTAAAAATTGAAAATACCGACTAGAGGTAAACTAGTATTAACTTTTGTATAGTCTTCCAAATTCTTTCTATATATATTTATAAACATATATGCTTATACCTGTGACCCTAAGGTTTTTCTCCTTTCATTTTCTTTTCCCCTCTTTTATCTTCATTATTTCCCACCTCTTTCCTTTTCTTAAACTAAAAATGGAGTCTTGTTCTTTGCTTCATAGACATCTTTTTATGTCAGTCTACCTAGTTTTATTTTTATAATGATTGCATAATCTGTAAGAATAGTATAAATTTCATATAATTAACCATCTCTCTAATAATAGACATTTAGGTGTTGTTGTTTTAAAATCTATTATGTACAGGCCTAAACAGCGTCTTTCTGCATACATCTTGACATACTTTCATACATTTTTCTAAAGTATAGGTTAATGCAGTGGTTCTCAACCTTTCTAATGCTGCGACCCTTTAATACAGTTCCTCATGTTGTGGTGACCCCCAACCATAAAATTATTTTCGTTGTTACTTCATAACTGTCATTTTGCTACTGTTATGAATCGTAATGTAAATATCTGTGTTTTCCGATGGTCTTAGGCTCTACAGCAGCGGTTCTCAACCGCTAGCAGGGTCACCTAAGACCATCGGAAAACACAGATATTTACATTACGATTCATAACAGTAGCAAAATGACAGTTATGAAGTAACAACGAAAATAATTTTATGGTTGGGGGTCACCACAACATGAGGAACTGTATTAAAGGGTCGCAGCATTAGAAAGGTTGAGAACCACTGGGTTAATGGAAGTGGCATAGCTCTCCTTGAGGACTGAAAGAAGACATTAAAACTCTTTTTGATGACTTCTCCCTTTGGTGTTTGCATTTGCTAGAACCTAGCCTAAGCTAAGTATCACCAGCATAAAGCCTGAAAAATGAGACCTCTCTACCTTAGAGATGAGGACACAGTTCCCAGAGTTTGAGAACCTGTCCTCTAAAAGTGGTAGGCAAAAGCCAGGATTAGAGTGATCTGTAAGACAGGAATGAATTTCTTAATATATATCTGAAATTTTAACCATAGTTCGTTTTTTTCTAGATGGATAGTTATTGCTACCATTTCGGCATCAAGTGTTTTTCCATGTGCCTTGGTGATTAGTACAGCTGGGCTCTTAAAGCAGACAATTGATGAGATGATTTCCATGAGGGTTTATGCATTCAGGGCTCTATTAGTGGTGAATAATGAAATCAGATATTTCAATAATTAAGGCATCTTCTGAACAAGTGTAAAATACACTTAACATCAATCAGATTTACTATGCAAATAGTTTTATAATGATGAACTAGGAAGTTCATTACTATTGAGTTTTAACTCAATGTAGAATTTTGTATGGTAAGATTTTAGGAATAAAAAGACAATTGAACTTACATTTCATAGTGATTACTATTCTTTTTCTTAATTATTATTCTTAGCTAGGAATTGGATATGGGGAGGTAAAAGAAGACCTAAGTTGCTAATCAGAAATTGTACTAAAATAGCCGAAACCGGTTTGGCTCAGTGGATAGAGTGTCGGCCTGCGAACTGAAAGGTCCTGGGTTCGATTCCGGTCAAGGGCACGTACCTTGGCTGCGGGCACATCCCCAGTAGGGGGTATGCAGGAGGCAGCTGATCGATGTTTCTCTCTCATCGATGTTTCTAACTCTCTATCCCTCTTCCTTCCTCTCTGAAAAATCAATAAAATATATTTTAAAAAATTGTACTAAAATAGTGCCTCAGGAAAGTCCTTGATATAGGAATATAATGAAATCAAACTGCAGGTTAGTTCCAAAGTATGGAAATCCTTTCAGCACTATTGGAGACCTTCCAGTAAATGTTTATTGAAAACCTCCCAGTTGCCAACACTGTGTTGTATGATAATATAACAATGAATAAGAAAAAAAGTATCCCGGCCTTTGAGTAGAGAGACAGTTGATTTAATAAGAAAATTTTATAAACATTTGTAATAACTGTATGTGTAAAGTGCTATAGATATACAGAATGGAGACTCCTAACCTGCCTTTGAGGGGTCAGAAGGTTTCCCAAATTAAGAATATCTAAGCTAAGGTCTAATGGATGAGGGAATAGCAGAAAAGAGTGAAGGGAAGAATAAGCAAGAAAACATGTTACCTTTTCATTTTTAAAAAAATGTTCAGCCCTAACCAGTTTGACTCAGTGGATAGAGCATTGGTCCATGGACTAAAGGGTCCAAGGTTCAATTCCGGTCAAGGGCACATACCTTGGTTGCAGGCTCGATCCCCAGCCCTGGTCAGGGTGCATGTGGTAGGCAACCAATCCATGTGTCTTTCTCACATCAATGTTTCTCTCTGTGTGTCTCTCCCTCTCCCTTCCACTTTCTCTAAAAATCAATGGAAAAATATCCTCATGTGAGGATTAACAATAATAAGAATAAGAATAACAATAATAATGTTCAGGATGGATATTACATAGTTAGAGGAGGGGGATGTTACAGAATAGCAAGAGTTATGGGTAGAGTAAGCAGTCAAGTTCATGTGGAACCTTGTAAGCCATGTTTAAGACTTGGGCTTGCCGAAGCCGGTTTGGCTCAGTGGATAGAGCGTCGGCCTGCGGACTGAAGGGTCCCGGGTTCGATTCCGGTCAAGGGCATGTACCTTGGTTGCGGGCACATCCCCAGTAGGGGGTGTGCAGGAGGCAGCTGATCGATGATTCTCTCTCATCGATGTTTCTAACTCTCTATCCCTCTCCCTTCCTCTCTGTGAAAAATCAATAAAATATATTAAAAAAAAAAAAAGACTTGGGCTTTTCTGTAAAGTAATTGGAAATTTAGTAATTGTAAGCAGGGGAGAAGTGTGACTAGATATGTGTTTTAGAATAATTAGATATGTGTTTTAGCAATTATCCTAAACTAATATCTAATCACACTAGTGGAAGTGTGAGTGGAAGGGAAAGGGAGAGACACACAGAGAGAAACATTGATGTGAGAGAGACACATCGATTGGGTGCCTCCCGAGTTCCAAATAGAGACAAGAGTAAAAGCCTGTACTCTCTTTGCATCTCTGTTGGATTTTGCTGGCTATTCAAGGAATGCTGCTGCTGCCTTATGGTTTCATAGCGTCTGTTATAAAAGCAATTCCTTCAGTATTTGCCTATATCCCTAGAGTCCTTGAGAACTGGTGGGGTGAAGGATGGCAGGGAAAGTAGGGAAACAAGATTTGAAACAGATGTCATTTGTCTAGCTCTTCCCATTTTTCTGTAGGCACTCAGGTTAATGTCTTCCTTCAGACAGCCCCACACTTTACAAATTAATGCATGCAGATTGCCTGGTCTATGCCTCCCATTAATTTACCATCCATGTCTTGATATGTTCAAATTCAGAATAAGCCTAAATTGTGACCCAAAAGAAAAGAAATACCTTTTTGTGTTCACCTTTATTGACAAACAAATACTTAAAAATACAAGTACACGGTGGGGCAAAAGTAGGTTTATAGTTTTTCGTATGGAGAATAATACAGGCCCTAACCAGTTTGTCTCAGTGGATAGAGCATCAGCCTGCGGACTGAAGGGTCCCAGGTTCAGTTCCGGTCAAAGGCATGTACCTTGGTTGGGGGCACATCCCCAGTGGGGAGCGTGTAGGAGGCAGCTGATTGATGTTTCTCTCTCATCGATGTTTCTAACTCTATTCCTCTCCCTTCCTCTCTGTAAAAAATCAATAAAATATATTTTTTAAAAAGAAAATAATACAACTTTTCGTGTACTCACAACTATAAGCCTACTTTTGCTCCATCCTGTATTTGTCACTTGCAATTTTATACTAAAGTGCATACCCATGCTTTCTCCTCAGATATTTTTCTCTGCTCTCTACTTCCCCCCTTCTCCCCTCGTGTGTGTGTGTGTGTGTGTGTCTCTCTCTTTTTTTGTTCTCCTTTACATATACACACAACCAGTTACACATAATTTTCAAGTATAAGTCAGTGATAGTAAGAAAGATTACAATTGAGTAAATTAATGCAGGAAGAGAAATTAGGTTTTCATGATACAGATTATCAGGAGAGTGAAGGTCTGAATGGTTAGCAAAGAGGATCAGATGACTATAAAATGCTTATTTCTATGTGAAAGTTTTGTATTTTTCTGTGCTCTATCTTCTGAAATTATGCTAGCAGCATAAAAGATTCTTGACTTCGGCAAATAGTGGTCACATAAATGTTAAAGATCTTCTAATTTCTTGTATATCCAGAAACAAATGGAAAAGGAACAAAGCTAAAAACAAGCAGTTGCCTTTTTAAATTCCCTAGAAAGTGATAATAGAAAAGATGATGAAGAAAACAAAAGTCATTTTTAAAACTACCTAAATGTTCTCACAAGCCAGAAAAATGATATGCCAAGATGCCTTTTCTATTTTTTTTCTTTTTTAAGATGCCATTTCTTGATGAAACATTTTTTAAATAACGTTTAATCCTGTTAATATGTTTATTGGTAAGAGTTTGGTAAACTGTGGGTATTGTGTTCAATTTAATGATTCATGAAAAGCATGTACATGTAATAGATTAGAAAATTCTAATGTATATGTATGTAGTTAGGGTAAGAATTGTTATATGAATACAGATGTGTCCTGGGTCATAGTGCAAAATATATTTTTAACTTTAGTTTTTTATTGAAACTGTCTGAAAAACTGGGATAAATTGAGAATATGCAGCAAAAAACAGAGGACAAAATAGAAATCACCCATGCTCTCACCACTTTGAAATAGCCATTTTAGCATTTTGGTATTTGTTTAACCTTCTTATGTTTTCTGCTTATTATTTACACAAATTAATACTTTTCAAACAGTTTCTAGCTTTGGTAGTTATCAAGGTAGAGCATCCCTAAAACAACCAAAAAAGAGAGAGCCTCCCTAGCATAGTTCTCTTTATGTGACCCAGGTGTGGTAGATCATCCATTTTCATTCGGAGGCGCCACAGGAGATGCGCTGGTGTTGGTGTGCCACAAGAGGCACACTTGTGGGCTGCAAGAATTTTTGAAACATGCAATACCTGACTGTTTAGTCCGAGGCACTGACCTCTTTTCCTTTAGATTATCAAATAAAATAAAAAAATGACTGTAGCCAACACAACAATAGCAACCAGTGTAAATTAATCAAAATTATACCCATTTTTTTGTCAAAACGGCAAAAATATATATTTTGTTGTGCCGCAAAATTTTAGTAATTAGTTATGTGTGCCATGAGATGAAAAAGTTTGAAAATTGTTGTTGGAGAGCATTTGTCTCTGATGTGGAGTTTTTACATGTTGTCTTTTAAGTTTCACAGAGGAGTGTTCACAAATGCATTTAGGTGTTCTAATCCTCTAACAAAACGATAACTTGTTAAGTCGTTCTTACTGTCTTTTAGGTGATTTTTCTTGTTTCTTATCCTAGTTAGTAAGTTTAGGCAGGGTTATTTTGATGTTCATAAAATTACAAATAACTTTGTCTTTTATAATTATAAATGTTTTTACATTTTCCCTCCTCCCAATGTGTTTTTTTAATTTTATTTTGGGGTTTTTGTGGCTTCTCTGTTGGATATCTTTGTGATTTTAAATAGTAACACTAGTGAGCATATTGTAACTCCTTTCTTTGTATAATTATTAAATTGTACCCTCATCTTTAAGTTCTATTCCCTCTTCTTATCTAATCTCTACTTTTATTTTTATGTAGTCAAGATTGAAATTAATTTTGAATTTTTTATTCATTTCCCATCAAGACTTCTGACTTTTTAAATTGGATATTGGGTGGGAGATAATACATATTAGTCTATCTATTATGTTGAAGACACTGGTTTTCATTTGAGTACATTAGTGTGTAAGGCAGTTCTCATACTATAAATATGTAAAAGGTTTACTATTTTAAACAAGAGAGTAAATAAGTTGATTCCTAAAAAGTTTCTTGCAAGTTTTGAAATTCTCTCTGATGTTTTACTTTGCAGGTACGGAAAACTTTTTTCACTTTAGCATTTTGTGACTTTTGTCGAAAGCTGCTTTTCCAGGGTTTCCGCTGTCAAACATGTGGTTATAAATTTCACCAGCGTTGTAGTACAGAGGTTCCACTGATGTGTGTTAATTATGACCAACTTGAGTAAGTAATCAAAAAAGATTTCTATCTACCATTTTACATTTAATTTTTCTGAATGTGAAACTAGTATGTCTTAGAGTCTGTGGGAATTTTTTGCCCAGTAGATTTGTTACAGGGAGTGTTTTTTTTAATGTATCTGGAGAGTAATATGTAGTATAGCCTGTATTTTACTCCAAAATTGAACTTCTGATTCAGCTACACATTTCATTTATGTTTTATATTCCCTTTCAATTAATAAAGATCCCTTACCCATAGAAATCACTTATAGATAGTTTTGGGGAGGAGAGCAGTTGTTGTTTCAATTAAGTTAACCATTATATTTTTGAACCACAGATCAAGGGATCTGATTCTGTCAGCTATTTTGTAAATTCTGTTTCTCTTCTCTTCTCTTCTCTTCTCTTCTCTTCTCTTCTCTTCTCTTCTCTTCTCTTCTCTTCTCTTCTCTTCTCTTCTCTTCTCTCTCTCTCTCTCTCTCTCTCTCTCTCTCTCTCTCTCTCTCTCTCTATTTCTATATCTCTACCTCCTTTAACCCCACCTGCACCCCCAATTTATTTAAAAGTAAGATATAAAATGTTTATACCTAGTATCTTTTTCTAAAATTTTTATTTGCTTTTTATGCTAAAGTTTCTCTAACAAATTAGACTAAATCTCTTTTAATCTTTTTGTGTGTTGTAGTTGCTGCTGCTATTAAGGTGTTACTACTTTTCATGATCACTTGAGCAAATAGAATTCAACTCTGTATTTTAAAGTATATTTTAATGATATAATCTGACTTTGCAATTGTTACATTTTCTTCTAATTCCTTAACATAAAGCATGATTTTTCCCTTCTGATATGTAGAAATTTGCTATATAGAACAATTAGTTTTAGATTCTGAGCTTGCCTTTTAAAATACAATTTAATTTTTAAAAATAAGCCAAAAACACAACTAATTAAATTTAACAACCATTTCTAAAAATGGAATTTGATCTCCAATATTTCTGTTAAGTCTATAATGTATTCTGATGTATGAAGCTTCTGGGTTTTGCACAAGTTAGGTTTGTTTTGTTTTGTTTTTGTTTTTGCCTCACAGTTTGCTGTTTGTCTCCAAGTTTTTTGAACACCACCCAATACCACAGGAGGAGGCCTCCTTTGCAGAGACTACCCTTACATCTGGATCATCCCCTTCCACACACTCCTCCGATTCCTTTGGGTATGATTTGACTCCTGCTGTTCAGTGGCATGCTATTTGAGCTGGTTTCTTTTGGATCTTTGGTTTACTATAAACTTTTTCAACATCTGGATTGTAATAAACTTATTTTATTACACCAGTCAGGTATTTAATATATACATTTGGTATAGATACACAGTATTTAGAGTCCCTGCCTTGTGCTCATCACTTTATTGGGTAATATCAGATATAGAAGTACATGACTTCCATTTAGAAATCTAGCATTAACATATGAGACAATGGCAAACAATAAAAACAATATATAATTAAAATCTATAGTTTATGACACAGTATTTAAAACTATGTGATAAGGACAAATATTACCATGTTTACAGGAGAAATGGATAGTGAGAGAGAGTAGTGAAGATAATTTAATGAAGAAAGTGGGATTTAAATTGGACCTTGAAGAATTCTAAAAGTCTGAATTAGCCTGGGGAATAAAAGCCTGGTGATTGGGATGCAGGAAGTGGGGGGGGGGGGGGGGAGCGGGTTGGAAATAGCATAAATAAAGGGAATAGCAGTGGTATGTTTAGGAGATAGTGAAGAGAGCCTAATCTAAGTCGAGAAGTGTGTGTAAAACTAGATTAGAGAGTCTAGGAATTTAGGCTGGAATTTACACTACACATAAGAAGGTAAAAAAGAATTAAAGTTTTTTGAGCAGAGGACTAACCTGATCAAAATGGTTTTAAAGAAAGAATCACTTAACAGTGATATATAGATAGATTGATAGAGAAATGTCTATTGTAAAGAAGGCCAACTAGGATGCTGGTTGTGAAGACAGTGAGAAACAATGAAGACAAACTGAAGTGGTAGTAGCATACAGAAGGAATGGATATTCATAATATGTCAAAGAAAAAATTAATAGTATTAATTAGTTGTGGAGGATAAAGAGGTACATAGTCATCCACATATTCAAGTTTCGTACTAGGGGAAAAAAGAGATGATGATGAGTTTAGAAGATGCTGGTTTGCTTTGAAGCATTTCTTACACAGTCTGTTTACTCTTTCCCTATGGGATTTGAGAAAGTATAAATTATACTATATCTGGAAGCATACAGTGAAAAAATAAAAAGTCTATTCTAGAGATAATTAATTAAGATGAGAAATATTTATTGTCAGTTTTAACCCTACTTCTTCTCACTCTTCACAATATAATGCTATTTCTTCTACCCAGAGATATTTTTTAAAAATAATAATATGTTGACACTCCCAATAGGCCTATAATGTTTATGAAGCCAACCTTTCTGGAGATGTAATAGGCTAGAAATTTTAGCAAAAAAAACTTTTGTATTAAGGAGTGGAGGTATTTACTTATTTTGGACCACATAGAAAATGCAACCATTATGTTCTCTTGACAGGTTGTAACAGTTACCCCCTCTGGTGGAGTCATCTTATACCTGCTGTTTCTATCATTTGTATGCAACTGTATATTTTTAGGAGAGCAAATCAAAATGTTATTATTTTGATTTTTAATTAATCCTTTAACTGTGACATTTACTTCTGACAGATTCTATAGACTGTGATGCCTTTCTAATGTCAGATCCCAGTTCTGTGAGCAGAGTTACAGAATATCATAATGAAATTAGCTTGGCCTCTCTGAAAGTTATTAATGGTAATGATCAGGACATTTGCTTACCGGTGGTGGGAATGCTAGCTTTAAGTTAAGAAATCATTTGTCTATGCCATAGGTACTTCATTCATAGTAATCTGAAGTAGATTCTGGTCTTGAGCAAATTTTTGGGAAGATGTTTAAACTTTTGTTTTCCTGATGCTTTTCTCTTACAAGTGTATAGGGATAGTTTGAAAAGGCAGATGCCAATTCTGTTCTATATCAGAATTTCTTTGCATTTTGTTAATAGTCTGGTAACAATCATGATGGTCATGAAACACATATAAAAATAGATGTAACCAAGCAATATTGGAGAAGTGATACATTGCCCAGTTTGGATAAGAAATTAGAGGCACCCACCTTTCTACTTTTAAAAAATTCTTTGGAATGTATACATTATTGAAAAGACAGCATTTTTAAAGTTGCATATCGCTGAACAGAGGTAGTCTCTTTGCCTCAAATTTTTAATATTCAAGATTAAAAATGAAACCTAAACTAACTGGTAATTTACTGAAAGGTGTTAAAGGTAAAAAAAATTTTATTTTTTATTTGGTACTACTTTAAAGAGGTTTGCAGCAAGATTAGGGTAGACATATCATGAGGTGAAAGCCAGTTTGCCAACTGCCAACATACTTTACGTGGTATAAATTGCCTTGGTTTTAGTAAAGAATTGCTAGCATGGAAATTCAATTTTATCAATTCCCAGAAATGATGAGAGTTAGGGATATACTGGTTTACAGAATTAACCAGAATCAGAAAACACTAATGTAGAATGCCAGGTAATTCATTTCAGCGAGAAATAGACCTGTTGTGTAGACCAAACTAATTATGTTGGATGGACCAACACTCACCCTATTTTGAAAGATATTTATGTGAAACCAAATTATAATCAAAAGATTGTTTTTGTTAAGGTTGAAATTAGGATATGGTTCAGATGTTCATGACATCAAGATATAATAACTTGACGTGTTCTCCCAAATTATAATATACTTGCCTTCAAAGCTAGATAAATTGACTTTGTGGAACAACACATATCATTCCCTGGGTAGTGTTAGATACCAACTGGAAAATTATATTCTTCCTGGCTTTATGTAATAAGTAGATATCCTTTTTGTCTAGTATATCCATTTTTTCTTTAGATATCATAATAAAACTTATCAGATTAAATCCAGGATATGTTTTTCTTACTTCTGAACTAATGTCCTTTGATACATATTTCTAATTTGATATATGTTACATATTGCTGTCTTAATTCACTAAGTTTTAAGAATAAGTTGCTGTTATTTACTGATGTCATCAAATCAGTTATATTAATTAGACTATCTTGTAATTAATTCGGGCTTTTTCTATTTTCAAGTCCTACCTTAAAGTATGCTATTGCCTTGAGACTTCAAATCAGCCTATATAAAATAGCTTTATAAAAATCTGCACTTTCCCAAACTTTAAAAAAAACTAATATTGTCATTTTACATTATTTTACCTGCTCCCAAAATCTTTTAGCATAGGGTGTACATTTGGCTGCCTAAAGCAAAAGTAAAGACAGCTCTGTCACAAACTAAAAATTTCTTAACAGAATTAAGAGACCAGTGGAGCATGCTAATTTTTTAAATGCCAGTTTTATCAGTCTTTACCTACAATTCTCATTAGGCTAATACCAATTTTTTAAAGTACATAGCATTTTATTATTTTTATTTTAATTCTGTGTGGATTCATTTAGTTAATATGAATAGACAAAGTGCATATTTCTTTCCCTACCCTTAATATTGTGCTTCAGAGAAGTAAACTATAAACTGGTATGATTTACGTAGATTCTGTTAACATGCTCTGTTCTTAAGGTTTTTGTCACTATTTGGCTTCTTTGTTTCTTCAAACCTTTATTTCTTTTCTACTGTACCTCTTTTCTTCCTATTCTTCTTTAAACCCTCTCCCCTCACAAAATATCTTTTTATCTTCACAACATTGTCTTTCTGGCTATGTTGTAACCACTAAATAATAATTACAGAGTTTGCATAAGATGAGGTACAATGATAACCAGTCTGAAGAGAGGCTGTTAGTACTGAGTCATTCATTGGTCCTGATGGAGCTCACCTTATCTTCCAAGCGATCCTCACTTCCCAGCTCTCTTGAATCTCTTACTGAGGGGCATAGACTCCTCACAGCTATTTACAGTCTGTCAAATCTTTAGTGTGCTCTGTGATTTATTTTGGGGACAGTGCTGAGAGAGACTTTTTTATCTGCAGTAACAAAATATAGACCTCTCTGTAACCTATTTTCATGGCTTCATCAAAAAGCGATTTTTATAAATATTTGCTTTAGTGCTTACTGTATGTGATTCTTACATGTCTCTTGTGTCAGTTCTTGGGCATAGTACTAGTAAATATTCCAAAACATAGGAGACTGACACTGTAAGGATCAGGATAAGCTTTTGAATTTGGAAATGATCATTTGCTGTTGTTCAGGATTTTAATTCACCTCTTGGATAAAGTAACAGGTAGATCTTCCAGGTCCTGAAATACACATGCATATTCTCAAAATACTTATAGTTGCCTAATATTTTCCATAAAAATACCATTTTAGTGACTTCAGCTATCAAGGAATGGAAAAGGTAAAAAAAAAAAAAAAAAGATGGCAGATTTTATTCGCTCAGTCTCTACATAGAGCAGGGGTTCGGAACCTTTTTTCTGCCAAGGGCCATTTGAATATTTATAACATCATTCCCGGGCCATACAAAATTACCAACTTAAAAATTAACCTGCTAGCCAAAACCGGTTTGGCTCAGTGGATGGAGCGTCGGCCTGCGGACTGAAAGGTCCCGGGTTCGATTCCGGTCAAGGGCATGTACATTGGTTGCGGGCACATCCCCGGTAGCGGGTGTGCAGGAGGCAGCTGGTCGATGTTTCTCTCTCATCGATGTTTCTAGCTTTCTATCCCTCTCCTTTCTCTCTGTAAAAAATCAATAAAATATATTTTAAAAAAAATTAACCTGCTATATTTTATCAAGCATTTAATGAACTCACCTTAATGTCTTGGCAAGGCCAGACCAAACAATTTTTCGGTCCTTATATGGCCCACCCCACGGGCCAGACGTTCCCCACCCTCTGACCTAGAGCGTTCTTGTGTAACTTTAAAAGACAAGAGTTTCTTCAGCTGATTAACCATAGGTAATTTCTAGCCATTTGTAGGTTTCCCTGGAGTTTTCTGGATAAGAATCAATGTTATCATTGATAGTCCCTGGAGGTAATAGTTGTAGGCATATTAGTTTTTTAAACTAATACTTTTAAAACCCATTCCTGCTGGGTTATTAATGCTTTATTTTAACAATTTTATTTGAGAATATGAAAACAAGGAAATCTTTATATCATCCATTTTTTTATGTTACTATCTCTATAAAGTTGCTCTGAATCTTATCTTCGAATGACTTGATTTTTCCAGGCCCCAAATGCTCACCAGTCCGTCTCCTTCAAAATCCATTCCAATTCCACAGCCTTTCCGACCAGCAGATGAAGACCATCGAAATCAGTTTGGACAACGAGATCGGTCCTCATCGGCTCCAAATGTGCATATAAACACAATAGAACCTGTCAATATTGATGTAAGTATCCAGCATTGTTAGAACTGAAAAATTCAAGTGTATTTATTTTTCTGCTACTGTTCTAATATAAATCAGAAATAAGTGTCATCTTTCATTAATCACAGTTATAAGTGATAGACTTTTATGAATTACAGATCAGAAAAGCCTTGCCATCTTCTCTGATGGCATTAAATGCTTAACTGGTACCAAGTTACAGGTTTATTCTGATTTTTTCCCCCTTAAGACACCATCTGTAAAAGTCCTATTTTCATTTATTTAACAGATAATCCACTTGGCCATTTGATGATAAAGAAAAAAATAAGAATACAGTTGTAGGTTTTTTCATTAAATCAATTTGAAATCTTTACCTAAATTTCTATAACTTTGTGTTAAATAACCCTTAAAGACTAATCATTGCTTTATGTATTTGACATGTAAAGCTACCTTATCTTTTTTACTTTATTGAGTATACCATTGTATTCGGTTTCTATATGCATCTTGATTTGGGTATATTTTTTTAATGTAAAGTTTGTCATTAAGTTTTAATCATTCATTGTTTAAAATGCATCTTCTCTGGTCTCATCATCATATATTGTAACCTCACCTCTTCAGTTATTTTGACCACCTTCTGGCTGGTCACTCTTGACATTTTTACTTTCCTAGTTTATCTTGCACACTGTAATTTAATTATATACATTAGTGTCAATTCTTCAATTAGACCTTAACTTCTGGACAGCAGAAACCACTTCTAATATAGTTCCTTTGGCACCTATCTTAGAACTAAATATATAAGTCATCAAAAAATATTTGTTTCAGTAAGAGATTTAGAAAATAAGGCAGAGGAAATTCCCTATAATATAGATAAGGAGGTCAAAAACTTTTCCTTAAAGAGCCAGATAGTAAATATTTTATGCATGTGGGCCATATGATTTCTAATGACAGCTATTGAACTCTGCCATTGTAGTGTGAAAGCAGCCATAGACAATGCATTGTAAACAAATGGATGTGGCTGTATTCCACTAAAATTTTATTTATAAGAATAAGTGGCCAATTAATTATATTTTGCCAGTCCCTGATATAGACAAAGAGAGGGAGAGAAGAGAAAAAAGATGAAACACACAGGACCCGTCCAATAGGACTGGTTCATTTAATTGGTCATCCCAATAACTGAGTTACACAGAATAGGATAAAAGTGCCCTTGCCGTCTGAGCTGTGTTGGGCTGGGACCCTTGGAATAATCTTGGAATTAGATATTATGTTCTTCAGAACTTGTGCTTTAGAATAAAGGGGATAGATTATCCTTAATCTCTGTAATAAATATCGAAACAGAAAATCCACAAGATTGGTGGGTTTTTTTGCTTTGGAAAGTAATTATATTTAAAAAGGAAATTGAAACTGTGTAAACAGGGTCCTGGAGTTAATGAGGTGGTTATGTGCGTTATAAGTTAGGTTGTTATCATTATACAGGCATTCCTTATGTGAGTCCTCATAATTACAAGGTGGAATAGAGAAACAAAAATTGTCGTAACAGGAAAATATATTAGTCTCCACTCAAACATCCCTTGCCATTTAATATCAGCCTGCGTCCCAACCCATTTACATTAATATCCAACATTTCAATGAAAACAAAATGCGAAATTATTATAAATCTGGCACACACAAAAAAAGATTTTAAGGATTTTATAAAGACTGTAAAAAGTGACTGGAGAACTACTCAAATCATATAAAGCCATTAACAAATACATAGAATTAAGTTAGTCTAGGTAATAACAGAAAACACAAAATTCATAAGGATGACAATATAATAGGCTCTTCAAATGAAAATTATTTCAATATCAAAGGATTGCCCTATCTGGATTGCCCTATCTGGTTTGGCTCAGTGACTAGAGTGTCGGCCTGTGGACTGAAGGGTTCCGGGTTCGATTCCAGTCAAGGGCACATGCCTGGGTTGCAGGCTCAATCTCCAGTAGGGAGTGTGCAGGAGGCAGCTGATCAGTGATTCTCTCTCATCATTGACGTTTCTCTCCCTCTTCCTTCCTCTCTGAAATCAATAAAAAATATACATATTAAATATCAAAGATTGAAAGAGGCCTTTGTGGGGTCGGGGCACAGGGGATGATGAGGGGAGGTTAAAAGATCAACCAAAGGACTTGTATGCATGCATATGCGCATAACCAATGAACACAAGACAGTAGGGGGGTGAGGGCATGTGCTGGGGTGGGTGGTAGCAGCCTGGGAGAGGTCAATGGGGGGAAAAGGAGACTTATGTAATACTTTAAACAGTAAAGAATTTAAATTAAAAGAAAGAGGCCTTTGAAGGGTAGAGTCCCCTAAAATTATTTTTAAATATATTCTTATTGATTTCAGAGAGGAAAGGAGAAGGAGAGAGAGATAGAAACATCAGTGATGAAAGAATCATCTATCTGCTGCCTCCTGCACACCCCCTACTGGTGATTGAGGCCGAAATCCAGGCATGTGCCCTGATGGGGAATCTAACTGAGACCTCCTGGTTGACCTGTTGACCTGGTTCATAGGTCAACACTCAACCACTGACCCACACTGGCCAGGCTAAAAGTTTTATTAAAATGACTATTATTGTGGTGTAAAAGATGAACTTGAAATTAAGAATTTCAATTTGTGCTATCATATGTTTGATATTATGACCAATAAAAACTTTATTCTAAGAATTAGCATATTTTTGAAATTATAACTTAATGTAAAAGAAATAAACCTTATTATAAATTTCAATTTTATTTTTAAAGAAAAATTCCCAAATCAGACTTTCTTCCCACTTTTTACTATGAATTTTTTTCTGTCTTTTTATTGGATTCATTTTAAGTGACCTTTTCTTAATACTAATTTCCTCAACTAATAAGGTTTTCCTCAATCTAGTTAGATTTGAATACAAAGGAAGAAAGATATAGGAGAAGGGAATATGGGAATAAACAGATAGTGAAATAAGAAAACAAATCTTATTTATAGGTTATGTCTGTTCTCAGAAACTCAAAATTGTAACCTTCATCTTTACTTTCAAAACAAACATTCTTTAGATCAGCGACTTTCAGTCTTTTCCACCTCATGACATTCAGAAGCTAATTACTAAAAATCTATGGCACACCAAAAAATACATTTTTTTGCTGATCTGACAAAAATATAGGTATAATTTTGATCAGTTCATACCAGATGGCTATTGTGTTGCTGTTGTCATTTTTTTCATTTGACAATCTAAGGAAAAGAGGTCAGTATTTTGACTAATCATTTGTAGCATGTTTTATTTTATTTATTTTTTTTAAATTGATTTGGGGGAGGGAGAGAGAGAGTTAGAAACATCAGTGATGAGAGAGAATCATTAATTGGCTGCCTCCTGCATGCCCCCTACTGGGGACTGAGCCTGCAACCCAGGCATGTGCCCTTGACGAGAATCGAACACGGGACCCTTCAGTCCACAGGCTGACGCTCTATTCACTGAGCCAAACCAGCTAGGGCAAGTATAGCATATTTTAAAAATTCTTGCGACACACTGGTTGAAAATTGCTGGTTTAGGCTATTTTGCTTTATCTCTTATTGTCACCACTATTCTATTCTCTTAGGCTTGAGCATTTGGAGTGTCTTCTTTATATCTTGCATTTTCATCCTCCCCTAAGATTAGTCATAATCTATCACCTTTTCCTTTTGATATGCATCCAAGATTTGTTCTTATTGCCACCACCATTTGGACCAGTATTTATATTTCATTTGAACTACTTACTTTACTACATTACTCTCCTAAATGGATTTCCTGCCATTGATTTCTCTCTCTCCATTCCATTCTTTATGCTACCACCATATTAATTTTTTACAACACCTTTATCATTATCTCTTCCCTTGTTCCAAAACTGTCATTGGCTTCCCATTGATTGCAAGATGAAATGTAAACCCTTTAGCATTTTCGTTCAGTGTCAATCATTTCACTCAGTTTCAGTCATTATTTACCATTTATTTTTCCAGTAAACAAGATTTAATATTGACTTTGGGATAGACAACTGTGTCAGAATTTGGAATTAAGGATGAATTAGCAGACAATCTTTGCCCTCAACGAAGTCATAATCTAATGTATGAATCATATATAAATAAATAAGCACAAAAAATATATAATGCTAGTTTATTGAAGAGGGTAATAAACTCTACCTGGTTGGATCTAGGAATATTTAGCAGATATGAACAACATTTAAGCCAGGTTGTAAAAGATGAAAGAGTAGGAGTTCATTCAATACACTAGTTGGGATTTTAGGAAGAAAGGGCATTTGTTAAGGAAATAGTATATGCAAAAGTATGAAAGTATCTTTACATAGAAAGTTAGTGAGACCCCTCCAGGATTTTATATTTATTGGTAGCCACACAACACCTAGCACCTTGTTTGCAGATCTATGAGTATTTGTTGATAATTCTGTAGAAAATGTTGAAGGCTTTTATAGGATACATTGAACATGGTAGAAATACTTTTGCAAAGAATTTACTCTTTATTCTTGCCCATAAACAAAAAGCTGCCTGTTTGCAAAGAGCCTCTAAGCCTATTTAGAGACATTTGGGACCATTCAATTCCTCACATTTAAATTATATTGAGCAAACACATTAATCTAAGTTCTGTCTATTAATATCCAAATTGCATTGTGTTGCCAGAAGGCTCTTCCCCTCACTCCCAACATTGTCTGTGGCAAAAAAAAAACTACATCTTAATAATGACAGATTTTAACAAAACTCTTGTTTGAGCCATTTTTGTTTTTGTCCGTCTAGTGTGTCTTTACACATCATATTTTTATTACTGTAATCAGTGTACATTTTTATTCTGTTTTTTATTATATTGTAAACATTTCATGATTCAATCTTTATAATTATTTTAGTAGCTGCATAATACTCATTAAATTTATACACCATAATTTACTGAGCCAATATGTCAATAAGCCTAGAAGAGGGAAATAATTATTTCTGATTTTTTAGTATGGTGAATAATGCTGCACTAAACATCTTTGTGCATATCATTTTTTTTCTTCTGAATTATTTCCTTAGGAAAAATTCCCAGAAGTGGAATTACAGGATCAAAGGGTATGAACATTTTATGGCTCTTAATATGTGCCAGTAGAATTTTTATAAGAATTGATGCAGCCTTTGGTTTTGAATGGCCTGAAATGGATTTCAACATTTAATCAGGACTAATAATCCCTTCAATATAGGATTAGGTTGCTTCAAATTTTGATTTTATCGTGTTCACTAGCTAATTTCATATTTTTTCTGTTTTGTGAAGTAATTATAAGACAGTTATTTTAAATTAACCTTTCTGTTCATGCTTAGTGGGAAATTCAGTGTTGTTATTACTTTTTACCACGTGCTTTGAATAAAATATACATTACTATTTATTTGTAGGACTTGATTAGAGACCAAGGGTTTCGTAGTGACGGAGGTAAGTGGTGATTTCAGTTTTTAAAAACCCAAGGAAAAATGCAACTGCTTTGCTGCTTGTCTCCTTTATATTTGCTTCTTTCATGAAACACAGACACAGAGAAAAATGTGTAGAGAAAACCCAAATTTTTTTTGTTTCCTTTAGTATTTATCATTTATCTTTAATAAAATTTTAACTAACTTATAACATGACTAGAGAAAAAGTAGACATTAAAAGGGTTCTTAAATGTACTACCTATAATTTTAAAAGGTTGTCAAGGAGAGATTCTTAGTTATTTTACCCACTTTATTGATTCCAAACCCTCTACAAAGCTGGAGATGCAAAATTTCTTTTGGAAACCTCCACCAATATTTAAATATTAAGCTTAGAATCAATTAAAACTTGATTTTTCTAAATCGTTTTTGGAGAATCCCTTGGATTGCCTGTCACAACTTCTCAATTTGATAGATATTGTCAACTATTTCCCTCAGTCTTCTAAAAGGGATTGAAATGTACATTTTACATAATGGATCCCTAATAAAGAAGCCTAGTTGCCCTTTTTGGCCGGTAAATAAAATAAGCAAATGAGAAATTAAATTGAGATTTCTTACAGAATTTTTATCTGACTTTTCACTCTAGCACCCAGTAAAAATAGGGGGCATAAGAAAACATTGCATAAGAAAATTCTTTTTAAAATAAGAATTTACCCCCACATAATGTTTTCCAAGAGATAGTATTTGAAACTTACCTTCAAGTTTTCTTCTAGATGATTCTCCATATTTACTTTTCAGCTGTCTTCTGTCTAATAAGGAAGGCCTGCAATACCTGCTTATCTTGTTTAGAGTTGGTCTCTTCACTGTGACCTGCTTTGTCTTCAAAATGTCTAAGCCCAGTCTCAAAGATATTTTATACTGAACATTGTATAAACCATCTTTTGTTGTGTTTCTGTGTACCTGTGAAGCTACCAAAGTAATAACCCTGCATTAAATACTCTAGACTTCATATTTACTATAGTATATAGTTATAAAAGTGTTTTTTTCTGTTTGTTATTCCATGAACCCTCCAATTAATGTTGCTGCCAGTTTGACTTTCATATGTCTTAGTAGCTGTGGCTTTTGAAAATTTTGCCCAATACATCCAGCATTTAAATGTTGCCATCATTTTAGCATCACAAAGTTAACTTAGTCTTAAAAACTGCCTGCTTAGTACCTAAAATGAAGTGGCATCTCTTGTCCTTTCTTATGAGTCATTTTTTAAAAAATCATTGGGATTTTGAAAAGTGTTTTAAACATCCAGAATTATTTTGTGAAGCAGGCTTCGACTCATCTTATTTATTCCCCATGACTTCTTTCATTTCTTCTGTGTGTCTGTCTTCCTGTGTTTGCCTGCCCCTCTCTTTCTCTTCTAACAGCCCCTTTGAACCAGCTGATGCGCTGTCTTCGGAAATACCAATCCCGGACTCCCAGTCCCCTCCTACATTCTGTCCCCAGTGAAATAGTGTTTGATTTTGAGCCTGGCCCAGTGTTCAGAGGTAGTTGGGCTCTTCTTTCTTGTTTTCACCCAAAGCAAACTAAATATAAACTACAGCTACTGTTTGTGCCTCACCTTCACAGCGTGTGTTTGTAAGTGTGAGAGTTTTCAGTACTAAATTTCTGCTTGGCCTGGCTGGAATGCTCTGAATGTGCTTGTCACACATACTCACTACCACAAGCTTTCTGTCATAAATTTTAAAAGCAAGAAAAGTCTTAGATTTCCATCATAGTTTTTGTTACATTACTTTTTGGGCTTGGTAACTTCTTAAACTCAGTGGGTGGCAATAAATAACGTGGGAGGGGGTGTCCTACTTGAATTCCTTTTATTTTAATCCATTTAGGTGGTCAACTTGATGATTGTTAATACTTGTTACCAATTTTTTTGGTTTCTAAAAAAGTAAAAATGGAAATCCCTGTAAAGAGATTTTACTAGACTTTTGCCTTTATTTTTTCTGTATTATCAGCAGTGTCCTTTTTAAATGTAGGACATGTATATTTTATATTATATCAGAGGTAGAGAGCTTTGAAAAGATTTTTAATATATTTGGGATATTTTAGCATACTTCAGAAAATTTGAGGATTGATACTTTCAGTTATGCCTTAATCTGAGAAAAAAGCAGTATAATTTCAATCTCCCATTTTATTTTGCCATAACTTTAATTAGTAGTTAAACTGATTTTTTTTTAATAAAGTCAAAATTGAGGCAGGAGTTTGCTATAAATAGTTTTAAAGAATTTACTGGCTTTTGCTAGTGTCTGCCAGTTATTCTGAACATAGTGGTGGTGTTTCAGATTTTTGCTCTTAGCCCGTCTGTTTCTCAGAAAATCCATAGAATGGGCTGGAAGTCATACAGGACTGAGTGGCATAATTTAATAATATCAGTACAGTACTAAGTAGATCAGAAATGGGAGGCATGGGCAAACAGTTAAGGCTTTATGATGTTGAAAATTATCAATAGAAGGTAGAAAATGGTTTGTGCTCTAGTTAATAGACATCCCATTTTCTTTTAGAAATTTACAGATGAGATTATGGAAATTCCACATGGTAGCATGTGATGTAATAATAAAATTTCTACACAGATTTAAATGTTGCCATTGGTATCCCTGTTTGAAAGATGGTGACTACCCCTTTCCAAAGAATAGTAATTTTTAAAAAATTCTCTTGAATTGAACAAATACAGAATATTTGTTCTGTATATGCAAATATTTTTTGATATCTCAGTCCTACTTAACTGTACTCAGGCCCCATTAGGAGTCATTGTCCTGAACTACTCTAAACAAGGTACTGTACATGAATTTAGAATTACTGCCACTGATGGAAAAGTACCCATCAGAAAGTATGCAGCCCTGCCAACTGAGTCCACTTTCAAAGAATACACCCAGTGGACTCAGTGGACGGATAGAATATTGCCATTTGTAGTAACTTGGCTGAGAGGCCATATCACTTACTTTGCTCTCACTTATAAAGGCAGTCAGGGATTATTAAGAGAGGCTTGAGAAACCTGCTGGCTTTGTTGTATACAGGTAACAAATCATATTTGTTTACTAGACTAAGCCTTCGGGAACTGATTAAACCGACCAGTGTCTCGTACTCTTAAGTAGTCTAGTATGTGGTGTAGGATTTTTTTTTTTAATTAGGTGGCTAATATGTAGAAGCCAAATATTTTAAACATTATGGCCATTATTAGAATATGTTTCCATTTGGGGATTTCCATCTTTTTTTATATTGATTTATATTTGTTTGCTGAAGCAACAAAATAAAGTTGTTGTTTTTTTATACAGGCTGTTAAATTGATTTTGCTTTTTTGATTTTTAAAGTCAAAGACACAGAACCTTGGGAATATTGTTTAGTATTTATCTCTTATTTTAGAGATAGTCTTTTTCTTAGAAAATGCACCAATAAGCAAAGTGTATATCTGTAATCAGATGTTTCAAGGGTCATTAAATTGGCCAGAAAACTAAAAGAAATTATAGTACTAATTACCAAATGAGGCCCCTTTTTGGCCTATCCTTTCTAAAAGTTCTATACTTGAACATGCACTGTATTTTTTAAATAAGTCTAAATTTCCCCACACCCTCTGCCCCCAATAAATAAATTAACATACTTGATTTTCCTTTAATGGATACATTTTTCCTTTCACTAACTTAGGGTCAACTACAGGTTTATCCGCCACCCCCCCTGCCTCATTACCTGGCTCACTCACTAATGTGAAAGCATTACAGAAATCTCCAGGACCTCAGCGGGAAAGAAAATCATCTTCATCCTCAGAAGACAGGAATCGAATGGTAAAAGTATATGATATCTTCATTCTTCTGTGTTCTTTATAGAAGTTAGAGCCAAATCTAATGTCACCTTTAGATATAATGATATGTCCATATGTGACACAGAATTCCCATAATCAAACAAAATTAAGAGCTGATAATTGTTTGCTTAAAGCATATTTGCACAACAGAGATTTGTGCTCTCAACTCTAATGCAATTAAAGGTAGTTTCAAAAGAGTAAGAATACAGTTGACCTTTGAATAACAAGAATTTGAATTGCGTGGATCTACTTACATGCTGGTGTGTGTGTTTTTTTTTCAGTAAATAAACAGTTGGCCCTCCATATCCCCAGGTTTTGCATGATTGAAAGCAATATTGGTCCTGGAATCAATCCCCAACAGATACCAAGAGACCATTATAGTGAAGTTTTGGGAGAAATCAAAAATTATACACCAATTTTCTTTATTTTTTTTTTTAACCCTTTGCACTCACTTTTTTCTCGATTCCTTTATTCTACTCGGGATTTAATTTTTTAAATACCCCAGATTTTACAAAGCGCAGCAGTAGAATAAAAAACTGGAGTTTCTTTTCATACAAGCTTATTTATCTGGATTTTTTTATATTTCAAATTATTGATACATTCAAAGAGTATAAAAAGAGCTGCTACCGATGCTAACCATGTCCAGTCACACTCGACATCCAAGTGCAAAAGGTTAATGTGGAATGCTTCATGAATTTGCGTGTCATCCATGTGCATCCTAATCTTCTCTGTATGGTTCCAAATTTTTAGTACATGTACTGCCGAAGGGAGCACTATACACCAATTTTCCACTGCTCTGTGAGTCAGTACCCTTAAGCTCCCCATTTTTGAGGGTCAACTGTAGTGTTCTCTTTTTAAAATAAGGAAAAAGGGGTAAGTCTAGTATTTTAGGAAGCATTATTAGGCATGCATGTTCTAAAGCAGCGGTCGCCAACCTTTTGGACCTCACGGACCACCAGTGGTGACCACTGTTAAAGGGCTTATCTGAAATTCAATTATTTACCAAATGATATTCTTTCCTATTTGAAAAAATAACTTTCTGCTGCACAATAAATGCATATTAAAAACTAACAATTTAATTTTAGCAATAGTGTAGTAATAGTATATGTTGGATAGGTGGATTCTCTACCCTACCAAAGTGATTGTATATGTTGACAGTTTTTTAAGAGACTGGATCAGATAATATATATGAGGAAATTTAGCACTGACTAGAAGAAAGTAAGTAGGTAAATTATCAACAGAAACCATAGTATGTTAATTTAAAATTTTGGCCTTTGGAGCCAAAACTAACTAATCACAGATACTTATATTGCCTGTTAGTAGCCCTGAAAACTGACCTAGTTCTTCAATTTAAGTTCTGTATTACAAGAATCATACTTCTATTATTCTTCCAGAGAGAAGGAGAGAGAGAGAGAGAGAGAGAGAGAGAGAGAGAGAGAGAGAGAGAGAGAGAGAGTGTGTGTGTGTGTGTGTGTGTGTGTGTGTGTGTGTGTGTGTGTGTGTGTGTTTAATGTCCCTTTCACACTCAGACACAGGGGAGAATGTACTTAGTGTGAAACAAGGTTTTCCCTTTTTTTGTTTGCTTTGGATTGACTTTTGCACTACTTTTATCAAGAAAACACTTGGTAGACGGGATTCAAGTGACGATTGGGAGATTCCTGATGGGCAGATCACAGTGGGACAAAGAATTGGTTCCGGGTCATTTGGGACAGTCTACAAGGGGAAGTGGCATGGTATGTATATAGTACGATGACCTTGTCACAAGTTATAATAATAGGAAATATCTAACAACTTTTATTTTTTAAAAATCAAAGGAAGTATTCACGTTTTGCATCATTAAACTTTTTTATCATATTCACGAGTTACTAAAGATTTCTAACAAAAATTATGGAAAATAAAAACTGGATTCATAGCAATCAGGTCTTCTATCATTATATTAGCTTCAGTTTTTAAAATGTATTTTTATTAATTTCAGAGAGGGAAGGAAGAGGAAGAGAGAAAGAGAAATATCAATGATGAGAGAGAATCATGGATCAGCTGCCTCCTGCATGCCCCTCACCAGGGATCAAGCCCACAACCCGGGCATGTGCCCTGACCAGGAATCGAACCATGGCCTCCTGAGCCACACCAACTGGGCTTTGTTACAGTTTTTAAAGATGATGATTCTCACCCGGCTGGCTTGGCTCAGTGGTTGAGGTCATGGTTTGATTCCCAGTCTGGGCATATACCCAGGTTGTGGGCTCGATCCCCAGTTTGGGGCGTGCAGGAGGCAGTTGAATCATGATTCGCTCTCATCATTGATGTTTCTCTCCCTCTCCTTTCCTCAGTGAAATCAATAAAAATATATTTTAAAAAAGATGATTCTCCAGGGGAGCTAATCCCCAAGATGTTTTTTTTTCTTTGATAATTTTTCTGCTTGTACTTTTATATGTATTATAAACCACAAGTATATTAAAAGTGTACTTACAAAAGGAAGAAATGGAGTGAAAACATAAAAAAATGTTCAGCCTCACTAGTTACCAGAATTGCAAAATCAAAAAATAGGAATCATTATTTGCTTCTCAAATGGACAAAGAATTTTTAAAAATTGGTCATAATTAGAGTTGTGAATATAATGCTGCTGATGGAAAAAGAAATTGCTACAAATTTTCTAGAGAGAAATTTGGCAATATGTATATCAAACCAATAATTCCATTTGTAGAACTTTATAATGAGGAAGTAATTGGACAGGAACAAACAGATGTGTGTGCAAGTACATTAATTAGAGATTTAATATTAATGAAAAATGGAAATAAACGTAAGTGCTCATTAATAGAGTATTATATAAATACATTGATAACCTCCATGTATGATTATATAGAAATTAAAGTAGTATGGTAGATTTCTATTTATTGCTATGGAAAGGTGTCTGTGTTATATTAAATTTTACAGAGCAGCATGTAAAATATCCCATATTATGGTGCTACATGGAAGTATATATAACAGTTTTTAAAAGGATCATCAGTATTTGAGTACATGTCTTTTTAGGTTATCTTTTCACATGAATTCATAAATATCTGTACTGATACATATAAAAGCCTGGTAGGATATATATCAACATATTAACAATGTTCATTTATGTGTGATATGATTATGGGAAATACTTTTTCTTTGTTTCTTCAAAATGTTTAATTTTTTTACTATGAGCACTGTTTTGATAATCAGGAAAAATAAGTTAATTATACTTAAGTATGTTGTACATAAAAGTGCATGTAAGTGTTCAAGTAGCTGAAATATCACAAAGTGAACACATTTGTAGTCAATAAACAGAACATTATCAGCATTGTAGAAGTCCTCGTCATGACCTCCTCCCCCAAGGGCAACCACTATCCTGATTTTAGCAGAAAGCTAACAGTATGTGTTTTTTTGTGACTCACCCCTTTCACTCAACATTGTTTATAAGATGCATCTACATTGTTGTGTGTAGTTGTAGATCATTCATGATCTATAAAATGATTCCTTTTTCTATTTACTATGTAATGAGAATTTTAATAGTTTCCAGTTTGGGCCTATTGCATATGCTGCTGCTGTGAACATTCTTAGTTCATTCATGTCATTTGATGAGCATATGTGTCCATTTTTGCTGGCTATATACCTAGGAAAGAATTATGGGACCACTGTTTTGCATATATTCAGTTTTAGTAGATACTGCCAGCAGTGTTTCAAGTGGTTATACCAATTTACACACCCACTGGCAGTGTGTGTGAGTTCTACCTGTTTCACATAAAGTGGTTTTTTTTTTAATAACTTGCCTAAGCAAAGCAACAAGTGATCTATAGATTTGAAAAAAATGTTAGGTACTCTAATAAGGAAGTTTTGTAGTTTTCTATTTCAGCCTAGCTTTATTTGGCCTGTGATTTTTAGTTTTAACATTTAGTCAGTACATGTGTCTAATTTAATATTGTTAAATAACCTGGAAAATACCATGGGTACTTAGCTGGTTAAACTAAACTTCCAGTTGAAAAACAAGGTTGGCTATCTTTTTTGGATTGGTATTTTGAAATATCAGTATAAGAGTATCATTGTTGGTTTAGTGTTATCCTTAGAAAAATAATGCAATTAGGAAGGTATGATATAATTTATTTCATAAGTTACCATAAAGCAGTTTAATAATGGTGTGGATTTAAGGCTGTGGTAATTCATGAAAATATACAAGAGTTTTTAATATTTTTAAATCTTAAAAAATAGAATGACATTTGGATTGACAATTACCTTGTAGGTGATGTGGCAGTGAAAATGTTGAATGTGACAGCACCGACACCTCAGCAGTTACAAGCCTTCAAAAATGAAGTAGGAGTACTCAGGTGAGTTAGTATAGACTATTGTTTTCCAGAGATAGTATCTTCTTTAACTCCTGTTTTTCAGTGGTTGACACTGTTTGCTATATTTACTCAAAATGGATAAAAAGAGTTTGAGTAGATTTTAACTTTAACCATATTCTTTTAAGTGTTATGCAGTATTATATTGTACAAGTGATAGGAGAGTTAAGCTTAGAGTGGATTAATGTAGTATTCTGATTATGAGAAATAATACTTCCACTTATGTAAATAATACTCTCAAGATTCTAATCTTACCAGAACACATTTAGATATTACGTCATGCCCTGGAACTTGAGAAACATTAACAAACTGCAGTATGTATAGATGAGAACAACTTAAGTGGGGGCGATTCTAAAACTGCAATCTAGGGGGGCAAAGTAATCAACAGAACTGAGGATATTGGGTCCATAGAAAGCTCTTATGTTCCATAGAGTACAGACTCCTCTTCCAGAGAGCAGAACAGGGAAGCCAGTGGGGAAATCGTAGGAAAATGATTCTTTCTCAACCCAAAAAAAAAAATCTAAAACTAGAACTACTTAAAACAAAAGAATGGGAGAAATAGGCTTTAGCCTCAGTGATGAACTTTCCATAATTAAAGGTATTTAGTTGCCTGTCTGGTATATTAAAAAAGATATTTCTGAAAAGAGTAGAATGTTAAAATAGACAATTACTAAAGTCTGTTCTAAATTTTTCCTTCTTCTGCCTTTTTTAAAATATCTTTTTCTGACAAAATCTTACTGATAAGTAGACTTCTTTGGCCTCTTTTTAAGATTTGCTGAAGTTTATCGACATTTACTGTTTACTTTCACGTTTCTTTTTATAGGAAAACTCGACATGTGAATATTCTACTCTTCATGGGCTATTCAACAAAGCCACAACTGGCTATTGTTACCCAGTGGTGTGAGGGCTCCAGCTTATATCACCATCTCCACATCATTGAGACCAAATTTGAGATGATCAAACTTATAGATATTGCACGGCAGACTGCACAGGGCATGGAGTAAGTTCCATTCTGTTAAATCTATTGTAAATTACTTTTGAAGACCATTGAGGGTGTTTTAAAGATTTTAGCTGATAATCTTTTGGATTGCTTTTTAAATTACTGTCTAACAACATATAGACACTTTTAAGTAATGGCTTGCAAATATGATACTAAGAAATAAAATAATCCGTTTTACAGTCTTCAAAACATACAAAGTATTTGATAATAAATATTTGACTGCAAATTTATGTTCTGCATGTAGTGATTTAGCTAAGCAATAATGGTTCAAAAAATAAAAAGGCAAGCAAAAGACCACTAAAAATCATTAGCAGTTATAGAAGTATATAAAATAATTGTTAGTTATTCTTTCAAATTATTTTCTCCAAGTTCCCATATTTTCATTTGCATACAATAAAGTAAAATGAAAATCTATATTCTGGTCCTTTCTGAGGATTTCAAATTGAATTGTTCATATCCACTGAATTATGCTCTGTAATTTAAAAGATAAAAAGGAACTTTATAAAATTTACCACAGGCCAGAATTTGAATCCGTTCAAATCTGAAGGTTATATTAAAATTTTTTAAGAGTAAATCATAGCAAATATAGTAAACATTGTGAGAGAAACAAAACTTACTCCCCACCCCCACCTTCACGCCCCCTGCTCCAAGCACACGCCCTCCTCAGGGCCTTTGTACTTGTTATTTTCTCTTTGGTGTACTCATGCCACAAATATCCATGGAGCTTTCCATGTCTCTCTTCAAATGTCGCCTTTTAATAAAAGCCTTCTCTGATCACCTTACATCAGCGATTTTCAACCAGTGAGCCGATTTTCAACCAGTGAGCTGCAGGAGATTTAAAACATGCAATACCAAAACATGCACTGACTTCTTTTCCTTTAGATTGTCAAGTAAAGAGAGTTCAGCCAACACAATAGCCGTCCAGTGTGAATAAATCAAAGTTATACCTTTGTTTTTGTCAGATTGCAAAAAATATGTTTTTTGGTGTGCCGAAGAATTTTAGTAATTAGTTTATGTGTGCCATAATATGAAAACAGTTGAAAATCACTGCCTTATATAACTAACTAATGTTCCTACCCCACCCTGTCACTCTCTGTACCCCTATCTTTGTTTTTTAACACCCAACTCCATATGACACATTTGTTTATTGTCTGACACTCCCACTAGAATAGAAGCTGTATGGGAGCAGGGGCTTTGTTTTGTTCATTGTTTTATCCCTAATGCCTAGAACAGGGCCTGGCCTATGATAGGTACTCAGTATATATCTGTGAAATAAAAAATTAAGAAGGATTAACTGAGTATTATTGTTCACCTTTTAGGAAAAAAGCCAAATCCTTCTCATACCAAAATTGACAAATGTCAAGGAAAGGAAAAATAGTCCACAAAGTAATAAAAGGATATCAGAGGGGAAAGGGCTTTTGCTATAAACCGAGGCAGCAAAGAATAGTAATGAAAATTATTTTTAGAAACAGTGATGGGACAGTCAAATGCCAGTATTGATTAAGACAAGAAATTACAGTAGAGAAGAACACTATCAAATTGGAATAGTTCTGTAGTCTGGGGAATAGTCAGTGAATGGTGTAATATTTTTCCATTGCTTTCAGTTTGGGATCTGTAAGTGTAAATCCTTAAAGTCTATTTATCTACTCTGAAATGCTTTGCTGGCATTTTAAGTAGCAATCAATATATAATGACTATACCTGTCTATGAATGTAGAACATGGCTCTATGTGTGGCGTTTACCAGAGGGGAATGGAGGTGGGAAGGAGGATGAGGATGGTAAAGGGGGTCAAATACAAGGTGATGGAAGGGGACTAGACGTTGGGTGGTGAGCACACAATAGAGTATACAGATGTCATCATATTATAAAATTGTACACCTGAAATTTATATAATATGATTAGCCATTGTTACCTCAATAAATTTAATTTTTTAAAATTAATTAAAAAGAAAAATCTCATTTCCAGACTATCCAAAAGAATAAAATACCTAAGAATAAGTTTTACCAAGGAGATAAAAGATTGTACTCTAAAAAGTATAAAACATTGCTGAAAGAAATTAAAACAAATGAAGCCCTAACCGGTTTGGCTCAGTGGATAGAGTGTCGGCCTGCGGACTGACGGGTCCCCGGTTCGATTCCTGTCAAGGGCATGTACCATGGTTGCAGGCACATCCCCAGTAGGGGGTGTGCAAGAGGCAGCTGATCGATGTTTCTCTTTTCTTTTTTTTTTTTTTTTAATTTATACAATCCACTTTTTATTTATTTATTTTTATTTATTTTTTTAAATTTCTTTATTGATTAAGGTATCACATATTTGTCCTCATCCCCCATTCCCATCCCACACCCCTTCCCATGCATGCCCCCACCCCCCTGTTGTCCTTAACCACTGGTTAGGCTCATATGTATGCACACAAGTCCTTTGGTTGATCTCTCCCCTTTACCCCCACCCTCCCCGACCCTCCCTCTGAGGCCCGACAGTCTGATCCATGCCTCCTTGTTTCTGGGTCTGTTCTTGTTCATCATGATGTTTCTCTCTCATTGATGTTTCTAACTCTCTATCCCTCTCCCTTCCTCTCTGTAAAACATCAATAAAATATATTTTAAATAAATAAATAAATAAAACAGAAATGAAGTTTGGGATAATAAAAAAATTTTGTTAGATGGTGCACAACATTGCGAGTATACTTAATGTCACTGAATTGTACACATAAAAATTGTTAAAATGGGAAATTTTATTATATATATATTTATTTATATATATATATATATATTCCAAGAAATGTATACACACACTTTGACACTTTGAATAATTATAAAGGAGAGTTTATTAATATATATTCCATTTTCATAATGGAGCTATCAGCTGTTAAAGTGTATACATATTGAGGGGGGGTACCCTGTAGTTTACCACAATGAAGTTAAAAACAGAATAAATAAAATAGCTATGTGGGTTTCTGATAAGATGACAGATTTATGCTATCTTTTGAAACTCCACTGAAACTATAATAAAGGATTCTTTTTTCAGCATAGACATATAAGGTTGGAGATAACAGAGAAAGGAATTAATAGCAACAACATTTTATAAGCTAGAAAACAAATGGAGAAATAATCATGGTCTTAATAGACCCCAAAAAGCTAAATCATTAGTTGGCCATGGAGAAATGAAAACTAACCTGACTTAACCACAAAATCCTCAAAAGCCTCAAGAATTGGCAGTGCCAGGTATTTCTGGAGGAGGGAGAGGACATAAATGAAAAGGCCTATCTGGAAAACTTCTCAAAAATCTCACCTGCTTTGTGCACTGGGTGACTGTCCCATCCCTACAGTAGACTGAAAGTTTATTCTCTACAGAGAGAAAAACAAATATCTCTGGACTGGGGACATGGACATGGGCACTTTATTAGAAATGGAGCTACTTACTGAACAATGAATAGGGAGTTCCTCAGCACTCTCTTTTCATTTGGTTCCCAGAATGCTAGCAGCTGAACTTTACCCTTCACACAAGACATTGGAAGAGTTTTCTGTGAAGAATCTTACCAACTGAGAGGAAAGACCCAAAAGTGGTGACTTCAGGAAGTCCACCTAGATCACTGTACAAGGAAGTTCAAAAACAGCCCATCTATATGCTAAAGCTTTCAGGCAGCTTTTTAGTCCTTCACTCAGTCTGAAATTATCTCTGACTCACCACAGATATCAGAGGGAAAGTCTGTGATGCCCATGAGAAAGACCAAACCAATGGGAAAAAGGGAAGGCAACTAGGAATAAACAAACAATGCAAGGAAAGAGGTACCCCTCCCCCCAAAAAACTGTCCATTTTCTCAGCTATAAAAGGAGGTTTTTCTATCCATGAAACAAGAACAGATGCTTTAAAAGAAACATTCTCATAACAACAACAACAACAACAAATGTTTAAATGTTGATATTTACAGTATACTGGAAATGGCATCCTTCACAATTATTTATACTTAACTTTGAAATGTTTGGTTCCTCCTCCCCTGTCCTCCACCATCATTTCACAAAGTCCATAGACTATTTAAATAGCCATTATTAATATACTTTTGCAAAGCCTTCATTTCAAAATAGTCTTCCCCCAAACGTTTTCCAAGTGTTGTTGAAGGTGATCTTTCTGACTACTTTCGAAAATGTATTCTAAAGTCCCAGGGCATCCTATATAATAAAGAGGTATATGCAAATTGACCATCACTCCAACACAAGATGGCCACACCCATGTGGTCAAAGATGGCCGCCCCCATGTGGACACAAGATGGCCGCCACAAGATGGCTAGCAAGGGAGGGCAGTTGTGGGCGATCCGGCCAGCAGGGGAGGGCAGTTGGGAGGGACCAAGCTTGCAAGGGAGGGCAATTGGGGGTGATCAGGCCTGCAGGGGAGGGCAGTTAGGGGTGACTGGGCTGGCAGAGGAGGGCAGTTGGGGGAGACCAGGCCTGCAGGGGAGGGCAATTGGGGGCAACCAGGCCTGCAGCGGAGGGCATTTGGGGGTAACCAGGACTACAGGTGAGGGCAGTTGGGGGGGACCAGGCCTGCAGGGGAGGGCAGTTGGGGGGAACCAGGCCAGCAGGGGAGGGCAGTTAGGGGTGACCAGGTCGGCAGGGGAGGGCAGTTATGGGCAGTTGTGTTGGCAGGGGAGGGCAGTTGGGGGCGACCAGGCTGGCAAGGGAGGGAAGTTAGGGGTGATCGAGCCAGTAGGGGAGGGCAGTTGGGAGCAACCAGGCCTACAGGGGAGGACAGTTAGGGGTGACCAGGCTGGCAGGGAAGGGCAGTTGGGTGACCAGGCTGGCAAGGAAGGGCAGTTAGTGGTGACCAGGCCAGCAAAGGAGGGCAGTTGGGGGTGATCAGGCCTGCAGGGGTGGACAGTTAGGGGCGACCAGGCTGGCAGGGAAGGGCAGTTAGGGGGGGCCAAGCCGGCAGGGGAGGGCAATTAAGGGCAATCGGGCCGGCATGGGAGCAGTTAGGCGTCGATCAGGCTGGCAGAGGAGTGGTTAGGGGGTGATAAGGCTGGCAGGCAGAAGCAGTTAGGGGCAATCAGGCAGGCAGGCAGGCGAACAGTTGGGAGCCAGCAGTCCTGGATTGTGAGAGGGGTGTCCCAGATTAGAGAGGGTGCAGGTTGGGCTGAGGGATAGCCCACTCCCCCAGTGCATGAATTTCGTGCACCGGGCCTCTAGTCCTCCTATATAATAAAAGGCTAATATACAAATCGACCGACCTGCAGAATAACCAGTCACTATAATGCACACTGTCCACCAGGGGGCAGACGCTCAACGCAAGAGCTTACCCCTGGTGGTCAGTGCACTCCAAGGGGGAGCGACGCTCAGCCAGAAGCTGGGCTCACGGCTGGTGAGCACAGCAGCGGTGGCAGGAGCCTCTCCTGCCTCCACAGCAGTGCTAAAGACCCCACCCCCAGTGCACAAATGTCGTCCACTGGGCCTCTAGTAAGTAGAATAAAAGCATACTAACTCATTGTATAAACAGTTGGGGTTGTGGTCACTCATAAGATAAAACCTTTAGTCAGTAGGAAAGTTAAATTATTAGGACTCTCAAATGTGTCACCTTAATTGGATTACAGAATATAAGCAGTGGATGCGTGACATTTTTCCTGTGTGGTTTTGTCTTATTTCCTCAGTGAATGATGATTTCTGATTCCTAGGTTTACCTGAAGAGAGCAGAGCCATTCTAATAGTAGATCATTATAGACTTACTCTTAGGAATCAAGGTTCATAAAGTATGTTTATCAGCTTCTCACCTGATAGTCGTGTATTTAGCCTATGGGCCAAGATTTTCAAGAATATTGTTACTAAAGAAATTTCAGGAATGTTCAAATTCATCATGTCATTTCTTTTCAGGACTTTTAATGTCAGTATAATATTTATGGTATAATTTTTAATTTAGCTTTATTCGAAACTTAACTAAATGTTAAATGAAGAAGGCACAAAGAGAAAGGTGTGGTCTGATGTTATACTCACAGAAGTGTTATGTTCTGAATATAAAACAATTAAAAATAATTTGGGGAGAGAAACCAAGATGGCGGCAAAGGTAAACACCTGAAATTGCTGCCTCACACAACTACTTCAAAACTACAACTAAAAGACAAAAAGGACATCATCCAGAACCACAGGAAGGCTGGCTGAGTGGAAATTCTACAACTAGAAGGAAAGAGAAAAGCACACTGAAACTCAGAGGAGCTGTGCAAGTAAAGTGCAAAGGTATAGAGGCGCGAGCACAGAAAGGGCTGGCAACTGAGGACAAGATTGTCTTTTTTAATCGCGGGGGGGAGGCACAAGCTCCTGACTGCTCTGAACTCCAGTTCCAGGTGAGATGCTGGGGACCCAGACTCATACGGGGAGCAACTGGACTGTCTGGCATCGGGCGGAACTCGAGGGTGGCTTTCTCTCAGAGGTGCTCGTAGCAAATACCAAAGGATACTGATACCTGGAGTACTCTTAAGGCAGGGCTGAGGATCAGCCATAGCTGTTTGCTCTGCCGTGTTGATTCCCTGAGGCCCCGCCCCACCAAAGCTGTGCACAGGCTTTTGCATATGAATGGCCTGGTCCATTGAAATCTAAACTTACCTAACAAACTGCAGCTGGGTCAGAGAGACCCAGAACATCCAAAAGAAGGGCCAAGGCCCCACAGCAGCTTGCATTGCTTCACAGCTGGGCCTCATCTGGGCACCTCCAAACCCCAAACAAAGAAGAGGAATCTGCAGATCTCTCTCTGCAGCTCCTGCTGGGTGGCCTCAGGCAGAGGCTAAATTAGCACCTCCTCAGAGATCCAAGAGCCAGTGTACCCAGGGGTCAGAGTAGGACCATCCAGATTACAACTCCTCAGATCCATAAGGGACACACTCAGGGGGCAGACTCAGTGAGCACCAAAGCCCCACTGAAGCAAGTCTAGCCCCATAAGGGTGTCTCCAGCACAGAAGTTCTCCCATAGTAGACACAGCTGATCCTCACAGCCAATTGGCCTGGAGGTCAATTCCTCCCAGTGATACCAACAACAATCAAGGCTTAACTGCAACAAGACTGTGGACACAGCCCACAAAGGGGTGCACCAAGAGTGTCCACCTCAGGTAACTGGGGAGGCTGAGCCACTGGGCCCTGTAGGACACCTAGCACACAAAGCCACTCTATGAACTCAGGGAAGCAGCCAAAATGCGGAGACAAAGAAACAGGTCACAAATGACAGAAATGGAGGAAAGCAAACGACTGGATATAGAGTTCAAAACCACCATTATAAGGTTTTTTAAGAATTTTCTAGAAACTGCCAATAAACTTAGTGAGACCCTCGAGGATATGAAAAAGGACCAACTAGAAATTAAGCATACACTGACTGAAGTAAAGAATAATATACAGAGATCCAAAAGCAGATTAGAGGATCCCAAGAATCAAGTTAAAGATCTGAAATATGAAGAAGCAAAAAACACCCAACTGGAAAAAAAAAAAAGAATCCAAAAATATGAAGATAGTGTAAGGAGCCCCTGAGACAACTTCAAGCGTACCAACATCCGAATTATTGGGATGCCAGAAGAAGAGAGAGAGCAAGATACTGAAAACCTATTTGAAGAAATAATGACAGAAAACTTCCCCCACCTGGTGAAAGAAATAGACTTACAAGTCCAGGAAGTCCAAACAAAAGGAATCCAAGGAGGACCACACCAAGACACATCATAATTAAAATGCCAAGGGCAAAAGACAAAGAGAGAATATCAAAAGCAGCAATAGAAAAACAGTTAATTACTACAAGGGAGCACGCATACGATTGTCAGCTGATTTCTCAACAGAAACTATGCAGGCCAGAGGGGAGTGGCAAGAAATATTCAGAGTAATGAATAGCAAGAACCTACAACCAGATTACTTTACCCAGTAAAGCTATCATTCAGAATTGAAGGTCAGATAAAGAGCTTCACAGATAAGAAAAAGCTAAAGGAGTTCATCACTGCCAAACCAGTATTAGATGAAATGCTGAAAAGTATTCTGTAAGAAGAGGAAGAAGAAGAAAAAGGTAAAGATAAAAATTATGAACAACAAATACATATCTATCAACAAGTGAATCTAAAAATCAAGTGAATAAAAAATCTGATGAACAGAATAATCTGGTGACTATAATAGAATCAGGGGCATAGAAAGGGAGTGGACTGACAATTCTCAGGGGGAAAAGGGGTGTGGGGGTGGGGGAAGAGACTGGACAAAAATCATACACCTATGGATGAGGACAGTGCGGGGGAGGGTAAGGGCAGAGGGTGGGGTGGGAACCAGGTGGAGGGGAGCTATGGGGGGAAAAAAGAGGAACAACTGTAATAATCTGAACAATAAAGATTTATTTTAAAAAAATAATTTGGGTAGCCCTGACCGGTGTGGCTCAGTGGATAGAGCGTCGGCCTGCGGACTGAAGGGTCCCGGGTTCGATTCCGGTCAAGGGCATGTACCTTGGTTGGGGGTGTGCAGGAGGCAGCTGATCGAGGTTTCTCTCTCATGGATGTTTCTAACTCTCTATCCCTCTCCCTTCCTCCCTGTAAAAAAAAAAAAAAAGTCAATAAAATTTAAAAAAATAATAATAATTTGGGTATAAAACCTCAGTTTAATTTTTTTTTAATAATGAAGGGCATTGCCCCCTTTACTCATAAATAAATCTACTTAAAGATAGGATGAATTAAAGCTGAAAGGTATTGAGTATGTGTTAATGATTGAAAATAATTCTAATTTATCAAAGAATATTTATAGTGATTATGATTTTCAGGGGATAAAAACAATAATAGAAAGGAGATAATCAGAAAAATGCAAACTAAAAAAAGAGGTACTATTTTTTACCCACTAGAATAGGCCTAAAGTCTGACAAGAGCACATGTTGGTAAAGATTAGGGGAATTGTTTACTGGGACAGGCTGATGCAACCAACCACCCTGGGGGTGGGGGTGTTTTGGAAGTATCTGTTAAAATGGAAATAAGTGTCCTACCCCCAAGAAACACAAGCTATTGTTCCAAAAGATGTGTATAGGAAGAGATGTATTGCAGGAAAACACTAATAGTGAAAAATTGAAAATATAATGGCCAGCATAGAGGACTGGATAAATAAAATATTGTCACATACGTGTAAGGGAATACACAGTATACAGTAGAAATGAATTCTATATATGTAGGTATCAACACCAGCTTTAAAATACATCAAATGAGAAAATCAAGCTGCAGTACAGAGAACCACTTAATATTTTAAAAACAAATCTTTTTTTTTATAATTATTTATTGTTGAAAGTATTACATATGTCCCCTTTCAAAACATTTTTATATTGGATTTTTAAAGTCATACATATATTTATATATAAAAGTATTTTTAAAATAAGGATTAGAAGGCACACACCAAGCTCAATAGTGATTGTCTCCAGGAATGGCAAAAAGGGGTCAAGTTGGAGGCAGTTGTCAAGCAGGAGTGTTTTGGCTTTACCTGTAACATTATGATTGCTTATGTCTTTTAGTAAAAACGATTCTACAGTTACGTTTTACTTTCAAAACCTTTTGACAAGTATAAACTTTAAAAAAAAAAACAGGAGCCAAATGTGTAAAAAAATTAACAGGATTGATTATGGTGAGACTGAGTGAACTCTACATTGTTTTTTGTTGCAGTTTTTCTTAATTTCAAAATAAAAGTTATTTTGAAAATGTAAACATAAGTAACTACCCAGTAATCTACCATCAAGAAAGACTTACCATTAATATTTTTGTGTATTGTGTATTATTTCAGAATTCATTATTTTAATACTATACACAATGGTTTATTGTTGTTTTTAAATATGGAATCCTACTGGTGTTGCCCTTTTTCACTAACTCTTATTTTAAACATCTTCACTGGTCAGTAAATACATGTTCTGACCCCAGCTCTGCTACAAACTCTCTCTCTCTTTTTTAAATACCAACTATGTTCTATGGTGTTTTATATATTGTAATGTATTTAGCAATTATAATACTTACTACATGCCAGACATTGCTCTGTGTACTTTATATGTACAACCTCATTTAAACCTCAACAAACCTATGAAATAGGTCCAATTATTAGCCTCATTTTACTGATGAAGAAGCTAGGGTATGGAAAGGTCAAGTAACTGGCCCTGGGCACTTAAGTTTCAGAGTACATTCCCTTAACCTTTTTTTTTTTTAAATCTTTATCATTCAGATTATTACAGTTGTTCCTCTTTCCCCCGCCCCCCCCCCATAGCTCCCCTCCACCTGGTTCCCCCCCCCACCCCATGCCCTTACCCCCCCCCCCACTGTCCTCATCCATAGGTGTATGATTTTTGTCCAGTCTCTTCCTGCAACCCGCACACCCCTTCCCCCCCACCCCCCCGGGAATTGTCAGTCCACTCCCTTTCTATGCCCCTGATTCTATTATAGTCACCAGATTATTCTGTTCATCAGATTTTTTATTCACTTGATTTTTAGATTCACTTGTTGATAGATATGTATTTGTTGTTCATAATTTTTATCTTTACCTTTTTCTTCTTCTTCCTCTTCTTACAGAATACCTTTCAGCATTTCATCTAATACTGGTTTGGCGGTGATGAACTCCTTTAGCTTTTTCTTATCTGTGAAGCTCTTTATCTGACCTTCAATTCTGAATGACAGCTTTGCTAGGTAGAGTAATCTGGTTGTAGGTTCTTGCTATTCATCACTTTGAATATTTCTTGCTACTCCCTTCTGGCCTGCATAGTTTCTGTTGAGAAATCAGCTGACATTCGTGTGGGTACTCCCTTGTAGGTAACTAACTGTTTTTCTCTAGCTGCTTTTAATATTCTCTCTTTGTCTTTTGTCCTTGGCATTTTAATTATGATGTGTCTTGGTGTGGTCCTCTTTGGATTCCTTTTGTTTGGGGTTCTCTGCACTTACTGGACTTGTAAGTCTATTTCTTTCACCAGGTGGGGGAAGTTTTCTGTCATTATTTCTTCAAATAGGTTTTCAGTATCTTGCTCTCTCTTCTTCTGGCATCCCAATAATCCGGATGTTGGTACGCTTGAAATTGTCCCAGAGGCTCCTTATACTGTCTTCATATTTTTGGATTCTTTTTCCTTTTTGCTTTTCTGGTTGGGTGTTTTTTGCTTCTTTGTATTTCAAATCTTTGACTTGATTCTTGGGATCCTCTAGTCTGCTGTTGGATGTCTGTATATTATTCTTTACTTCAGTCAGTGTATGCTTAATTTCTAGTTGGTCCTTTTTCATATCCTCGAGACTCTCACTAAATTTATCAGCCTTTTCTAGAAAATTCTTGAGAAACCTTATAACTGTGGTTTTTGAACTCTATATCCAGTCGTTTGCTTTCCTCCATTTCTGTCATTTGTGACCTGTTTCTTTGTCTCCGCATTTTGGCTGCTTCCCTGAGTTCATAGAGTGGCTTTGTGTGCTAGGTGTCCTACAGGGCCCAGTGGCTCAGCCTCCCCAGTTACCTGAGTTGGACACTCTTGGTGCACCCCTTTGTGGGCTGTGTCCACAGTCTTGTTGCAGTTAAGCCTTGATTGTTGTTGGTATCACTGGGAGGAATTGACCTCCAGGCCAATTGGCTGTGAGGATCAGCTGTGTCTACTATGGGAGAACTTCTGTGCTGGAGACACCCTTATGGGGCTAGACTTGCTTCAGTGGGGCTTTGGTGCTCACTGAGTCTGCCCCCTGAGTGTGTCCCTTATGGATCTGAGGAGTTGTAATCTGGATGGTCCTACTCTGACCCCTGGGTACACTGGCTCTTGGATCTCTGAGGAGGTGCTAATTTAGCCTCTGCCTGAGGCCACCCAGCAGGAGCTGCAGAGAGAGATCTGCAGATTCCTCTTCTTTGTTTGGGGTTTGGAGGTGCCCAGATGAGGCCCAGCTGTGAAGCAATGCAAGCTGCTGTGGGGCCTTGGCCCTTCTTTTGGATGTTCTGGGTCTCTCTGACCCAGCTGCAGTTTGTTAGGTAAGTTTAGATTTCAATGGACCAGGCCATTCATATGCAAAAACCTCTGCACACAGCTTGGATGTGGTGGAGTCTCAGGGCAGAGCAAACAGCAATGGCTTCCTGTCAGCCCTGCCCTAAGAGGCCCCCGGGTCTCAGTGTCCCTTGGCAGTCGCTGCAAGCACCTCTGAGAGAAAGCCGCCCTCAAGTTCTGCCTGATGCCAGACAGTCCAGTTGCTCCCCGTATGAGTCTGGGTCCCCAGTCTCGCCCGGAACTGGAGTTCAGAGCAGACAGGAGCTTGTGTCTCCCTCCAGCTTGAAAAAATCAGCCGTGTACTCAGTTGCCAGCCCTCTCTGCGCGTGCATCTCCGTACCTCTGCCTTTACTTCTGCAGCTCCTCTGAGTCTCCATGTGCTTTTCTCTTTTCTTCTAGTTGAGGAATTTCCACTTAGTTAGCCTTCCTGTGGTTCTGGGTGATATCAGTTTTACCTTTTAGTTGTAGTTTTGAAGTGGTTGTGTGAGGCAGCAAGTTCAGGTGTTTACCTATGCCACCATCTTGGTTTCTCTCCTTCCTTAACCTTTTACGCCATTCTGCTTCTCCAATTTAGTCAGTCCTTTCAACAACCTTATTTGGTCCCTTAATGTCTTACAGTGGAAGGTCATACTTCCCGTTCCATAGCTTCTTCTCTCCTAGACACTATCACCTCCTCTGACCTCCAACCTCTAACACCTGTTATCCAAGAATAGTCAGCTTGCCATTTCACTAAGAATTAGAAGCATCCACCACAACATTAATCTACCTACTACCTACATTCAAGCTCAGTTTTCTGCCTTATCACTAAGAGTAAATCCAGTCCTTCTAGTTTGTGTACTAGATCCCATTCCTTTTCCCTACTCACTGAGGTTTTTTAAGCAGATCTTCCCTGTTCACCATCAGGTTTGCTTTTTCTAATGGGTTTTCTTCCATTTTATTATTTTATTTTTTTAATATATTTTATTGATTTTTTACAGAGAGGAAGAGAGAGGGATAGAGAGTTAGAAACATCGATGAGAGAGAAACATCGATCAGCTGCCTCTTGCACACCCCCTACTGGGGATGTGCCCGCAACCAAGGTACATGCCCTTGACCGGAATCGAACCTGGGACCTTTCAGTCCGCAGGCTGACGCTCTATCCACCGAGCCAAACCGGTTTCGGCGGTTTTCTTCCATTTTAAAACATTTTTCTTATAATACATATTTGGGAGAGTATTGACAATTGTTGAATCTAGGTGGAAGTCATCTGGTTGCTTATTATAACATTCTTTCAGCTTTTCTCTGTGCTTAAAATTTACATAATACAAAAGTTGTGGAGGTCCCTCCCTTACTCCCTCTTCCCTCTCAAGCTATCACCTCATTCCTCTTTCCTTTACAGTAAAACTTCTCAAAAGCGTTGTTGCTACTTAGTCTCTTGATTTATCTTCTCCACTTTTATCTTAGACCCCACTTCAATCAGTTTTACCCTGACCCTACACTAAAATATCTCCTAATAAGGTAGTTACCATGTGGCTACATCCGTTGTTTAATTCTCAGTCCTCAATCTGTTTGATCTATCAAAAACATAAAGTTGCCCTAACCGGTTTGGCCCAGTGGATAGAGCGTTGACCTGCGGACTGAAGGGTCCTAGGTTCGATTCAGGTCAAGGGCATGAACCTTGGTTGCGGGCACATCCCCAGTGGGGAGTGTGCGGGAGGCAGCTGAATCGATGTTTCTACCTCTCTATTCCTCTCCCTCTCCCTTCCTCTCTTTAAAAAAATCAATGAAATATATTTAAAAAAAAAACAAAAACATAAAGTTGATCTCATCCTTCTTCATGAAATACATTCACTGATGAGAGAGAGAGTGATTTGTTGTTTCACTTATTTATGCATTCATTGGTTGATTCTTGGATGTGCCCTGACCAGGGATCGAACCCACATCCTTGGTGTATTGGGATGATGCTCTAACGAACTGAGCTACCTGGCCAGGGATATGAAACACGTTCTTTTTTTTTTTTTTTTTTTAATCCTCATGCAAAGGTATGTTTGCTTGTGTCTTCTTTTGAGAGAGAGAGAGAGAGAAGAAAAGAGAGAGAGGAGAAGGAAGGGAGGGAGGGCGAGAAAGAGAGAGGAGAGAGAGAGAAAGAAAGAAAGAAAGGAGGGAGACGAAAGAAAGAAAGAAAGAAAGAAAGAAAGAAAGAAAGAAAGAAAGAAAGAAAGAAAGAAAGAAAGAAAGAAAGAAAGAAAGAAAGAAAGAAAGAAAGAAAGAAAGAAAGAAAGAAAGAAAGAAAGAAAGAAAGAAAGAAAGAAAGAAAGAAAGAAAGAAAGAAAGAAAGAAAGAAAGAAAGAAAGAAAGAAAGAAAGAAAGAAAGAAAGAAAGAAAGAAAGAAAGAAAGAAAGAAAGAAAGAAAGAAAGAAAGAAAGAAAGAAAGAAAGAAAGAAAGAAAGAAAGAAAGAAAGAAAGAAAGAAAGAAAGAAAGAAAGAAAGAAAGAAAGAAAGAAAGAAAGAAAGAAAGAAAGAAAGAAAGAAAGAAAGAAAGAAAGAAAGAAAGAAAGAAAGAAAGAAAGAAAGAAAGAAAGAAAGAAAGAAAGAAAGAAAGAAAGAAAGAAAGAAAGAAAGAAAGAAAGAAAGAAAGAAAGAAAGAAAGAAAGAAAGAAAGAAAGAAAGAAAGAAAGAAAGAAAGAAAGAAAGAAAGAAAGAAAGAAAGAAAGAAAGAAAGAAAGAAAGAAAGAAAGAAAGAAAGAAAGAAAGAAAGAAAGAAAGAAAGAAAGAAAGAAAGAAAGAAAGAAAGAAAGAAAGAAAGAAAGAAAGAAAGAAAGAAAGAAAGAAAGAAAGAAAGAAAGAAAGAAAGAAAGAAAGAAAGAAAGAAAGAAAGAAAGAAAGAAAGAAAGAAAGAAAGAAAGAAAGAAAGAAAGAAAGAAAGAAAGAAAGAAAGAAAGAAAGAAAGAAAGAAAGAAAGAAAGAAAGAAAGAAAGAAAGAAAGAAAGAAAGAAAGAAAGAAAGAAAGAAAGAAAGAAAGAAAGAAAGAAAGAAAGAAAGAAAGAAAGAAAGAAAGAAAGAAAGAAAGAAAGAAAGAAAGAAAGAAAGAAAGAAAGAAAGAAAGAAAGAAAGAAAGAAAGAAAGAAAGAAAGAAAGAAAGAAAGAAAGAAAGAAAGAAAGAAAGAAAGAAAGAAAGAAAGAAAGAAAGAAAGAAAGAAAGAAAGAAAGAAAGAAAGAAAGAAAGAAAGAAAGAAAGAAAGAAAAGGGAAACATCTATGTGAGAGATAAACCAATTGGTTGTCTCACACACACACCCTGAACGAGGCTCGAATCCACAACCTAGTTATGTGCCCTGACCGGGAATCAAACCCACAATCTTTTGGTGTACAGGATGATCCTCCAACCGAGTCACCTAACCAAGGCGAAATACATTCTTCATCCCTTGCTACTCAAAATGTGATCTGAGTAGCATCTGTGTACTACCTGGGAGCCTTCTAGAAATGCTGAATTTTAGGTACTACCTAGATCTGAATTGGTATCTACATTTTTAACAATATCCCTAAATGATTTGTCTATGAACATATGAGAAGCACTGCTTTAAAATATATTCTTCTGATTTTCTTTCTTCTTAATATCTGTTCCTTCTCACCTGGTTCTTCTTCAATCTTTAACCTCTCTAAATGTTGGAATACTCCAGGGATCTCCTTTCCCTGGATTCCATCCACCTTCATGGCTTGACACACCATTTAATTACCATTGCTGTGCCAGTCTCCAGCCAATTCATTTCCTCTGATCTCCAGATGTCATATCCAACTGCTCAACATTTCCAATTGTCTAATGAGCATCTCAAATATGTTAATATGTCTAAAACTGAGGTCCTGATTTTTTTTCTCAAACCTGGTCTTTGTACATTATTTTCATCTCAGTAGTAGGCAGCTTTTTTCTTTCTTTCTGTCACTGAAGTCTAACTTTTTGTAATTATCTTTGACTCCTATCTTTCTCATCTTACATAATCTCTTATCAACTCCTTTTGGTTCTAGCTCTAAACTATCTCTAGAATCTTACAACTTCCTATCACCTATTTTTCTATCACTCTGATTCAAGCCACCATTAGCTCTTGTCTGGATAGTGCCTGCTTTCACTCTTACCCACCTTCATTTTATTCTCAACACAGCAGCCAGAGTGATACTTTTAAGACTTAGGTCAGCACAGCCAGTATTGCTTAGTGGTTGAGAGTTGACCTATGAATCAGGAAGTCACGGTTCGATTCCCACTTAGGGCACATGCCCGGGGTGTGGGCTTGATTTCCAGTGTGGGGTGTGCAAGAGGCAGCCAATCATTGATTCTCTCTCATCGATGTTTCTCTCTCTCCCTTCCTCTCTGAAATCAATAAAAATATTTTTTTATAAAAAGGCTTAGGTCATATTGTGGTGGTGAACACACAATACAGTGTACAGATGATGTGTGTGGAATTGTGTGCCTGAAACCTGTATAATTTTTTTAAAAATCTTTATTGTTCTGATTATTACAGATGTTCCTCTTCCCCTCCACCCAGTTTCCCCCCCACTCCAGGCATTCCTGTCCTGATGCCAGACAGTCCAGTTTCTCCCCATATATGTCTGGGTCTCCCAGAATCTCGCCCGGAACTAGAGTTCAGAGCAAACAGGAGCTTGTATCTCCCTCCCAATTAAAAGAGCAGCACATCCAGGTGCCAGCACTTTCTGCACCTCCACACCTCCTACTAGTCTCACTGCGCTTTCTTCACCTCTCTAGTTGTGGAACTTCCATTCAGCCACCTTTCCCACGGTTCTGGGTGGTAGTTGTTCTGCCTTTTAGATGTAATTTTGATATGGTTGTGAGAGGCAGCAAGTATAGGTGTTCACCTATGCCGCCATCTTGGTTCTGTCTGAAACCTGTATAATTTTATTAACCAATGTCACCCCAATAAATTCAGTAAGAATTAAAAAAGAAAAAAAAAAAACTACTTAGGTCAGATTATGTTGCTCCTCTGCTGTAGTGTCTCCACATTTCACTCAGAAAGGAAACCAAAGTCCTTACAATGGGACTTTCTCAGTGTGACCACCACCACCATCCTTCCTCTTCCACTGCCCTTTCTGTTACTTCTCATCTCGTTTGCTGTTCTTGTCCCTCATATTCCCTCTCTTCCAAACCCCAGTTTGCCTTCTTGTCATTCTTAGAACATGGTAAGCACATGCCTGTTGGACTTTGCCTTGATAGTCCCTCTGCCTGCTGTGTTTCTTATCCCACATCTGCATGACTCTCCCTCCCTTCTAAATTTTTACTCAAAATGTTATTTGAAAAGAGGCCCTTCCTGGCCTAAAATTACAATCACTTGCAACTTAGCATTTCCTGTTCTCCACCTATAGAATACTTTCATGTTCTCGTAGTATATATTTTATTTTCTGTCTTCCATACTTAAATATAAGCCCCTCGAGGGTTGGGATTTCTGCTTTATCTTCAAGACTTACAACACTTGTGGCTTAGCCCCTGGTGAGTGGCCTTTTAGTAAACGTGTTAAAAGGAACCACAGAGCTAAACAATATTATCTCCATTTTACAGGTTAGAAATCCAAAGCTTAGTGAAATTGTGTAATGTATCCAAAGTCATTTGGCTAGTAAGTGAAATAGTTAGAATTCAAACCCAAATCTGTATGCTCAGAATCCATGCCCTTTTCACTATGCCTCTGTGGCCAAGACACTTAAGTCCTTGGGCCCTGGTTTTCCCATCAGCATAAGTGGAATTGTTATCATTTTGCTTGCTTCACAAAGAATCATGATGGTTATGAAACCAAATGATGTAAAAATATTCTGAAGACTTTAAAATGCCTTAGCCAGTTTGGCTCAGTGGGTAAGCGTTGGTCTACAGACTGAAGGGTCCCAGGTTCGATTCTGGTCAAGGACACATGCCTGGGTTTCGGGCTCCATCACCAGTGGGGGGTGTGCAGGAGGCAGCTGCTCAGTGATTCTCTCCCATCATTGATGTTTCTGTCTTTCCCTCTCTTTTCCTCTCTGAAATCAATAAAAATATATTTTAAAATAAATAAATGTTGTACATGTACAAGAGGTGGTTGTAATTCTGTTTTCTTATAAAAGTTTTATAGTGTTTGCTTTTAGGTTTTTTTTCTAGGAGTTTTATGGTTTCAAGTCTTACATTCAAGTGGAAGATGAAGATGAGAATTTCACTTTAGTGTGTGTTGATCAGATCAAATCTAGAGTATTGTATTTACTTTGGGGGTATTATATTATGCCCTAAAAAGAATATTGAAAGGTTGAATCTTGGATAAGAGTTTGAAAGAAGCAGCATAGAGAACAAATTTTACTAGATGATTTCCCAGCTTTAAGATTAAATGATTCTGTAGGTAGACATTATTTCTTCAAGGAAGGTGACTCCTAGGAGAAACCTATCAAGATAATGACACTCATTTAGTTTGTAGCGTATGTTCTTCTTTATTTTCTACTACTTTTGTAAAGCTGTGTTTCTCGTTACCATCTTAGAAAGGTAAGAAGGAGGTAATTTAATTGTCCTAAATAATGGATAGACTTGTGTATCAGCTGCAGCAAGTAAAGTTCATTTTTTCTTGTTTCCCTTTCTACCCTCAACCAGTTATGTGTTATCTTTGTTATGACTGGTAGGTGCTTAGGAAGTTGTGTTGTAGTGTCAGTCTGTGTAGTAATTACTCTGGAACATTATATTATGTGGGAATTGAGGTATGATATTCATCCCATTTTTTCGGCTGGGGAATTTGAGTCCCTTTCCAATCTTCCATTATTATATAGACCTGGATTTCTATTCTTTTTTTTTTTCATTGTTAATAAATCTTTATTGTTCAGATTATTATAATTGTTTCTCCCCCCCCCATATCTCCCCTCCTCCCAGTTCCCACTCTTCCCTCTGTCCTTACCTCCCCCCCTTGCTATCCTTATCCATAGGTGTATGATATTGTCCAGTCTCTTCCCGTACCCCCCACACAGACACCCCCTTCCCCTGAGAATTATCAATCCACTCCCATTCTATGCCCCTGATTCTGTTATGTTCATCAGTCTATTCTGTTCTTCAGATTTTTAATTCACTTGACTTTTAGATTCACTTGTTGATAGGTATGTATTTGTTGTTCATAATTTTTATCTTTACTTTTTTCTTCTTTTTCCTCCTTTTAAATAATACCTTTCAGCATTTCATGTAATATTGGTTTGGTGGTGATGAATTCCTTTAGCTTTTTCTTATCTGTGAAGCTCTTTATCTACCCTTCATTTCTGAATGATAACTTTGCTGGGTAGAGTAGTCTTGGTTGTAGGTTCTTGCTATTCATCACTTTGAATATTTCTTGCCATTCCCATCTGACCTGCTTAGTTTCTGTTGAGAAATCAGCTGATAATCGTATGGGTGTTCCCTTGTAAGTAACTAACTGTTTTTCTCTTGCTGCTTTTTATATTCTCTCTTTGTCTTTTGCCCTTGGCATTTTAATTATGATGTGTCTTGGTGTGGTCCTCTTTGGATTCCTTTTGTTTGGGGTTCTGTGTGCTTCCTGGACTTGTAAGTCTATTTCTTTTACCAGGTGGGGGAAGTTTTCTGTCATTATTTCTTCAAATAGGTTTTCAGCGTCTTGCTCTCTCTCTTCTTCTGGCACCCCAAAAATTCGGATGCTGGTACGCTTGAAGTTGTCCCAGAAGCTTCTTCTTACACTGTCTTCTACTTTCTGAATTCTCTTCTCTTCTTGCTTTTCTGGAGGCGTGTCCTTTGCCTCTTTGTATTCCAAATCTTTGACTTGATTCTTGCGTTCCTCTAGTCTGCTGCTGGGTCTCTGTATAATATTTCTTATTTCAGTCAGTGTATGTTTCATTTCTAGTTGGACCTTTTTCATATCCTCGAGGGTCTCATTAAATTTATCGGCTTTTTCCATGAAATTCTTGAAAAACCTTATAACCGTGGTTTTGAACTCTATGTCCAGTCGTTTGTTCTCCTCCATTTCTTTTGTTTGGGATCTGTTTCCTTGCCTCCTCATTTTCATTTTTGCTGCTTCCCTGAGTTGGTAGGGTAGCTTTGTGTCCTATTGTGTCCTATTGGTTCAACGGGTCAGCCTCCCAGTTACCTGAGGTGGACGCTCTTGGTGCACCCCTTTTTAGACTGTGTGTACAGCCTTGTTGTAGTTAAGTCTTGATTGTTGTTGGTGTCACTGGGAGGATTTGACCTCCAGGCCAATTGGCTGTGAGGACCCGCTGTGTCTATAAAGGAAGAATTGCTGTGCAGGAGACACGTTTATGGGCCGGGACTTGTTGCAGTAGGGCTTTTGTGCTCACTGAGTCTGCCTCTTAAATGTGTCCTTTATGCGAGTGGTTGAAATCTGATGTCGTCTCACACCGACCACTAGATGCCCTCGTTTCTGGATCTCCAATGGGGTGCAGGTCAGCTACTGTCTGAGGCCACTCAGCAGGAGTTACACCAAAAACTGCAGTTTTCTCCTCTTTGCTTGAGTGGTTTTGGAGCAGTCTGATTGGAGCTGCAGTTTATTTGGTTAAGCTGCCACAGGGCAGGTCATATATATGCAAAAGCTGCTGTTTGGAGCCTGAGCGGGTTTGTAGAATGTTCAGGGCGGGGCGGGGTCTCAGGTCGTCACTAGGCTAGGGCGTGGCAAACAGCAATGGCTGCTAGTCTGCCTTTTCTGCCTTTCCACGTTTTTCCAAGTCCCTGCGTCCCATGCTCCAGCGCAGTAAACACTGATTGCTGGGCGCACCTCTGCAAGAAAGTCACTCTCACTTTCCGACACTATGGCCGAGAGTCCAGCTTCTCCCCGGATTTCAGAGTGATCGGGAGCTTATCTCCCTTCGGGTTGGAAAAAAAGCCGCGCGTCCCGTCGCCCGCCACCAGCCTGATTCACGAGCCTTTGTACCTCAGCCCTTCTGCGTTTGTTCTTTCTTTTTCCTTCTTAGTTGTAAATCTACCATTCAGCCAGCTTTCCTGTGGTTCTGGGTGGTAGATGCTTTGTCTTTTAGTTGTATTTTTGAAATTGTTGTGCGCGGCGGCAGTTTAGTTGTTTAACGTTGCCGCCATCTTGGTTCCTTCTCCTGGATTTCTATTCTTTTTTTTTTTCTTTTTTCTTTTTTTAATATATTTTATTGACTTTTTACAGAGAGGAAAGGAGAGGGACAGAGAGCTAGAAACATCGATGAGAGAGAAACATCGACCGGCTGCCTCTTGCACGCCCCCTACCGGGGATGTGCCCGCAACCAATGTACATGCCCTTGACCGGAATCGAACCTGGGACCTTTCAGTCCACAGACCGACGCTCTATCCACTGAGCCAAACCGGTTTCGGCTGGATTTCTATTCTTTTGCTGCTTTTGTTATAGAGATGTTACAGAAAGATTTATTAAATGAGATAAAAATTAAGAAAGCAGATTTTAAACAATAAAGGATTACATAGGATGAGGTAATGTTATTTCAAATTGCAGCTATATGCAACTTTGACCTATAATAGGTTTATGCTAAACAATTTCTACTAGGGCTAAATTGCTAGTTCAGCAATCATATTTATATCTTAATTACCAAGTATTTTCTTGATCAGAAATTTTCTCTCCTCAGCCCTCTAGTTATATTTTTATCTACTGTATTCTCACTATATTTCTTTGTATCAGATTTGTTGAAAAGATTGACATCATCCATTAAGAACACCTTTATCTTCCCTTGTTGTAACTTCATCATGCTGCCATGTTTTCCACTCATGAACCACACATCTGTTGTTTTTAATTTCAAAGGAGACAGAACTACTTCAGACACCTTTCTGTGGCTAAACACCAGCCCTCTGAAGCACAGAGCTCCACCACGCAAACTGTCTCGTTTATCCCCCTTCTTCTAATGGAGACAAAGTCTCCCATCTAGAAAATGCTTTCAATTGAGACCTATTTTTCTCCGTATTTTTTATTTGTTTTTTGTTAATCCTCACTCAAGGATATTTTTTCCATTGATTTTTGTTTTGTTAATCCTCACCCGAGGATATTTTTCCAGAGAGATATTTTTTTAGAGAGAGTGGAAGAGAGAGGGAAAGACAGAGAGAAACATCGAAGTGAGAGAAACAAATCGATTGGTTGCCTCCTGCTAGATCCCTAACCAGGGCCCAGGCCAGGGAGGAGCCTGCAACCAAGGTGCGTGCCCTTTACCGGAATCAAACCCCGGGACCCTTTGGTTCGAAGGCCAATGCTCTATCCTCTGAGCCAAACCAGCTAGGGATTTCCATTGATTTTTAGAGAAAGTGGAAGGGAGGCGGAGAGACAGAGAGAGAGAAACATTGACATGAGAGGCACATTGATTGGTTGCCTCCTGCACATGCCCCAACTGGGGCCAGAGCCTCAGCCAAGGTACATGCCCTTGACCAGAATCAAACCCTCGACCCTTCAATCCACAGGCCGACACTCTATTCACTGAGCCAAACTGGCTAAGATGCCATATGTTTTTTTCTTTCTGTGTCACTGCAGAACTTTGGGTTCAAGTAAATTTTTGTGTTTGAAACCATACTGGGCCTAAAAAGTCATGATGAAAAGATAATTTTAGATTGTGGTAAAAGCTCTGAAGGAAATAGTGTGAAGTCAGAGTAATTGGAGGAGGAGCTCGGGTTATTTTGTATAAACAGTAGTTTGAAATGAAAATTTTGTCTGAAAAAAAGTATCAAAATCTTATTCTCTGAGAGGATGTGGAAGCTTAGATGAAAACAAAGTATAAATTATAAGCTTAATGATTTACAAACCTATTTTTAACAGTGACGTTATAATCTCATTTTAAAGCAAAACTTACTTCCTAATAGTCATTGTCAAATTTCAGAAGTCTCATATATTTGTTTTCTCCAGCTTTAAATGAAGAAAAATTACCTTGACTAGGACATTATATGCATCTCAATATAGTTGATTCAGCTGATGTGTTTTAAATGCTTTATGCCAGGCACTGTACTCGGCACTGGGGATAAACAGAAATAAACTAGGCCCAGCCCTTTTCCCTCAATGAACTTAACTAAAGCTATTATAGAGGAAGTTTGCTACACACTAGTTTTAAGAAGGTATTTTAAGAATATATTAATACTACCTTTAAGAATGGTTTTATCAATCAAACTTTCATATTCTAGTAGACTTTTACATTCTAAATAGAAAGTGAACATAGGTGGAAAAAATTATTGAATCAAGCTGTTCCAATAATTTCTATATAACTGAACAGTGAAAGATCCCTTACAGTTGAGTTATTCATAGGAAAGGAGTTAGATTGTATATTCAATCTTAAAGGAGTGGTATGAATAGGTGGAGAATAGAACAAAACTAATTTGAGGGATGGGTATAGGAAGGGATATTTAAGGTATATTTAAAGGACATGGGTAAATAGACTTGACTGGAGTGAAAGGTTTGTATTGGTAAATATAAAAGATAAAGCAAAGTTTTTTAGTGGAAAACAAAATTTTGGCTGTTCCATATTAGTAATATGTTCCTCTAATCCTAAATTTATTTACAGTCTATTTTATTATTTCTTATGTAAAGGGGTTATCACATTGTACAGTTTGTAGTTGTATCATGATTCTAAACACATCTTTATTTTTACCCCTCAATATGTTCTATAAAATTTGAGGCCAGAGTATTTAGCCCTACTCAGGTTAAAATGATGTTTTGTTTTTCAGTTACTTACACGCCAAGTCAATCATCCACAGAGACCTCAAGAGTAATAGTATCCTTCCTGAAATTTGTCTGCGAAGTTTGAAAACATCCTGACTTTTTCTTCTGCATTTTATCTTCACATTATGTAAAAACAGTTTCATGCTAAGTTCAATGTATTGTAAAGAGAATTAATAAATGGGTTTGCATGAAAGTGTAGTAGAACAAGGTACTACAACCTGCTTTTGGTTTGTGAACAATTGAGCATTACAACAAAAATCTATGAAATCTTTATGATAGTAGGGCTCTTTTTGATTGCTTGCTTACATTCTATCAGCACTGTAAAACAGGTAGTTTGTAGTTATCTACTAGTTCCTTTTAGCACTCTGACCTTGCTCAGCAGTAGGTGAGATGTAACTGAAGGCTCTAAGTTACGGATAACGTGAGGTGAGAAAAAAACATTTTTTCCTCTTCCATAAACTCAGGTTAAGATCCTGTCTACCAACCACCTTCATTCCAGTGAAGAGCCTTTACCACTCCCCAGCAGTGCCAAAAGGATATTTGGGCCTGTGTTACTAAAATCTTGTGGGAAGTTTCATGGTCTCCCATACACTTAGGAAAGCATCTCACCTTACTCTACCTCATTTCAAGCCCCCAAAACCTTAAAACCAGGTCATACAGGCCAAATAGACCTAATTAATATATAAAGTACTACATCTTTTTTCAAAGAATTTCATATTACAGAATTACAGGAATTAGATCTCTTACCTAAATTTCATAATGCTTGCTCTGATTGGAAAATGAGATCTATTGTTTTCCTTTACTTACTACACCACAGATATTTTTCTTCATGAAGACCTCACAGTAAAAATAGGTGACTTTGGTCTAGCCACAGTGAAATCTCGATGGAGTGGGTCCCATCAGTTTGAACAGTTGTCTGGATCCATTCTGTGGATGGTAAGAATTGAGGCCTTTTTACATTAATTTTTGGGACCCTGAGATGCTACTGGGTACTAGAAAGTCATTGAAGGTTTCAACTATAGTATTTTAATAGTTCCCAGTGTCCACAAAAGTCAACATTCATCTTATTTTTTATGTAAATAAATCTTAACTTTTTTGTTTATCTTTAAAAATAATATTATGAAACTAGTTTCAGTATCTTTCAAACAAAAATATGTTTTTAAACACTGTTTATATTTTACTTAAAATTGTCTCTAAAATATTTTGTGTTCCAAATGTTCCTTGTTCCCAGTTTTAAAAAAAAGTATGCAATTTAAGCATGTGTGATCTGCAACCATTATTAAGGTTTGTGAAGAGAACTACTCCTTTAAAGAGAGGCTGTTTGCCCTGGCCCATGTGGCTCGGTTGGGCAGCGTCCTGTGCACTGAAAGGTTACCAGTATGATTCCCAGTCGGGGCACATGCCCAGGTTGCAGCTCAATTCCCAGGAGGGGGCTGCAATGAGGGCTCTCACATCAGTGTTTCTCTCTCCCCCTCTCCCTTCCTCTCTCTCAAAAAATTGATTTTAAAATATTTTTTTTAAAAAGAGGAGGAGAGGCTATTTCACAGTCTTATTTAAGCCTAATTTGGAGTTACTTTATTTAGACTAGGAAGAACCATGTAATTATGGAGCACCTGGGAGAGAAGAGAAAAAAAATGAGAGATTTTTTAACACTGCCAGCTTTGTGCTGCCCTACATAGGTCTTTCTTTCTCTTTTTTTCTTACATGTTTTTATTGATTTTTAGTGAGAGGAGGAGAGAGATAGAAAAATCGAAAACAGAGGAACATTATCAATTGGCTGCCTCCTGCATGCTCCCTATTAGGGTTTGAGCCGCAACCCGGGCACGTGCCCTGACCAGGAACCAAACCAGCGATCTCTTGGTTCCTGGGTCGACGCTCAACCACTGAGCTGTACCGGCTGGGCTCTCTTCTCTTTATTCCTATTTCTACTTTGTAGAAAAGAAGAAAGAGAACATATGAAAGAAAGAAACCAAAACTTCTGTGTAGTTACCTTCAGCACGCTATGGGGGCAGTCTAGGAATCATTCTCTAAGCAGTAATTCTCAAGAGGGTCCCCAAGACCCTGTTAGAAGTCCCCAAGGTCATCCTTGTGTGAGCCCAGATTATTCTTCGTATTCCTCAGATGTTGACCAGAACAATATCACACCAGATTGAATGCAGAAGCAAAGTAGATGACTCAAGCTGGCTGCTGCTAAACCAGATAGTCAAAAAGAACTGTAGGACTGTTCTTCTCACTAAAGTTTTTTTTGTTTTTGAAAATATAGTTACTTTTCATTAAAAATGTGTAATTTGTGTTAGCATCTACTTGTTGCTGTTTTATTATTCAAATGAATTAATAAGTATTTTAACAGTTTCTCAGTTTAGTTTTAATATGATTATTTATCCACAGATATAATACATAAGCTCCTTGAGGGTTCTTAGTAATTTTCTTTCTTTTTTTTTTTTAACTTATTTTTATTGATTTCGGAGAGGAAAAGAGAAGGAGAGAGAGATAAAAACATCAGTGATGAGAGAGTGTAATTGATCGGCTGCTTTCTGCATGCCCCACACTGGGATCAAACCCACAACCCAGGCATGTGCCCTTGACTGGAATCGGACCAAGGACCCTTCAGTCTGCTGGCCGACACTCTTATCCACTGAGCCAAACCGGCTAGGGCCTCAGTAATTTTCAAGACTGAATGAGTACTGAGACCAAAAAGTTTGAGAACTGCTGCTCTAAGCTGAATACAGGGTGTCCCAAAACTATTAGTGCAGTTTTTAAATAACAGAATGTGCACTTTGGGACACCCTACTGGAAACAGAAAAGCAGTAAGGGGCTTTCAGAGCCACATTTGCCTAAGTTCTTTGAACTCTCTGTATCAGTCTCCAAGAAGGGAATTACAAGGTAGGGTTCTGAATTAGTCCAGATAAGCCTAGGGTTAAATTGAGCTATGATTTCTTGTAATAACTGAAATTAGGGCAAGCTGCAAGGTGGGAGGGGGATTGAACTTAAGAGTTAGGAGGTGTGTACTGTAATGTTCTGTGTGACTCTTATCTGCACCTTTCTTAACTGCCTCCAAGTCTCCATCTTTAATGTTGGGTTGGACTAGTGGATTTCTAAAGCCATTTCTATTTCTAAGATTCAGTATTTAGAGCTGGGAAGAATTTTTCTTTAATATATGTTTAATTGTTTTAATACATAATTATAAACAAGAGGCTAATTAGTAATTATAATGCAAATCTCAGGCACCTTTAACACACCTTTTAAGAAAGACAGCAGTGTATCCTAAGGAGGGTGCAACAGATTTTTAAATACTGAAATTGCAAAATCATTAAAATTATAAAGAAATAATTGATACACGTTTTAGAGGTGTATTTATTTAAACTAGTGTGGGGGAGAGAGGCTTAGTCAAGTGTTTGGGTTTGTCTTTATTCAAAGACCTTAGTGGATTATTATACATGAAGTTTTATATTTTGTTCTAGTTTCTTTTTTGTTGATACCTAGATAGATGGGTTCATCTTTTATTTCCCCAAACTGAGTTTGAAGATGAGAGATTAGCCAATAGTACATTTAATTGTTGAATAAATCTTTTGGGGTTGACATTGCCTTCAGAAACAAATTTAGAACATCCATAGGCTAGGAAAGAAGAGTTTGGTCAGAACCAAGGTTATATAATGCTCTGAATTATTTACAATAGTCTTCTCAGCCTTGTTTTATTTATAGCTTAGAAGAGAAAGAAAACTTTGTAAAAAAATGTTTTGCAAATTAAAACACTAAATTAACAGGATTAAGAATGCATAAATTGTAAATAGATGACATACAACTTTTTATCAAGTCATCTATCAACAACAGTGAGGTAAAAAATAAATTTTAAAGGCAACTTTTCAATTGATTTATTACTCTGTCCCTCACAGAAATTGTGTTCTGGCTTTGAAAATTATGTCTGTATCATAACCAGCCTCTCAGTTTTCTGGTTTGTTCATTACATCACAGTTGTATGTGGCTTATTTTGTACTATAAAAGCAATATCAGTAAAGTGTAAGACAAAAACAAGTAGATACAACCTTCCCTTTAACCCTATCCTTTCACTCTTATTAGGATCTCCCTCCCACACATCTTCCATCAATGGTTCTCAACTTTGGTTGAGAATTAAAAACATCTAGGGAACTTTAAAAACTAACCAATGTATCCCCAGATTCTGATGTTGTGTTATTGGGCTGAAATGCAGTCTGGACCTTGAGAGGTTCAAGGCTTCACAGGTGATTCTGATCTCCAGGTGAGGCTCAGTGCTATTATTCCCTGCCTTGTGAGATAGTCTCACTTGCCTTACTCTGACCAGTAACCAGGACTCTTGTCCTTACTCTTGACCTTTTTACAGTTAGTCCTGGTTTTGGTATCAAATTAATGTTTTCACAGAGTTTTTATTAATACCCTTCAATTTATTTGATTCCTTCCAAATGAAACAATACAGAAGATTCAAGGTGAAAGAACTGTTTAAAGCTAATATTTAACCAACCATTTGTTGTATTTCAAGTAAGTAGCCAATAAGAAATCTACCTGTAGAATACAGTGACTGAAATGTACAAAAATGTATATAGCAAATATGATTTGGTCTATATCTTTGCCCAAGAAGCAGGAGCAAAAATATTTTTCATTCCACCTTCTATTAAATCTACCCACTGCCTATTGCTTTTGTTAATAAGACATCTTTGGCATGTTTATACAATTTTTGGAGGCAGGAAAGGGATTTGAGTTTATCAGTCTTGAAATTTTGCCATTATTATCTAAGGTGTCCTTAGATGAGGAGAATCATTTGTACCAATGGGAAAACTTAAATTCTAAGGCACTTGCCAAAGTGGTTGTGCTACTCCCAAACATCTTACAACCACAGGTGTAGTATTTATTTGCTGAATCATGAATGGGAAGTAGGAACTGATTCTTGGTAGATAAGTCAAGGGAAGAATTCAAATAGCAATGATGATATTTTGTGTAAAAAGAGGGCAGCTGCTAAAATTATAAAAATACTAGTAATACAGATAGAATCTCAGCTAACACTGCCTCTTTTAGAGTTTACAGGGCATATTTTTACTCTTTCTTAATCAGTTATATTTCTTTGACTACTAGTAAGAAAATTAATTACATATTAGGTGGGTTATTTAATGATAAGAGCATTTTTCTGGGAATCATAATAGTTTGGTTTTCAGTCTTTATTCAGTTAAAGTGAAGAAGAATAAACAAGAATATTTTTCTTTTTATTTTCTAACAGGCACCAGAAGTAATCAGAATGCAAGACAAAAACCCTTATAGCTTTCAGTCAGATGTATATGCATTTGGGATTGTTCTGTATGAATTGATGACTGGACAATTACCTTATTCAAACATCAACAACAGGGACCAGGTAAATATTTATCATCTCTTGTGGTTTATTTTACTATTTATATCAAGTTCCAATTCATTGTAGAAAAGAAGTGTTAAGTTCTGGATACATATGAGGGATAGACCTCTGGGTCCTTGTCACCAGTTTAGATACCTTTTGAATACTTTTGATAGTGATAGCAGCATGTAAGGCCTTTCCTTGAAATATTCTTTTTTTTTTTTAAAGTCAATACATTACAGAAAGAGACCTTTTTTAAAAAATATGTTTTTATTGATTTCAGAGAGAGGAAGGGAGAAGGAGAGAGAGAGAGAGAGAAAGAAACATTAATGATGAGAGAGAATTATCAATTGGCTGCCTCCTGCATGCTCCCTACTGGGGATCGAGCCTGCAACTGGAGCATGTGCCCTGACCCGGAATCAAACCGTGACCTCCTGGTTCATGGATCAATGCTCAACCACTGAGCCACACCAGCTGGGCTTCATTCTTAATTAAGTGTAATGGAGTGAAATTCTTGATCTTCTGAAACTAGAGACACAACAATGACTGTACCTCATGTTTCTTGACCATGGCACGCGGTTAGGAACATGAGCTCTGCTACTACAGCATCTGGGCTGTATACCTTTATTTCATTGTATCACAGAGTGTGCTACCTGAGCAGGTACTCAGCCATGAACTTCTTTATATCAAATTCTTAAAATTATTAAGCTTTCTCCATTTTGTTTAATTTTTAAAACTAGGTAAATGGAAGAACTGTGACATCATGCTTTCATTTTTCTATAATGAGAATTCTAGTAGGAGGGAATATTTTTACTTCTCTCTTCCTAAGTACCTGTTCTCTGTCCCTTACCTTCCCAAATATACTAATGTAACCATATGCAAATCTTTGCCTTTTCTATCCCAGTAATATTAAATTCACCTAGGCTTTTAACACTGGCCAAGAAAAGGAATTGTCTTTACTGAAATTACCTTGTATACCTCAACATTTTAAAAGTAAGTTTGTGTGTGTTTGTGTGTGTGTGTGTGTGTGTGTGTGTGTGTGTGTGTGTGTGAGTGAGAGAGAGAGAGAGAGAGAGAGAGAGAGAGAGAGAGATTGCAGCACACTGTTAATATATTACAAAACAATAATTGACATATAAACTGTGATTAAATAATATTCATACATGCCCTAGCCGGTTTGGCTCAATTCCGGTCAAGGGCACGTAACTTGGTTGTTGGTTGCAGGCTCTTCCCTGGCCCGTACCCTGGTCAGGGCTCATGCAGGAGGCAACCAATCAACAGTTTCTCTCACATCGATGTTTCTGTCTTCCCCTCTCTCTTCCACTCTTCCTAAAAATCAATGGAAAAATATTCTTGGGTGGGGATTAACAACAACAAAAAAGAATAATGTTTATACTTTATACTGTGGTTTGTATCAGAATCACCTGAGTAATTTGTTTTAAAAAGTGGAGATGCTGGAGCAGATTCTGATTCGATGGGATGGGGTCCAAGCACCTCCATTTGTAATAAGTTTCCCAGGGAATCCTGATAACAGACCAAAGTCGAGAATCACCAATATAAAGAGTTAAAAAGAAAAAGTGCAGATATTTTATATGTTTCATCATAACCTCCCAACATAGTGAAATGGTAGTTTTATACATAAATGTGTCACTTCATTAAATAGTGTGTGTTTTAGTCAAGAGCTCAACTACCAATCTTTTTGGTGATAGCTCTGAGTAGGTCTCTCAGTAAGAACTACCACTATCAATGTGATGTCATAAAAATAATCTAAGTTATCATGTACTTGGTATGTGCTCATTGAATTACCATGTGGCCCTTACCCAATAGCGGTCTTAATTCTATATTTTGAAAAATTTTTTAATGGCTATATTTCTACCCAACTCAACACAAAACTAATTTTTTAGTTGCTGTTTAGTCTTTTTAACTATTTCATATCTTTAGAATGTTGAAACTTAGCTTTGAGTATTAAAAAAAATCTGTGGCCTAGCTTTTGATGATCTGATATTTTAAGCCTGCATGAAACTTAAATTCAGGATGGACCAAAATACTAGCTGAAGGATATAACTGAAACATATTACTTACTGTACTCGTGACATATTCGAGATCCCTGAGGTACTGATGACGGCAATCTGAGTAGCAAGATTGTTGTCTCTAATTAGCAAGATTTGTGAGCTCTGCCTTTTACTGTCTCATTTCCTCAGCCAAATAGCATAATCCCCGTGCCATGTTCACTTTTCCTATGCAAAGTATTTCTCTAAAGGAATTACGTGGGAATTACAGTTTAGTGTTTGTTGATTTACCATAGATAACTACAAATAATAAAAATTTGTGAACTTAGATGACATCCATTTGCAAGTGAATATACTTATTTTAATAAAACAATAAAATTATATTATGAAACAAGTATTATTATCTCCAAAATATGGATGAAAGCATCCCAGAGTTCTTGGCATTTTAGGCACTTTGTCCTCCATGGGAGTATAATAAGTGATGTGGCAAGGGCTTCCTTTCCTGAGAGAAATAAGTGAGTGACCATCAGAAGGGTATAAGGCCTTTATTAGTTAGCTCTTTCTGGTAGTACAGTTAGAGGCTTGTGGAATTTGCCAGTCTAAAACCAAGTTAAGTATTTGATAAAGAAAATGGAGGTAAAAGAACCATATACTGCCCTGGCTGCTGTGGCTCAGTTGATTGTTGCATTGTCCCATGCACCGAAGGGTTTCGGGTTCAATTCAGGGCACGTATCCAGGTTGTGGTTCAATCCCTGGTTGGGGTGCATAAGGGAGGCGACTAAACGATGTTTCTCTCTCCCTTTTTCCCTCTCCCTCTCTCTATAAAACCAATAAAATAAAAATGCAAAAACTATTAAAAGAAAAAAAAGGAATGATATATTCTTCCCATTACCATTCTTCATTATCATCTAGTCTGCTTTCTTCCAATGGCATTTTCTGTGAAACTCCCTCCTGAGTTGCTAACTCTAGTCATCCTCAATGAAGTGTAACCACAGTCATTGCTCATACCATCCCTTTGATTTGATTTTCTTTCCTTCTCTTATACTTTGATGTCCATGGCTCTCAGATTGACTTCTGCTTGAAAATCTAGGAATATTGTTCTTTTTCATGGTAGATGAGAAAGCTGCTTCTTTACTATATAACAGAAACCATTCCCCCATGCTCTCACCCCTATAGTCAGAGGTGGCAGGTTTTTTTGTTTTGTTTTGTTATATATATATATATATATATATATATATATATATATATATATATATTTTATTGATTTTTTACAGAGAGGAAGAGAGAGGGATAGAGAGTTAGAAACATCGATGAGAGAGAAACATCGATCAGCTGCCTCTTGCACATCCCCTACTGGGGATGTGCCCGCAACCAAGGTACATGCCCTTGACCGAATCGAACCTGGGACCCTTGAGTCCGCAGGCCGACGCTCTATCCACTGAGCCAAACCAGTTTCGGCCAGAGGTGGCAGTTTTAATGGCAGTAAATTCAAGGCAGGACTCTGGTAAAGTAGCATGATGTAATGGCAGACCCTGGATTCACAACCTGCATAACCTGGTCACATTACCTCTGTAGGTGTATGTTTTGTGTGTGGGGTTTTTTGTTTGTTCGTTTTCCAATTATAAAAATAAGAAATTTGACTAAAGAATTCCTTCCAGTTATAAAAATCAGGATCTTTACTAAAACAGGTCTCTTAGCTCCTTAAGGGATGACCAGCCTATGTTACTTTGCAGGGTAGCATACCTTTTACTTTAGTTACCCTAGTGCTGAAATCTGAGAAATTGTTTTGTCATTTTTTTTCTCTGTATGATTCCAGTTTGTTCTCTTATTACTGTATTCTTCCCTCTTTCAGTACAGCTTCTTACTAAGTTGAGATTTACTAGTATAATGTGCTCATTAACTATCTACCTTCAGGGCTTTCTTTTCTTGGAGCAGAAGTGCCGTGTCATCTTAGAAATAAATAACATTGCATTTATCTGTTATTTCAAGTGTATTCCAGTTATTATTGCTGTACAACAAACCACCCAAAACATAGTGGCTTAAGCAACTTATCCATCTGCAATTTGGGCTTCTCTCAGTGAGGAAGGTTTATCTGTCTCACATGGTATTATCTGGGGTAGATTCAGTGAGGAAGAATCTGCTTCCAAAGTGGCTCATTCACAAACCTGACAAGGGGGCACTAGCTGTCAGGTGGGGGAAGCCCAGCCAGAGTCCTCAGTTATTCTCCATCTGGGTCTTTATGTGAGGATTTTTTCATGGGAAACTTGGACTTTCTCATAGCCTGGTGGCTGGATACTAAGCACAAGATCTCAAGAGACAGGAAATGATAAGTACCATTGTCTTATCAACACAAAAATTATTTCAATAAAAAATTTTTGATACTATATGCAAAGCACTGTGTGATATAGAGGGATACAGATATGAATAAAACACAGGCTGAGCTCTTAGTGGAGTTTACAGTTCTGTTGAGGCAGTGCAGGTGTGTGATACTGACGATAAACAGATATATACAGAGGAGTGAATGAAGAGGTGGAGATGCCAGGAGTGCTGAGTGTGGATTGAGAATGAAAATAACCAGTCCCAGAATTTCAAACCAAGCCACTGATTTACTAGTAAATGTGCCACTTGAATCTTCTATCCATGAATTACATCCAAGAAAGACTCTCTCTTAAGTTTAAATAATTACAAAGAATGTAATTGCCAGTGTATTATATTAACATTTCAAAATAAAGCCATTATAGCCTTCTTTTAAAAGTGCCTAATAAAACATAAAAGCCATGCTGATTTGATGCCTACCATCACTTCTTTAAAAAAATACAAAAACTCTTCATTAATTTTTGAAAGTTTTACATGGCTCTTTTTTTTCTTCTTTGAACTACTTGTATTACTATTTAAATTTAGAATTTAAAAAATATTCCTATGATTTTTATCAGCTCTGAATGCTATTTTTAAATTTTTACTTATTCCGTTATTAATAACTATCAATGTATAAGTGGTGGAGATAAGTTTTTATTATTTAAGAAACATTTAAGGTAAAATTTTATTGGGAATGTGTATCTTAATGAACAACATGGGGCTTTTTAAATTTTATTTATGAATCTGTGGATAAATATGACTTTTGCTAGAATGAGCTGGACTTAGCATCAGTCCTTTTCCTTGTTTTATTTTTAAAGAAATAAGCATTGAGAAATATTGTTCAAATAAGTAAGAAGCTAAGAAAATCAGGAGTTTCATTATAATGTATGCAGAGTTCAGTGGTCCCCAAACCACCTTCAGGTTCAGTAATTCATTAAGTCTCACAGAACTCACTGAAAGTTGTTAATTGTCACAGATAGTTTGTTGCAAGAAAAGGAAACAAATTAAAATCCGTCCAGGGAAAGTGCACATAGGGCAGCATTAGGAGAATTCCACGTGTAGAGGTTCCAGTTGTCCTCTCCGAATGGGATTGTGGACAACACTACTCCTGGCAGCAATGTGTGACAACACGCACGAAGTATTGCCAAACAGAGACTCTCACTCGAGCCTTGGAATTCAGAGTTGTTACTGGGTCACGCAGATACGCTTGACCACTGCTGTGGCCAACCATAGCTTTCAGAGGGCAAGCTGATACCACTTGAGTCTAAGCCCCCTCTATAAATCACATTCATAGCATAGACTATCTGACATCTCCCAGGGCCCCAGGTAAACAAAGACACCCTTATCAGGCACAAGAGGCTAGGGCAGTGATGGCAAACCTATGACACGCGTGTCAGCACTGACACGTGTAGCCATTTTTGGTGACACGCGGCCGCTAAGGCGGCCGCATGCCAAGGATGAAACATTTGCTGCTCCTGAGGATGAAACATTTGCGAAATAATGTTTTTTTCCTCAAAGTGACACACTACCCGAGTTATGCTCAGTTTTTTGGCGAAGTTTGACACAACAAGCTCAAAAGGTTGCCCATCACTGGGCTAGGGATTACTTCCCAGGAGCCAAAGGCAAAGGCCAGCCCTCTACGTGGGCAAGATTATTCTTTACCATACACCATATCACTCAGTTATTTGAATTCATTTCTTGAATTCAAAAATTACATAATAACTTGTCATTAATAGTTATTTTAATAGTCAGCTGACAATTCAATTAATTTTACTGAAAGCGAAGAATTGCAAACCAACTGCCTTGTAAAGGGAATGTTGCCCATTCATTGGAGCACAGTTAGACACCAGTATTTGGAAGTGTCCCTTTGGTACCCCAGCAGTTTTACACCCTGGAGCGCTGTGCACTATAGTGAAATTCCGTACTGGTAAGAGGTAACTTGTAAAGTGGGAAAAGAATAAGCTTTATACTTTCATTTTAGTGGTGCTTAGCCAAATCAGCTTATAGTTAACAAGGGTTATTACATCACCAAACAGGAAATAACATAAAGTAGGATATCAGTCTTGACTTTCTTAAAATTATCAGCTCTGCCCTGTAACAAGGAGCTCTCTACCTCAGCCTCCAGTCTGCCCCTATTGGACCAGTTCCCTCTAAGAGTAAAACCCCTCTTTCCTCCCTAAGTCACAAGACTCCTAACATCTGTCTCCGTCCACCTTCAAAAGAGCTGAAAATTAAGAAATTAGAAAAATTACAAATCTCTGCAAAGGGAAGACAAATCTTTTTACTTTTTAAACAGAACTTTAGTTCTTTCTGGAGGAGTCTCTGATTCTCAGATTTATATAACTGTAAATGCCCCATTAGAGTTTCCTCACCAGAAGAATTTAAAATGCTGATGTTAAAACTAAAAAGTTAACTTTGTTGGTTCCTGCTACATATGTATAAAGGGCTTAGTATGATGCCCAATAAATTATTTAAGTAGAAAAGAGGCATAATCTGGTCTGTGTTTTAGAATGATGATCCTACCTGTGGAAAATGGATTGGATAAGGCAACTGGAGCATGGGAGCAATTAGGGAATCTTAACAGTAGTCCAGGAGTCATGAAGATTTCAGTTTGCAGTCCATGAAGTATTGGCTCCCAGTTATATGTAGGCATCAGAGTATTAGCATTATGTTATTAAATTTTTTATTGAAGTGTAATGTGCAAACAGAAAAGTATACATCTTAAGTGCATAGCTTGTTGAATTTTCAATCTTTATGCCTTTTTCAGCTAATCTACAAGTTTTATGATTTGCCTATTTTTTCTTCCCAGATAATTTTTATGGTGGGACGAGGATATCTATCTCCAGATCTCAGTAAGGTACGAAGTAACTGTCCAAAAGCCATGAAGAGATTAATGGCAGAGTGCCTAAAAAAGAAAAGAGATGAGAGACCACTCTTTCCCCAAGTAAGAAAAAACTCTATGTTCCCTAAAAGAACAGGCTAATATTCAAATGCAGATTTTTTTTAAGCACTTTTTAGAGCACACAGTTTATATTTCATGGGTTTGGATCCCATGTGATTATGTGCAGACTCCAAATAAGTAAACACAGAGATGATTTCATAAAGGTTGGACAGTGGCACACCTAAAAACTTGGGATCCCACTTCACACTATTCAGAAAGATTTGGCTTTTGCCTAACCATTCTCAAATGTTTTGGTATCATAACCCTTTTACACACTTTAAAATGCTTAAAGACCCCCCCCCCCAAAAGAGCTTTTCTATATAGTAATTACAATTTTAGAATTTAAAACTATGTTTTCAACTAAGTTTTTAAAATATTTAAAAATTCTCTCTTTCGCCTTCTCTCCCCTCTCTCCCCGCTTTTCCCTCCCTGCCTTCCACTCTCTCTGAAAATCAATGAGAAAAATATCCTCAGGTGAGGATTAATTAAAAAAATAAAACAATGACAGTAACAAAGGCAAGTAATATCTTAGTTTATGATGAAAATCGTTTTTCCACAGACCATACTTTGAGAATTGCTGCTTTAATTTTTTTGATGGCAAAATAAACAGATTCCAAACTTCCCTTTAATACTAGGCCTTTTTGAGGGGCATTTCCACCTGGGGCTAAAGGAAATAGCAGCTGTCAGCACTGGCTGCCTTTCTCTGATTTTTGGAAATTTTCCATTGCTTCTTACCTGTTTATGTTGTAAGGCTAAAGCCCTTAAGTTAATGATCTTTCAATAAGCCTCACAAACTGGAACTAATTACCTGAATAAGCTTAGAAAGTTAGTTATAGTAGATATTGTGACATAGCATCCCACTGGCAGTGTTTTATGGTGCTTAGGAAGTTCCTGGCAAAACAGTATAAATGTGTCTCAATCAACCAATACAGTTTTCAAGTGGAAGTGCTGATTCCCACAGTTACTCAGCTCCCATAATTACTGAGTTGGTCCTTTCTAAACCTATGCCTTTGAATACCCACCCCTAACTGAGTTTCTTAGACAAAGGCCACTGTTACAGGAATGAGTGAATCTTTTATCCCCATCTCAAGAATTAAAGATAGAATTTATAGTTTTATCAAATCTCTCAGGGGCCATCTCAGAGCGGGGAGGGGATGCTAACTGGTTGGCTGGATAAATACATGTTTTACAAATTGGAATTCTAAATTACTCTTCTTTTGAGGAAGAGTTGTTTTTGTGTGTATGTGTGTTTTTACCCAGAAAATCACTGCTTTAAGGATATCAAAGTAAAGTCCATATTGTTGGCCAGTGTCAGCAGGACCCCACACCATCTTCTTTTCACATCCCAGGTGCTAGGGTTTGCTATTTAACACAGTTGATGTACATTCATAATGCAAATTACATACTTAGGCCCACTTTTAGTAAAAAGTATTTAAAGTATTAAGATGTCTGTATTCCTAATATAAATAACATTTCATTCTTTTCATGGTATCAGAAAATGAAATGCATCCATGAATTTTCCAGACTATTGAAGCCCCTTTTAACTAATATTTTTTAATTTTCATTAAAGGATCTCTTTTCACATTATACACATAAATTTCAAGTAGCTAAAGATTTACATGTTAAAAACAAAACTATAAACAAATGAAATCATTTTTATAACCTTGAGGTAGTAGGAAAGGCTTTCCTAAGTAAGAGATAACATCCAGAAGTTATAAAGGAAAAGATTAGCAGGTATGACTCCATTAAAAGATTTTAAACTTTTATGTAGTAAAAATAATATTGAAAGATAAACATGGAGAAAAATAATTATAGCATGTATAGCAAAGATTAAATATTTATAGTATACAAATGGCTCCTTCAAATCAATAAATAAAAGATAATCAATAGAAAATAAGCAGAGGGTATGAACTGACAATTCACAAAAGAAATACAAATGGTAAATGAACTTAGGACTAAATGTTAAGAGTTCAGTGATAGTCATTAAAATGCAGAGTAATACAATAGTGAAATCTGTTTTTTATTTTTGCCCCTCGATTGGCAATAGGCAGCATGGGGCACAGTGTTGGGAAGGGGGAAGAGCCTTCCTTTTCAATTTAACAGTATTGGTGGCCTGTAAATTGGTTAGGACTTTTGATTGGACTTGGTAAAATCCATAAGCTTAAATTACATATACGCTTTGCTCTGATAATTCCACTCCTAAAAACCTGTACTACAGAACCTGCTTCCACAAGTATTCAGATATGTACAAGAATGTTTATGCGGTGTAAAAGGAAAAAGTAAAGACATAAAGGCCAAGGTAGGCTCTGCAGATGGCATGCATATCAATAAGGGAACAAGCAACACAGAAAAATGTGTGAGACACTACTTTAAATGCTGTTGAGTGTGAGGGTGGGGTCTGTTTTCATATGTGCATGTTTATGCATAAGAAAGGTCCTGAAGAAATTATAGACTCTTTAACAGTGGTTACCCTGGGAGGTAAGATTTATACTTTTCCATATTATTTGAATTTTTATTTGTGTGATATGCTTGTAATTTTTTAAATATATTTTTATTGATTTCAGAGAGGAATGGAGAGGGAGAAAGAATGAAACATCGATGATGAGAGAGAATCATTGATTGGCTGCCTCCTGCACACCCTCTCCGCAGGCCGACACTCTATCCACTGAGCCAAACAAGCCAGGGCAATATGCTTGTAATAACATTGCTTACTTCTTACCTTTATGCTAACCATTATAAAGATTATAGTTTAACTAGAGGCCTGGTGCACGAAATTTGTGCATGGGGGGGTGTCCCTCAGCCCAGCCTGCACCCTCTCCAATCTGGGACCCCTCTCACAATCCAGGACTGCTGGCTCCCAACTGCTCGCTTGCCTGCCTTCCTGATTGCCCCTAACCACTTCTGCCTGCCAGCCTGATCACCCCCTAACCACTCCCCTGCCAGCCTGATTGATGCCTAACTGCTCCCCTGCCAGCCTGATTGCCCCTAACTGCCCTCCCCTTCAGGCCTGGTCCCCCCCCCCCCAACTGCCCTCCCCTGCAGGCCTGGTTCCCCCCCAACTGCCCTTCCCTGCAGGCCCGGTCACCCCTAACTTCCCTCCTCTGCTGGCCTGGTCACCCCTAACTGCCCTCCCCTGCAGGCTTGATCGCCCCCAACTGCCCTCCCTTGCAGGCCTGGTCCCTCCCAACTGCCCTCCCCTGCTGGCCATCTTGTGGTGGCCATCTTGTGTCCACATGGGGGCAGCCATCTTATGTGTTAGAGTGATGGTCAATTTGCACATTACTCTTTTATTAGATAGGATTTTAAAGAGTTAGGCCCAGCCTATGTGGCTCAGTGGTTGAGCATCGACCAATGAACCAGGAGGTTAAAGGTTTGATTCCCTGTCAGGGCACATGCCTGGGTTGCAGGCTCAATCCCCAGTAGGGGGCGTGGAGGAGGCAGCTGATCAATGATTCTCTCTCATCATTGATGTTTCTATCTCTCTCTTCCTCTCTGAAATCAATAAAAATATATTTTTTAAGATTTTTGGTAGCTCAGAAAATAATAATAGTAATAATAATAATAGCTGCTAAAATTCTATTTAGTACTTATTATATACCAGGCATTGTACTAAGCCCTTTATATATGTCTCATGATTATGTACATACATTACCACACTGTATGCCTTGAAAAGTCATAACTTGTTTCTTTATACCTTAAAATATGTTGAATGTCTATGTAAGATTTTAGATGCTTTCCTGTAAAGCAGTGGTTCTCAACCTTTCTAATGCCGCGACCCTTTAATACAGTTCCTCATGTTGTGGTGACCCCCAACCATAAAATTATTTTCGTTGCTACTTCATAACTGTAATTTTGCTACTGTTATGAATCAGTAGCAAATGTAAATATCTGTGTTTTCCGATGGTCTTAGGCGAACCTGCTAGCGGTTCTCAAACTTTGGGTTGCGACCCACAGTTTGAGAACCGCTGCTGTAGAGCCTAAGACCATCGGAAAACACAGATATTTACATTACGATTCATAACAGTAGCAAAATTACAGTTATGAAGTAACAACAAAAATAATTTTATGGTTGGGGGTCACCACAACATGAGGAACTGTATTAAAGGGTCGTGGCATTAGAAAGGTTGAGAACCGCTGCTATAAAGTATGACGGGGGTCTTAAAGATTAATACCACCTAGATTTTCATTCTTCTTTCTTTCTTTCTTTTTTAGATTCTTGCCTCTATTGAGCTGTTGGCCCGCTCATTGCCAAAAATTCACCGCAGTGCATCAGAACCCTCCTTGAATCGGGCTGGCTTCCAAACAGAGGATTTTAGTCTATATGCTTGTGCTTCTCCAAAAACACCCATCCAGGCAGGGGGATATGGTGCGTTTCCTGTCCACTGAAACAAATTAAATGTATGAGAGAGTGTTGGAGGGTAGGCACAAAGGAAAATGAACATATGTGTGCTTATATATTTGTTAAATTGAATAGAATTTTTTTAAGGTAAGCCAATGTGTTTTAAAACGTGTTTAAAAACGTAATTTTTTCCCCATCTAAAATTTACACTTAGCATTGGATTTTCAATTTCCAAGTGTTTAAAATGCAGACATTGCTAAAAATGTGCAAAGCCTTTTCCAGATGTTTTATTTCCTATTCCAAGTTTGTTTTGTTTACTTGGTTATTCTGATTATTAAACTTCAATTAAACTTTTCCCATGCACCTTTTGTCATTAGCTACTGCCCATCTGTTAGGGTTTCCCAAGAATAGCAGCACTCCTGTGCACGTGTGTGTAGGTGGGAGGTTGACAATAGGTTAGCCTGTGTCAAGTTAGGCAGACCAGACAGATTGCATTCAGGAAGTCACTAAAAATGAGTAAATTTGTTTTATTCTTAACATTTTTCTGTAACTATTTCTTTTTCTTACAATTTGGAAAGTGTGAATGTCCTGTCCTGTATTCCCTTAAAGCAATATACTAAACCAAATTTCTTTTTATAAATTATGGGTGCAGGTAACTATAGCTGTTGCTGAGAAGTGGCATGCTTGACATGAGTAACATGGTTTAACTTTGCATCTTAAGTGGGGAAATGTTATAAGCTGGAGTTCTGTATAGATGTTTCTTTATATATTAAGGATATCTTACATAGAAGCCTAATTTCCTTACAAATGCACTGCCTCCTCTTTCCCCCAAAAGCTTCACAGAATCCTGTGAGAACTGTTAGGTTTGTTTTTCTTTTAGATATCTTTGTTTGCCAAACACCGGGTAATGGATTTTTTTTTTTTAATTGTTGCTTTAAACTATCTTACCTCTTGTGGTGCCTCTTTTAGCATGTGTCTCATAAACTTCTGCGCTCCTTATATTCTTTGCCCAGCAATTCTACTTATTATGAAAGAATGCCATTCTTTTTGTATGTGTTCCATGGTACAAAGTATTTGTTAACGCTTTCTCATGCTTACACTGTCTTGTGTAGACAATGACTGTAATGTGACAGTCAGTATATTCTCACTGTGAACCATAATCTTACTGGGAAGAAGCATTGCTGTCCTCCTATCAAAGAAATTGACATCTCTCGTTCAGAGTCAGCCTAAGGACCAACGCCAGCCTCTTCAGTACATCTTTATTTATTCAACTTGAATTTGTACTGATTTCTAAATATAGCTGACAGTTCAAAGTTATTCAAGCTCACAGACAACATCTGCCTAAATGCTATCCTTCTTTGAAGCCAGTAAAGAAAATTGGAAAGACTTTAGTAATAACGTAGTTTTTAAGTACCACAAATTTTTCAAATACTTTTTGTATTTGCATAAATTAGATTTCATCCAGGAAAACCACGCAGTGATAAGTATGGCATACCTTTTGCTCCTCATTTGGGTAGCTTCAGATAAGTAATGTCATTCATGTTTTTAGAAATTGATTCATGGTTTTTAGTTTAGGCAAGAGTAGTGAAAAAGAAGTTTCTCATATTTTAAAGAATAAGAAAGACAAGATAATGTAACATGTTGGAAAACATCAAAGTGCATGATTTCTAAGTCCTCTAGTGACACTAAAAATACAGTTATTAGTAACTATTAAGTGGGGTTTTATTCACAAATTGAATAGCAAGCAAGTAGCTAACAAAGTTTTAACAAAGTTGACTTGCTGTATGGAATGCTCAAAGACGGACATTTTGAGGCACAAGAGTCAAAGGGTCTTTTTATTGATCGAGCTGTTTCTGTAATTCTCCAGTATACTTGCTTCACTTTTATCTTTCTTTCTTTGTACACTCTCTTTTTTCCTCCCAACATTAACCACCTGAACAGTCCTCACCATCTGCATTCTTTCCTTTCCTTCTTTGTCAGTCTCCTTTGCCAGAGGGCATTCAAAGCTAAGCTCCTAGAACTGCTATCCCATAAACATTGAAACATGCCTTCAAAGGGTCTCATAGTAACTCTCTTCTTTCCAAATGGGGCCCACTGGGAAGGTTAGTGGAAGAACATTAAAAATAGCAGGTGAGATGTTTAGATAACATGGATCTGGAGAAATAGGAAGCATTAGAATGATATATGGTAGTTTACCTTTCTGTTGTTGTTTGTTTTATACTAAGTTTTTAGATATAGTCTCCAAATAAAGAAAAACATTATTTTCCTAACCTTTTGTAAAGGTAATCACTTTAACTAGTTAATCGCAACAGAAGGACATTCATTCTCTTGTAACTGACTTCTTCCCTAAAACCCAGGACCTGATATATTTTCATTAACGTTGGTTTCCTTCTTCAGGAGGCAGCCTTTTCATAAAATTTGTTTCACATTTTAGAGGTTTTAGTAGTCAATGATGAGGAATGAGATTTGTCTTCTTGATTTTAAGTAGTTTAGGTATCATAGCATCTAATCAAATGTTTCAGGTTTGTTTATTTTCTGATATTACAATAGTGTACTAGCTATTTAAATACCAAGTCAGTTGTTAAAATCATCCTCTCTAGATAATAACTATTTAACACACCAGCTTACATTGGCCTTTCTCTCAAGGTGGCCACTCTCAATTTAAGGAAATGATCTGCCTTTCTTTTTTTAAATACAGTATTATGAATATGGGTACTTCATGACTAAAGCATTTCGTCAATCATAGGCTTATTTAATTGAGAATTATTGAGCATTTCTGTGGCACTTCAGTGTGTCTATGCCAGAATGTTCCTCATCCTTTTGAAACTGCCTGAAAAGTCACCACAAAGAAAGAATGGGGATTTATTCTGGTAATAATGACTAGCCCTTTCTATCTGAAGCAGTGATTGATTTGTGTACAAAATAACATTGTTAGGTTTTCATAGCATATTTTCTCTTTAAGGGGAATTTTTATAAAAGTATATGTAGAACAGCCACTGAAATATGCATTCAATTCTGGAATAAAATGTAGTGATTTAATAATATCTTAAAACTAGTTAATAAAAGTCTTAGTTTTCAAATAAACCATGATATTTGAGGTATCTAAAATCACAGGGTCTTCCCAAGTGTTCTCTGCCCTATCCCTAATAAAGTCAAATGGAAAATAGAGGTTAGCTGTTTCTCATCCAGAAAGGAGGTATTTGTTTTAAGCTTTATTTTGGCCTCTGATTGATTTTTCAGTTAATAATATATCGAGATTTTTTTTTTAATCTGAGTATTTCACTTCAAATAACTTCACACAAGCACAATTGATTCTTATTTCAAATAAAATAAGTCAGGAGGTAGGATAATAGAGATTGCCAGATAATGTAGGAAAGACTAAGCAAGAAGAGTTTTTTTTTTCCCAAAAAAAGCAGATCCATCACCTTTTACCCTCATCTTTTTCTTAAATTTCTCTGTGATTTCAGGGACATATATAGAAAGAGTTTATTGATCCCTAAACTCAAAGTTCTTCTTGTGCTTGACTTTTTCTCGAGCTGAAGTCTGAGCTTGAAAAGAATTGCATTCCATTAAAAGCAGTGCCTCGGGTGGGATGGTCAGTAGTGGTCGCCTTACTGCTATTCTATTTGCACTGTGTTGGTAAGAGTTTGTGCTTTTGGGGTGTTTTGGATGTGTTGTGTGTTTTTTGGGGGGCGGTGGTTTGCTGTCTGCCTTTCCTTTTATTTTTCAAAATTTTTAACAATTTGAAATTTCAAATATTTAAACATTTGAAATTTAAGCTTTACAAAAATTTTACAACATTATTCATATATCCTGTATTAAGATTCCTCAATTGTTAATACTAGAGGCCTGGTGCACAAAATTTGTGCACTGGGGGGGGGGGGTACCTCAGCCTAAACGGGAACGGGCCTAAGCTGTTAGTCGGACATTCTTAGCACTGCTACAGAGGCGGGAGAGGCTCCCACCACCGCTGCTGCGCTCACCAGCTATAAGCCCAGCTTCTGGCTGAGTGGCGCTCCCCCTATGGGAGCACACTGACCACCAAGGGGCAGCTCCTGCATTGAGCATCTGCCCCCTGGTGGTCAGTGTGCATCATAGTGACTGGTTGTTCCACCGTTTGGTCGAGTTGCATATTACCCTTTTATTATTATTGTTAATATATTTTCTTAATCCTCAGCTGTTTTTTTCATTTTATTTTTTTTACTGATTAAGGTATTACATATGTGTCCTTATCTCCCCATTGCCCCTCAAATCCCCCTACTTGTTTTTATTTTTAATGCTAATATTCAGGTTTATGGAGTAGAACACTCTTCAACAAAATGGAGTGTCTGATTGTAATAATGAATAAGAAATATTGAAGATTTTTTCCAGGTTATATTTTAATGTAATATCTAAGATTTGGCATAAAGTTGTCATTTTCTGATATTCTCACTTAATAGATGAATTCTAGCATTTTTATGAAGATTTTCTGTTAAGTAAATCTTGTTTTTACATTGGCTTCCTACAGTGACTACTCATAGTAATGTTGAAAATTGCTTTTAAGAAATTTGTTAAAATACTGAAAAAAATAGCAGTCTTAAAACCATAAGGTACTCAAACCATAATGAGAATGTTTCTTGAGTCTCTATTAACATACCGAATTTTCCTGCGTATAAGACGACCTTTTAACCCAGGAAAATCTTCTCAAAAGTCGGGGGTCTTATACGCCAGAAAATACGGTAACCCGCCCATCATTTGGCAATAACTCACTTTAATTCTAAGTTGTAAATACCATATTTTCTGGCGTATTCAGAATGAGAAAATGAATTATTAATTATTGAAAATTGTTTAGGGGCTTGTTAATTGTTAAGACCCTGGACTTTGGAGTCAGCACCTGGCTTTGCATTACAACTCTTCCGTTTTCTAGCTGTGAGATCTTGGGCAAGTTACTTAATCACTGTAAACCCAGCTTGTTCCTTTGTAAAATAAAGAGAAGTAATAGCACCTGCCTCATAGAGTTATTAGGAGGATCAGATGCAAATATATATGAGGTATTCAGTGACCTCACTGATATATAACAGGCGCTCAACTAGTTGCTAATATTAACAACACTAGAGGCCCGGTGCATGAAATTCGTGCATGGAGGGGGGGTTCCCTCAGCCTAGCTTGCACTCCAATCAGGACACCCCTCTCACAATCTGGGACCGCTGGCTCCTAACAACTCACCTGCCTGCCTGCCTAACTGCCCCTAACCCCTCTGCCTGCCTGCCTGATCACCTCTAACCTCTCTGCCTGCCTGCCTGATAGCCCCTAACGGCCTCTGCCTGATCACCCTAACTGCCCTCCCTTGCTGGCCTGATTTCGCTCCCAACTGCCCTTCCCTGCCGTTCTTATCTCGCCCCCAGCTGCCCTCCCCTGCCAGCCTGGTTGCCCCTAACTGCCCTTCCCTGCCGGCCTGATCTTGCCCCTTACTGCTCTCCCCTGCAGGCCTGATCGCCTCTAACTGCCTCTGCCTGCCTGATCACCCCTAACTGCCTTCCCCTGCCAGCCTAATCTCACCCCCAACTGCCCTCCTCTGCCAGCCAATTTGGTTCTGATTGGTCAGTTTCTATGCCAGTCAGCGTCTCTGGGCCTATCAAATGGGCCTGATCAGAAAGGTGGGGCTGATCAGCAGCCCCGGTGGAGTCCTGGAGAGAAATGGAGGCGCAGCTGTTGGCCAGGCTGGGAGAGAAAGAGAAGCAAGTTCTGATCAACGGCTGCCACAGAGGCTACGGATCAGACCCTGCCTCTCTCTCTGAAGGCCTCTCTCCGGGCCTGATCCGCCGCCCCCTAGTCAGTCAGTGCTGGGTCGGAGAATCTAATAGCAATCAGAAAAGAGTAGGTTACTTTTGGATTAAACAGTATATTCATATAAGTGAATACATTATTCACTTATAGTGTATAAGTGAATCTTCCTCAGAAGCTGCTATTACTAAAAAATGATGTTAAGGCTGACTAAATTCTGATAGTTCTCAGTTATTAACCAACCCCCCAGAAATTAACTATGGTGTATATAATAAGAGGAACCAACCCCTACTTATAAGTAGAAGCTGTGGACAAAATGGTAGGTTAATAATGGCTCTTCTATGAAGCCCCCAAATTCAGTAAGCTAAAGGAGTGTTGTTGTACCTCAAACAGACATCATGGTTTTAAGAATTCTTATGCTGAGAATGATGTCCAGTGACATGTGCCTATATGTAATTTGTTGGTAGTTTAAAAGGTGAAATGAACTAGAAGATGGAGGGTCGGTTTTCCTTTTCTCCTCTCAAATGTGTAATGTGGACAAATCATTTGACCTCTTAATTTTATCTTTTGCATATGAGGATAATTTTTGCTTCTTCTTTCTAATAGTGGCATTATAATGGAAATGAGTTGATAATTCAGGGGCAAACCAACCCTACTATTTTACAATCTATTTCTGAGATATTTTGTTCATTGGAATGGTTTTCAGCTTGATTAGAACCATAGCATGTAAAATCCAACTAGGAAATTATCTGCAGACATGATATTTAACCCATTGTATGCCATAAGTGTCAGTAGACGCAAGCAACAGACCTTCCCCACAGGCCACGTGTGCCTATAAAAAAAAATTTTTTTTTTCCCTAAGTGGCAGCCCCAATCAACTTTAAAACTATTTTTTTGTGAGAATTTTCAGCTGAAAATATTCAAGAACACCCAAATTGTGAGTAATATATTTATTTTTATAATATTCATTGTAAATTGATTTTTTTAATTAAATTCAAAATATCGTGGCTTGTGGGATGGTTTCCGTTTTGGATACGTGGCAGTAAACTGCTTAATTGATATAATTGAACCGTAGTCTATGTACTATGCAAGTTGTCTTCTTTCATAGGTTTCAACCATTTTTGCTTTTTAAATTGATGATGTTGCTAGATTTGTAATAGACAGCTAGTCACATTTCAGTGAGGTTTCAGTGAGGCTTTTCTCTTTGTCTAGGTTAATTAAGAAACCTAGGTTAAGATAACTTTTTTAAAATTAGCTCTTGTCCTCCCTCTACAGGAGAATTTGCAGCCTTCAAGTAGCCACACCATCATGGCAGCATCTACTCTTATTTCTTAAGTCTTGTGTTCGTACAATTTGTTAACATCAAACACAGTTCTGTTCCTCAGATCCTTTTTTAAAGAAATGAAATTTTCAATTCATAAGCTGATGTGGAACAGAATGGAAATTCCCATCCAAGAAAAGAGGGAAGAATGTTTTAGGAACCAGAATTCTCTGCTGCCAGTGTTTCTTCTTCAACACAAACACCACGTGCATACAAGTCTGCCCAGTCCCAGGAAGAGGAGAGACCCTGAGTTCTGGCCTTTTGATGGTCAGGCATGATGGAAAGACACTGCTGCTACAGCTTGGGAGATTGGCTCTGGAGTCTGCCGGTCGACTGTGCCCTTCTAACCACCAGATCAATGTGTGGCTGATCATCTGATGGGGCAGTTGCAATCACCAAGCATCGTTCTCTTTCCTGTTCTGGGATTCTGTTGTGGAGCTCTTTTCCCTAGCCACCACTGGTTAATTTCTGAGGGACGGAACAAAAATGCAGCATGCCCTACCTGTGTAGTGCACGTTCAGTCCTTGACTCATTTTTATCAAAATGAAGCTATTTTATTTAAGTGGAGGATGAGAGGGAGACAGAGCTACGTTTTGGTGCAGAGGAAAAGGGAATGCTGCATCTTTTTCCTGACCTCCTGGGTTTCTGGCTTCTGTTTCCTTGCTCACTGAGGGTGTCTGCCTACCCACGCAGGCTGGAAAGTGCTGGCACACATTGCCTTCTTTGCTCATTGGGTCCAGCAATGAAGAGAAGTGTCTGGGGGGAGGGGGGGTTCCCCTCCACAATATAGCAAGTTCTCAGGAAAATCTTCCTCCCAAGCTCTTCCAGTCACCAAGTACTTACGTGGCTACTTTGCCCAAGGCACAAAAATGCCATGGTGGTATTTAGTTAAAAGCCTACAGAACTGCTTGATAACAGTTTTGAATGTGAGACATTTATGTAATTTAAATGTAAGGTACAAGTTTGAATTTCTGAGTTTCTTCTATTATATTTTTATTAAAAATAATTTTCAGATTTAATTGAATTGGAATAAAACAATACTTCCCATTAGAATTATATATCCTGAAAAATTGTATTTTTGTTATATAAACAACTTTTAAAGAAAAATCATTATCCTTCCTCTACCTAAACATGGGGAGTCTTAACATATGACAAATATTTATAATTTTTAAATTAATGGTACTTGCTGGATCCACACTAACATCTTTGCTAATATCTCATTGTTTCTTCCAGTTTACTCTTACACTACATCCTCATTTTCTTTCTAGTCTTTTACCTAGAATATGCAACCTAAAATAAAAATGGTGGTATCTCCATTCATTCTTCTTTTTCCTTTTTTCCCAAGCCTGGTCTTCAAAAGGTTGGGTAATTTGGCAGCTGAGTTCCCCAGGCAGATAATAGAGCAATTTTGGGTGTATTGGGACTGAGAGAGTATGTGTGAAGCCTAATATCAGTTGTTTTTACAGAAAGAGCTGCTGCAATATTAAGAACCTCATTCTTTATATAAATGGAAAATATAACCTAGCCATAGCTTCCTTTGGCATTTACTAAAGAGTGGTGTAAGTCACGATAGTAGCAAAGAAAGTGACTCTGGAAATATTAATGGGAAATACCTCCCTTTTATGGATCTAGAATCTCTTACCAGGATTTGGGAATGTAAATCAAATCAACTGTACTTAGCCCAACCAAGCTAGGTAGCCAAGGATCTGAGAGAAATTGGATAGAACTATTTTAAAAAGCAGGGAATTAGAAATTGTTATTTTAAAATTTCAAATTGTAACTCACCCTGCTATCTTTCGGCCTACTAACACTCACTGCCATTAGATTTTTGCTAAAATACCTGTATCACAGGAAGGCCTACTGAAAATTGCACGGACATGTAAAAGGTTGTCCCAGTAGAATGGAAAGTATACTGAAGCTATTGGTGAATTTGAAAAGCAGTGTGTTCTTAAGTCTTACATGAGCAGAGCAGTATCTTAACAAAATTCACAAATTACAAAGATGTAAAACGGTTCATGCTCATTTGAAGAGCATTGTCTATTTTTCTTTCTAAATATGCCACCATAGATGCTTTTAAACATGCTTGTGTTCCCTGTACCAAGATTGCAGAGAGCTGGTCTTAAACTATAGGCATGTCTGCTGAGCAGGTAGAGCTGCTAGAGGCTCGGGTGCAGGACTGCCTGGATGGCTGGAGCAGTACAGGACCTAGTTCTGGGGGAAGCTTGGCATTGGGGTTTTCCAAACAATATTCAAGGTGATATACTTTTTTCTTCCCTTTCTTTTTAGAGTAGGTTGCTATCTCATTTGAAAAGGAGAAACAGACTCTATCTCAAATGAATCTGTGCCCAGAAGCCAGGCTCAGGGTATTCTTGAGAAATTTTTATAGAGCCCTTAAAAAATAAAATTTGAAATTTTCCCCTTTCTTCCTTTTTTTTCATCAAGTTGTTTTTTCTCTAGTTTACAGTTGACATGAAAAGGGGGTTTCCCTGTGAGTTTCACTTGCTTTACTGTTCGATGCTTAACTACAGATAGACTTGCTGAGCTCCTAAGAAATACAAGGAAGAACTCCTTGACGTGCAAAGCACTTTATGAGTAATTGAATGGATAATATGTGGCTGCTTCACTGATTATTTCCCAAGGCGGTAATTACCTGTCTTTTCCGTAGAGTGGCTGCAGTGCCTTCCGTGGGGCCTTTTATTTTGGGTAAGGAGAGGTGAAGCCTGAAAAATTTGAGAGTAACCATGAAAGATTGTTTTAATCCTGATGGACTTGTTTTGTTTTTTCCTAGCTGGTGTACTTTATCATTAAACTACAGTTTAGGGTGTAGATTTTTGCCACTGAAATAATATTGACCAAAAAGTAGTTTATAAAAGGGATTTGTGAATAGAAAAATCCAGTGTGATTCTTTGTACTTAGATGCACCTTAAAAGAAGGCTCTGTCTAGCTGTCAAAATCTGGTTTCTGGACATGCAGTCCCTGATTGTATGTGAGATCTATATGATGTACTGGGACATCCTAGAAGATAAAATCACATATATGAAGTATATGTGTTATATTCATGTTGGTGTTGGAGAAGAAAGGGCGCTATATTGTTAGGTATAAAGAGATAATTCAGGACTTCACCACTGTCCACCTGAAACTAAGTATTTCCTAGATTCTCGAGGGATGTAGTCACAGCTCTTAATCACATAATGTTATCGTTTGTTCATCAGGCAACGTTGACACTGCTGCACACCCCTCCTCAGCCTCACCGCCCCACCTGTACATTCACCCTCTGCCTCGGGCAAACCTCATCTAGCTTTAGTTTGAAACATACTACAGCGTTCAGGTGACCTCTTCAAAAAACTACCTCCTCAGAATGAGGTAATGAATATTTATTTTAAAATATGAAGTCAGGAGCTCTAGAACATGAAGATGATTTAGGATTTTAACTTTTATGTGTGCTTGTATTTGAACGCTCTCATTTTGTCCTAAAGGGCATTATACATTTAGGCAGTAATACTGAAAAATGTAGCTCAAGAGTGTCTGAATGTTGTTGCAAATGGTGCCAGAACCTGTTTAGGGGTACGTTTCAGAATATCAACCTTAAGTCAGTTGCATGAAATTAAATAGTTACGGTTTCACTTCACTAACAATGATATAACTTTAATTTTCAGTGGGCTTGGCAGGACAGTACACCTTTATAATGAGTTAGCCACAGCTTTGTCCCATGTGCAGATAACTCCGACAGACTGCCCAGCTAAGGGGGGAGAAAGTGATGACCCATTTTGCAAGATTTCCTTCTTTGTCCAAGTTGGCATTGTTAGTGCTAGAATAGCAGCACCTGGAGACCAGCAGATTCCAACCATTAGGCTATTTAAAAACACACACATAGCCAGACATGAAAGGTTTACTGAGTGTGAACACAAAATAGCTTATAGATCATGCATTGAAATGGTGTAGGTGAGGCTGTAGAAAAAATACCTTGACAATTTGCCAAATGATCTTACTGTGCCTTCATGATGCAATAAAAAAAAAAAGCTAAAATTTTAGCAGAAATCAGTGATTTGTGAAGAAAGCAGCCACTCTGGTCTAACTCAGCTGTGTTAATATTTTTTAGAGTGCAATTCAGACTGCAAAGATAAATGCACTAAAGAGTTTATAGCCAAATCACATTTAAAAAATGAAAACACAGGTAAATTTTCAGTGAACAAAATTATTTTTTTAAAGCACATAACCCCTAGTATAGTCAGATATATTTATCATATAGAGCAAATAGGTTGAAATTATAGTTCAGTGACATTTCTAGAGAAACTTTTTCTACTCCCATAGGTTCTCAAAGCATGGAACTTTTATATAACAGAAATATTTGACAGACATTTTAAGAAATTGTGTAGTTCAAGGTTGAAGTACTGTATGCTGGGCAGCAGTTGCATGTGTGAACTCTGTGAGAACGGGAAAAGAAATAATATGGGGCAGAATTAGATTTTATCACTCTCCAGAGTACTGCTGCCAACCTAGACACGGATTTTTCAGAGTTGGAAATATACACTTGCCTTCCAGGACTGGTTGGCAAATTAAGCAGGACTATGCTGCTAATCCTGTTGGGGGGTGCTGTGAGGTGTTGGGGGCTCCTTCATGAGGAGGCATTGGAGTAGTTACTGACCTGGCCGTTGGTGTGCACTGTACACACTCCGTGATATGCTTCTTGTATCTTCATTCCTCACCACCCCAAGAAAGGCAGTACTGTCATAGCAAGTTCTCACGGTGTTTCACCGAGGGCTATTACTACACCCATAGGTCGCTGAGCACCCGGAGAGTACAGTAGCATCGCTGCCTGATTTGTATATTGGCCACCAGAGAATGAAGTGGCCAGTGTATTCATGGTCCATGTTGCTAGCTCTGGTAAAATTGAAAATGCTGGTAAGATTTTTGTTATATCAGTACACTAGGCAGTAAGCTAAGCTTTGTTTTGTTTTCAGATAACTTATTTTTACTTCTGTTTAGCAAAGATATTTACATTGAAATTCAGTCCTAAATTTTCTCATTTGTAGAAAGGGTAGTTAACAGTTTCTATTGGGTATTTTTAAGATAGACGAGGACAAAAACTTAAGTCCTAAATTCTTAAATTAAGGTCACAGGGCTTTATTTTAAAATGCATAGGGACAGTTAGTCCCCACCTCAAAAAATGTTTAGGTAGATCTTTTAGCATCACAACTCAACTGTTGATTTAGTCTTATTAATTATTAAATCAGTTTTATTAAAATGTTTAATTTTATTTAGCTATTTTGACTAATTACAATGGTATAACCAGTTGTGCATGAGGACACAGCTAGTGTATGTTTTTTTGTGATGCATTTTTTTGAAAGAATTCTATAGATTGAAATACTCTTTAAGAACAAAGAACTGAAATATATTTATTCCTGTTAAGTATAAAAAAAAGAAAAAGGATTTGTGCAAACCATCCGCGTCTCCTGGCAGGCTGGGCAGGTAGCCCAGCAGCACCCACAAGTGGCTGGTTCTCAGCACAGTATGTGTAGGAACCAGGCCTGGGTTTCACTCAGGAGATGTGGCAGAGGAAGAGTTCTGGTTACAGGGGTGCAGATGGGGATTATGAGTAAGTTGCTTAGCACTGGTTTTCTTTAGAAAATTGTGTTGCATTTGTGAATTAAGCTTTTTTAACCCAGGTGTGTTTTGGTGGAGTAGGAGATACATCGGAGGAAACTTCAAACTAGCATAAGCAACAAAACTCACAGACTAGGCACAAATATAGAGAAAATGGACCAAATAGGACAGGGGAGGGTGTGGGAGTAAGTCTGAGGGTAGGGAAAAATTGATGTGAGGGTGGGAAATAAACCATAATTATTTGAAATAAAATGTAAGAGTGCAATAAGTGTGCTTTTCTAAGCTGTGAACGGTTTTGTTTTGTTTTAAATCATTCCTTATACATTTGTGTGTGTTCCGGACATAGCTGATTAAAACCAGCTATGAAAACATAATGCCTTTTTATTCACATTAATTACCAACGTAAGTGGCTAACCTTTATGTTTGTGTATCTTCATGTTACATTAGTTTACATACGGGGTGTGTGTGTTATTCTGTGCCCTTTTCCCTCCTCCATTTGAAAATGCATTCATTGGGTCCTCTGTTTCTTTGGCCATGCTGCACATTAGTCTGGCCTTCATGATGTCACCTGATTGGAAGGACTATCACAGTGATACATTTTTGTGGCAATCTTTTGTTGGTTGTACACTCTGACCCTTTCCTCACTCAGCAATTTCTGCTTCTAAAATAGGAGCGTACAACTGATCAGGGGATTGAATTTGACCATTTACCAACATGTTCCTTTGATTCTATACAGTAGTTATGATTGCTCTTTGGTTTAGACCAAGAAAAAGGACATCACCCCCCTTTTCATTTACCTTCTTGGTTTGAGGACAATTCTTCTATACAGGAGAAGAAAGGGAAATCCTTCATGTTTTAACTGAGGAAATGGCTCCAGGTTTACCACTCCAAACCGTGTGGCAGTTCTCATACACATTCCTCTCTCGCTGCCAAAGGTTCAGGTTTAGTTCACTTCAGTTCCAAACACTGAAAAGGTTCTCATGGAGTCTGGGGTGTGCCCAGTGAAAAGATGGGGACTTTTAATTGTCCACAGACCTCTCTCTACCTGCTTTGCAAAAATTATGGAGTAACTATTTTTAAAACTTATTTTTCAATTCATAAAAAAAGACATTTATTTTCAGTCAAATAGATGTCGTCTCCCTCTTGCCCCTTAATCCTCAGTGTTTGCTTGAATCTTTTTTTTTTTTTTTTTTTTCAATTCTTCCCCAACCCCACTTCTTGATACTTTGGTTCTCTTTCCTGCTCAGGTCCCTTCATTTGTACTTTGGAATTTTTCTCATGTAAATTTGTACAATGGAAAATATTGTTCAGTTTGGATAGAAAGCATGAAGAATTAAATAAAGATAGCTGAAACTCAGATTGAAGAAATTTATTTCTGTGTAAAGTTATTTAAAAACTCTGTATTATATAAAAGGCAAAAAAAGTTCTATGTACTTGATGTGAATATGCGAATACTGCTATAATAAAGATTGACTGCATGGAGAATTCTTTATCAACATTATTTTTCTAGCTTTATCACATTCAATAACAGTAGTAGTCAGGGTTTTGACCGTCAGTTCTTCCAGGCAGTGGAGGGCCTGAGAAGTGTACATTTTGTTTCACACATACAATGTTGCTTACTGCTTGGTGGGTAGAAGTTACTTAGAATAGTTTTAAATTGTCAAGATGGATGCCTGCTACATCGTGCTGGCTACACTGCTGTAGTGATGACCATCAAGTACTTCTGCAACCTGATTTCTCCTCCAAGGGCTCAGTTGAAATACATGCTATAATTCAGTCGTTTAAGGAGTCTGGAGTTTTTTTTTTTTTATTTTATCTTTATTGTTAACAGATTCCTCCTCCCCTCCCCTCCCCCCCGCCATTATCCCCTCTGCTCCCTCGGGCCTTCACCACACTATTGTCTGTATTCATGAGTTTCAAGCTATTTTGACACACAGAATGTACACACGTGCAAACATATCTAAATTTGAAAGTACGCACTCAATGGTTTTTACTTCACTTTTTATGCTGGCTACCTGAGTTGATTTTGTGCATCTGATTTCAATACCTGGAGTTTGAAAGATACCTTTGAGTATCTTCAAACTATGTCAAAGTACTGAGCAAAGTTTCCAGAAGTGAACAATTTTGAAACGTCATCAACTTCATCTGGAAACAATGTTTGAGAACAATATGAAGGAATAAAGAAGTCTTCCAGATGGCACATACTAGTAGTTGAGGAATCTGGTTTCTGTCCTCATGCCCCCTAATCATAAAATGCTGCCCAGACTTAAGTATTTTCTCAGAACTGCAGTTTTATCATCTGAAAAATGTAACTCTGTGAATATAAACATCTTAGAAACTCATTTTCTAAATAACCTTCATACATGATTACAGCAATCTTGGCCTTGTTTCTAAAAAATGTATTAGTCCATGAGAGGTTTTCCTTAAAATTTAGCCCAGATCGTGAATACTTTATTGTGATAAGAGAACCCTACCACACTAGTCTGAAATTTGATGAGAAGCTGTGATACTTGGACCTACTGTCTGGGTTAGATACTTCTCCTAGATGCATAAAATACCAGACCATAAAGAGTTCTTTTTTTTTAAAGTATATTTTTATTGATTTCAGAGAGGAAGGGAGAGGGGAGAGATAGAAACATATCAATGATGAGAATCATTGATTGGCTGCCTTCTGCACACCCCCCTACTGGGGATCGAGCTGGCAACCTCGGGCATGTGCACTTGGCTGGAATCGAACCTGGGACCTTTCAGTCCACAGGCTGACGCTCTATCCAGTGAGGGTGAGCAGAAAGAGTTCTTAAAGATAATCTGGTCCAAGTCTCATCTCAGTTACTGAATATGGAGCCCTGAATAAGAATGACTTGCCTAGGCGCACACAGCCAGGACTCGCCAGGACTCTTACATCAATGACTGTGTTGTGGTCATGATGCCTATAATGAAATGTGGATAGAAACGGTGTTTGTGGCTAGAAATGGATGTTGTTCAGGCACACTCCATCACTAACCAGGCAAGCCACTGCTCGTGTAGGTGACAAAAGGCAAAGGCCCAGCTGCTGAGGCAGGTCCAGCAGCCGGCTTCCTTTCTCTCACTTGTTCCGAGGACACTCCTGATGAGAGGGTGGCAGCAGGGAACCAGACGGACCTCTTCTACAGAAAAGTCCCAGTGGCACGATGATGACTCTGTACCTCCCTGTAACACGCGTACAGCAGGTGCTCCTCACACAATACTTCCCGTCTCTAACTTGATTAGCTATCCCATTGTATTTACACTCAAGGTTTCACAGGAAACTAAGTTACAAATTTGTGTAAAATTTGACACCTGATCTTCTGTTGTCATCAATAATTCCTTCACCACCTACCTTTCCATTTATGAAGGTACATCTCTCCACCTACCAGGTACGCCCTAAAACTTACTTAGAATGTCCCTTTAACTCCTCATCAGGGAGATGTCCTAAATGCCTGTCATTCTAGGCGGAGGGGAGGGGTGGCACCACATCTGTTGGGATGTCTGGTTACAGCTGTCTATCTTCATATGGAGGCTTTCCTATAAAAAGCAAACTGGTACGCAGGGGTCACTATAAACTTACCTTAGACCCAGTGGTCTAGAAATAACAGGTACTCCCATTAAGAGAGTATTTCCTTCATGCCAGACATAATTCTAAGGGCTTTATGTGCTAACCCACTTAATCTAGTTAATTCATGTACAAATGAGGAAACTGTAGCACAGATCAAACAAGTAATCTGCCCAAACTCACAGCTAGTAATAGTCGAGTTGTGTCAGCCCATAAGCTTGACTGCAAAGCCTGAGTTCTTACACTCTGTGCCAGTTTTTCAAGCTGCAGGTTGAAACCCATTGGTGAGTAGTAAAATCAGTCTCTGAACCATCATTTTTTTTAATGTACAATAAGAGAAAACATCAGAGTGCATCACAGGTAAGTACTGTTTCATTAAACTTTGGAACTGTATACATACATATATGTAATTTATATCTCAGGTCATAATGTAAAATTATTTCTTAGAGTAGGTCATGAAAAGGTTTACACCATGCTATGCTAACTCTGAGATAAACTGACTTAACCTAGAGCCAGACAGGATTTGAACCTCAGCTCTCTAACTGGCTGTATCAGCTTGGGCAAGTTACCTAATCCATCTATAGCTCAACTTCCTCATTTATAAAATGGAAAGAATGTGAGGATTTAATAAATTAACAGATGTAAAGTGCTGACCCCAGTGCCTGGCCTCATAGTCAGTTTTCCCTATTATTTAACTATAAATAGCCATCCATCAAATGTATTAAGTATCTCTTTGGGACCCTCTCCACCTAAGTATTTTCCCAAAAACTGTAATAGCAGGGTGGAGACAATTTCTGCATCAGCTCAAACTGGTTTCCCAGCCCAAGTGGAGGCCACACTGGCTGAGTTAAAAGACTACTTTTTTTAAGTTAGCTTTTATTCAAGTCAAGCAATTTTTATTCGTTTCTAAGGATAAGAGCTAATGGCATTATTCTACTTGAGTTAACTGTTATAAATTGTATTCTTTCCCAAAAACGATGGATAAGGAGGGACAACAAAAATGAGAACTAGAAAGTACAGAAATCTCATGGCCTTTAGACTATCAGCTCAGACAGCTCACTGGTACACAGGTGAGTAAACACAAAACCAAGGGGAATGCTGCCAGCACCCCTACAACGGGCTCAGGACTGCTGGAGCTGGCCGTGGGGGAGGGTGCTTTGGCTTTGACTGTCATTATGCCCACTGACAACTGAGAACTAAAGAGAGAGTGCAAACCTAAGGAGGAGGCATGCTCATCAAATCAAAACCCCACCCACCCTCCTCGGGGCTTGCCAGAAGCTTCTCAGTGCATCACACCTAAATCTAAACCTGCAACCATGACCTATTAACCTTACCTACCCCAACCTCTCCTCACCTGCCGGAACCCTCGCTGCCAGAACCTTCAGTTCCTTAATCACGCTGACTTTGATCCCACCCTAGATTTAGGTTCTTGCCGTTCCTTGTCCCTACCGCTCTCCCAGACCCTCACACAACTGGTTCCTCATACGAGATCAGGTTTAAGCGAAAATGCTTTCCCCACTCACCCAAAATACCACGAGATCAGGTTTAAGCGAAAATGCTTTCCCCACTCACCCAAAATACCACCCATCTCTAGCACATCACCCAGTGTTATTTCCTTCACAGCACTTAGTAAACCTTACTTACCATCTTCCCTCCCTAAAATCTGAGCTCCCTGTGAACAGACTCTTATCTGGCTTGTTTAGCACTGTATTCCCAGTGCTTAGGTGGTCAAAAACCTAAGTTAGAAATATATGAATAGTAATGCTTCTAGGAAGTCATTAAGCCACTCTATACTGGAGATTTTTATCTGTGGATAGAGGAAAATGCTGTCCTACCTACTCTCAGAACTATGATGCTCTAGACCAGTGGTTCTCAACCTTTCTAATGCCGCGACCCTTTAATACAGTTCCTCATGTTGTGGTGACCCCCAACCATAAAGTTATTTTCGTTGCTACTTCATAACTGTAATTTTGCTACTGTTAATGAATTGTAAATATCTGTGTTTTCCGATGGTATTAGGCTCTACAGCAGCGGTTCTCAACCTGTGGGTCGCGACCCACAGGGTGAGAACTGCTAGCAGGGTTGCCTAAGACCATCGGAAAACACAGATATTTACATTACGATTCATAACAGTAGCAAAATTACAGTTATGAACTAGCAACGAAAATAACTTTATGGTTGGGAGTCACCACAACATGAGGAACTGTATTAAAGGGTCGTGGCATTAGAAAGGTTGAGAACCACTGCTACAGACATTTGGAAAGTACTTTGAAACAAATTTTAGAAAAAGTAAATATCCATTTCACCCTTGTTTCCCATTCCTCCAGCCCTAAGAATTCCTAGTTAGAAGTTTGTCTTATGAGTTCCACAAATGGCCACTGAACACAGTGCCCAACCCATAAGAGAGATGTAAACACAATAAATGGACTGCCCTGACCGCTAACCTCTGCACACTCAGGAATACACCAGCAGGAGAGAAATGGCAAGTTTTCACATTAATTGTCAACATATGTATGACTAAGACATTCGCTAAGGAGGCAGGCAGTGTGACACTGTAAAGTATGGGGTCTGAGTCATGCCGCCACCCATCATGAGTGACGCTACATGAGTTACTTCATCCCAAGCCTCGATTTCCTCTCTGATAAATGGACCCGAGGCTACCTACCATGAGGTAACCAAGAGATCCACTGAAAGGGCCTGTAAGCAGTTGGCACAGGAAATAATCCACAGAGAACGGTTGTCAGAAACATTCAGAACTCAGTTCCTCATTCATGACCAAACCACTTTAATTTACAACTTCAACAGACAATATGAAGTCCACAGTCTCTTGAAATTCTGACCTTGCTCCTGTAGAAAAACGAAAGGGGAAAGCTTTAAGTACTTTTATTTTCACTAACTCAAATCCATAATTCTGTTTATTCAATTATTTAAGCATCCACTGAGCACCAGTCACGTGAGTCGCCTTGTAGAGGAGGGAAGCAAAATCACCTTGCTCTTGGCAAAGGGCTTACAGTCTCGTTATTAAAACAAAACATTGACAGTGTGGGAATATTGGGAAATCTGTAAAAGGATAGGAAGGGGTTAGTGCTGTCAGACACATTAACACGGGAAGCAGGAGGCCTGGGACCTCTCACTGTCCATAATAAACCCAGAGACATACAAACTATAAAAGAGCTTAATTGCCTACCTTTTGGAGACATTTTTGCCATCCCCCTCGGCCCTGCATATCCAAAAACTGCTGTAATTTTCATGTCAATAAGCTACTTCTAATTAAAAAGGCAATACTAATAATAACATTTAATGGAAACACTCAACTATCTTTTAATGCTTCCTATCCGTTAAAACAATTTCCAAGGCATTCTGAATGATGGCAATTAAACTGTACAATGATTAATTTAAACCGTTAAATAAGAATGTCTTAACCCACAAGGGATCGTAGGGAAAGGGACTTCTCCTGCTACCTTCCTTCTGAAAGAAGGGAAACTGACTGATGTCCTGATCTGGAAAATGAAAGGGTCGTAACCCTTTACTATTTAGAGCTCATTTCCACGCACATCCATATAACATTCCCCTATGCTGGAACTTTCCATGTGAGTGCTAAACATAGAACACGGTAGTAGTTTTGTAACTATAAACATGCACTGTAAGCTCCTATCTGTCTTGTCCACCCTGTAATCCCTGTGTAGACTTGGTACTTAAAAGCCTTTGATGGATAAATGGGACCCTACTTTGTAACGTAACTTAGGAAAAAATAATTTTTTTTAAATATACAACGAAAATGAAGATGAACAAATTTAGGGTGGGGGTGGCAGGAGCACAGGGGACAGCAAATGTGAAAATACTAAATTCAGAAATCAGACACATGAGCCCTGGCTGATGTGGCTCAGTTGGTTGAGCACCATCCTATGCACTGAGTAGTCGCCAGTTCAATTCCCAGTCAGGGCATATTCCTGGGTTGTGAGCTTGATTCCCAGTAGGGGGCGTGCAGGAGGCAGCCAATCAATGGTTCTCTCTCAATGATGTTTCTCTCTCTCCATTTCCCTTCCTCTCTCTCTCTAAAATCAAAAACATATTACATATTTTTTAAAGAAATCAGACACATGATAAGTTAATTCTTTATACTGTTAGAAAATGCATATTTCTTCAAGACATCATAGGTACAAAGTCCAGCATGGCTCAGTGGTTGAGCGTTGACCTATGGACCAGGAGGTCACGGTTCGATTCCCGGTCAGGCCATATGCCTGGGTTGAGGGTTCGATCCCCAATGTGGGGAATGCAGGAGGCAGCCGATCAGTGACTCTCTCTCAGCATTGATGTTTCTATCTCTCTCTCCATCTCCCTTCCTCTCTGAAATCAATGAAAAAAAAATTTTTTTAAGTTTTTTCTTTATTAAAAAAAAAAGTAAATATAACTTTCAAAAAGTAGAAATTTTACCTACTTGTAAAGAGTTAAGTCTACGTTTTCAGTCTTCGTCATCTGGAAGGATACCCAATTCTTCATCCGTCCATTTGGAAGGATCTGGATATGGAAAGTGACCCTGGTGAAATCATTTAAAAAAAAAAAAAAAGTCAAGAATCTATATTCCACACAATTACGTTTAAAAAGAAATCTTGAAAGGAAAAAATATAAGGCTGTAACATACACACCCTTGACATGCCACAGGAGTGAATTCTACTACTTTACTCGATGGTCCAACTGTTCTTCATATTGTTCAATGTAAGCTGAATTGTAAAAGCCTACCCATTTTGAAGCTACCAGCCTGAGCCAGAGTTGGAATATGTGTTTGTGATGAAGAGCAGTAGGAATGGAGGCAACAGGTTTCAAAGATACCCCCCATCTCAACAATGACTTGAAGCCCTGGCAAAACATAATGGATGTCTCAAACTGTCCTGTCATTCCTGCTGGGAGATCTGGAAGTCTCGGGTGGACTTGTTCGTCTTCGATCCTGATCTAGGGGGCATCTGGCTGCACCATTGTCTCACACCAAATAGCCACATATCCATGCTCCTGGCAGCTGACCCACCATGAGACAGGTGTGGACACTAGGCAGCTCCTTACTGGGCGACAAGGGCACAGAGAATTTCTAGGAGAAATGGGGTATTAATGAACCTGATGCTGCTAAAACTTGTGCATAATTTTAACGTTTTTTTCCGACCCTAAAAACAAAACCAATTTGACTAAAATTCAAAGTATTCTGGGTCAACAAGCACAGATTTCAGTGGCTTAAGGCAGTGGTCAGCAAACTCATTAGTCAACAGAGCCAAATATCAACAGTACAACAATTGAAATTTCTTTTGAGAGCCAAATTTTTTAAACTTAAACTTCTTCTAACGCAACTTCTTCAAAATAGACTCGCCGAGGCCGTGGTATTTTGTGGAAGAGCCACACTCAAGGGGCCAAAGAGCCGCATGTGGCTCGCGAGCCGCAGTTTGCCAACCACAGGCTTAAAGGCTTCATTCATTTCCTAGAGAACAGGGTCAGTGCAAATGCGATAAAAGTTCAGCTGAGGCTAATAAGATGCTGGGTAAAAACCTCCCTCCTCAAAACAAATTAGCCCACATCTCTCCCACCCCAATTTGGTTGCCTTGGGCCTCCAGACAGACTAGATAACGTTCATCATTTAAAGATTTTAAGTGTGAAACTTAACCTGATGAACCCTTATTTCACAAGGTGAAAGAACTAGTTTTTAGTGTCCCTCCAAATATGGCAAACTAACACAAAACATACAACATGGACTACCTACATGTGCACCCTTTAGTACAAAAGGGGAGAGATAGGTTTCATTAACAAAATTACTGCATACACACAGGACAATACGGGGAAGGGATGTACGGTAGCCCCCCTTATCCACAGGGGATACGTCCTAAGACCCCCAGTGGATGCCTGAAACCATGGATGGTACCGAACCCAAGGCATAGAAAGTATTTTCCTATACATACATGCCTTTGCCCTTAAAGGAAGCACTTTACATTTGGCATGTCCACATGTGCTTTGGAGCCATTATCAATTAAAATAAGGTTGATTTGTACACAAGCACTGAGATACCACAATCGATTCAATCTGATAACAGAGACAGCTACTAAGTGACTAACTGGCAGGTGGTGTATACAGCGTGGAAATGCTAGACAAAGGGACAGTTCACATCCCAGGCAGGACAGAGCAGGATAGCACGAGATTTTATCATGCTACTCAGAATGGCGCGCAATTTAAAATTTATAAATTGTTTATTTCTGGAATTTTCCATTTAATATTTTCAGATTACAGGTGTCCCAGGTAACTAAAACCAAGGAAAGCAAAATCAAGGCTAGATCTGGGTATAAGTGAGGCCACATGCCCCTGGGTCCAGGTGAGGCCGGACTCCGGGTCCGGGTGAGGCCAAGTGCCCCTGGACCCGGATGACGCTGGATCCCGTGCCCGGGCGAGGCCAAGCGCCCCTGGGTCTGGGAGAGCCCACACACCCCTGGGTCCAGGCGAGACCATGTGTCCCTGGATCCGGGTGAGGCCGCGTGCACCTAGGCCCGGGTGAGCCCAAGTGGCCCTGGGTCTGGGAGAGGCCAAGCGTCCCTGGGTCCAAGTGAGACCATGTATCCCTGGATCCGGGTGAGACCTCGTGCACCTAGGCCCGGGTGAGGCCACGTGCCCCTGGGTCTGGAAGAGGCCAAGCGTCCCTGGGTCCGGGCGAGACCATGCGTCCCTGGATCCGGATGAGGCCTCGTGCACCTAGGCCCGGGTGAGCCCAAGTGGCCCTGGGTCTGGGAGAGGCCAAGCGTCCCTGGGTCCGGGTGAGACCATGTGTCCCTGGATCCGGGTGAGGCCTTGTGCACCTAGGCCCGGGTGAGTCCAAGTGGCCCTGGGTCTGGGAGAGGCCAAGCGTCCCTGGGTCCGGGTGAGACCATGTGTCCCTGGATCTGGATGAGGCCTCGTGCACCTAGGCCCGGGTGAGCCCAAGTGGCCCTGGGTCTGGGAGAGGCCAAGCGTCCCTGGGTCCGGGTGAGACCATGCGTCCCTGGATCCGGATGAGGCCTCGTGCACCTAGGCCCGGGTGAGCCCAAGTGGCCCTGGGTCTGGGAGAGAGGCCAAGCGTCCCTGGGTCCGGGTGAGACCATGTGTCCCAGGATCTGGGTGAGGCCTCGTGCACCTAGGCCCGGGTGAGCCCAAGTGGCCCTGGGTCGGGGAGAGGCCAAGCGTCCCTGGGTCCGGGTGAGACCATGTGTCCCTGGATCCGGGTGAGGCCTCGTGCACCTAGGCCCGGGTGAGCCCAAGTGGCCCTGGGTCTGGGAGAGGCCAAGCATCCCTGGGTCCGGGTGAGACCATGTGTCCCAGGATCCGGGTGAGGCCTCGTGCACCTAGGCCCGGGTGAGCCCAAGTGGCCCTGGGTCCGGGAGAGGCCAAGCATCCCTGGGTCCGGGTGAGACCATGTGTCCCTGGATCCGGGTGAGGCCTCGTGCACCTAGGCCCGGGTGAGCCCAAGTGGCCCTGGGTCTGGAAGAGGCCAAGCGTCCCTGGGTCCGGGTGAGACCATGTGTCCCTGGATCCGGGTGAGGCCTCGTGCACCTAGGCCCGGGTGAGCCCAAGTGGCCCTGGGTCTGGGAGAGGCCAAGCATCCCTGGGTCCGGGTGAGACCATGTGTCCCTGGATCCGGGTGAGGCCTCGTGCACCTAGGCCCGGGTGAGCCCAAGTGGCCCTGGGTCTGGGAGAGGCCAAGCGTCCCTGGGTCCGGGTGAGACCATGTGTCCCTGGATCCGGGTGAGGCCTCGTGCACCTAGGCCCGGGTGAGCCCAAGTGGCCCTGGGTCGGGGAGAGGCCAAGCGTCCCTGGGTCCGGGTGAGACCATGTGTCCCTGAATCCGGGTGAGGCCTCGTGCACCTAGGCCCGGGTGAGCCCAAGTGGCCCTGGGTCTGGGAGAGGCCAAGCGTCCCTGGGTCCGGGTGAGACCATGTGTCCCTGGATCCGGGTGAGGCCTCGTGCACCTAGGCCCGGGTGAGCCCAAATGGCCCTGGGTCTGGGAGAGGCCAAGCATCCCTGGGTCCGGGTGAGACCATGTGTCCCAGGATCCGGGTGAGGCCTCGTGCACCTAGGCCCGGGTGAGCCCAAGTGGCCCTGGGTCTGGGAGAGGCCAAGCGTCCCTGGGTCGGGGTGAGACCATGCGTCCCTGGATCCGGATGAGGCCACGTGCACCTAGGCCCGGGTGAGCCCAAGTGGCCCTGGGTCTGGGAGTGGCCAAACGTTCCTGGGTCTGGGTGAGACCATGTGTCCCTGGATCCGAGTGAGGCCTCGTGAACCTAGGCCCGGGTGAGCCCAAGTGGCCCTGGGTCTGGGAGAGGCCAAGCGTCCCTGGGTCCGGGAGAGACCATGCGTCCCTGGATCCAGGTGAGGCCTTGTGCAACTAAGCCCGGGTGAGGCCACTTGCCCCTGGGTCTGGGAGAGGCCAAGCGTCCCTGGGTACGGGTGAAGCCAGATCCTGGCTCCGGGTGAGGCCGTGCGCCCCTGGATCCATCCGGGTGAGGCTGGGTCCCAGGCCCGGGTGAGACCACGCGCCCCTTGGGTATGGGTGAGGCCACGTGCCCTTAGTCCAGGTGACGCCGTGCCCCTGGGTTCGGCCGAGACCAAACCAGAGGGAGTCGGACCTCCATTGCCACCATCTGTCCACCATCCAGAGCTGAGGGGTCAGTGCTGACATGTACACATAAGGAACTACTGGACATCGAAATTGGGTCTCAAAAGAACTGTTGGTCCAGGGGGAAGCTCGCTACAGATTGATTCATTTGCCTGTCAGCATAAATATTATTGCTCGTCTCACATTCAGTTCTTATTAGTATATATCTAGTGACATTTGATCTCGTTCATCTAGAGGAAATGATGAACAACATAGACTGAGGAACAAGAACAGAACCAGAAGCAAGGAGGCATCGATCGGACTATCGGGCCTCAGAGGGAGGATATTGGAGAGTAGGGGGAGGGTGGGGGGAGGGGAAGAGTTCAACCAAAGGACCTGTATGCATGCATATAAGCCTATCCAACGGTTAAGTTCAACAGGGGATTGGGGCAAGCGTGGGGAGAGGGGTGGGATGGGAATGGGGGGATGAGGACAAATATGTGACACCTTAATCAATAAAGAAATTAAAAAAAAAAAAAAATCAAGGCTAGAAAAATAGTCTACACACAAGCTAAGTTACTGTTTCTTCCATTCTCCCACCCACAGAAAGGAGAATATTCTGCACTTACCAGCACAGCATCTGAGTCATGCCAAAAGCGCCAGAGAATCCAGAACCACATGGCTGCACTGAAGAACTCACCCTTGATCACCTGGGACCTGGTGAGCTGGGGAAACTCTCTGTACCGGGGCTCAATGTGCACACCGCCACCAGCACTACGAGGCAAAAGGAAAACGTTAGGCAGCTGGCTCCATCTCCAAAGTATTCAGTCATCCAACACCCTGAGTTCCATCCAGAAGCTGAAGCTAACATTTCTCATTTCCTCTACGAAATACAGAATGACAGAGCTCCACAAGCCCTCAAAATACTCATTTTTCATAAGCTCACTTTAAATTTGTTAAGCAGCAAACACTAGCCTGAACTGACAAGAGACTAATGATAGTTTTCCTTTAGTGAATACTCCTGTATCTTATGAATGTGCTGATAATGAGTTACTGGCCCCAAGAGTTTTGGTTAAAGGATTGTGAACCTATAGTAGTAAGCAGTCACTAGCTTTATCCAAAGAAAACAAATAAGCAAATCAATTTACCCACATATTTCAAAAGTAAATTATGTCCTCTGCTCCATTGCAATATTTATGGAAAAGAGGACATTGTAACAATAGGCTTCCTCTTTGATAGGTTTAGATACTATCCTATCCTATATAATAAAAGCCTAATATGCAAATTGACCAAACCGCAGAACCACCGGTGGAAAAAAGTTGCTATGATGTGTGCTGACCACCAGGGGGCAGATGCTCAATGCAGGAGCTGCCCCCAGCCTGCAGGCCCCTGGCCGACTAAGGCCGATGCCAGCAGGGCCCCCCCCCCGCAACCCCCCCTCTGGTTGCCCCACAGATCAGCCCTGATCACCAGCCAGGCCTAGGACCCTACCTATGCAAGAATTTCATGCACCAAGCCTCTAGTCTAGTTATAAGGGCCCATCAGTTAAACTCATTAAATAAGATTTGAAAATTATGGTTCAAACCCACTCTCCACATTTCATTGCTGCTAGAGTCTCATGCTGTTTTAACTATGATTTGGAATAAATGGGTGTTCCAAACCAGGATTAAGTATCAAATTTAAACACAAAAATGCACCATAATTCTCTGTGAAAGTTACATTTTAAAACATAAACCAACCTGGCTGGTGTGGCTTGGTGGTTGAGTGTCAGTGGTTGAGCATCAGCCTATGAACCAGAAGGTGGCAGGTTCAATTCCCAGTCGGGGCACATGCCCAGGTTGTGGGCTTGATCCCCAGTATGGGGTGTGCAGGAGGCAGCCTATCAATTATTCTCTCTGATCATTGATGTTTCTCTCTCTCTCTCCCTTCCTCTTTAAAGTCAATAGAAATATATTTTTAAAAGAACAAACAAAAACCAGATCATATTACTTTGAGATTTAAAAGCTTAGATGGCCTCCCATCAAATTTGTCTTTGTCACCTATAAAGCCCTCCCTAATCTCTCTGATCCCACCTCTACCACACTTACCTCTGCTCCCCCCACTCCAGCCTGCTGGGCTTGCAGTCCATCAGCAGCACAGAGAGCCTTTGTGAAGAAGCCCTTTCTGGCATCTTTGCATGGCTGACTTCTCACTCAGGACCTACCTCAAGTCAAACTCTCAGCCATGCATTCCCCACATCATCCTGCATACAGTAACCCATCCACCCCTATCCTGGACACTGTTGATTAATCCCCCTCTATTTTCTTCATACCACTTAACAGTACCTAAACATGTTCTTTCTTTTCTACTTATGTCCTCTCTCCATAATGGAAGCTCTATTATCTTTCTTATATTATGCTCTATCCCCAGCACCTAGAAAGGATCCTGGAATCCAAAAGATGCTCTATACACTGAGTGGCCAGATCATTATGATCTCTGAACGAATAATAATCTGGCCACTCAGTGTGTATCCTATATAATAAAAGGCTAATATGCAAATTGTCCCCTCAACCAGGAGTTCGACCAGCAGGCAGGCCTGCCAACTGCCCATGTCCCCTCTCCCTGGCCAGGCTGGCCAGACCCCACACATGCACGAATTCACGCACCAGGCCTCTAATATATATATATATATATATATATATATATATATATATACACACACACACACACACACACACACACACACATATATATGTATGTATGTATATATGTATGTATGTATGTATATATGTATGTATACACACACACACACACTGAGTGGCCAGATTCTTATGCGTTCAGAGATCATAATAATCTAGCCACTCAGTGTAAATATTTATTCACTTAATGATCACTCACACTGTGAAATCAGTGTGTTATGGAAGAACCAAGACCTCAGTGAAGAAACCAAGCACCCCCTAGCCCAGCTGGCATGCTCAGTGATTGAGTGTCGACCTATGAACCAGAAGGTCACAGTTTGATTCCCCATCAGGGCACAAGCCCAGGATGTGGGCTTGATCCACAGTGTAGGGTGTGCAGGAGGCAGCCGATCAGTGATTCTCTCTCATCACTGATATTTCTCTCTCTCTCTCCCTCTCCCTTCCTCTAAGAAATCAATAAAAGTTTTTGCTTTTTTTAAAGAGGAGCACCCCCCAGGGCTACCCTTTGGTAGTTCTTCATTGTTGTCTGTGCTCAGGTCACACCTAGGCCTTTTCCTTCTTCCCCACCTCACACCTGTCCCAGCTCCATATCTATATCTATATCTATATCTAAAAGCCTAATATGCAAAGTGTCCCCTCAGGAGTTCGACTGACCAGGAGTTCAATCGCTCACTATGACATGCTCTGACCACCAGAGGGTGGCACGGAAGGAAGGGAGGCCCGCCAGCAGCTGCTAGGGACCATATCGGTGCATGAATTTCATGCACTGGGCCTCTAGTCCTTAACAATCATGTAACTTTAAGCAAGTCACTCCTTTAATTTCCCTGAGTCTCAGGTCCCTCACAACAGCTGAATAATACTTGCATGGTGCTTACTATGCACAAGTAACTGTCCTAAACACTTCAGAGAATTGTAATTCATTTGATTCCTTAGAAGTTAACATTATTATCCCCATTATACAGGTGAGAAAGCTGAGGCATGAAGAGATCAAGAAACTTCCAAGGTCATGCAGCTAACGTGGCAGGCACTATCCTGCACTGCCTCTTGAAGTGTAGATGACGGTCTAAGGGGTCTCCAAACACCACCTGGAAAAATCCAAGGTACTATTTTCAGTCCTGCTCTTACTGAATCTCTCCTCTGCTCTACCAGCTTGTTTTTGGTAGATGTGTTCTCCCTTGGTAGGTATGTCCTGACAGCGCCATGCTCTTCAGTCAGTTTCTTAGGCTACATACCTCACCAGGTGACTCTTTTGCTCACTCTCTTAAATTCTAGTGTTGCAAGAGTAAACCCTAATGTAAAATATGGACTTTGGGTGGCAATGCTGTGTCAATGTAGGTTTATCAAATTGTAACAAATGTACCACTCTGATGAGTGATGTTGGCAACGGAGGAGGTAATGCATATGTGGGGGGAGAAGGGATTATGGCAAATTTCTGTACCTCCCGCTCAAATGTGCCGTGAATTGAAAACTGCTCTAAAAAATAAATCTATTTTTAAAAATAAGAAATTCTGAATTGCCCAAACATCTACTTTTGGCTCTCTCTTCTCCCACCTTCCCACACTGGGCGTGATGGCCTACACTCCCGTGCCTTAGAGAAGTAATTCCTCAACCTGCAGCCTGAGTGATTTTTCAGAATTATAATCTGGCCACAAGACATCGGACTGAAGCCGCTCAACGACCGCTGTCGCCTGTTTTAAATTATTCAGCCGGCCATCAGGATCCGCTACTGTTCCCTCCCTATGCCCTAAGGTCTCCAGCCTCACTTCTGCCCTTGACACTTCAAATACACACACAGTAGAGGTTGTTTCCGAGGCCTGGACCGACCTCCCTTCCCCAACTCCTGCTCTAGCTTCCAGATTAGCTTCAGCTTGTGTCCACATCCAACTGTGAAAATCCCGAGCGCAGGATCCCCTGGTGCAGGGCAGTGTCCCTCCGTCCCCTCTCACCCCCGACTCCACTGTAACCTACTCCCCCTGGCCTTGGCGCAGCCGACTACAAGTCCCAACATGCCTCGGGGCGGACCCGTCCCAGGCGCCCAGTGTCAAGGTGAGAACGTCCCGGAAACCGGCACTTTCTGTTAGAAGCAGGCCAAGACCCCACCCGCGACCGACACTCACTGACGGACTCCGCTTCCAGCCGCCCGCGCGCGGAGGCCTCTGAAGAGGCTGCCTCCGCCGCGAGCGAAAGGCACCATCCGCGTCAGAGCCAACATGCCAGCCCGAGTCCGGACAGCCGCCGTGAGGCCGCACCGCCGCCGTGAGGCCGCACCGCTCCGTCCACGTCACTTCCCCCGGCGTCCCGCCCCGGACGTCAGTGGCGTCGCCCCGCCTACCTCCTTCCGGAAGATGTCAAGAGGAGGGAAGCCAAGGTTTGGGTCTCAAATTAGCGCCTCGGTCCCTTTGCTGGGGCGGGCTGCGCGCCTGGAGGGACTCGGCGTGTTGTGGTCCAGAGGGTGAGGAGGCGAGTGTAGTCGGCCTTAGGCGTTGCTAAGTGACGGCTGGGACTTGTCGGCTGGGCGGAGCCGCGCGCTTTCTCGGGGACTGGCGTGCGAGGCCTCGCGGAGGGAGGTGAGGACGCCCCAGGCGCCGGGCTTCAGGAGCGCTGGGTTTCGCGTGTGCCGACGAACTCTTAACACCGAGTCTGAACTCGCTCCTCCCTACCTGTGCTGATCTAAGTGGTGTTTTCCCAACCTGGACCTGCTCCTCGGCCTGCTCCTCCTGAATTAGCTGCCTTCCTTTCAGTTGTCAAATCCTTTGTGAACCAGTGGTCTTTCCCAAAGCTAGTGGTGTTTTTTTTAACTCTCTCCTGCAAGAGGCTCACAGCGACATGTTTAAGTCTTCTTTGTTTTATTGTTGTTCTGCAAACTTGAACTTTACCAACCGGCAGACAGTGGTTCCCAGATATCAGTGCATGGACATGGACGGACTGGTGGCATCAGTCACCCGAGGAGCCCACATGCTCTGATTAAGTCTGGAGTAGGGCTAAGGAGTCCGCAACTAAGCAGCCTCCAGTTTATGCAGTGCTCCTAATTCCTGGACCCTGAGCCAGTCCTGGATTCTTGGCCTTTGTTTCTCGATATTCCCTTTTACAAAATCCTAGTGTCGCTAAACGCCCCTCCCCAAATTCTTAGGGTCTCCATTTATAGACTAGTTTTCCTAAGCACCTCCAGGTTTGATTAAATTATAAAACTTAGCCCTAACCGGTTTGGCTCAGTGGATAGAACTTCGGCCTGTGGACTGAAGGGTCAGGTTGGATTCCGGTCAAGGGCATGTACCTTGGGTGTGGGCACATCCCCAGTAGGGGGCGTACAGGAGGCAGCTGATCAATCTTTCTCTCTCATCAATGTTTTTCTCTATCCCTCTCTCTTCCTCTCTATAAAAAACCAATAAAATATATATTTTTTAAAAATTATAAAACTTAGTCTGCCAGCCTAAACACCAAAGATCTCACACTTATAGTCACAAGCATGAAAAATAGGATACTTATGGAGAGAAATGTAGAACTGAATTTAGAAATTAGAGGGTAATTGAGTATAACGGATGTCTCTCCTGTGCCAAGATAGGGCCTCCATGTGTCCTCTAACAAGAAACCTCTCCCTGGAGTGTGGCCCACATAAAGCTTAAGATTGCTGAGCTGCCCCAGGCCCTTGAGGACAGTCTTATTGATTTACCCTCTGGCCCTGTTCTCCCGCCCTCTTAACTTAGTAGGTAAATTAGAGGAAAGAATCCACTATTCTCTGGATGAGGACTTTCCACTTGCTATGCAACAGTCTGTCTTTGTCTGAACTACCATTCGCCACTTATCCTTTCTGGTGATAGCTACAAAAGACTAAGATAGAAATTTCGTTTATGAAATGGGAGGAGAAAGCTTGCCATCTTCCTAGAGAACTGGCTGCCCAAGCCATATAGCTCCCAGCAAAGAACAATGCTATGATTCCAAAGCCACAAAAACAAAGCACAGCTTAAACAAAAAAGAGCAGAGAACTTGGGAGTGAAGATCTGGAGTTCAGACCTCAGCTCTGCCAATTATTAGCCTAGAAATTTGGACAAGTCCCTTTATTTCTGTGAATGTCAGTGCCCCTCATCTTAATTTGAGTCATTTAAGAATCCACAGATAGTGACTGGCCCACAGCATGTATTCAGGAAATTTTTATTCCTTTATTGTACCTTCCTTTCCTGGTAGCAAAAGCTTGATTCAGGGTGACAAAATTCATTCACCTTCTCCATCTTTTTTTGTTGTTGTTGTTAAGAGAGTATTTTTTAAATATATTTTTATTGATTTCAGAGAGGAAGGGAGAGGGAGAGATGGAAACATCAATGATGAGAGAGAATCATTGATCGGCTGCCTCCTGCATGCCCCCCCCCCCCCCCGGGGGATCGAGCCTGCAACCCAGGACCCTTCAGTCCGTAGACCAACACTCTATCCACTGAGTCAAAACAGCCAGGGCTCCCCATCTTTCTTGCTGAATTATAAAACAAAAAGTTTTAACTTCAATGCTTGCTTGTATTTAAAGCAGTATTGATCTGTAGCAATTTGGAGCTTTAATGTTTTACATCACAAATTATGATTTTTTTACTATAAAAATGTTATGATTGCAGTCAATAAACTGTTGATTGTAGTAATGATACATTTGTCTTGCAGACATGCTCTGAGAGCTCCAAGGGCAAATATCTCTTACTGCCTTTTGCAGATTACACGATGGCCCTCTTTTGGGTTCTAAGGTGAGCACCCCATTTGAATTTTAGAAGGTGAGAGAGCCCAGATGGCGTGGCTCAGTAGATGAGCATCAACCTATGAACCAGGAGGAGGTTCAATTCCCAGTCAGGACATATACCTGGATTGTGGGCTCGATCATCTCTCCTTCCTCTCTGAAATCAATAAAAATATATTTTAAAAAATAAAAATAGAGGGTGAGGGAAAGAATGCCAAGCCCAGGCCCTGAGCTCTCTCCTTTTAAATGCAAATCAAATTCCCAGTCAAATTTTGACAGACTAAGAACAGACTCTAAATGGCCCACATCTCAGTGAGGTCCTAGGGCAGGCTGGAGGGAGTCAATGGGGGAAAGAAGGAGATATATGTAATACTTTCAGTAATAAAGAATCTTTTTTAATGGCCTACATTGAGCATCTAATCCCAAATCAAGAACCTATTCTATATCTGGAAAACAAAGTAAAGGGATGAGGAAAAAAACCTGTTCACAAAACTTCATGTTTATTTAATTTCCTACTCTTTTTTTAAAAAATATATTTTACTGATTTTTTACAGAGAGGAATAGAGAGTTAGAAACATCAATGAGAGAGAAAGATCAATCAGCTACCTCCTGCACACCCCCTACTGGGGATGTGCCCACAACCAAGGTACATGCCTTTGACCGGAATTGAACCTGGGACCCTTCAGTCCACAGCCCGGTGCTCTATCCACTGAGCCAAACTAGTTGGGGCTAATTTCCTGCTCTTAAAGCCTTGCTTGATCTCACTTTCCATGTGTGTCTTGGAAAGAAACATCTTTCCAGTGGTTTTGGTCACACTGAAACAAACCTGTACTACTTTAGAGGAGATTGAGCTATGATCTCTCTTCAGGGAAACAGCATGCTGCCACTTTATCAACTTATACCCAATAAAGTAGCCTTTCTCCTTAAAAAGATGACTTTATAAATCAAATTTAGTGTGTTTAAAATTCTTGTTTTAAAAATCAGCTAATTACATATATTAAAACACACCCATTAACCATTTTTCTCCTCTTCAACACAGACTGTGTTCATTTTGTAATGGCTCCTGAGAAACTGAGGCCATCAATCCAACAGCCCACAAGGAAATGAGTCATGCCAACAATCACACAATTGAGCATGGCATCAGACCCACCATAGTAGAGCCTCAAAATGTCTATACAGCCCTGGCCAGTTGCTCAGTGGTTAGAGCATTGGCCTGCAGACTGAAGGGTCACAGGTGCGATTCCTGGTCAAGGGCACATACCTTGGTTGCAGGTTCTCCAGCCCTGGTAGAGGTGGGTGCATAGGGGAGGCAGCCAATCCATGTGCCTCTCTCATGTCAATGTTTCTCTCTCTCTCTTCCTCCCTCTTTCCTCCCTTTCACTCTCTAGAAATCAGTGGAAAAAATATCCATGGGTGAGGATTAAAAAACTAACATGTCTGGGCAAGACCCTGAGCAGAGGACGCAGCCCAGATTTTGGACACTGTGAGGTAATAAATGTTGTTCTGCCTGGCCACTGTGGCTAAGTGGTTGAGCGTTGACCCATGAACCAGGAGGTCACAGTTCGATTCCCGGTCAGGGCACTTGCCTGGGTTGTGGGCTTTATCCCCAGTAGGGGGCATGCAGAAGGCAGCAAATCGATGATGTTTCTCTCTCATCAGTGGATGTTTTTCTCTATCCCTCTCACTTCCTCCCTAAAAATCAATAAAAACGTCTATACTAATAAAAGGGTAATATGCTAATTATACCGGATAGTCCAGATGTCTTCCCGATATCCTTCCAGACAAAGCCACAGTGGTGGGGGCCGAGGCAGAGGCGGTTAGGGGCGATCAGGCCAGCAGGGGAGAGCAGTTAGGAGCAATCAGGCAGGCAGAGGTGGTTAGGGGCGATCAGGCAGGCAGGCAGAGGGGTTAGGGGCAATCAGGCAGAGTGGTTAGGGGTGATCAGGCAGGCAGGCAGGCAGGTGAGCAGTTAGGAGCCAGCAGTCCCAGATTGCAAGAGGGATGTCCAACTGCCGGTTTAGGTCTGATCCCCACCCCCTGAGAGGTCCCGGACTGGAGAGAGTGCAGGCTGGGCTGAGGGACCACCCCCAACCGTGCATGAAATTTGTGCACCGGGCCTCCAGTATATATAGATATATAGATATATATATACTGAGTGGCCAGCTTATTATGCATTCAGAGATCATAATAATCTGGCCACTCAGTGTATATCCTATATAATAAAAGGCTAATATGCAAATTGTCCCCTCGACCAGGAGTTCAACCAGCAGGCAGGCCAGCCAACTGCCCATGTCCCCTCTCCCTGGCCAGGCTAGCCGGACCCCACCTATGCACGAATTCATGCACCGGGCCTCTAGTATGTATGTATGTGTGTGTGTGTGTGTGTGTATGTGTATATGTATATATATATATATACATACATACATACACATACTGAGTGGCCAGATTATTATGTGTTCAAAGATCATAATAATCTGGCCACTCAGTGTGTGTGTGTGTGTGTGTGTGTATCCTATATAATAAAAGCCTAATATGCTAAGTGTCCAACTGTTCAACCAGCCAGTCACTATGATGTGCACTGACCACCAGGGGGCAGACACTCCGACTGGTAAGTTAGCTTGCTGCTGGGGTCTGGCCAATCGGGCCTCGGCTAGACGGGCCAGACATGCTCTGGAGCCCTCCCAAGGTCCCTCCCCTGCCCTGATGGTGCACCAGTGGGGTTTCTCAGCCTGGCCTGCAGGGATTGGGCCGAAACCGGCTCTCCAATATGCCCTGTTGAGTCCTGGATTGCGAGAAGGTGCAGGCCAGGCCAAGGGGCCCCACCAGTGCATATATATACGCTAGAGGCCCGATGCCCAAAATCTGTGCAAGGGCCTTGGCCCAGCCCCCACCCGCGGACGCCATGGCTGCAGCTGGGGACCTCTTTCACGTCTTTGTCCGCAAGGAAGGACGTCCGGTCTAACTAGCATATTACACTTTTATTATTACAGATGCTTTAAAAAATGTTGTTCCAAGCCAGTAAGTTTTGGGGTAGTTTGTATGCAGTGATAGATAAATAATATATACCACAGATGGCTTGATTAAATCCATTGGCTGTAAGGAAAGGCTTGGTTGTGCTGGTGTAGGCTCAGGGTAGCACATACTCTGTGTGTGCCCCCTCTCTTGCCCCACAGTGTATGTCTATATGTATGTGGCACAGAGGCTGTGTGTCTGACTGATGTGCCCGTGAGGAGGGAGCTGAACAGTGCCACTTCCCTTTCCCAGCTACCTGGAGCCACCACAGTACCTCCCTGCCTGGTTATAATGCCCTCCCCTCAAGATTGGGAAATAAAAATAACATCTCCACCCCTCTGGGAAAAACTTCACCAAAGGAATCTCTGCCCAACTAAATGTTACTTGCTCCCTAAAAGACAGAAACGAAGAACTTCATCCTTGAGAAGGAGAGTGGAAGAATCTAGTCCTGTGGCCAGAGCAGGACTTCAGAGAGCAGGAAGGCTTGACTTTTCACTCACTGTCTAAAGCAGTGGTCTCCAAAATGAGCAAGAGAATCCACTGGGATGAGAGGGAAAATACTATTTTATTTAGAAAATTAAGAAATTTAAGCTTTACCAATATCTACTCTACAATCTGACCCTGGGATCTTCTTAGTCTATGTGGACCAGCCACATGTCAGGACAGCTTTGAAGGAACAGTCTGTGGGTGGGCCCAGCACAGAGGGGCAGGCAGTGCCCACCACCCATCAATTCACTGCTAGAGTGTCACGGGTGCTCCTGCAGATTTCAAGCCCTGGTTAAGAGGCTGTGCTGATTATAATATCTACATATTAATATTAACCTAAATTAGCCCTAGACAAATGCACAAGGGCCTGAACATTGCTCAGAGGAACCACAATCTGAATACTAATATGCAAGCACAGGAGAACTTTAAGAAGAGGGTAGAGCTGATTCTGCTCCTGTCCCTAAGGTATCAGCCACGTTAATTGTTGCTTTTCCTTTTCCCCGTTGTAATAAAATTTAGCAAGAAGTTAGCAAAAATATTTAAAAGTATAAAGAAGATCATTTGAAATACAGTGAAATTTGCCCTAGTGTACATTGCACCTCCAGATATTTGCTAGTGATGGTGTCACCTGCATAAAATATATAAATAAATTATATATGTATGTGTACATAAATATATTCAACTTTTTACCAATAAGGGTACATTAAAAAATTGGAAGCCATGGATCTACAAGATATTATGACATTTTCTAACTTAATTATCAGAGACCAGGAAGACTCACCTGATGAGGGATTACAGAAGGTTAAGAAGAGAGAACAAGAAGAAAACAAAATAACTTGAGTTTATTCATCCTTCTCCACAGAACCTTTTCCCTGAAATAGTCTCCCACCAGGCCCAGCTCCCACAACTGATTAGATAGGAACCTTCCCTCCCTTTACTTCCCCAAGTAACACAAAGCTATTTAAACAGATGCTTAAACCAAATCAGAGAGAAAAGCAATGCATGCCCTCCACACATCCCAATTTGTAAGTGTTCTCACTGCCCCAGGAGAGGCTGTTGGGAGGAGCCTTCAGTTCCGAGAGGAGGGCCCCCTGCACGCCTGCGGCATGCCACTGCCAGTCGGGGGAGACACTGCCCCTTTCAGCAGGAAGGGCTTGGCTGCCTCCAGGATGTCCAGTTTGGGGTCCAGTGAGCGGCCAAGCCCCTCGAGCACCATGATGGCAAACACAATGGAGGCGAAGTTGCTCTCAAGCTTTACCTGAAAGAGAAAATAAGTGGGTTCTTCACAAAGCCCATTGATATATAGAGTTCTGGATAACCATGTAGCTGTCGGCTCTCGGCCTCCTATACCCGTCCATGTGACTTTTACTGTCTACCTAACCCTCTTTTCCCTTCCCCATCATTTTACCCACCATCTCATCTACTCACCCAACCTCCCGTCTACTAGTATTACTAAGAAAAAATCTGGGGGATGTGGTATGTACTTTTCTAGATATGTGTGTGTGTGTGTGTGTGTGTGTGTGTGTGTGTGTTCATGACTTAAAAATAATAAAATTAGTATCTCAGTGATATACCAGAAACTGTAAATCTAAATAAGGATCATTCTTCTGACCAGCCACCTTTCTGACTCTTAATTCTATGTTATAATCCTTGCCAAATGCAGTATTTCACTATCAGATTGCAGAACCTCAAGAGAAACATTGGGAAAGGCCATCTTCAGACTAGAATCTTCCCTGCCCTGCCCTCAACTCCTTAGAGAGACCCTTGGCTGACAGCTTTACTTTGAAGAATAACCCAAGACCACACTCCATCACAAGGAGACAGACAAAGGCCAAGGTGGAGAACTGTGAGGCCATGTCCCTCCAGTGAACAGGGGCAGGAGGCAGAGGCCACAACAGCCGTGCTGGGGTCTCTGAACACACCAGGTCAAGAGGCACCTCCTCTTGGGCCGGCCCAGCCTCAGGATTTTCCCCTGCTCAGGAAAGAGCTGTATAAGTAGGACTTAGATTAGTACCACGCATCCCTCATGTGCACCGCTTTCATTAGACTGTGTTTACACCTGTGAATCCGTTTTTCTACAGCTCAGTATCACAGATACTTGGACAGCTTGACCTTACAGAGACACAGACCAACACTGTGACAAGGAAGAACCTGCTGTACCTAGTTAGTACACAGAAGCAGCACTCTTCATGCTAATGAAGTGGAACAAAAAAATGTTTTTAAAAAACGAGATCTCATATAAGAGGAGTACTTCTCACGACCCTATGGCCACCCATCAGCTTCCCCAGAGACCTCCCCACCTGCCTGGCCGGAGCAGAGAGGCTCAGCTCTGCCAGGGGCCTCACCTTGTGAGTCATCAGTAACTTAAAGACATTCGAGAGAAGGCTGGAAACTTGGAGCTGGAAAAGAGAATACAACTGACTGCAGAGAGTGCAGACCCCCCACACACACCCCAATTACTTCGCTCCCAGGCCCCTGTCCCGTCCTCCCCCAACACCCCGTCCCTCCCATCTCACATACACACACACACACACACACACACACACACACACACACACCAGTGAGTGGAAAGAGCCTGTCTAACTCCAGAAGGACTGCACATGCCCAACTCTCATCTCGAGTATGAGGAGCCTGAGTTCAAAGGCTCCTTCCAGGAAGAGGCCTGGAGGCCGGCTCACCCAGTGTGTCCCCGCCAGCACACACACCACATCTGAATAAGGAGGATCAGCAGCGCTTGGGTGCCAGCTGCTGCTCGTTCTGAGCTCTGACTCAATTCTGCTAGTGTAGCCATGAACTTGAAAAAACACTCAGTTTTGCTAGAACTGAGTGTAAAATACAAATTGAACTCAAGTCTAAATAAAGGATGTGAACATTGGGTATGTCTTCTGGCCACTCAGAGATCATCATCCCTCCCTTCAAGCTCAGCTGAGCTCGAGATACAGAAGAAGCGGCGGAACAGCTACACCCCAGACAGGCCAGGGTGCGACACGATGTATATGTCATGCCCCAGAAGGCACCCTGGGAACCTGGTCAAGGAGCCATTCTTGAGAATCAGAGATTCCAGTGGGCCTCCTCACACCTGGGAGATGTGGGCAGATGTTCTTTATCTGCCTTAAAACTCAAACCCCCTCCAGACTTCTCCCCATTAAAAGATCTCCCTTCAATTTGGGGTTTGTTCTGGCCAAGGGCAAGGGCAGTACTCAGGCCCCTGCCCCTCTGTGGCCTGCTCACCTTTTCCAGGGTGATAGTGTTCTTCCTGGCCTGCGTTACTAGTGTGGCCATCTCAGCCTTGAATCGCTCCACGTCCTTGCACTCACTGGCCCGAGCATGATGCAGGATGAGCTCAGCCACTCTTTGGCCCTGGAAGATACAAAAGAAAAGAAACTTGGTAGAGCTGGGAGGGCACAAAATTAGATGATCTGCCCACACTCCTTCCTATCCTAGTTGTTTCCACCTAGTTCTTCTATCTTGCCTTTGGCCACTGCTGACCAACCAGCCTAGCCTCAGAGCCACCAGGACCTGTCACCGGGCTGGACCAGCCACAATGTCCTCATGGGCTCCCTCCCTGCCCCAGCGGAATTCCCTCCTCAGCCTCTGTACTGCAGCCTTCTCACTCCTCCTCTGCCCAGGACACTCCTCCGCCCAGGACACCCTCTGACCAAAGCCTCCATGGTCTCCCCAAACACCCACCTACCCTGGTAGTCACTGCCAGTGCCTTTCACGTCCCTCCTCAGGCTGTGACCTTCTTCGTCCACCCAAGCCTGAGCAGGGGAACATGCCCCACCCCACCTGCCACCGTGTCCCAGGCTCAAGCCTCTGCCCCCTCAGAAGCCTCCTAAGCAGGAGCTAGCCTTCCTAGTGCCCACTGTACGCTTGTTGAAGAAGGAAGAGAAACTACCATACAAACTACCACGACTATATGGCAGCATTTGGGAAGGAGGCATTTCTTCCCATCCCAAACCATGAGCCGCTTGGAACTGGCCTCAGTCACGGGCACCAGCACCTTCTGACTAAAGCCCAGTGATGTTTCTGTTAGGAGCACCTGTGGCAAACACGGCATTTACAAGAAGAACGAAGGCTGAAGAGCCCTAAAGTTCTCAAGAGCTTCAAGGATTTGGGCCCAACTCCCACGGGCCCAGTGGGTCTCACCTGCCCCATTGCTACGGCCATGAAAACTGCGTGGAAGTTCCTCAGATCAGCAGCCCGCAGCTCAGCCACAATACCAGCATCCAGGAGCACCAGGCGCAGTGGGCACCGGGCAGGCGTCATGGACACCACCAGTGTGTCACAAACATCCACCTGCTGCAGCGGGGCCTCTTGGCTCTGGGAAAGGCCATCGGCACCCTGGACCAGGATGTTCCCAGGGTGAAGGTCGGCATGGACAAAGTTGTCCACAAATATCTGGAAAGAGATCAGCACTATTCAAGGCTAAATCAACCCTCACCACCCCATCACCACCAGGAAAAAGCTTCCAGGGTGATGGTATGTTCCCAGTGATCCATGGCAGGGAAGTGTACATTTGATAAATTAATTCATTGTCTGATGACATCAGTTCAGAATTTGTACAGGGACAGGACCGGTTTGTGGACGAAAAGGGCCATATGCTGACCTGACAAGCTCAGGGGAGGCCTGCATGGCAGTCTTGCAAACTCAGAGACCTAACTAAAGTAACCACAAAGGATGGTCTGAAATTAAACTTTAACTAAAAGCAGTTATGGGTGGGCAGTTACGTCCTAGGCCCTTATCTTCACTGACAAGGTCAACCTTTACCTTAACTAAGCCAATCTGTCTTTTTGCATCTATAACATACCCTTGAAATGTCTGGTAGCTTGTAACTTCCCTTTTTCTGGACCCCCTGGGGCAAAACCAAATGTGTTTGGCGCCAGGACAGATACCACAAATTCCTGCATTATCATGTTAATTGTTCCTGCACCCACCTAAGTATGTGTCTATCATTTTACTTTTTATCCAATCCCAGGGGTTTCCCCACTTTGCTTTCTCCCGCCTCTCTAGTCTGTCACCAGTGGATTTCATGTAACCCACCTACATCTCTTTCCTTTGATTGCAATGTATAAATACAGAAGTAACCCGCCATTCTCCAGAGCATTATCTCAATTCGATGAGGTTCTGCTTCCTGGCATATGTCCACAGTTTGGCTCAAATAAACTCATAAAAATTCTTTACAGGTTTCAATGTGTTTTTTTTTTAACATTAACAAGTTGATGTTTTCAAGAGAAAAGTTATTGTCAAAGTCAAGAGCATTAAAAAATATAGGAAACATGAAAGGTTGCAGGTTCAATCCCTGGTGGGAGTGGGTACAGAAGGCAACCAGTCAATGTTTCTCTCATACATCAATGTTTCTCCCCCCCGCCCCCCACTTTCTCTTCGTTCCTCCCTCCCCACTCTATAAAATCAGTAAAAGAAAAATAAGGCCCTAGCTGGTTTGGCTCAGTGGATAGAGTGTTGGCCTGTGGACTGAAGGGTCCTGGGTCCGATTCCAGTCAAGGGCACATGCCCAGGTTTCAGGCTTGAGCCCCACTAGGGGGCGTGGAGGAGGCAACCGATCAATGTTGATGTTTCTACCTCTCTCTCCCTCTCCCTTCCTCTCTGAAATCAATAAAAAAATATTTTTACAAAAATAATAATAAACCCCCTGGCAATGGGCAAGGAGACATCTGATTGGTGATGTTGCTCTTATATCAATCAGGGGCAAAGCAGATGTACAGTCCTTAGTTCATCCTAGCTTGATGCCTGTGTCGGTGGCCAGAGCTATTTCATGCCTGAGGCACATAAAAAAATAATATAATAATAATAATAATAATAAATAAAATCAGTAAAAACAAAACAAAACAACAACAACATATCCTTGGGTGAGGATTAAAAAAATAAAATTATCTACTCATTGTTGAAAGATTCTCCCCAAACCTCTCTGTTCTTAAAATTCATGGAACTTCCACCTAGCCAGTTTGGCTCAGTTGATAGAGCATTGGCATGCAGGCCAAAGGGTCACAGTTTGATTCAAGCCAAGGTCAAGGGCTTGTACTAGTAACTTGGTTGCAGGCTCCTCCTTGGCCGACCCCTGGGTCGGCTACTGCAGGAGGCAACCAATAGATGTGTTTCTCTTACATCAATGTTTCTCTCTGTCTTTCCCTTTCTCTTTCACTCTCCCTAAAAATCAAAGGAAAAATATCCTCGGGTGAGGATTAACAAACAAAAAAATTTTTTTTTCATGTAACTTCCTTTCTTTCAAATATTTCATAACTCAGACTTCCCTCCATTACTCCATTTGTCCACACAGTGACATGTAACAGCAATACTAACAACCACCTACTGGCAGAGAACCAAGTAGACAAGGAGAAATGGCTTTGAAACTACTAAGCAGGAAAGAAAGCCCCAGGGACTATGATAAGACAGAAAGTCAGGTGTGACTTTGGGGAACAAAAATCTGCCTCTCATGAAAAAGAGAAACCACTCAGTGGTCAGAGAAACCACTAGCAATCCTATAGGGGAAAAGGGAGAACCCCAGTGCAGAGGCACAGAGCAGCTGCTTCGGAGAGGCTCTCAGCAGACTCCTCCTGGCCCAGCAGAGCCCCTCCTCCTGGATGCAGGCCACAGTGACCCTCCTAGTCCAGACCCTGGCTTTACTCGACATAGGGAGGCTGCTACCCAGTGGAAATCCTGGGACCTTGACCTAAGCCTGGCATCTTGCTGTCAGCTCATCCCCTCAGGGCCTATACCCCTGTCCTTGACCCCAGGAGCTGGAAGCCCCATAATCTCCCTACTCCTGGGCACTGCTTACTGCTGCTTCTAGCCTGGCTACTCCCCAATACTCCCTCCCCTCTACCCACAATGCCCCTTGGAGCCTCTGTCAACTGAGCTTCCACTGCACTAAGTGGAAACCTGGCTCTCTACGACAACCTCTCTTCTTCAGGAGCCCCTTGGGTGGGGGCTGCTGACCTGAGGCTGAAGGTGGAGTCAGGACTCCCAGCCCTGAGCCCTCTCGGCAGGAGCGCTTAAGCTTCAACTATGCTGTCAGCTTGCACCCACTACCATCCTGCTCGCCTCAGCCCCAGAGCTCCATCTCAGTCATATCAGTTCTTTCCTCCTGCTCTCGGACCACGTACCTGGTTCCTTCTTATCCCAACTCTGCACCCTCTAGACCTGGGCACTCGTCCTGCCTATCTAGCCTAGACCCTGCCATCCATTCCACAAACACTGTGCCAACCACCAGGAAGACCTCAGACCCTCAACAAGTATCTGTATCTTCCTTCTTTGCAATGCTGGGTTGCCACAAGCACTACTAATGTTGCTGATAATTAACATTGCTTAGGGTTCACTATGTCCTTTTCTGAGTGTCAACTCATGTAATCATTGTCAGGCCGTCCCCTCATAGGTGACACCTAGGCTTCCCCTCACATGCCAGCTGATCTGAAGCCACTTCCTGAATAAATCCCTGGGCTAGGTCAGGCCCCTCTGAAATGGCCCTTTGGTGCCTGTACCTACCCTGTATATAATTTACTTATTCATGGACAGTCTTCCCACTAAACGATAGTTCTGTGAACATTGTAATCCTGTCTCTTTTGCTCACTACTGTAAAGCCAGCACTGTCTAACACATAGCAAATGCTCAATACATACTTGCTGAATGAATGAAGGAAGTAGCATGTAATATACGATGTTGTCTTAGGCTGTTTGTAGGCAACTAGGACTGGGCCTGGGTCTTGTTCCCCACCCTTCCCACAGCACCTTGCACGGAGACAGAGCGCAAGCCACTGAGAAAGTGCTTAACAGAGAGCTGTAGAATGAATGGTAGGCTCAGCTGTGTTTAGAGCAGACTCTACACTGGCCTTGCCTTCCACGCAGGGTAGCTGAGCAGTGTCCCCACCATTTAGCACATGCAATTGGGCCACATGCTGGGCCCGAGCACCCTCTCCCAGCCCATGAGCTCACCATCTTCAGGAGCATGTTGATCCCCAGCCGAGCAATCTTCCTCTTCAAGTCCACGGGAATCCCTGCCTGCTGGTAACTGGACACGGGCACGCTCTCCTTTAAGAAGATCAGGGAGGGAACATCTTTACCCTGGACAGCTCTGCTCCTCATCCCCACGGCACACATGCTGTTGCCTTCCCATCGATTAGGAAGTGACCTGAAGAGTTTTTCCTTTCTTAGAGCCGCTATGAGTCTGTTACCCATGGGCTGATTTTAACCTATTTACATTTCCCTTCCATAATACTTCTCAAAGGAAAACAAGTCCCATAGATTTATTAGAGAGGAAACCCATTGACTCTGCCACCCACAGGTAAGCATGTCGCAATGTGGTGGGAAGAGACAGGAACAGGCCCCAGAGAGCTAGTTTCTGGTCAAGAACCAGCCAATAGAGACATGAATGAATTCTGTGACCTTGAGCAAGAAAACAGGGGCAAAGGGGGAAAAGAGAAGAAAGGGGAGCTAGTAAGTAATCATTTCATATAGGTTAGTTACTTAAGTGTCAGAGCAGCCCACTGAGATGGATTTTGTTATCCCTAATTAATAAATAAAAGAACTAAAGTCCAGAGAGGTTAAGTAACTTGCTCAAGACCACACAGCTAGTAGCTTTGGGAGGTGGCATTACTTCCCTGCACCTCATATTACCATCTTTACAAAGGAGGCTGGAGCAGGAGACAGCTAAGGCCACAGCGACATGACACAAACACTTGTTGAGCACTTTCTCTGTGCAGACTCTAGCTGAGGGCATTTTGCATTGTGTGTCACTGACTCCTGGGAGAACCCCATGAGGCAGGAAGAGTGGCCTGCTGTCATATATGAAGAAACTGAAGTCATTCAACAAATAAAGTGGCAGAGCAGATTTTCAAATCCAGAAAGTCGGAGGCCACACCCTGGTTCTCAGCCACCTCACTATGCTACTGCCCACCTAGGATCACATCCGAAGTCCTTGCACATGTAATCACATGCTCTCTCGCGGCTTTTGTCTTTGCAGACTAAAACCACCAAGTGAAGCAGAGACAGTCCAGCTGTGAGGGAAAGGCACAGCCAGGTAAGTTCTGATTCTTACTTCATATGTTTCCACCAAAACATCCCTGGTGACAAAGGGATGCAGCGGGGTGGGGAATCTGACAGACTTCATGTTCAGGAAGTTGCACTGGAAGTGCTCGAGATTCCGAGCTTCGTAGCGCAGGTCAATCTACAGGGAAGTGAAGAGAAAAGATGAAGGGGTAGTCCGGGCACAGGGATAGCAACATCTGAACTGCCAAAGAGCTAGCAAGTCACAGAGTCACCTGCTTCTCCTGCACAGACAGCTCCCCAGGAGACATGGGAGGAGGCATTCTGTGACTAAAGGCCTCCCTCCAAATCCCCAACCTCCTCCTGAACTCCTCTAAGCTACAGACAGCTGACACCATTGCATTACCTGGGCTTCCCTGCTTCTCCGCTCTTCCTGCCCTGCTCACCCCCTTCACACCAGCCAATGGACCCCTTCCCCATCTCCCAGGGGTTCAGCTTTGTGGCCTCTCCACACCACTGCCACCCACGCCAACACTAGCCCCCGCCCCCAGCCAACACTCTAACCACTGAGCACACTGGCCAGGACTCCAACTCTTTCCCTTGATTAAGGCTCACTTCCACCCACTGCACTGACACTGCTCTCCCCAACTCACCAAGCGTTTTGCTTGCCAGAGTCAAAGGCGCAGTCCCATTTTTATCCTAATTAACTCTAAGACCTCATTTTTCCTAAACCAGTTTTCACTATCCCAGCTTCCACCCCTGCCTCTCAACTGCCCTATCTGGGTCTGGGCTCCCGGTCATTCCTCCTCAGATGCCCCAGAGATGCTGGTATCTCTCAGCTCCTGACCTTCACCAGCTTTTGCTCTTCCTCTCCATCCCCTCACATCCTCAGCTAGTACCTCTTTTTTTTTTTCTTTTTTTTTTTTTACAGAGAGGAAGAGAGAGGGATAGAGAGTTAGAAACGTCAATGAGAGAGAAACATCGATCAGCTGCCTCTTGCACACCCCCTACTGGGGATGTGCCCGCAACCAAGGCACATGCCCTTGACTGGAATCGAACCTGGGACCCTTGAGTCCGCAGGCCGACGCTCTATCCACTGAACCAAACCGGTTTCGGCCAGCTAGTACCTCTTGATGACAGAACCTTGACCTCCATCCAGTCCCCCTCTACCAGTCTCTGGACTTATATTCAAGTCCATCTGGACATTACCCTGTGGAAGTCCACAGGGACCTTTGAACTCAGTGTCTATACAGAATTTACTTGCATACACACCCACATGTACCCAGTCACCTGAAAGTCACTGCAGATTACTCCTTCTCTTACCCTCTACTCCCATCAGTGCTCAGTGCCATCAACTCTGCAGCCCTAACCACTCTCGGATCTATTTTCCCTTTTCACCCACTGCCACCCTCAAGGTAACTCACAAGAAGTCACCTGAACAGAGGCATCTGAGTTGGGCTTCCTGACCCCTCATCTTCCCTCCCTAGAAGATGACCCTCTCCATCTGCTGGTGTCCCCTACTACATGCAGAACAAAGTCTAAATTCTTTAGGATTACATCCAAGGCGGGTCATGGGTTGGCCCCTACTTCTCTCTTCAGGTCCATCCCTGTGCCCCCCCCTTCCTCTACTGCCCAAAACTCTAGTTTCACCCAATCTGTTTGGTGCTAAACACCCCAGCCTGCTGATTTACCCCTATCCTTTGCCTTCCTTATTCCCTCTGATTGGAATGTCTTCCCCCCATTTGGTCCAACTGTAAATACCACTCACCTTTCAAGATCCAACTTGAGCCAAGGGAGCCTTGATCCTCAAGATGGAATGACCACCTCCTCTCTTGAGCCCCAACTGAACCCAACTGAACTTGTGGAGACTCCTACAGTGGAGACTCCTACTGTAACTCTGATCAAACTCTATTTGCAAGTATTTATATGTCAGCCCCTTCTGCCTACAATATATTCCTAGGGACAGGAAAAGCTCACTTGTTTTCTTAGTTCATCAGCTTCTCATTATATCCAAGGACCTAAATGAAGACTTGGCACCTTGCTTCTGAAAGTCTGCCAATTTCTGCCCTACCAACAGGGAGCCAGGGCAGATGCCTACTTGGAGACTTAATGGCCCCCAAAGTGTATTTACCAAGTCTGGCTACTTAAACAGGTGTCCCAAGGTCCTGAACAGGGAGGAGGTCCTTGTCTACTCAAAAGCCCTGGAAACAACGCAAAACAAGGCACTGTGACTTAACCTAATTCTTCTTATCACCCTAGAGTTCAGCCATTGATTGTGGCACTTAGAGATAACGTTGTATATTCCACCAGGATGATTTCACTTTCCTCCCAGGCACTAAGGAAGACTATGTTTCCCAAGCACCCTTGCAGGGCCTGTGTGATTAAAGCTGACCATTAGACTAGGTAGAAGTGATGTTCATCACTTCCAGGCCTGGCCACAAGATCTCTCACATGGTCCTCCATGGTTTTTTTCCCCAATTCCACAATGAACCTACATGACACATGTTGTAGGTGGCAGTGCCAAACTTGGGAGGAAATTGGGTCCCTGAATAACTGTGGTGTAGAGTTTCCTCTCTCTCTCCTTCAGTTCTTCTGCATAGAATTTTGATATAAGCAATAACCTTGTTGCATTAAGCTACTAAGATTTGGGTGTTCTTTGTTATATCAACTAGTGTTACCTACCCTGACTAACATACCATACTAGACGTGACCTACTGGGAAATTACTCATTCATCCAGCATTTACTAAACTCCTACTAAACAGCTGCTAATGGCAAGAACTCTCTTAGATGCTATTTATAACCAAGGGAAGGGGAAATTTACCTGTTGGACCATGAGCTTCTCAAATTCCTCCACTATCTCAGGCAAGCTAAGCCACTTGATTCCTGGCAAAAGTGCAAGGGCTTGGCTGCCCATCTTCATCAGCAGCAGGTCCATTCTCACCTGAGAGAGCAGGCCAGGGTGCAATACCTGCCAGAAAGAGGAACAGTGAGACAGAGGAGGGATCAGGAAGGCATGTTCATTTAGCCAGGGCTGGGTCGTACCATCAAAGGAGAACCAGCTGGCTTCTCATCAGAGCAAAGAGGAAGTAGTCCCAACACCTAGGATGCTCCTGCCTCCCTCACTCCCGTGTGCCTTCCCTGAGGAGATGCTGAAGGCAGCTCCTCTGCACTGCACTTAGCTTTCCTGGGAAGAATAGGCGGGCATTTTCTTCCTAAATATATTAAGTTTAGCTCAGTGGCTCCCAAAAAGTGCAAAAAAGTCACCACAGGGTGCTTGGTGAAAATGTGGGAGAGTTTTTCCCAAGGAGGTAAAAGAGATCATCGGGATACCTGCTACTTGTGTCTGCCAGATCCCCTGGGTAGTGCTGAATGGGAGTGGAAAAGTGTGGAGACAAGAAATAATGGAGCCCAGGCAGGGAAGGCAGAAAATGAAGCGAGAAGAAAGCCACTTCTGTAAAAATGAACACTGCCATCTTGGACTCGTCACAGCATGTCCAGCCTAGTCTGTCTCCAATGTATCCTGACCCCAGAGTAGTAGATCAGCTAGATGGTGGTTTCTCCACCCACAGAGGCAGCAAACTCCAAACCCACTTATTTTCCTTTTATGAGACTATCACACCATTACCTCTCCCTCAAGCCAAGAAACAAAACAGTTTGCACATCATACACACTCAGATAATAGCCAAGCTAATAGAAGTCAGTGGAAGGCAATGTGGCGTAATTGGCAAAAGAGGGGGTCCTGATCTAGGACAGCTCCATGGGGTTAGTGAGATTTTAGAGATGGGAGGGGCCCTCTGAAGACATCAGAGCACTTACTTTCACTGCCACTGGGATGAGGTGATGTGGTTCAGGTAGGTGGGCAGGTGCCAAAGCCTGAGACACCACTGCGTCTGATCCAACCAGGTCAGCTGTAGGGAGAAGCAGCCTTTCTAGAAATGACTGGTCAGCAAGACTTCGTTGAGATCTCCACTCCTTCTCCAGGTGTCCAAAGAGCTCTCTCAGCCCCTCAGGTGCCCCAGCTTCTGAACAAGGCTGCAGCCTGGAGGCCTGGGCAAGTCTCTGGATGCTGTCGTTCTCCAGGAAGACAGGATTGGCATGTGCTTTGTACACTTGGGCCACGCAGCCTGAACCCACAGGTTCCTGCTTCTCAAAGCACAGGACCTTCCCCCAGTCCTCCCCAAAGGCCTGCTGCAGGATGTGCTCCGTGTGAATCCAAGGGTGTGGGGTCACCCGGACGTGCAGCTTGGAGAACTGGGCACAGAAAGCCTCTGAAAAAAGGTCTCGCCGGGTGCTGGCCCACTGGCCCAGTTTGATATACGTTGGGCCTGAGGTCTCGGTGGCTTTCAGAAGCAGGTGGAGCCAGAGGCTGGAGATGCTGGGAGCCAGGTAGGTGAGAGGGTAGAGTAGAAGGAGGGGGAAGAATTTCACCAAGAGAGCCCCAGCCCGGAGCCCAATCCGGAGGTATAGGAGGAGGCAGCCTAGCCGCCCCTCGTGGGGGACTCTTTCCAGGGGCCCATTTTCAGCCAGTTCAACCCAGCTGGCCCTCCGCTGACACAAGGGCTCAGGGGCCCCGTCCCCACAGACTGAGACGAATTTGGGCAAAGTGCCAAGCAGAAGCCAACATAGTCTGGAATTCCGTCTAGAGGGTCTTAAAAGACTGAATTCCTTTCTGAGCTCAAAACCCCTTAGGTGTGACAAGCAGACCCTGACAGGGAAGCGCCAGGGAGTCACCATCCTCTCCCAGAGTTCCACGCAGAGGCTGCCTGCCCTCAACTTAAAGGGCACCTACCTATGTTCACCAGGCTGACATGAGTCAGGACCACAGCTGAGCATTCCACCTAAATGTGGGGCAGCTGCCAGATCCCACGAAGCTCAAGTGCAGTCTAAACCCAGCCCTGCTCCTAATCCGGCCGGTGCAGGCGCATCTGCCCCACCTGGCTGCACGCCCTGCTCCCTCCCTCCGAGTACCTGCCCTTGGCCCAAGGCCTGAGGCTGCTGGGGGCCTACGCTCGAGACGGGCTGCGCCTACGGGGCTTTCAGAACTCGGCCCGCATAGAACCGGAGGGGCCGGGCCAGACACAAAGCCAGGCCCAGGGCGGGACGCGACCCGCGCAAGGTGGCCGCGAAGGGGAAGACAGAGCCGGCGGCCCCAGCCACCCTGCGAGCCGGGGCCCGCACGAGATCGCCCGCGTGGCCCGGCACCCGCCCGGAGCTGGAATGCGGAGGGGCTGGATGGGGGTGGAGTCGGGTCCGGGTGGACGGGGCAGCCGAGGGTCGAAGCTCAGAGGCCGTAGGGGGTCGCGGCGCCAAGGGCGGGATCGGAGCGCCGAGAGCGGACAGGGGATGCGGAAGACCGAGGATCCTGCGCCGAGAGCCGGGAGGTGGTGCGGAGGGCCGGGGATCGGAGCGCCGAGAGTGGGGAGAAGGTGCGGAAGGCCGGGGATTGGGCGCCGAGAGCCGGGAGGGAGTGCGGGAGGCCGGGGATCGGGGTGCCGAGTGCCGGGAGGGAGTGCGGGAGGCCGGAGATCCGGCGCCGAGAGCCGGGAGGGAGTGCGGGAGGCCGGAGATCCGGCGCCGAGAGCCGGGAGGGAGTGCGGGAGGCCGGAGATCCGGCGCCGAGTGCCGGGAGATGGTGCGGAAGGCCGGGGATTGGGCGCCGAGAGCCGGGAGGGAGTGCGGGAGGCCGGAGATCCGGCGCCGAGAGCCGGGAGGGAGTGCGGGAGGCCGGGGATCGGGGCGCCGAGAGCCGGGAGGGAGTGCGGGAGGCCGGAGATCCGGCGCCGAGTGCCGGGAGATGGTGCGGAAGGCCGGGGATTGGGCGCCGAGAGCCGGGAGGGAGTGCGGGAGGCCGGGGATTGGGCGCCGAGAGCCGGGAGGGAGTGCGGGAGGCCAGGGATCGGGGCGCCGAGAGCCGGGAGGGAGTGCGGGAGGCCGGGGATCGGGGCGCCGAGAGCCGGGAGGGAGTGCGGGAGGCCGGGGATCGGGGCGCCGAGAGCCGGGAGGGAGTGCGGGAGGCCGGGGATCGGGGCGCCGAGAGCCGGGAGGGAGTGCTGGAGGCCGGGGATCGGGCGTGGAGGGCGGGCGACCCGGCTCAGAGGCCGCGCGGCCCGCGTTTTCCGGGAGCGCCCCGCCCGCCCGCGCTGGCACGGCCCCTTAAAGCGGACGCGGTACGGACCGGGGCGGAGGCCCACGTTGCCCTCAGGTCCTGGGTCCCCGGTAGAGCACAAAAGGCAAACGCGCGCTCCACGCCCCCTCCCCCCTTTCCACTGACATCTTTGTAACTCTCCCTACAAAGCGTGGGAACCCTGAAGTAGGCCTTGAATTGCAAGCCGGTTGTCAACACAGGTAAGTTTTCAGTGGGGGGAAGGGGGGCCGAGGCTGCATCAGTTTGGGCAATGTGTTTGGACCTTGGGGAATGGCTTCCGCTTAAAAGTGGGGCAGCTGCCAGATCCCACGAAGCTCATGTGCCGTCTAAACCCAGCCCTGTTCCTAGTGCGGCCGGTGCTGGGCCGCACCACCCCTGAGGCCGCGCAGCGCTGCCCGGCCTTAGCCGCAGGAGGGGACGGCGCATCTGTCCCACCTGGCTCCACGCCCTGCTTGGAGAACTGGGCACAGAAAGCTGTAGGGAGAGCTACAAAGATGTCAGTGGAAAGGGCGGGGCGGGGGGCGGGGCGGGGAGCCAGGTGGGCAGATTAGTCATTCAACTAATACTATTGAGCCCAATAAGTATTTCTTAAGCTGAATCTAAGGTTTATTAAGGCTCAGTAGAATGTATTGAGGTAGATACCCTGCTGAGCTAGGGAGTGGAGACACACATTCTGCCCTTACACACTGATGACTTATGAGGGATACCACACAGGGGAACACAATGTGCAGTTTCAAAGTGTGGCAAGAGCCCTGAAAGAATGGGGAGAACCAATAGGATGTGGCTACTTGGGAGGTGGGAGGTGGGAAGGTGTTCAGACACAAAGGAAAAAGCCCTAAAGCCCCAAAATAGGAAGGAGTTAGGGTGTTAGGGTTTGTGTGTGTGTGTTTTGGGAGGGGAAGTTGTTTGTTTTAACGTTGAAGAACCAAAGGAAGGTCAGATGGTTCTAGAGAGCAAGGGGGAGAGAAACAGTTTGGAAATAAGCCAACACAGCCAGGCTGGCCAGAGGCCCTCTGTTCTGTGGGGGTTATGAAGCTGCCTGCCCTGGATACCACGGCCACATGCCATCCTTTATCTGCATGGGAGGGAGAGGCTTCCACGAAGAGTGCCCAGGGTGATCTGTGGGCCTCACGCGTGGAAGGAGCCCCGGGGAGAGAAAAAGAGACACAGTCCATGCCCAGGTGTGGTTTCCCCTACTGGAAGTGTGACTGCCACTCTGCAGCCCCAAGGGGTGCCCAGAAGTGTAGGGACCTGGGCTGCTGATACAGACAGGAATGAGAAGTGGCTTGGGGCTACTCCTGTGTTGTTAATAATCCATTTCCCGTGTCCACAAGATGCTGCAGACCTCTTTGCAGTTCACAAGACAGAAGTCATCCCTACCACCTGGTTTCAAGTATGACCAGCCTTTCATTATCCTCTTCCCAACCGCCTACTGGTTTATTTACCCACTCCATTCCAACGGTGTGTGGGATATGCTTGTATACCTGTGATTCACCAAAGGGCTTATTGAGGACTTCATGTGAGACCAGAGGCCCTGGGTTCTAGCCTGCTAATTTGGAGGTAATGATGTGACCCTGGGCAAGTCTCTGGGCCTCTGTTTCTCCTTAAGCTAATGGGGGAAGTGAGTCTGACTAAAGCTGTACAGGTCCTCTAGATTTACATTTATGATTCTGGTAATTAACATATTCAACAGTAATTAAGAGCAGAATTTTGGAACTAAATAAACCTGGTTTTAGCCTCCCTCTGTGTAATCTGTATAACCTTGGGGACAAGTTACCTAACCTCTCGGAGCCTCCAACCACAAACTATGATGTGTTTTGCACCCTGCGTCAATAAATGTTAGCCTATATTATTTGTCTTATCTAGATAAATAAAAGTAGTTTTGTTTCTCTTCCTACTTCATATGACAGACATATTTTCACAGATTTGGAGGATACATTGCGGAAGGTCTGACTTAAAATAAGAGCATCCTGGGGCTGAAAGTGGGATGGAAGGAGTCACTAGGGGAAAAAGAGGGGACATCTGTAATATTTTCAACAATGAAGGTACATTAAAAAAAATAGAATCAGAGCATCCTAGAAATTCACCTGAAGCGGTGGCTCTCCGCTTTAGCACCCACAAGAATAACCTGAGAGCTGTCACATACCCAGTATCTGATTCTCTAAGTCTGGAGTGGGGCCCAGAATTTGCATTTCTAACAATTTCCTACATGCTTCTGCTGCTTCTGGTCCTAAGAACAAAGTTTGAGAACCATTGACCTGGTGGTGGTGGAGGTAGTGTTGGTGATGGTAGTGATGGTGGTGATGATAACCGTGGTGGTGGAGGTGCAGCAGCACCTCAAAAAGTTGTAGTTATTGCCGAAACCGGTTTGGCTCAGTGGATAGAGCGTCGGTCTGCGGACTGAGGGGTCCCGGGTTCGATTCCGGTCAAGGGCATGTACATTGGTTGCGGGCACATCCCCGGTGGGGGGTGTGCAGGAGGCAGCTGGTCGATGTATCTCTCTCATCGATGTTTCTAGCTCTTTATCCCTCTCCCTTTCTCTCTGTGAAAAATCAATAAAATATTTAAAAAAAAAAAAAAAAAAAAAGTTGTAGTTACCCAAGTAGGTGAAATTGGATTCCTGGGGCCCATGTGAATGTCCATTAGGAGAATGATGTCATGCATATTAACAGTTATATCAAATATGAACCCTAAATCAAGCTTTGTAAGGGTAGTCTTTAAAAATCTCTGTTGATTTGCCGTCAAGCTGCTTCTCACCTGGTAACTTGATGCAATCTGTTTCCGGATTAGCAACCACAAGAATGCATTTAGAATGATTAATGAATTAAGAGACTGAATATCCAGTCACTGGCCAGACCATGTATGACAATAGAACTCTGACCCACAGTCTCAGCAGCAATGGCCCAGAACAGTCAGGACTTGGCCGATGGCTGCCAGCTTCTCTAATGTTCACCTCCACTTCCAACTCGGGACCCAGCCATAGAAAGCCAAATGTCCTCTCCAAATCAATCACACACTAGACCGGCCTCCACCTTCCCTGTGCCACTAACCTGCAATTAGGCACACTGGAAGCCTCTCCCCCCCTGCCCCCGGCCCCCCCAATAAACCTTTCCCACTAGCATTTGAGTCTTTACTTGTACTTAAGTCTCTGCCAAACGCAAGTGATGGCTGACTCCCTTGCTATAGAAAGATCTGAATAAATAGCCTCTGTTTGTTCTCATTTGGGTGATCTTTGGTTTTCCTCCATAAAGTCTCCACAATAAAAGCCAGCTAATTGTTAATCATTTCCTTTCTTGGAACTGTTCCTGCTGGTGTTGTTAACTCTAATACCGCTGGGTGGCACCATTCACTTGTGACCTGCAACCAAAGCTTCCTCTGGGTTCCCAGACCTAGCTGAGAAGAAATGGATGGGCAGGGAAAGATGCAAAGCCCCACCTGGCTGTGCTTATCTTGTCAATGATCCAAATGATGGTGATTTTCGCATCTAGCCATGTAACAACGTTACATAGTGGGTGCCATGCAGGGCAAGTATTTGTTCAAGACCTGGAGGAAGGGGTGGGGGTAAGAAATTGGCTGCCTCTGGGATTCTATCTGCACTTTTGACATTTGGGGTAGGATAATGCTTTGTTGTGCTTGAGGGGTGTGGACAAGGGGGGAAGGGAAGCTGTCCTGTACATTGTAGGATGTTTAGCAGCATCTCTGCCTCTACCCATTGGATGCCAGAACCCCCCCCCCCCCCCCCCCCCCCCCCGCCCAATTGTGACTTTAAATGTCTTCAAACATTGTCAAATGTCTCCCAGGGAGCAAAGTTGTTCCTAGGCGAGAACCACTGGGCTCCTTGTTGAGGACAGCTCTCAGCACCCCGCTCCACACTCACTTTCTTCATAACAGAATGTCAACCCTGGCATACGCTTGCCTCAGCCTCCCGCTTTTTGGCCCCCTTGAACAAGCTCTACACTAGTGTGTCTCCAGTGGGGATGTGAGCCACCTCCACCCAAAACACCTGGAGTGCTTGTGAAACTGCAGACTCCTGGGCCACCCTGCATTAGGATCCTATGGGGAAGATTCGATGCCCCACCCCCAAGGGGATTATCAGGCAGTTTGAGAAGCACGGACCCCACTCCAGGTCCTGCTTAGTACACCTGGTCTGCAATTAGCTCCTAATTTTATGCCTGGATCTGGACATAAAAATTCTGGCCCTGGGGCATGCACATGCACAGAAAGTATCAGAATCAATACCGGGAAAGACACTAAGGGAAGAGGCTGTCGCAGGCATGCCTGCCTCTTTCCGGTTTGCTGCCATGATTTTCACATCCCTTCCTCGTGTAGACCTACTGCTACCTTCTCCCTTTCTCCTTTTGTCTCTTTAGTTGAATTGCATCCATTACTTCTTCTCAGGGGAATGTCTCCTCCTCTGGTTCCCACCTTCTGGTTTTCTAGATGGGTTGTTCTAGCACTACCCAGGTCCAGGTGCTGCTCCGGCACTAATGCCTGTGGCCCAGCAGGTCCCCTCCCTCCTACCTGAGGGGCGTGCCCTGCCAGGAGGTGAAACCCCTTCTTGCTCTGCTCTGCCCCACCACGCCGTGGCAGCTCCGCTAGTCCTGGTCCTTGAATACCTCTACTTGATCTACTTTATTATTTTTTAAAAATATATTTTAGACGAAGTGATCACAGCCAAAGACAGGCCCTTGACAGCTGGAGGAGAATGAAGGAACCCTGGGACCCGCTCCCTTCCCCCTGGGTGGCTTGAGCTTCTCCCTCCCCTTCTATCCCACAGCTCCTGGATGACATTTGATTGGGGCCAAGAACAAACCAAGGCTGGGTTTGAGGTTTGTGTGGGATGCTTGGCTTGGTTTTGTTTCTTCAGAGGGAGCCAGCCAGGGTTGTGGTGGGATGGGAAGGAACTCCTGTCCAGCCTCTAGAAGGAAAGAACGGGCTAAGGATGGGACTAGCAATATAACAACGATAAAGGGAAGGAGAAGGATGCCCATGCAAGACCAGGGGAGCTCTGCTGTTTGTCCAGATGGCTCCACAGGCTCAGATCCACGGTCAATGAGGAGGATCTTCTCCAAGGGCATGGCAAGGTGACTTTTCTCTGCTAAAATAAGTTCCTTCCTTGCTCTATCTCATCCAAATGTCAAGGGCCTAAGCACAGAAAAATGATTTCACTCCCCATGCCAGCTTTCTAGATAAAATCATCATCATAAAATAACCCAACCTGTCATCCATCATCTACTGTGTGTATGCCTTTCAACTACATACCAGCAGGCAAGTGGCAATGAGATAGAAGCAGGTTGCTAGCAAAGGGCCAAGAAGGAATGGAAAACAGTGACCTAAGCAGGGGTACCTGGTCTCTAGAGAAGAGGGTCGGTTATGCCTGAAGAACTGCACTGTCTGCACCTTCCAGAGGGGGCAGCAAAACCAGGACCAGGATTGAATGCTGAGCCAGAAATCTTTCTCCAGAGCCAGTGGGTGTGGGTGGCACTGGGCAGAGCCATTGCGCTTAGGCATCCTGGTCTAACAAAAGAACTTGGCTTCTGCCAGACGGCCGGAGTCCATGTGACCTCAAATAAGGTACATAACCTCTTGGAACTTGGCTTTTCCACCCATAAAATGGTAGGGATAATATTTCCTTGCTCAAATGTGTGGGGAGGATTACACGACATGACGTGTAAAGTCCTGGAAGCAAAAGGCCCTGGACCTAAAAGGGGTGGCAGAACAGGGAAGCTCAATTCTAATAGGGGAGAAGAGAAACTGTCTGCTCCCACTTCGAACCCTGAGCACTCTGTGCTTCTGGAAAGAAAGGAAATTAAGCAGACGCTAACAGAGAGCGCCCCTAGGGGCTAGACCTGGGACAACACCCTCTACTTGATCTACTTTATTATTTTTTAAATATATTTTATTGATTTCAGAGAGGAAGGGAGAGGGAGAGAGAGAAAACATCAATGATGAGAGAGAATCATTGTCGGCTGCCTCCCGCAGGGCCTCTAGTGGGGATCGAGCCCGAAACCCAGGCATATGCCCTTGACCAGAATTGAACCCCGGACCCTTCAGTTCCCAGGCCAACGCTCTATCCACTGAGCTAAACCAGCAAGGGCTATTTGATCTACTTTAATCCCCACAACGGGAGGAGGTCCTAGCCGTTACATATTTGCACCTTATAGATGAGGAAACTGAGGGGGAGATGTGAAGCAACCTGCTCTAGAACTGGATTTGGCCTTCTGACCCTGAGCCCATGCTCCTCAGCAGGACGCTGAAGGAAGAGGAGGGAGGGTGGTGAGAGATGTTCTGCAGAGCTCCATGGCTGTGCTGGGTGGAAAAGGCAGGGTTTAAGGTCAAGAACAATTGCCCTAGCCTGGCTGGCGTGGCTCAGTGGTTGAGCGTCGACCTATGAACCAGGAGGTCATGGTTCAATTCCTGGTCAGGGAACATGCCTGGGTTGCGGGCTTGATCCCTAGTATGGGGCATGCAGGAGGCAACCAATCAGTGATTCTCTCTCATCATTGATGTTTCTGTCTCTTCCTCCCTCTCCCTTCCTCTCTGAAATCAGTAAAAATATATTTTAAAAAAATAAAAAAGAACAATTGCCCTAGTCGATTTGGCTCAGTGGATAGAGCATCAGCCCATGGGCTGAAGGGTCTTGGGTTCGATTCCAGTCAAGGGCATGTACCTGGGCTGCAGGCTCGATCCCTGACCCTGGTTGGGGCACCTCCACGTGGGAGGCAACCAATCAATGTGTCTCTCTCACATCCATGTTTCTTTTTCTGTCTCCCCTTCCATTCTCTAAAAATTAATGGAGGAAAATATCCTCAAGTGAGGATTAACAACAACAACAAAAAGAACAATCAACTCTTTCCCCCTCCTCCCACTCACAGCTTTCCTGACTTGAGGCCAGGCACTGTCTCCTACCCTGGTTTGAGAGGGTCTTCCAGGCCCCAGTGCACAGCCCACAGCCCCTACCCTGGAGGGCTACCCTTCCCTTGGGAGCTAGAGAGCCAGCCTTGGGGGAGACCAGGGGTAGCATCAGCTGGCAAAGCTCCAGGGAGCCAGCAGGGCAGGACCACACAGGAAAGAAGGGAAGGGAGTCATGTGTGGGTGCCCTGCCACGGTGACATACTCCTCGGATGACCCAGGGAGCCCTGAGGAACGGTGGAGCTGGGGCCTGGAACAAGCAGGCAAGGGTGGAAACTTGCAAAACACAGGCGTCAGCATCACTCATTAGAGTCTGAACTGAGGCAGGAGTATTTTTCTAAAACAATCTAGTATCCAGAATTTAGAAATGAAGGAACAGCCACCTGCCACCAAGAAGTTGCCACTAAGGGCCTCCCTAGCCTCCTCTCTGGCCTGTCCACCTGAGATGTGACTGGCAGTTTGGAAGCCACAGTTGAAGGTGATCGGCCTGTTTTGTGCATTGGGTTCCCGGAGACAGCCACTTGGGCTTCCAGCTCAGTTGTTCTCCATCTGCCATTTTCTCCATTTTGCCAATTTGCCTCCTGACACCCAGGACCATGAGAGTAATTAACTCTCAAGAAGCCAAGTGTCTGGTCCTTTAATATATATATATATATTATTATATATATATTATTGATTTCAGGGAGGAAAGGAGAGATAGATAGAAACATCAATGATGAGAGAGAATCATTGATCGGCCACCTCCTGCACGCCCCACACTGGGGATTAAGCCCAAACCCGTGAATCCATCCTGGGACCCTTCAGACAGCAGGCCGATGCTCTGAGCCAAACCAGTTAGGGCTCTGGTCTTTTTTAAGAAAGTGAAAACTTACTGAATGATACTTCAGCAAACAAAACAATAACTTAAATGCTTACACTTTTTAAAAAAACCACTCGAACCCGTTGTCCTCAGCATAAAATGCCCAGCGCATCTGCACGTGTACTTCGTGGTGGGCAGTCCTAAGTCTTGCGACCTGTGCTCCTCGGTTGTCCTACGCCAGTGGCGGCAGCGCGGACTAGCAAGTCCTTTCTCCGCTGGGAAGCTTTTCCTGACTTCCCTCCTCGCCGGGCTTGTGACCTTGTTTGTGCCCGGCGCTCAGGAACCTGTGTTATGGTGGTCGGTGCCCTAGCCAGACTGCCCGTTGCAGGGGACAAGGTGGTGTCTGACTCCCTAGGGTGCCCCCACCTCCATACACGCATTGAACGTCTGGAGTGAACTGAAGGCGGGAAGTGTCGCCGCCCCCTCCGCGCATCTATTTCTAGGTCTCAGCCCTGGGCCGGGGGAGACGCAGAACGCCGTTCGGCGGTCTCCAGCGAGGAAAGGGTTAAGCCGCCCTCTCCCCACCCCCCAAAAAAAGGCGAGGGGAAGAGTCCGGCAGAAGGTCCTGTTTACGGCAGCTGCCGGAGTCCCCGCGGCCCTGGGAGAGGCGTTGCCGTGGCTACGGGCCGGGCGCCCGCCAGCTGCGGATGAGCTCACTGGAGCGGCGGGGGCGCGGGGCGGGACGGCGGGCGCGCGGCAGGCGCTGAGCCGCGGGGCGGACGCGAAGGGGGACGCGGCTGCGGGCCGAGCCCGCCTTCACTCGCCCACGGCCGCGGCGGGGCGGCGGCGACGCGAGCGCAGGGAGCTCCGCTCTCCCGGAGAGGCCCGGCGGATCCCAGGGCGGAGGGCGGAGGGCCATGGCGCCCTGGGCCCCCGCCGCCTGCAGCCCCCGCCCACCCGGGCGCGGGGAGCTGCGCCTCGGAGCCAGCGGAGCCGCGGCCCGCCCGGAGGAGGTAGGACCGGGCCGGGGGACGGTGGAGGGGACGCGCTGGGGGACCGAGGACCGAGGAGGGGACGCGCCCGGGGAAAGGGAGGAGACGGCTGGAGCTGCCTCAACCCGGAGCTGGAAAGGGGCTGTTTGCAGACCACGGACTGGGTTTCTTTCCCTTGTGCGGACGTGGGGACCGAGGCGCTGCAGCCCGACCTGCAGGACGTGAGCGAAGTGCTGTCCAGACGTCCTAACGAGGCTGGGGTGACTTCCAGGGCCCAGCCGGGAAGTCGCCGTCCCGCGCGCCTCGAAAACCTGCACAAACTGGGCAGAGCCCCCTCCTTTCTCCCAGTGCTGGGTCCCAGGGAGCGAGAGCGAGTGAGAGAGAGAGAAGGGGGGGGGGGGGATTGAGCAGCCAACCCTCCCTCGCTGTAGTCAGAATTTGCAGTCTTGGGAGAGCAGTAAGGAAAAGACGATGGAATGATCATCTTTCTCCCACTTTTCCCCTAAGGATGGAGTTGGGAGCCCATGGAGGGGGGGAGGGGAGTCTCAACGCAGGACGGAATGATATTTAGGAGTGTCACAGAGGACGATTCAAACCGCCGAGAACAGCCAGATCTCAGCTGGGGAATCCTGGAATGAAGGGAGGGTGGGGAAGTTGGGCACTGCCCTCCATGGGGGCACAGATGGGGCCAGGGAAGTGCGGTGACTGCTTTAACCGGCTGGTGCTGGGAAAGGAGCGCTCTGGCTGGTGATGAGACGTGCTTCAGGGCTGTGACTTCTCTAATGCTGTAAAGTACACAGTAATACTCGTAATGGCCCCCGGAAATAGGGTTATAGTAGGCACTCCCCAGTAATTTTGTTATTAAACTCTTACACCCTCGGTGGTTACTACATAAAAGAAAAGAACAAAATCCTTTCTGCTTTCGTTGTCAGATACCAGACACACCAAAGGAATGGAGTAGAACACCTTTAGGGTATCTGCCTGGGATGGAGCAGAATTCTGCCAGAATTCAAGGGCAAACAGAGGCTGTTTTTGAGGAAGGGTAGTGAAGAGGCTGCGGGAGGGGCTGGCCTACAGTCCTTTTGTTCCAGAAGATTTGAATCCTGTCTGTGTCGAACATTCATTGACTTAACATTTCTGTGTGCTAGGCCTTAAGGACACAGTGATAAATATCTCCCTTCCTTCCAGGAACTCACCATCCTAGCTGGATAGTCAGACAAAACATTAAAACCAGTTCTGGTCGCTGGCCTGGCTGTGAGTGCTGCATGCCAGGACAACCCAGGGCAGGGCCACCCAGCTCAGGAGGCCCACAGAGTAGGTACTGTCGGGGCTGAGCCCTGAAAACCTCTTCACCAAGCAAACAAATCTGGGGAGGTGGTTCCAGGCTGAGGAAACTGGCATGGGCAAAGTCACCGAGAGGGAGGGAGGGGGACAGGCAAGTGTGGGAAGAATTCTTGTAGTGTAGTGTAGTGATGGGCTAATCGAGAGATAAAGGTTGCTGAAACCGGTTTGGCTCAGTGGATAGAGCGTCAGCCTGCGGACTCAAGGGTCCTGGGTTCGATTCCGGTCAAGAGCATGTACCTTGGTTGCGGGCACATCCCCAGTAGGGGCTATGCAGGAGGCAGCTGGTCGATGTTTCTCTCTCATCAATGTTTCTGGCTCTCTATCCCTCTCCCTTCCTCTCTGTGAAAAATCAATAAAATATATTAAAAAAAAAAAAAAAGAGGTAGAATGTGGTGACAGGCTTGGACACAGGGCGAGATCGCTTAGACTAAAACTCAGTGTGGAAAAGTCCAGGAGAAAACACAGCAAACCAAAAAATGGATATTTTGAATGGCCTGAATTTAGCAGATCACAACACTTGGACAATGAATTTGGCTCTAACTTTTCTGGCAGCATAGAGACAAACAAAAATACACTGGATTGCACAGTTTTGGATTTGGGACAACAGAAAGCATACAAATTAATTTTCAGAACAAAATTTTTTCTGTAATTTTTTCAACTGAGAATTTGTCATGTAGTAAAGACTAAAGAGTGGCACAGAAAAATGTATTCCTGCCCAGCTGGCGTGGCTCAGTGGTTGAGCGTTGACCTGTGAACCACGAGGTCATGGTTCAATTTCCGGTCAGGGCACATGCCCAGGTTGTGGGATTGATCCCCAGTGTGGGGAGTGCAGGAGGCAGCCAATCGAGGATTCTTTCTCATCACTGATGTTTCTGTCTCTCTCCTTCTTCCTTCCTCTCTGAAGTCAAGTCACCGAGAAGGAGGGAGCGGGAAAATAAAATTCCACATGACTATCTTTCTATACCATCTCCCTGTAATGGCTGGGGACATACTGCATTTCTGTGGGGGACTGAGTGTCAGCTCAGGCTTGAGGGCAGTGAGGGCCCTGGGAATCCTATATGGAGGAGCCATGGTCCCTCAAATGTAGGAAGAAGTGGCATCTGCTTCGAGGAATATGGAGAGCAAAGCACCCAGGATGCCCAACCCTGCGGGTGAAGCAGGCACGTTATAATATGGCTCCTGGGTAGGTGGGCTGAGACTCCGGTCTGGAGAAGGAGCCACACAGGGCAAGTGTGTTGGGACAGCATCTGGCAGTCCTGACCAAAGGGAGATGGGGAGAGGGCACAGCATTTGAGGATTCCATTCAGAGGGACGAGTCCACTTCTCCAAGTGGTCCAGGTCTTCCCGCCCTCAGACCTGAGGTTAAGCCTGCTTCTCGGGGGTGGGGAAAGGGTGAGACTCAGGAGACCAGAGATCCACTCGGAGAGAGGCCAGGGAGGGTGGAATCTTGTTTGCTGCAACACAAGGAATGTTATAGAAGAACGAGGAATTCCAGCTAAGAGCTCACAAGTTCCGCAGACCCAGCCACAAATCTCCCAGCCAGGTCCTTCTCTATGGTTTCTGCACAAGAGACACACCAGCAGAATCTACGTTAGTGTGTTCCTAATGTGCCTTTTAGTCTAAAGTTTAAACCATTTCTTGCCAATAATAGATGCCTTAAATTAACATTGAGGTATGAGAGAGAGTCTACTGTTCTCCCCCCTCCCCCATCACATTTCTTAACTTTTTAAAAAAATTTCTTTATTAATTAAGGTATTACATGTGTCCTTATTCCCCCATTACCCTTAACCCCTTAACATTTTAATTAGAGGTGCCCTGTAATAACGATGCCGGGGCCCCACCCTAGACCAAGTAAATCAAAATATCTGAGAATGGGCCCTGCTCATCAGGACTTTTGAAAGGTCTCAGGTGATTTTAAGGTATGGCCAAGTTTGAGAGTAGCTGCTTTAACAATCACCTAGAGGGCTCATTAGAGCAGGGGACAAAAACAAAGATCCCATAGAATTTTAAATTAGGAAGCCTGTTACTCGTATTGAAATCAACTGCCTAATCAGCCTTCAACATCAAGATCTAAAGCCACCTGAACAGGTACAGATAAGGAGGCTGATAACAGACACATTTATGGGAAGCTGTGTGTGTGTGTGTGTGTGTGTGTGTGTGTGTGTGTGTGTGTAGCATTTTTAGGACAGAAACTCTCAAAGGATAATGACAAGGCTTCTGCTGTTCCATCTGTCTGGTCTAATACTGTTGTATGCAGTGCAGCCCCGCAGTCTTTCTCTTGTCCTCAACCTTTCTTAAGTGCTGAGCCTCCGACCCATGGGTTCTTTCCACTTCCCTCCTGATATTCAAGTGTATTTGTTCTCTGACCCACGGCTTCTAAATTGGAAAGAAGCTAGAAGAATTAGTTTGCAATTTAACATTTGTAAAGTCTCAGTCGGAAGGAATGAACCTTGCCTGGCCAGTGTGACTCAGTGGTTGAGCGTCAACCTATGAACCAGGAAGGAGGTCATAGTTCAATTCCCAGTCAGTAGGGGTCGTGCAGGAGACAGCTGATTAATGATTCTCTCTCATCATTGATGTTTCTCTCTCTCTCCCTCTCCCTTCCTTTCTGAAATCACTAAAAAAAAAAAATGTTTTTTTAAAAAAGAAGGAATGAGTCTATAAGGGTTGAATTTTAGCAACTCCGACAAGATAATCGAAAAGGTATTTTGGAGGTTAGAGCCTTTCCCCAGAACCTTCAAATATACCTCGAAGGTAGCTGCTGCTTTGGCTATGGGCAAAGTTGATTCAGCCTCCCTTACTGTTTCAGGAACCTCAACCCCTTCTTTTTTGCCTCCCAAGTGACCACGGCTGACCCCTGCTTGTGCCGTGTGTCACACACCGGTCTGTGTCCAGGCATGGATCCTTCTTTCTCCACCAGAACCAGGCAGCCTCCACACGTATCCCAGGCTCTCTTTGAATCCCCCACACTGGCTACCTAACAGAAAGATTCACAGGCACTTCTTTCCCTTTAATTACAGGAGGCAGCCAAAACCGGTTTGGCTCAGTGGATAGAGCGTCGGCCTGCGGACTGAAAGGTCCCAGGTTCGATTCCGGTTGGGGGCATGTACCTTGGTTGCGGGCACACCCCCAGTAGGGGGTGTGCAGGAGGCAGCTGGTCGGTGATTCTCTCTCATCGATGTTTCTAACTCTCTATCCCTCTCTCTTCCTCTCTGTAAAAAATCAATAAAATATATTAAAAATAATAATAATAATTACAGGAGGCAGGTCAGTGCTTGGAACTGAGTCAAGTGATTAACACAGTTTTCTACACTTGATGGCCAAAAGACAGCAATATATCAGGAAGCAATATACCTGACTATCTTTTCCCCTTGGGTTAAAATCATGGTCTGATTTGGGCAAAAAGTTAGCCCAAATAACTGTTTGTCTAGAAGTTAAGCTCTTTGCCAGCTGGAGCCCAGAGTTGCTTTGTCTTTGGTCTCCCTTTGGCATTTTTGTGCTGGGCGTACAGTTGGCTAAAAGAGAGGTAAGCCCGATACCCCCTTTCCTAACTGGCTGAACTACCAAAAACCAAGTTATCAGTTTTTTCCTGGCCTTAGGGAAGGAAGGGGTGAGTCACCCTCACAGCAAGCTCAGGAAAGAGGTTAGCTTCCCGCAGCAGTGGGAAATCTGGAGTGTCCATGCTGCCTTCCAATGTGAGAGTGAGATGGAGCTGGAAAGTGGGGCCAGGACAGGAGGCCTTGACCATAACCATGACCGTTCTTCCATGGTACCCAGGCCTCCCATGGGCTGTGTGTCTTATCAGGAGGGTTTGTCAGACCAGTTCAAACAGAGAAGCAAATGTATTTTGTTTTATTATTTTCTTTAAAAGTATATTTAAGATTTTAAAGATTACTTCTCTATGCATATTTTTTATATACATATCTATATCATAAAAGACCTGTGGTCATGACGCCGTAATGGCGTCGCAACCAAATGAGCAGTGGCTCTCGAAGCATGTGGGCAGGGCGCTGGCAGCGTCTGCTGAGTGTGCGAGGCGCAGCGGGGCGACGGACATGGCCCTGATGGCAGGCTAGGCCTAGGGGACCCTACATGCGCACAATTTAATCATGCGCTGGGCCTCTAGCAGTTACATGTAAACTATGAAAGTTATGTTTGTATTGAACAGTATTTTGTGGGAGTAATTCCATGTGATACATACATAGTCCTCTCCTTCTTAAGAACTGCCTAGTGTTTCTTTGCATGGATTGACTTCATTTGTTTAACAAACTATCTACAGGGTGTTCCCCAAAAATGTATATGCACTTTGAATGATTCTAAAGTCAGTGTTTATTAACATGCAGGTCATCTTCAAAACTTAAAAGAATCTACAGAAATGAATAAATTTTTTTGACAACACTTGTTTTCAGACAGATGACCATTCTGATTCAGGCACTGCTGATAGCACAAAGCAATAGAATTGTAAACATCAAGAATCATTTTGCTCGGTATTTGTGTGCCCTCAATTAGTTGACTGTTGTCAATTTTGTACTGTATCTTATATGTGTCCCCATAAAAAAAAAAAAGCCTAGCCTGGCTGGCGTGGCTCAGGGGTTGAGCATTGACCTATAAACCAGGAGGTCATGGTTCGATTCCCGGTCAGGGCACATGCCCAGATTGCAGGCTTGATCCTCAGTGTGGGGCATGCAGGAGGCAACCAGTCAATGATTCTCTTTCATCATTGATGTTTCTATCTCTCTCCCTCTCCCTTTCTCTCTGAAATCAATAAAAAAATATATTTTTTAAAAGTCTAGTGACACTTTAGGGTAAATTTTCTTTGTTCAAAGTTTAGTCTGGCTTCACCCATTATTTCAAATCAGTTAAACCTGAAAAGAGTGAGATATTTATGAGCAATTGGTCGTTTCTGATTTTAGCCACCAGAAATACTCTCTGGAACTTATTCCATTATTTCTGTAAGTTAAATTCCCAGAAGTGGAATTGCTAGATTAAAATAGATTTCAAAGCCAAATGCATGTTGAATATATTTGTGCCCAGTGATGAATATTTTAAAAATGAGATTCTGATACCCAGTTATTTATTTATTTTTTTTAAATATATTTTTATTGACTTGAGAGATAAAGGGCTGGAGAGAGAGATAGAAATATCAGTGATGAGAGAATCATTAATTGGCTCCTCCTGCATGTCCCCTGTTGGGGATCGAACCAGCAACCTGGGCATGTGCCCTTGACTGGAATTGAACCTGGGACCCTTCAGTCCATAGGCCAACACTATCCACTGAGCCAAACCAGCTAGGGCCTGATAGCCAGTTTTTTTAAAAATTGTAAAATTATTCCCGCTCTCTTCCCCAATCCACATTCCCACTCTAGTTCCCCACTGAATTTACTATGAATTTCTATTTAAGTTGATAATGAAAATTAAAATTCATATTGTGGCACATTCAAAGAGGCAATCTCTTATTTTGAGTTTTGTTATGGCAAAAAAGGCAACATGTTAAAATTAGAATTCCTAAGTTTTTGTTTTATGGATTGTCACCCAACAGATTGCCCAGTTTTATCTCTTGCTGTTGGTTTCGTGTTCCCATAACCTTGATCCCACATCACCACGATTCCAAATATGGTGTAGGCTGAAAACTGGGGTTGGTGGGTAACTTACCCACAAGAGCCAACCCAGTGGAATAATCTAAAGTGCCTCCTTTTTCTTTCATACTTTCTCCTTTCTCCATAAGGAAGATGTAAGCAAGACTGAATTTGATTTAGCACTAAGTTCTGTGCAAATCCACTGTGGGTAATAGCTAGGGCAGCCATGTACTAGTATACACACTGGGACACTGAATGGTAAGTGATCCAGATGCACTGATACAGGCAGACATGATTTTGAACCATCCTCTGTTAATCCTCACCAGAGGATAGTTTCTCAATTGCTTTTCAGAGACTGGGAGGGTGGGAAGGTGGGGAAGAGAGAGAGAAAGAGAGAGGAGAGAAACATCGATGTGAGAGACGTGTGGACTGCTCGGCTCCTGCCCTTGACCAGGAACTTGCAACCCAAATATGTGCCCTTGACCAGGAATCAAGCCCGAGACCCTTTGGTGTGCAGGCCAACACTCCACCCACTGAGCCACACAGGCTAGACACCCCCCAGCCTTTTTTTTTTTTTTAAATATATTTCTTTATTGATTTCAGAGAGGAAAGGAGAGGGAGAGAGAGAAACATCAATGAGAGAATCATTGATTGGCTGCCTCCTGCATGCCCCCCTCCCCACTGGGGATCAAGCCCACAACCTGGGCATGTGCCCTTGGCTGGAATCGAACCCAGGACCCTCCAGTCCGTAGGCCGACGCTCTAGCCACTGAGCCAAACCAGCTAGCCGTCCCGCCCCCCCCCCCCCCCAGCCTTTCTTAGCCTCCCTAGAGTAGAGGCCTGAACCCAGGGAAGGAAGTGGGTCAGGTGGATGCCCGGTGCTGCGTGTGAACTGCTCGTCCCCACTGAGTGAGTCAGAGAAGGGTACTGCTGTCCCTGCCACCATGGAAAAAATAACAACTGACTGCCTCTTCCCAGCAAATTGGAACCATTAGAACAGGACGCCTCTGTGATCTTATTTGTGCTTCTCACATCCTTGGGAAGTACAGGCTCGACCTCCTCAGATGACCAAGCAGAGGCATTTGTATGGGATCATGCAGCAAATTAGGGTTAAAATGGACCATCAAGGGAGAATTGAGTTGGGGGAGAGGCTGTAGAGCTCTGATTTGGTCACTGGACAGGAGCACTGGGCTGCCTGAGACACAGAACGTGCGTCCCCTGCAGCTGGAGAGGGACCAGTTTCTCAGCCACAGGCTTGGTCAGGGTGGTGGTGGGAAGGCGCAGGACGGTCCCACAGCAGCTGGCCAGTGCTCCGGCTTCTGCCAGGCGGTGTCTCCAGCTCTCTGGGGCTCAGTGATTCTCTACTTAATACTCTGAGCTGTGGGTGAGACTGGTTCAGATTTGGAATGAAGTGTATGGTCATCCAACCCCAAGCATGACTGACTCCCTGGCATCTTGTGGCGACTGTCATCCTTTACATCTGGTCCATTTCATCATCTGTTGGTGACAATCAACAGACACACATAAGCTCCCAGGACATCAAAAGGGGCCAGTGCTCTCTGTTTACCCTCCAGCTGTGCTGGTGCATCTACTGGGGTGGGAAAATATCAAAGAGGAGAGAGCTAGATGCTTCCCAAAACCACGAGACTTGGTGAGTCCGGCACTGTAGAGACAGTGCCCAGAGAGCTTTTAGTCCAGGTTCTCCTTTCACCCTGAACAACAGGGCCACCTAGGTCCTGGGACATAGAGGAGAGAGATGGGGACAAGGGCCAGAGAGGCTGCTCCTAGGCACACACACAACCACGGGCTCAGACTGCCAGTTGACGGAAAGAAACTAGGAGGATGCTGCTTTCAGGATGGGGAGATAGAGCAACTGGAAGAGCCAGCCCCCTGAGGCAGGTCTTCAGGTTCTTCTCACATCCCTGGAATCTGGCTTTCATCCCTACCATCTGCTGAGACCTTATCCCAAGTTACTACTGCTGCATCTAGTGGCCAGTTGGCTGTTCTCATTGTTCTTGAGCTCCACAATGTAAGCAGATCAAGGGTGATGTAAAACTGGCTCTGATGCTGAAATGCTTCCTGAGCACCTTACTGTCCCACCTTCCTGGGACCTGCTAGACCTCCCACCAGGATTCAGCCATTAGAGGATTAACAATAAGGCCATTCTGATTGGCTGATGTCCAAGCCACACCTTTGTTAAGTATTTTGAATATTGCCCCATCTGAGACACCATCTGTTTTGGTTGTCCTAATTGTCTTAAAAAAGAGAGAGATCTTCACTGATTCTTTTTCTTTTCTTTATTTCACTCAAAATGTGTTAACTTTTTTTGAGATACATATATATATATATATATATATATATATAATCTAATAATAGACAAATATGCAAATTGACCACACCTTCGCTACACCTAAGCCACGCCCACCAGCCAATCAGTGAGTATGCAAATTATCCCAACAAAGATGGCGGCTATTTGCATATCAAGACAGCCTCGAAAGAAGCCAAGAGCTGCAGAAGGGAGTAAAGCATCGAAGCAAGCAAGCCGGGGGCGGGGGGGAGGATAAGGGAGGAGCAAAGTCAGGGCCGGGGGAGAAGGGAAAAGCAGGTGGGCTGGAGGATAAGGCGGGGCGGGCGACAAGGGCGGGGCAGAGGCGGGGCCGGGGGCGAAGGGAAACGCGGGCGGGCTGGAGGAGAAGGTGAGGCGGGCGACAAGGGAGGAGCGGAGGCGGGGTAGAGTGCAGCAGGAAATCCTATTGCAGGATTTTTCCTGCAACGGGAAAGCTAGTATATATATAATTTTTATTGTTGAAAATATTACATATGCCCTAGCTGGTCTGGCTTAGTGGATAGAGTGTCAGCCTGTGGACTGAAGGGTCCTGGGTTTGATTCCAGTCAAGGGCACGTGGCCCGGTTGTGGGCTCATCCCCAGTGCAGGAGGCAGCCGATCAACAATTCTCTCTCATCATTGATGTTTCTATCTCTCTCTCTCTCCCCTTCCTCTCTGAAATCAATAAAAATATATTTTTTAAAAAAGAAAAGAAACTATTACATCTGTCCCCCATTGACCCCTTCTAGGGCCCCTCTTCCGCCGGCCTTCACCACCCTACTGTCTGTGTCCATGGGTTATGCATATATGCATACAAGTTATTTGGTTGATCACCTCCCACCCACCCACTCTTCCCTGCCTTCCCTCAGAGATCCGCACTCTGTTCCATGCTTCCATATCTCTGGATCCATTCCGTTCATCAGTTTATTTTGTTACTTAGATTCCACATATGAGTGAGATCAGGTGATACTTATCTTTCTCTGATTGACTTATTTCACTAAGCATGATACTCTCCAGGTCCCTCCATGCTGTCTCAAAGGGTAAGAGATTCTTCTTTTTTACTGCTGCATAGGATTCCACAGTATAGATGTACCACAGCTTTTTATCCACTCGTCTACTGATGGGCAGGCACTTGGGCTGGATATTAACCTTTTATCAGATGTATCATGGCCAAATATGTTCTCCCATACAGTGGGCTCCCTTTTTGTTTTGCTGTGCAGAAGCTTTTTATTTTGATGTAGTCCCATTGGTTTATTTTCTCCTTAGTTTCCTTTGCCCAGGAGATGTATCCGTAAACATCTTCAATTGATTTTTCAGGATGGTTCTTCTGTATTTTAGTTGTATTTCCAGTTTGTCCTGGGAGAGTGCAGTGTAGCTTTCACTTACTCTGCCGCCATTTTGGTGATTCTTTTTCTTCTCATTTAACAAGTATTCGCACTGTAGTCACATCAGACCAATATCTGGGCTAGACACTGTAAAGGGATGAAAATAAGTGCAATGTGTGTGTTCAGCCATCAGACCTCACTGTCTAGTTGGCAGGCCCAGATAAAGAAAATGAGTCAAGAGCTGAGTCGCAGGGCAGTGTAGGAATAACCCCCATGGCTCAGTTCTCCACTCGCTTCTTTTTCGTCACCTCTTTCAGAGAGCTCATTCGTGCTCTCTGGTTCTCTGGCTCTCCAACTTTACATCTCCAGGGTTGTTTTCACCACACCCTTAGATCTTTCCCTTTGATTGTCTATTACATGTTTCCTCTTAAATGTACCATTTTAAACCTTACCATGTCCCAAAGATCTAAGATGTAATCATGCCTTCATTATGTATCCTCTTTATTTTCTGAGGGTAGCAAATCTTAACTGCTCTTTCTTACTTTCAGAAAACCCACAGCCTAGTCCTCTAACCTTTTCCATCTTCTCCTTGGTCCCCCCTTCCATCCCCACCCCCATCACACATCCCCTAGATCCAGTGCCGCCAGTCGGTCTTTGTCATGGGCTGGAGCACCCCTGCTTTTCTTCATGTTCTTGCCTCACCTTGAACACGTCCTCCTTCCCCAGCTATTGGAACCCAGTCGACCTGTAAGGGCCCCCCTACGCTACTTCTTTGAAGGAGTCCATGACGCCTCTGACTCTCAGTGCTCACCTCTAAATTCCTCCAGTTTACACTGGTTTCATAACATTTACTACTGCAGTTCAATTTAGTCCTTAAGCCAATCTGACATTGTGACTTTTGGTAAACATGTGTTAGGCACTTCCTGGGCTCATCTTGTCTTTTTGTCTTGAACAATTGCAATCTTTTATTGCCATTTGTTTTTTTGTGTGTGTTTGTTTTTTTCTGTAAGGACCTTCCTAGCTGTAGAGAATTTGTATGAGTTTACTTGAGCCAAAACAGGACAATTGCCAGGAAGCAAGATCTCAGATGCTTCTGCAAAATGACAGTTTGCAGTTTCTTTCGTGTATTTGAAATTATGGAAGGAAGGTTAGGAAGGTTATGAGAAGAAGATGGGAGAGAGCAAGGCAGGGATTGGATTAAAGGAGAGTTAACAAGATTATGTGCTCTCTTGAGGACTATCACTCTTCCAAGGGGTCTGAAAGAGGCATTTATTTCAAAGGTGTGTTAACCTAGACACAGAAACAATGGACAGGGCTTGCTTAAGGCAAAGATAAACCTTTTATTAAAAAAAATTTTTTTTATTGATTTCAAAGCAGAAGGGAAAGGGAAAGAAAGATAGAAACATCAATGATGAGAGAGAATCACTGATTGGCTGCCTCCTGCACACCCCCTACTGGGGATGGAGCCCACAACCTGGGCATGTGTCCTGACTGGGAATCAAACCCGGGACCTCTTGGTCCATGGGAGACGCTCAATTCCCTGAGCCACCACAGCCAGGCCAAAGATAAACCTTTTACTAAAGAAGTTATATGCCATTCGACTGGTGTGGCTCAGTGGTTGAGTGTCGACCTATGAACCAGGAGGTCACGGTTCAATTCCTGGTCAGAGCACATGCCCAGGTGGCGGGCTCCATTCCCAGGGGGGTTTGCAGGCAGCAGCTGATCATTGATTATCATCATTGATGTTTCTGTCTCTCTCTCTCTCTCTTCCTCAACCAAAGGACTTGTGTGCATGCATATGAGCCTATCCAACGGTTAAGTTCAACAGGGGGTTGGGGCATCCGTGGGGAGGGGTGTGGGATGGGAATGGGGGGATGAAGACAAATATGTGACACCTTAATCAAAAAGAAATTAAAAAAATAAAAATAAAAAAAAAAAAAGTATACTAGTGTGTGTGTGTGAAGTTATATATGCCTGGGGCATGACTCCCCACCATGACTCAATTAGGAATTTATGACCAGATCATTCTGTGAGGTTACTTTCTATAGAAGACCATTTTCCTGCCCTGCCAGCGTGGCTCAGTGGTTGAGCATCGCCTATGAATCAGGAGGTCATGGTTCAATTCCCGGTCAGGGCACATGCCCAAGTTGTGGGCTCATTCCCCAGTGAGGGGTGTGCAGGAGTCAGTTGATCAATGATTCTCTCTCATTGTTGATGTTTCTCTCTCTCCCTCTCCCTTCCTCTCCGAAATCAATAAAAATATATTTTAAAAAGAAAATTCTTCTCATCCACAGTTCGTATCCCTAGCTCTAGGGCAGGGACCAAATATTTGTATGTTTCCCAACAACACCTCACATGGAGGATTTCATTCAACTGGTTGATTATCTTATTCATTTAAAATCCATCCATGCTAGCTCAGATTAGCTAACTAAAATAGGGGAAAGACCATTTCCCATATCTCAAAACTTAGCCAAATAAAAAGAACACATTCCCAGGCATTGCACAACTTCTGAGTACAAAACACAAGGCATGTATAGTAAACAAATAAAAATGCCTCAGCCTGTCAGGAACCTAAAAACAGGGTGGGAGGGGAGGGAAGTCAGGGTGAGCAGGCTGCGCTGATCAGGGTGGACTCTTCCTTACGTTCACGTCTGCCCTTGAGGCTGAGCACGAGTATGCCCTGGCTTCTATGAAAGGAAAGGGGGTCAGCTCCCCCTCAATTTCAAAATCAATTTTTACAGATTATACTGTAACAACAATTATACGGTTTTTTAAAAAATACTTTTTATTGATTTCAGAGAGGAAGGGAGAGGAAGAGAGAGAGAGAGAAACATCAGTGATGAGAGGGAATCACTGATTGGCTGCCTCCTGCACGCCCCCTACTGGGGATCAAGCCTGAAACCCAGGCATGTGCCCTGCCTGGGAATTGAACTGTGACCCCGATTCATAGGTGGATGCTCAACCACTGAGCCATACCGACTGGGCAGCAGTTACATGTTTGAGAGCATTTTACAGCTTTATCACACTTGCAAACCATTCAGGATGGGTAAGCGGCCTTACAGATGAGGTGAGGAGGTGGTATTATTACTAGTTATTCAAATAAGGTCTTGTATCATTACTTGGCAGAGTTAAGTTCACTTAATAAGGACAGAAGACATGTGCTGAGTGTTTTTCATGGGACAGGCACTGGGCTGAATGCTTTACAGGTAGAATCTCATTTAATCCCACCACTGGCTTTCACAGTGGGTGCTACTATTGTCGCTGTTTTTCAGAGGAGAGAACTGAGGATTAGACAGTAACTTGCCCCCAGCCCCTTAGCTCTCACGTGGCAGAGCTGGAATTGGAACCTGGGTATGTCTGCTCCCGAACCCTTTGCTTTTAACCCCCACCATATGCCATCTTTTAAGCCCTTTCCCAGAGCTGGGATCAGGGCCGGAGCGGCCTCAGCCCCCTTCTCTCTGGGCTCAGGGAGCCATGGTGCCGGCCCAGGAAAGGGGATGGGAGATGACGTCTCTCTCTAAGATTGCTGCCTTTTGTCCAAATGTGCTGGCCAGGAGCCAGGCTGGAAACTCTCTGCTCATGGAAAGAAAGAGAACAGAAGCCAAAAGAGGGTGGGAAAGGGTCTGAAGGGGAGGAAAGGAAGAGGAAGGCAGGAAGGAGAGAGGGAGAGAGGAGGTGGGGAAGTGAGGAAGTGAGGGGCAGCTGGAGCCAGAGCCATCCTGCCAGGAAGCAAACAAACCTGGGCCTTCAGGTGCAGTCCCTGCAGGTGCCGCTCCTGGGTGCTGGGAGCATGCAGCCCTGGTAGGCCCAGTTGGGGCTCTCCGGTGCTCAGTGGCCCAGACAGATCACTCAGGGGGCCCTGCTTCCCCCGCGCCCCTCCTCAGCATTACTGTTGGGCAAGGTCGGGTTAAAATGGACATCAGGAAAGCCTTCTGAGTTTGGAAAAATACGTTACAACATGGCAGCGTGAAGTAGAGGGGGGTGGTCAGGCGGTGCGTGGTGCCAAGGTATGCAAGGTGGGCATGGAGGGGCTGGAGAGCAGGGAAGAAAGGTAATAGGGGCCGGGTACTTCGAATAAAAGTCCATCAGAACAATTTACTGAGTGCTACTCTATATCCAGGAGGGGAGGCCTGTCCCCTGTCCTCAAGGCCCTGGTTTGGGCATCAGACTCGACAAGAGTCTGACAACTTGGATTCATTCAGCATCTACATGGCCTTGGGAGAGTTAACCCCTTGGCTTTGCATTTATAAAGGGGAGGCCACAGCAGGGTTAGTGTGAGGATTCAGTGAAACAATCTGTGTAGAATCTTGCCTTGGGTCCTGCTGCTGCCTTTGCCACGCCCCAGCCAGGTGGCGGAGGCTAGGTGAGCCACACAACTCCTGGGCCACACTGTCATTTCTAGCCCTGGCTGCTTCCCTGTCGGCTTCTCTGCTCCTGTCTCGGAGCTTCTCCATGCCAGGGGCTTTTCTAGCTTTATTATGTATCTCCTCCCCCCGAATTTCCTCACTAGACTGGGGCCTCTAAGAAGCGCTGTCATCTGCAGGCTGGGTTCCCAGTGACCGGCTGGGTCATGAGGGGCGAGCACTGAGGCCAGGAGGAGGATGTGGAAGGCTGGGTCAGCCAGTGCAGGCGTCGTTGCCAACGGGGTCCTGGGAGAAGGGGCTCAGCATTTCCTGAAGGGAAATGACTCCCATAAATAGTCAGAGGGATGGGAAAAGGATTTCTCCATCCCTTTCATCCTGTCAACTCAGCTCTTCCTTCTGGTGTCCAGACTCTGCAGCCTCTTGCAAATGCTTTTCATTCAAATGTGTCAGTGTGTGTGGGGGAGAGATGTGAGCTCTGCTTTCTTCTCTATCCTAGATTCAAAATAAGAACTGAAAAAGACATGCATGCCTTTTGTTTGTTCTTTTACCACACTAACCTCTTATTGGTCCATTCCAGTATAAGGCCACAGGGTTGTTGTGATGGTGTTTTTTTCTGTGTTTTTTTTTTTATACATATTTTTATTGATTTCAGAGAGGAAGAGAGAGGGATAAAAACATCAATGATGAGAGAGAATCATGGATTGGCTGCCTCCTGCACGCCCCCCACTGGGGATCAAGCCTGCAACCCCGGCATGTCCCCTGACCGGGAAGCGAATCATTCATAAGTCGAGGCTTAACCACTGAGCCATACTGGCCGGGTAAGGCCAGAGGTTTTTAGTGGGATTTTATTGGGAAAGGAGGGAAGTGCACACCTTCCAATGCCATGTCCTCTTTACCTTCATCCAAGGGTTCAGCACATGCTTGTCAGCTGCTGTTAGGGTCCTTGGAAAGGTGAAGTCTCATGGCATCCGCCTCGCTAAGACTTCAGATGTTCCCAGCAGCCCCAGTGTTGTGAAGAGTCACCTTGGAGAGGCAAGGGGACTGGTGACTGCTGCTCTTCTGGCCCTCAGTACAGTGATGGAAATGACCAGCTCACACCCAGCCGCCCAAGCCAGCCTGGAGGCAAACCCAAGGGAGGCGCGGGGGCGTCGCTCAGTAGCTGAAGTTTGCTCAGCTTCGGCCGTCTGGATGCAGACGCATGTTTAAAACTCACACAACCGCTTTCCTTTTCCGCTTGAGGAAGGTAATTTAACGGAAATTGAACGTGACAGCCTGTGTTAGTGGGGATTCTTTTGGTTGCTTAAGCAAACAAGGGCGTGAAGGTATCCTGTGGAACCGTGGGCAGGAACGCAGCCTGGCCTCAAGCGGGGACTGGATCCAGGGGTACACGGCCGTCTTCCCACCTCATCATTCTCCCCCACAGCCGCGCTCTCGGGGACTCAGTCCACAGGGTGGGAAATGGCTGCCTCCCAGCGCGGTCTGCTGGTTCGCTTCCGGCCACGCCCATGAACAAACCTCCTGGGACGGCATCTGATAGGTCCGACTTGAGTGAGGCCGCCTCTAGGACCAATCAGCTGCGGCTGGGGGTGGGATCATAGTCCAAACATGGCGGCGCGGTTCCAGTGAACCCCGCGCTGAGAGACGGGACAGTTTGCAGAAAGGGGCCTCCCTGTGAGGTAGGCAAGCTCTGCTGCTGCCTGCAGTATCTTCTGCTGCTGGTCTGTTTTTTACAAGTTTTTTAACCATTTTGTGCTCAGTTGCCCTAACCACCGCGTTCGTAAGAGTCCTGCTTCCTCGAATCGCTTGCTAAGTGCGTTGACAAAGGTGTAGTGACAGACGTGGTGGACTACTAAAGCCAGGGCTTTGGGGCGGACGCATTGCGGTTTAAATGTCGGTGATCCTATTACCAAATAGTCTCCTCGACTGTGAAGTGACGTTGATTTCCTGTTATGTGCCCAGCACATGGTGCTAGGTGCTCTGATGGACCCTCCCTCCCGCCTGTCTTTCCCGCCCTCCCTCTTTCCTTTCTTCCCTCACTCTCTCTCTCCCCTCCCCTTTCCTTCCTTCCTTTCTTCATGGCTTTATTGAGGAGGTATAATTCACATACCATAAAAATTCATCCACTTAAAGTGTATAGTTTGATAGTTCTTAGTATATTCATAGGCTTGTGCCACCCTCACCAGTCCATTTGACAACCTTTTCATCACACCAAGAAGAAACCTGTACTTCTTTTGTTGTTTGTTGTTCATCCTCACCCGCGGATATTTTCCCATTGACGCTTATAGAGTGGAAGGGAGGCAGAGAGAGAGAGAGAGAGAGAGAGAGAGAGAGAGAGAGAGAGAGAGACAGAGACAGACACATTGATTGGTTGCCTCCCACGTGCTCCCTGACCAGGCGGGGGATTGAGCCTTTAACTGAGGTACATGCCCTTGACTGAAATCCAACCGGGACCCTTCAGTCTGCAGGCGGGCGCTCCATCCACGGAGCCAAGCTGGCCAGGGCGAAACACGTACTTCTTAGCCAGTAGCACCCCTATCCCTTTCTGTCCTAAACAACCACTAACCCACCTTCTGTCTCTACAGAGGTCCCCCCTGCTCTAGACGTTTTATATAAATGGATTCATACAACATGTGGACTTTTGGACTCGCTTCTGTTCACGTAGCATAGTGTTTTCGAGGTTCATACATGTGGTAGCGTGTATCAGTACTTCATTCTTTTTATGGCTGAGTAATACTCCATTGTATGGATACATCACATTTTGTTTATCCATTCGTCAGTCGATGACATTTGGATTACTTCTTAATGGCCATTATGAATAAATGCTGCTATGAATGTTACTGTAGAAGAACATATGTGGACATATTTTCATTTCTCTTGGGAGAAAGATTATTTCTACGATTGTTTGTAAAGTGCTTAATGCAATGCCAGACGGATCACAGAACACAACAGTGCTAATTTCTTTACTCTGACCTTCCCAAAGGTCATGAATGAAAGCTATTTCCTGCTTGCTGCCCTTAGAAGAAAGTCAGCCTCTCCCAAGGAGCCTGACCCCTGTGGGTCAGACTCCGAGGTCACTGCCCCTGGGGTCCTGGCATCATTGAGTAGCAGATTCTTCCATCAGGCCTATGAACGGGTCGATCCAGGGTGGTTCTGGTTGAAGGTACTGAAAGAGCAGAAAACAAGGTTTGAGGGTCAGAATATAAAATTTGGGGTAGAAAGATAAGAATTGGATTCCGTATTCTACTACTTAAACGCTGTAATTCTGGGCAAGTCGCTGAACCTTGATCTTCTCACCTGGCAAAGGAGGATAAGGATAATTACGTTTTGAAATTGGTGAGATGAAGGGCCTTTGTGTGTTATATTATGTGTATAGTATGGAAATCAGGGGCTATTCAAGTATATTCTAAGCTCTAGAAAAAGAATCAGACTTAAAAGAAAAATTTTTAAGCATTTAATAAAATGTTTATTTTAGAAAGGAGGGAGAGAGAGAAACATCGATTTGTTGTTACACTTATTTGTGCACTTATTGGTTGATTCTTGCATGTGCCCTGATTGGGGATCCAACTGCAACCTTGGTGCATTAGGACAACACTCCAACCAATGAGCTACCCGGCCAGGGCAGGAATCAGACTTTTGAAACTCTTCAAGTGGTAGCATGTTCAGAGGGTGGGTGGAGCTCTTTAGGAGCACTGGTCAGATTCTTCCAGGGCTGCTCTTAAGCCCTCAGGGCTACAAACTGGTTCTTGCCTGCAGCTGGTTTCCTGGCTCTGAGAAAGACTCAGATCATCCTCAGTTCACCAGGGCTGCAGATACATCGGACTTTCAGCATGCTCTTACTTGAACACCTATGGGCTATTCAGGAACCCCAGCACCATTTGTTAGAAAGTCCATCTTTGCTCTAGTGATTTAAGAAGTCACCTTTATCATATATAAAGTTCTGTGTGTCCTTGAGTCTATGTCTAGACTTTCTATTCTGTTCCACTGGTCTATTTATCTGTTCTTGTGGCAGTTTTAACGTTAGAGGCTTGATAGTATTTTTCACATCTGGTAGGGCTAGTTGTCCCACACACTTCTCCATTTTTTAATTTTTCAGTGTTTTCCTAGGTATTTTCACAAGTTTGGCAGTCTGGTTTTAAAGTATTCATTGACTTCCTGGGAGGTCCTGGGGGTGGGTCTGGATGGGATTGGGTTAGGGTTAAGTTGTCTTTTAGATCTGGGGGTGCTTACCTATTTCAGTTAACTGCCTTTGTAAGATTCTGTTTTCTTTTAGGTTCATGAGCATGAAGGCTTCTAGTGGCTGGATAGCACTCATTTTCCCCTAAATATCCAAAAGAACTTTTAAAAACAGTCTTTGAGAGAGAGTGTTAAAATTTGGTGGTAAATTTTGAATGAAAAGTGTATGAGTTTTCTGTACTATTCTTTCAGTTGTTCTGCAAGCTTATAATGATTTCAAAATAAAACGTATTTAAGGTCGTTATGCTTCTGGTAGCATCTTGGTAGAAGTTTTCAGAAGTCTACCCGAGTTGTGTTCACAGATTCTGCCTTTTCACATGTTGCTTGACCCCCCAAAGAAATTCAGCAGATCAGTGAAGTGTAATCTTACAGAACCAGGGTTGCTTTTCATTCAGTGGTTTGTGCTTCATTGTCTGACGGTGGGGCAGAGACACAATGGCCACCATAAGGAGAAGGAATATTCAGGCCAAAAGTCTGTGCAAGCAACACCGTCCTATATAATAAAAGCCCAATGTGCTAAGTGTCCGGTCGACCAGTTGGCTGTTCAACCAATCAAAGTGTAATCCTATATAATAAAACCCTAATATGCAATTCGACTGAATGGCAGAACAACTGGTTGCTGTGATGCGCACTGACCACCACCGGGCAAATGCTCAATGTAGGAGCTGCCCCCTGGCGGTCTGTGCACTCCCACAGGGGGACCGCCGCTCAGCCAGAAGCCAGGCTCACAGTTGGTGAGCGCAGTGGCGGTGGCGGGAGCCTCTCCCACCTCCGAGGCAGCACTAAGGAGCAGCGAGCCTAGCAGTAAGGAGCAGTGAACAGGTGAGCGGTAAGGAGCAAGGGGTCCCGGACTGCAAGAGGGATCCTGGACTGCGAGAGGGATGTCTGACTGCCGGCTCTCCCCCAGGGGTCCCAGACTACGATAGGGCACAGGACAGGCTGAGGGACACGCCCCCCCCCCACCCAGTGCACCAATTTCGTGCACTGGGCCTCTAGTATGCTAATGATATGCTAAGGCCACTCAACCACTCGCTGTGACATGCACTGACCACCAGGGGGCAGACACTCTGACGAGTAGGTTAGCTTCCTGCTGGGGTCTGGCCGATCAGGATTGAGCAAAATGGGCCGCACATGCCCTGGAGCCCTCCCACGGTCCCTCCCTGTCCCTGAATATGCACCAGTGGGGTCCCTTGGCCTGACCTGTGCCCTCTCACATTCTGGGACCCCTCGGGGGATGTCAGAGAGCTGGTTTTGGCCCAATCCTGCAGGCCAGGCTGAAGGACCCCACCTGTGCATGAATTCATGCCTCTACATAATAAAAGCCTAAGTGACCGGAACAACCGGAACGACCAGTCGCTATGTTGTGCACTGACCATCAGGGAGCAGACGCTCAATGTAGGAGCTGCCCCCTGGCGGTCTGTGCGCTCCCACAGGGGGACCGCCGCTCAGCCAGAAGCCAGGCTCATGGCTGGCAAGCGCAGCCATGGTGGGAGCCTCTCCTAACTCCACAGCAGCGGGTGCAGTGGGCCGGGATGAGCGCAAGCGGCGCCCGGCCCTGATTCGGGCTCCTCCCTGGCCGCCTGCCGCTTGGCACACTGCTACATCCCCCGAGGGGTCCCGGACTGCAAGAGGGCACAGGCCAGGCTGAGGGACCCTCCTCCCCCAGTGCATGAATTTTGTGCACCAGGCCTCTAGTCCTATCTAATAAAGAGGGAATATGCTAATTGACCCCCACACCCTCACAAAGATGGCAGCATCCACAGCCAATAAGGAAAGAATATGCTAATTGACTGCCACGCCCTCAAAGATGGCAGTGCCCAGAGCCACAAGATGGTCGCACTCAGTCCCCTCAGCTCCCCAGCTGCCCAGGGCCAGCCCAAGGCACAGGCAAGCCTCGGATGGCAGCTGCCCAGCCACCCAGAGCGGGCCCAAGGCACAGGCAAGCCTTGGATGGCAGCTGCCCAGTTGCCTAGGGCTGCCTGAGGCTCAGGTAACCAGGGCTGGCCGAGGCTTGCGCTGCTGGTAGTGGCAGCAGTAGAGGTGTGATGGCGTTGCCTTCCCCTGATCGCCAGGTCGCCTCCTGCCCCTGAGGGCTCCTGAGAGGGGGCAGACTGAGCTGAGGAACCCCCCGCTCCAGTGCATGAATTTTCGTGCACCGGGCCTCTAGTAGATTATAACAGTATTCTGTGGAAGGTAATTTACATAAGGGATGTCGGGTTGGAGTGGACAGACTGCAGAGATTATTTTCTGCTAACAGACCTCTGTCACAGTAGTTTTTTATGTGTAATTCAGGTTTGGCTGGTGGTCAGGGATTTAGGAGAATCATGATTGGAAAATTGATGACGAGGTATGTGGATAGATTTCTCTGAATGGGAATGAAAGGGTGATCTCTGCAGAAGAGGATTTTAATTTTTTAAACTATTTTTTTATTGCCCATCCGGTGTGGCTGGGTTGTTTTTATTGATTTAAGAGAGAGGGAGAGAGAGATAGAAACATCAAGGATGAGAGAGTATCATTGATCAGCTGCCTCCTGAACCCCTCCTACTGGGGATTGAGCCCACACCCCGGGCATGTGCCCTGACTGGGAATTGAGCTGTGACCTCCTGGTTCATAGGTTGATGCTCAACCACTGAGCCAGACATGAGTTGTGGTATGAAATTAAACTCCCCCCGAGCTTTAATTTCCTTATCAGAACAATGATAGGAGCATTGACATTGACTTTTGTAGTGATTAGAAACAAGAAGTGGTTTCTGGCCTAGCCAAGAAGAGAGAGAAGGAAGAACAAGTTAAAATATTTGGGAGGGCCCTAGCTGGTTTGGCTCAGTGGATAGAGCGTCAGGCTGTGGACTGAAGGGTCCCAGGGGTTCGATTCTGGTCAATGGCACATGCCTGGGTTGCGGGCTCAATCCCCAGTAGGGGGGTGGTTCAGGAGGCAGCTGATCAATGATTCTGTCTCATCCTTGATGTTTCTATCTCTCTCCCTCTCCCTTCTTCTCTGAAATCAATAAAAATATTTTTTTTAATAAAATATTTGGGAGGGGAAAGAAGTTAGAACCTGACTTCACATAGTTTGGTGACCTGCTATACGTACCCAAGAGAAACAAAAGGAATTATACTTTTTATATAAAAGAAAATACATTTACAAGAATTCAGATTTTAAGCCATCTTTTGTCAGTATTAGCATATTTCACAACTTTAATAATTTCATGATATATGGCAAATTCACACTAAGTTTTACCAGAGAGGTGACACTGATAGGATTGTGAGAGGGTGCAGGCTGAGGGACCCCACCGGTGCACGATAGGGGCCAGGGATGGACTGCAGGAGGGCTCCAGGGCATGTCCAGCCTGTCTCGCCCAGTCCCGATCGGGCCAATCGGGTCTGTCTCCCCCAGTCCCGATAAGGGCCAGCTGGCCGGGGAGGGACTGCGGGAAGGCTCCAGGTCATGTCCGATTGGCCCAGCAGCAAGCTAACCTACCGGTTGGAGCGTCTGTCCGCTGGTGGTCAGTGTGTGTCATAGCGACTGGTCAAACAGTCGAACTAACAGATGGACACTTAGCATATTAGGCTTTTATTATATAGGATAATTCATATACTGTAAAATTCACCCTTTTAAGGTGTACAATTAAGTGGGTTTTCTTTTTAGCATATTCACTGTTTAGTGCAACCATCGCCACTGTTTAATTTTGGAACATTTTCATCACTCTCCTCCCCACAAAATAACCCATACCTATCAGCAGTCACTCCTTGTTCCCACTCCCAAGCCCGTAATCTACTTTTTGGATTTGCCTATTCTGGGCATTTCATATAAATGGAATAGAATGCATGATCTTTTGTCACTGATTTTTTTCATGCATCATGATGTTTTCAAGGTTTATCCATGCTGTAGCATGTGTCAGTCCTTCATTCCTTTTTAATGGTTGAGTAATATTCCATGGTATGGCTAGACCATAGATTGTTTATCCAGTTATCTATTGATGGACATGTGAGGTGTAAGAAAATGGGTTGTGTTCATTCACTCGACAGCATTTCTTGAGCACTCTTATTTAATGGGGGAATTGTCTTGGCTCCAAAGCAGAACTCCTGGAAATAAGAAGACTGGTGGTTGTTAGTAGAAAAGTCATTACCTTCACTCCGCTGCTGTCTGCCTGGTGGTGCACTGAGGCCCTGATGTCCAGCGTGGTGTGCGGTGTTTTTGTGCAGACGCGGTTTAAGGATTTGGTCCAGGAGTGCAGGCTGCTATTGCTCCAGTCAAGGTCCCCTGGGTGTGGCTTTGAAGCAGCACATAGCCTTTGGCTTCTCGTTCCTCACCTGCTCAGAGTCCTCCATCTTCTTCCAAATGTGAAAAAGTTGGGTTGTTTTTTAAAATATTCCAAAATTTGAAAAATTAAAGCTATTATGTAAAAAAAGACAGCAGTTCATTTTAATTTTTAAAATTTATTTGTTGAAGAAGATGATAAAATAACAACAGCTTTATTGAGATATAATTCACATACTGTAAAATTTACCCTTTTAAATCTATTTGTTTGAAGAAGATGATAAAAATGAGGCATCAAAAGGTTCAGGAGTGGGCTTCACTGAATGAACAGTTAGACACACCAAAAGCTGTATTATGTGATTGCATGCTTTTTTTGTTGTTCTCTATATTTTCTGAAAATAAGCACCTTCTAGCAATGCTTGCTAATAAGGATGCTCTGTTGAGAAAATTATTTTTTGTTCTGTAATTTTTATGGTTTATTCTCAATTTCGTTGCCTGTTCTTTATAAGCTGATAAGCTAAGAGTTATTAGAATCATTAAAGCTGAACAGCTTGTAGCTTTACTTGCCACACAAATAGAAACCATTTAAAATTTAATGCTATTAGTATATAATCATCCAAATTTTATTTTTATTTCTTTTTCTTTTTTTTAAATATATTTTTATTGATTTCAGAGGGAGAGGGAGAGGGAGATAGAAACATCAATGATGAGAGAATCATTGGTCGGCTGCCTCCTGCAGGCCCCCTACTGGCGACAGAGCCCACAACTCAGGCATGTGCCCTTGACTGGAATTGAACCCGGGACCCTTCAGTCCGCAGGCCGGCGCTCTGTCCACTTAGCCAAACCAGCTAGGGCCAAATTGTATTTTTCATTCAGTATATCCAGTATGACCATTTTATGAATCACATTATATATATTTCAGAAATAACATATTAACTTTAGAGCACTAAAGGGCAGTGGATTGTTATAACTATGTATGTTTTATTCCTTACTCCACCTTCTCCCCTGCCTAAAAAATTTTTTTTTGTTAATTCTCACCTGAGGATATTTTTTCTATTAATTTTTTTCATTGCTTTTCTAGAGAGACTAGAAGGGAGGAAGGGGGTGGGGAGAGAAAAAGAGAGTGAGAGAGAAACATTGATGTGAGAGAAACACGATTGGTTGCCTCTCGCACCTGCTCTCACCAGAGCTGGAGATCGAGCCTGCAATCCAGGTACATGCCTGTGACTAGGAATCAAACTATCAACTCTTTGGTCCATAGACCAACACTCTTAACTGCTAGCCCACACCAGCTAGGGCTAAATTTCTTATTTTTTATTGAATATATTTATAATGTATTTTTAATTGAGATATAATTCCCATAAAATTTAGCATTTAGGGTTTGTCTATTCTGTATATTTCATATACTGTATATGGGATTACTATGATATATGGCCTTTTGTGTCTGGCTTTTTCACTTACTATATTTTCAAGGTCACCCATGTTGTAGTATGAAATAGTACTTCGTTCCTTTTTATGGTTGAATAATATTCCAATTTATGGATATACCATATTTTAAAAATCCACTCATCAGTTGATCAACATTTCCAGATTTCACTTTTTATTTAAATCACTGTTTTTGTTCTAAGATTTGGGGGAAATCAGTCTCTTCCCCCATGGCTTAACCATGTCCAGATTGTTTTTATAGCAATTTCTAAAGCAGTAATATCTGAACTACTTTTTGTTGGTGACTTTGATAGCAATGTTTCAAAATTAATAGGAAGAAGGTTGTTGTTGGGAAACAATCCATCCTGCAATCCCACACCCATAAAGGGATATTGAAGTTTATCATAATTTAAGTCACAGAGTACTCCTGACTAAGCAAATTTAGCTAGGCTTGTCACCTAATTAATGACTTTTAACATCCTAGACAGAAAGGAAAGGGTCAAAGTTCTGTGGAGGAGTATTTTCCATTCCTCTGTGAATTCGGAAATGCTGGTGGGCTGATATCTGAGTGCATGGGCTTCCATGTTCCCTGAGTTTCAGCTCCTGAATCCCACTTGAACTTGCTTCTCAGAGTATGGTATCAGCTGTTCCTCTTGAGACCATGGTTTTAGTACCGGAAGTTATTACTGTCAATGAAAAGCGAGTTGACTTAAGTACCATGTTGTTTAAGTGTTTCTATTTTTCATTATTTTGTTGTTTGATTACAGTTTGCATTCAGCACTATTTTGTATTAGTTTCATCTGTACAGCACAGTGGATGAACATTCATATAGGTTACATAGTGTTCCCTAAAGTGTTTCTTGATCTTTAACCTCAAAGTGCATATGTGGTTCTCTGTGCATTAGACATAGTGGGCTTTGTCCCTTTTGGAAAAGCTATGGCTTCTTGGGAATTATAGGGAGACTGTTTCCTTGGGGAGAGAGCTGGATTGCAGGACTGATCGTGACCCAGGCACAGTCCTGGCTCCTATGCATCGTGCCAGTGAAAGGGAGGCCAGCTTGAAAGAAGAGCATGGGCGGGGTGAGTGGTGCCCATATGAAACAAGGCTGCATCACAGTGGTTTGGTCTGCGTGGAGACACAGTGCAGACACGAGGCGGGCGGGTGTTGGGGAGTGGCCCCTATCCTTGTCCTCTGATGGGCCCCCTGCCAGATGCCGGACAGAAGAGCAGTGTCTGTCAGCCCAGCCAAATGGAGAGGCTCCAGAAGCTTTGCGGAGCATTGTGAGAGGGCAATGAGTTCCTTCCTGTCCCTGAAGGCCTTTTGGGGCTCTCCTCCATAATGAGAAGGGAGCGCCCTGGGGCCTAGCTTCTTTAAAGAACTGGGCTTGCCCTGGCCAGTTTGGCTCAGGGGTTGGAGCGTTGGCCCTCAGACTGAAGGTTTGTGGGTTCGATTTCAGTCAAGGGCAGGTACCTCAACTGCAGGCTCAATCCCTGGCCCTGGTTGGGGTACTATGCAGAAGGCAACCAACGGATGTGTTGTGTGAGGATTAACAACAACAAAAAGAACCAGGCTTGCTTTTAGCATTGACACACCCCAGAATGCAAAGTGCCGGGTAGCTGGGTAAGGGGATAGCTGAGCTCCATGGGCAGGCCTGAGTGCCATTTCCAAACACACACTGATCCCTAACCTCCTCCTTTTAGTGTATGTGCTGTCAAAGTGAGCACACTCTCTCTTTTTAATTTGCTGCCCATGTTCATTCTCTTTTTCTCTTTCTCTTTCTCACTCTGACCTTCCTCTCATTTTCCCAAGAGTTATATGCATGTCTTGAAACCTAGCGCTTTGAGTTCTTGGTGGCAAAGGATGCCGATGCCAGGACCATGGACAGCCATCCTGTCACCTGGCAGATAAACCATTTTGGGAGAAGGGTTAGGAATCTTGGAAATGTAAGGAGTTGGGAGAGAATTTCCCTGGAGGTTCAGTGCTCCTAGAACTTCTGGTCAAGCATTACCTCCTCTCCCTCAAGCGGGTTGGCCATGCGGCACGCATGCTTTACATGCTTGGCATTCTCCAGTGGGTCTCATCTTCCTAGCCACATCCACTGGTGCAATATCCATTCATCCTCACGATGAGAGACACAGATTGCTGTAGGGAGTTGCTATAGAAATCATACATCTTAATCAGCTACTTCAGTTCATTTGGATGTCATGCATCAGAGCATTATAAAACTGCTACTTCTGCCCAGCTGGGCATGGTTCCATGGTTGAGTGTCAACCTATGAACCAGGAGGTCACGGTTTGATTTCCAGTCAGGGCACATGCCCAGCTTGGGGGCTCAATCCCCAGTGGGGGGCATGCAGGAGGCAGCCAACCAATGATTCTCATCATTGATGTTTTCTATCTCCCTCTCCCTTTCTCTCTGAAATCTACGTGTGTGTGTGTGTGTGTGTGTGTGTGTGTGTGTATACTGTATATACATATATATGTATATACATATAATATGCAAATCGACTGAAAGGCTGAATGACGGGTGGCGACCAGTAGCTATGACGCACACTGACCAACAGGAGGCAGATGCTCAACGGAGCTGCCCCCAGCCCACAGGCCCCAGGCCAGCCAAGGCCGGTGCCAGTGGGCGCCCCCACCCCCATCGCCCCACTGGTCACCCCACAGATTGGCCCTGATTGCTGGCCAGGCCTAGGGACCCTACGCATGCACAAATTTTGTGCATCAGGCCTCTAGTACATTTTTTTTTTTTTCAAGTATATATATTTAAAAAACTGCTACTTCACTGAGGCTGCTGCCTTGGCATCCAATGGTCCTTGTCATCTTTCAGGTTTGAGAGGCTCAGTGGGATTCCTGGGTTTGCCAGGCCCATCTCCTAGTTTTCCTTAGACCTGACAAATGACCTAGTGGGTAGCCTCCTCTTGGGTATGGAACCACTGGACAGTGTGGGTTTATGCCTACCATAGGGCCAGCAAAAGAGCAGAGTACCTCTGTGTGGATATGAACACTTCGGTGGGTGGTTTATTTCTTGTTTCAAATAAAGTAACAACTCTTTCCTTTTGGGGGGCTTTTAGCTCATCCCAAATTCTTAGCCTGAAAAAGTGTCAGATTGTACTGGTATTTATGTTGTGCTTTCTAAGGCTACATGTTTTTTTTTTTTTTTTAATTACTTTATTGATTAAGGTATCACATATTTGTCCTCAACCCCCTCCCCCCGTTCCCTTCCCAATCCCCCCCACACACAAGCCCCCCTCCCCCTGTTGTCCGTGATCATTGGTTAGGCTCATATGCAAGCACACAAGTCCTTTGGTTGATCTTACATGTTTTTTTATATATGTACACACACACGTGAGTTTGGTATGGCATCTGAATCTGGGTGGACCTCAGGATTCTCTGCCCTTGCCCCCACTTCCTTGGTGAGGGATTCTGAATGGCACATTCCTGTCACCCTCCACTCCTGGGAAGAATCCATCAGGGCTAAATAGTTTGGGGTGTGGACCCTAGATTTGCTGTCGTGGCTCACTGAGTATGCATCCCTGTTCCCCCAGGAAACTTGGAGCTCCTCTCCGTGCTGACATGATGACCGTGTGCAGGCCGGCCAAAGGCAGCCACAGCCAGACTGAAAACCTGAGCTGCAAACTGGCTGACAAGTAAGAACTTTTCTCCCCCAAGAGTGAAGAAGTTGGCGCGGACTCTCAGTCTCCTTCCTTTCACTATTGCCTTTCCCTGTTCTCTAACCCCACTTCCTTGAACTAAGGAGGTGTTCTTTTCTGAGTCATTGTGATGAGCCTCCTGTCAGTCATTTCCATGCGCTGCACTCAGTTAAGAACCCGAGACCAAAGTGGTCAAGGGAAGGTCTGACTAGCACCCAGTGTTTTGAGAGGATGATCCCAGGGCCATTCCAGGCAAATTCCCCAGTTACACATTCCAGTCCAGGGTTTATTTTTCTCACTACTGGAATGCACAGGTATTGTAAATATCAGTGAGCCCTAAATCTTTGTAGCTACATCTGTCTACATAGCATCTTTACCCATCTTATATCAGCAGGATTGTTTTCTCCCCAGATGTTTTCCTTTGATACTTGCAAAGGAGTTGGCAATCCCTGAGCTTTTCACAGCTGTCAAACCCCTCCTGGGGCCATAGACTCCTGGAAACAGGAACTAGAGAAGTCCTTGGGTGCGGCAACCAAGTGAAGAAGGCACTTTGCCCTTTGTTTCATCATCCTTGCTGCTGTTGCTGGAGCTTTGTCACTCAGCATGGTCTTCCAGCAAGGCATCCTTTTTCAGTTTTTCGATAGGGCCTCAGTGATTGTGAAGTCGTGCCAGACGTTTGGGACATTAGACAATAACTTAAATAACACTAGTTACCACTTAGTAATATCAAGATTTATAATGTATGTACTCTGGCTCGTTCATTCATTCATTTAATAAATATTTAATGACTACCGATTATGTACTGGGCACAACAAATGAGATAAATTAAACCTCTGTACTCCTAAAGTTCCAGTCTAGACAAAGGAGATAGGGTTCTTACTTTAAGATGAAAAATAAAAAATGGAACCAAGATTCCAACCCAGGTCCCTCCTACTCTGAAACCATGTATTTATCTACTGTCATTATTGTTTAACAGAATCCTGGCCGAATAGCTCAGTTGGTTAGAACATGGTCCCAATACGCCAAGGTTGTGGGTTCAATCTCTGGTCCAGGCACATACAAGAATCAACCAATGGCCCTAACCGGTTTGGCTCAGTGGATAGAGCATCGGCCTGCAGACTGAAAGGTCCCAGGTTCGATTCTGGTCAAGGGCATGTACCTTGGCTGCGGGCACATCCCCAGTATGAGGTGTGCAGGAGGCGGCTGATCGATGTTTCTCTCTCATCAATGTTTCTCTCTCATCATTGTTTCTGACTCTCTGTCCCTCTCCCTTCCTCTCTGTAAAAAATCAATAAAATATATTAAAAAAAAAGAATCAACCAATGAATGCATAAATAAGTGCAACAACAAATCAATGTCTCTCTCTCTCTCTTTCTCTCTCTCTCTCTCTTCCTCCTTCCCTCCCTCTTCCTTCCCCCCTCTCTCAAATCAATAAATCAAAATTTTTCAGTGTTGTTTAACAATATATGTGATATTAGTGATTATATATTTGTCACTAAACATGCACTAACCTGAACTGTGTTTTTATGTGTCTGTCCTATTTCTTTATCTCACTTCTAGCTCTAATGAGAGCAAGGATTTTAACTTTTGCCTTTGGAATTCTCAGTAAAATATCAACAAAATGATTCTGATTCCAATTCTGACTAAAATCTGAATTCATGCCAATGTCCTCAGTGGTAACAGAACAATTAAAAAATGTGTTTCTTTTCTGTAAGCACTCTGTTATTTATGTTAATTGTTTATTTAAGGAATTCTGCTTTGGTAGCCATATTTAACATGAAAATGTGTTTGCAATTTCACAAGTTTCTAATTTATATTGAGCAACCAAGAATAGCAACACAACTTACGAGCTATTGTTCCATAGGAAGAAGTCTTTACATAAACAACCGTTAGTCTTTGGAATAGAAAGCTAAATAGAAATAGAGTATATGAAGTTGGTAATAATTCATCCCTCATGTAAACCTGACTGGGGTCCAGAATTCTACACAGCTTCATCTGTGTTTCACAGAATGTGCACCATGAAGTAGGCCCATGCATGTTTGCTAATCTTGACACATCTAAAGTCACTGTGTTCAGGCATGATGTGTGTTGGTGGAAGACAGTTTCACATTTCAAAGCACAGATACTCCCATTCTCATTAGACTAGCTTAAAAATGTTTTTCTGGTTTTCTTTCAAGATAATTTTCAACATCTTCATGACACTAATCGCCTAAGATCACATTTGGAGGCATGTATCCCCATATGTACATTCTAGGCCAGCACCTTCTGGAGTGGTGGGAATGTTCTACTCCGTCCGATTAGAGTAGCCATTAGCCACATGTGGTTACTGAGTCCTCAACATATGGCTGGTACATCTGGGGAACTGAATTTAATTTAATTTCAATTTAAATAGCCACATATGGCTAGTGGCCACTATATTGGACAGTGCAGTTCTAGGCCACCCATGAGATCCGGATCTGCTTGTTGATTCATTCATTTATGCAGCAAAGATTTATTGGCCTTCCTACTTTGCTAGGTGTTGTTCTAGGTGCTAGGGATGTATCAGTAGCCAAAACAGACCACATTCAATACGAAACAACAATCCCTGTCATCATGGAGAGACCACTCTAGTAGAGCTCACATTCTAAAGGAGGTTTAATTCAAATGCAGCTAATCATTGTGTCTTCACCTATTCAAATCAAGACAACTTATCAAACCCAGGATTAGCAAAAACTTTGTAACTCATGGCGTTGTTTTAATTGTGAATAATTATTACAAAGGCCCATCCATTGAAAACAGAAGCAGAGGAAACTTAGATTACATACTCTCTTCTCCTATTTTCTTCAGGGAGAAAAAAGCTCATAATAATGGTAACCACCACATCTTGTACATTCATGACATGCTAGATACTTTATGTGGGCTAGTTCATTCAGTGTTTACAGTCACCCTGTTATATATGTATTATTATCACTATTATTCCTATTTCACAGATGAGGACATTGAGATTTAGAGAAGTTGAGCATCTTGCCCAAGGTTACACATCTGGTCAGTGGTTGAATTAGGATTTAAACCCAAGTCTACTGGACTCCAAATCCAATAGCTCCATGGTATCTTCCCCAAGAAAAATACTATGTAATTTTTTTAGATGGTGGTTTCAATGTTTGTGATTTGCAGCCAGCATATAATATATCTAAGTTCTAGGAAATCTCTGTGACCAGGCAAGAACAATAACGTGGCTACTGAGTCCTCACCCAGTGTTTATCTTTCTTCTTTAGGGTCCAGGTGGAAGGTCCAAAGGCTGGGGAAGATCCTCAAAGGCAGCCCTGTAGGTCCTCCAATCCTTTCCTAAAGACTGATCAGGACTCACCCCTCCAAAGAAGCCCGTTGGAAAACCTCAATAACCTGAAGCTAAAGTTAAGAGTAGACTGTTTTCAGCAGAACATGTTCAACTCAAATATGATCATCAGTGACCCAGCTTCAGGTCTCAATGCTAAAGAAGCCAGCAAGTCTGGCAGGCGGCAGCTCAGTGGTGTTCAGAACCTCTGCCCTCCTGCCCGAGGCAGGGCCGGGCACAAGTCCCTCAGCATAAAGGACAAGATATCAGAATGGGAAGGGAAAAGAGAGTTGCCCACTCCTGCACCTGTCAGGAAAGCAGATGGGCAAGAGGATTACCTGACATCCTGCATGACGGACAGGAGATGTGATGATGGTGTGATGACTCAGGTCACAGCAGCTGAGAACGGAACGAGGCTGGAAAGAGAGAGCAAAGAGAACGAGAGGAATAAGGAGGTAGTGGAAGTCATGAGACAGAATGCAGAGCGGAGGCTAGACCTAAGCCAGCCAGCCAGGGAGCTGTCTCCGAGCATGGGCAAAGGCCTAGAGCTGAGGCTTAGCAAACAGCGTTTTCAGAATGATAGCCTCTCTGTGCTGGTGCAGGTCAAGAAACTTGAGCAGGCTCTGAGGGATGGCGTGGCAGGGTTGGATCTCCAGTTACCAGGGACTTGTTATTCCCCACATTGTGTGCCGGACAAGGAGGGGCCCAGCCTAACAGGGAACCGTGGATGTGGGAGTGGCTCAGAATTCAGGTCCCACCACTTGGACCTGGAAGCCAGGCAGCCCACCCCCGAGGTTGCGGAGGAATGGAGAGGCTCCTACGGGAAGCCCTGTGATCAGAGCCTGGAGAGTGTATACAGAGGCTCCTCCTCCAAACACTTCATCAACCCCCTGCCCAAACCCCGGAGAACGTTCATGCATGATGGAGAAGGGGACAAGGATGGGACCCCAGGCATCAGCTCCAGGAAAGATCGCAGGAACCTGCCTCCTCTGCCCACTCTTCCTCCCCCACCCCTGCCCTCCTCTCCACCACCTTCCTCTGTGAACAGAAGACTGTGGAATGGGAGACCAAAGCCCAGTGCTGACCACAGGTAGGTGACGGCGACGGTTTGCTCCGGTAGTCTATGCCGCATCACAGCTGCTGCTCCGTCTGCTTATTTGTTGTTAGTAAACTGATGGATCTTGTAGTTAGTCGAGACTGTTTATAACTTGAGGTAGTTTATTGACTAAACGTGGCAACACGTGATAACTGATGCATGTGTTTTGTCTTTGTTTTACCCTTTGGATGTGATGAGTACTTGTGCTTCAGACAGTAACCAAGCATTCAGTGAACATTTGTTTTATCCCTGGCATCTACTAATTGCTGCTAACTGGTGCTCTATTTTCGACTACCATCCCTGCTAGTTCTTGGTACTTTCCGTCTTTCCTGGCTCTTCCTTTCATGTTCTGTCTTGGTATGGGCTCCAGACACACACTGCCTGGGTCTACCCTGGCCCCATCATGGTCATTCTCTATGAACTTGAACTTAACCTCACGAAGCCTCAGGTTCCTCATTTATACATAGGTGCACCCACTGTGAATATTTTATAATATTAAAATAGCACATTAGGTAATAAAGCATGTGAATGCTTGAAAATAAAATCTGTGCTTTGGATTCATTTTCTTCTCTGCTTTGAAACTTAATTTCTAGTCCATTTGTTTTGGTGGGGTCTCTCTTTTCCTCGTCCAGCATGGAAAGAGAGATGATCCGGTTCTTCGAGTAGAGGGGCTGGGGATTGAGAAATAAAAGAAAGAGACAAGACACAGAGATAGAAGGAAAAAGCTGGGACCGGGTGGACCGCTGCCCTCTTGTGATGGAGAGACAGTGACCCAGAGCCGATGCAGCGTGTTTATTTTATACCCCTACATATCAGGAAGTTTCACCAAAAGTCAAGACAAAGGACATTATTTGCATTCTTGAGTGGGCCAGAGTCCTATTCATTCCTGGTACTTGACTGGATTTACATATCAAAACCTATTCCCTGACACCTGGGCAAAGATAAGAGTCAATGCTGTGAACACATCTGCCTTTTTGGCAAAGCATGTTCCTAGGGCTTAGCTTTGCCAACGCCACTGGGTTCAGCTGACAATAATTAAAGAATGCCCATGTGCCTTCCCAGGCGCTCTCTACATTTCTGTAATGTGCTCATTGGTTGATGCCCACTAAAGTGGAAACTAGCTTTAGAGCAGAACTCCTCAGACAGTTGTCCGTACTTATAGTCATCACTTCTTCACCTCCTATTTTTTCCTTGACCCACTGCAGTTGGGCTTTTGCCACTTATCCTGAGACTGCTCTTGACCAAGGACACAACCTCCATCTTGCTACATCCAATCTCTAGTTCTCTGTTCTTGTCATTGGCCAAATCTGTTGGCAATTAAGGAACAGCTGAGGTGCTACATCTTGAAACACCGTATTCACTTGACTTCTAGGCCACCCACTTGCCTGGTAGTCCTGCTTCACTGGCTGTTCCTTTTCCTAAGTGTCAGAACACCCCGCCCCCCCACCCCCACCACCACCACCACCAACGCATCCATACCTCATCCTGGGATCAGAATAGGAACTTCTGTCCATCTACACTCACTCCCTAAATGATCTCATCCAGTCTCATGGCTTTAAATGTCAGTCACATGCTTATGACTCCCAACTATGTACCTCCAGCCCCAACTCTCTCTCCCAGCTACAGATTAGATTAGTCATCTCCTGTTTGAGTCTCCATTTGGTTAGCTAGTAGTTTGGACTTAATATGTCCAAACCTAAATTCTCAGTCCAGGCCATGGCAAACCACCTCCTCTCAAAGTAATTCCCATTTTATTAAATGGTAACTATCCTTCATTTTGCTTAGGCCAGAAACCTAGGGGCCATCTCTGAGTCCTCTCTTTTTCACGTACCCCCATCTAATTCATCAGCAAGTCCTTTGGTTCTAGTTTTAAATGCTATCTTGAATTTGATTACACCTCCTCCACTGCTACCACCTTAATCATCTTGGATCCACCACTACCCCCAGTATATTCCTTTCTCAGCAGCTAGGTGAAATTATCTAGAAATATAGATTAGACAATGTCACTCCCCCACTCAACATGGTCTGTCAGGTAGGATTCTTTTGGCTGCCAAAACATACATTTTTTTTTTAATTTAAATTCTTTATTGTTGAAAGTATTACATATGTCTCCTTTCTCCCCTATAGACTTCTCCCCAGCCGCTCCCACCCCCCTAAAACATAATTTCTTATGTTCTCTTCTAGGGAAAAAGGTTTGTATATTCTAGAATTTTATATAAATTTACAGTATATAAAAAATTATGTCTTTTAAAAGTGAAAGCATGCTATATATTCTACTTCTTTCTATACTCTTTATTACTTACAATATCATTGAGATCTTTCCATCTTACCACCTTCCTTTTTTTTCTTCCACTTTTCTATAACTACCACATTCTCTACATCATGTGGATAGAAAATTTTTTATTTAGCTGTTCCCCTACTGATGGACACTTGGGTTGTTTCCAGTTTACAAATAATGCTGTGATGAGCAGTATATAGCATTAGAGAAGACTCTAGCGCCAGAGTACTTCTAGCTCTGCCCCTTGTTAGCTGTGTGACATTGGACAAGCTACTAAATTTGTCTTGGCCTCATTTTACTTAAAATGGTGATAATTAGCCCTAGCCAGTTTGGCTCAGCAGATAGAGCATTGGCCTGCGGACCAAAGGGTCCCAGGTTCAATTCCAGTCAAGGGCACATACCTTGGTTGCAGGCTCCTCCCCAGCCTGGGCCCTGGTCAGGGCTCATGCAGGAGGCAATCAATGTGTTTCTCTCACATCGATGTTTTTCTCTGTCTTTTCCTTTCTCTTACACTCTCCCTAAAAATCAATGGAAAAATATCCTCCAGTGAGGATTAACAACAAAAAATAATAATAGTAAACAAATAAATAAAATGGTGATAATTATAATAACCACTTCATAAGTTGTGAAGAAGATAAGTAAATATCTGTAAATCATAAAACAAAGCCTGGGATATAGTAAAGGCTCAATAAATGTTAGCTGTTACTGTTTTCTGGCTCTCTTTTGTTTAATTAATCAGGATATCTATTTCTTTTCCAATACCAAATATTTTAATTATTTAATATATATTTTTAAAAATATATTTTATTGATTTTTACAGAGAGGAAGGGAGAGGGATAAAGAGTTAGAAACATCAATGAGAGAGAAAGATCGATCAGCTGCCTCCTGCACACCTCCCACTGGGGATATGCCCGCAACCAAGGTACATGCCCCCGACCAGAATAGAACCTGGGACCTCTCAGTCCGCAGGCCGACGCTCTATCCACTGAGCCAAACTGGTTAGGGCTGTTTTTTTGTGTGTTTTTTTGTGTTTTTTTTTTCATTTTAAAAATTAAAAAATATAAATTAAATTACAGTTGACATACAATATTGTATTAGTTTCAGGTGTGCAACATAGTGATTAGACATTTTTATAACTTATGAGGTGACCACCCTGGTAAGTTTAGTATCCACTTGACAATTATATAATTGGTTTTTAATTGTGATTCTTAATATTTGCTAAGTTTATTCCTAAGCATTTTATCTTCTTGTTGCCATTGTTAATATAATCTTTTTTCTCATTATATCGGTTTCATATTTAAGAAAATGATTTATTTTGTATATTACTCCTTTATTTTAATTTTATTTTTTTAATAAATTTCTTTATTGATTTCAGAGAGGAAGGAAGAGGGAAAGAGAGAATCATTGATTGGCCACCTCCCACACACACACACCCCCCCCCCACTGGGGATGGAACCCACAACCCAGGCATGTGCCCCTGGCCAGAATCAAACCCGGGACCCTTCAGACCGAAGGCCGATGCTCTATCCACTGAGCCAAACTGGCTAGGGCTGTATATTACTCTTTTAAAAGATACCTTAAAAATTTTTTTATTGTTTCTAATAGTTTGTCAGTTGATTCTCTTAGACTTTCTATGTATATAATCATACTAGCAGCCCTGCGCATGAATCTGTGCACCAGTAGGTTGCTTCCTCCCTCCTGTAGCTCTCCGCTGCCCACTTGTTGCCCCACCCTCCTGCAGATCCGTGATCCAGTCATTAGGCGGTCAGTCATTACGCCTCCTGGCATAACAGATAATTAGCATATTCCTCTCTTATTATATAGGATTGTCTGCAAAGAATTATCATTTTACCCTTTTTTAAAAAATTTATACCTCCAAATTCTTTCTCTTACCTCATTACCCTGGCTAATACTTGCACAGCAGAATTAAATAATAGTGCTGATAGCAACAGGCAGGCTTATCTCATCCCTAACTTTAACGGTAACGTTGGTAGTATTCCACTCTCAAACACTCTTGTTTGAGGTGTGTTTTTATGTTATCAAGGTAATGTTCATTTATATTTCTTATTTTACTAAGAGTTTTAAAAATTACACTTCAGCAGCTTTATACAATCATATGGTTCTTCTCCCTTGACTATTTTTTTTTTATATTTTATTGATTTTCACAGAGAGGAAGGGAGAGAGATAGAGAGCCAGAAAGATCAATGAGAGAGAAACATCGATCAGCTGCCTCCTGCACACCCCCCAATGGGGATGTGCCCACAACCAAGGTACATGCCCCCGACCGGAATCGAACCTGGGACCCCCGAGTCCGCAGGCCGACGCTCTATCCACTGAGCCAAACCAGTTTCGGCTCCCTTGACTATTAATAGTGAATTTATATCTAATACTAACCCATCCTTAGATTTTTGGGATGAACTCTTATTTGGTCTTGGTTTATTATTTTTTAATGTACTGCTAAATTCTCTTTGCTAATATTTTAAGATCTTTGTCTCAGTATTCTATAAATGGGACTGGCCTGTACTTGGTACTTATTGCACTATCTTTATTAGGCTTTTATCAGTGAAATCTGTAGAAGAATTTAGAGAATTTCTTCTTTATGTTTTGAGAAAGTTTGAATCCATCGCCAACCCTACATTCTTTCCCAAACAAGTGCCAAGCCCAGGGCCCTAAATACTCTGGTGACTTTCTACTCCCGTCCCCATCTTCCCAACAGCAGCTCTCCCACACCCTTTCCTGGGCTGTTTCTGCAAAGAGGCCCGCTCTCCGGGGCAGGTTGATTCTGGGAAATTGGACTCTTTCATCTGTGTCATCATTGGGAAGACAGATCAACCTGGTGAAGTTATTTCCATTATCATTTTTCTCTTAGCTACCATCTGCTATTTTCGGTCTTCCAGCATTTTCTTTCAAACCAGCTAAAGTTACTTAGCTACAGTCCAAAGATGAAATTTTTCTTGGCCAGTTTGAATGTGGTTGCATCAGCTGTGTTTTAAGAATTTTGGCTTTGGAATTTTCATTTTGTTTAAAATAGTACAATGGGGGTGATTAGGGCAAGATGTTCACTTTCTGCTCTTAAAAAATAAAGTGTGCTCTTTATAGTGGTCCTATCTCTAAAAGAAAAAAATTAAAAAAGAAATAGGAAAGAAAAAAAAAGGCTCAACCCTGCATTTGGCAGACTTACTGCCCTGAGGCAGGAAAGCCAAGCCAAGGTTGAAGAAAGAAATGATTAAGGATTTTGAGGTTATGAAGGTTTAGAATTACACGGCCAGGCTGTGTGCATTAGAGAATGTATTCAGCTTATTTTCATAGACCAATTAGTCCACCTCAGCAAGAGCCAAACCAATGAATTCAGATACTCAGTTTGAGAAAATGTTTTTTTTTTTCTTTCTCTCTTTTTATTTTTCCCTTCCCTTTTTTTGCTTTCCTCTTTTATCTCTTCTTCCTCCTCGTCTCTTTCCTTCCTTTCTTCCCTTTCTTCTCTTTTCTTTCTTCATTTCTCTAAAGCTCCAGGAAATTAAATGCAAGGCCTTATGCCTTCAGTCCTAAAATGGAAAATGAGAAACCCTGAAATGTCAGGAAATTCCAAAGATAAGGTTCCTACAGCAGCATTTACTTGGTTATGTATGTTTTATGGCATACATTTAATAACTTTGACAGGAATGTCTTAAGCCTGACATTAAACAAGAAAAGTTATTATTTTTTACGTATAAGCAGCATCCTGAATTCACATGTATCTATTTACCCCAAAGGTTTTAACTTGAATTCAGATTTTTTGTTTTAGTTTAATTTGATCATATGACAGAGATTTTTAGGTCATTATCCAACCAAATGACTACATTGACCAAAATTTCAACTTGTCGACTGATTGTTTTGGCATTATATAGATTCAGCCTTTCTGTGGGACCTTAGCATGAGACTTCCAGAATTTTTTGAGGACATGAAACCTCAGTCATTTTATGACTGTTATTGATTCCTTAATTTTCATCTTCTAAAGGACTGATAGGGATCTCCATAGCGCTCTGGCTGGGCAGCAACCCTCAGCTACCATCAGTTTAGTGGTTAAAGTTCACTTACCAGCAACGCTGTGGTCTGTCCCTGTCATTATGAGTCTGCCTTAGTCAACATGACATCCGTGAGGTAACTCTCACTGCTGTGTCTAAAAACTGAATGTTTAAAAGCTTCAAAGGGGCCCAGCTGGTGTGGCTCAGTGGTTCAGCATCGACCTATGAACCAGGAGGTCAGGAGGTCACCGTTCAATTCCCTGGTCAGGGCACATGCCTGGGTTGCAGGTTCGATCCCCAGTGTGGGGTGTGTAGGAGGCAGGCGATCAATGAATTCTCTCATTGATGTTTCTATGTCTTCCTTTCCCTTCTTCTCTGAAATCAATACAAATATATTTAAAATAAAAAAAGCAGCTTCAAAGTGACAGATTGTTTGATTAATTTGAGATTTAGACCAAAATTAATCAAAAAGTACTGAGAAGCTTGATTTTGTAAATTTGTTTATTTCTATAGTAGTTCATTGGAAAACAGTGATGAGAGTAGAGAGGGTGGTTGTTATTCTACCTAAGAAGAGTGGTTGTCCTGTCTTAGTTCTCATCAGAATGTGGAAATGGTTGGATTTTAGACACAATGGTGGATAGAGATAGTTTTTCTTCAGACACTTCTATTTTGGATTCAGGATAGAGAAAAGCAGAAACCAAATGTGGGTAGTCATAATCCTTGATGGGGAAATACCTGATAACAGAGCAAGCCAAGAGCCGACATAACAGTCTCCCACTAGCTCCCTACTCTGGACAGCTGGTGGTATAGGCGCCCTTCCCCAGAGGTGTGGTGGGCTGTGGGGAAAGATGCCTGGGCAGCAAGAAGGGAGTCTATGGCAACTGCAGGTGGACGAGGGAATCAGAGCATGGCATCCCTGGTTCTAGCCGATTATATTATGGGTTTTAAGTGGTGGCTGGGTCCCAGACTATCTAAGCTTATTTAACCCATGGCCAAAAATAATTCTGGAGGAAATGTGTTCAAAACAATCAACTAACAATTAGCTCTAGGAATACAGTTGCTTTATCTGTGTTTGCCAAAATAGGATTAAATTATAAGCAGTAAATATAACTGTTAAAACCAGCTTTAAAAATACTCATTCAGTTATTCAACCAGCAAATATTTAAGGTGAACCAGTGTAGTGTTAGACACGGGAATATAGCAAAAAACAAGATAGAATGAGACTCTGCACATATGGACCTTACAGACTAGTAATAGTTGGAAGTGCACAACTAGTTATGTAACCACGGTGCTATGGGAATGTGTGTGTGTGTGTTGCAGGGCGGGAGGTGGGGAGAGGGGGGATGGTATTTAGCCTGTCATGAAATGGCCAGATCGGAAGGGAGATAGCACTCAGACTGAAGCCTGAGGTTCCCGGGGAAGGGTGACAGTGGATGGGAATTCAGTTTGAGTGAACAAATAGGTGAAGGTCCTGGGGCAAGAAAGACTTCATGCAGGCCTCTGGAGGACCTGAACTGCACGGTATGGCCAGAGGGTCAGGAGGGGTGTGACCCTAGAGTCCTCTGGAGCCAGCCTCCTGAAGAGCCCTGTAGACCAGGCAAGAATTTGGGCCTATTGCCTAAGATGAATAGGAAGCATTTGAAAAGTTTTGGAAGGGGAGAGACACAATCTAATTTGCACTTTTAAGATCTTGCCCTATAGCAGCATGGAGACTGGAAAGGTCACCGGTGACAGGATGGCCAGTTGAGAGGGTGGGAGGAAGAGCCAGCTGGTATTGGAGTTACCCTGTGGTGTGGTTGCAGTGGGGACTGAGAAGTGGGTGGACTCCAGGAGTACTTTGCAGGTAGAACTCTTGTGAATAGTTTAGAAGTGGGCAGTAGGAGAGAGGGTTGAAATGACCTTTGCTGGAGGAGGCTCTGGTCCTCGTGGGGAGCGGGAAATAAGAGTATGAGTTCAGTTCTGGATCTGTTAATTTTAAGATCCCTGTGCGTCATCCAAATGGAGGTGTGGGATGAACTCTTATATTAGTACTAGAGGCTCAATGCACAAAATTTATGCAAGAGTAGGCCTTCCTTCCCTGGCTGCCGGCGCCTGCTTCCCCTCTGGCACCCGGAACCCAGGCTTCTCTTGCAGCCCCGGCTTTGTCCGGAAGGTCGTCCAGAAGGACATCCGGTCTAATTAGCATATTATGATTTTATTATTATAGATTTCATTTACAAAAATATGAGAAAGTCACAAATAACATTCAAAATACTACTTGAAATTACAGCATTTGGTACTGGTTGTTGAAATTTGGATATTACATAAATTATAATCTACTTTAGCAAACTTCAGTGGACCAATAAGATCATTCCAGCATTTCTAAAACTAAGGAGTATACAAATCATGTGATAATTTGAGGGCCCAGGAAGCAAACTCAGGCTGAGAAGAGGTTGCATCCCTTCAACAGGCTGTGGGCTCCACGAAGGCAGGGACTTCTTGCCTTTGTATCACTAGCTATGAGCTCATCCCAACCCTGGGAAGGTGCTTATTAAACATGTGGGCTGGATGTGGAACAAATGTGGAAATATTTAAACAAGAGTGAAGCCAGATTAGATATGGCTATCATTAGCCTTTCGAAATTTCCTTTCTCTCAAAGTTAGTATATAAATAAAGGCATTAAAATATTTTTTTTCAAATTAAAAAATATTTTTTATAGAAAAGACATAGCTAAATGGTGGGATGGTTTGTTTAAACATATTTTTCTTCTTCGGGGGCCTAATCACCCACCTGAGCTTCAGAACCAGAGGACCCCCTGTCCTTGGAGGCATCTATGCAAATTACAGCAACAGTGCTTAGGAGGAGCTGTGTGAAGTCATTGCTTGCAGATAAGTTATGTTACCAACAGAGGAGGATGATAAATCAGACTTTGTAACTGAAACTCTTCCCCACAGGCCCTAGAAACTGGGCATGTAAAGATTTTTGGTTTCTCCTTGAGTTTTTTTATGCCCTGTTGCTTCATTTTGATTCAAATTTGTCTTTCAGGCTTCCTGCATAGAACTTAGTTACCTGAAAACCAAAATTTTAATACAGAAATAGAGAAATCTTGTGATGAATTCTTTTGCAAATTAAATGAGAGTTTTGCAATGTGAATAAGCATCTTCTAATCAGTTTTTTTAGTAAGTTTATAATTTTTAGAAATTGCTCTTTTCTAATGCTATTTAGACTGGTGGTACCTTTTATGTGTTGGAAATTACAGGCAAAGTATAGCTAACCTCTTATATTAGCACTAGAGGCCCGGTGCACGAAATTCGTGCACGGTGGGGGGGGGTGTCCCTCAGCCCAGCCTGCACCCTCTCCAATCTGGGACCCCTTGAGGGATGCCTGATCACCTGTTTACGGGTGGTCAGACACCCCTCTCACAATCCAGGACTGCTGGCTCCCAACTGCCCTCCCCTGCAGGCCTCTTCCCCCCCAACAGCCCTCCCCTGCTGGCCTGGTCCCCTCCAACTTCCCTTCCCTGCAGGCCTGGGTCCCCCCCAACTGTCCTCCCCTACAGGCTTTGTCCCCCCCCTCAACTGTCCTGCAGGCCTGGTCCCCCCAAACTGCTCTCCCCTGCAGGCCTGCCCCCCCAATTGCCCTCCCCTGCAGGCCTGGTCCCCCTAACTGCCCTCCACTGCAGGTGCCCCCCAGCTGCTCTCCCCTGCAGGCCTGGTCCCCCCCAACAGCCCTCCCCTGCAGGCCTGGTCCCCCCCCCCCAACTGTCCTCCCCTGCAGGCCTAGTCCCCCCCAACTGCCCTCCCCTGCTGGCTTGTTCCCCCCCAACTGCCCTCCTTGCTGGCCTGATCACCTATAACTTCCCTCCCCTGCAGGCCTGGTCCCCCTCAACTGCCCTCCCCTGCAGGCCTGGTCCCCCCCCCCCCCACTGCCCTCCCCTGCAGACCTGGTCCCCCCACAACTGCCCTCCACTGCAAGCCTGGTTCCCCCCCCCAACTGCCCTCCACTGCAGGCCTGGGTCCCCCCCCAACTGCCCTGCCTTGCTGGTCTGGTCTCCCCCAACTGCCCTCCTCTGCCAGCCTGGTCACCCCCAACTGTCCTCCTCTGCTGGCCTGGTCACCCCTAACTTCCCACAGCTGCCCTCCCTTGCAGGCCATCTTGTGGCGGCCATCTTGTGTCCACATGGGGGCAGCCATCTTTGACCACATGGGGCAGCCATCTTGTGTCTTAGTGTGACAGTCAATTTGCATATTACTCTTTTATTCGATAGGAGGATATTGTTCTTGGAACTGTGGAAGCATCATAAAAAACATCCATACTATGGCTTGAAAACCCAGGGTGTCTGACAGTGGCCATTTGGATACAGGTTAATCCCATCCCAACAAACCCCAAAAGATAATCCAGGTTGTATTACATATACTCTAAGTAAGTGAGCCATCTGCTGCGACTTGGAGAGCCTAGAGCATGCAAACATCTGTTTTGTTAGGGCATTTATTGTTAATAAAACATTTTAATTATTCAGATATTATTTCATAGGTACTTTATAATTTTTCATTTTAAAATTTGATCTATACAAATATTGTTTCATAGGTAACTCAATTGAGATTTTTAAAAAGTAAAAACAATTATAGAGCTCTCTCGACAGCACAGCTGCAGTCCCTTTCTGAAATCAAATAAAAGACCAAGCTTATTCAGGGTTATGCTCAAATTCCAGACAGTCAAGGCTTTCCCTGTAAGTGGTGGTCACTCTGTCCCTCAGCTGTCAGGAGTGGGGCTTCCTGACATTATGGTAGAAGCTGCCAGCTCCCAGGGAAGCAACCCCTGGCTGTCCCCTGGTTGTCCCCTCTTTTTTCTATGAGGTTCTACCTTCTCTTCATAGCATAATTTAGTTACATTATGAGGGAAACAGGGAGCTTGCTGGGTAATTCATAGTAATGTGTAATGCGATTTTGTATGGAAAATTAGTTCAAGTTCATAACTTCATACTCTGGACACTGAACCTTTTTTAATCTGTGGACTGCAGTTGCAGCTTTTCTCAAGCATTGCCTTGTACTTACATGCTCTGCTCAGTGCCCTGTTGTTCAGAGCATGAGCCTCCAACCAGACTCCCCAGTGCACCACTTTCTCCCTGTGTGACACTGAGAAATTTATCTTACCTCTCTATGCCTCTGTTTTCTCATATATGAAATGTGTACAATAATAGTAATTCTTCACACGGTTGTGGCGAAGTCTGAATGTGCTAATCCAAGAAAAGTGCTTAGTTGGTACTTGATAGGTGTTGTTGAATGGATGAGTCTGTGGTCTCATTAAACAGCCTCTTTTCTAGCAGATTTAGGTAGTAGGCATACTGAGGACTCTGGCTAATATAATCTGACTAGAGGCCCGGTGCATGAAATTTGTGCACGGGGGCGTGTCCCTCAGCCCAGCCTGCACCCTCTCCAATCCGGGACCCCTCAGGGGGTGTCCAACTGCCGGTCTCGCAATCTGGGACTGCTGGCTCCTAACCACTCACCTGTCTTCTGGTCTGATCCCCTAACTGCTCTCCCCTGCCAGCCTGATCCCCCTAACTGCTCTCCCCTGCTGACCTGATCCCCCTAACTGCTCTTCCCTGCCGGCCTGATCACCCCTAACTGCCTCTGCCTCAGCCCCACCACCATGGCTTTGTCCGGATTGATGTCTGGAAGGTCGTCTGGAAGATGTTCGGTCTAATTATCATATTACCCTTTTATTAGTATAGATGAGTTCACCAGGAGAACCCAGGAGTTGTGGCTTTGCCCTGCTCTGGCCACAGACCACCACCACTCCATCTCTAATCAGATCCCTATGAATGCCAGTCTGGGCTCCTGGCGTCCCAGACTGGGGATTGTTCAGAGTGGGTTCACAGCACTGCCCATTCCCATCCTAGAGAAAACAGCACAGCCCTGCTTCCCCCTTCACCACCACCACCACCACCACAGACCCCATCTGCTAAGCTCTGGAGCTCAATCCTCCTCTCCAGGCTAGACTCCTCAAGGGGAGGGAGATGGGGCTCATGAACTTCTGTTAATAAGTCAGGACCCCAGTGCATGGATAATAGTTTTAGCTTCCTGACCTCACTTAAGACCATAGACACCCAGCATGGAAGTTTCTGGCTTGGCCCTTCTTGATTATCGTGCCCTAAGTAACAAGTTCAAGTTCATAAAGGAGTGGGGATGAGGTGCAGATAAGGGGTGATGAATTTAGATGTGGAGATATGAAAGTTTAGAGCATAAAGAGGAAAAGCCTTGGGAAGCCCATAGCCCAGAAAGAGGAAGAGAGGCCCAGGAAGGGTTGTGTGCGAGGGGAAGTAGCCTGGGGCAGCATTGCATCAGCCTTCTCAAACCACCCTGACCCCTGTGCTTGTGTTTGTGACCCTTTGCCAAACAATACTGTTGTAAAATATAATAAAACTAGAGGCCCGGTGCATGAAAATTCATGCACTGAAGGGGAGGTCCCTCAGCCCGGCCTGCCCCCTCTCACAGTCCGGGAGCCCTCAGGGGCGGGAGGCGACCCAGCGATCAGGGGAAGACGATGCCCCAATCACACCTCTGCTGCTGCTACTGCCGTCAGTGCAAGCCTCAGCCAGCCCTGGTTACCTGAGCCTTGGGCGGCCCTGGGCGGCTGGGCAGCCGACATCCCAGGCTTGCCTGCGCCTCGGGCCAGCCCTGGGCGGCTGGGGGGCTGAGGGGACTGGGGGACTCTGCTCTGGAGGCAGGTGTGCGGCAGGGCTGAGGGGACTGGGCGCCGCCATCTTGTGGCTTTGGGTGCCGCCATCTTTGAGGGTGTGGCAGTCAATTACCATATTCCCTCCTTATTGGCTGTGGGTGCCGCCATATTTGAGGGCGGGACAGTCAGTTAGCATATTCCCTCCTTATTGACTGTGGGTGCCGCCATCTTTGCAATGGTGTGAGGGTCAATTAGCATATTCCCTCTTTATTAGATAGGATACCAGTGAAATGAAATGGAAAAAAAGGTAATACTATATACAAGACTCACTTTTTAAAAAATGCATTCTGTCAAATTGCTTTAAAAATTTCTAAATGCTTACTTTCAATTTCTGTACCTATCTCATCAAGGACCGGTCACAACAGTTGACACACAAGCCCCTGTCCGTGGATGGCACATTAACTACTGCTGCCTTACACTGTGGAATCTGAGAGATGTCTCGTAAAGAAAAGCGGTGTCATGTAAAACAAAGACCAAGAGCCCTGGCCCATGTGACTCAGTTGGTTGGGCGTCATCCTGTGCCCTGAAAGTTTGCCCCTTCCGTTCCTCTCAGTTCCCTGTCAGGGCACATAGCTGGGTTGCAGGCTCGATCCCTGGTGGGGAGGGTGCAGGAGGCAGCCAATCAATTGATGTTTTGCTCTCAGATTGGTTTCTCTCTCTCTCTCTCTCTAAAAATCAATAAAAAGTTTTCTTTTTAAAGGACCAAGAAAGTGGTTAGATTTTACCAGAAAATCACTAGTGACTTTTAGGGGACAGTTTCAGAAAAGGGATACATAGAGATGCCCGGTTGAGAGGGTAAAGGAAAGAAAAATCAGTGAACTATGGTAAGCTAACACATAGACAGAATACTCTGCCCCTCCTCCTTCCGTCTCCCCAGTTAGAAATGTTGGCAAGGAAGGTGAGAAATAGCAGAACTACCAGGGTCATTGCCTCAAGTGAAAGATTTTTCAAGATAGAGGAAACCTGAGCATGTTTTTAAAAAGAGAAGAAGAAAGGAGTAAAGAGGAAAGATTGAAAATGCAAGAAATCCTCAAAGTTTGGAAAGCAGGCAGGTGGCCTCTGCCTGCTTCTGCCATCTCATTGCCCGGCACTCTCCACTCTTGTTCCCCGCAGGCCTGCCTTGCTGAATGGCTGTCTTTCCACAAATGCACCAAATTCTCTGTAGCCATAGGACCTTCACACATACCCTTTCCTCTTCTTGGATCCCTTTTCCCCAAATAAGCTCTTTTTATCCTCTAGGTTTCAGCTTTAAGGAGTGACTTTCTCATCGAGGCCTTCCCCTGTGCATCCCCAACCTAAATTGATAGTCTCATTTGTAGCAACCTGTTCTTGTCCATCATTGAACATAGCACATTTTATATTTTGTTTGTGCATGAGCTGGCTAAAGGTCTGTCTTCCTCCCTAGAAGGTAAGCTCTTTGAGCCAGGGACTTTGTTTTAGTCCCTCCTTATATTTTTTAAAATATTGATTTCAGAGTAGAAGGGAGAGGGAGAGAGAGACAGAAACATCAGTGATGAAAGAGAATCATTAATTGGCTGCCTCCTGTGTACCCCCTACTGTGCCCTTCACCAGAATCGAACCCGGGACCCTTGAGTCCACAGGTTGATGCTCTGTCCACTGAGCCAAACCGGTTAGGGCAGTCCCTCCTTATACATCAAACCCTAAGTGCATTGCCTTCTACACTATAAATGTTCAATATAAAACGTTCACTGCATAAATAGTGAATATCACCACAACAGTAATAGTAATTGTTGAATGCTCGTTAGGTGCTAAGGACTTTGCAAACATTCTCCTTCCTACGCTTTGGACAATCCTTTGAGGTAGTGACTATTTTACAAATCAGGACACTGAGTTTCAGCCCAATTAAGTGGTTTGTCCAAGGTTAAAAGGCTTGTGAATGAAGCATCCTGGCTTTGCATCCAGTGGGGCACCTTCCCCAAAGGGCCGGAGAGAGATTGGAAGTGTGAGTGAACAAAAGCACTATATCTAAGTAGTCAGCTACAATTTACCATGCAGCATGTTTAGAAGACTGTGCTAGACCCATGTGAACAAAATAAGAGAGATGAGCCATGCTTTCAGAGCCATAGGAGTGTTGTGACCCTCTGGACCCCATCCAGGGAGGAGAGAAGGGCCAGGACAAAGGTCAGCTGGAGGGACTGCATGTTCACCTAAGTCCCATTCTAGGAAGGCCTGAGTGTGTTCAGCAGAAATTCCTGGCAAATCTGCTTGGAAGTGGAAGGGGAGACTCCAGAGCCTGAGTGGGCAGGGCTGTTCTGCTCCAACCAGAGGCAGGGTAAGATCTGGCTTACTTTGGATAAGGATAGGGAGGGAGAGAAGAAGAGGAGGGAGGTGGAGTGAACCTGTGAGGTGGCTGATGTTTTGTATGTTTCCCAATATGACCCACCTTTTGACCTCCCAATTGTTCAATTAAGTTACAAAAATCATAGAAACTCAGGGTGAGTGGTTCTGTGTGTGTGTGTGTGTGTGTGTGTGTGTGTGTGTGTGTGTGTGTGTGTGTGTGTGAATAAGATTCTGATCAACACCATCAGAACAAGGACTGCCCATGTGGATATAGGGTGGGGGTAGGGGTGGTAGAAAGCCATAGAGTGAGCCAGGCCACAGAGACCTGGTCAGGTTTCCACAGATCTCTGAGGGGCAGGGTGGAGTGTCCATGGTCTCGGAGTTTCATTCTGATACTACCCACGAGGGTGAGAGGGGGGAGGTGACCGGGCCCCTGGTCCACTCTGAACTGGCCATCATTGCTCCTTTCTAATTATTAATATGTGTGCTCTGTAAACATTGTGGACCATTTAAAAAGTCCAGAGAAAAGTAAAAGTGAAGAGAATCCAGGAGCCATCCCTCAGGCCTGAGATAGCAGCTGTGTATTTTACTTTCTTCTTTTTATTTTCTTTGTGTATGTTTGCTTACAAAGTTGGGGCTGTATTTTAGATATATACTTTGATATCTTTTTTAAAAATATATTTTTATTTTTTTTTTACAGAGAGGAAATGAGAGGGGATAGAGAGTCAGAAACATCGATGAGAGAGAAACATAGATCAGCTGCCTCCTGTACACCCCCCACTGGGGATGTGCCCGCAGCCAAGGTACGTGCCCTTGACCGGAATCGAACCTGGGACCCTTCAGTCTGCAGGCCGATGCTCTATCCACTGAGCCAGACCGGTTAGGGCTACTTTGATATCTTTACTTGGCATAATAGTATACACATTCTTTCAAGTCAAAGCCACATCGGTCCTAGATGGTTTGGCTCAATGGATATGCATTGGCCCTCGGACTGAAGGTTCTGGGTTCTGGTCAGAGGCACATACCTCAGTTGTGAGCTCCATCCACCAGGGCCAGGGCACGTGTGGGAGGCAACCAATCAATGTGTTTCTCTCACGTAGATGTTTCGCTCTCTCTGACTCTCCTCCTCCCTTCATTTCTCTTTAAAAAAAAGTCAATGGAAAAATATCTTCAGGTGAGGATTAACAAAAAACAAAAAACCACATCTCATATTTGAAGATTTTTCACACCTGTTTTACAAACATCAGAGTTGATTTCAGTAATAGAAATTTTTGCAAGAAAAAAAATTTTTTTGGTATATATTCTCTGAACCAGCCTAATTTAATTCAAGATCTTGGGGTTGTTCTTTTTCCCTCCTATCTGCTACAACCCAGAAAGTCCTATGAGTTTGAAGATTTACTTCAGTCTTCCTCTGAGAACAACAGGGTCGACTGGTATGCACAGACTAAGCTGGGGCTCACATGCACTTTATCAGAGGAGAACGTCTATGAAGACATTCTAGGTAAGAAGCCAAAATGTCTGTATATGGGTGTGAGTGTGTCTCTGCGAAAGGGAGAGAAGAAATAGGGCTGGGTGCTTAAAACTCTCTCTCTCTCTCTCTCTCTCTCTCTCTCTCTCTCTCTCTCTCTCTCTCACACACACACACACACACACACACACACGTAATCAAATGAAAGAGAACAAGTAGGTGGGTGGGAGAGTGACCACAATGGACTATGTGAGAGAATATGGGGGCTGGGTGGAGAAGAAGGGCTCTGACGAACAGCCAAGGAGGCAGTGCAGTGCAGCGTGGTTTGCATGGAGACTTGGAGCCTCAATATCCATGATTAAATCTTGGCTCTGATATTTATTAGCTGTATGACATTGAGCTGGTGACTTAACATCTCTGAGCTTCAGTTCTCTCGCCTGTATACTAAGGATGATGATAGCTACCCTCCAGGGTTGTTTGAGGACTGAAGAAAGTGGTATGCAAAATACCTGGCTTATAACAAATGCTCAGTAATGTAGGGATTACTGAATGAAAGAAAACTAAAGACCACCATACTCTCTCTGAAATCATGGGAGTATGGCAATAATGAGGCATCAAAAATTCAGGCTAAATTGAATGTCTACTATTAAAAAGAAACTTGAGCCTTGCTCTGAAGAATTCTCTCAGATTCCAAAATCAGGTTCAGAATTACAAGAGTTTGTATGTATTTAAGTTTGGTGAGTTAGCTCAGCCATAAGAAAATATGAAATACTGTCATTTGCAACAATAAGGATGGATCTTGAGAATATAATGCTAAGCAAAATAAGTCAGACAAAAAAAGTCAAGAACTATATGACTTCACTCATGTGGGATTTAAAACTGAAAGCAACAAATGAACTAACATGACAAACAAAAATTCATAGACACAGACAACAGTATGGTGGTTACCAGAGGGAAGGGAGGTGGGGATGCAGTAAAGGTTAAAGGGGGTCAAATATATGGTGACAAAAGATGATTTGACTTTGGATGGTGGGCACACAATGCAATATACAGATGATATATCATAGAATGATACACTTGAAACCTATATAACAGGGGTCCTCAAACTTTTTAAACAGGGGGCCAGTTCACTGTCCCTCAGACCGTTGGAGGGCCGGACTATAGTTTAAAAAAAACTATGAACAAATTCCTATGCACACTGCACATATCTTATTTTGAAGTAAAAAAACAAAACGGCAGAAACACCCGCATGTGGCCCGTGGGCCGTAGTTTGAGGACGCCTGCTATATAATCTTATTAAAATTTTTAAATAAATACATTCAGTGAGTTAAATTATCTTCATAGAAGATCACAGTTTCAGTGAGGTGTGAGCTCAGACCAGTATCTGCATTTTGGGGATAGGAGTGGGAGTGGGGGAAGAGACCCACATGTGACCACATACAAGGGTCAGGGAAGGCAAATATACACATACATGCATGTAATGAATTCCAGAATTGCTGTGTCCAAGGTGCTGGAGATGGGTTCCTGACATTAGGCTTCCCAAATCCAAAGCAGGAATGAAATCTGGGAACAGAAAACCCACTGGAAACAACAAAGAGAGTTTGTTGGCTCATGTGACCAGAACTGGTTTCTTCCTCATTTCTTATTTCTCAGGTTAGCTCCATTCTCAGCAGGTTTCCCAAGTTCCCGTGATGGCTGCCATTGGCTCCCTGGAGGGAGAGTCTGTATCCTGAAAAGCCCAGTAAAAATCCTGAAGCTCACCCCAGCTAGACCAGTGTAGGACCTTTGTTCACCTTCAGAGCCCATGAATGCCATGCAGTGATTGGCTTAGACTTGGGGTATGAGCCCTTCCTGGCACTGGTCACTGAGACAGGGACTCTGGAAACTCCGATTGGCTAAAGCCCTAAAATGTGAGTGGAGTTAATCTCTCACATCTAAGAACGGGAGATGGGGAGTTACCCCAATGACAATCAGGGTCTGTTACCAAGAGAAGAACAAATAGATAGCAAGACATCAGACATCTCCACAGGGAGAAGCCTATGTAGATCTGGTAAGGAAAACTTCCGCAACGTTCCCAGTTCCTGACCCATTGCCTTTGACCACAGACCTGCCAACGAAGGAAAACCCTTATGAGGACATTGACTTACATGGTCGCTGCCTGGGAAAGAAATGTGTCTTGAATTTTCCTGGTTCTTCTGCCTCTTCAATCTCTGACACATCCACCAAGGTATGAGCCCTCAAGGGAGTGTTGGGGGGCAAGGGGTCCCCAGCACCATGTCTTGAGCAGCCTGTAGCTCTGGATTCCACTGGAATACCAGGCCACCCTCACTGCCAGGCTCTGAGATGTACATTAGCTGCCTTCCTGGTCTTCCTGCCTCTTAATTCTGGAACCTTCTGTTTAACAAAGCTTCCTAAAGTATCGTTTTACCTTATTCTGGTTTCAGGAACCTCCCCAACTATGCAAATAAGCTAGTATATATCCATAGAGCCTTAAGAAGAATGTCGTAAAACAAACTCTAAACTATAGAAAGACACCATTTGTGGGGGGTTTTAATGAAAGAATATATATCCTATATAATAAAAGGCTAATATGCAATCAAATGAACAGCAGAACAACCGGTCGCTATGATGTGCACTGACCACCAGGGGGCAGATGCTCAACATAGGGGGAGCGCCACTCAGCCAGAAGCCAGGCTCATGGCTGGCGAGCGCAGAGGCGGTGGTGGGAGCCTCTCCTGCCTCCATGGCAGTGCTAAGGATGTCCAACGGGCCTAAGCCGTCAGTCGGACATCCCCCGAGGGCTCCCAGGCTGCAAAAGGGCGCAGAGGCCAGACTGAGGGACCCTCCCCCAAGTGCATGAATTTCGTGCACCAGGCCTCTAGTATATATATGTAATCTCATATATGTTTTTGCATGTACATGACCTCTGTAAGGATACTTAAGAATGAGTAAGTGGGTACCTCTGTGGAGTTGTCCAAGTGTCTGAGTACCTGGTAGTCAGGGTAGAAGACTGAAATTTTTTACAAAATATCCTTTTGAACCCTTGGAATTATGTATATATAAATAATATAACTATATTTATGTACATGATTATTTCAACCTATTGCCTATAGGACTGAATTCATACTCCTTACCCATGGCATTAAGTTTTCTTCATAGAAAATAATAATAATTAATAAATAAATTTCCTTCATAATTGATCCCTGGATAACATTACTACCTAATTTCACATAGCTCCTACATACAAAAGCTCCCCTCCTAGGAGAGCCTACTGACTACCCCCTGATAGAATTGGCCCAGGATCAGCAAACTTGATCTCTAAAGGGCTAGAAAGTAAATATACAATCTCTGTTGTGACTACTCCCTAAAGTAAAAAAAAAAAGGTTTAGCTCTTTTCTTCTCCTTCCTGCTGGACTAAAAAAACCTGGGTCCTCTGTCCCCAAAATAGCTCAGCAAGTAGGCATCGTGTCAATGGGAACTTGGAGGTTCAGAGGCAGCTCTCCCGCAGAAAGTAATACAGTTCCTAATGCACGAGTCCGATAGCCACCGATACCTGTAGGCTGTTTGGGGCCATTGCAAGTCACCGGCAGGACTCTGTCCACGCTCCCTTCTCTGCTGTCCTACACTGGGTGTCTGGTTTGTGCCCCCATTCTGGGGACAGCTGCAGACTTCTCCACTCCCTCCATTTAGCTCCCCAAATATTCATGCCTCATCTGGGCTACACGTGGACCCTTAGAACTTGCTGAAACAGTCCCTCCCTCTGTGACGACCTCCTCTTCCAGTCACAGAAAGGTCCTGAATGATGTCATCATTTTAATGTAATGTCATTACGCTACACTAGGATTTTCACCTAATTAGATTGTCCCAGTAGAAAGGGAAGGGTCATTTGAACAAACGTGCTAGAAAGGAGCAGACGTGCAGCCAGGGGCAACGCTAATGCCTGCACACACAGTGCTAGGTCCTGCTCTGTGAGACCCACCATCCCACACCTCCAACAGCACAGTGAACAAGGTAGGAACTGATGTTTATAATAAGGGAAACATAGGCTGATATGAGATATTCTTTTTTATGTGTTGACACCTAAGGGGAAAACGTATCACTAACGAGTATTTTCTGGTTGCCTGCATAGGCCCCCCACACCAACACTCAGTCGTAGCTACCGAGAGGCAGCATCTGATCAAAGGTGTTAGAGCCTGACTGCCTCCATTCAGAATTACCTAGGCTTCTTGTTAGCTGTGAGACTTTGGGCAAAGGATCTCATCCTCATGTGTTAGTTTTTTCATTGGTAAAATAGGAATAATAGTAGTACACTCCTCTTCGGGGATTTATGACGATTAATCAAATTAATAGTTGTAAACCATTTAGACTAGTGCCTGCAACATAAGTACTATTTATAGTTGCTAAATGCATAGAATAATACCTTCAATATGTATTCTTTTAAAAATAAGCTGATATTCAGGGGGTGGGGAGGAAAAAACTTGCTTACCCTTGCAAAGTCCAGGCTTTATACCCCCACTTTCCAAGGCCTTCCACAGACAATTGGATGTCTTCACTATTGTACGGGTCTGCTTGCTCTTTCTCACCTCTGTCTATTCTCAGGTTGTGCTGCAGACTTTTCAGTGCTCTGTCCACAGCCCATCGAGTCCTCTTTTTATCAGCTAAGCAGCTACTGAAATTCCACTCCCCCATGAAAGCGCCCTGGACATCTGGGGCTTTTGGGGAGTAAGGCCCCTCCCTCCAGCAGTGTGACCACACCCAGCCTCCACCAGGTCTCTTACACCCTTTAGAGAATTGTGTGACGCGTTTTGATTCCTTTCTGTTTGTTTTCCTCTCAGACCTTTTCATAGGTCAGATGTTCTCTGAACAAACACTATACAATCTAAATCTCTAATGAAAACAGATACCTGCTTTTTGCCAACAATTAGATATAAGATTCCAATGCAGTGAAAGAATTGGGGCCATTTCCTTGGATTTCATTGCTCATGGAATTTGGACTTTAAGAAGGCTCATTGTTGCCCTGGCCAATGTAGCTCAGTTGATTTGGACATCATCCTGTACACTGAAAGGTCGCAGGTTCGATACCCAGGCAGGGCACATACCCAGATTGTGGGTTCAATCCCCATTTCGGGTGCATACATGAGGCAAACAATTGATGTTTCTCTCTCATATCAGTGTTTCTGTCTCTCCCTCTCCCTCTCTCTAAAACCAATGAAAACATATCGTTAGGTGAGGATTTTTTTTAAAAAAAGGTTCATTATTATTTCTTGTGCTGCATCATTATTGAGATGCCCATAGTGAGCAAACCAGGTGGCCTCTTGCTGTACTCAGAACTTGCAGTGCTCAGCAGTTGATGCTCCCTGAAGGCCCATGATAAAACATTGCAGCAGGCCACTTAGAAAGGCTAGAAGCCTTTATTCCTGGCAGCCTTTAAAAAGAAAAGGTCCTGAAGTTACTGTTACACACTATTTGAAACGAAACAAGAGTGGAGAAATGGATGGAATAAAATAAGCCTATTCTGTGGAGTTCAAGATATGATAAATGTGGGCTTATAAAATGATATTAAGAGAAAGGCTCATTTATTAATGAAATAGGGATAAGTTAGGTTGGGGAAAAATCAATTTAGACTAACATACAATAAAATTCATTACTGACAGATTACTGAATAAATTATGTTCAAAACAAAGTAAGAACATATAGAAAAATGGAATTATTTATTAAATCTATAAAAAGATAATAGATTTTCTAGGTCAAGCATGTCAAACTCGCGGCCTGCGGGCAGCATGTGGCCCACAATGAATATTTTTGCAGTCCAGCCAATATAATGGTATGTAAGAAACGTTTTAATAAAAATTTCAAAACTTAATTTTTACAATATTCTATTATACATAATTATTAATAACGACTACAACGTTCACTAATGACTGATTACTATAATCGTGTTGCATTCATTTCCCTTATGTGCCTTATGCACAGATGCACCATTTCTCTCCACTAATACTAGCAGCGAATATTTTAGCAGCATAGTGCCACGTCATTAGTCTTGTACTGACTTGTTTGGTGTGTGCAACAGGAAATATTTCGCTTTTGGAGAAAAAGAAAAATAGGTTTCTTTGTTTTTTTGTGTGTGTTTTTTTAATATATTTTTATTGATTTCAGAGAGGAAGGGAGAGGGAGAGATAGAAGCATCAATGATGAGAGGGAATCATTGATTGGCTACCTCCTGCACGCCCCCTACTAGGGATCAAGCTCACAACCCGGGCATGTGCCCTTGGCCAGAATCGAACCCGGGACCCTTCAAACCTCAGGTCAATGTTCTATCCACTGAGCCAAACCAGCTAGGGCAAGAGAAATAGGTATATTTGCATTACACTTATTTGTGCAGTTATTCAGTGTCTGGTAAGTTAATGTTCAAGAAAAAATAATTAATTTTTATTAAAATGTTCTATTATTTTATGTTAACAATTACTCATTTATTTCAGCATGTCTCTATTGAAATAAACCTACGTTTCTATGAAAATTGAAGCTTTTGTTTTTTTGCAGCCCACATAAACTTAAAACCTTGTTTACTTGGCCTGTGTTAGCCTTTGAGTTTGACATGCTTGTTCTAGGTAAAGATTAAATCTCTCACAAAGGAAAGGATAAACAGATTTTCATATATAAAAATGTTATGTGAAAGATTCCACATATCCAAAATGTAAATAAAAATGCACTTGCAGCAAAATTGACAAATAGTTAATATTTGATCTATATAGAGAACTCATTCAAATTAATAAGAAAAACACTAGGATTCCAAAAGGATATAAACTAAATAAAAATGCAGTTTGCACATTAAAGTGTGAAAAAAGTTGGTGTCATAAGAGAAAGAAAAAGAGAGAACTTATATTGAGTGCCTGTTGTTTATTAGGCCCTTTGCTAGGTGTCTTATCTAATTTATTATTTTAAAAAAGAGACTTTGCAACTGTATTTATAGTCTCATAAAGTGTGAGTCTTGGAAGTACCTTTAGAGAACATGTAGTTAAAGTAGTTATTTTATTAGTATTTCTTATTTAGTGAATGGTTAATACATTCATGTGGTTCAGAATTTAAGGAGTATGAAAGTCCTCTTCCTGGACCCTCTGTTTCTCTCCCCGAGAGAAACCACTGTTAGTTGCTGTGATTCTTTGTAGAACTGTGCATATACCAGCAGAATAGCTCTGTAAAACACACATACAAATCCCAGCATACTATACTGACTAGTCTACACTTTGCACCGTGCTTTTTATGCTTAACAATATATACCAGAGATAACCTTCCATATCAGCACATTACAATTTTTTACACCTGCATTGTATTTCACTGTATAGATCTACAATAATTTATTTGACCAGCCTTCATTGATAGACATTTAGGTTGTTTCTAGTATTTTATATTTACACATCATAGCACATTACAATAAACTTTGCACAGTATAACTTTCCTTGTACAATATAACTTTGTACAAGTATGAGCGTATCAGTAGGGCAAATTCCTAGAGGTGGAATTGCTGGGTGAAGGGTATGTCCATTTGTGATTTTGTTGATACTTTTACATTGCCCTCCATAGAGTTGTGCCAATTTCCAGTCACCCTAAGAGAATTATCAAATTTTTTTATCTTTGCTAATCTTTGAGTGAAAAATAATTCCACAATGGCATTTTAATTTTCTTTTCTCTTATGAGTGACACTAAGAACCTTTTCATATATCAAAGAATCATTGTATTTTCTTTTCTATAAACTTCCCATTCTTTTGCCCATTTTTCTTTTGAATTGTTAATCTTCTCATTTATTTATAGTATGCATTAAAAAAGTGAGCTCTGTGAGTTACCCAAGTTTTTTGGTTGGCTTTTAACCTTAAAGCAACTCGGTTTTAGAAATAAGACAATGAGGCCCAGGGATGTGAAATTCCTTATCTAAGAGGCAATCAGCTTGCCAGCGGCAGGGTCAAAGCTAGGCTTAGGTGTTGTACCGCCTTGTACGCTGTGTGTCTTGGGTTGTCAGAAAGCCTCGTCTGTTAAGTAAGTGACTAAACCAAGTGAGTTCCCACCTGTTAAAAAGAGAATTAGATCCGCGTTATTTGTCATACCAATTTCCCATAATTGGATGGTAAGTGTGAATGAGCACTTACAGACAAGGTCAACGGACCCTGGGAGCCTAGACCAGTTCCCCTTCTCACTCTCATGGTCTCTGGCACCACCAGTGATCGATCTCCCAGTTCATCCCTTTTGTATTTACTTACCCTCTTTTCTTCTTTCCCCTCACAGCAGTTATTGTCCAAACCTGCTTTTTTCCGGCAAAATTCAGACAGGAGGAACTTCAAACTGCTGGACACTAGGAAGCTGAGTCGGGATGGAATGGGGTCCCCTTCCAGAATCAGCCCCCCTTCCACCCCCAGCAGCCCCGACGACACTTTCTTTAACCTTGGGGACCTGCCAAACGGCAGGAAGAAGAGGAAGATACCCAAGGTAAGGCTTGCAGCAAACTTCGTGTTCAGATATGCACCCCCTTCCTGCAAAAGAAGGCTGCAGAGGAGTCTGAGCGGAGGACAATCCTGGGCCCTCTTCTACCTGCTTTATCACAGCCAGGCGGACACCGTGAAGCCAGCAGGATGGGATGTCTGGGCCTTTGTCATAATAATTCTTGTGGCCCTGTAGCCTTTCACATCACCATCCTCCTCCCAGCCGTAACTACTCTTCTGATTCAGACAGTGTTCCAATGCCCAGCCCAAAAGGCCACATCTTCCTCTTTCATGGCCTCACACAGTAGAGCTCCTTCCTCCATGCTCGGTGTCAGTGACAGCACCCACTGCAGAGACGGCACCGGTGGTCTGGTGCTCTGGCCTGTGGTTATGCCCTGAGGGATCCAAGAAAGGAGGATTTACTGAGACGTTCCAAGGGTATGTTATCTTAGATGCAGAAAGACTATAGGCAGGCTTACTTAAGGTAAAGGCTGACCTTTCTCAAGGCCTGTAAGCCTAGGACATGACTGTTGCCATGACTTGCTTTTAGTTAGGAATTTTTATGTTCAGACTATCCGATGTGGTTACTTTCAGTCTCTGATTTTGTAAGGCCTCCATGCAGGCCTCCCCTGAGCTTTTTCAGTTTAGTATGCGACCCCTTTTTCATCCACATGTTTAATTTGCACCAATTTATTTCCTCTTACTTTACTGCCTGAAATTAAAGTGAATTGCCACCATTTAAACAGCACACAGGCACTGTGTCAAATAGCCTTTTGACAGGCCTTATCAAACCAGAGAAAAATCAGCATGTTTTACCACCACGTTACACAAACTCTTATAAAAACTTGAATCATAGCATGGCACCACTCTGTGCAGAGGTGAGGACTCAGCACCCGTGATCCCTGCGCCCTTCCCATTCAGACATGCTTTGGCCTGGTTCCCACGAAAGGGGCCCTTCTGGGAGCTTTTTTTTTTTGCTTCCTCTTCCTTTCTTGTTTTGTTTTGGGGGCAAAAGCTTTTTCCCAAACCACAGTGATACTGGAATATTGAAAGGGGAGCAGCCATCACACCATTAATCAATGAAATCATCCTCCCTGGTGTCTCAGCTGGATGTGTTAGCATATTTAGACAACACCACTCATACATCAGTGAGGATGGCAGCCTCCTTTAGTGTTCTTGACAGCCACGTTCCTGTCTGGCAGAAAAGACGCCAGTGGGCCAGTGGGACATGTCTCCTCCCTGCCCCTTTCCCTGGCCCTCCATCATTCTGGAAGAGAATGGGCAGTGAAGGGATCCCAGCTGCACAAGGGGAGGAGGCTGCCAACACTGACATTTCTTCTCTTGGTGTCTGGCAGCTGGTGTTGCGAATCAATGCCATTTATGAGGCCCGAAGAGGAAAGAAACGAGTGAAGAGGCTGTCCCAGTCCACAGAGAGCAACTCGGGAAAAGGTAGGAGCATCCCCACCACCATCCCTCCTCCCCCAGAGGATCTGGAAACAGACTCTTCCTAGAAGTGGATTCCTGTTGCGTTGGGTTGGCTCACCAAGAGAACAAGCTGGTGCTTTGTGAATGTCTTCCTTGTCCCCGGGACAGTCCGACAGCCAGGAGCTCAGCTTGGTGGCATGTCCTCTGGTCCTCTCTCCCTGTCCTTCCATCCAGTGAGCCCAGGGCAGCATGCTCCGACCTCACTGTGGGAGTAGTCCTACTTGCTTAGCATGCATAAAAGGGGCCAGTATATTTTGCTGTAGGTACCATCTAATCTAGGGCCAAATTAATTTAGAAATGCATTTTGTTGGACAAAGACATAATTTGTCCATTACATTTAAATAGACAAAAGGAAAACAGCCCTTCTAAACTAGAAATCTTGGCTTTGTGCTATCACATATAAAAAGTTTCTTACAGCCCTAGCTGGTTTGGCTCAGTGGATAGAGTTTTGGCCTACAGACTGAAGGATCCTGGGTTCAATTCCGGTCAAGGGCACATGCCTGGGTTGCAGGCTCAACCCCAGAAGGGGGTGTGCAGGAGGCAGCTGATTAATGATTCTCTCTCATCATTGATGTTTCTATCTCTCTCTTCCTCTCCCTTCCTTTCTAAAATCAATAAAAATATAATTAAAAAGGTTTCTACATCAGAAAAACTCACATTTGCAACTTTCTTCCTTTTTTTCGGTCTAGTGACAGATGAGAACAGTGAGTCTGACAGTGACACCGAGGAGAAGCTGAAAGGTGAGAAGAGCAGTTGCCATGCCAGGACAGGGGGTGGTCACAGGATGCTTGGGGGTTGGGAGGCGGGTCAGTCCTGAGCATGACTAGGATGGGCCTGTTCCACTCCAGAGATGCAGGGTGGCTACACCAGCAGGGCCCCACTGTTCCCATGCCTTTCCGTACACCTGAGCGAGGTACAACACCTCTCGCCTGAGTCTCTGGACACCTGGGGCTTTGGCCCTACTGTTCAAATGTCTGTATGATCTGGAGGAACTCACATAAGATCTCAGGGCCTCTAGCTCCTCATCTGTCATATGAAGTCATTGAAATAATTAGTCCCTGTGGATCAAAATGTGGTGATTTAGGTCAGGCGTTAGTGAGTTTTCTGCAATTTCTCAGACCCCAGGTAGAAGTCAAAGAAAGCTGTAGCCCAGTGCCGTGTTCTAAGGCGATGGACATCCGTCCACCCAGTGGCCCTGCCTCATTCACCTCTAACATTCTGCTGCTACACAGCCCACCTAGAATAAAGCGGGCTTATTTCCATTGCACAGAATGGTGAAGGCAGATGGGAGTTCTTGGGTTAGTCAGGTCTCTCTTGGTTGAGTCACATGGGATGTTTACAAAGCTCCCAGCTCCAAAAGCTCTATGGTTTGGATTTTGTCACATCCCACAATTGGAAAGATGAGGGAAATGAGGGAGGGGACGAGTCAGTGTCCCCACCCCATCTGACAGAGGAATGCAAAGATTGCTCCCGGCCCAGCCCCGAGTCCAGACAGCAAATCCATGGTGGAGCAGAAGCCCCACATTCCAAGTTCCTGCACCCCAATTAGCCTGGCGGCCTAGAGGGTGTTCTCCTCCCAGAATTCTGGCAAGGATCCCAAAGAAAGAATTTGTACTAATTTGTTAAATGTGGGAACACTTTTTTAGGATTAGAAAAGTACTTTGAGCTGGGAATTACATAATCTATTGCAGTTCTGTGCAATTGCACATTGGAAAATGGGTCATTTTCAGACTCTTTCTCTCTCCCTCTCCCTCTTCTCTTCCCTCCCCCACTCTTCCTCCCCCTCTCTCCCCCCCTCCCCCAGCTCATAGCCGACGCCTGGTCAATGTGAAGTCCCGCCTGAAGCAGGCTCCAAGATACTCATCACTTGACCGAGAGCTTATCGAGTACCAGGAGAGGCAGCTCTTCGAGTACTTTGTAGTCGTGTCATTGCACAAGAAGCAGGCAGGGGCCTCGTACGTGCCAGAACTCACCCAGCAGTTCCCTCTGAAGGTACTGGGTGGGCCCAGCCTCTGTGGCCTGCCAGGGGATTGCAGGGAGGTTTGGGAGTCTGAGGATCACTTAGTGTCCAGAATATCAACATAGGGTCCTAATTAGGGATATCATGAAGAAACTTCTGCTGGAGAATTTGGGAGGTCACAGGAGGTGAGATCCAAGGATTCAGAGTGTGATCAAAAATACATCCTAAATTCCTGTGGTCTCTATGCCAGCCGTACCATCCTTTCCCCCCTCCCTCGTCTCCTTATCCAACCACATTACCCAACATATTCTAGAGGCCTCTTTCCCATCCAGCCACACAGCTCTCCCTAAGGAGTGTCACATTTGTTGCCATGCTAATAAACATCTGTATGTGTGCCGTGCACCTCTGTATGTGCATACATACAGGAATCCTGTTCTGTTCTAACAGGGTTCATATCTATGAGTATTGGGCTCTACCCATGTATTAAATCATGGCACCTAAAATGAAATGGCCCTGAATAAAGCCTCAATGGCATGGCCAATACTATGTAAATTATTCTGTCTTTGACAGCAGTATTAAAGAGTTTCCATCACATTCTAGTTCAATCCATCCAGAATTTACTGAAACCCTATTGCGTTCAGCCCCAGAGGTTTCAAAGATGAGCAAAATGTGTTTTCTGTCCTTAAGGAATTTACACTCTGACAGGAGAGCACAAGATAAGCATACAGCCCAGCCAGCGTGGCTCAGTGGTTGAGCATCAAACTATGAACCAGGAGGTCAGGGTACATGCCTGGGTTGTGGACTTGATCCCCAGTGTGGGGTGTGCCAAAGGCAGCCAATCAATGATTATCTCTCATCGATGTTTCTATCTCTCTCTCTCCCTGCCTTCCTTTCTGGAATCAATAAAAAAAATATATATTTTTTAAAAAGATAAGCATGCCCTAGCTGGTTTGGCTCAGTGGATAGAGCGTCGGCCTGTGGACTGAAGGGTCCCGAGTTCAATTCCGGTCAAGGGCATCTGCCTTGGTTGTGGGCACATCCCGAGTGGGGAGTATGCAGGAGGCAGCTGATCGATGTTTCTAACTCTCTATCTCTCTCCCTTCCTCTCTGTAAAAAATCAATAGAATATATATATATATTAAAAAAAAAAAAAAGGTAAGCATACAAAAGATTCAGGAGGTAGCATGTGACACTCTCCCTGTAGGGTTCATGCAGGCCCAAGGCTGAGGGTGTTCAGGTGGAGGGAGGCCTGTGTCCTGGCCCCCTGAGGGCCTCCCTTTGCCATCACCACCCAAGTGAAGCCTAGGTTCCCCCTGCCCCTCCCCTCCTTTCCTGGGCCAGCCTTCCTTCTGTTGCACCACGGTGGTTCAGCACTGCAATAAAGCCCTGTTCTTGTTGTTCAGGATGGAAACTCTACATAAATGAAGTGAGCCAGAGGTACCTCCAAACTGGCCATAGTCACCTTCATCCTGCTGACTTCCAGGGACAATCCCGTGGAAACCCCCATGCTATGGACATGCCTAGATTTGGGGACGATGTCCCCTTGGTAAGAGAGGCTGCTGGTTATCACTGACTCACAATACCATTGAGAACCACACATAGCGAGCACCAAGGGAGGAAGGACTGTCCTGTCATCCTGTTTACTCCTTGGGGCCAAACACAGTGTTGTATAGGGCAGTACTTAATCAGTGTTCCAGGAATAAAGGCACTAGTTCATGAATTAGTTAATGAATTAATCACCATCACTATTGAATGCTGGTTTCCAACCTGGAATCTCCAGACTGCTAGACATCCACATCGAAACTTTTTTGAGTGGAAAATTGCATAGTCAGTGTTAAGAAGAGATTAATCAGCAAATGTGTAAAGAAACAAGTGGCTCTGGCCAGTGTGGCTCCGTTGGTTGGGTGTCATCCCATTCACCAAAATGTTACGGTTTGATTCCTGGCTGGGACACATGCCCAGGTTTTGGGCTCGATCCCCAGTAGGGGTTGTGCAGAAGGCAGCCGAGCGATGTTTCTCTCTCACATCCATATTTCTTTCTCTCCCATTTCCCTTCCTCTCTCTAAAATCAATAAAAACATTTTAAACAGAAAATAAAAAGTCACCTATAATCTTATTCCATAGAGATCAACACATTTGTTGTGTTTTCTTCTAGTCTTTTCTCATATTATGATTTTCTTGCAAAACAGGGTGAGGCAAAAGTAGGTTTACCAGTATAGTTGTTCATATAGAAAATAACACAATAATTAATAAAGAGTAATACAAGAATAAACTCTGTGTTTCTTGTACACACAACTATGAACATTCTTTGTCCAATTCTGTACATGTATCATTTTTTAATCATGTTTTGTAAACCGCTGCTTATTTATAAACATATTCAATACAAATTGAATATGTATTGGCTCAATGCATAGAGCAATGGCCTGCAGACTGAAGGATCCGGGGTTCGATTCTGGTCAAGGGCACATGCCTGGATTGCAAATTCTAAATAATTTTTAAAATTAGATAATGCTCCATTATGTGGGCACCCTAGTCTAGTTAACCACCTCCTTCTGCTGGAAATATGTCTTATGGCCAGTGTTTCTTTAAATGTATTTTTTATGTTATGGTGACCATTCCATACATGTATTTTGCATGCCAGGCTACTTTATGGTATATCTACTTCCTTTGCTCGCTCACTCTGTCAGAAGGACCGCTTCCTCTTTCTTTCTCCTTCTCTTTTCTAACTCATTTTCCTGAGTTTTGTGTCCCACTCCTATCGTCACCGTACTCAGGGTTTATACTTCATATTTGTGTGCTAGGAATCATTGTCATATTCCATAAGTTGTTTGCTGCATTTCTCTATGACAATTTACAGAGACTGGGGTATTTTCCAGCCATCTGTGATATTGGCTGTATTTGTGAGAGGGATCTGTATGTGCTACTCCCTGTAAATGTGCTCATGTGGCCCTAGCTGGCGTGGCTTTGTGACTAGGGCATTGGCCTGAGCAACAGAGGGTTGAGGTTTTGATTCCCAGTAAAGGGCATGTACCTGGGTTAAAGGTTCAAACCCTGTCCCCAGTCCAGACACATTTGGGGGGCAACTAATCCATGTGTCTCTTTCACATTGATGTCTCTCTCTCTCCCTCTCTCTCTTTCTCTCTCCCTCCCTCCTTTCCTCCCAGCCTCCCTCCCTCCCTTTCACTTTCTCTGGAAATTAATGGAAAAAATATCCTCGGGTGAGGATTAACCTAAAAATTTTAAAAATTAGAAGCTCAGATTCCTGTTCATACACAAAATAAGCCAACTCGTGGCTTTAAATATAATCTCTAAGTCAGACTTTATTCATTTGTTCTATTTTTAAATAAGATGATGCTCACCTAGTCTATGATGTCAGATAAATTGGAGAGAGAAAGACAAACTAGAGACTAAGATCATTTTTTAAATATTTTTATTGATTTTAGAGAGAGAGGAAAGGAGAGGGAGAGAAACATCAATTGGCTGCCTCCTGCATGCCCCCTGCTGGCAGTAGAGTCTGCAACCTGGGCATGTGTCCTGACCCAGAATCAAACCAGCGACCTTTTGGTGCATTGGACTCGGCTCAACCAACTGAGCTATACCAGCCAGGGCAAGATCATATTTATTCCTAGCTCTGTTCCATACTAGTTGTGTGATCATGAACTTAACATCTCAGGGCTTAATTTCTTACCTCTAAAAGAAGTCTGTGAGGCTGGATGATGTCTATTTTCCTTCTGGTTCAAGGAGTCTGAAATGAGTTGAATTCGCTGTAGGATATAATGTGACTGGATGTATTCGCTGAGAAGTGTTGTACACTTCTTTGAAGGACGGGCAGCTTTGTCTGGGCCCAGAGGTTTGAAGACTTGATTTGAGGCTCAGCCTTGCATACTCATGAGTCTCCTATTTGGAAGGGATTGCTATGACAGTTTTTCCTTATTGATTAAAATAGTTATATCCCAGAATGGTAGGCATAGAAAACAATTCTCTAAAGCACACTGTTTTTCCTCCTGACTTCCCCCATAAGACCATCGTTAGAACTGGCCGGGGGGAAATGGCCTCAGCAGAATGAGCTGGAAACCTTCCAAGGAAGGGGGTTTGAAGGTGGCGGTCATGACTGTGGGAAGGTTGGAGATGTGGTCTTGCCACGCCTCTGCCTCATTCTCCCATGCTATGGTTTATTCTCCAGCCTTCTCTCGCCCTTCTCCCTGCAGCTGGAAAGGTCTTTCAAGTTCATGAGAGAGGCTGAGGACCAGCTGAAGGCCATCCCCCAGTTCTGTTTCCCCGATGCCAAGGATTGGACTCCTGTCCAGCAATTTACTAGGTAGGTGCTGGCATCTCCCCCCCACCCTCAAAGACTAAGGCAAGCCCTAGCTGGTTTGGCTCAGTGGATAGAGTGTTGGCCTGTGGACCGAAGGGTCCTGGGTTCGATTCCGGCCAAGGGCACATGCCCAGGTTGCCAACTAGATCCCCAGTAGGGGGCCTGCAAGAGGCAGCCAATCAGTGATTCTCATCATTGATGTTTCTATCTCTCCCTCTTCCTTCCTCTCTGAAATCAATAAATATATATATATATTTTTTAAAAAGACTAATGTGAGAACTAGAGATGAGGTCATAGATGGCAGACCCCATAAGTCAGGCCTACCATTAAGTGATGTTTATGGGCCTGGGCTGAAGGTTTCCCTCACCAGTGTTTTTAAAACTTTCCTGAAGATAAGAATAACCTTGCTAATTATGCAGGTTCCCAGGCTGCTCACTCAGTCTGCGCATTTGTTTACTTCATGAGCCTTTGTGAAGGGCAATAAGGTCATTCTTAGTCTAGGGAAACATCGCCCATCACCCATCCTTCCCAGGTCCACTGAGGCATTTCTTCAGTAGCCCTCCGGCTGTTACTCAGACTGTGATTAGTTCACATTTCTGCTCTAGCCCATGTGGCTAGGTATAAAATTTTTATTATCAGATGTTTAGCAACTGACCAAACTCAGTAGGTTGTGTATCCTAAATGTTTGAGGGCTGCTGTATTCCTCGAAGTTGACCCAGCAGCCTCTAAGGACAGTCCAAGCCTTGAGGTGGCTCTGAACAGACGGTCCCCTGGAAACCCAGGGTAGTTCTTAGGGGGCCCAGAACTGTCCCACTCGTCAACTTCTCCCTCACTGAGTCGCATCCCTAGACCAGTGCATGCGACCTCACCCTCATGCTCATGGAAGGGGGTAGCCACAGTCAGTGCTCAATAAATGACTGTTTTGTGTCCTGGGATGGCTCAGGTGATAGAATATATGAGATCTCAGGGTGAAAAAAAATCCTCTGAGGACACAGTGACACTTTAGATCTCCCTGTCCCTGACAGACTCCAGAGCGAGAGGTGACCAGAGGCCCAGCCAGAGATGGACAGCCAGGACAGCCTCCATCAGAATGTTTACATCACTCACCGTGGTGTGTCTTCGTTTTGTTTTGCTTCATATTGTACTTTTGTTTTCCCCACCACAGTGAAACCTTCTCATTTGTCTTAACTGGAGAAGACGGAGGCAGAAGGTTCGGTTACTGCCGAAGACTGCTGGTTAGTACATTTGCTTCTCAGTCAGCAAGAGTGCCACACAGAGCTAGTACTGGCTTCCTAAGGTTTCACCATGTGCCACGAGAGAAGGGACAGGCGGTATGACAGGTTAACCAGGATGGTTAAGAACATGGAGGAAGAGCCCTAACCAGTTTGGCTCAGTGGATAAAGCGTCGGCCCAAGGACTGAAGGGTCCTGGGTTCAATTCTGGTCAAGGGCACATACCTTGGTTGCAGGCTCGATCCCAAGTAGGGGGCTTGCAGGAAGCATCCAGTCAATGTTTCTCTCTCATCATTGATGTTTCTATCTCTATCCCTCTTACTTCCTCTCTGTGAAATCAATAAAAATATATTTTAAAAAAGAATAATGCATGGCCCTGGCCAGTGTGGCTCAGTTGGTTGGGCATCGTCCCATGCAACAAAGGTCACCAGTTCAATTCCTGGTCAGGGCACATGGCCAGGTTAGTGGGGGGTATGCAGGAGGCAGCCAATGGACATTTCTCTCTTTCTCCCCCTCTTCCTCTCCCTCTAAAATCAATAAAAGCATTCTTAAAATAAAAAAGAGTAATACATGGCACATAGTAGCTCTTCAGTAAATATTTGTTGAATTAATTACTGACTAAAAAGTATGGATAATCCTTGAAAAAGTTAATAGGATCATAATTTCTGTTGGTAAAATTAATTTAAAGTATTGAGATTGATTTTGTTTTTTTTGAAAATTAGCTTAAAAGTCAGTTTCCAAAAAGGATTTTCAGAAGTTATTTCTCCTTTGGAATTATCAATATAATAAAAATATAGTTCATTTAAAAGTTTATTATAATAAACATATAGTTCCTTATAAGAAACTACAGTGATTTGGGTAAACAAATTACGCCTCTTATTTATGATTACATACATAGGTCATATTGAGCACCTACTGTGTGCACAAGAGTTGTCCGAAGGTATGGTGCATGAAAACATCTGACAATAGCACTCAGAAATCTTTGGGTTCTTTCCTTCCCTGAAGTTGGTAGCACTCATGATTTCCTGTATTTCTCTCCAAAAAGCCTGGTGGCAAAGGGAAGCGTCTCCCCGAAGTTTACTGCATTGTGAGCCGCCTGGGATGCTTCAGCCTCTTTTCAAAGGTGAGGATTGGGCCTCAGAGAAAGGAGGCAGGGCCCAGAAGGACACAGGAAACACCCCAACTTCCGGTACTTTTGTAATCTAACTCTCCACTCTTCCTTCCTACTTCCTCCTCCTCCCCTCATGGTGGCCTCTATTCTCTTATCATTGGATCAGGAAATAACAGTTGATGAAGGTCAGGGCTCTGAAACTGGGGAAGGGGAGAGAATCAAAGTAATTGTAGCTAAGGATGGGAGGGGCAGAGGATCTTCCCAAAATATCCCATGTTTTATTTTTCTTCTAAGCATTGTCTTTGGTCATATTTGCTTTTGCTGGACAAAAACCCACTATGATGCATGTATGTATGTATATGTATCGATGTACATATGTGTTGTGTGTATATGATTTGTTATTGTAATAATGCCCTAAGTCTATTGAAATCTTAATATAATTTGTTCTTCTGCCAATATACCAAGATACAGTAACTGCCATATTGAGTTGGCCCATCTGCCGCAGTATTTTGAATTGGTGTATAGGAGATTATTATGCTATATTATGCTAATGTCAAAAATCAGATGTAGCTAAGTTTCCTATATTAACTGGACATGAGTATCTAATCCATAAGTTTATATAAAATCCTTCAGCATTTATTTCAGTCAGAGCTTTCTTTCAGAGAATTGAAGTCTTACGTCCACTGTCCATGGGTGTGAGGCAGCACTTCCTGAAAAGCATTCCAAAACAAAAGTCCACCTCCTGGACAAATCGTATACACACAGCACATATACACAAAACACATATGTACACCTCCACCAACCTCAGGAAGCCTGAATTATGCTGATAGAGTGTGACCTCTTACCAGATAGAACTTACACTCTGTGCAAGTGTGTTTGAAATTATTAGTAGTATCAGTGTAATCTGAGACATGCTCTTACCTCCGCTCCACTGGTAGTAATCATTCTACATTAAAGTTGGTCATTTATAAATTGCTGCTCATGCAAGTCTTCCACATGGGTTTAAAGACAGAGAGAAGGCTCTAGGTCACAGCCTTTGTTATTGTGAGAATGCTTATGTGAAAGCTGGAAATAGCCCTGGTCGGGTAGCTCAGTTGGTTGGCCCATCATCCTGATGCACCAGGGTTGCGGGTTCAATACCCAGTCAGGGTACATGCAGGAATCAACCAATGAATGCATCAGTAAGTGGAACGACAGGTAGATGTTTCTCTCTGTACCTTCCTGCTTCTCCCAAAAAAAAGAAAGCTGGGAAGGAGGTCAATGTGGGGGATAAGGACACATATGTAATACCTTAATCACTAAAGAAAAAAGAATTTTTTTAATTTAAAAAGAAAGCTGGAAGTAAAACAGCTCATGTGAGTTAGCCCAGCTTCCAAAGGCAGCTTTGGAATTCGCACGAGCTTCGTTGCTATGTCCTGTGCAGGGGCTGTGGAGCAAGCAAACATGCCATCCTGCTTGCGTGAGGCACAGTCCTGGGCTTTCACGTCAGTTTTGTGACCAGGGGTATTTTAAGAGTGTAGTGTCATGACTTGCCAGAGATGGTACAGCAAATACTCAGGGTAGAATCAGAAACAGAGCTTTGGCAAACTGGTCCCTAGAACTGAAGCTATTTTCAGGTGAGGGACAAGGATGACAAAAATGGCAAATTGTTCTTTAGTCCAGATAGGAATCATGGATAAGAACTGCTCTCAGAATCTCTGAAGAAGGTTTATCATTAAATATTGCCACAATAATGCCGTATAACAAACCACAGTGGCTGAAAGCAACAATCATTTATTCTCACAGACATGCAGGTCATCCAGGGCTTGGCTCTGCTGATCTCCACGGGGCTCCCTCATGTGCTAGGAGTAGGCGGGGGTTGGCTGATCTGGGCTGGCGGATCTGCTTTAGGCTGCAAGTCCGGTTGGGTCTGGGCCACATGTCTGTCATCCTCTTTAGACAGAGAGCTGGCCCACATCTGCTCTTCTTACGGCTGTGGCAGAGGCACAAGCAGGCAAGCCTCCGAAGGCCTCCGAAGGCCTCCGAAGGCCTCCGAAGGCCGGGCCGACCACTGGCCCTCTCATTCCACTGGCCCTGTGCTCCTCAACCATTTTTCATTATTGTTCCCCTGTGCAGCCTTTTAATATATATTTTCCCTGACTTGTCTCCCCCTCCCTATGAAATTCTTTAAAAATTTTTGCCATATTATTTTCATTTTATTGAGTTAAATACATATAAAAGTTACCATTCTAACCATTTTGAAGTGTACATTTAATTGACATTATGTTTATTCACACTGTTGCGCAACCACCACCACCATTCATCTCCAGAACCTTTTCATCTTCCCAAACTAAAACTCTGTACCCATTAATCACTAACTCCCCATTCCCTCCCCACCCCCACCCACCAGCCCCTGGCAACCACCATTCTACTTTCTGTCCCAGTGAATTTGACTACTCCAACATCTCATGTCAGTGGAATCATATACTATTTATCCTTTTGTGACTGGTTTATTTCACTTAGCGCATGCCCTCAAGGTTCATCCATGTTAGAGCCTGGATGAGAATTTCTTAACTTTTAAGTCGGAGCAATATGTATATACCACATTTTGTTTATCCATTTATCAGTTGATGGACATTTGGGTTGTTTCTACCTTTTAGCTATGTATTATGAATTATGCTGCTATGAACATGAGTATACAAGTATCTGTTTGAGTCTCTGCCTTCATTTCTTTCAGGTTTGTACCCAAAAGTAGAATTTCTGGATCATAGGATAATTCTATGTTTAATTTTTTAAGGAACTACCAAATTATCTTTTTAATTTTAATAATAAATTTTATTTAATATATCCAAAATATTATCATTTCAACATGTAATCAACATGAAAAGTCATTGATATTTTACATTATTTATTTTGTATTTTGAGATCTACTGATTATTTTACACTTACAACACATCTCAATTTAGACTAGCCATATTTCAAGGGTTGAATAGGTACATGTGATATTTTTATAAATGGCTTATTTTCCCAATTTTTTTCCAGTTTTATTAAGGTATAATTGAAGTATGATGTTTTGGGTGTTGTTTTTTTTTTAAGTTATTATTGAGTTTATTGGAGTGACATTGGTTAATAAAATTATATAGGTTTCAGGTGTACAATTGTATAATATAGCATCTGTGTATTGTATAGATATATAGTCAAGTCTCTTTCCACCACTATTTGTTCCCCCTTTACCCTCTCCTACTTCTCCCACCCCCATAAATGGCATTTTAATTGAAAGTCTTTGATTTACAACTAGATTGTGAAGCGTCATGCATTTGAAGTTTTGTTTTTTTTTTTTTTTTAGATTTTATTTTATTTTATTTTTTTGAATATATTTTATTTATTTTTTACAGAGAGGAAGGGAGAGGGATAGAGAGCTAGAAACATCGATGAGAGAGAATCATCGACCAGCTGCCTCCTACACACCCCCTACCAGGGATGTGCCCGCAGCCAATGTACATGCCCTTGACCGGAATCGAACCTGGGACCTTTCAGTCTGCAGACCGACGCTCTATCCATTGAGCCAAACCGGTTTCGGCGCATTTGAAGTTTTATAGTAACAATTTTATTGCGATACAACTCACCATATAATTCACCATTTAGAATATACACTTCAAAAATAAAATAAAATATACACTTCAGTGGCTTTTAGTAAATTTGTATATTATTCCCACTGAGAATGCCCAAAAACTCACATGGCCTAACCCAAAGTCAAGGGGGGCTGGAACTATACTTAACCCCTTTAGTGGGAGGAGCTACAAAGTCACATGGCAGCCAGACCAGTGTGGCTCAGTGGTTGAGCCCTCAACCCATGAACCAGGAGGTCACTGGTTAAGTTACCGGGTTGCGGGCTCGATCCCTAGTGTGGGGCATGCAGGAGGCAGCCAATCAGTGAGGTTTCTCTCCAATCAATGTCCCTATCTCTCTATCCTCTCCCTACCCCTCTATAAAATATCGATAAAAACATCTTTTTTTAAAAAAAAAAAGATAGCAACCTGTAAAAAAAAAAGTCACATGGCAAAGAGAGTAATGACAGAGGGGAGAGAATTGGGGTAATAACACATAGGGTAAAAGAGACTGTAAGCTTGGTCTGATGAAGACAGCAGGGCTTCCCATGATTCTTCAGTCTCCATGGCAGGCCCACTTCATCTGGAACAGGCAACACCTTGCTGCCCTGACTCAGGATGGCTGAGCTGCTTTTCTGACCCTTGCAGATCTTGGATGAGGTGGAAAAACGCCGAGGCATCTCTCCTGCCCTGGTACAGCCCCTCATGAGGAGTGTCATGGAAGCCCCTTTCCCAGCCTTGGGCAAAACCATCATTGTCAAGAACTTCCTGCCAGGAACAGGAACTGAGGTAAGGGGTCAGATTCCTTTCCACTCCTAGGGGAGAGAATGGCCCAGACAGCCAAGTCCCACTGGTCTGAAGGGCTGGCTTTTGGTGGGCTGTCACATTCAGTGGTGTCCTCTTGCTCCTCGGTGTCATAACTCTAGTCTAGTGGTCGGCAAACTCATTAGTCAATAGAGACAAATATCAACAGTACAACGATTGAAATTTCTTTTGAGAGCCAAATTTTTTAAACTTAAACTTCTTCTAACGCCACTTCTTCAAAATGGACTCACCCAGGCCGTGGTATTTTGTGGAAGAGCCACACTCAAGGGGCCAGAGAGCCGCATGTGGCTCGCGAGCCACAGTTTGCCGACCACTGCTCTAGTCCATCCAGCCCAGGATTCTGACCCAGAGAGCAACCCCCAGAACTGCGCCATGGCAGCACATCGTGTTTCTTTGCATGATGTTGGCCTTCCATGTTAGGGACCTGCACTGAACATTCTTGGTTTCTCATTATAGCTCATTGCATTCTTTTGGGTTTGTTTGTTTGTTTTTGGTTTTTTGTTTTGTTTTTTGTATCTTTATTGATTTCAGAGAGGAAGGAAGAGGGAGAAAGGGAGAGAAACATCAATGATGAGAGCGAATCATTGGCTACCTCCTGCGTGCCCCCTACTGGGGATTGAGCCTGCAACTTGGACATGTGCCCTGACTGGGAATCGAACCCTGACCTCCTGATTCATAGGTTGACGCTCAACCACGGAGCCACGCCAGCCAGGCCCATTGCATTCTTGAATTGTATATGAACCTGTTTATGTGTTTACCCTGCATCACCTCTGTAACTTTATTATGTAAAACAGATTATTTTTAGGGAATTTATTTAAGCTCAGGGACTATTCCTTATTCACCCTAGACTCTGAAGAGTGCTCCTGTCCTTGCTGGGCTGGCATTTGATGCAGGAGCTGGTTTGCATTCTTCCCATTCCCCTTATGTGGCTCTGGTACCTCAGAAGGCACATCTGTCTCAGACTTGGGGCTCTAGTTCTAAAGTCCCTGGCAAAACAAGTCACCTGTGGAGCCAGGGCGCAGGGGGGAGGGGGAATATGGGTTTGGGACATTCCAGAACAACCCAATTTCCCAGCATAGAGAAGAGCAGTCTCCCTGTGGCTGGAGAAACATCCCACACCAGATGCAGGCAGCTTGGCCTTGGGGATGTTAGCACTAGTGAGCCCACTGCGTGGACAGCCCTGAGCAGGCACTGTGCTGAGAGTGAAAACCAGTCTCTGCTCTATGAAGGAGCCAGCTCCCTTACAGAGAAAAAACATGCACATGAGTAGTGACCAAGATGAGTTCAGGAACATAGCAAATACGGAATGAGAAGATACACACTCAACGTAAGCGCTGAAAGGCTCCACATCAGGGGGTTGGGATGGGGTTGGTCCTTTAAGAAAGTCCTTCTAGAGGAGGTGAGTCTGGAAAGTGCTGCTCGGACCTGCTGGTCCTTCTGAGTGAGCCTGTGACTCCATCCCTCCAGGTGATACTTCCTCCTGAGACCTACGCTAGCCTGCAGGGCTCTAAGGGACAGCACATGGTCTACAGCCAGAGAACTCCGTGGGGAGTCCAGGAGAGCCTCCGACCACTTGGGGCCAAGGGCACTGCTTCCACCATCCTTTCCCCACCTCCGTCCGAACTGTCCTCAGTCTCAGAGTTGAGTGCGAGGCATGTGCTCCCCTTCCGCACCTACCTGCCGCCAGTGTCCTGGCTTCTTTCTTTTCCCCAGTCCCTTTTGTTTTCCTTTCCCTTTACCCTGCCAGTGGGCCACCTTTGCCGAGGACGACTTGATTCGTGAGCGGCCTGGCTGAGTAGGCGGGCCCTTCACAGCTGCTCCTGTTCCCTGGCAGGTGATTGAACTGTGCCGCCCGCTGGACTCCCGGCTCGAACATGTGGACTTTGAGTCCCTCTTCTCTTCTCTCAGCGTCCGCCACCTGCTCTGTGTTTTTGCCTCCCTGCTTCTGGAAAGGAGGGTCATCTTCATCGCAGACAAGCTCAGGTACAACCTTGGCTACTTCAGATAAAGTGTTTGAATGACAGGCAGTCTTGGACTGTCTGATGCCGTGGTGGGGGTAGGTGATGGTGTAGGATTTCAGAGCAAGCTCCTCTGGGGTGACAGTAGGAGTCAGTGGGCATCTAAGATGCAGGTTCGGAAGCACACGAGTGGTGTGAAACGAGGTAGGCCTGCACTGCTCTGCAACACTTATCTGGTATTGGGCCTACTTTTTATTCATTCTGCTTTGTGTTGGGCACTCTACCATGCATGTGCTGGGGACAGGGGGAAAGACCCAGAGCCGCCCTCAAGGAGCTCTCAGTACAGTGGGGCGACAGGGAAGAGAACAGATCACCCAGTAGTGCTGTGAGGGCTCGCTAGAGGGGTGCGTCCTGGAGATGGAGAAGGGCACTCACTCCCAGCGCAGGCGCGGTCCCCCTGAGCCTAAGGCATAGTCCAGGCAAAAGCAGCTGCCCGTACGAGGGCGAGGAGACAGGAGGCTGAGCACAAAGCAGGTCCCTGTGGGTGAGCAGAGAGGAAAGCGCAGTGGGAAGTGAGGAGCCGGCGATTCGTGGAAGGGCTGCAGGGCCACGCTGAAGAGCACAGGCCTGTCCTAAAGGATCCCTGTCTACAGTATTCAAATCAGTCACAGAATCACACACATACTCACTGCCTAATGGTCACACTCAGTGATTTGCAAGGGCCATGTCACAAATCTAAGAAGGTCCAGGAGGAGATGCAGATAAGGATTTGGGGTAATTCTGAACTTCTAAAAAGAACTGCTGGCATTTCCATCATTACAAAACACTGAAGCAGAGCCTTCTTCGCTCTGAACTGAGGGCACAGGAGCCTCGGTGGCAGCTGCAGCTCCAGACAGCCTGCGATGTGGGCCCGGCTGAGAGGGCCCGCCGGCCAGAAGCAGACGAGGCCAGCTAAGGAGTCCATCTGGAGAGAAGGCCATTTGCCAAAACACAAAAATCGAAGCACTGTGGTTCAGAGAGGAAATACGCCTCTCCACTCGGGAAAACAAAAGGGAGGAAGAAGAAAAGGGAAGGAATGGAAAGGACAAAGCCTATGAATGTGGAGCTCATCAGGGGGCGTGGTAGGAGATGGAATCCAGCCCCCACCACCACGCCACGCCATCTGGTCACCTTGATGATGTTGCTTTTGGACGGCAGCCACTTGGCTCCCCAGCCTGCTCCACCCTGTGTTCCAGTTCTTCACTCGCAGTGTCACCGTTACTGTACTCCCTGGGCACTCTGTCAGCTCAGCTCGGGAAGCAGGCCTGTCTCTGAGCCTGCAGCTGGTGCTGGGCGCTGGGCAGCTCTCCAAGCTCCCTGGACCCTGGGGAATTCAGACCAGAGAGTTCTCAAGGTTGGGGCCCTGGAAGCCAAAGATGAGTAATAACCCTTCAGTGACCAGGATCAGATTTCATCACACTCTGGTAACTGTCTGTGTTCTCTGGCAGCTGCGCTCTGTGCCCCACTGTCTCTAGTTGTACATTCTCAGGCTTGACTTTGGGGGCGGGGAAAGGATGATCGTAGAAAGGCCTAGACCTTCTGTGCTCAGAAGTCGGGGCACGTTCTCCACCTCTCTCGTAGCTTTAACGGCATACTTCTGGGGGGCTTTGGCTCAGCCTTCCTTTTTGGGGCTCTCCAGCCCTCAGTTGTGCCCCCTCCCCTAACAAGCTAAGTCTGGCTCACCTGGAAGACATGGACAGAGCTACTAATCAGAGCACAGACTCCACCAAAGAGCATTGTGGATGTGAGGTTACCAAGCAGGAAAGCCAGAACCCACCTCTCCTCCGGGCTGCCCCACCGAAAGGTGTTCCTCCAGGAGGAATCCACAGACACCCAGCTCTGTCTGGTTTGTGGGGAAAGAGCTGTAGGAAATCAAGGATTCTTGGGTTAGGTCCCGACAAATAGGGCTTGGGAGGCAGTGGCTGGCTGCCAGTAGTTTGACCTGGAAAAATCTACAAAGAAAGCCTTCCAATAAGTTTGAGCTGGTGCTTTCATCCTTATCAACTTGGCACAGTTCTCTACCCGCTGCACGTGCACCCCTTCCTGGCCCTTTTCAGCTAGCAGGGAAGCAAGCGCCTCATTCCTCTGATTTCCGTCCACAGCCCCAATCTTTTCAACACCATAAAGGAGTGCATGAGAACAGGGGTGCCACACACTCAGTGCATGGCCCTGTGACGTCCCAGGGTGGACCTCAGCCTGATTTAGGCCTGTAGTCACCATTGCCAGCACCCTCCCCCTACCACACAATTTTACTCGTCATTGTTAGTGAGTCTGCCCACTGCAAGAGGAAATAGCAGAGTTGTGGCAAATATTGTATGAGTTATAAAAGGGTTTTAAGTGGAGCCAAAAATCTATCAAATCTAGAATAACATTTTTGTTCCGTTTCATCTTTAGGATGGACATTGAGTGTTTCTTAAGCTCTGTCAAGCCAAAGTCTGACAGATGGAGAAGAAAGAATGTTGTTGTGATGGCTTGTTCTGTTGTCATAACAACCCAAATAAATATTTCCCTATACCCCTTTCTTCATTTCCCTAATGATAAACATTTTGGGTTTTTTTTTTAGTTTATTAATTTCAGTTCCCAAAGTTTTGTCTAACTCTATAGGTGAGGCTGAATAATAAAGTCATAAGCTGTACATTTACAAATTTGTACAAAAGGTTTATATGGGACAGAGGCTTTTTCATTGTTTGTTTTTTATTAAAATACAAGTGAAAGTTTATTTAGAAAGTTACAGAGGTAGAAAAAGTGAGCCAGGTGGGCTGCATGGGCTCAGGAAACAAGTTACAGAGGCAAAAGGAGGACCCCTGGAGCTTAGGGGGGAGAGAGCAAGCAAAGGTACCCACTTTGAGGGAAAAAGAGGGGGAAAGGTGTGGGCTGCTCCAGAGAGAGAGAGAGAGAATGGGACAGGGTTTTTAATATTCAAGAAATTTACTTTTTATCTTTTTATAGTGCAGTAACACTAGAAGCTGAATGACAGACTGCTAGCTAATGATATATCAGATCTTGACAAATACTGGAGTTTGAACCTTGGCTTTAACATATGGGTAACTACACAAATAAGTTCATATGTAGCTGTGCACCTTTGTCCTTTTGGTTCATTTTTAAAATATATTTTTATTGATTTCAGAGAGGAAGGGAGAGATAGAAACATCAATGATGAGAGAGAATCCTTGATCGGCTGCCTCCTTGGGGGCTAGAGCCCGCAACCTGGGCATGTGCCCTGACCGGGAATCGAACCATGACCTCCTGATTCATAGGTCAACACTCAACCACTGAGCCATGCTGGCCTGGCCTTTTGGTTCATTTTTAATCAGTATCTGTAAGCCTAAATGGGGGTCCCATGTCCTGTCTAGAATCAGTTGCGCCCAGCAATGTTTGCCATCTCAGGGAAAGGTTGGGTTTGTAAACACGCCCTCTCCAAGCACGTGAGTTTGTTTGCCCAAGCAGGGTTTAAAAGTGAGTAGCTACCATCTTGGTGGTCTGGCATTCCAAAAGTGAGCCAGCTGGATTGCATAGGCTCAGGAAACAAGTTACAGAGGTGAAAGGACCACCCCTGGAGTGGCTGACAGTCTTAGGGATACATACAGGGTGGGCAAAAGAAGGTTTACAGTTGTGAGTATGTGAAACAGAGTTAATGAAACTATTGTAACAATCATAACCAGCATTCCATACGAACAACTATAAACCTACTTTTGCCCACTCCTGTACATTTGCAGGCTTGATCCCCATGGGGGCATTCAGGAGGAGGCCAATCAGTGATTCTCTCTTATCATTGATGTTTCTTTCTCTTTCTCCTTCTCCCTTCCTCTCTGAAATCAATAAAAATATATTTTTAAATGCAATTTTAGTGACACAGTAGCATCAGTCTGATTAAATATTAAGTATTAACTACCTATTTTTGCCTGTGAATACCAAGAAGACAACATTTGAAGCAATATTTAGAGAATAGCATAGTCACAAATTATTGTCCTCTACCCCAAACCCATCCCTAACAGAATCTTGAGCTAGACACTTAATCCAGTTCTCTCCGAGTCAGGTCCCTCCCAGGGTGTGCTGGCTTTGTGTTGTCTTTTGGGGGTTTACTGTGGCAGCTCAAAACCTCTCCAACTATTTTATCTGTTAGTTTCTCAGAGTGAGATGTCACCATTGCTCTTTGGTCCTGTCTTTGCTTATGAGTCCTGAAAGTCTTGTTTCTTTCCAATCACAGCTATTTCCTGCTCCTGGATTTCTCTATCGCTTTGTAGTTTATAGACATTAAATCTGGAAGGACATCAGAAATTATTTAGTCCACTTTCCTTATTTAACAGAAGAGGAATCTGAGGCCTGGAGAAGTTAAGGGCTTTACCTGAGATCACACAGTTTTCTTGAGGCCCAGCCTATGTTCTTCTTAAACTTGGTGACACATTACTTCAGGGTTTGAAAGTACAGTAATGGAAATGTGGCAGCCACTGCGTGGTGACGCCCACCCCCCGCTAGGTCTCACCAGGCACCAGGCCAGACCACAGTCTACCTGTCACCCCTGTTCCTGGGAATGATGCACTGGTAGGAGAGATGCTTTGCTTGGGATACTAAAGAATACTGACGGGCTCATCCTTCAAACTCCTGGGGTGTCTGTCTAGCTCAGGAAACTCATCATTTACTCTTCTGGTGGCATCTTGGAGGAAGCTCTATGCTGGATTCTTACTGGTTCCTAGGTGAGTGGGAAGGCAGTGAGCATAGTAACCCCACGTATGTCACAGGGACTGGGCGGCACCAAAACTGAAGCGCCCTCTGCAGGAGAATGTTAGCACTCACAAGTGCATCCTGATGCCTGTGAACTCATGCTTTAGCATTCTGGGACCTGAACTTCACCTGTGCCCAGCTTTGCCCTAGTGGGTTTGGCTCAGTGAATAGAGCGTCAGCCCATGGACTGAAGGGTCCCGGGTTCAGTTCTGGTCAAGGGCATGTACCTTGGTTGCAGGCTCAATTGGGGCTCGATCGTGCGGGAGGCAACCAATCCATGCATGTCTCTCACATCAATGTTTCTCTCTCTCTCTCTCTGTCTCTGCCCCTCCCTTCTACTCTCTCTAAAAATCAATGGGAAAATATCATCAGGTGAGGATTAACCAAAACAAAAAAAAAAAAACAACTGTGCCCAGCTTTTAACCCTGGGTCCCAGCCAAATTCCCACTGGGGCATCTCCTCCCTCCCTCACTTCTATACAAATTGTTCACAGCTTTGTCACTGGTGTTCCTTCCCTCCACCCACACTATAATATGAGTCAGCTGCCGCCTCTCTTCCTGGGCCTTCCCTCAGCAACACTGCCTCTCCCCCACCCAGCAGATGCTCAGTGAGGCTGTGTGGCAAGTGTGTTCGGAGAGTCACCTGAGCATCCCCAGAACCAGAGACTATTCTTTGCACATTCACCCACCCCCCACAGAAGGCTCCTATAGCCTTCACAAGTCAGGGAATAATTTCCTTAGCATTTGCAGCAGAGATGGAGAAAAACACTTCAGCTACACTTGAAATAGTCCCTCTTTTCTCTTCTACCACTTATTTTTTGCAGGAAGGCTACCACTAACTGATTATCTACAGAATTTGACCTTTCCTTCTAGTGTTTCAAGAGGCATTTTTTAGAGAAGAGTGATGTGGGCTAGAGAGCAAGAGGAACGAGCCGCTCCTCAGTCTGGCCCGCCTGTCAGGTTCCTGCTGCCCTGTCTCCTGCACCAGCCAGCAGGGTGCTCATGATAACCAGCTGTGGAAACGCTTGGGTCCAGCTGCAACAGAGACCTTTTTTTTAAAATATATTTTATTGATTTTTTTTACAGAGAGAAACATCGATGAGAGAGAAACACCAATCAGCTGCCTCCTGCACACCCCCTACTGGGGAAGTGCCCGCAACCAAGGTACGTGCCCTTGACCAGAATCGAACCTGGGACCCTTGAGTCCGCAGGCCGACGCTCTATACACTGAGCCCAACCAGCTAGGGCAACAGAGACCATTTAAAAAACAAACAAAAACCACTCTCTAGGAAAAATAGTCAATAGTGGCAATACCTACCTCCCTGTCCAGCAGGTTACCCAGTTGAGTTGTCATCATTTGTCCCATCACAGCTGAATACCATTATCCTTTAGCTCACTGCATTCGTTACCTGACTGAATTTTATCTTGCCGTAACATTTATTCCCCCGCCCTATGTCACTGGTGTTGCTTATCATTGTTTTAAAAACTGGTTCCAACTGCCTTTGTCGTCCAGTTGGCTCATACTGCCACCGAACCAGGGTCTTCTCACCCTCTGGGGGTCTGCCCGGCTCTGCAGGGCAGCGTGAACTTCTACCAGGAGACAGCTCAGCATGTGCTGTGGCAGCAGAGAGAAGGGAGCAAACGCTTATACTTCCTCCTTCTAAGGGATGAGGCACAAGAAAGCAAAAGGGAGCTGGGGGGTGCGGGGGGGTATTGAACAGATGTATTTTCCACTGCAGTGATTGAGAAAAAGTCAAAGGCTTCTGGCTCCATCCTTCTCACTGTATCTCTTTCCTCTGCTCCCGTCTGCAGGACTCTTCTACCCCCTTGTCCCCACTGAACTCAGAGGTGACTTGCACCCATTTTAGCCTCAGGTTCTTTCATTATAAAATTCAAAAGAGGATGAACTCTATCTCTAAGATTACTCCCAGGTCAAAAGTTCTGTGATTCTGTACCTTCCCTGGAATCAAAAGTGCTTGAACCACAACTCTGAAATGTAAAAGGACTCTTAAACATGAGTTGTGAGTTTTTATTCTTTTAGTGAATTGACCAAAGTGAGAGTTTCAAAGACTGGAGATGTAGACCACAGGTGACAGCATCTACTACCTAGACTGTCACATGATCCACTTCTTTCTCCAAGTAATATTTAGGGACTTATAACAAATGTGCTATAAAAGGAGATGGGTTTCATACAAAATGCTTCTTCATTCAAGGAATTCTTTTTTAAAGACTTCTAAGGGACTCCCTCTAATCACTTGGAAGTGAAAGCTAACAGCCCAGTAAGACATGTAACATATCAAAGTTCCAACTCAACCATTGCTCTTTAACTGTCTCCACCCCCCAGTTCGCTAGTCCAAATCATTGGTTTCCTTTAACTGCAGACTACAATGAGAAATACATTTTACATTCAGACCTAGTACATGCAACACACACATGTACACAGATCATGTACAACTGAAAACATGCAGCAAACTAATTTTTATTCTATTCTTTTTGTTGTTGTTTTTAATGCTAATTACAAACTACTAAAAGTATTTTAGGACTCTAAAATGGGCTGCAAAATATAGTCTGAAAAGGCCTGCTCTAGACACAACTATGTTGTTTAGATTTTAACTTCCTAGGTTTTTGTTGTTGTTTTTAATCCTGACCTGAGGATATGGAGAGAGAAAGAGAGATAAATCGGTTGCCTTCTGTATGGGCCTGGACCAGGAATCCAACCCACAACCCAGCTATATGCCCTGACAGGAATCGAACCAGCAACCTTTCAGTGCACAGGATGACGCTCCAAGCACTGGAGCCACTCCAGCCAGGCTAGCCTCCAATTTTCTAAGTCGGGACCTCACAACTACAGTATATGAGCAGACAAACTTTGTGGACTGATCGCACACCAACACAGATCAGTCCTAAAATCAAAAATCCTTAGAACAAAGTAAATGCTACCCATTCAGTGACCTATAGAGCAAGGAAATTAAACACAAATGCTAAGCAATTCACTAAAAGTATTTAACATTCTTCACCCTCTGGGAGAAAGCAGTGCCTTTGGGGGAAAGTTTTTCTGCTTGAGAGTAAATTCTCGAAAGACAGAAGTCACTTTAACCCAAGCTGGTGGCTGAATTTTTAATAGTCTCTCCTTGGCATAAGTCCTAACTAAATTGTTCTGTCTCACTCTTACTCAGCTAATAAAGAAGGTATTACGGTACAGTGACTTGAAGGAAACTGGCGTAGCATCTTTCTCATTTTGGGGGTGATCATTCGAAAGAAAAGATAAGGACTAAATACCGTTGAAACATGTGGGTGCTATGCTACTAAGCAGTATTTCCTGACTCCAGTGACTATTATGAGAATGATTGTTTGCCAAGACAGGGGACAGGAAAGTTAGGAGACTCACACTGGCACATGCACAGATTCATTAACTTCAGGGGCCCCAATGTGGGTGGTGAAAAGAGGACTAATGTGTACTTTAGGATGTTTCAGGGGGGTGCTAGATTCAGAGGAACTCGCTTGGAAGTTTATGAATACTTTTTATTGTGGTAAAATATACATAACATACAGTATACCATTTTAATCATCTTTACACACACAATTCAGTGGCATTAAGTACATTCACAATCTTTGCAGCTGTCACTACTATCCACTTTTAAAGCCTTTTCTTCATCTCAAACTGAAACTTTGGACCCATTAACCCCTCATTCCCCACTCCCCTGCCCCTGGTAACTTCTATTCCACTCCCTATCTCTATGGATCTGCCCATCCAAAGTCCTTCCGTGTAATGGAATCATACAATATTTGTCTTTTTCTCTCTGGCTCATTTCACTTGCTAGGCAATATCTTTTAATCACCTCTTTTCTCCTGAAGCCAGCACTAAGGGATTTTTTCATGAGCTCAGGAAAGTTTATGACAATGAGATTACAGCTGCCCGGCATCATGGGGACTGATAAAGGAGCAGCCATGTGTCCAGAACTCAGCTTCCTCGCAACTTTCCCTACACGGAGCGCAGCCAAGAACCAGGGCAAAGGCTGGAGGTGCCCGCGTCCTGAAGAGGACGCAGTGCACTCAAGGGGAACCCACTGGACCCTCACTATTATTTTATTCTTACATTACACAAACTCCTCACAAGCTCCTGGAAACGGCATACTAGAGTAAGGGGAGAGAGGAGCTGCTGCAGCAGGCTCACCGAAATAAAGAGTGATTGCAAGGAAAGGAGAAAGTCAGCTCTCGCTCACCTCGGACCGCCACCAGTCATCACTGTCTTCACACAGTAGAATTGACATTCCGAAGGATAGTCCCTAATAATCCACCCGTTCACTGGATAGACTGAGAGTGGATCCAGGCACTGTGCAAAGTGTGTGGAAAGTGGTTAGGAAGGCTTGGCGCTTGCCAACAAAAGGCTACATCATGGTCATTATTCTTTTTTTTTTTTTTAATGTTTTTATATTTTTTTTTTTATTGATTTTTCACAGAGAGGAAGGGAGAGGGATAGAGAGCTAGAAACATCGATGAGAGAGAGACATCGGCCAGCTGCCTCCTGCATACCCCTCCACCGGAGGATGTGCCCGCAACCAATGTACATGCCCCTGACCGGAATCGAACCTGGGACCCTCCAGTCTGCAGACCGACACTCTATCCACTGAGCCAAACCGGTTTCGGCATGGTCATTATTCTTTAAGAGAGACTCCCCTGTAATTGACAAAAACAAAACAAAGAACAGTCCTCAAAAAATATATATATTCTATATAATAAAGAGATAATATGCAAATGGTTGTCACACCATCACGCCATCACAATCCATCACCAGGAGCCCACAGCAGGCGCACACGGGTGGGCAGGGCTGCGTGCGCGGCGAGGCACTTGCGGGTGGGCGGGAACTTGATGCTGTGTGCGCAGCGCAGAGGCGGGTCCCAGTGGCTCTGCACAGCGATGCCGAGGGTCCCGGCGGCTCCGTGCAGCAAGGCCTGGGGGTCCCACGGCTCCGTATGGCACGGAGGCAGGACCCTCGGCCTACCTCTTTGGGGCAATCCCTCAAGGAGCCCCGGATGGGTGGGCGGGGCCTACCTCTTTGGGGCAATCGATCTCGGGGCTTCCACACTGTGAGAGTGCACAGGCCAGGCTGGGCCCCCCCCCGCCTGAGTGCATGAATTTCGTGCACTGGGGCCTCATATATATGAGAGAGAGAGACTCCCAGTATTTCCCTTATGTTGGTATATCTTGAAGTTTGGAATTCTAGGCAAGGGTAACTGGACCTGAGCCTCACTTTTACAAAACAGAGTCATTTGGAGCTGACTGCAGCCATGCGAATACCCACAGAATTGCCCATTCCCCTGAGTGGCTGAGAGGATGTGTGGGAGAGAACAAAAAAAGCCCCGGTTAGAATACTAAGCATCCTCAGGAGAAGAGCGAGCGTCCTGAGAAGAGGCTTTAGTCCTCTGGGTTTGGTCTTAAAGGGGTTGTGAGGAAAAGGCGTAGCAGTGCATGATTTCGTCCACATCCCTCAGGAATGGGGCTCAAGGGTGAAGGCACACTTACAAAACTTGGCCAGGGCCATGTCTCAGAGCCCCGCGGAAGCTCCGTGTGCCTGGAATAGCCTGTGTCAGGCCCTGTTACATGACACACCTAATACGGGCATGATGCCTTTTCTCACCAACGTGCCTTGGGAGGTGTGCAAGCGTTTCTCTCCGGGCCCTCCCTGAACCCACCCCTCCTGCCCTTCTCTCCCGCTGCAGCACGCTGTCCAAGTGCTGCCACGCGATGGTGGCCATCACCTACCCCTTCACCTGGCAGCACACCTACATCCCCGTGCTGCCACCGGCCATGGTCGACATCGTGTGCTCGCCAACCCCCTTCCTCATCGGGCTGCTCACCAGCTCACTGCCGCTGCTCAGGGAGCTGCCCCTGGAAGAGGTGAGCTCCTGGGATGTCCCTGTGCCCTCCCGTGGGGGCAGAGGGCAGAGGGAGGTGCTGCCTAGGGGATGTCTCTGTTCCCTTCCCATGGGGGACAGAGGGCGGTGCTGCCTAAGGCTGTGTGACAAGCAGTGTCAGGGGAGCAGGGGACCCCACAGCTTTATTTATGAGATAGCCACCCCCCCCCAAGTCTGCAAATAGGTCCTTTATCATATCAGTAAGAAGGCAACCGCCAAAATGTTTTTAATGATCAAGTGCCGGTTTTCAGGTGTGCATCCAGGTGGGGAGTCTTACTTGGCAGGTCTGTGGTTATTGAATCCCAGCCCCTTCCTCTAAATAGTGTCTGTCCCCAAGCCCTGAGACCGCCCAGCCACCAGAGAGGGAACAGCGGGGACTAAATGCTGCTACTCTCTCCTGAACCCCTGGGGAACACCTGCCCTGAAAGTTAAACTGGGTCCCCAGATGTGGCTCCTCTAATTGCCCAGGTGGTCCTAAAATCGCATTAATATTAACCAGGTGTGGGTTCGAGCTGCAAGAAGTTTGGATGCCCTGTGATCCCTAACATGGCTCAGTTCAGTCCCATAGGGTGTCTAAGAGGGAAGGAAAAAGCCCCTTCAGCCCTGGGCAGGGTCCTGGGATGTTAGAGCCCATATTCCAGCTCTTTGTGGAAACGCAGTGGCCATCCAGGCCCTGCTCTTCCTCCCTCGTGTGCTGAGGCCTGAGTGAAGGTCTCGCTCGCAGGAACCTGCAAGCAAAGGCCCGGCCCCTGCGTCACCCTGGTTCTGGCCCTCGGTCTCAGCCCGCTCTGGGGACAGGGGAAGGTGCTTTATCCGAAAGCCTGACTAATGAAAGCCCAGCAGCTTGATTTGCTCTCCAGCTGGATCCACAGCTCTGGGTTTCTCCCTCCTCTCCCATTAAGAGAAATGACAGGGCCAGTTGGGTATCTGAGAGAAAGGAGAGAGAACCCTGGGTGTGCAGAGATAGTCAAGTGGAAGGGGCACAAGTGGGGCCTCTGGCCTCTGTCCCCACCTCAGTAACCCCTGCACTGAAAAGCAGCCTGAGATGAGAGGCTCTGCCTTAGCCATTTGGGAGCAGGGCAGGGAGTCCAGCCATGGCACACATATGTTCCAGCCTGCGGTTGCAGTGTTGAAAGCGTGGGATTCAGAAGAGCCCGTGCTCCCCACCTCCCTTCTTCATCACTCGTGGCCACAGTGGCAATGTCAGGAAACCACAAATGGCCCACTCCACTCCTCCCCCACTGCCTCTTTGGGTGCCAAGATAGAAACAGGCTAAGAGCCCATCGCTATATCCCAGAAGCCCTGCTGACAATAATCGTCCCTTTTCCTCATCTTGCAGGTCCTTGTAGTCGACCTCGTCAACAATCGGTTCCTCAGACAGGTGAGTGAGAGGGCCAGCTTCAACCCGCTACTCGCTCTCATTTTACCTCTCTGGTGTTTGGGGCTCAGCTTTCCAGCTCTGCGAAGGCTCCTGGGTGGGCCTGGGTTTGCAAAAGAGGCCGGTGGGACTGGGCATTCCCAATCCCCAGCCAGGGCTGGACTGAGGAGAAGCCAGAAGGCAGAGGCCAAAGAGGGTGGGTTTAGCAAAGTATTGATCCCCATGTCTTCGGTCTCAAAATGGTTTTCTAACAGTTAGACTCTTTGCATAGGTTTGCCTATAGACTCTTGTATTTTTCAATATGCTTTTAAAGAATATTTGAGAACAAAGTTTATGATATAATATTAAGTGGAAAAATTAGGATGCAAAATCATATACATTTTTTGCGTGTTTTTTAAAAAAGGAGAAAGAGCCGAAACCAGTTTGGCTCAGTGGATAGAGCGTCAGCCTGCGGACTCAAGGGTCCCAGGTTCGATTCCGGTCAAGGGCATGTACCTTGGTTGCGGGCACATCCCCAGTAGGGGGTGTACAAGAGGCAGCTGATCGATGTTTCTCTCTCATCAATGTTTCTAACTCTCTATCCCTCTCTCTTCCTCTCTGTAAAAAATCAATAAAATATATTTTTTTTAAAAAAGGAGAAAGAAAGAATCCTATATAATAAAGAGGTAATATGCAAATTAATCATCATGCCCTCACACAAGATGGCTGCCCCCATCTGGTTACAAGATGGCCGCCACAAGATGGCTGGCAGGGGAGGGCAGTTGTGGGTGATCAGGCCAGCAGGGGAGGGCAGTTAGGGGCAACCAGGCCTGCAGGGGAGGGCAGTTAGGGGTGACCAGGCTGGCAGGGGAGGGCAGTTGGGGGGGACCAGGCCTGCAGGGGAGGGCAGTTAAAGGCAAACAGGCCAGCAGGGGAGGACAGTTGGGGGGCACCAGGCCTGCAAGGGAGGGCAGTTGGGGGCAATCGGGCCAGCAGGGGAGCAGTTAGGCATTGATCAGGCTGGCAGGGGACTGGTTAGGAGGTGATCAGGCTGGCAGGCAGAAGCGGTTAGCGGCAATCAGGCAGGCAGTCAGGCGAGTGGTTGGGAGCCAGCAGTCCCGGATTGTGAGAGGCATGTCCAACTGCCGACATCCCTCAAGGGGTCCCAGATTGGAGAGAGTGCAGGCTGGGCTAAGGGACACCACACCCCAGTGCACAAATTTTGTGCACCGGGCCTCTAATATATATATGCCTCTAAACAAGTTGGAAAGGAAAACTCACCAAAATATTAATGCTGATTGTGGAAGAATGAAAGGGAGACAGATTATGAGTGACTTTAAATTGTTTTCAAACTTTCATGTATTTTCTATAATGATTATAAACTACTTTAATTATTAGAGAAAGTAATGCACAATTATTTTCTCACTTATCATTTGCCAGAGAGGTCTAACTCCTACCAGGTCTTAGGGGTATTCTATTGCATTGCTTTTAAACTTGGAGCTGCCACCCTGGAAAGTTCTGTCTGTTGTGGTAATGCCATTTTCTATCCTTAGTTCCACTCACTTTTACTTCCCAAAGGCCCTCAGGGAGACCCTTCCCCGGGGCTCCCCAACTCTGAGGCCCAGTTAATAAAGCCAGCTTTTTTGTTTGTTTATTTGTTGTTTGTTTTTTATTTGAGAAAGACAGACATTGATTTGTTGTTCCACTTATTTATACATTCATGGCTTAATTCTTATATATGCCCTGACCAGGGATCAAAATCGCAACCTTGTAGTATCAGGATGATGGTCTAACCCAGTGGTCGGCAAACTCATTAGTCAACAGAGCCAAATAACAACAGTACAACCATTGAAATTTCTTTTGAGAGCCAAATTTTTTAAACTTAAACTTCTTCTAACGCCACTTCTTCAAAATAGACTCACCCAGGCCGTGGTATTTTGTGGAAGAGCCACACTCAAGAGGCCAAAGAGCCGCATGTGGCTCGCGAGCCGCAATTTGCCGACCACGGGTCTAACCAGCTGAGCTCCCAGCCAGGGCCGTAAAACCAGCTTTGATCCACTGGTCATCTGCCCTGGCCAAGTGCCCTGATCAGCACCAGCCACCCTACAGGGTAGGGCAGTGGGAAACAGTTCTTGGGTAGCCACTAAGTTCCAAGCTTTTTCACAACGTAATTGTATTGTATTTAATATTGTTCCCAAGCTTTATGAGATATTATTGACATAAAACATACATAAGCATAAGGTGTACGACATGATGGTTTGATATGTATATATATTGTACAGTAATTACCAGAATAAGTTTAGCACGGCCATCCCCTCACATAACTACCTTTGTGTGTGTGTGTGTGTGTGTGTGTGTGTGTGTGTGTGTGTGTAGTGATAACATTTAAGATCTACTCTCTGTAACTTTCAAGTATGTAATAGAACATTGTTAACTTTAGTCACCATGCTGTACATTAGAGCCCCAGAACTTATTCATCTTAGAGCTTGGACCAACATTTCCCCCAACCCCAGCCTCTAGCAGTCACCATTCTACTCTCTATTTCTAATGAGTTTTGGGTTTTTTTAGATTCCGAATATAAGTGAGAACATACAGTATTTGTCTTTCTCTATCTGATTTATTTCTCTTAGCATAATGCCCTCCGGTTTCATCCATGTTGTTGCAAAAGGTAGGATTTTCTTCCTTTTTATGGCAAATATTCCTCTTGTGTGTGCGCGTATCTGTGTCTGTGTGTATGTGTGATGTCTTCTTTACCTGTTCATCCATTGATGAACACTTAGGTTGTTTCCATGTCTTGGCTGCTGTGAATAATGCTGCAGTGAAAAAGGGATACAGATATCTCTTCAACATAGTGATTTCATTTCCTGATGTTCCATCTCTCCCTCTCTCTCAAATCAATTTTTTTAAAAATATATTAAAAAGAGATTATGCTTTCTCCATTGAGTATTCTTGGCTCCCTTGTGAACTATCAATTGACCATATATGTGTGGATTTATTTCTGGACTATTGATTCTGTTTCGCTGGTTTGTGTATCTGTTTTTTATGCCAGTACCATATTGTGTTTTTTTATTTATTTCTATTTTTTAACTTATCTTTATTGTTGAAAGTATTACAGATGTCCCCTCCCCCCCCCCCCATTGACCCCCTTCACACACACCCCATACTTACCACACTATTGTTTGTGTCCATGGATTATACGTACATGCATATAAGTTATTTGGTTGATTTCTTCCCACCCCACCCCCTTTCCCGCTGAGATTTGACAATCTGTTCCATGCTTCCATGTCTCTGGATCTGTTTTGTTCACCAGTTTATTTTGTCCATTAGATTCCACATATAAGTGAGATCGTGTGATACCTGTCCTTCTCTGACTGGCTTACCAGTACCGTACTGTTTTGATTACTTTGTTAAAGGTGGAAATCAGGAACTGTGATACCTCTAACCTTGTTATTCTTTCTCAGAGTTGCTTTGTCTGTTTGGACTCTCTTGTATTTCCATGTAAATTTTAGAATTGTTTTTTCTATTTCTGTGAAAAATGCCATTGGCATTTTAATAGGGATTACATTGACTCTGTAGCTCACTTTGAGTAGTATGGGCATTTTAACATTAATTCTTACAATCCATAAACACAGGATACCTTTTAATTTACTTGTATCTTCAATTTCCTTCATCAATGTCTTGAACATTGCACTTAATCTTCACAATGAGGTGGATATTGACAAATGGGGAAACTGAGGCTCACACAGCTTGTAAGGAGTGGAATCAAGATTCAAACCTCAGACCTCTGTTGTTCCTTCCACTAGACTGAGCTGTGCAGGCCTGCCGGGCAGTGCACCCATGTGTCCTGCTGGCTGGGCACAGCACCACCTCCAGAAGCAGGGCGATGGCCCACCTGTCCTTTCTGCCTTACAGATGGACGACGAGGATTCCATCCTGCCACGGAAGCTTCAGGTGGCCCTGGAACACATTCTGGAGCAGAGAAATGACCTGGCCAGTGACCAGGATGAAGGGCCCCCCGACTGCAAGCATGGTTAGTGCTCACCCCCTCCAGACTGCATCTCCCTCCATTGTTAGGGAGCAAATGGACAATGGCCAAGCATTCCACTTGGCATTGGGTTAAGTAAGAAAATAGGCAAGAGAGGGATGCAAGGAGAGAAACTGGGCGCTCAACCTACTCACCTGGATCTCATTTTAACAGTGAACTGGGAACAGTTCTCTCACCCCGCCTCCCAATTTGGCCCTAAAATATCTGTTTAAAGTAGGGAAAGAGCCCTGACCAAGAGTACTAGGATGTACCTGGGTTGCAAGTTTAATCCCTGGCCCCTGTCAGGGCACGTGCGGGAGGCAATCAATCACATCGATGTTTCTCTCTCTCTCTCTCTCTCTCTCTCTCTCTCTCTCTCTCTTTCTCTCTCTTCACTCTACCAAAAAAAAAAAAAAAAAATCTCTGGAAAAAATATGCTCTGGTGAGGATTAACAAAAACAAAAAATAAGGAAAATAATAAAAGGGAGGGAAAGAAATAATTTAATAACTTTGGGTAACCTTTTTATGGGTCAGTAGGATTTTACCTCGAGAGAGCTAGAAGTTGCTTGTATTACCAGTTGGCTTGTCTCAGAGGCTCTGACCCTCACCCGCTGGCCCTTCCTCTTGCTCAGGCCCTGAGTCCAGCCCCTTGAACCAGGTGGTGTCTGAAGCCTTTGTCCGCTTCTTCGTGGAGATCGTGGGCCATTACTCCTTGTTCCTGACGGTGGGCGACCGTGAGGAGAGGACCCTGCAGCGAGAGGCCTTCCGCAAAGCCGTCTCCTCCAAGAGCCTGCGCCGCTTCCTGGAGGTTTTCATGGAGACCCAGATGTTCCGGGGCTTCATCCAGGAGCGAGAGCTGCGTCGACAGGATGCCAAAGGTCAGAGGGCATCTTCCCTGACACAGATGGAGGTTCCCAGGCACAGACGGGAGCAGCTTTCGGCCACCTCTGGAGAATGTTCATTTTTGCATGTCTGAGCTTCTGAAACTACCCTGATGCCCGTCTCCTCAGACATCTCTTCCCCCTACTCGCCTGTCCAAGAGCACTTTCCAGGTTCTGGTGACAGGTCCTCCACTTGTTCCATTCTTTCCAACTCGAGGAAACTTGTGGACACCCTTTCCTTCCTCTCTGTGGTTCCTTTGTCCTTTTCCACAGGCCTCCTCTCGTCCCTTCAGCCCCTCTTTCTGCCCCTCTCCACCATGGAGCAGGCAGGAGCCACCTGTGCTGGGACAGAGGAGAGAATGGCCCACACCCTCTGCTGAGCCTGCCTGGCTGGGAGCTTGTGGGTCATCCATTCCCCTCCCTCACTCTCTCTCTTCCTGGAGTTCATCTCTCCTACCTTCTCCTCGTCCCTGTCAGCTGGGTTCCATCACACTTCCGGGGATGGGAGAGGGGGAGGTGTGAGAAAAGAGGATGACGTCATTCCTGTCTCTTTCTTATGTCATCTTAAGCCCTTTTGGGAATCTGACCACTGGAAATGTTGGGAAAGGCTGTCACAGATGGGAGTTAGACCTGAGTAGGGACGAGGTGCTCACCACCGAGGAGTGGCCGAGCAGCGGCCAGGCAGGGTCCCAGGGGAGCTGCTGGCCCAGGCCTTGTTGTCCTCTGGTGCTGTGATGGCACAGACTGAGTTAAGGAACCAAACCATTCCCAGAGCTCCTTGCAAAATAAAGACAGAGGCTGGCCATGCTTCCGGCAAAAAGTTGATCTGATGAAGGGACCTGTTAAATAGAAGGCCTGCTGGGTACACATACTGGTAGATATCTGTTTACAGACCACTATTTGATAGAGAGGCTCAGACGTCAAAGCTTAAAAGCAGTACGGAAGGAGCCCACTGTCCACGAGGATCAGAGAGAAATGAAGACAGTACCTGAGGCTCAGACCCGGGTGAGCACTGATGGCCCTGAGAGGTGGCCTGCCCGCCTTGCTGAGGTCACAGGTGGCAAACAGATTCCCAGCAGGCCACACCACGTGGCCAGGCTCCCTCTCTATGGGAGAACACGAGGAAAAGGGAAACTCAGGAGTTCCTGAGAGCCAGGACCATCTGGTTCATCTTGAAACCGCGTGCCTGGCACAGTGGAGACACTTGGAAGGTGTTTGTTGAGTCAAAATAGGATTTCGTGTGGGAGCCGGCTTTCCAGCTTTCCAAAGACAGTTATTGCACAAAGTTGGGCAATTATAGGGGTCATAAAAACTCTTATAAACCTGTGATTCAGAGCATGTTTAGAGGAGCAGCTCATCTCAGAAGCAAGTTCCTCTTTGCTGTGGCAGTAAGGAAACGGGTATGGTTAGAAGTGCCCAGAGAGGGAACTATACTGACTGGGATTTCTTTTGTCAGCAGGTCTGTTTGAGGTCCGTGCCCAAGAGTACCTGGAGACACTCCCCAGTGGTGAGCACAGTGGTGTCAACAAGTTCCTGAAGGGACTAGGTAAGGCCAAGGGTCTCGGCCCCCATCGCCAGCCTCTGGTCCGTGGCTCCTGGCCAGTTCCTCCACTGGAGCCGGCTCCTAAATAACACAGAGCTCTCTGGCCTGTGCTGGGCAGGCAAAGTCGGCATTGTGGCCTCCTGCTCCAGTCTGACTCCCAAGTATAAACAGAGGACACAGAGGCCCCTCCCCACTCTCCTGGGCTCCTGGGCTGTCTCGCTACCTTCGTTCACTGTCATCTCCCTCACTCCCGAGTCTTCTGGGCACTGAGCTTAGGAAGCAGGGTGAGTGGAAGCAGGCAAGGTGTCTGGCAGCACAGAGCTGGCCCAGCCTCCCGGTGCCCTGCAAAGTGGAAATGCAAAAGTGAAAGGACTGCGGCTGACTCAGTAACAGGGTCCTTGCTAGGAAAAGGATGAAAAATAAATCAACAAAGAAGAAGGAGGCCCTGGCTGGGTGGCTCAGTTGGTTAGAGCGTCGTCCTGATGTGCCAAAAAAGAGGAAGGCGGGCGCAGGCCCCAGTGAGGAGGAGCTGCGCAGTGAGGACCACACGAGCACCTGCGGAGGGGCCTGCTTGTCCCTCACAGGGTGGTCAGATGGCCACTTGGGGCGGGACTTCCACTCACCGCACCGCTGGGAGTTTTCTCGCTTGGCTCCTCGGGGACCGTTATTTTCAGAGATTTCAGTTTACCATTTCAGAAGCAGTGTCTACAGCTCTTCCTAGAGTCCGAGGAAGACCCCTTTTCCTTGGGGAGGTGCAGAGGCTGCGAGGCAGGGAGGGAGGCCAGCACCAGGAGGGGCACAGAGTGAGGCTCCCTCCGGGCTGGCGTGGGAGGCAAGGTTGTCCACACTGCAGCTGCGGTGAAAAGGGAAGATTTAACTCAACCTCCTTCCTCTCCTGGTGAAATGCTCCCATTTTCTCTTTTTAGGCAATAAAATGAAGTTTCTCCACAAGAAATAACCCTCAGCCTGGACTCGAAGAAAAAGTTCCTCCCAGAGCAACCACGTGTTTAAAGACAGTCCCGGTGGCCCTTCTGAAACGTCCCGGTCATCCCAGCTCTGCTGGGTCAAGGCCAGGGTGGATTCTGGCCGCTACTGGGTTGAGGCCAGGCCTGTCGCCGACATTCAGATGGATTGTTTTGGTTGCTGGTTTTTGGATTTTTAATTTTTTTTAAATCTTAGATATTAAAAAAAAGAAAACTGTTTGGGTTTTCTTTTTATTATGCCAGGGCTAAGAAAACCATCCTGCCCTGTGTCATCTTTCCCTGGCTCACCCTGCCTGGCACTCCTCCTCTGGGCCAAACTGGGGACAAATGCGGGTGTTAGGGAGACGCTGTGGTGACCGCAAAGACACTGGGACCAAAGGTTCAGGGCAGAGTACTCGGGAAAGGATTGGCCCTTCTGTGGAGGAGTCGGATCTGGGCTCCAAGGATTGGGGCTTCCCGGGAGAAGCTGCAACCAGAGTGGCCAGTGATGCCACCTGGTGGCCGAGGCCATTGCTGTCGGGCCTCCAACTCCTCTCCCAAAGAGGCCTGACTTCTGGGCCTCCTCTTCTCTTTTCTCTTAGAAGCCTTAGCACCGTCCACTGCCCAAGCCGAGCCGTCCGTGACTTTTGAGGTACACACAAAAAGAGGAAATCGTAAGATCTGTTAATAAAACGTGCGTAGGGTGCCAAAGTGTATGACCGTAAAGTATCATGGAGCACACCCCATAACACATAAAGCCACAGCTTTGACCCTACTCCCATTTATACTGTATGAAATATTCCCATCTCATTGTAGGGACCCAGATCAGCAGAGACAAAATGGTGGGTGGATAAGTGGAGGGACCTTTGTAAATGAGAGAGAGCATCAAAGTTTGGAGACAGCTTCGTGAGACTTGTGCAGCCATCAGGCAGCTTGCCCTCCTGCAGGGGACCCAGCGGGGTGGGCAGCACAGGCAAGGTCTCAAAGCGGCCTGGGCACCACCGCGGCCACCCACCGCCCGCCCGCCACTGCACACCCTCCGGTGCATCCCCTCTGGATGGCACCAGCAACCACGACAGAACACACAAAAGATGTGCTCTGGTCATGGCAATGGCCCTGGCCTGTGCTGCCTGGCAGAGGCCCTTAGCCTTTAGGGCGCTGGGAGCAAGGGACCTTCTGAGGAAAGAAAAGAATAAGAAAAAAAGGAGGAGGTTGACTTCTCATTCCACATTAGGGATTCTTACCTGGAGTCATGGACCATCTCTCCAAATTAGGTCCAAGACGTGGTGTGCCCATTCATTTTTCAGGGGAGAGGATGCATCGCTTATATCAGATTCATAAAAGGTTCCAAGGACCCCCAAACTGATAGGAGCCAGAACTGATAGGAGCCAGGCTATGCGTAACAATTAACCTGGGTAGGTGTGCGCTCTGGGGTTTGGGGGGAAGACTGAAGGAGAACCTCTGAGTGTGGGGGCTCAGGAATTGTACCTAACAAGCTCCTCAGATTAGTTAACTTTATTAATACCAATATTCTGCCCAGAAATGATCATTTTTAATATTTTGGAATATACTTTCTTTTCTAACTTATTTTATATTATATTGTTTACTTAACACCGCCAAGTGAATAAATATACCTTTTATCAATATTTCTAATGGTTGTATGTTCTATTTTATAGATACACTAAAAGTTATTTTACCAATGCCCTACTCTTACGCGTGCAGGCTATTTTCAGTTTTTAATATCATAAAGGACATTGACAAAAGCATCTTCATACAAGTATCTCAGCACATTTGCTCTATTTTCATTTTTAATGTTTGCTTGAAGTAGAATATCCATCTAGAACATGCCCAAGCTGACAGACCTTCACAAATGACCATATCTGTGTGACCAACGCCCAGGCCAGGAAGCTGACCATCACGGACCCCAGGAGCGCCCCCTGCCGCCTTCCCGATGTCCCTCCCATCTACTCTGTGGATGTTTAAACTAAATCAACTAACAAATTGTCTACAACTTGCAAAGTGGGAAGGTGGGCTGGGGAGGATCAGAAGCAAGAGAAAAGGGTAGAGTTGTGATTCCTGCCCATAGTCTAGGGCAGATTCTCGATGGGCAATACTGTTTGGGTTGAGCAGAGCATGGGTGCCCTAGATCAGGTCACCATCTGTCCAAGAACCAAGACCTCCAGTGCCATCAAAGCATGCATTTTCCATGAAGAATGTGTGGTGTTTGGAAGCATTCATTGCTGTGTTTCAATTCACGGTGAAGCACGAGGTCATGAAAAATAGCTGGAGCAGTTGCCGGTTGGGTTTCGCTGCTGTGGAATACCGGAGACGCAGGTGGACGAGGGAAGTGGTGGTGAGAGCAAGTGCAGCTGGCAGATCTTGGTAGGAGGCCACAGGAAGCAAGTGTGATGGGGAAGAGGAAGAACGAATTCTCAGAAATTCTCACAAAAACCTCTTCCTCCTCATAAGAATAATGATATCAGCTGCCATTTATGAGCACTTTTTACCCATCACTGTGTTGAGTTCATCACGTGTGTTATTTGAACACTGGACGGTAAGCTTGAGGGACTATGTTTCCAGAGCCCAAAGCCAGTGCCTGGTGCTTACCGGATGTTCACTAACCAAAGAAACAGTTCCCACAGCAGGACTAAGCGTTACTCTCTGTCGCAGGCAGCAGGCTCATTAGAGATGGATGCAGAGCCCACAATGCAAAGGAGTCAACCTTGCTGACTGAGAGCCGTTCCCAGCATCTCTGATACTTTGTCTCAGCACTAAGCACCTACCTAAGAGACCACATTAACCATCAGAAGGTTGCTGGTGAGTGTGAAGTGAGAGCAAAGGGCACTGGAGAGTGGAGGGGCATCACAGGAGGGGCGGGGAGCAGGACAGACCACTCTCCCGGAGGGCCTGTGTCCCGGGTGGTGCTGGATAACCCGCTGACTCCGTGGTCCTTGGCATCCCTGCCACCCCATTTCTTTATCTTTTTATTTTCAATGAGTGAAATCCACATAATGTTTTTAATTTGTTGATTAGAGAGAGAGAAGTATCTATTTGTTGTTCCATTTATTTATGTATTCATTGGTTGATTCCTACATGTGCCCTGATGGAGGATTGAACCTGCAACCTTGGCATATCGCGACAACACTGACACCAACAGAGCTACCTGGACACAGCTCACATAATTCTAAAGTGGACAATTCAGTGGCATTTAGTACATTCACACTGTTGTGCAACCACTAAAAACATTGTCATCGCCCTAAAAAGAAAACTCAGCCATCAAGCAGTTACTCTCATCCCTCCTCCCTCGAGCCCCTGGCAACCACCAATCTGCTTGCTATCTCTATAGATAAACCTATTTTGGGTATTTCATAATATGTCCGGCTTCTTTCACTCAGCGTAGTGTTTTCAAGGTTCATCCACAGTGTAGATTGCATCAGTACTGCATTCCTTTTTATGGCTGAGTAATATTCCATGGAATGGATATATCATATTTTGTTTATCTCTTCATCCAGCAATGGGCATTCAGGTTGTTTCCACCTTTTGGCTTTTGTGAATAGTGCTCCTACAAAATGTGAGTGTGCATATTTGAGTATCTGTTTTCAATTTCTTTGGGTATATACCTAGGAGTGAAATTGCTGGGTCATATGGTAATTTCTACAATTAAATTTTGGAGAAACTACAATATACAGATGACGTATTCTAGAATTGTATACCTGAAACCTATATAATTTTATTAACCAACGTCACCCCAATAAATTCAATAAAAAATAAATTTTTAAAAATAAAAAATCACAAGTAGTAAACCTGGAGTTTTAGTGATGGAATAAAGGTACTGATTAATTACGAAAAAATAAAATAAAAATTTGAGGAACCATTGAACTGTTTTCTATGGTACCAATTTATATCCCCACCCACAATGTTGGAGGGACACCCCCTTTCTTTCTCAGCTATATCCATCACCTTCCAGCCATACCTCTCAGAGAGGCCCTCATGTTTCTCAGGGGTGACTGGCACCTCCTATATCAGATTTTCCTGGGATACTAGTTTGAAAAGCAGATTCCAAGGATCGACCTTGACTTCTCTGGGGTTAAGACGCTAGAGCCCTTGTTTGGCTGGAAGTTCCCTCAGTGTCTCCAAACCTGTAGGACCCTGCCTTAGGGGCCTCACTTCAGATGACTGATCTCCTCTCTCCCTTAGATGCAAATTCTCCCTTCAGGTGAATTGATAGAGAGTGATGTTAGGGCCAAATTTTATAAATAAGACTTTTGCACACATGTCCTGAATTCAGCATTACCTAAGAGCTTCTAAAATGCTTCGAGAAATAAAAACATTAGTGGAATGGCTATAAGCGTGCGGAGCCACAGAAAGGCCACACTCATTTCAGCAAAGCAAACCTGGTGAGTTCCGTTGTTTTTTTTTTGTTTTGTTTTGTTTAAGGTCCCATTACTCTAGTTAGTTACCTTACATAGTACCAAAGTAGTTGGTTAGGCCCCCCCCAAAATTCCAGAGAGGTTGCTGTGGGGGTGAACCCAGAGGGCAAGGTTGGCGGCTCAGCTCCGTCTCCCTGTTGAGTTGGTGTGAGCTGAGCTAAGAGCAGCCTTGGGCGAAAGGGGGGTGCCAAAACAGGCAGAGGAGGAAGGGGAGCCTCTGGGCGGGGCCAAGGTTGGTAAGAAAAGCAAAAGGCAGGTGAGATGGGCCATTTAACTGCTGGCACCTGTCAAGGCCAATTAACTTCACTCTCTGTCTTGTCCAGGGACCACACCTCGTCCTCACCCAGGTCTTGGTGGGGTTCAGCTGCCAACCTCTAACTTCTTTTTGGCTACAATCCCAGAGGCCTGGCGCCAGCTTCCCCGGCACCAGGCCAGAGAGCTAACAGGTTCACCTTTGATCAGCCCTGGGCTCCTTCCCTGCCCCTTTCATTCTCCTCTGCTGACAGCCGCACCCCTCCCCAGCCCAACCACGATTCTAAGAGCACACAGCTAAATCCCGCCACCAAACCTCACAGCACGTGTCCTTTCCACAAGAGAGCTACTTGCCTTACCCACACGGGCGGAATGTGGACTGGGTGGTTCTTCTGGCGGACAACTCCAGGTTCACGCAGACCCTCCCTTCCCGGTCTCACCAGGCCCCTGGGCAGGTGTGAAGGGGCTTCTCCAGGGGGTTCTAGTGGTGGCAGGATGGGACAAGCCCCGGGCCGGCGGCCAGGAGACCAGCTGGCAGCGCCTGGCCCGCAGACAGAGCCCAGAGCCCCGCGGTGCCCGGCGTTTAGCCTGGTTCTCTGGCAGCAGCTGCTTCTCTCCCCTCCCTGCCCTGGTTTGTATGGTCTCAGGGGAAGTAGGTTCTGGGCTGGAACAGAGGGCAAAGCAGCCCTGTGCCCAAGCCAGGGTCAGCCGCTAGGGTGGCTCACGGCGTGAGGGGGGTCAGTGTCCCTCCCATGCCCTTGGTTCTGGCACCAGATGGCCCCTGAGGCTAGGGGAGCCCTGCTCTGTGAGGACACGGGCTGAGGAGGCAGAGTGAAGCCAAGAGCTGCCTCCTGTCTCAAGATGGGAACACTCACCCTGGGGACAGGTGGGGTGAGGGCCATGCTGCACCCTGCCACTGTCACCATCCTGCACCTTTCAGCCATGTCAAAACATTGTTTTCTTCCCCACCAAAAAAAAAAAAAAAGATGAAAGATAAACAAAAAACGGTGCTGGTTGCACAACAATGTGAATGTACTTAGTGCCACTGAACTGAACCGCATCCTTAAAAAATGGTTTAAGTGATGCACCTTGTGTTATGTGCCTGTTACCACCTACACACCCCTCAGCAATAATGTTGCAATGCTTTTATATTCTAGTGCAGTGATTTCAACCTTGCACGTGTATCATTCACACGTGTGTTTTTTTAAGTTTTAACAATTTAATATGACTTTATATTAAGTATTAAAAACTAAAGTGGTCTTTTAAATACTGTTGACATGTGGCTTTTTTTTTTTTTCAGTTTCCCCCCCCCCCCAATTATAGTGGCTATTTAATATTATTTTATATTCATTTCAGGTATACAGCATAGTGTGAGACATTTATATAATTTACAACATGATTCACACATGTATTTCTATAGGATAAATGCCAGCTTCTTCCATGCCACATGTATGGATCCTAAAAGTACTTCCCACTAAGTCAACAAGCTACAGTTACAGAAGCATTAACTGGTTCAGAAATCTGTGAAGAAATTCTTTAATGTCCTTCCTCCGAGATTCAGAAACGACAAATGGAGGCTGAGGCCAGACAGCATTTTACTAAAACCTGGTCTTCCCCCTCTCTCCTCTCCTTTCTCTGACTCAGTCCGGGCAGGCCAGCCATCCCCCTCAGCTCCTCCCCCCGCCCCAGAACTCCATCCTCCCTTCCCTCTAGGCTCCTGAGCTCACTTCCTCAGAGAATGTGGCTGACCTGACACGGGCTAGCTTCACCACTGCAAGGCATTTCTGTTTCAGCTCCTGACTCTTCAGCTTTGACCTCAAAAGTATGTCTTTGTCAATGTAGAGAATTATTTTGTAAGGTTTAGTTGAGCCAAATTGATGGTGTAGGACAGGGAGCAAGATCTCTAAAACTCCGGAGAATAAGTTTGGCAGCTTCTTTAAGCATTTGAGATTAAGGAGAGAACCTAAGGGTGGGAGAAAGGAAGGCAGGGATTGGATTAGAATATCCTGTGCTCTTAAGGGTCTGGTCTGGTTGTGTTTTTAATGCTGAAGGAACAATGACCTGTTCCAAAGCTGCTTTAGAGTGTTCCCAAATCACAGTCCCTGGCACTGGGGAATGGGACTTTGCATATGGAGAAGCAGAGAATGGGCCCCCTGCTGCAGCCCTTGCAAACAGATTAATCCCAAGCGTCTAACAGTGTGTCAGCTGTTAGCCTGGAGCCTGGCTGGGTCTGAACCCTCACCAGCTTGCGGCTCTCATTCGTTCCTGACCGTCTCTTCTGCCTCCGGTTCCTCGTCTGTAAAATTGAAATAATGAATAGAGGTTTTTTTGTTTTTTTTTTAATATTTTATTGATTTTTTACAGAGAGGAAGGGAGAGGGATTGAGAGCCAGAAACATCGATGAGAGAGAAACATCGATCAGCTGCCTCCTGCACACCCCCCACTGGGGATGTGCCCGCAACCAAGGTACATGCCCTTGACCGGAATCGAACCCGGGACCCCTCAGTCCGCAGGCCGACACTCTATCCACTGAGCCAAACCGGTTTCGGCTGAATAGAGTTTTTATGAGGTTTAAATTAGTGACTATTTTTAAGTGGTTAGAACTTGGCCAGTACTCACTTAACTGCCTGTTAAACAAGTCAAAATGTAAAAAGCTAAATTCAACACTTTAGGGAGCATTTGAAATCTCCCTCCCCGCATCTGTCGTCAGTTTGGCTCAGATAAACTCATAAAAATTCAAACCAACCAACAAACAAAAAGACAAAAAAAATAGATAAAGGGGGAAATGAAAAAAAAAAAGAAAATTTTAATTTAAAATAAAAGTAAATAGCCCAGCCGGCATGGCTCAGTGGATGAGTGTCAACCCATGAACCAAGAGGTCACCACTTCAATTCCCAGTCAGGGCACGAGCCCTGGTTGCAGGCTCCATCCCCAGTAGGGGGCGTGCAGGAGGCAGCCGATCGATGTCTCTCCCTCATTGATGTTAATATATTTTTAAAATATTTTTTAAAAAAGAAGGAAATCTTACCTTAAAAGGGGGGGGGGGGGGCAAACTATAAAGCAAATCTTGATACATTGGAATATAGTAAAAATAAGAATGTGATTCACACATGTGAGAATCAGGGAGAAGAACAGGTGAACAGACCGGCATATTCACACAGCGGAATACTTACCGAGTGGAAGGAATGGACCATTGACACTGGCCACGACTTGAAAGAACCTCACTCACAACACATTGAGTGAAAGAAGCCAGACACAGAACAATACAGACACAAAACAATACATACCACACCATTCCTTTCACGCAAAAATCCAAAAAAAGGTGGTGGGGGCGGGGGGGACAAAATTCATGTATGGTAACAGTTTTCATTGTGTGGACAAAAGGGGCCACATGCTAACCTGACAAGCTCAGGGGAGGCCTGCATGGCCGTCTTGCAAACTCAGAGACCTAAAGTAACCACAAAGGATGGTCTGAAATTAAACTTTAACTAAAAGCAGTTATGGTGGGCAGTTACCTCCTAGGCCAGTATCTTCACTGACGAGGTCAAACTTTACCTTAACTGAGCCTGTCTGTCTTTTTGCATCTTTGGTAACATACCCTTGAAATGTCTGGGGAACTTGTAATTCCCTTTTTCCAGACCCCCTGGGGCACAACCAAAAGTGCTGGGCGCCAGGACAGATACCACAAATTCCTTCACTGTTATCATGTTAATTGTTGACTGTTGGCTATCCTGCACCCACCTAAGTATGTGTCTATTATTTTACTTTTTATCCAATCCCAGAGGTTTCTCCCACCTCCCTAATCTATCACCAATGGATTTCAGGTAACCCACCTACGTCCCCTCCTTTGATTGCAATGTATAAAACCAGATTAAAAAAACCCATTCTCTGGAGCATTATCCCAATCCCTTAACATACTGCTTCCCGGCAATTGTCCACAGTTTGGCTCAAATAAACTGACAAAAATTCTTTACGGGTTTGAATGTTTTTACGTTAACAATAGTGACTATGGTACTGGAATGAGAGAACTGACTAGAAGGGACATACGGAGGTAATGGGAGTCTTCTAGATCTTGGGTTTGGGTGATGGTCGCATGGTTGTATATGATTGTCAAAATCCATTGAACACTGCTTAAGCTCTGTGCATATTATTATGTGCAAACAATATCTCAAATTCTAAAATATAATTTAAAATACAAGGACTTATATATGATTTTAACAAAGAAAAGTGGGAACGATAAAACTGTGGAGAAATGACTAGGAAATATATGAGGGGAGCTACTGAAAGATAGGGCCATGTCAGTGGGAATCGTTGTGCACACTCATCTTGGTGTGGACACTCCGTCCCCAGGGACAAGCTGCTCTCCTCCTGGTGTGAGAGGAAGGGGCACCTTCACAAGGGAAAGGGGTGCCCTGCTTTCATTCAACAAAGAAAAGCGGGGAGGAGAGGGGACAGAGAGCGCTTGCTGCCCCGGCTGATTCTCAGGTGCCTTCAGCTCATAATCTTTATGTCTGATCCCCTTCCATTTAGACTGTGCACATTGGTTCTGCACACTCTTCTGGTTTGTTTGTTTGTGTTCATCCTCACCTGAGGACATGCTTATTGATTTTAGAGAGAGGGGAAGGGAGACAGAGAGGGATAAACCTCTAAGTGAGAGAGAAACATCAGTTGGTTGCCTCCAGTGTGCACCCCAACTGGGGATCGAACCCACAACCTGGGTATGTGCCTTGACTGGGAAATGAACCCAGGACCTTTTGGTGTAAGGGATGACGCCCAACCAACTGAGCCACCCAGCCAGGGCACACAGTCTGTTTATGTTTATACACACACACCAAAAAAAGAAAAAAGTCCTCATCCCCTCTGCATAGTATGTGCCACGCCCAGCAGATTGTCATTTAATGGCACATTGACAATGTCCCAGCCTCACCCTCACCTGGGGGAAGAGATTTATTTCAGTCACCACTCCAGACTTTTACCTGTCCCCACGGAGGCCCTGGCACCCAGGAGGCAGTGGGGTATGGGAGAGAGAGAGGCACGGGGCACCCTCACCCAGCTCTGGGGCACATCTCACCTCCTGCCCTTCTGTCACCCCGTCTGTAGAATAGGGGAGGTTCTTTTCTAACCCCAGACTTGACTGACTCCTGGAGCACCAAGAAGTGTGGCCTAGAAGTCTGGTCGGGGCCAGATCCCATGGCTTTCAGCTGCAGGTGCCATTGGGCAGATGTGAGAGGGAGGGGGGCTGGAGCCTGGGCATGACAGGTGGCTCGTGAGGAGGGAGGAGACGTGAGCAATTGCCCCCACGCTCCTAGTCTCCCGGGCAGCTGACAGCTGAGCTGCTCTTCAAGTCAGGGCGTGCCTGGGCTAGTCTTAGCAGCTATTTATAACGCACACGCCTCCTTATCTGGCAGCTGAATGCACGGCTGGGTGTCGGGTCTTCTCTCCAGGCGTCCTCCGCCTTCCTGATGAGTGTCCAGCTCTGGTGCAGCTTTGGCTGCCCAGGGTGCCCACAGCCGGCACTCAGCCCCGGGTGCCTTACCTCTCCCAAATGCTGCTAAATCCATTGTGTTTGGTTGTGTTATAATACACAGAGCATAAAACGTTCTGTCCTAAGCATTTCTAAGTGCATAGGTAGTGTTGATACTGAAGTTTGGGACTGGAACCCGGATTCTTTGTCCGCCGGAATTGAAGAATGAATCCACGGACGGAAAGTGGTATAGCAAAGGTGGAGATTTATTGAAGAACAAGTACAGACTCCACGTGGGGAGAGGGAAGAGTCCCACAGAATGGACTCCCAAGTAGGGAGCGGGAAAAGGTCCCACTGAGTTCCTTTTCCCTACGGCTTATAAAGGCTGCAGATCCTGGTGCCTTGATATCCCTTCTGATTGGTCACTAGTCCCTTAGCCTGGTTACTATAGTAACTCCTGGGCTCAAAGGTCAAACCTCACATGGGACAGGTGAAGTTCTACCCCCCCTCCTTCCTTATGGTTTTCCTATTCCCTTTGGGCTTTCTTCTTCTCCTTCTGGATGAAGGGCTTTCTTCTCTTTATTTTGTAAATAGAGACCTTTCTTGGCTACTTCCAGTTCCCTTGTCTTATGGAAATATACCTGTTGCTGCTTCCTTGTGTTATGGAGATGTAACTGCACCTGGCTTCCTTGTGTTATGGAAATGTACCTTCTCCCAGTCTGTGGCCCTGTGTTTTTTCCATGGACCCCAATTCTAAAAATCCCTAAGCCTGCCTATATTACCCTAAAATTTCTGCTTCACACTGTTGTGCTACCATCAGCACCATGTCCTCCAGACCCTTCCCCATCCCAGACTGAAACCCTGCCCATTAAACAGCTCCCCGTTCTCCACTCCCCCAGCCCCTGGCGATCTCTAGTCTATTTTCTATTTCAACAAACTTGCCTAGTCTAGGTCATCTAAGAGTGACTGGCTTATTTCACTTAGCACAATGTCCGCAAGGTTCATCCCCGAAGGAGGATACGTCAGAATTTCATTTCGTTTTAATATTCATTCCATTATATGTATACACCACATTCTATTTACCCACTTACTGGTCTACGGACATTTAAGTCACACCATACATTTCCACATTTCAAATGCAGAACCTGAAACCCACTGCCGGATTAAAATCAGATGGAACTGACCAGCTTTCTATGTCAAGCCTCCTGCCTCTCATTGGTTTCAGGGAGGCTCTGCTGACCAAGAAAGAAGGTTTTTTGACAAATGGCATTTTCTTGGGGAGTCCTGGGCTCACAAGACCATCATCCCTATTAGATTAAGAGTTTCAAAGATGCCCCACTGGCGTGGCTCAGTGATTGAGCCTCGACCTATGAACCAGAAGGTCATAGTTTGGTTCCCAGTCAAGGCACATGCGCAGGTTGCAGGCTCATTCCCCAGTAGGGGGCGTGCAGGAAGCAGCCGATCAATGATTCTCCCTCATCATTGATGTTTCTCTCTCTCTCCCTCTCCTTTCCTCTCCAAAATAAAAACATTTTTAAAACATATTTAAAAAAACAAACTACTGCCAGCTTCCCTCCCACACCATCCTGGTCCTCCGTGTCGTGCCTGCGTTCTGCAATCTGTGGCCAGCCGGTTTGGCTCAGTGGAAAGAACGTTGGCTCGGGGACTGAAGGGTCCCAGTTTCTATTTCAGTCAAGGGCATGTACCTTGGTTGCAGATTTGATCCCCAGCCCTGGTCAGGGTGCAAGTGGGAGGCAACCAATCAATGTGTCTTTCTCACATCCATGTTTCTCTCTGTCTCTCTTCCTCTCTTCCACTCTCCCTAAAAATCTATGGAAAAATACCTAGGGTGAAGATTAACAAAACAAACAAAATTATAAAATCATGTTGCAAGAAATAAAGATCTAAATAAATGGAGAGGGAAACTATGTTCATGGATCAGAAAGCTCAACCTAATAAAGATATCATTAAAAAAAAAAAAAAAAAGGCAAACAATTTTACTAGTAACCAAAGAAGGCTGGGGGCAGTCCTGATCTGTTCTCACCATTCATTTCTTAGGGCTCAAGAACTCTCTAGAAATGGACAATTGCTATGGAGATTAGGCTGCCCTTTCCAGTCTCCCTCCCCGCCTTTCCTGGAAAGCAGGATTTCACTATGACATCATTTGCTCTAATGACCAATACACACACACACACACACACACACACACACACACACACACACACACACACACACACCTCACCACACACTGCAGTCACGCTTACTATCAAATCGCAGTGCAGGCTCACATGTATAAACAGGGGTAGTTTCATTTGCAATTTATAAGCCACACACATACAAACACAACAAAGTAAAGGTTAAAACAGGTAAGGTTTTCCTCTGAATTCTTGCTATTTTAAATGATTAGAGCAGCCCTTTGCCCAGGCCCTTTCTGTACTTCTGGAGATCATCTGTTGCTTTCAGCTCACAGCGGGAACAGGGCCACCGCATTAGCATGCTTTGCCCTCCCTAGAAGAATGCCCTCAAGCAGCAGCTGGTCTTTGGTCAGCACGAGGCTTTTGGGGTGGAAAGGCTGAGACTGCCATTGAGCAGGAGGCACTGAGCTTGCTCCAAGTTTACCTAATACTCGAGTTCCCATCCTTGTGAGTGGGTGGGGGAGCTGGGACTAGGGGGAGGCCCCGTTGGGTTACTTGTTTATCATTCCTGGTCTGTCCATTGGTTTATCCACTCATTTGTTTGCTTGACAAATTACTTCCACCCGCCCCTCTGAGCCGGGACTGAGCTAAATACGGAAGAGGAGGAGCTCCAAACTTTGCGTTGGACTGCTGGGGCCGGAGTGTGTGTGTGGGGGGGGAGCTCATTCAAAATGTTTCTCCTAAAAAATAGACCATCAAGCCCTAGTTGGTTTGGCTCAGTGGATAGACTGAAGGTTCCCGGGTTCAATTCTGGCCAAGGGCACAAGCCTGGGTTTTGAGCTTTCCCTCTCCCTTCCTCTCTGAAATCAATAATATATATATATATCTATATATATATTTAAAAATAGGCAATCAAGACTGCCAGATGTCAGAAGGCAGAAGGGAGGGCTGTGGGACGACCGGAAGAGATTAACCAAAGAATTTATATACATATATGCTAGCCCATGGACACAGACAATTGGATGGTGAAGGCCTGGGGTGGGGCAGGGACGTGGGTGGAGCGGGGTACAGGGGAGGAAAATGAAGCACATCTGTAACACTGTCTACAACAAAAATAAAATTTAAAAAATAGATCGGCCCTGGCCGGTGTGTTTCAGTGGATAGAGCGTCGGTCTGCGGACTCAAGGGTCCCAGGTTCGATTCCGGTCAAGGGCATGTACCTTGGTTGCAGGCACATACTCGGTGGGGAGTGTGCAGGAGGCAGCTGATTGATGTTTCTCTCATCGATGTTTCTAACTCTCTATCCCTCTCCCTTCCTCTCTGTAAAAAATCAATAAAAATATATTTTAAAAAATCAAAATAAAAATAAAAAATAGATCATTAGATTCTAAAGTTCATATGTAAACATAAATAAATGAGAACATTCCTGAAAAAGAAAATAATATAGCCCTAACAGATAGTAGATACCTTCAATAACAGTATGGTTACTAGGATTTAAGAGAAGAAAATAGGATGTTTGCAAACAGACTCATGTTTAAGAGTGTAACCTGCCATAAAGTGGCACCTCAAGAAAGATAAGGCTCCTCAGAAAGTAGCCACAAAGGATGGTCTGAAATTGAAACTTTCTAACAAAAGGTGAGTCAAGGCAGGCAGTCATGTCCTAGGCCTGTATCTTCCTTGGCAAAGGCCAATCTCTACCTTCATGGCGTCTGTCTATTGTCTTTTTGCATCTAGGATAACATACCTTTGGAAGGTCAGAGTAATCCCCCTTTTTTCTAGACCCCTCAGGGCACAACCTCCCCCCAGAATGGGAAACCACCCAGAGAGCCCCTCATTGTTACTTGTTCTCCACGTACCACCTCTGTCTGTTAACTGTCCGGAAAGCACCGATGCAAAAGTTTTTGAGTCTCTTTCACTTTGTAATCCAATCCCAGAGATTTCCCCACTTTGTTTTCTCCGACCTCCCTAATCGCTCACCCAGGGATTTCATGTAACCGCCCCCCTGAAGTCTTCCCTTTTGATTCTGATTTGTAAAATAAGTGGTAAAACTGCCATTTTTCTGTAGCATTCACTTAATCTGTTGAGATTTTGCTTCCTGGCAATTGTCATCAGTTTGGCTCAAATAAACTCAGAAAAAGTATCTACAGGTTTGGACACTTCTTACGTCAACACACGTTATATCTGGACAAATTACAGAAGGATCACAAATTTAAATTTAATAACTCAAACCATAAAATTACTAGGAAAAATCCTTTGCTGGTAGTTCAATTGGTTAGAGCACCCTGATACACCGAGTTTGTGGGTTTGATCTCTGGTAAGAGCACATACAAGAATCAACCAATGGAGAATTTGAGATCTTGCTCCCCAGACTATGTCGTCAGTTTGGTTCAAATAAACTCATTAAAAAAAAAAAAATCAACCAATGTGTGCATAAGTAAGTGGAACAACAAAGTGGAGAAGACATTTATAACTAAGATACTGAGAGGGTTAACTTTAAAATATATTTTATTGATTTTTTACCGAGAGGAAGAGAGAGGGATAGAGAGCCAGAAACATCGATGAGAGAAACATCAATCAGCTGCCTCTTGCACACCCCCTACTGGGGATGTGCCCGCAACCAAGGTACATGCCCTTGACCGGAATTGAACCTGGGACCCTCCAGTCCACAGGCCAACGCTCTATCCACTGAGCCAAACCGGTTTCGGCTGAGAGGGTTAACTTTAAATGCAGGCAGATAGGGCAGGAGTCCAGTGGGGAAACAAAGGCAGGTGGGACATAGGCAAGGCGGGCATGGCAGTTTGAGCAGCCTAATACGAGAGACCAACCATGCTGAAAAAAATAAAATGTTTGTGGATACAGAGCGGGAGGCATGGGAAACCAAGGGAGGGCCTGCAGTAACAAGATGTATGTACACATGGAAACAGAGGAAGTTCAGGTCCATTGCTGGGCAAGAACAATGAGGGAATCAACCAGGTGATGACACAGGTAGACATAGAGCAGGCTTGTGGCAAATATATACCCCTGGACTACAAGGCTTAACGGCAGCCCATTATTGGGTTCCCCTCCCCTTGTGGGGAGTCTGCATCTGCTTGTAATAAATTTTCCACACTTTTGCTTAAATCTTCTGGGCCAAAGAGCCCATTCTTTGGCGTCTCAAGATATGACCTTGGGAAAACACCTCTGCTCACCATTCTGGTTATCAATACAAAATCCAGAAACCACAGAATTAGACTGCCTTAAAAAACACACACACACATACAGGGAAGTGGAGTCCGGCGAGGTAGAGAAAGGAATACAGGGGGACAAATGGTGATGGAAGGAGACTTGGCTTGGGGTGGTAAACATACAATATAGTGTACATTGTGGAATTGTGCACCTGAAACCTGTATAATCTTGTTAACCAGTGTCTCTCCAATAAATTTCATAAAATGAAATAACAAAACAAAACACACACATACACACACATACACATAAAATCAAAACAGCAACAACAAACTGAGAAACATATTTGCACTTCATGAGAAACAAAATAGTAATTTCCCTAAGCCCATCTAAAAATTTTTTTGTAATATATTTTTATTGATTTTAGTGATATAGAAAATTTAATGAGAAAGAACCATTGACTGGCTGCCTCCTGCACGCCCCCTATTGGGGATCAAACCCGCAATCTGGGTATGTGGCCTCGACTAGAATCAAACCCGGGACCCTTCAGTCCGCAGGCTGATGCTCTATTCACTGAGCCAAACCAGCTAGAGCCCTAAAACCATTTTTAACCTGCTGCTGCAGAGGGTGCTTGAGATCTTGCTTCCTTGCATATGTCATCAGTTTGGTTCAAATAAATTCTTTTTAAAAAAATATATTTTATTGCCCTAACTGGTTTGGCTCAGTGGATAGAGCGCCAGCCTGTGGACTGAAGGGTCCCAGTTTCGATTTCGGTCATGTACCTTGGTTGCGGGCACATCCCCAGTGGGGGGTGTGCAGGAGGCAGCTGATTGATGTTTCCAACTTTCTATCCCTCTCACTTCCTCTCTGTAAAAAATCAATAAAATATATATATATCTATATATATATGTATGTATTATTGATTTTACAGAGAGGAAGGCAGAGGGGTAGAGAGTTAGAAACATTGATCAGCTGCCTCCTGCACACCCCCTACTGGGGGATGTGCCCGCAACCAAGGTACATGCCCTTGACCGGAATCGAACCTGGGACCCTTCAGTCCGCAGGCTGGCGCTCTATCCACTGAGCCAAACCAGTTAGGGCCAAATAAGTTCTTATAAAAAAAAAAAATAAATAAAGTGCTCCTACAAACTGATAAGAAAAAGACCAACAACATAATAGGAAAATGGACAAAGGCTATGAATAAGTAGAAAAGAAATATCTCGTAAACTGATGAGGAATTAGAAAAAATGGTAACACATTGCTGGTGGGACTGTATTGGAATGACCTGTATGGAGGAAGTTTTCATAAAATCTGTTCACATGACTAATGCCCATGCTCCCTGGCCCCACAATTCCAGTTCTAGGAGTTTATCCTACAGACATAATCTCTCATGTGCAAAATATCATTGTAAAATGGTATTAAATGAAGTACCGTTTTATTAGAATAAAAGACTGAAAACAAACCAATTGTCATATACTGTCCATAATAATATACCCACACGATGGAGAACTACGCAACCCTGAAAAAGGAACAAAGATTTCCTTTAGGTTCTGATATGGGAAAAGCTCCAAAATATGTTGGTTGTTAGGTGGGGACCGGGACAAGGTGTATAATATGCCACTTGTTTAATTGAAAAGAGGGGAAAAGATACAAACATCTGTGTTTGAATATGCATACAATATCTCTAGATGCTAGGCCTCTTATACTTTCTTGAATTTCGCAGCCCTCAGCACACCTGCTGAGCATGATTGTGTCCTGTCTGTAGTATTTCCTTTTAAATTAAAAACTCCCTGCCCGGCCGGTGTGGCTCAGCAAGGACCAGGAGGTCAGGGCTTAATTCCCAGTCTGGGCACATGCTCAGGGTACTGAGCTCAGTCCCCAATAGGGGGTGTACAGGTGGCAGCTGATCGATGATTCTCATCATTGATGTTTCTATCTCTCTCTCCCTTTCCCTTCCTCTCTCTGAAATCAATAATAAAAATAAATAAATAAATAAATGCTGCCTTAGGGCAGAGCCTGACTTCCAGCATCCCGCCAGGCAAGGAGCACTAGACAAGAAGCTGAGAGTCCTCCCCGTCAAGTATGGCTCTAATGGAGGGTTTTCAGGTCAAATATAGGATGCCTAGCTGTATTAGCAGTTCAGACACACAATGAAAAGTTTGCAAGTAATGTATATCCCGTGCAATATTTGGGGTGTACTTATGCTGAAAACCAATGTTATTTACCTGAAGTTTCAATATAACTGGGCATTCTATATTTTTATTGGCTAAATCTGGCAACCCTATTTCAATATCATATAGTAACATCAATGGAAACAATAGCAAATACTAACCCAGCAGTTACTAAGTCCAGCAGCTGTCCTTTGAGCGTTACTTGTATTAACTCATTAAATACTTACTAGGAAGGCGTGTTCATTAGCCTTATTCCACCAATGAGCAACCCGAGGCAGTATGCTCAGGCACTGGCGTGCTCTCCGGATTCCTCGTTTACCTGGGCTTTCTGCGCAGGCCTGGCTTTCAGCTTCCTGTTCTCCTGACTGGTTCACTGCATCTTCCTTGTCAAGGGACACATTTTTGAGTTAACAAATAGGACCACTGTTTGAAGACAGTTCTCTTCAGAACTTTGAAGGAGATACCCACCATCCCCTTTCTTGTTAAGCCTCCTTTCTCTCTTTCCCTTGTCTCTGCTGGGTGTTTCAGAGCTAGTCTGACCCCAAGTCAGCAGAGGTGGAGAGAGGAACGGCTCCCCTGGGAGTCCTCCCCGGCGAAGGAAGGCGCGACTCCTCTGCACGTGGGCATCCGAGACGGCACTAGTAATCGGAGAAGGTTCTCAGCACCCGCACATCACACCATGCAGGTGGCCGCTACTCCAAGCACAATTAAGAACCTAGCTGTGTGGGTACAACTGTCACGCCAGAACCACTAATAAATATTTCATGAATGAAAAAAATGCATGGGCTGCTCTTATGCTGAACTTTTCTCCCAGTGATCTAAAACAGAGATGATTCTTTGTTTAGTTTTGTTTCCCTATAATACAAAACATCATCATCTCTATTGGCATGGATGGTGAGCCGAGGCAAAGTAAATGTCAAAACATCATAGAATTCTTTCATTCGTCACCCAATTATTATTGGGCACCTACTATATGCCAGACACTGTTCTAGGGGCTTGGGATACATCTTGTGGATGTAAAAAACATTCAAACCTGGAGAGAATTTTTATAAGATTTTATTTGGAGTAATCTGACAACAATTGCCAGGGCGCAAGTTCTCAAATGCTCTGGAGAACAAAGGTTTTGCAGTTTATGAATGTGAAATTAAGGAGGGAACATAAGGAAGGTGGGAGAAAGTGAGTGGGGGATTGGATTACAGATTTAACAAGATTGTGTGCTCTCTAGAGGGTGGTTACACCTTCCAGGGTATTATTTCTGGCATTTCAAAGGTGTGTCAAACTAGATGCACAAGAACAATGGACGGGGCTGGCTTAACACCTTTCTCTAAAGTAGTTATAAGCCTGGGGCATGACTACCCACCATGCTCTGCCCAGTTAGGTCACCCTGTGAGGTTACTTTCCATAGACTTGCCTTTTTAGTCCACAATCTGAACAAAACAGGCAAAGATAACTGCCCTCAGAAAGCTTCTATTCTAGCTAGGAGAGCCAGACAAGAAATAAACATAATAAGCTAATTCTATCGTGATATAGAAAGTAAATGCTATGAAATAAAGAAAAAGTAGAGCAGGCTTAAGGAGATTGGAGAGTGAGGAAACAGGTTGCAATATTTTCAGAGGCAGTCAGAGGAGAAATTAAGATTTGAGAATTTCTGGCCTGGCCGGTTTGACTCAGTGGTGAGAGTGTCGGCCCTCGGACTAAAGGGGCCTTCGGCTCTGGCCTGGCAGCTCAGCTGGTTAGAGCATCGTCCCTAGACACCAAAGTGGGGGGTTTGACCCCTGGTCAGGGCACATACAAGAATCAACCAATGAATGCATACATAAGTGGGACAACAAATTGATGTTTCTCTCTCCCTCCCTCCTGTTAAAACAAATCAATACATAAAAACATAAAAAAAGATTTGAGAATTTCTTGAGATTTGGCAAAAGCTTGGAAGAGCTACCAAGGAACTACCTGGGCGTTGAGACTCCCAGCAGAGGGAATGGCTAAGGTAAAGAGCGCATGACTAAACTGCTGGGTCAGCAGGAGGCCAGAGTGGTTGGGAGAGAACCCCAAAAGGGGCAGAATAGAGATGGGGTCTGAGGCGGGGAGAAGCCACGCCACACAGGACCTAATGAGGACTAACCACGACTGAAACTCCCCCTGCAGGACCTGGAGCAGAGGACAGGCTGCAGGGTTGAGCTAGAAGATCTAAGATTCAGAGCTCAGCTCAGCTGGGCCTCTGTGGGCTTGTTCAGTGGTGTGGCTGCTGCTGGACCCTCCAGCTAGATCCAGCTAGATTCAGGGCGGAACAGAGATTGCTTCCCTAAATCCCCACAGAGACTGCCCCACCCTCTCCTATGCCCCAGGCATGCTGGGTCCAGGAACAGCCCATTCCCGCCCCAGGCAAGATGTAAATAAGGCTTTGTCCCCTTATATGGGGCAGGTCACCACCCACTACCCCTAGCCTTCCTGCTCCGTCCTGGAATCCTTTCCTACCTTCCACGTGGCACGGAGGCTACCCATTCCATCTTTCCTCCTTCCGAGACCAGCCTTGCAGGTAAGCTCCCTTAACAACTGATATCCTTGGAGGTGCCAGCCTCCTTGGTCTCTCAGCCCCGGGATTTATCTAAGAGCCTGGGGACGGCTTTGGGTGCTATTCTCCCTCCATTTTAGCACCAGGCCTGGATTATTCCCGAAGTTCAGGCCCAGGTGTATCTTGGGGGAATCGGCTCTTTTGTGCTCTCATGTCTTCACATGAGGGCTCTGAGCTGGGTGCCACTGTTCCTGAGGAGGGCAACAGTAAAGAGACAAAAAAGAATCCATAATCTTCAAGATTTCCCTAGGATGGAATTGTTTTAGGTGTAAGTGACCATTTTTCTTAACGTAAGAGAAACTTTAAAGCGCTTGCTTTCAAGGGCCCTTCCCCATTAAAAAACCCCCCACAATTTATTACTTGACTAGTAATACTTCACAGCTAGACTACCAGAAATACACCAGTAGTCCAACAAAGTTAAATTTACGAACTTGCTGAAGCAGGGGAGGCCATGCAGGAGAGGAATGGGGGAGGGGCCTCATGGAAAGGGGAGTTGGGGGCATTTCTTACAGGGTTGAAGCTCATGCTGGGTGATTCTGAGGGAAGAGCAGGCCAGCTCTGAGTTGGGTGCTGTCCTGAGATGGGGCAGTTTAGGAGCTGGGCGCCTCGGCAATCTTTGGGAGGTGGGAGGGAGGAATGGAGTGGGTCTGGGGAAGTCACTGGTGAAAAAGCTGTAATTACACAAAAGGGACTGTTGGTCCTTTTGCAGCCGTTGGTGTGGCCTTGGGAGAAACATTGTTTTCTGTCCACTTTGTTACTGTCCTGGTTTCAGTTGGGTACATCGTGGTCTAATTATCAGTGGGGTGGGTTTTCACTCTCAAGGTAGAGACTAGAAAAGCAAATTTAAGGGCTTATGGAAATCTGTCTGTGGAAGCTCGGGATTTATTTTTTTACGATTATTGTTTTTCTTTTTTAATCTTTATTGCTCAAAGTATTACATATGTCCCTCTTTTCCCCCCATTGGCCCCCTCCAGCCTACCCGTCCCCTGCCCCAGGCCCTCACCACTCTATTGTCTGTGTCCATGGGTTATGCATATATGCATACAAGGTCTTCGGTTGATTACCACCCACCCACCCTCTGCACTCTGTTCCATGCTTCCATGTCTCTGGATCCACTCAGTTGTTAAGAAGCTCAGGACTTAATATGCAGCGTCTGAGTGGGCATTAATGGGGTAATAGGATGGGAAACATTTTTAACCTTGATAGTTTTAAATATAACTCAGAAGTTGGGATATTTTGGACACCTTTTGTTCATTATCTATTAAGTATTAACTGCATCGTGAACACAGTGATCAGGGTTTTACATGGACTCATTTAATTTTCTCAACCACCTCTGGGGTAGGTATTGTAAAAATATTTGTTTAAACTTATTTTTAAGAGAGAAAGCAGGAGCACTAAGAGGTAAGTTAACCTGCTCAAAGACAATAGCTAGGAATAGGAATTATTGTGTTTACTAGGTTCCAGGCACTAAGCTCAGTGATCCCCACGCTTGTTTTATAATCCTCACCGCAACCTTATGAGATAGCGCCTATTATCATCCCCTTTGAGAGATGGGAAAACGGAGGCTCAGAGAAAATGGGTATCTAGCCAAATTCCTACAGCTAGTAATTGGAAGAGCCAGTAAGTGGGAAAGTGAATTTAAGCAGATCGCAAATCCCCGCTTCCTCATCGCCCTTCCACTGAACCGGCCTCTGCTAGGAATGACTCCCCTGGGGCAGCCTCTGGAAATTTGGACTTCGGTTCCCGAAGTGTAGCCTGGGGGTGGGGCCCACCTGGCGGACCCCGGGCCCCGCCCCCTGGGCGGGGCGGCACGATCCACCAATCAGAGGGCGCGGGGGGCGGGCCGCGGGCGCTCCGGCTCGGGCCCGCAGTTGGAGCGGCGAGAGCGCTCGGAGACGCGACGCGGTGCCCAGGGGAGCGAGCCAGCGCCTCAATCTCCTTCCTCTCCCTTCCCGTCGCCTCGCCGCCTTCACCTCCCCGCAGCCGGACCGGAACTATGTGATCCGGAAGTTCCGGTGCCATTGCTGTGTGGGATAAACAGTAATGGCGGAGGCTGCAGCTCCCGGAACAACAGCCAAACCATCAGGAGCAGGAGCGGCAGCGGCGGCGGTGGCAGCGGCCTCCCCCACCCCTATCCCCACAGCCACCTCCCCGTCCGCGGGGGCGGGGGGCGGGGGAGGCGGCGGCGGCGGCGGCTGGACGAAACAGGTCACCTGCAGGTGAGACGTTGCGCGGCCCGGCGCTGGTGCAGGGAGGGGGCCGATGCCGCGGAGGAAGGGCGGGCGGAGGAGCGGGGCGGCCGGCGACTTGCCGTCCCCGCGGTCGCCGCCGCCGCCTCCCCGCCCGCGCTGCGTCAACCCCCGCCCGCCGCCCTCGCTGCGCCCGGCCGTGCGGCGCGGCGCGCGGAGCGAGAGGTAGGGTGGCTCCTCCCTCCCTCTATTGTCGCCGATCCCCGCCCGCCGCCGCGGGCCCCGCAGGTGCGGGGAGGGAGAGCTGCTGTCGCCGGGGCCCTGCCTCCCCGCGAGCCCGGGGGCGCCGCCGCGGGTGCCGGCGAGGTGGCCGGGCCGCCGGGTCCGCCGCCCTGTCACCGGATTGTAACGTCTGCTCGCGTCTCCGCCCCCGCCCCACCCGGAGAAGTAGCTTTTGTCATTTCTTCTTTGTATGTTTATCGAGGCTGGCGGTTCTGAGCTTTGTCTTGGAACCGTGGGCCGGGCCGGGCCGGGTCGGAATCCTCCGCCCTACATTTTACGAGCTGCCATTCCCCTCCCGGGGCGAAATGCTTCTCTTTTTGAAATCCACGTATCTTTCCGTTGAAGGGAGTCCAAGACCTCCTCCAGCCCGGGGGAGAGGTTTTGTTTTGGCTTGGTAGGTCAGATGAAAGTGTGTTTTTTTTTCTTTTAAGTGGTCAGTGGATGGCTCTTATAGGAACGTGTATACGCATGTTAAACACTGTCAAGCTGTTATATATAACATATATATGTATATATATATATTTATATATATAATAAGGTTAGAGCATTTCATTGATGTTATGCTTGGGTTTAAAAAAATGTGATCAGTAGGAGTAGAAGCTTTCATTTGCAAAAATCCATCCGATTTGCCGGTTTCATCTGTGTGAGATAATTAATACGCAAAGATATTCCTAATATACAGAACTCACTGTTCTAGTATTAACAGCGAGATTGAAGCCCTGCCAGTCTTTGATATGGTGCAGTTGAGGCATAGATGATAAGCTTAATTACCTTTACTTTAATAACAGGATGGAGGAAGCATAAGGCTGTTTTAGGTAGACCCTAAGAAAGGAATTCAGTGCAGTATCCCCAAAATGATAATTTAAGAATTCCCATCCTTGTTAACTATGTGCTGCAGTTGATTGATATGTTCTAGGTGAATCTTGAAAAAAATTAAAGTGCTAGTGTAACTTTGTCTTCCTGAATTTTCCAGCCGTTCACCTTGCAGCCCCAATCTACATTCATACAATGAACTTAATCTCCCTTGAAAATGGGGCTTCTTTACGTTAAGGACTACAGTTCCCGCACCATCTCCAAGCTAAATAGTCTAGAAAACCTCTCCACCAACCGGACATACTTAACCTCCAGGTTATCCTGCTGTGTCTGTAACTTGAGCCCAACTTGACATCTCTGCACAGAATTCATTGTCACTTCCTCTACTTTACTTTCCCCGCTGTTAGATGCTTTTTCCTTTTCTGGTTCTCTTTTCTAGTTCCTCACCAGTAACACCAGAATTCAAAACACAGCTCACCAACTGATTCTTCTTCTTTGCCTGCATTTAGGATCTTTGAGTTAATGAAATATCCTAGATTGTTCCCAGACCAGTGGTTTTTTCTTTGCCCATGAACCAATTGATGTATGTATTAAAGAAATTTACATACCTGAGCAATCTAATATTTGGGGGGGGGGAGAAAACACTATACAGGCTTAGATGTGCAGGGTTTTGTTTTTTATTTTTACATAAACCTGTCAATAGCTTGCTAGACAGTTATCTGAAAAAATGTTCAGGTTAGTTGATATGTCTTGGTTGACATTGTTTTCAGTTATTTTAGGTACCAACACGTTCTATTTTTTTAAAAAAACTTTATTGAACAGAGGAGTATCATGATATCTTCATTTATTCTAGACTTGAGCTCTGAAAGCAAGGCTCTATTTCATTATCCTATTTGTAGGGTATCTGGCATATTCAGTAATTAGTTGAATTGATGTTGATAAATCCACACCTAAAATTACCCACTTCAATCTGGACTAGTAATGTTCCTCTGCTTTCATTAAAAAAAAACAAAACAAAAAACTTGTGAATTAGCAAAGACAAAGGACTTAAACGGGACATATGTGTATGTCTTTCTGGGACTACCTCATTCAGTTATTCAGTGAATAAGCATTAGTGCCTACAATGAGAGTGTGCTAGATGTTAAAGGGAATACAGAAATGCACTGTATTATGAATAAATACACTTTATCTTCGCCAAAAGCCCAAGAAGCGATAACACTATTATAAATAGTTGCAGTGTATTTGATAGCTAAAACTCCTTTGAATTCAAGATAGTGATGTGTTCTAGTGTTTGTGTCCATTTCCCCCTCATTCCTAGGATTTTGGCTTTCTTCACCTAGTGCGTTTAGAAGATAGTAGTTGTTTGGACGATGGATATTTATCTTCTATTGCTTAGGATCTCTCAAAATTCTATCTCATTGTGTTTTATTTCTGCCATTTAAGAAAATCCTAGGTATATCTTTCTCAAGGAACTGTATTATGCTGCCCCCACCAGGCCGTTTTTCATCTTTTATTGGAGGAATATTATGAAATAGAAATGCTGTCACTTCTTAGTTTCCTTGAGCATATGGGGGTTCAAAAATTAGTAAAGAAACATTGTAACTTGCAAATTGTAGTTGTAAATGTGGTTAGTATAGCTTAAAAATGAAGGAAGTTTTTCAGAAGGTCTTTAAGTGCTGTGATATCTATAGTTGAAATTCATTCCTTACAACTCTAGGGTGTTTTCTTTTGAAGGGATGGTATTTGAAGAAGTTCTCCAGCCTAGGGAAATTTAATTTGCTGCTGTCACTGTGATTCACCATGACACCTAGCTCTCTTCTACAGGGGCATCAGCTGAATTTGAATGGTGTCTTTTAGGAAACAAACCTATTATGTGTATAGGTACTGAGGAGATACAAGCAGAATAAGGCATGGTTCTTAACCACCAGGAATTTACAAACTAGTTTGAGAAATAGGGTACATTAAAACACCAAAGTGAGAATTGTAACAGCAGATGAAGTGGTTACATTCCAAATTAATTAATCTGTAATTTTCTGTAAATTCCCGAAGAGATTGTTAGGTTGTGATGATGCTAGGGAACTGTGAGCATGCTAATATATCCTGATCATGCTTAGGCTTCCAAGAGGCAGGTCAGGAGATTCTAGTCAGTGGTATGTCTTTATTACCCGACAATGTCTGCTTGGAGTCACAGAACCTTCCAGGTGGAAGGAACTGCAGAAATCTGTGGCTCCGAAATCTTCACCTCAGGGAAGGGCAAGCTCAGCCTGGGCAGGGGCGTCAGGTGAATTTTAATGGTGTCATTTTTATTGGTTTGGTTTTAGGGAGAAATTCTTGGGAGTGGGTTGCCTTTTTCTTTTTGTTACCTGTTATAACTTACACTATCATGCCAGTCTTAGACTTACACAGAGATAGGTTGGCAAGAAGGGATTTCACTGTGAGAAATGTCGGTAATTCTGGGTATACCAACAGTGTTGGTACCACTGCAAGGCAAAACGCAAGAACCTAAAACCCAGACCACACATACCAAGTAAATGTGAAATAATGCTTAGTATGCATTTGGCCCTGACTAATGAGGGCTTGTATTCTAGTGTTTCTGTTGATTCTGCAGTATCAGGTGACTTTGCGCCTGCTTGAATTCCTTCAGTGATGCTCATTATGGACCTCAGGAACTTCTATTGCCCGGAGGTTCTATTTCTCAATCCAATCTATTTGTTGACTTATTTTTTACTCTTTTATTTTGAATTCTAGAAAAGTTTACACCCATTATGGATATCAAAAAGTAATATTGGTGAAGGTGGAGTGTCATGCTGAACATTAAGATGCAGGTATTAGGGAGTTGAGGTCCTTGAAGCAAGTGATTGAAGAAACAAGGTTAAGTAAGGTCAGCAGCTGTCCGGTAGTGAATCCTGGGTGACTTAATTTGACATAAAGAAGAGCATCATAAACCTAAGTGCAACAATGCACTGAATTGAGACCATGGCAGAATAGGATTTAAGAACAAACCTGAAATTCCAAGTATTGTGCCTGAGATTTAGGAACTACTGCCTAGCTTTATCTCTAGGCAGGTATTTTATCAAGCCTTAAAAACACGCATTTCTGACATTAAATTGACCCCAAATAAATAGTGAAGGTATAGGCACTCTTGTCTTATTTAGAATGTAAGAGCAAAAGTGTTCCCACTGGGGATGGGACAGAAAGCAACTGTATTCAAACAGTGACACTGTTTCTAATGAATAACTTATTTTCAACTGTGGATACTTTTATAGAAACTCAGAAGCATGATTACTCCGTAGTATTGATTACAATGTAGTTATCATTTACTTGCTTAGTAGTTTTGTTAAGTTTTAATCTCTTCACTTAATGCAGTCAAAAATTATCTATTGGATCCAGCCGGTGTGGCTCAATGGTTGAGTGTCGATGTATGGACCAGAAGGTCACACGGTTTGATTCCCGGTCAGGGCACATGTGCGGGTTGCAAGCTCGATCCCCAGTGTGAGACGTGCAGGAGCAGCTGATCAACAATTCTGTCATCACTGATGCTCCTGTCTCTCCCTCTCCCTTCCTGTCTGAAATCAGTAAAAATATATTTTAAAAAATTATCTGTTGATACAGTGTAGCTCAAATTTGGGTGATATGGCTCTCAAACAGTTTTAAAGCTTACACAAAATAGCTCTGAAGTTGAGAGAAAGTTCAAACCCAAGTATGATTAGGTTAAGTATAATTTGACCTACCATGTTTTATTTTGTTACGGATTTGCAGTCCTAGGGCATTTAAGGATCTTAATAGAATCTTTCCACCAGAGAGGTATTTCTTTCCATGTTATCTGCTGTGAAGATAACATGCAGGAAATTGCTGAATAACCTTTCACGTTTTAATTGGGGACAGCCTTAGGTAAATGTGAATTTATTTTCTGTGTATCATTCCAAATCAGTGGGCAAAGTGGAATGTGCTTACTGATATTCTACCTACGCCCAGGAAATAGGCACTTTTTCCTTTACTCTCTGTACCAGCGGTGGGGAGGCGCATATTTGGGGAGGTGTAGCCTGCCAAAACTAAATCTTCATAACCCTGCTCAAGAGAAAGACTAAAAGAAGAAAAACCAATCCTAACAAGTCAGTGGTGGGATGATGGGGGGTGGTGTGTTTTTTGGTTCTACTCCCTTTTCAGGATTAAAATAAAACCCTTGTTGCTTCCCTGATCCACAGAGTCATTTAGAGAAATGCAGGTGCTGCTTGCCTTAGCCCCCTCTCACCCCAGTTACAGGTTAGAAGGTCTGAGGTGAAGTCTCAAAATGAGCATTTCTAGCAAATCCCCACGTGCTGCTGGCGCTGCTGGTCCTGATCCACTTAGGAACCACTGAGGCATGCTCTGACCTCTGACACTGAGATGGAAACTGCTAGTTCAGTACACGTGCAGTGCATTCCTCTAAGGCACAGGGAGATGGGTCTGCTAAACGAGGACATACAATGATTTTCTTCGTCCCTACTTTTGCAGCAAGTTTTGCTTGTATTGTTACATGTGGCTTTTAAATAATTAAAATAGTTTCTTGAAGTGAAACAAACAGTAGTCTGACCTGGTCCAGTCTTCATTGTTTCCTGCTTTTTTTATTTTTCCCTCCATCACCATTTATCCCTCTGTACCCTCTTCCACCTCCACCTATCCTCCCTCCCCAATTACCACACTGTTTATTGCTTTTAATCTTAGATTTTTATTTTTATTTTAGCAGATAGAACTGCCATTATGGCTAAAGTTAGTGAAAAACAAGAATGTACCCACTAGGATTATAACATGAGAACAGTGGTCACACTTAACCTGGAAAGATAAGATTGACAACCTCAAAGTTTAAATTTAAACTTTGTGTCTATAGGCAGCCTTCCTGTGGTATCTCAGTGGATAATTTTATGGTCATAGTCTAGTTCTACTTTGTTCATTTTACATGTTTTGTGTAGAATATAATCATGGGTATAGGATTAGTATACAGTACTAGTGTATTGCTGGTGGAATATATTGGTCGTGAATTCTTTGAGTATTGGCTCCATCTTGTCTAATCCAGCTTTGTGGTTCCTTGTCTCACAGGTATTTCATGCACGGGGTTTGTAAGGAAGGAGATAACTGTCGCTACTCGCATGACCTCTCTGACAGTCCGTACGGTGTGCTGTGCAAGTATTTTCAGCGAGGGTACTGTATTTACGGAGACCGCTGCAGGTAAGAATTTGCTCACAAATCAGTTGTATTCAGTGGTGGATTGGGAAAAATTAGTAAAGTACATAATCCCCATAGCTTTTAATTTATAGAGTTAAAATAATGCTTTGAAAAGGACTTCTTAGGAATGTTAGTGCAGTGACGGAAATCTCTCACTTGGAAGGAATATTAATACGTTTTATTTCTTTTTAAAAAAAATATTTTTATTGATTTCAGAGAGAAAGGGAAAGAGCTAGAGAGATAGAAACATCAGTGATGAGAGAGAATCATTGATTGGCTGCCTCCTGCACATCCCCTACTAGGGAGGGATCAAGCCTGCAACCCAGGCATGTGCCCTTGGCCAGAATAGAACCTGGGACCCTTTAGACCGCAAGCCAACGCTCTATTTACTGAGCCAAACTGGCTAGGGCTATTAATACATTTTAAAAAATGAATTTGTAATAGAATTCTAAGTTTAGTTAATGCCTGAGGAGCAGCTTCTGCAAACCTAGGGATAGGGAGTGGTGAGGGTATGTTTGTGTATGACATTTCCTTTTTAAACCCAGAATGAGGTGCATATTGGACCAAGCGGGACTGCTTTTAATTCTCTACGGTGAGAACTGGTTTCACCATTGGAAAAGTGTATTAGGTTGCTAGTTAAGAGGGTTTGTCATTCCAACTAAATTTCCCTAAACCTGTCCCTATCGCAGCTCCCAAGAATAATTATAAGCTAAGATTTAGGGAAAGTGCTTCAAGAATATCTTTAGTATCTAATTCTGAATGTTAGGGAACCAAGAGGGATTAATTAAGTAATTTCTATTGTTCATCGAATTGGTACTATAATCCTGTTAAGTTACATTTCAGTAATGGTGGGTTCTGCTTCAGAATTGGGTAGAGCTTTCTTTATATTCCCATTTCAGAAAATATCTAGGTGTATGAATATGTTATTGATGCTACACCAATTGTCCCAGAATCTAGCAAATTAAAAAACACCAGTTTCTGGGGGTCTGGAATGTGAAGGTGGCTTCCCTGGGTGGTTCTAGCCCAGCTCTCAGATTTGAATTGTAAAGATTTGGGGCAGGGCTGTCATAATCGGAAGTCCTGACGGGCTGGAGGATCACCTTTTAAATTACTGCTAGTGGGAGCCGAGTTCTCACCACAGGCACCTTTTCCTAGGGCTCCTTGGTGCCCTCCCGCTTGGTGGCTGGCTCTCCCAGAGCAGCGGTACAGAGAGCGCCAGGCCACGGCCACAATGGCTTTTATGACCTAGTCTCAGGAGCCCTCACTGTTGCTTCCACTGTGTTCTGTTTATTACAAGCAAGTCACTAAGGCCAGCCCGGGTTCAAGAGGAGGTTGGGCTCCACCTTTGGAAGGGCGGAGTATGGTAAGACAGATTGGCAATGTCATAGCTGATTTTACTAGTAGTGTCCCTATTAGATAAGAATTATGTCAGCTGCTAGGTTCAAATGCTTAAAGTTCAAAAGACTAAGACATTATTGATGGGTGAGACATTAATGTTAGGTCATCCCACATGTTTTCTTAGAAACTTAGCAAGAATAGAGAAAAAAAGGTCCTTTCATGTGACTGGGAGCTTAGAAGTGGAACTGATGTCTGAGAGTAGCAGTCAATAACTTGCTCTAGTTTTTTTCATTGCAATATTACTGGAAAGGAGAAAGTGGCACAGTGATACTCTCCTCAGAAAATCCCAGAATGCCCTTCGTTTTCTTTATAATAAAGCTACAGCTCCCTCTTTGGGGAATGATGCTGATTTGAACTGGGTGTAGAACACTTATGATAGAGTGGAAGGAGTTGGGGAAATCTGTACTGGGGTGCTGCCTGAAAGGGGAGTTTGGTGATATCGTGGGGACAGGCTGATGCGGGTGATTATTACAAGCTGGATTATAGATGAGGCAAGGAGGGATTCCTAGGGAGGGTCTGGTTCCACGACTGCTAGTTTTTTGTTGTTAAAATTATGCTTAGGGACTTAAATCTACTTTTCACTTTTATTCTCTAGGAATCTTTTTATACAACTTCACCAATGCCCAGGGATTTAAAGTAATTTAACTCCTCATCCAGGGGATAGTTTATAGTGAAAGATAGTATCCTAGTTGCAGCAGTTCAGAAGTGGCACCACATCAGTGTTTCATAGTGGTGGTGCTGTTACCTCGTGAGGCCAGGTCCTCGTTGGCCAGGCCCGTTGTGTGCATTGCAGGACAGCTGGCATCCTTCGTCCCCATCGACTAAATTCATTAAAACTCCCAGTCATTGTTCCTGAACACACCCCTGGAGAAAGAGGCAGTATTGCCTTGGTTGACAACTGCTTTGGGGAGGGGTTTTGCCCTCTGGACCTATTAAATCGCATACAGTAAAATCTTTACAGGCAGACCTCAGACCTTGGAGTGATTGGGAGTAGCCAGTTGCAAGGCAACCTAGAGAAAAATCTCTTGCTTAGAGCTAGAGGAAACATGGATTAAATGTCCTTAGGTAGAAATTGATTGTATGTATCAAAGTTTTCTTGGCAGAATGTGAAAGAAAAACTCCTGTTTGTTTCAGTGTTAGCTTAGCTTTAATTCATCACTTAACGATGTGACTAAAAAGATTAGTGGTTCTGTGATAATCCATTAAGTAATAACTATAACAAAACTGCTCTCAAGGACTGTGAATCTAATAGATGTGAGAATCCTCTTAAGCAGGGCTTGGCAGACTCGATCCACAGGGCTAGAGAAGAAATATTTCTGGTTCTGCAGGCCATAAGGGTCTCTTGTAGCACAAAAGCAGCCATGGATAATATATATAAGCTGATATATTATTATTATTTTTTTTTCAATTTTTTTTTAAAAAATATATTTTATTGGTTTTTTACAGAGAGGAAGGGAGAGAGATAGAGAGTCAGAAACATCGATGTGAGAGAAACATCGATCAGCTGCCTCCTGCACAGATGTGCACGCAACCAAGGTACATGCCCTTGACCGGAATCGAACCTGGGACCTTTCAGTCCGCAGGCCGACGCTCTATCCACTGAGCCAAACCGGTTTCGGCCAATTTTTTTAAATTTTTTATTACGTTATTATATGTGTACATATCTTACCATTGCCCTCCCCCCACCCCAATAAGCTGATATATTAGATAGGACTAGAGTGAAACTTTGAGATATTGAAATTTGAATTTCATATAATCTTGTGTGCCATCAAATGATCTTTTTTTCAACCATTTAAAGATGTTGTAACCATTGTTAGCTCTGGTTGGATTTGGCCTAAGGGCCTAGTTGGCCGTCCCTGCTCTTAAGGAGGTCCATGGTTCACCAAACCACTTTTTAAAAAATATATATATTTTATTGATTTTAGAGAGGAAGGGAGAGGGAGATAGAAACATCAATGAGAGAGAATCATTGATTGGCTGCCTCCTGCACATCCCCTACTGGGGATCGAGTCTGAAACCCAGGCATGTGCCCTTGGCTGGAATGGAACCTGGGACCCTTCAGTCCACAGGCTGGTGCTCTATCCATTGAGCCAAACCAGCTAGGGTCCAAACTACTTTTTAAATTACATTTATTGGGGTGACATTGGTTAATAACAAGTTTCAGGGGTACACGCTTATAATACATCCTCTGTAAATTGTACTGTGTGCTCAATACCAGTCTAGTCTCATCCCCTTGAACTTTTTGGTAAACATCTTTCAGAATTGTAGCCTTGGCTTTTACTCTTTTTTCCTTGCTTTGTCTTTACAAATCTTTACTCAGAAACACATTTTATATAGCTCTATACTGCACTAAGGGAATAACTCTGCCTAACTAGGTAGACTTGAGAACATATTTTTGTTGGTGGTGGTGTTTTTTAGAACATATGCTTTTTAATGTCTTAATATAAATTTAAATACTGTGTTTTCTCCTCAGTGTAATCGCTTAGAATAAAGTTGTTTTTATTTGATATACATTTCTTTTCCAGAGGAACTCTTAATTTAAAAGGTTAATGTTCAAAGTAAATTTTCAACAGGGACCTCGTTTTATTCACATTTGACTCCTCAGTAGATGGTACTGTTCTTGACGTATGGTACATGTCTATAATCAGGTGTTGATAAAAAAAGTAGCCCAGTATATTTATCTCAAATTTTTAGTCTGGTTCTTTTTTCCTTTTTAGTCTGTTCATAAAACAGATTCTTCTCTATAGCCATAGAAAATTATAGAATATTTGAAAGCAAGAGAATTTATGTACAGATGTGAACTTTCTAGCTAATATTCTGTGCTTTGAAAAACTTACCATACTTTGTTGATTCATTGATAAATTTGCCTTAAAACCAAAATGCACTTCTTTCAAAAGTTAAAATATTTGCAATTTGATAATCTATTAAGTGTCTAATGACTATTGAGTCATTTACCCTAAAATCCTTAAAATGAATATGGCAAAGGAGAAAGAACTAAAATATGGGTGTCATATCTGTTTCTAAGACCCTTTATGCATTTAAATTTATATATATATTGATTTCAGAGAAGAAGGGAGAGAGAGAGAAACATCAATGATGAGAGAATCATTTATCGGCTGCCTCCTGCACGCCACATACTGGGGATCAAGCCTGCAACCTGGGCAGTGCCCTGACCAGGAATCGAACTTAGGACCTTGTGGTTCATAGGTTGATTCTCAATAACTGAGCAAAACTGGTTGGGCTATGCATCTTTTTTTATTAAAAATTTTAAATTTGATTTTAGAGAGAGAAGCTGATTTGATGTTTTATGTATTTATGCCTTTATTGGTAGATTCTTGTATGTGTCCTGACTGGAGATTGAACCCACAAACTTGGTGTATCGGGATGGCACTCTAACCCTCTAACCAACTGAGCTACCTGGCCAGGGCTGTTTCTGCATCTTGACATTTAATTCCCAAAGCCCTGACGCCTTTCTCTTGGGGTGGGGGGGGCGGGGGCATTTTCAATTAAAGCCTGTCTCCTTTACAGAGCCCAGGTCCTCTTCTACCTTCAAGACTGAAAATAAAATGTTTTTCTGCTATCCCCTTTCAAGTCAGGGAATTACTTAATCTGAAAAGTGAGGATTTGGGGCTAGATTTCCAAGGTTTCCTGCGGTTTTAAAACTAGACCAGAGAAGTGCTTCTGATAGTGGAAAGGTGCTATGTGTATCTCTGGAACACTTGAAATTGTGGCTAGTGCACGGACCAAGGAACTAAGTTTTAAATTTCATTTAAGAATAAGTAGCTAGATTTGGCAAATGGTTGCCATTTTGTGAAAAGCAGCTTAAGATTTACATGAGACCTAGCATACCACTTATTTGACCATTTCATCGTCTACATCACCTCTAAAATGAATACTTCCTTCACGATTTTTGAGGAGGCAGTAAGATGATAAAAGCATATTCATGACAGCTCCTTCCTCTCAGTTTGCATGATTCCAGGCTATGGAATAAAATGCATTGGCTTTTGTAGCTGATGGCAGGAAACTCAAAATGATTTGTACTACAAAGCAAAATAGGGATATGAAGTTTTAAGATAATACAACGATCAAAACAACTTGGCAATTGTTTGCTATAAGCTAAAGGATAGTCTTTAGTTAAGTTTTACTTATTTTTTAAATGTAAACATTTAAATGTAAACATGACCCGTGGTTAGTATTGCCAGTTAAGTAATTGAAGAACTACTAGATACATCCTGTAAGTTATAACAGTGGATTTTAATAATGGGAGCATTTTAATTTATGTGTTGGTAAAATGGGTTCCATATTTCCACTAGTTGAATTTGAGTGCCAGCCTTGCTTTGATGAATCAGTCTGTTTTGGCCACACAGGCCAACATTTTCTGTCCCTTGTCTGTGACCTTGTTCTGCAAGTGTGGTCCCTGGGCCAGCAGTGTGAGCATCACGTGGGTGCAGAGTAGGTGTCTGGCTTTGAACAGTTTCTCAGATGATTCATGTGCACAGCAGTTTACAAAGAACCCAAGGACAGGATCAGGGAATAGATATCCCATCTAGAGGGTTCTGCTTAGACTTTGACTACTGACTTTTAATTTTCCTTTTTTTTTTTTTAGATACGAGCATAGTAAACCATTGAAACAGGAAGAAGCAACTGCTATAGATCTAACTGCAAAACCATCCCTTGCTGCTTCCTCAAGTCTCTCACCAGTAGTTGGACCCATTGTTGAAATGAATACGGGCGAGGCTGAGTCAAGAAATTCAAACTTTGCAACTGTAGGCGCAGGTTCAGAAGACTGGGTGAATGCCATTGAGTTTGTTCCTGGGCAGCCCTACTGTGGCCGTAGTGAGTATTTTGAAGAATAAAAACAGGTCAGAGGGCTAGATAGTAGTTTTTACAACCTTCTGGTTGCCAGTCTTCACATGCAGCCTAATCGTAATAGTCTAAATCAGATGACCTGAAACTGACAAATGGAGTGAAAGAAACTCGACGAATCCCAATAGTATTGAATTTAGAATGTTGAAAAACTGAAGCCTTCTTTTCTTTTATCAGTACAGTTGCACAAAAGATATATAAAGAGCTCCCCACCCCCCTTTTACCTGCCTAATCTCGGAAATATCAGCATTAGAAAAAAAAATTCATTTCTTCCAAGAGTAAGGAGATTAGTTCAGTAAATTGTTCTGGAGTTTAATGACAGTTCTTTTCAGCTAGGCTCTAGTTTATCTGCCTGATCCATGTTGGACCTTTACCACTCTCCTAAACGTTTCAGCTGCCCCTTCTTGCACTGAAGCACCCCTGCAGGGCTCAGTGACCAAGGAAGAGCCAGAGAAGGAGCCAACGGCCGTGGACACGAAGAAGCAGCTCTGTCCCTATGCAGCGGTGGGGGAGTGCCGCTACGGGGAGAACTGCGTGTACCTCCACGGAGACTCCTGTGACATGTGCGGGCTGCAGGTCCTACACCCAGTGGACGCTGCCCAGAGATCACAGCACATAAAAGTAAGTTTCCAGGACGACAGAATGTATTTCCCTATTCACAGCATTGCCCGTTGGTTTGGTTGGCTTCAGGGAAACGTTTGGTGAATTGAAATATTGGTCAGTAGGGATATTTTCCTTCCTGGGCTTTTTGATCGCTTTATCAAGAAATAAGGTCCTTCCCTGGCTGGTTTGGCTCATCAGCCTGCGGACTGAAGGGTCCCGGGTTCGATTCTGGCCAGGGGCACATGCCTGGGTTGCGGGCTTGGTCCCCAGTGTGGGGGCGGCATGCAGGAGGCAGCCAATCAATGATTCTCATCATTGATGTTTCTATCTCTCTCTCCCTCTTCCTTCTCTAAAATCAATAAAATATATTTAGAAAAAAAAAGAAATAAGGCCCTCACACTAAGAGATTTCTTTTTCTCTAGAGAACACGAATCATTGATGTGAAAGGGAACATCAGGCTGCCTCTTGCATGCTCCCCCCCCCCCCCCCTCACTGGGGATGGAGATGGCAACCTGGGTGTGTGCCCTGACTGGGTATCAAACTGGTGACCTCTCCATGCACAGAACAATAGTCCAACCAACTGAGCCACACTGGCCATGGCTAATTGTACACTTTAAATGAGTGAATTACCTGGTATGTGAATTATATCTCAGTAAAGCTGTTTTTTTATGTGCAAATTATGTACCTGGCACATAATTGTCACCTAATAAATGTTAGTTTCATTCACCCTGTTTTCTTTTTTTTATTTTTAATATATTTTATTGATTTTCCACAGAGAGGAAGGGAGAGGGATAGAGAGTCAGAAACATCGATGAGAAAGAAACATCTATTAGCTGCCTCCTGCACATCCCCCGCTGGGGATGTGCCCGCAACCAAGGTACATTCCCTTGACTGGAATCGAACCCAGGACCCCTCAGTCCGCAGGCTGACACTCTATCCACTGAGCCAAACCAGTCAGGCCATTCACCCTGTTTTCTGACAGATTATAATTTAGGGCCCTAATCCCACTTGCATTTTCCATCTAAAAATGAGAAAGTCAACAAACTTAGCATGAAAATGGCCTTTAATGAAGGTAACTAATTTTTCAGTTCCTGAAGTTAAGTCCTTATTGTGTGACTTTTCTAGTAATGTCAAGTCCCAAAATGCCAGTGTACCTGTACTCACTTGTGAACGAACAAAGCTGCTGTGAAATTGGGAACACTAACTCTTAAGTTGACTATGTGGCTCTCTGAACACAAGTCATTAACTGTCCAGGTGAAGTCTTGCGTTATCCAGTGACTTGATTACACTTCTCTCTCCACTTTTTCCAGTCTTGCATTGAGGCCCATGAGAAGGACATGGAGCTCTCGTTTGCCGTCCAGCGCAGTAAGGACAAAGTGTGTGGGATCTGCATGGAGGTGGTCTACGAGAAAGCCAACCCCAGTGAGCGCCGCTTCGGGATCCTCTCCAACTGCAACCACACCTACTGTCTCAAGTGTATTCGCAAGTGGAGGAGTGCTAAGCAATTTGAGAGCAAGATCATAAAGTGAGACTCCTCCCCAATCTTCGTTTGTGCTTTCTATTTTGGGGAAGAATTTAGTGTCTTGTGCCAACTTTCAAGCAGATGGACCGCATTTAAATGCATGCATTTTATCTTGAATCGGGGGTATTCTTGGAATTGGGGTTTCTTGTTTGTATTTCAGCTAGCTTCTAGGTTAGTTGGTATATCTACTTTTATTTGAATGAGGAAACCCTATGTAACAGTAGAATCTTTTTCTGAGGAGATTGTTTAACGGATTAGCCCCTTTAGGCTCAGTGAACAAGCTTATCTAGCTCTGAATGTATGTTTCCTGACGTTTTACATTTTCCACTTTCCTATTTCATCCATTAAGCTAGCCAATAATCCACCATCCTTTAAAGATTGTTCTCATAACTGAACAAAAAACGACATAACTTAAACAGAGCAAAGTTACAAGAAATAAATTTATTTAAACGAAAGAAAAAGGAGTCTGTGTGAAATGTCTTCTTTTGTTGTTTATTTTAACTTAAGTTCTATTTTTATTTTATTTTTTTTAATGAACTGGCTAGCCAGTAAGCTGAATTTATAAAGGAGCTTGTCTTGCCTCAAAGGAAATGGTCAGTTGTGTGAGTGTTGGGAGCCCTTTCAGGAGATGCCCACTGACTTGGAGCTTAAGTCTTTAAATCTGGAGGTGACGCACCAGGGTGTGTCCTTGAAGAGTGGGCCTGTAAAGGGGAATTTGCACTGCAGCCTGTTCATTGTTTCCCAGGTCCTGCCCAGAATGCCGAATCACATCTAACTTTGTCATTCCAAGTGAGTACTGGGTGGAGGAGAAAGAAGAGAAGCAGAAACTCATTCAGAAATACAAGGAGGCAATGAGGTATGAGCACTGCAGCCTTTTCTTCAGCCAAGATCCCAGCGGAGCTTGGGTTCACTTTGAAAAGAACAGGCTGCGTTATATACTCCTACCTCCTTCCTACCCTTCCTTTTACTCCCCAGCACAGTTTATTTTGTCGTCCCCGGTAACACCCATTACATGTCTTACCATAGCACAGTCCTTGGGATGTGTGCCCAGGGACTGTGTTACAATGAAGTCTGTGCTTCTGGTAACTAAAGCCCCATCTTTCTGAATCCATGTTGTACTTTTCCTATATTTTTGGGGTGGTGGGGGCTTTCTAGAAGGTTTTCTCTCTGCTGGATCTGCCGTGGTAGAGCTGTTAAATTTTAGTTAGACTTGGACAGCGTATCTGTCTCTAGCTAGTGTTCCATGCATTAGCACACACACCTTTAAGAACACACCTTGGGAGGGCTGTAAACTGACATACCGGTTCCATCCCGAGCTGTTTAGAGAAACCCCGGATATGGGTTGCATACAGACCTGAAGTCCACTGTGAATAAGGGTTGCGATATTTTCCTTTCCAGCAACAAGGCGTGCAGGTATTTTGATGAAGGACGTGGGAGCTGCCCATTTGGAGGGAACTGTTTTTACAAGCATGCGTACCCCGATGGCCGTAGAGAGGAGCCACAGAGACAGAAAGTGGGAACATCAAGCAGATACCGGGTAATTCTCACTTTTTTTAAAGAAGGGAAAATACCACAATCTCAGTTGAGTCCTGCACAGATTGGGGTAGGGGAAGGAGAAAGTTAACACTCAGGTCTGGGAGCAAAACTAGAGTATTAAAGCAGGAAAACCAACCTCAGGAAACTGGGAGGGGCATGAGAGGAAGAGCTAGAATGCTTAAAACTCTAGCCTAAACCTGTGCATCATGTAACCAGAGGGGAGGAATTGGTAAAGTGGAACCCTAAGTGACAAGTGGGTTCGCCATGCCCTCTGGTGTGCTGGACGTTTTGCCTTAGAAAGGAGAGAATAGAAGATGCCACTCGACAGTGCCACCCCTATCATGGCCTTGTTTCTTACAGGCCCAACGAAGGAACCACTTCTGGGAGCTCATTGAGGAAAGAGAGAACAGCAACCCCTTTGACGATGAAGAAGAGGTTGTCACCTTTGAGCTGGGCGAGATGTTGCTTATGCTTTTGGCTGCAGGTGGGGACGACGAGCTGACAGACTCTGAAGACGAGTGGGACTTGTTTCACGATGAGCTGGAAGACTTTTATGACTTGGACCTATAGCAGCTTTGTGTGGCGTGTGAACTGGTCTGCTGAGCCCAGACAGTGCTGTCCCCTGTGGTGGGGTGGCAGTGCCCGTGTCTCCTAGGCAGGCCTAGCAACTCCAGGTGCTGTCGTAATACTTCGTACCCAGGGCCTGTCTTCTCACTCCCTCACCTTTCCCCACGGAGTGTGTTGTTTCCTCTGGTTAAAAAGTTACAAAAATAAACCTTAAAGTTAGTTTTTTGTAACACGAACTTAACTGTCAGACAGTTAGTGTAGGTTTGTTGCGTCATCTGTTTTCAACCAGATTCACACAGTTGGAGGGTGTTCATGGACGTGCCGCACTCATTCTAAGGACCCAGGTTCCAAAGTCACAGCCTTGGCCCTGCTCTGGGGTCCAAGAAGAGGTGATCGGTGAAGGATCTGAACTGGCAAGTAGCCTGTGCTACAGACCTAGAGGCGGATACTTGAGGTTTCTGCTGAAATCTGCACATCTGTGTTTTTATATGTTCCCTACCCCACAATCCCTACCCCCGTGCACTTGTTCTGTGGTTTTGGTCTCTTGATAATTGCACACAAGTAATAACTACTGGATAACCATAACCAGGTGCGAATGTGTGGAGATTTTTACTGTTCAGTATGACAGGAAGATTCTGAAAGAATGATTTACTGGCATAAAAGAAATGCAGAATTGAGGTCGACTCCCAAGAGCTGGTAGACTTGGCTTGTGTCAGTGCGAGTGTGTGGTAAGCCTCGCATCCCTGCATAGGTGCAGTGTTCTTAGCCTTAGTGGAAAACCTTGGCTTAGTGGTTCAGCCTAATGTGGCAACTAGATCTTACAGGACAAAGCAGTATGTTGGTAGCTGTTACTAGAGCAGTGCTAGCTTTGTCTGTCTATGAATAAATGGGCTTAGCCATAGAGGGTAAAACTATCTGGTTATCCCATATCTTATCACAAAACGGGGTTGTGGATACACAGTTGTATTTAATGCTTAATGATCTCTTACCCTCTCCAGTTCCGGCACCTTTTGGCAAACCTTTGTCCTCGCTTGAGGGGTTTTGTTGTGAGGTTTTTGTGTTTTTGTGGGTATGTGCCTCATTCCATCCCTGTACTTTGCAGGTAGACAGATGTGATTCAAAACTGTGTTCTAAGGTGTTTCTTGTAGTGGAGTCATTGGTTTGCAGTAATAAGTTATGCTTTCCCACTCAAGGGGGGGTGGGGTTGGGTTGGTAATTCACAAGACAAGCTAAATTGTTAGAATTCCTTGATTGGAAAATTTAGCTTGAGTTTTGTTGCTGTTTCCTTAAAATAACTTGGAGATGCTCCTGAGTTGGCCCATCGACTGCTTTTGATTCCTTGGATCCCACCCATTCTTTCACTTTAAGAAAAAACAAGTCATTGTTACAGAGGTCTCTGTATTTTACAGCTGCCCTTTTGTAAGAAGCACTTTCCCAAATAAAACAATAAAAAAGCCTAAGTTGTCTTTCTGTCTTGTGTAATGAATGAGCTGTTTGAAATACTGTTTATTTCTTTCACTGACTCTTTGATCAGTTCATCAGTGAGTCAAGTTTCTGTGGATACAGTGACACCTTTCCCAAGACATCTACCCCACTGACAAATGTGTGAGAGGGAAACCTTACCAACAGGATCATCAAACTAGTCTGTATTTTAGAATTTGTAAGACTAGTTATTAGGCCACCACAGGCACTGCCATACATATGCATGTACTTGAACCTGCCTCATTCCTGCAAATAACAGGTAGGTCCCATGCTCTGCCTAATTCTGTTATGAAATTTTATTAATAAAATGCCTTTTTGGCATTTCTAGTTTTGATGTCTATTTAAGAATTTATGCTATTGAAAATGTTTCCACGTCTAAGAGTTGTGTATATTGGCTTATTGTGGCCATAGTAACAGCTGTGGCTCCCTGCCCAGAAATGCCAGAAGTCCACCCTAAGCTGCTACTGCGAGCCTGAGGCATGAATGGGGGAAAGGGGGAGAGACTTCTGCTTTTTGGTGTCCAGAAAGGCCACTGAGATTTGGAATCTTTGTTGTCACAGCCTAACAGCCTATCTCGTGTTGTATCTGTTGAAAGAACTTGTTTTATAAGGAAATCTAAGTACTATTTGAAATACTCATTTTAATGTTTTTAGGTGCCTCTAAGATAAGTAAAAAGTAAATTGTAAGGTGTTTGAGTGAATCATTGAACAAACTGGTTTGAAATCGATACAGATGTTAGTAGGAAAAACATTACAAATTATTTGCTTTTTGGCCTACTTTGGGCATTAATTATTACTACTGAAAATGTCTATTTTTTAGAAGGAAATTTTGTGCTATAGTTAAGTATGTCCATAGCACTTATTTAAATTGTTGTAAATAAGGAAGCTAGAGGTTAAGTTTTTAAATAGCCCTCAAAATAAATCTCTGAGGCAGTTTGAGGGTTTCAAGGGCTTTGGCAGCAAAGGGATTTACCTCTAAGTGGGAAAAGAATTTTAAAAAATATTTAAACAGTAAATCCTTTGTAATTTATATCTGAAGTGACTAATACAGTATTACTGTCTCCAAAAGTGGCTGCTTTATTACTTCCACGGTGTCTAGGACTTACTTCACAAACATTTAAACAGCCTTACATTTTAGATTTTGACAAGGTGCTTATTTCTTTGTATTGCGTGACAGGAAGAGATCTCATGCTGATAATAGAAAATACCCAAGATCTTATCAGGTCTCTATTGCTGCTCCCTTGCAGTGCATAGAAGAGATATATATCATGTGGTACCTGAACAAATAAATATTTTTAGGTTCAACTGATGCACTTAGTTTTCTTTTAATCAAAAGCTTATTCCCCTAGTAAATACTTAGAAATTGACTTCCACAAGGCTGTATCAACTCCTTTGTTAACTGGGGAAATAATCTAAAATGTAAAACTGAATTAGTAAGACAAAGGTTTGTTTAAAGGAAGACCCAGTTCTGATGATAAATTTGTCTCCCCCCCCCCCCCACTTTTTTTTTTTTTTTTTTGTTAATCCTAACCTGAGGGTATTTTTTCATTGATTTTTAGGGTGAGTGGAAGAGAGGGAAAGACTGAGAGATTGCCCTAGACAGCTTGGCTCAGTGGCTGATCAATGATTCTCTCTCATCATTGATGTTTCTATCTCTCCCTCTTCCTCTCTGAAATCAATAAATACATTAAAAAAAAGAAAAAGAGCCCTAACCGGTTTGGCTCAGTGGATAGAGCTTCGGCCTTCATACTGAAGGGTCCCAGGTTCGATTCCAGTCAAGGGCATGTACTTTGGTTGCGGGAACCTCCCCAGTAGGGGGTGTGCAGGAGGCAGCTGATCGATTTTCTCTCTCATCGATGTTTCTAATTCTCTATCCCTCTCCCTTCCTCTCTGCAAAAAAATCAATAAAATATATTTTAAAAAAAAAGAAAAAGAAAAAGACTGTGACATCGATGTGAGAAACGCATTGATTGGTTGCCTCCTGCACAAGCCCTGACCAGGGCCCTAGCCAGGGAGGAGCCTGCAACCAAGATATGTGCCCTGGACTGGAATCAAACCCAGGACCCTCTATCCACTGAGCCAAACTGGCTAGGGCAAATTTGCCCTTTTAAAAGAGGCTTATTTTCCTGTTATGTAGGTGCAGATGCACTAACTTACTCTTCCCCTGCCCTTGCCTTCTTGTGTTAAAACTATTAATATTAAAAAAAAAAACAACTTTTAAATTGGTTTTAGGATAGAGGAAGGAAGGAGGGAGCGGGGGGAGAGAGAAACGGGTATGTAAGAGCAAAACGGATCCGCTGCCTTCTGTGCACCCCCTACCCAGGGTGAGCCCCAGCAATCTGGGCATGAGCGCTGACTGAGAATTGAACTGCCAACCTTTTTGTGTTCAGAACGATGCCCAACCAACTGAGCCATCCTGACCAGGCCTGAATAACATTTTTAATAAAATGAAAGTAACGATGTGTTTTTAAAGTTTTTGAGTGCCTTCCAGACACTGTGCCAGGACAGGTAATCTTAGTAACTCCCTTAGAAGTTCAAAATAGTTTCAGTGTTTTTACATGGTATATAATGGTTACAGTTAAAAAGAAATACTTCTGGCTGATAACTTATTAAGGGTTATAATATTAAAATGCATTTTTTCCTTTAAAAACATTTTTAATAGCTTTAGTGAGATAGTGCACATAGCCTATATAATTCACCCACTTAAAATTTTAAAATTGTGGTAAGTGCAAAAAGTGCAGTTCTTTATATTTGTATTTACCACAATGAGGCCCACTGCCTAAGTTGTTTTTATTTATTTTAGAGTATTTATTTATTTTAGAGTATTTTAAAATAACCCATGTTTGGGTTTGGGAATAAACAATAAAAGAGATAGGCAACCACAACACAAACAGAAATGCTCTGATAGCCGAAACCAGTTTGGCTCAGTGGATAGAGCGTAGGCCTGCAGACTGAAGGGTCCCGGGTTCGATTCCGGTCAAGGGCATGTACCTTGGTTGCGGGCACATCCCCAGTGGGGGGTGTGCAGGAGGCAGCTGATCGATGTTTCTAACTATCCCTCTCCCTTCCTCTCTGTAAAAAATCAATAAAATATATTAAAAAGAAAAAAGAAATGCTCTGATATAGCGAATGCCTGTATTCTGTGCTTAAAAAAACTGTTTTGGCCAAAGCCAGTTTGGCTCGGTGGGTAGAGCGTCAGCCTGCAGACTGAGGGGTCCCAGGTTCAATTCCGGTCAGGGGCACATGCCTTGGTTGCGGGCACATCCCCAGGAGGGGGCGTGCAGGAGGCAGCTGATCGATGTTTCTAGCTCTCTATCCCTCTCCCTTCCTCTCTGTAAAAAAGTCAATAAAATATATTTAAAAAAAAACACCAAAAAAACCCCTGTTTTGGTGTTTTTCCAAATTAATAAAATTTATTCTTGAAATTAGAATTTTGTTTCTAAATTTCATGAGAAGGTTGCAGGCTGCTATTTTCAATCAACTTTCTAAGAACACATTATTGGCTTTGGGTGGTGACACATAATACATTATACAGGTGATGTATTATAGAATTGTACACCTGAAATCTATATACCGGTAATGTTATTAACCAATGTCACCCCAATAAATTAAAGTAAAACAAAAATGAACACATTATGAGTAGGTAGTCTTTATTCCCAATAAGTGAGAAAAACGAATCTATACGTATAAAAGGCTAAGTGACCAACAGTCCGTCAGCCTGACTGACCAACCGGCCGGTACATAGGACGCCACTGGCAATTTAAAAGTAAACGACTCACACATGCCCGATGTTTGTCCCCGTCTGACACTGGCCTCCCATTTAAATTAATTAGAAGACAGTTTCCCGTGGTGCCAGCATTTGCGATGACTATTAATAAATCACAAGGACAAACTCTAGACAGAGTAGGAATATTCCTACCTGAACCTGTTTTTGGACATGGTCAGTTATATGTTGCTTTCTCTCGAGTTTGAAGAGCATGTGACATTAAAGTTGTAAATACTTCATCACAAGAGAAATTAGTCAAGCACTCTGAAAGTGTCTTCACTCTTAATGTGGTATACAGGGAGATATTAGAATAAGTTTAATCAATTTATCAGTCGTTTTTTTAATATACTTTATTGATTTTTTTACAGAGAGGAAGGGAGAGGGATAAGTTAGAAACATCGATGAGAGAAAAACATCCATTAGCTGCCTCCTGCACACTCCCTACTGGGGATGTGCCTGCAACCAGGAATGCCCTTGACCGGAATCGAACCTGGGATCTTTCAGTCCACAGGCTGATGCTCTATCCACTGAGCCAAACCAGTTAGGGTTCAGTCATTGTTTTTATCAATGTTTTTGTCATGTTTTTGTTTTTATATCATGTCTTTGTTATATCATGTTTTTGTTATATCATGTTATTGTTTATTAATCAATTTATATACTATTTTCATATACATTTACTAATATTCTTTCATCTCTGACACTTCTATTATAGAGAAAGGGCAAATAGCGATATTAAAATACTCTAATTTCCTTTCAGCGAATCTGTGCACCAGGCCACTAGTTGAATATAAAACCATCACTCTATGGTCTTTTTTTAAAAAAGGTTTTTAAAATTGATTTTTAGAGCAAGAAACATCAGTGTGAGAGCAATTGGCACCCCAGGTGAAGCAGCAACCCTTTCAGTGCATGGAGCAACGCCCAACCAAGCTACACGGGCCAGGGCTCTATGGTCTCTCAAATGTTGGTCTTTCAAGTTCTAGAGCCATCTTGATACACTGTATACGAATAAGTCAATGCAAGTGATGATAAGTAAGTGCGGTTTATATGCCAAGTGAAGAGGGACCTTTGGATGATTTTGCAGAATTATACCTCTTCTGTGCTTTTACTTTCATTTCAGCATTCCTGGTGCTTCCAGTCTTTAGCAATGATTTCTGGCTATAAATTAAACAATGTATTAAGAATTAACACAAAAGAAACTATATGAGATCAAAACCACCTTAGGCCCTAGCCGGTTTGGCTCAGTGGATAGAGCTTTGGCCTGCAGACTGAAGGGTCCCAGGTTCGATTCCAGTCAAGGGCACATGCCTGGGTTGTGGGCTCGACCCCCACTAGGGGGCCTGCAGGAGGCAGTTAATCAATGATTCTCTCACATCATTGATATTTCTATCACTCTCTTCCCTCTCCCTTCCTCTCTGAAATCAATAAAAATATATATATTTAAAAAAACAAAAAAACAACAAAAAAAACCCACCTTAGTAGCTGGCAATATTCTGCTGAATGGTAAACCAACTAGGTGTATCTTGCCAGCGTTTGCATGGTCACTCAGTAATTGAGCACAGGCTCTTGAATAGATGACATATTTGAAAATGAAAAATCGAAACAGGCACTATTATGCCTTTGATATGAATCCTCTGAAATTCTCTCCATCCCCTGGAGGCTTGCACACTGCCCGCAGGGAGCACTGACGTGTGCTTGCTTTGCTGAGTTCTTACCCATCCTTCCATCTAAGCCTTGTGCTGGAGTGGCTGGTTTGCCTCAGGTCACCCATGTAACCATGCACATGAGTGAACTGGCGACTCCACATCCATGTTAAAAAGAAGTGAACTCAGGCTGGGCCTGGCATATTTCAGACCCTGCTCCCTATTAGATAGGACTAGCCTAATATTACCACCTCCCACTGTAGTTGACAAGATTCATTGAGTTAGTATAAATAAAGTGTATAGTGCAGTGCTGGGCATATAGTAATTGCTATGCTTGTCTTTATTAATACCATTAGAGGCCCGGTGCACGAAATTCGTGCACGTGTGTGTGTGTGTGTGTGTGTGTGTGTGTCCCTCAGCCCAGCCTGCACCCTCTCCAATCTGGGACATCCCTCTCACAATCCAGGACTGCTGGCTCCCAACTGCTCGCCTGCCTGCCAGCCTGATCACCCTCTAACCACTCCCCTGCCAGCCTGATCAATGCCTAACTGCTCCCCTGCCAGCCCAATTGCCCCTAACTGCCCTCCCCTGCAGGCCTGGTCACCCCTAACTGCCCTCCCCTGCAGGCCTGGTCCCCCCAATTGCTCTCCCCTGAAGGCCTGGGTCCCCCCCAACTGCCCTTCCCTGCAGGCTCGGTCGCCCCCAACTTCCCTCCTCTGCTGGCCTGGTCATCCCTAACTGCCCTCCCCTGCAGGCTTGATCGCCCCCAACTGCCCTTCCTTGCAGGTCTGGTCCCTCCCAATTGCCCTCCCCTGCTGGCCATCTTGTGGCAGCCATCTTGTGTCCACATGGGAGCAGCCATCTTTGCCACATGGGGCAGCTATCTTGTGTGTTAGGGTGTGGCCAGCCTGGGTGAGGGGCTGAGGGATGTTTTCAAGCTGGTCACACCCCCTTCAGGGTGGGGGTCCCTGCTGGGGTGCCTGGCCAGCCTGGGTGAGGGGCTGATGGCTGTTTGCAGGCTGGCCACACCCCTTCAAGGTGGGAGTCCCTGCTGGGGTGCCTGGCTAGCGTGGATGAGGGGCTGATGGCTGTTTGCAGGCTTGCCAAGCCCCACAGCAGGGACTCTTACTCCATGGGGGTGTGGCCAGCCTGGGTGAGGGGCTGAGGGCTCCCAGACCCTCCTTTTTTTTTTCCCAGCGCTTCCTTTAGAGGAGGCCAGAGCCAATGGACGCAGGTATCTGGGATTTATTTATCTTCTATAATTGAAACTTCGTAGCCTTGAGCGGAGGCCAGGGCTGGCCAGGGTAGGTGGGAAGCTTGGCTTCCTCCATCACCGGGGGCAACCCAAGCCTCCTGCTCGCTTCAGCTCCGTGGCCGCCGCCATCTTTGTTGGGTTAATTTGCATACTCATCCTGGGCGTAGCGGAGGTATGGTCAACTTGCATGTTTCTCTTTTATTAGTGTAGATTCCTATTACTACTAGTAATAGAGTGGGGATGAGATTCAGGAACAGTCTGTGAACAATGAAATATTATGGGGTGGGGGGGCAGTGGTAAGATATGTACACATATAATACCTTAATAAAAAAATTTGAAAAAAAAAACAACCCCACAATGAAATATTAACAGATTTTTGCACACATGGAAATGTACTTGACACTGGTGAACAAAATATGGAGACATTTACAATCTTTTTATTCTTCTGAAATATCTCTTTTGTAACTTAATTTCACATAACTTAATACAGCTTTGGGAGTGTGAGAAAAATGCCAGAATTGAGCTAACACGTAGCTTTCTGAGACCACAGCTACAGAGAGGAACCTCCCTGAGCTGGCTTCCCAGGCCAGGTAACCAGACTGCTCAGCTTCAGAAAAGCCTTGCCTCTTTGGAGCCGACCTTTGGGCACCCGAATCCAGTGAGGCTGCTCCTTTCTGAGTCCTCGAGGGTTTCCGTCACAGCCCCATCATTTCGCCAGAAGCCCAGGTGGTTAATCACAGGTTCCTGGTGTGCAGGACCTGGTTCTCACATGTCTAACCTGTTGGTAGGAACATTTCAATTCCAGGTAATCCTGAGTGCATAACCCTAGAAGCTGATGAGGTTTTCAGAGTGTTGGTTGAGATTGATGTGCAGAGAAATGAAGGGAAATTGGTGTGAGCCATTAATGGCATGTCCTGCTCAGCCTCTCTTCAAGCACTCAGTAGCCACACGTGAAGGTCTCCGCCTATCGATTGTGCCGCTATCGAGGAGAAATGCCTGTGGGCACTCACCTGGGCCCGGGGAGAGCTCCCAGCAACATTTCCCTTTTTGGAGCCGATGTGGTGGTGGACAGGCCTTTGTGGTTCTTACTGTGACTGCAAGACGCAGCTCAGCTACAACCATTGGGGAACTTTGAAAAACCACCGTGGGTTACAGGTACGTGGTGCGCCCAGGCCATACTGTGAGGTCAGTATTGGTTAGCTATTCATCTGTGAGCCAAATTAATTTCTATTCAGGAATGCCTTCTGATCCAGCAGCCAATGTGGTGTTTTAGAAAGGAATTGTAGACATCTCCCACATCAGCCCAAACTAGAATGAAGTGAAATCCAGTTCTATCTCCATCACATGGCTCCTGACCATTTGGCAAGAGGTATTTATGGTCTTTATATCAAAAGGCTTTGCTCCCCAAACTAAAACCCTGAGGTGTGACTGCCAGGAAGCAAATGTTAACAGCATTCTGGTTTATCACTGCAGGCTTTTTTCTCATCTTCCCATGACCGAGCTGTTTTAAACTGTTCCGGAGTGTTCCAAGCATCCTCGCCCCTCTTTGATCTTTCCTCACTACCCTCGTCTTCAAGTGAGAAGCAAAATTCAGTGGAAACATAGTTGAAGAGTTGGGGAGACAGAAAAAAGAGAGATGAAAAGGAGCAAACCTTGTCCTCCTAATCTTGTGCCTTTAGGTCCAAGGCCAAATCAGAAAGGACAGTGGTGTCCCCTGGCCTCAGAGTCAGCTGTTGTGGCCTCTGGTCTGAACCCAGGATTGAGAACTAGTGGCAAGTCTACACTTGGGTCTGAAATGCTATTCAGCAGACACTAGAGGACCCGGCCAATTTGGCTTAGCGATGGCCTCTCGTGGGTGCTATTGGCCTGGTGAACACACTCAGCAAGTGCAGTGGGTCTTTTCATTTGGCACCTGGGCCATAAGGACTGGACTGGAGTCCAGGGGCAGGTGGTTCAGGGCGCCGTCGCCGTACAGCTGCAGGCTGTTGCGGGCAATCAGCTCCCTGGCCATGAGCACAAAGACTTCGTCTATGTTCTTGGACTCCTTAGCTGATGTCTCCAAAACTGCAAGGAGGCCGTATTTCTCAGCCAGCGTGCAGGCATCTTCGAACAGAACATGCCGTTTCTCCCACAGGTCACATTTGTTCCCTGGGAGTGAGAGAGAAGCAAATATTGCATTGAGTAACCTAATCTGATTTTTAAAAAATGAACTTTAGAAAGAACATCTTAGTTCAGCAATATGCATGCATGTACTTCTTCCCAAATAGTAATTGAGGCCAAATTTAATGAAAATGAAACCACATATGAATGGAAACAGAGCCACTATCTTAATTCACTGTTCTTAAGATCTTTAAGAGCTGTGAGGGATGGACCAGAGGTATGTGTGTTATTTGGCTGTGACAGGTGGAGCCTCCATATTCTTGGGAGGGGCCATCTCTCCTACGTGAGACAAGATAAGAAGGTGCCAGAGCGATTCCCTCTTGCTTCTCTCTTCTCCCTTCAGATCTCATTCCTCTTTCTCCCTAACCACAAAGTGTTGGACACTGAGATAGAACCTGGTCTAGCTGGACCTTGTGGTCAGGATTTCTTGGGTTGAAGCTGTGGAATGTATAAGGAAGGACTTATTTTGTTAGCTGTAATTTGCATACAATAAAATGCACAGACTTGACACTCAGTGGGTCTTGATGAATGTGTATGCAAGTGGTTTGAGATTATCCACTAGAGTGAGACCATTGCAAGACCATGCAATTCTGCTCCCAGGTATGTACCCAAGGGAAGTATGAGCCCATGTACATCCATAAACATACAAGAACCTTCAGAGCAGCAATTTTGCTAATTGTCCCAACTGAAAACAACTCGAATGTCCATCACCTACAGAAGGGGAAATAAAAGTAATGCTGAGGGAAAGAAGCTTAGACAAAATGACACTTGGTACAATGCCATTTGTAGAAGGATCAAAAATAATAGCAAAATAGAGCTGCTGATAAAGAAAATGGAATGATGTCATAAAAGCCATGATGGGCTTACTTTGGGGGAGAAGAAAGAGAAATTGAGAGGGACAGGAAGGGGAGCTGGGGGGCAGGGTGCATTCTTTCTTGACCCAGGTGGCATTTACACAAGTGTTCCCTTTGTGATATATCAGTGTTTGCAAACTTTTCTCTGTATGCACTATGTCCCAATAAAAAAGATTGAAAAGATACTTTCTCCTAGAGCCGTGGTTGGCAAACTCATTAGTCAACAGAGCCAAATATCAACAGTACAACGATTGAAATTTCTTTTGAGAGCCAAAAACCGACTTCTGCGCATGGGCCACGAAGTTTCAATCGCACTGTACGTGGTATTTTGTGGAAGAGCCACACTCAAGGGGCCGAAGAGCCGCATGTGGCTTGCGAGCCGTAGTTTGCCGACCACTGTCCTAGAGAGTAGGCAGACAGCTCTGTTGTGGGGGGAGGGCGGTGTTCAGTGGATGGATGGATTGAGCAAAAAGGAAAAAAAGAGAACTCATGGACATGGACAACAGTGTGGTGATTGTGAGGGGGGAAGGGGGAGGTGGAAGAAGGTAGAAGGGGGATAAATGGTGATGGAAGAAAATAAAAGAAAAAGAAAAAATACTCAGCATCATAGGCACCAACCTGGTCATTGACAAAGCTAGATTTTTATCATAATTCTCCCCAAATAAGGTTAAATCCAAGGGCCATTACCCTTCCTGGGGCTGTGGTAGGCTGGAAAATGGTCCCTAAGGACATGGTTCTACGCCCTGGGAGTTGTAAAATGCTACTTTATCTGCAAAAAGGGTCTTTGCAGATATGATTAAGTTAAGAATCTTGAGCCCTGGAGATAATTCTGGATTAGCGGGGTGGGCCCTACGTGCAGTCATGTGTAGTCTTACACGAAGGGGCTAGAGGGAGACTTGAGTACACACACAGAGGAGGTGATGGGAAGTCAGAGGCAGCCACGAGCCACAGAACGCTGACAGCCACTGGACCAGACAAAGAACAGGTCCTCCCTTAGAGCCTCCAGAGGGAGTATGGTCCTGCTGACACGGTGATTTCGGCCCAGGGATACCGATTTCCGTTTCTGGCCTCCAGAACGGAGTGAGAACACACTTCTGTTGTTTTCAGGCATCCAGTTTATGGTAATTAGCAACTACAGGAAACTAACTCAGGTATGTAGTTTCAAGAAAACTATATAATTATTTTCGTTGCTACTTCATAACTGTAATTTTGCTACTGTTATGAATCGTAATGTAAATATCTGTGTTTTCCGATGGCCTTAGGCGACCCTGCTAGCGGAATCGAACCCTGCTGCTGTAGGCTTTATAGCAGTGGTTCTCAACCGGTAAACAGTAGTTCATAACTACTGTTATGAACCGGGTTGAGAACCACTAGCAGGGTCGCCTAAGACCATCGGAAAACACAGATATTTACATTACGATTCATAACAGTAGCAAAATTACAGTTATGAAGTAGCAATGAAAATAATTTTATGGTTGGGGGTCACCACAACATGAGGAACTGTATTAAAGGGTCGCGGCATTAGAAAGGTTGAGAACCACTGTTCTAGAAGAAAGGTGTGAGGGTCCCTTGGTTGGGACAGGGATGCTTCCAGAGTAGGAATCCCTGAGCCAGGAGTCTAGGCCACCCCTCACCCTGATCTGTGGCTTCTGGGCTGGCTGCACTGGTTCTGACTGCTCCTCCCACCTGCCCCAGTGCCACCCCGGGTTAACTGACTGTCCCCGGGTCTGCCTCCAACAGCTGGTGGTTGCAACCTCAGGACAAGCCAGGACACTGGCGGGAGGGAAAGAAACATGTGCTTGCACCTGCAGTCTGAGTCTTTGCTCGCTGCGTGTTCTGTGTGGACACCAAAGATGCATGGGCCCTGTCCCCAAGAAAGGGATTCTTCATCTTGTTAGGGGGGCAAGAGAGACACTTGGACAATTAACGAGCCAAATGGCCCTACCGGGTTTGGCTCAAGTGGATAAAGCGTCGACCTGAGGACTGAAGGGTCCCGGGTTCGATTCAGGCCTGGGTTGTGGGCTCGATCCCCAGTGTGGGGCGTGCAGAAGGCAGCCGATCAATGATTCTCTCTCATCATTGATGTTTCTGTCTCTCTCTCTCTTCTCCCTTCCTCTCTGAAATCAATCAAAATATGTAAAAGTAAATAAAATAAAATAAAATAAAAATGAAGAGCCAAATGCCCTGGCCAGTGTGGCTCAGTTGATTGAGCATTGTCCCGTGCACCGAGGGCTCGCCAGTTTGACTCCAGGTGAGGGCACATGCCCAGGTTACGGGCTTGTCCCTGGTAGGGGGTGTGCAGGAGGCTGCTATTGATGTTTCTCTTTCCCTCTCCCTCTCTCTCTAAAATCAACAAAAACATTTTTAAAATAAAAAAGAGATATACTAGAATTTGCCCATCTAAGACAGGCCATGAAACAACACATCCTAAGGACCAGGTGAATAGTACAAGTTATTAGCCTTACAGGTGTACCATCCCTAATCCACATTTCCCAAATCCAAAAAAACTCTGAAACCCCTAAATTTGTTGGTAATTTATCTGACAGTAAAATCTGTCCTACACTGGCCATTTGAAGTTTTTATTCAACCTGCTTTGTATAACTATTCAGATATTTCACTGCATATATATTAATGCATTTGACCATGGGATGTTGGCCCAGACACTACTGAGGGTGTTAGGTAACATAGCATTCAACAAATTCTGGACTCTGAAATCTTTGGCCTTAAGGGCTTTCACTGAGAGACTGTGGACCTGTAACTGTAAAAGAATTTCAGTGGCCCTAGCTGGTTTGGCTCGGTGGATAGAGTGTCGGCCTGCGGACTGAAGGTCCCAGGTTTGATTCCGGTCAAGGGCACATGCTCAGGTTTTGGGCTCGATCCCTCATAGGGGACGTGCAGGAGGCAGCTGATCAATGATTCTCTCTCATCATTGATGTTTTAATCTCTCTCCCGTCCTCTCTGAAATCAATAAAAATATATTTTTAAAAAAATGAATTTCGGTGAAAGGTTTGCCCGAGATCCTAAGGGGACAAAATATCAGATGCTGAAGAAAGTTATGAGACAGAGCAGCCACTATAACCTACAGAAGGATGTTGGCTTCTTGACCCCTCACTCTGAGGAAGGTCTGAAGAGTTAGGTGAGGAACAGAGCTGAGGGGACGAGAAAAAGATACGAGGCCAGCCAGCCATCTCTGGGAGAAAGCAGGAGTCCTGTCAGTCGGGTTCAGGAATTTGTGGGTTGTCTGGAGGGCCATGGGGACCAGCGAGGATTTTAAACAGAGGGACATCACATCACGAAGGAGCTGAGCTTCCTGTGACTGGCCGGACCGGGAGGAACAGTAGGAATCAACGCACAGTCATCTCTTTGCCACTTGTGTGGTGGGAAGGGGCTGGGGTAGACAGAATGGAAAAATAGTAAAAGGGACAGGAACACTTCCATAGGGAACAAGACATTTGACTTTTCTAGATTAAGGCAGGGAAGCCAATGGCAGAAAACAGAAAGCCCCCTTGTATTAGCCCTGGGGTGATGGGGACATGTCTAGATCATCTTTAGGGGCATTTCTAGAATCAATTAAGAACTGGGGCAGCGTTGCTCAGTTGGTTGGGCATCATTTTAAAAAATATATATTTTATTGATTTTTTTACAGAGAGGAAGGGAGAGGGATAGAGAGTTAGAAACATCGATGAGGGTGGGGGGGTAATAGTAAGATATGTACACATATAATACCTCAATAAAAATATTAAAAAAAAAAAAAAAAAGAAACATCGATGAGAGAGAAACATCGATCAGCTGCCTCCTGCACACCCCCCACTGGGGATGTGCCCGAAACCAAGGTACATGCCCTTTACCGGAATCGAACCTGAGACCCTTCAGTCTGCAAGCCGACACTCTATCCACTGAGCCAAACCAGTTTCAGCTGGTTGGGCATCATTTTGTGCATCAAAAGGTTGCAAAACTAAAACTATAGAAATAACAGAAACATTAACACTTTTCTGAATGTACAATAGGACTGCTCACATTTCCAGCTGCAAGTTCACTTTGTGCAGTTGAAGTTCCTGTTAGTTTTGATGTTGGTGTGTTAAGATTCACGTAGGGTCTTAACAGGTATAAGAAGTCATTCAAGCCCTGGCTGGTGTGACTCGGTTGGGCATCGTCCAGGGTGCTAAGAGGCACCATTTTGATTCCTAGTCAAGGTACATGCCCAGGTTACAGGCTCGACCCCCAGTAGGGGGCATGCAGGAGGCAGCCCATTGATGTTTCTCTCTCTTCCCCTCTCTCTCAAAAATCAATAAAAACTTTTTTTTAAAGAAGTCATTCAAGGGTGTGTCGGGTGTGTAGTTACATTCATCTGAATGGCTCCCTCAGGGGTTTGGAGCCGCTGCCCGTGAACCTCAGCCTACAGAGCACTTTGGGTGTGGTCTGCACAGACTGTCAGCAAACCAGCTCCTGCACACAGAGGTCTGGACCCCGTCGCAGGTCTCCAGAATGAGAAACTCTAGGGTGGGGCCTTGGGAATCTGTATTCTTTTTTTTTTTTTTAAATATATTTTATTGATTTTTTAAAAAATATATTTTATTGATTTTATTACAGAGAGGAAGAGAGAGGGATAGAGAGTTAGAAACATCGATGAGAGAGAAACATTGATCAGCCGCCTCCCGCACACCCCCCACTGGGGATGTGCCCGCAACCAAGGCACATGCCCCTGACCGGAATCGAACCTGCGACCCTTCAGTCCGAAGGCCGACGCTCTATCCACCGAGCCAAACCGGTTTCGGCATTTTATTGATTTTTTACAGAGAGGAAGAGAGAGGGATAGAGAGTTAGAAACATCGATCAGCTGCCTCCTGCACACACCCTACTGGGGATGTGCCCGCAACCAAGGTACATGCCTTTGACCGGAATCGAACCTGGGACCCTTGAGTCCGCAGGCCGACACTCTATCCACTGAGCCAAACCGGTTTCGGCATGGGATCTGTATTCTTAACAAGTTCACACCACCCCCTCTCATTTTCAAGTGAATCTGGTGGAATTTCTGGGCCGGATGCTTTCTGAGGTCCTCTCACCATTTGCACTTTATGATTTCATGCTCCCCTGCCACCGGAAACACACAAAAAGCTGAGTGTCTGTCAGCAGAGGGGGCCAATAAAACAAAGTTAAACCCTTTGAAAACTCCATACCGATCAGCATAATGACCAGGTTCGCAGCTCCGTATTTTTCAATCTCGTGAATCCAGTGAGGAACGGACTCAAAGGTGGACCGCCGGGTGAGGTCGTAGGCGATGATGGCCGCGTGGGCGCTGCGGTAGTAGCTCTGGGTGATGGTCCGGAAGCGCTCCTGGCCTGCGGTGTCCCACACCTGCATCTGGAGATGGGCGGGAAAGCAGATGGCATCAGGAGCTCCCACACCCGATGGGGACTTGCTCACTAAGTTGTCTGCAAAATACAGTTTCCTGGGTTTTACTTGGAGATATCCAAATTCAGGAGGTCTGGGCTGGGCCATGAGTCTGTTTTCAGTTGTGCCAGGGTAATGTGAATGGACTCTCAGGTTTGGGAGCCACCACCTCAGGGATGCGTTAGTTGGAGAGTGGGGATCCAGTGCCCTGGTGTCTGGTGTTCTTTCCCCTTTGCATCTCCATCATCCCTTCCTCCAGATTTTGGGGCTTATCTCTTGAACCTGCCCATTGTTATTAACACTGGAAAAGGAAATAATGTTGGCTGAACTGTTTTGATTTTAAAGGACCACTCCACTGTTTATGTTCAGGAGTATCCTCATAATATTACCTCCTAAACTACCATCCCGAGCAATGGCGCCAATCTACACACCTTCTAACAGTGTCTAGGGTACCTGTTTCTTCATATACTTACATTATTTGCAACATTTATTTATTTATTTTTAAAATATATTTTTATTGATTTCAGAGAGGAAGGGAGAGAGAGAAAGTGAGAGAGAGAGAGAGAGAGAAAGAGAGAGAGAGAGAGAGAGAGAGAGAGAGAGAGAGAAATCAATGATGAGAGAGAATCATTGATCGGCTGTCTCCTGCACACCCCCTACTGGGGACTGAGCTTGCAACCAGGGCGTGTGCCCTGACTGGAATTGAACCGTGACCTCCTGGTTCATAGGTCGATGCTTAACCATTGAGCCATGCCAGCCAGGCACAAAGTTTATTTTTTAAATAAAGTTTGCAAACATATACAAGACTAGAGAGAATAGAGCAATGAACCTTCATATACCTATCATTCCAGATTCAGTAATTATTCAATAATTATCAAGATTTTGCCACTTTTGCTACATCTAGCCTGTTCTGTTGATTTCTTTGTTTTTATTCTTTAATTTTTTTAAAAAATCCTCATCTGAGGATATTTTTTTCATTGATTTTTTTAGAAGAGTGAAGAGGAGGGAGGGAAGGGGGGAGAGAGAGAGAGAGAGAGAGAGAGAGAGAGAGAGAGAAACATCTATGTGAGAGAGATGCATTGACTGGTTGCCTCCCGCACTTCCATACGTGCCCCAACCAGGGCCAGGGATTGAGTCTGCAACCAAGGTACATGCCCTTGACCTGGAATTGAACCCTCTAACCACTGAACACCCAGCCAGGGCTCTGTGAGGTATTATTTTATTTATTTTTCTTGTCTGCAGCATCATACATGATCATCCAGCTGCCTCTAGAATGTTCATACCTATCACTGCAAATTCAAAGCCCAGGAAGAACTCCTCCTGGGAATTTACTTTAGGTCAGTGAGGTATTATTTTAAAGCAAATCCCTGACTTCATGTCATTTCATCTCTGCTTACAATGATGTACATCCCTATAAAAACGGACATTTTCTTTCATACCCACAATGCCATTATCACTAATAAACTTTCTGATAACTTCTTGGTATTATTTAATGCCCAGTCCATATGAAAATTTTCCTGATTGTCTCCAAAATGTATTTTTACTATTGTTTTTATTTTATCAGGATCCCAAACAAGATCCATTTATTACATTTTTACCCAGACTTTTTGATCTTTTCTAATCAAATGGGTAAAAGTATTTTATTGTTAGCTTATTGTTTATTTAATTATGAATGAGGATGGGCACCTTTACATAAATGTATGAGCTCGTTCTTATAAAATTTGTGAAACAGCAGTTTTGTTCAATCTGTGAATAGCCTACTTTTTTGTGTGTGCTTGGTTGTTTAGCTTTTTTTTCTCAGCTATTTATCAGGGCTCTTTTCATGTTAAAGCAATTAGCCATTTGTCAAGTCCCATATATGCAAATATTTCTTTCCAAGTGTCATCCATTTTTTGACTTGGTTTAGAGTGTTTTTGAATATGTAGAAATGTTACCTTTATATAGTTACATAGAAATATGTACATTTGACCTTAAGATATTTAGACTGAGCAATATTTTCCCTTATGGCTTCTAGTCTTTTTCACATTATTCATTTATTTTTAAATTTTATTGTTGACACTATTACAGACATCCTGGGTTTCTCGTCTTACTGAAAAGCCCAATTTCCTCATTCCACAATGATAAAAATGAATACACCTATGTTTTTTCCTGGTACTTTTATGATTTCATGTTTTACATTTAAATGTTTTATTCCTCAGGCATGTGTTTCGGGGTTAGGAACTCTGGCTAGACTAGGAGGAGCGAACCCCATGCCCCTCTGACCTTCACTTTCTTGCCGTCGATGTCCAGGGTGCGCACAGTGAAGTCCACCCCAATCGTGTTCTGCTGTGTCTCCGTGTAGACCCCCGATTTGAAATGCTGCACCACACAGGTCTTCCCCACGTTGGAGTCCCCGATGAGGATGATCTTGAACAAATAGTCGAAGTTCTCATCTGCTGCCCTGGCAGAGCCGGAGAATTGCATGGCGCTGCCTACCTAGAGTGGAGCTGGGAAGAAAAGGAGGAATTCAGCATCTCTTTAGTGAGCACCCACCAGGCGCCAGGCACTGTTCAAGGCACTTGGGGTCCAGGACAGGACAAGGCAGGGGGAGATCGTTGCTTTCAGAGCACTAACATCCTCTTGGGTCCTGGCTGGTTTGGCTCAGTGGATAGAGCATTGACCTGTGGACTGAAGGGTCCCGGGTTCAATTCCGGTCAAGGGCACATGCTGGGGTTGCTGGCTGGATCCCCAGTAGGGGGCGTGCAGGAGGCAGCCAATCAATGAGTCACTCTCATCATTGATGTTTCTACCTCTCTCCCCTCTCCCTTCCTCTCTAAAATCAATAATATATATATATTTTCTCTTGGTTGAAGGGCACTAATTACTGGTCAGGTACAAGGGAGCTGCCCCCCTAAGCTCACACCTGCCTTAGGTGGGTTGACAGGACTTTAGGGGTGCCCTCAGGATGAAGAGGTCCTACTGCCATTCTCTGCCGGGCCCACTACTCAGTCATCACAGTCGGATGACAGCATTGATGGAATCCTAGTCACTGGTACCAGGGGCTCCATGCGCCATGGAGCGCCCACTCAGCAGGAGGATGGCAGAGGAGATGCCCACAGGAGTGTTTTTCCTGCCATTCTTCAGTTGATGCCTAGCTTTTCACATGGGAAGAAGGACTCCAAACTACTGGGAGGCCGAGTGTCCAGGCAACCAGCAGCAAAGGACTGACAAGATCGGACAGAAAAGCCAGTTCAGGGAAGAGTGACATGGTCTTTTTCTTCTGGCTGGCACCTACTTTTTCTGGATGAGGAAATTAGGATTTTGAGAAAATCCCAAAAGAAAACTGTAGTGAGAATGCTTATGGCATACTTCACCATACGCTGGAAAAGAAAGTTCCTAAGTGACAGTGTTTCCACACTAACTGGTTACATCAAAATTATTTGGGGAGATAATTAAAAAAATACATATTCCCCAAGCCCATCCCAGATCTGCTAAAGATATTTAAAAACCTGCGCACACACACATGCACACACTCGCCAGGTGATTCTGATGCCTGCCCAGCCAGGTTTGGAAAACTCCGATCAACACAATCACTCGCCTGAAATTTTATTCTCACCTTCAGCATGTCTGCCCAACTATTCACCTCCGCTTCCATATCGCTGAGCTGGAGGAACTCACTACCTTCTGCAAAAATCCATTCTGTGTGTGCAGCTCTAACTCACCTGGGGTTGAAATCTACCTCCCAGGCTTCCGTCTGTTGACCCTCGTGCCAGGCCGACTGGGCAGATTCCGATTCCACATGCCAGCCCATCAGATATTTGGAGCGCCAAGCATATCCCTTCCAGGCACCTACCCTGAGGCCTCAACTGTTCCTCATAGACGATTGTGTCGGGTCTCCTCATAAAAATACAGGAAACCTACCCCCATTTGATGATTAAAGTTGATGTGCTGCGCTGCAAGTTTGCTCCTGCCTTACGATACCCTTCTTCTCTCCCCCCCCCCGCCCCCCCACAGTTGCACTTTATGGTTTCCTTTAAAGTCATGGGAAAGGACAAATCTACATTGTTACACAAATTAAAATGCACACAGATATCCAGCCTACAGAAACCCCATGCTTCTCCAGAATCACCTGTGGCTCAATGATCCGGCAGACAGTGGACACATCCAACCCCTTTGTTTTCGCCCTCCGACTGACTTTTCAAATGAAGAAAGCCATTCCACTTCCGCGTCTTGTCACTATAACTTGAGCTGAAATCTCCCTTCTGTGCCTCACCCCACCACAGGAAGTCCTCAGAGTTTCCGCAGCAGCCCCTCGAGCTCAGCCTGCACGTCCTGCCAGGAGGACGCCGTGTCCACCTGCGACGCCCTCCATCCTGCATCCGGTGGCCTCCACCCTCCGGCTCACCTGTCGCTTACCTGCCGCGCTTCTCTCACTTCGGCTCGCTGGGGAAGGTTTTCTTTTTCTCCTGGTTTTCCTCTCCAGCCCTCAGGGCCCCTTCTTCCTGCTGCCTCGCTGCGCGGTGGGAACTGTAGTTCAGTGCCCAGGTGCCAGGTTTGGCGGCCTGAGAAAGCGAAAGGAAAGGGGAGCCCTGCCCCTGAGCCCGCCGCCGAGGCGCTGGCCAGCGCTGGCCGCCCAGAGCCTGAACACTCTTCATCTGGCAAAGCCAGGTAACTCGGCCAAACCTCGCAAACCACCCTGTTCCTCCGTTCTACTCACTTTCTCTTAGGCAGCTTCCCCCCCTCCCCGCCCCGATTTTTCCCGAGGTCCCCTGTTTGGCTGGGGTGGGGGCTGGAGTGGGGGGAATACAATGTAAAGGTTACAGAGCTGGGTCTTGAGTCTTTGCATTGTTTTGTGGATTTGAACGACTGTTCTTGAGGAGCCACGAAGAGAAAGGTGTTCCAAGGAGAAGATTAAACAAACGAAAATAACTTGGCATTTGTGCGGGAAGAAAGAGCTGAAAAAGCATTCGTGTCTCCCCCTCAGATACTCTCCCACAGAACAGAGGTTCATTTCTAGGTCCGAGGAAACAGAGTTTATCCGTCCCCGATGCTGGCAGAAGAGACAAAGCCCAGGTGAATTTTCCTTAGTTCCCCCCCTGAAATCTTCCTTCTCTGCCTCACCCCACCACAGGAAGTCCTCAGAAAGTCCACCCACAGGTCAGAAGGGTCGCTGGTTCTCGGACCATAGGATTAGATTTTCTCCACTATGAAGAAGGTCACATAAGCCATGTAGGTACAATATGCAAAACAGAGACATCTGGTTGATGAAATATTTAAATTGGTATACTGTTTTCAAACTGTGGGCTGAGACCGATTCATGAGCCCTGAAACCAGTTTTAGCGGGTTGCAACCAGCGTTTTTACAGAAAAGGTTCGCAAAAAATTCCAGAATGTATCTCATGTAACCAGGCTCAGGATTGTTCTGTGAACTGTTTGGGTCAGTTGCAGACCTGCCTGTGTGTGTGTGTGTGTGGGGATGGGGGGGGGGGGGGGGGAAAGGGCGGTGCGCATGAGGTAGATAGAATGCATTTCTTCCTGTGGCTGAGGTCTAGAAAGATTGAGAAGCACTGCAACAGAGGACAATTTATTCAATATCCAACCACACTTTTTTCCCATGATTCCTTCAGGTGATCTTTAAAATATGATTTATTTTGCTCCGTGTTCCACTTACAGATAAATTTCGGGGAACTGCTCTTTTGAGTAAGGTAACCCCAATGCTGGCAGGTAGAGCAAGAAAACAAAGCCCCTGCCACAGGCTGCTGCCCCAGACTGCTGAGAGCCACGGTCCTAGGTCTGTGACGGGAAATGAAATGGAGGCCAAGACCCACCACAAATGTATGGGCAGGGGGCAGGACACAAAACCCATTAAATGTCAATGTCAGTGAGGTTAGCCATCAAATGTTTTCTTCTCCCGGTAATGCTTACTGTTAAAGAAAAAGAGAAGAAAAAAAAAAGTCAGCGGACTCAGACCCGCTACTTGGAGAACATTTAGACTCTAGATTCTAGAGTAACATCCAGTGGTAAAATGTCCAGATGGTTATGGAAGCCAAGGAGAGATTCTGCTCCCTACTCCGACCTTCTCCCTCAGTGTGGCAATCAGTGCAAAGAGCATAGCCTGGGCCATGGGAAAAGGCTTTCTGGGTGGTGGTGGTGGCCAGGTTATATACTTACTTTTTTTAAAAAAATATATTTTATTGATTCTTTACAGAGAGGAAGGGAGAGAGATAGAGAGCTAGAAACATCGATGAGAGAGAAACATCGACCAGCTGCCTCCTGCACACCTCCTACCGGGGATGTGCCCACAACCAAGGTACATGCCCTTGACCGGAATCGAACCTGGGACCTTCCAGTCCGCAGACCAACGCTCTATCCACTGAGCCAAACCGGTTTCGGCTTACTTTTTTTTTTTAAATTGGTTTCAGAGAGGAAGGGAGAGGGAGAGATAGAAACATCAGTGATGAAAGAGTATCATTGATTGGCTGCCTCCTGCATGCATCCTACTGGGGACTGAGCCTGCAACCCGAGCACGTGCCCCTTACCGGAACCGAACCCAGGACCTTCCAGTCTGTAGTCCAACACTCCATCTCTTGAGCCAAACCAGCTAAGGCTATACTTACTTTATATACACGCATGTACATATACAGTATACACATGTATTTCACAATATATACATTTTTACCATTTTAACCATTTTAAGGGTATCATTCTGCCCTAGCCAGTATGGTTCAGTGGATAGAGCACCAGCCCGCGGACTGAAGGGTCCTGGGTTCGATTCTGGTCAAGGGCACGTACCTCAGTTGCAGACTCGATCTGGGCCCTGGTCAGGGTGCCGGCAGGAGGCAACCAGTCGATGTTGTGTCTCTCTCATATCGATGTTTCTCTCTCTGTCTGTCCCTCTCCCACTCTTTCTAAAAATCAATAGAAAAATATCCTCGGGTGAGGATTAACAAAACAATAAATTAATTAATTAACTGTACCTTTCAATAGTATGACATATATTTACATTTTTGTGCAATCATCACCACCATCCATCTCCAGAACGTTTTCGTTATCCCCAACTGAAACTCTATATCCACTAAACAGTAATCACATTTTCCCTTCCTCCCAGCCCCTGGTAACTACTATTCTACTTTTTTTCCTATGAATTTGATTACTTTAGGTACTGCACATAAATGGACTCAAACAATATTTGTTTTTGTGTGTGGCTTATTTCACTTAGCATAATGTTTTCAAAGTTCACCCATGTTGTAGCATGTATCAAAATTTCATTCATCTTTTAAGTGTGTGAGTAATATTCTACTATGTATTTTTTAAAAAAATAAAAGTGAAACCTTTGGCTGATGTATTGTTGCTCACCCTGATATCACATTTCCCCAGATACACTCTTAGGTGACTAGAAACAAAACTACTACTGCATTGCACAAATTCCCCTCCCTCCCTTTTCTTTCAAAATTTCTTTCTGCATACGTTTAAAATACATGTACAGTATCCTATTTAATAAAGATGTAATATGCAAATGATCGTTACATAACGATGGACCGAAAAAAACGACTGGATCACGGATCACAGGAGGGTGGGGCAGTGAGCTACAAGCTGGCGGCGGAGAGCTACAGGAGGGAGCAGGGCAGCAAGCTATGAGGGAAGGGTTAGGGGGAGCTACAGAGGGCGGGGCAGCGGGCGGAGAGCTACTGGAGGGCAGCAGCGAGCTACTGGCCCAGGGATTCTAGTATATTTATAATGACTAAATAGCCTGTAGCTAGTCTCACAGCTCAGGAATGTTTCCTCCAGGACCTGGCAACCATCTTTGAAATGCAAACAACCAGGAAGATAGTGTCCCTAACACACAGTTTCTGTGTAAGGGTAGGAGCCTAACTTTTTTTTTAAGGGATTATAATTTTATTTAATCATCTGCAAACCAGATGGGCTGCCCAAAATGGCGTCAGTTTAAGACCCTAACTTTTGTGGGCACTTTGCTCCAATCTGCAAGACTATTTCCTGTCCTAAAGGTATGGAAATTGGTTTTTCCTCTGGATAAGCCAACACAGGTTTTGTCTCCCCAGTTACCCTGATAAAGTTAGGATGTGTGACCTTGTCAAGTCCTTGTCAAGTCCTCTCATTTGAGAACATGCTTTTTAATGGGTTGTCCTGGCTTGGCTATATAAAGGGGAGATTCCTTTCTGTGGTTGCTATCTTAGTGCATTGCCTATAAAGTGCATCACATTCTGGATTAAAGCTTATTTAATAACAAAGCTGTTTCCTAATCTATTACTTTTGTGGAAAGACTTCTGGGTTGGGAGTTTTTTTGTTTTTTTCCTCCTAATTATATTTCCCCAGTAGTTGAAAGCAGCCCAGAAGGACAGAGACCCTTGTTCAAAGTTGAGTGTTGTAAGACCTTTTTTTTTTTTAAAAATATATTTTATTGATTTTTACAGGGAGGAAGGGAGAGGGATAGAGAGCAAGAAATGTCGATGAAAGAGAAACATCGACCAGCTGCCTCCCGCACACCCACCACCGGGGATGTGCCCGCAACCAGTGTACATGCCCTTGACCGGAATCGAACCTGAGACCTTCCAGTTCGCAGGCCGACGCTCTATCCACTGAGCCAAACCAGTTTCGGCTATTGGAAGACCTTTAATGTTTGCTTGAGGCCGCCAGGATCTGAACATTCATTTATTGGAGTAGGTGGGGTGCGACATAGAACAGTGAATGAGACTGGTAGACTATGGGCAACTGTATTTAATCAAACAATCTAAAGGCTATGCCTTCGGTTAGTAGCACACTTAGCAACACGTTTCTTTCTATGAAAACAAAGAGCGATAAAGCTTTTTGAAAAAAAGGTGATGTATACATCATATCAAATTATATCTTATCTCTCCTTCACTGCTTTTTCCCTAACGATCCTGGGCCATATACTGCTCTCCCTACCCCTGCCCCCGCTGCGCCCCGCCCCCAACCCCCTGTCCCAGCTCCTCCCAGCAGCCTGGTCCACGGAGACCTCCCCCCCGCTGCTAGAAGCAACCCCCGCCTACCCAGTCCCCCAGCCTTCGCGGTCAGACTACAACTCCCAACATGCCACGGGGGAACCGCGCGGGTCACGTGGGCGTCCGGAAACCCTGGCCGCAGCGCTGGGTGTGAGGTGGCGGCGGAGGCGGGCAGCGGGCAACGGGACCAAGCGGCGTGAGCGGAGCAGCTGGTCGGAGAGCAGCGATTACTGCAGGTTTCGGGTGCGCGAGCCGCGGCTGCAGGGCGCCATCCTAGAAGGGGCGACGGCGGGGTGGGGGCGCCGCACGCGAGGGCAAGTCCCAGGGGTTTCCAGGAGTCGGGAGGGCGAGGCGGAGATGCCGAGGGTGGCGGCCCGTGGGTGTGGCGCCGCGGGGCGGCCGCGCACTCCTTCCACCCCGGAGCCTGGCTCCTCGGCCCCCTTACCCCCGCCCGCGTGCTGCGGGCCTGGGGGGGGGGGGGGGCGGGCGAGGACGGCAGCGGGAGGTCCGGGAGGCCCGAGGGCCGCGCGGCGGGGGCTCCCGTGCGCCTCGCACTTGGCCCGGTGAAGGTGTCCTCCCCAGGCAGGACGGGGAGGCTTGGGGAAAGGGTGTACAGAGGCCACAGAGGGAGAAGGGTGTTAGTGGGAGACCTGGGTTTGTGCTTTGGCGACACGGTCTCAGTCGAGGAATCTGGTCAAATTACGTATTATTTGCAGATGGGGTCTGTTTATTCTCACTTTTGACAAGAGGACAATGGGAATGTGTCCGCGAGGCTTTCTGAAATACGAGACTGTGGGTGAAGTCATGGCAACTTTTACAGAAATGTTTATAGGGAGGAGGGGATGTTCCTGGGATGAGCAGAATCTCATTCTGAATCCCAACCTTCTTTCTTCAGTGTCTTGGTACTTGAATTATTTCTTTCCCATTCGTTGGCTGATTACTGTGTGTCCGACTCTGTACTAGGGACTCTCTATACTTATGTGATCTTTTTCTCTCTTATTTTTTTCATGTGATCTTTAAATGAGGAATTGGAGGCTCAAAGAATTTAATTAAGTGGAGGGTCTTGGATTCCAACTCGAACTTGATGCCTTTTTGTGGGCCACACGTGGCTTCAGGTGACATCATTCTTCTGTTACTTTTTGATTTCCACCAAAAGACCCAGAAACAGCTCTTTAAAAGTAAAGACAGTGCAATATTTGTTGCTCTCTCGCTGTTAGGATCCAGTGTATCACTGAAGGTTTTATTTTGTCTCTATTCATTTGTGATAATGAAATGGCACAGCAATGACCATTAACTAGAGTATAAGTCATTTGCCTAGGAGAGGGAAATATTTTATCTTGAAAACTTGTAGTCTTTGGAATGTGTTCAAAATAGGTGGGAAGAATGTGGTTTGGGGAACCTAGAATAAGATGAGAGAATTTTCAGATAAGTGCTAGGTATTTTACATTTGTGGTAATGAAACAATTTGAGAAGAGAGAACAATTACAGGAAGACTTGAGTTTTGAATAAAAGGATTTAAGTGTTACAGGTAAACGGCTTCAAATGAGATAATGCGGGATAAAAAGACACTTGTATAAATGTTGAGCATTGGGGTGCTAAATTACAGCATATACAATACTGTCAAAATAGGTGAACTCAACTATCCATTTAATAGTTTTTCACCTACCTCTCTATACTTTGAGTTCACATAATATTTGTACTTTGCACATGTAAAAACCGAAGTCTAGAAAGTGAAGTAATTGCTCATCTAATGTCCTCATTTGAGAGTAGTGTGTAAGAGACCACTATTACTAATAAGGTGTATTTTTTCCCATCCTGGATTTATATGTTTTGAGTTTAAGGTGAGATGTCTTATATTTTAACGTTTTCCTCGTATACAGTATAACTGAGGGGCTAGGGTCAGGTCTGGGTTTGATTATTCGTGTCATCTTTTGAGAGAAAGATTACTTTCTAAAATCTGTTTTCTCATCTGTGAGATGTTATGAGAACTAAACGAATTAATGCTTGGCAAGTAGCACAGTGCCTGGCACTTGGAAAGCCTTCAGTGTTGGCCCTCAGTCACAGAATCATTCATGCAAAACATCTTTACTGATCGTTCTAAATGTTCTGCTAGGTGCTGGGGATAATAGCCTTGGGCTTAAGACCGATAAGGCCCCTGCTTTGACAGAACTTAACGGATGAACAATAAAGGGGTAAACAAACCAGGTAATTAGATTGGGAGAAATGTTATGAAGGGAAGAAACAGATGAGATAGGTAGTAGTAACTGAGGGAAACCATTTTTTTTCTTTTTTGATGAAAGTTCAACTATTTTTAAAATTGATTTTTAGAGAGAGCGGAAAGGAAAGGGAGAGAAACATTGATATGAGAGGGCTGCTGCTTTCTGCATGCCCCCTTGGGGGTGGGGGAAATGGAATCCGAAACCTGGGCTTATGCCCTGACCGGGCATTGAACTGGCAACCTTTTGGTGAATGGGAGGTCGCCCAGCCCACTGAAGTCACATTGGCCAGGGCTGAGGGAAGTCATTTAAAATAGAGTGATCAGGATAGATCACTCGAGAAGATTACTTTTGAGGACAAGCCAAGAAAAGGAAAGAGCAAGCCATTTGCAAAGAACCAGGAGAAAAACATTTCAGGCTGTGAAACAGCAAATGCAAAGACCCAAAGCAAGAAGGGAGTTTCGGTGGGTTTCCGGCCAAGAAAGGGATGAGTGTGGGGAGATTAGAGTGTGGAGGCAAGGTGCTGGCGAGGGTGGAGAGCAAGGTGGGCAAGGAGTAGGCAGGGAGTGTGCAGCACCTCCCTGGATCCTGGCAAAGGGTTGGGATGTCCTGTAGACTGGAACGTGGCAGCTTTGTAGATGAGGATGCGGATAGACCCCCCACCTCTGATAAGTGAAGGAGAAAATGGTGCAGGATAGTGTGGGTCACATGCCATCTGTGTATGTGTGAATGTGCAGGCCTGTGCTGGAATGTATAGGATGCAGAAGCAAGGGTGACGAGAACAGGGAGCGAAATGTCACTGTTATACCCTTTGCTGTCTTTTTTTTTTTTTTTTTAAATCTTTTTTTTTTTTTTTTATCCCTTTGCTGTCTTTTGAACTTTCCACCTTATGCATATAGGACCTATTGAAAACTAATACAATAAAATAAAAAATAAGCCCAATCTCTCAGTCATTGCTTAGACAGCCCCCTCCTTTATCCTTGGGCTCTCTCTGCCAACCCCAGCTGTCAACCCTACTGCCCCCCATCCCTTCATCTCCCTACTATTCAGGCTTGATGGCCATGGCAAAGAGGTTTGTGTTTTTATCTGAGTCTTGGAAAGCCATCAGAGTGTGTTAAGCAGAGGAATGACAGCTAACGTATACTTGAAGATGTATTTCTGGCCCACGTGTGGAAAATGATAGTGGGGGCGGGGTAGATGTAGAAACAGTGAAACCCACACAGGAGGCTGTGTGGTTGGCTTGGTGGGGGATATGGTGGTTTATCTTACCGATGACAGTGGGGATGGAGAGGAAAGGTTGGACTTGGGATGTATTTTGGAGGTCATAGGGACTGAGCTTAGTAATGGGTTATGTGTGGAAGCTGAGAGAAAAGGAGAAATGAAGGATACGGCCTAGTTACCTTGGGAAATGGAGCAGTGGTGACACCGTTTGTTGAAGTGGGGCACACTGGGGGAGGATTCGGTTTGGAGGGAGGATGAAGAATTCTGTTTCAGGTGCAGGGAGGGGTATCACGTGGTTGGTTGCTGTACTGTCGGGAACCCTGGAGTGTCTGAGTTAGAGCTATAGATCTGGGAGTCATTGACCGAAACCCTGGTACTCAGTGGAGGAGGAGAGAGAGAATGTTGGAAGTTGAAAGGGAGAAGTGTGACTTCGCTGTCTTCGAGGGTGAGAAAGCAAAATGATTAGGGAAGTGTAGGCTTGCTGGGCAGTATTGCATGTCCTTTGAGGTTTGTGGTTTTGAATCTAAAAAGTGAAACCAGCCAGAATGTGTGATTTTCCTCTGGCAAAACTCAACTGCTTGGGTGCAGGGAAGGAGCACAGAGGCAAGCAAGAAAAAGAGTCCCATAGGGAGATGGTTCAGATTCTAAGTTGGTAAAGAGGAAGATATTGGATAAAGGAAAAAATGATGAGGTGACCGAATTAAGAGCCTTGCTGAGGTAAGACGACTGTCGGAGTGGGCAGTATTGAAAGAAAGCAGTTTTCTGGAAGGAAGGATGTTTGAAATCCAGTTGGGGAGGTGACTCAGTTACTGGCCATGGCAGGGACCAGGGTTGATCATGGGGTAGGTTTTCATTGTGGGGTAGAGGCAGAAGTTGGTGGTGAATAGGACAGAGATGTGATCGATTAGCTCCTGGATGTTGAAATGAGACGCAGGCGGTGGTGGGAGGAAGCGCAAGGCAGGAGCCATCTGCAGGGACAGGGCAGTGGTGGGAGATCAGACGATGACAGCTGTCAGCACAGTGGGCAGTAAAGCCCAGGGTGTGCGTTTCAAAGAAGCTGGGGTTTCACAAGGAGGAAAAGTGGGTGTGAGAAAAAGATCGCTTCTCCTTGAGAGACCTCAGAGGAGGCAGGCAGGAGTTGGCTATGATATAAGAAAGTTTATTAACCGCATATCTAGATTCCTAGAGAGCGTGGTAACAGGTTGGGGTTGGGTGAAGACTGAGCCACATGAGATGTATGCTGGATGCTTCAGGTCTGTTATCTCCTTTCCTGCCAATCTTTCCCCTTTCCACTCTGTAATCCCATAGTCTTATTAATACAAGACAACTTTAAATTTTGTTGTTTGGGTTGGAATGGACTCTAAACATCAACAGCAAGTGAAAATTTTAGAAGCTTTTATATTCCACGGCAATGTTTATAAGGGAGAGCTTGCCTTCTACCTGGACATGTTACATGTGAAGCCATATTTTATTATGCATTGATTATACAATATGTTCCATTCTGGAAAATACCTTGTATGAGGGATATGCTAGAACCCAAAACAAGCTTAATTATAAATCAGATGAGTTAGTGATAGGAATTTGCTTTGAAAAGTAAAACATGTTCAGTGGTTGTGGATCCTCTGTGATGGGAAGGATCTTATTTTTAATAAGATTTGTGTGTTTTTTTAAGATAATTCTTGTTCTCACATGATAGTTGTATCAATTAAGTATTCACCATCCATTGAGAAAATACTAAATGACAACCTACTGTGAATTCAGAAACACTGAAATGAATTTTGATTGTATTAATTATAACAGCATTTCCATACACTTGAAAAATTTAGACATCTGTTTATATTTAGAGCAGGAAAAAAGATGGTTTTCAGAAAGTAGGATGTGTTTGATGGATTCAGATTTGGCAAAAACTCTGTGTGCTTCCCCAGAGCTCATAGATTATTAGAAATCACTGCTGTGATGTAGGGTATAGAAGTGCAAGGTATTATTATAATTACATAGGACCAGATGTTATAGTAGTATTCACTTTAAAAGTCATTCTGCCAGTAGCAGGTGAATATTTAAAACCACTTTCTCCATGTACTTATTAAGCCCTTTCTCCCCCATCACTGTAGCCAAGGAAAAGGTGGTTTATTTAGAAAGTAAATCCAGGTGGTCCAAAACAGCTTGGTAGTCATTAAAGCTATTAATGTAACTGTACACAACCTGAAATACACAACCATTATTGCCGAAGTGATGTAATCCTAACTTGTTGGAGTGTACATTTTTGGAATTATTTTCCCGGATAAATTATTGAATTTCATAACCCATAACCTTTCCTGAAATACTCAGCACAGCGTTTTGAGGGGTGAATGTGTTCAAAGAGCTATTCTTTATAAAGAATGGCTGAAGTTTCCAATTGTGCCACTTGGGTCGCATGTTTAATTTTGGGAGTGGAGATAAATTTAGCAGTAATGCTAATAGCTCTTGGTTTGGTAACTTTCTGGAATTACAGACAGCAGGTTTATTTGTTACATTTTGTAAATGGAATTTTACAGTCTTACTCAACTCATAATTTTGTTAAAAATTTTCAGGGACAATGGTTAAATGAAGTTAGTTACATTCTGTTGATGTGGGATTAATCCTGGGCTGATCAGTGACTAAAATAATTACCTTAATTCTTTGCATAAATTGTTTATTTTAGTTTCATAACTATTAGGGATAGGCCATCTGCAATTCATAGAGATTGACTTGTCCAAGGGCTCACAGCCATTAATTGAAACAGTTATAATGTTTATCAAGAATGGCCTTTGGCCTTAGCCAGGTGGCTCAGTTGGTTGGAGCATCATCCTGTGCTCCAAAAGGTTTCGGGTTCGATTCCCGGTCAGGGCACATACCTTCGTTGTGGGTTTGATCTCCAGTCGGGAGTGTACTGGAGACAACTGGTTGATATTTTTCTCTCCTTTCCTCTCTCTAAAAAATCAACCAAAAAAATATACTCAGGTGAGGATTAAAAAAAATAAAGAAAGGCCTTTCGCCTGGGTCTTGCAGCATTTAAACTGTGGATACAGCACCAAGCTGTGACTAGTGAAAACGGGAGTATAATAGCAGTTACAGGGAGCACAGCCTTGAAAGCAACGCCCTGTGATTTGCTAATTCAAGTATTGGGAGCTTTTGAGTTTGTCTTCTACCTTGACTATTGTAGTGCATTTATCATTCAAGTCATTTTGTTAATTTAATTTTTCCTAATATGCAGATCAATTATAGGACTTTTTCAGTGCTGTTGGATGTTTCCCTCTTGATTATAAAAGTGATATACACATTTATTGTAGAATTTTTAGGGAAGTATATAAAAAATTAAAATTAATCCTAATCTCACTACTTAAGAAGAACTAGTATATTCCCTACTTATTTGTAAGTAGTATGTAAATATGAATGGGGGGAAAAGGGGGACATATGTAATACTTTCAACAATAAAGAATTATTAAAAAATAGTATGTAAATATGGAGTTCATTATATTTATACTTTTCATTTGACATTTTCTCATGTTACTAAAAAAAGTTAATTCATCATGTTAAATGATTATAAAATATTTGGCCACCTGGATATACTGTAATTTAATCATTCCATTCTTATTGCATATTTAGGTTGTTTCTGCAGACTCATAACTGGAGACATTAAGTTAAGATGCTAATTTTATGCTTCATTAACTTTGGCTGTGAGAGCATGGATGCAGCTTTTATTTTTTAATTTATTTATTTTATTATTATTTTAAAATATATTTTTATTGATTTCAGAGAGGAAGGGAGAGAGGGAGAGAGAGAGAGAAACATCAATGATGAGAGAATCATTGATTGGCTGCCTCCTGCATGCCCGCAACTGGGGATTGAGCCCCCAACCCAGGTATGTGCCTTTGACTGGAATCGAACCTGGGACCCTTTAGTCCACAGGCCGATGTTCTGTCCAACTGAGCCAAACTAGCCAGGGCATGGATGCAGCTTTTAGAGATGACTTTCCCTTTGAAGTAGTGGAGAGATGGCATAGGAGTGCCCTGCGTCTTTTCCCTATTCTCTAAGATGGACACAATTTCATTTCTTTAAAATAAAATAGCTCCTTGCCATGGCCAGGTGGTTCAGTTGGTTGGAGCATCGTCCTGTACAGCAAGCGGTTATGGGTTCAATTCCCGGTCAGGTTAGGGTGCATATGGGGGGCAACTGATCGATGTTTCTCTCTCTCTCTGTCTCTTTCACCCTCCCCCCTCCCTTTCTTTCTCTCTAAAAACACCAATAAAGCATATCCTTAGGTGAGGATTAAAATTAAACAAATAAGTAAATAAAATAAAAAAGTTCCTTTGACACTTTGTAAAAATTAACTTTGTTTATTAGACCTGAATTCATCTTGTATTTCTTTAGGAATAGATCCCTAGAAATTATTTTTGTGTCAAAGACACTTTTTTGTTGTTGTTGTTGTTTTTAAATATATGTATTTTTATTTCATAGAGGAAGGGAGAGGGGGAACATCAGTGATAAGAGAGAATCATTGATTGGCTACCTCCTGCACACCCCCTACTGGGGACCAGGCCCACAACCCAGGCATGTGCCCTGACCGGGAATCGAACCGTGACTTCCTGGTTCATAGCTCAACCACTGAGCCACGCCGGCTGGACTGTGTCAAAGACTCTTTTTAAAAAAATACATTTTATTGATTTTTTACAGAGAGGAAGGGAGAGGGATAGAGAGTTAGAAACATTGATAAGAGAGAAACATCGATCAGCTGCCTTCTGCACACCCACTTCTGGGGATGTGCCTGCAACCGAGGTACATGCCCTTAACTAGAATCGAACCCAGGACCCTTCAGTCCCCAGGCCGACGCTCTATCCACTGAGCCAAACCGGTCAGGGCTGTCAAAGACTCTTGATGAACTTGGCCAGATTGTCTTCCTGTAATACTGTACTAATTTTCACTTCCATCAACATCATATGAGAGTTCAGAAATCATTGGACTTTGAGCTGCATTGGCCACAATCTGTTGTGTTTTTTAAAATTTATTTATCTTTATTGTGGAGAGTATTACAGATGTCCCCCAGGCCACAGTCTGTTTTAACTATGCAAACATTTTCTTGCCTTTATTAGCATTTTTTATATTCCTAGTGAGATATTATTTGGTAAATTTAATAGCCATTTCATTTCTTCTGAATTGTATATTCATTTCCTTTGCTCATTTTTTTTCTGTTAAAGTGGGTGATTTTCTTATCAGTTTGTATGAGAGTTCTTCCTATTAGGGTGTAACCTTTGGTCAAGGATTTCTTTTTTTTAAAGGACTAGCTAACTGCTGTAAAACGTAATTATCCATCTAGTTTTTCTGGTGTCAGCTAGCCCACATGCTTTTTCTTTCAAGGCCTGATTTTATGCTGGCTGACTATAAGCCTAAATAATTCAGTTTTTGGATAAACTGAGTAATGTTAATAACGTGTTTTGCCTTTCCAGAAAGAAGAGAAATGGTGTAAGCCATTCACTATCCAAATTTTAAGGTCAAAGACTGGAAGGAAGGTCAGGAGGAACATGGCCTGGCCAAGTATTTTTCGGAGAGGAACTCTGCTGTCCCGGTTCAGCCATCATCATGTTGCCGTGTTCCTGCTCACCTTCTTCAGGTAAGTGGATTGCTGCAACTGTTGCTGTTTTGTCCTTTCGAGGGAGATACTTATTGCATGGCGAGTGTCTCATGCAGGAACTTGTATGGACTTACCACGAAATAGACTAGTTACTCCTCTTGTACTTCTTGGTAGCTCTAATAAAGTAGTTCTTGGGGGCTCTTTTGCCTGTATTTGGCAATGTCTGGAGACATTTTTGGTTGCCATGCTATTTGCATTTAGTGGGTAGAGACCAGGGATGCTGCTAAACATCCTACAATGCACAAGACAACCCCCCCACCCCCCAAATAGAGAATTTGGGGGCCTAAAATGTCAGTGGTGCTGTGGTTGAGAAACCCTGATCTAATATCAAGTCCTGTATTTGTTAAAATGAGGAGCTTGAGAACAAAGGGTGTGCATGTTCAGGGACCGCCCTGTGCCCCCTTGAGTAGTAAAAATGGTCTGAGACAGTTGTGAGGAACTCTGGTAACTCATGTGAGGTCCCTGACCAGTCAGTGTGACTGAAGAATTGTCCATGTTTGTGATTCTGTGGCCCTCGGTGGCCCTCTGTAGTGGTCTGTTGATGACACAAAGCAGGCCTTTTGGTGTTAGGGGCATGTTACTCATAACCCTGTGACTCAACTATTTTGATTATTTTTTCTGAGTAGATTTTTTTCTTTATTGAAGGTACCACAAATGAGGATGACGGTTTTTTTGTTTGTTTTATTTTCAAGTAGAAATTAGGAAAATGGTTCTCTAATTATGTAAGAGTTGATAGGTAGTTTTAGAAGCTTGGTTTAGGGAATATCCATTTGTGAGGGATGGGAGGAAGCAGTAGTATGAGGAAATGCGGGACCCAAAGAAAAAGCTACTGCCCTGGCCAGTGTTGGTCAGTGGTTGGAGCGTCAGCCCTTGTCCCTAAGGGTTGTGGGTTTGATTCCTGGTCAGAAACACAGTACTTGGGTTGTAGGTTCCCTCCCCACCCCTGGTTGTGACATGTGTGGGAGGCAACCAGTCGATGTGTCTGTCTCACATTGATGTTTCTCTCCCTTGCTTCTCCTCCCTTCCACTCTCTCTGAAAAGCAATGGAAAAATACCTTCTTGTGAGGATTAACAAATAAAAAATAAAAAAACAAAAAGCTACTGAACGGCTAGTGCAATGAGCAGCCAGTGTTTATTAAAGACTTAAAATTTTTTACAGAACTACAACCATAATTTATTTTAAAATATATTTTTATTCATTTCAGAGAGGAAGGGAGAGAGATAGAAACATCAATGATGAGAGAGAATCACTGATCGACTGCCTCTTGCATGCCTCCTACTAGGGATGGAGCCCACAAACCAGGCATGTGCCCTGACTGGGAATCGAACCATGACCTCCTGGATCATAGGCCGATGCTCAACCACTGAGCCATACTGGCCGGGCCAGAACTGAACCATAATTTAAAGTGGGTTGGGATCAGTCACATCTCCATCTTCTAGAACCAGGGATAAGTTATGAGTGAACATGGGGGCTCATATTGAAGAAGACCAGTTAATTATTTCTTTTGCTTAGCAGAGACTATTTCAGTTGATAGTCCTTATAAAGCAGTATTTCTCTTTTTCTAAAACTGAAAGAACAAAGAGGAATGTGTCTGTGATTTTATTTTATTTATTTTTTGTCTGTGATTTTATTAAAGGCCGTTTTCTTTGCTCTTCATTCAGCTGTATTTCTTCTCTTTTGTAGTTATTCGTTGCTCCACGCATCGAGAAAAACATTTAGCAATGTCAAAGTCAGCATCTCTAAGCAGTGGACCCCGAGTGCTGTTAACAGATCGATTGAACCTGTGGAGGTAAGTAGACCAAAGTGCTGGGATAGATGTAAGGAACCGTGCCTACCTCTGAATTCTTCCTAAGGTCTCTTATTTTGTTTCATTTGCTTAGGACTCTCAAAGGCTTACTCTTTCCTGTGGCATACAATCCAAATTCTTCTGTCTAATTTCTTAGCTTGCCCTGATTCAATACCGCTCCAGTCAGCTTATTTCTCACTGTTTTGAAATCACACAATTCTGGCTAGGCCATTTTTTCATTGAGTTTCACAAGTACTATGCTTATTTCTGTCTTGGAGATTTTGCTCATGTGCTTTTCTCTTTGTGTCAAGATAAAATGTCGCTTTTTAAAAAATAGAGTTTTTTTCTTGCTTCTGCTGTGTTTTTTCCTAAACTGTGCACACTGTGTATCGCATAGTTTAATGTCTCAGTATTTGCATACTCTCTGATTGATTCATTTGTTCATTTGTATCTTGCTTAAGTTCAGAGAGTATGCAGCCCAGTTCCTTGTACTCACGTGGGCCAAGAACATTCTTTGATGACTAGGACAGAGATGCCGTCCTTTATAGCACCCTACCTCAATACACAGTTCCGTTCCCTCAGTCTTTACCACGTTATTTGAGTTCTGCTTACGTGGAATTATAGCTACTTATTTATATTCTTAGCATGTTTTACTTCTTAAGAATTATTTCCCTGATTTGGACCAATTTAAAGTTGACAGAGATCTAAAGGTTATATATTGCCCCCCAAATGTAAATGAGTTATTCAGGCAATAGCTTATTGTGGGTCTATCTTGCATAACCCTCTTCTAGGCACTGAGGACACAAAGAGTAAAAGCCTAGAGGACAAGAAAGACAGCCTGTCCTCATGGAGCTGATGTTCTAGTGGAGAGGCTCCCGAACAGTTTTCCTGAATTTAACTTGATAACTTCCTGATGGGAACTTCTATTATTATTCTTTAAATGCATTTTTATTGATTTCAGAGAGGAAGAGAGAAAGAGAAACATCAGTGATGAGAGAGAATCATTGATCAGCTGCCTCCTGCACGCTCCCCACTGGGGATCAGGCCCGCAACGTAGGCATGTGCTCTTGACCAGAATCGAACCCGGGACCCTTCAGTCTGCAGGCCAATGTTCTATCCACTGAGCCATACCAGCTAGGGCCTGATAGGAACTTGTAAAAGGAAAGGTGTTCAGAATAGAGAGCTGGATTTCCGATGGATGCTTGACTTGTGCTGTGTGCACAGTGAATCCCTCTAAATCAGTGGTTCTCAACCTTTCTAATGCCGCGACCCTTTAATACAGTTCCTCATGTTGTGGTGATCCCAACCATAAAATTATTTTCGTTGCTACTTCATAACTGTAATTTTGCTACTGTTACGAATCATAATGTAAATATCTGTGTTTTCCGATGGTCTTAGGTGACCCTGCTAGTGGTTCTCAACCTGTGGGTCATGAACCGCTGCTGTAGAGCCTAAGACCATTGGAAAACACAGATATTTACATTATGATTCGTAACAGTAGCAAAATTACAGTTATGAAGTAGCAACGAAAATAATTTTATGGTTGGGGTCACCACAACATGAGGAACTGTATTAAAGGGTCGCGGCATTTAGAAAGGTTGAGAACCACTGCTGTAAATGATCATTGACTGACTCGTCACAAACCTTCAGGATGGACTGGCCTCAGAGTGGTCATGCGTCCTAACCTCCCAGCCAGGATGGCGTCTTTCTTTGTGGTTATTGAAGATGACCACCTAGCTTCTGTTGAAACCTGTAGGGAGAAGAACCTCCCTATTTTTCTGAGATGCACAATTATATTTTTTATCAACTTTCATTATTAGGAAGTTCTAACTTCTATTGACATAAAAATGTTCTGCTGTTTAGTTTTGAGCCATGTACCCGAAGTCTGTCCTCACTGCATGAGGCCTGTTGAATATCTGACGAAAACCTGTCTCCTTAAGTTCTTCTTGTTTAGGTAAAACATCCCTGGCTCCTTCAACTGTAGTTTAGTGACACTGAACACTAAATGTGGTATTCAGGTACAGTCTATAAAAACACAGAACAATAGGGTTTTGTTTAGGCACTACATTTCTGGTTGTACTGCCTAAGGCTGCCTTTGTGTTTTATTTATTTATTTATTTTTTGTGTAAATTTCTTTATTGATTAAGGTATCACATATTTGTCCTCATCCCCCCATTCCCATCCCACACCCCTCCCCACGCATACCCCACCCCCATGCCTTTGTGTTTTAGATATCTGGGTTGGCGGTCCCTAAGACCACTCCCAGGTTTGATGATTCACTAGGAAGATTGACAGGACTTAGCCTATAGTTGTATTCAAAGCTGTGGTTCATTACAGGTAAGGGAATACAGAGCCAAGTCAGCAAAGGGGGGGGAGGGGGAAAGCACATAGGGCGAGGCCTGGAGGAAACGGCACAGGCCTCCGAGAGCCCTTTTCCAGTAGTCACACACGGTATGCTTAATTCTTCCAGCACAAGTTGTGACAACACAGGTGAAAAGCTGTCTACTAGGGAAGCCCAATAGAGACAGGGTGCCCATGATTTTTATTGGAGCTGGTCGTGGAGGCACTCTGCCTGGCACATACGAAAATCCCACACTCCCAGAAGGAAAGCAGGTGTTACACATAAACCACATTGTTTGGACAGTAAGCCAGTCTTAGCAGGGAATTATGGGAACCCTCTGGGGATCCAAGTTTCCAGGTGCCAGGCAAGGGCCACCAGCCTTGCAAGTAGGTCTTTTTAAGGATAGCAGTCTCAGGCGTGTTAACTCTTTCCTGCCAGGAACCATGTTACAGTATTAGCTTGTTTAGAATTGGCATTAACTTTTCTGCTTAGATATTTACTTACTTACTCTGCTGCTAAGATAGGTTTCACTGTGGTGCTGTTTTAGAACTGTGGATTACGTAGTTTGGATGGGTTGGTTATGTAGATGTCAGGTGCTGACTCATCCAGGAGAGCTGTGTGCATGTGGACCTGCCTCATGGAGAGCAGTGCTGACTTTCCATTCTTTTTTTTTTTTTTTTTCCAATTTTTATTTTATTGTTTAAAGTATTACAAATAGTAGTACATATGTCTCCTTTTTTCTCCCCATTGACCTTCCCCCAGCCTCCCCTACCCCCTGGCACATGCCCTCATCCCACCCCCACAGTGTCTTGTGTCCATTGGTTGTGCTTATATGCATGCATACAAGTCCTTCTGTTGATCTCTTTCCCCCCCTCCCCAACACTCCCCAGCCTTCCCGCTGTAATTTGACATTCTCTTCGATGTTTCACTGCCTCTGTATCTATCTTTTTATTCATCAGGCTATAATGTTCTTTATTAGCCATAAATGAGTGAGATCATGTGGTATTTTTCTTTCACTGCCTGGCTTATTTCACTTAGCATAATTCTCTCCAGTTCCATCCATGCTGCTGCAAATGGTAAGAATTCCTTCTTTTTTATAGCAGTACTAGAGGCCCAGTGCATGATTGAAACATGCACTTGTAGGGTCCCCTACACGCTTTCGCTTTCGATCGCGGGGGAGCTCGGTGCCTGTCCGCTGGTGCCGGAGCAGACAGGCACCCAGCTCCCCCGCTTTTGATGGTCCGCGGCGGGATGTGAGCTCGCTGCCCCAGAGGCCCCTTCTGTGCCGCAGCACAGCCATGGCGCAGATGCTGGCCCAATCGGCTACCCCGGCCACCCTGAGTCCCGCCCCCTGCGCCTCCTCCTGGCCCAATCATGGGCGTAGCGGAGTGATGGTAATTTACATATTACCATTTTATTAGGTAGGATAGTATTCCATTGTGTAGATGTACCATAGTTTTCTAATCCACTCATCTGCTGATGGGCATTTAGGCTGTTTCCAAATCTTAGCTATTGTAAATTGTGCTGCTATGAACATAGGGGTGCATATATCCTTTCTGATTGGTGTTTCTAGTTTCTTCGATATATTCCTAGAAGTGGGATGACTGGGTCAAATGGGAGTTCCATTTTTAGTTTTTTGAGGAAACTCCATACTGTTCTCCACAGTGTCTGCACCAGTCTGCATTCCCACCAGCAGTGCACGAGGGTTCCTTTTTCTCCGCATCCTCGCCAACACTTGACATTTGTTGATTTGTTGATGATAGCCAGTCTGACAGGTGTGAGATGGTAACTCGTTGTCGTTTTGATTTGTATCTCTTGGATAATTAGTGACTTTGAGCATGTTTTTATATGTCTCTTGGCCTTCCTTCAGTCTTCTTTTGAAAAGTATCTATTTAGGTCCGTTGCCCATTTTTTTTTTATTGGATTGTTTATCTTCCTTTTGTCAAGTTGTATGAGTTCCCTGTAAATGTTGGAGATTAAACCTTTATTGGTGATAACATTGGCAAACATGTTCTCTCATGCAGTGGGCTTTCTTGTTGTTTTATTGATGGTTTCTTTTGCTGTGCAAAAGCTTTTTATTTTGATGTAGTCCAATTTGTTTATTTTCTCTTCAGTTTCCATTGCCTTAGGAGCGGTATCAGTGAAGAAGTTGCTTTGGCATATGTCTGAGATTTCGCTGCCTGTGGATTCCTCTAGTATTTTTATGGAGGAAATGCCATACTGTTTTCCACAATGGCTGCACCAGTCTGCATTCCCACCAACAGTGAAGGAGGGTTCCTTTTTCTCTGCATCCTCACCAGCACTTGTCGTTTGTTGATTTGTTAATGATAGCCATTCTGATAGGTGTGAGATGGTACCTCATTGTTGTTTTGATTTGCATCTCTCGGATGATTAGTGACTTTGAGCATGTTTCCATATGTCTCTTGGCTTTCTGAATGTCCTCTTTCGAAAAGTGTCTATTTAGATCCTTTGCCCATTTTTTGATTGGATTGTTTATCCTCCTTTTGTTAAGTTGTATGAGCTCACATCCCGCCGCAGACCATCAAAAGAAGGAATTCTTACATTTGCAGCAGCATGGATGGAACTGGAGAGAATCTCCTGTAAATGTTGGAGATTAAACCCTTATTGGTGATTACATTGGCAAATATGTTCTCCCAAGCAGTGGGCTTTCTTGTTGTTTTGTTAATGGTTTCTTTTGCTGTGCAGAAGCTTTTTATTTTGATGTAGTCCCATTTGTTTATTTTCTCCTTAGTCTCCAATGCCCTAGGAGCTGTGTCTGTAAAGATATTGCTATGACATATGTCTGCAATTTTGTTGCCTATGGAGTCTTATAGGATTTTTATGGTTTCCCATCTTACATTCAAGTCCTTTAGCCATTTAGAGTTTGTTTTTGTGTATGGTGATTTAATTTCATTTTTTTACATGTATCTGATCAAATTTTCCAGCACCATTTATTAAAGAGACTGTTTTGATTCCATTGTATGCTCTTGCCTCCTTTGTCAAATATTAATTGAGTATAATGGCTTGGGTCAATTTCTGGGTTCTCTGTTCTGTTCCATTGGTCTATATGTCTGTTCTTGTGCCAGTACCAGGCAGTTGTGAGAACCGTGGCTTGGTAATATAGCTTGATGTCTGGTATTGTGATCCCTCCAACTTTGTTCTTCTTTCTCAGGATAACTGTGGCTATTCAGGGTCTTTTATTTTTAATTTTTATTCCAGATAAATTTTTGGAGAGTTTGTTCTAGATCTTTGAAATATGCCATTGGTGTTTTTATAGGTATTGCATTGAATCTATAGATTGCTTTAGATAGTATGGACATTTTAATGATGTTGATTGTACCAATCCATGAACATGGTATGTTCTTCCATTTGTTTATGTCTTCCTCTATCTCTTTTTTCAACGTCCTGTAGTTTTCCGAGTACAGGTCTTTTACGTCCTTAGTTAAGTTTATTCCTAGGTATCTTAATTTTTTTGGTGCAATGGTAAATGGGATTGTTTTTTTCATTTCTCTTTCTGTGAGTTCATTATTGGTGTATAAAAAGGCCATACATTTCTGGGTGTTAATTTTGTATCTTGCTACATTGACAAATTCATTTATTAGGTCTAGTAGTTTTTTTTAATTAATTTATTTAATTTTATTTTAAAAACACAGCATTTTTAATAGTAAAAATAGATGTTTATACTTCTCTTTTTAAAAAAGACACTTAATAACAATACAAGAAGGCTGGATTTCACTCCCCCCCCGACCCCTCCCTGCCAGCAGGACCTTGGCACAGATACATTAAGGCAAAGATCCGGGAGAGGCGTGTCCACCTGCTTTGGGCGGGGATTCCAGGTGAGCACACATCAGCAGAAAGGCTTCTCCCGCATGTTCACTGAGCCGTCCTGCATCCCGAAGTAGACCCTCTCAGCCATGTTGATGAACAGATCTGTGTCCACCACACCTGGGGTCATTTTGATAGCTGTGTTCACTTCACTCCATTTGTGCACCCGGTCAAACTTCCAGTCCAGGATAAAATTCCCATTATCCGTCACCATGGGACCTGTCTTGTTGACGGCCATTCGAAGTTCAACCACACCCCCGAACTTCTGAGTCACATCTTGGTTCACTGGGACATAGCCATGGGGATGAACTTGATGGGGATTCCCTGGTGCCACTGATCCCCAAGTTTCTTTGAATCTTTCCTAAAGTCAGCAATCACGATGAAGCGACTGGCATAGCCCGCCACAGTCTTCTCCTGGGTCAGGCAGCCTCCACCACCCTTGATGAGATTGAGATCAGCATCTACTTCAGCACCATCGATGGCGAGTCGATCTCTGGGTGTCGGTCCAGGTCACTGAGTGTTAAGCCGTACTGCAGGATCAGCGGACCGGCCTGGAAGGATGTGGGAACACAGACGAGGTTCAGGTTCTCCTGCTTCACTCTTTCAGCTATTCGCTGCACAGCATGGACAATTGTAGAACCACTTCCAGTTCCCAGCACTTGGTTATTCCTCACGTGATTCTCCACCGCCGCGTGGCCCGCAAGCTTCTTGGCCTCCTCGGCCTTGGATATCGTGGAGGGGACTGGGAAGGCACTACTGGCTTCCTTGACGTTGGGGCTTGTTTGGCCCGCGCCGCCGGTACCGGAATGAGCGCACACCGGCGGCTGCACGAGGGAGCCCGGGGCACCCCACCTGTTCTAGGTCTAGTAGTTTTTTGATGGAGTCTTTGGGGTTCTCTATGTATAGTTCTCATGTTATCTGCGAATAAGGACAGTTTTACTTCTTCTTTTCCAATTTGGATGCCTTTAATTTCTTCTTGTCTGATTGATATGGCTAGTACTAGTAGTATGTCGAACAGGAGTGGTGAAAGTGGGTATCCTTGTCTTGTTCCTATTCTTAGGGGAAATGGGTTTAGTTTTTGCCCATTGAGTATGATGTTGGCTGTCATATAGGGCTTTTATTATGTTGAGGTATGATCCCTCTATTCCCACTTTGCTGAGAGTTTTTATCAAGAAAGGGTGTTGGATTTTGTCAAATGCTTTTTCTGCATCAATTGATATGATTATGTGACTTTTGTCCATTCTTTCTTTAGACTTTCAAACCCAGGGTTTTTTTCCTGAAGACCACTGCTGGGAGTTCAGAGGTGGCATGTACCCTTCACTCCTCCTGTGCTTGAGTCTATAACACCTTTACTCCAGCTTCCCTTTGAGACTCTTTCTTGTCTGAAGTGGAAAGGAACTTAGTGACAGAAGTATACATAAAATGAGTATGCACTCTAAAAAATATTTTGTTTACATATATTGTTAAACATTTCTTAAATACCTTAAATAGCATCATCAAAAAGTATTTATTATAGCTTTTGTTTTTATTTATTTCCCCCATTGATTTTTTTTTAGAGGGAGTGGAAGGGAGGGAGGGAGGAGCAGGGAGGAGAGAGAGAGAGAGAGAGAGAGAGAGACAGACAGACAGACAGACAGACACATGGATGTGAGAGAGACACATTGGTTGGTTGCCTTCTGCGTGTGACCTGACCAGGGCCAGGGATTTAACCTGCAACCCAGGTACGTGCCCTTGATGTGGAATCGAACTGGAGATCCTTTGGTGCGAGGGCTGACACCCTAACTTCTGACCATACCACCAAGGGTGCTTTTTTTATGCATTGCTATCTTAGGTGCTTTACAGAAAATTAAGCAGACACAGTCTCTATACCTTGAGAATTTATTTTATTTTTAAAAAATACATTTTATTGATTTTTTACAGAGAGGAAGGGAGAGGGATAGAAAGCCAGAAACATCAATGAGAGAGAAGCATTGATCAGCTGCCTCCTGCACACCCCCTACTGGGGATGTGCCCGCAACCAAGGTACATGCCCTTGACCGGAATCGAACCTGGGATCCTTCAGTCCCCAGGCCAACGCTCTATCCAGTTAGCCAAACCGGCCAGGGCTATACCTTGAGAATTTATAATGGATTCCACTGACATGGACAAACATTGGAAGTACCAAGTGAAACTAGCATGAAATTATGTTTATAGATAATAAAGAGGTAATGGCTAAATCTAATATTTGAGGACAACTTGACTGAATATTATAAACAAAAATTTGTTCTATTAAATTAAAAAGTCTTACCTCTTTAGACAGCACAGTCCTTCTTTGAGAATGGTGTAAGAGCCCTGGCCAGTGTGGCTCAGTTGGTTGGGCATCATCCTGTGCACTGAAAGGTCACTCACTGGTTGGATTCCTGGTCAGGGCACAAGCCTGGATTTCTAGCTCAATCTCCTGTAGGGGGCATGCAGGAGGCAGCCAATTGATGTTTCTCTCTTTCTCTCCCTTCCTCTCCCTGTAAAATCAATAAAAACATGTTTTTTTTTAAAAAAAGATAAAGAGAATAGCGAAAGAGATTCTAGAGTTCTCTTCAGGAGAAGGATGCAGGGTTCAGGGTGTCCTCAACGTTCCATCTCAATCACATTCACAGCTCCTGTCCCTCAGATTCTTACCTTAGACGGAGAACAAACCCCCGAGCTCAGGTCGCTTGAGCTCACCCTCTGTGTACCAGGAAGCTCTTTCATGTCAGTGGTTCCCCCACCTCCGTGCACAGCCCTTACTCTGTGACAAACATTCTCACCGTGACCTTTTGAATGTGCCCACAATGTCATGCTTCCAGGAAGTGTCTCAACATGTAGCAATTACAGTGACTTAGCACGGCGCCTGCCCCCACAACACCAGAAAACCTTACATACATATAGGCCGGTACATTCACATGGTAATTGTACATGCTTGTAGGACAGCTTGAATCACTGGAGCGTTTGAAGATCGAACTGGATCTTCATTAAACATTGGATGATTCACTAAGTGCACTTGGACCATTTCTCACCTACTGGTATAATCATCTTGATCGGAGCTATATTATGGACCTAAACTTGCTTCATTAGGCTTTTTCTGTTAACCTATTTTCTGACTCTCTTTGTTAGTCCTACTTGGTTGTTTTAGTTTTTGGTTCTGTTTTGTTTACGCTTGTTAAGTAGGTAAGCAGAAGTGTACTATTTCGGCTGAGTTCTGGCAGTGGAACAGAAAAAAAGCTGTTTGCAGTCTGTCAGTTCCTGGGAAAGCCACGTCTTTGGGAGTTTGATGGCTTCCCCCAAGAGTAAAGAAAATCCTGAAACTTGCAGCAGCTACGTGAGGCCTGGGTCTCTAGGTCACCTGGGTGTGTGCCCAAGAGGGCTTAATCCTGGGTCCTATTGAGCCCAGATGGCATCAGGGATCAAAGATTGTGGTTACAGGGGAAATGTGGCAAAATAACTAATTGGAGATATTTAGGGCCCCAATTGGCATGATTAAATACTGATTGATCTAGGTGTGAACTGGTTTCTTATCGATCATGAAAGCAGTGCGTGTTGTTAAAGTAAAAAATTGGTGCGATAAGCCACCCAGAAACGAGTCCCAGTACTTTAGAATCACACTTTAAATATTTTCTTACAATTTCAGATTTTACTTTATGTTGAAGATACATGTTTTTTAATTGTTCATTGTGATTTTTCTTTTTACTATTCTTAAGTCAAAATTTTTCTTCTTGCCCTGGCCAGTGTGTCTCAGTGGGTTGGAGCATCCTCCTATACACCAAAAGGTTGTGGGTTTGATTCCCACTCACAGCACATGACTAGGTTTCAAGTTTGATCACTGGTCAGGGCATGTAATAGAGGCAACCGATGGATGTTTCTCTCTCTCTTCTTCCCCCCTTACCTCCTTCCCCTCTCTAAAATCAGTAAACATATCTTTGGGTGAGGATTAAAAATTTTTTTCCCCTTCTTTAATAACCCATCTCAGAAATCATTTAGTCCAGCAGTTCTTGAACTTTTTGGTTATGTGGATTTATATTTATAGATATTTACTATTTTAGAAATTAAAAGAAATTAAAAAATACATGATTAGGTTATTTTCAAATGAATTGATCTACAACATGTTAACATGAATGACATTTTAAAAAAATATATTTTTATTGATTTCAGAGAGGAATGGAGAAGGAGGGAGAGATAGAAACCTCAATGATGAGAGAGAGTCATTTATTGGCTGCCTCCTGTATGCCCCACAATGGGGATTGAGCCCACAGCCCGGGTGGGCATGTGTCCTGACCAGGAATTGAATTGTGACCTTCTGGTTCATAGGTTGACGCTCAGCCACTGAGTTATGCTGGCTGGGCAACATGAATGACATTTTATGAAAATTGACTTTTTCAAGACAAAAAAAATTCACTTAGTGAGGAGAGTGGCATTGATTGACACATTCTTGCAAATCTCTTCCTGTCTGGCTGAATAGAATACAATGGGTCTTCATGTCTGCTTGTGAATTTCAAGTCTCTGAAGAGTTTGTCTTCCACAGATACATGGTGGAAAGGGGGGAAGTATTTTAACAGCCTTTTCAGTTAATTGTGGGTAGTTGTCTTTGATATTACACCAGAATTTGACAAGTAGCAATTTCTTAAAGGGTAGTTGCAATGTGGAATCTGAAACTGTATTAATTAACTTTTTATAACCTTACATTAACATCCATTTGCCTATCTTGTATTTTAAATGAATCTTGAAGTGACAGGCTGGTTTCATTCTTTTTTGAGGAAATATCTGCCAGATACTTAAATCTGCCAAATACAGTACTCAAATACTCAAAACTGGGCACTAAGTCTGTCAGTCATTCTTTCAAGTAAAAATGACATACCAGCTTGCCGCTCACACAGTTGCACAGTGCTTTCCTCCAGGACAGCCATCTGACTCTGGTATGCAGGGTCTGTACGTGTATTTTCCACCTCATCACACGGAATGGTAAAAATAAGTATACTCAGGGGCCAGATTTAATACAATTAATAATTTTTACTACTTCATTAAGAACATTCTCAAGTGAAATTGACCTTTTTTTATTGTCAGTGTGGCAATAAAGAATACAGTAATTAATATAGCACAGTTTGGTGTAACTGCTCGATTCATGCCAAAGCACAGCAGTTTTACCCACCACAGCTTTTGCATCATCAATGCTAAAGTTAAAGGGGAAAAAGAAAATAACTACAGTATGACTAGAGGCCCGGTGCACGGATTCATGCATCGGTGGGGTCCCTCGTCCTGTCCTGAGCCCTCTCGCAATCCGGGATCCCTCAGGGGATATCATACTGCTGGTTTTGGCCCAATCCCCACAATCCAGGATGAGGGACCCCACTGGTGCGTGAATCGGTGCACCAGGCCTCTAGTATACAGGTAAGATCTTTGGTTAATCTCTTCCTGCCCTCCCCCCATCCCTTCCCTCTGAGATTCATCAGTCTATTCCATGTTTCCATGCCTGTGCGTTGAGCGTCTGCCCCCTGGTGGTCAGTGTGAGTCATAGTTACCAGTCAAATGGTTGCTTAGGCTTTTTTATATATACTAGAGGCCCGGTGCACGAATCCGTGCACTGGTGGGATCCCTCATACCGGTCACGATCAGGACTGGGGAGGGATCATGGGAGGACTCCAGGGCGTGTCCAGCCTGTCTTGCCCAGTCCTGATCGGCTGGACCCTAGCAGCAAGCTAACCTACCGATTGGAGCGTCTGCCCCCTGGTGGTCAGTGTGGGTCATAGCAACTGGTTGAACGAATGGTCGGACACTTAGCATATTAGGCTTTTATTATATAGGATAGATAGTCTTCCCTTATCCATAGGGGATACATTCTAAGACCCCAGCGGATGCCTGAAACTCTGGATAGTACCAAATCCTGTATGTACTATCCTTTTTCCTATACATACATACCTCTAATAAAGATTAATTATAAATTAGGCATAATAACAGATTAACAACAATAACTAATTATAAAATAGAACTATTATAACAATATCCGATATAATAAAACCCTAATATGCAAATTGCCCCCTCAGGCAGTTGTTCAACTGGGAGTTCGACCAGGAGACTGGGAGTTCGACCGCTTGCTATGACGTGCACTAACCACCAGGGGGCGGGGCGGAAAATGACGGGTGACGTGGTGCCTGGGCAGGGGGCTGTGACCTCTCACCAGCTGCCTGGGGGCAGGGGTGATGGGGATGGAGGTGCTGTGAGAATGCGGGGTATCTGCCGAGCTCACTCTCACTCCCCCTGCTAACCTCCCCCGGGATGCCAGGGCTCGCACGCTGGGGAAGCCCCTGCACTCAGGTACCAGGTGCGTGTGAGGAGCCTACCCCGTACCTGTATGGCCTCTTCCAGGTGAGCTGGGCCGCAGCCGCTGGGACCGCAGGGGCCGATCGGGCTCCCCATGGGTTCGTGCAGGAGCCGGTCTGTGAGGCCAGCCAGAAGAGAGCACGCTGCCCGCCAGCTTCCGTGCGGTGCTGCTGGGTGGCCCAGAGGCCCACAGTGCCCTGGCCTGCGGCGTCTGGATGCGCTCACTGCATCTCCACGTGGGGACTTGGGCACTGTGACTCAGGTGGAGGGGTGTGTGTGGGGGCCCAGGGGCCCAGGTGCTGCCCAGGGCCCTTCCACACCAGATGCTTGAGCTTCGATTGCCGGTCAGGCCTAGGGACTGCACCTGTGCATGAATTTTGTGCACTGGGCCTCTAGTATTGTAATAAAAGTTATGTGAATGTAGACTCTCTCTTTTTCTTTCTCTTTCTCCCACTCTCCTGCTCTCGAATGTGCATACTCTCCCTCTCCCCCTCAATATACTGAAATATTTTGGAGCTTGGTTGATCTTAGGTAACTGGAAAGCAAAACCTTGGATAAGGGGGGGGGGCTCCTGTATTAAGTGAATAGTTTTGACTGAGGGTAAGGGGGGCGGGCTACTGTATTATGCAAATAGTTTGACGTCGTGTGCTCTTTTCAGCATCACCAGGTCTCAGAGAGTGGGGGAGGTTGTACGTGAAGGTGCCTTGAGGAATATAAAGCATTGCAGATGCCGGCGGGACTGACCTGCTCTTGTTGTGTTCCTGTAGATCTGGAGCAGCAACCATTTGTTCCCCAGTGCGGAGGAAGCCACTCTTTTCCTCGGGACACTGGATACTATTTTTCTCTTCTCCTATGCCGTGGTAAGTTTTAGAATTCCAGGGTTTTAAAGAAAGATGTAAAAGGAAATGACTCCCAAGTTTTATGAAGTTCATAAGACATTTTGAATTTGCTGACTGAGGAGTGTTCAGAAGGTTATATTTTGTGTCTTTCTCATCCATCCATTCTTTTGACAAATTGAGCACCTAGCATGTGCCAGGGACTGTTCCAGTCAGTGAGAATTCATCAGTGGACAACATAGGGAAAACCCTACCTTTATAAAGCTTCTATCTTGGAGTGGGAGCTAAGAGAGACAAACAGTCACAAAACGCTACAAAGAAGGAAATTATAAGGTATATTTAAAGGTGGTAAGTGCTGTGGAGAAAAATAAAGCATGGAAAGGGGAGTAGATAGCTCAGGGTGGGGTGATTTAAGCAGGTGGCTGGGGAGAACCTCACAAAGAAGGGGTTATTTGAACAAAGACCTGAAGTGGGTAAATGAGGTCAGACAGGCTGGAGGCACAAATTTCAGAGTCCTTTGTGTGTACGTGATTTTTAAAATTATGAGACTGAGTGAAATCATCAAGAGAATTGGTGAGACCCTGGCCTGTGTGACTCAGTTGGTTGAGCATCGTCCCATGCACTGAAGGTTGCCGGTTCAATTCCTGGTCAGGGCACATGCCCAGGGTTGTGGGCTCAGTTTCTAGTAGGGGGTGTGCAGGAGGCACCTGATTGATGTTTCACTGTCACATCGGTGTTTCTCTCCCTCCCTTCCCTCCTCTCTCTCTCAAAATCAATTTTAAAAATCTTAAAAAAAAAAAAAAAGAGTTGGTGAAGATAAAGAAGTGTGAAGACTAAGCCATGGGATTTCTAGCATTTAGAGCAGGGGTGGGAACGTCCAGATCGTGGGCCATATAAGGCCTTGCCAAGGCATTCGGGGTGAGTTAATTAAATGTTTGACCAAATATAGCAGGCTGATTTTTAAAAAAAATCCTGACAATCTTTTTTTAAAAAGTATTTTTTTATTGATTTCAGAGAGGAAGGGAGAGGAGAGAGAGATAGAAACATTAATGATGAGAGAGAATCATTGATCCGCTGCCTCCTGCATGTCCTACACTGGGGATCGAGCCCGCAACCTGGGCATGTGCCCTTGACCACAATCGAACCCCAGACCCTTTAGTCCCCACGCTGGTGCTCTATCCACTGAGCCAAGTCCACCAGGGCTAGCAGGCTAATTTTTAAGTTGATAATTTATGGCCCCTGAATAATGTTGTAAATATCCTGGGCAGAAAGAAGGTTCTCCACCCCTAAGTGAGTTAGGGAAGATGAGGAACGGGCAGGGAGGCTGAGACGGAGCTATGGGGAGCAGGAGTACCGAGAGAGGGTGGAGTCCCGGGAGCCATCCAGGGTGGCAGGGGCTGACCCTGTCCTCGGTCCTCGGATTGGGCAGCCAGGGTCGTAGGGAACGTCAGTGGTGGCTGCCAAGTTAGAGCTGTGGGGCCAGGGGTGGCAACGGCTGACACTGGGCACTGTGGGAGCAGTCTGACCTTTTCTCCCAGCATCTTTTTTCCCGTCTTGAAAATGTGTCCAGTGATGTGAAATACTGAGTGAAAGTCCCAAAGTAATCTCTCAATGTATATTTGGGTAATTATTAGAATATCTTCAAAGAGGACAGTTATAAAATTGGAAATTAGATCACGTTGCCTAGTTTCTCACCCTGGGCATATATGGTCATTCCGAGTGAGGCTTCTCTATTTGCCTTTTATGAAGTGTTTTTTTTTTTAATTTTTATTAAAGATTTTAAAATTGATTTTTATAGAGAAAGGAAGGGAGAAGGGGAGAGAGAGAGAGAGAGAAGCATCGATGTGAGAGCAAAACATCTGTCGATCAGCTGCATCCTGGGCATGTGCCTTGTCCGGAATCGAGGGCCCCCACCCCAGGCATGTGCACCAACCTCTCAGGGAACCAGTAACCCTGAGTGCACAAGATGATGCCCAGCCACACCAGTCAAGGCCTTTTATGAAGTATTTTAAGAATCAATGGAGTCTAGTGGAAAAACCAGTTCTACCACTATCAGCTAGCTGTGTTAAACTTGGTTTCACACTGGCGTCTAACCTTTTTTTTTAAATCCTCACCAGAAGATATGTTTGTTTATTGATTTTAGAGAGAGAGGAGAAGGGGGGAGAGAGCGCGAGAGAGAAACATCGATTCAAGAGAGAAACATCAATCGGTTGCCTCCTGTACACGTCCTGACCGGGAATTGAATCGGGAACCTTTCGGTATATGGGATGATGCTCCAACTAACTGAGCCACCTGGCCAGGGTTAACCTTTTTTTTGATATGTAGTGTCCTCCTCGGTAGAGTTATGATAGTACCTGTCTATAGGGTAAAATAGATTTAGGAGGTAAAAGGTAAGTGCCATGGAAAATTGGTGATTGTGGTTCTTCCATTGAGCTGTGCTTTCTTCTATAACTTCCAGGTTTTGTGCAGGGAGTTGGAGCAGCACAGAATAAATTGATTCCCTAATCTGAAACATAACAGAAATTTTCTTCATCCCCATTATTCTCTACAGCATAAGACCATGTGATGAGTGGCAGCTATAGAACATAGAATCTTCTCCAGTGTTTGCAGGTGCCTCTTTCAAGCTAGTGAAAGCTTGTCCATAAGGAGGGAGAAACATTTATTATGGTATTTGTCATCTACATTTTCTCTAATACAGATGGTCAGTTTATCAGAAACACTTGAATCAAAATTTAGGTTTTTAGTAGGGACTTTTATTCATTTTACATATTTATGGAAGAAACCTAAAGTGTGTTGCCCTTAGCTCTTTAGTCTGCTTGCTGCTATGCTCTGAGCATTTTAACTTCTGCTACTCGGTGGCAGGAGAGCAGAAGGCAGAACGTTTGTACCTCTGATCAACTAATTACTGCCTCTGCCTCCCTAGCTCCTGGCCCTGTGGTGTCATGAAGCCCCAGGGTCAGACTAAAGAGGCAGCACCTGTGCTCCGGAAGCTTCTGCTCTGCGGGGAGCGGGGAGCGTAGCACACCTCCATTCAGAATGCAGATGGCCAAGAGGGGTGCCTTTGGGAAAGCAGATAACTGATGGTTAGGAGTTAATCTCTCCTGGAAAGTGAAATGGAGTTGTCTGCTTGTGTTATTGGAAGAATTTTTGTTTTTTGTTTTTTTTTTCCCAGTCTCCTTTTAGGCAGTTAGGGGATGGGATCAAGTAGAACATAAGTTTTGCACTGAGTTACGATGTCCCAGTGCATGGGGTGTGCAGAAGCCGTGTCATTTCATGAAACATTTATGAAACTGTTATAGACAGCTCGCCTGGGTATGAGAATGAGATTTAATTTGAAGTAATATCAGTGTATTGCTTGCCTCATTTGCTTTGCAGTGCCTCTTTTTTCCAGTCGGTGCTGTAATTCAGGGCTGAAAAATAAAACGTTTTGTTTTTCAGGGCCTTTTCATCAGCGGTATTGTTGGGGATCGGCTTAATTTACGATATGTCCTATCTTTTGGCATGTGCTCTTCTGCATTAGTGGTAAGTTTGAACGTTTTTAAAAAATGATGATGATGATGATGATTGTCAGGTTTTTACCATCCAAGCAATCCCCCTACTTCTGTATGTAGAAGAGAATAAATTAGTCTTCAGTTGTTGAATGCCTTGCCTGCCTTTTCAGTTCGGGGAGTCTTTTATAAGTATGATTGGGGTCACGCCCCTTCCTTGACTCTCATCCACCAAAGTCAGTGCATAAATGGCATGCCGTTCAGTGCTGCCCAGGACCTGGTCCCAGCCGCCTGCAGTCGCATCTGTCACTGCTTCACTGCTCTGCCTGGTCAGACTACTTTCCGTGGCCCTGACATGTCCGGCTGCTTTCTCCCTCACGCCTGTTGTTCCTGCTGTTCTGCCTCGCTTGGATGGCCCTCTCTTCAGCTTTCCAGTCTCACTCAACGTCTCCTGCAAGTCACTGGCTAAGTGATACTTCCTTCATAATGCCTTACTTTACTAACTCCCCCGCCCCCTGCAGAAGTCACCGTTCCTCTTTGGAGCTCCCTGCCTGCATTTCTTTGAAGGCATGGATATTGCCTATTGTGTAGCCTACTTGGTCTGTGTCAGTCCTGCTTTCCCTGGGAGGTTGGAGCCCAGTGGTTAAGATCACAGACTTCCTGAGACGGCAGTGCCTGTTTTCGGTCCCTCCTCTGCAATTTCCTGGCTGTGATTTCTCTGGGCTTCAGCTTCCTCACGTGAATCCCTCTGCCTAGGGCTGTAGTGAGGCATTTGGAACAGTGCCTGGCGCAGTACATGGGCAAGGTCCCTGTGAGTCATCTTGATTTGCTTACAAGGGTCTGGTGAGAAATTTTTGTTGATTGAATAAAGGCATGGAGTTTAGTTAGACTAAAGTAGTTTAGTTTATTATTGTTTTTCAATGTCTGCCATTTGTGTACAGGGAAAAATGTATTTTCCTTAGAGATTTTAGAGATTGAACCATTTTATTTATTCACAAGCTGCTCACCACACATATGTACATACTATTTCAAAACTGGTTTGAAAATATACGTAAACAATTAAAAAAATTGAAGTGTGTACATAAACTCACCCTTTTTTGTGTATAGTCCTGAATTTTGGCCAGCAAGTATACTAGTAGTCGTGTAACTGCCATCTCTCCTTCTTCCTCTGGTCTCTGACCATCACTGACCATTTTCCTGTCCTTAGAGTTTTGCTCATTTCAGGATGCCATGTAACTGGCATCATACATTATTCTATGTACCCGTGCCAGGTATTCCCAAAAGAGACTTCAACCGCAAATAAAATGTCCACTTGAGCAAAATGCCTGGGAAAAAATTCAGAGACACGAATGCTACTAAATGACTGAGCCGATCAAGAGTTACTCAGATTCACTTAGTAGTGACACTAGTAGTGATAGCTGGCGCTTCCCAGTCCCCATGCCAGTCTTCCACAAGCACAGCTTGAGGAAGAGGAAACGGAAACACAGGTGACCCTAGAACAACATGGGTTTGAACTGCGTGGGTCCACTTGTATGGAAATATTTTTCAATAGATACTGTAAATGTATTTTCTCCTCTTGGCGATTTTCTTTTTTCCCCCCAAATATATTTTTATGTATTTTTATATATTCAGAGAGGAAGGGAGAAGAAGAGAGAGAGAGAGAAACATCAGTGATAAGAGAGAATCATTGATTGGCTGCCTCTAGCACCCCCACACTGGGGATTGAGCCACAACCTGGGCATGTGTCCCAACTGGGAATTGAACCGTGACCTCCTGGTTCATAGGTTGATGCTCAACCACCAAGCCGTGCCTGCTGGACTCTTCTTATGATTTTCTTTTTTTTTTTTTTTTAATATATTTTATTGATTTTTTACAGAGAGAAAGAGAGAGGGATAGAGAGTTAGAAACATCGATGATAGAGAAACATCAATCAGCTGCCTCTTGCACACCCCCCACTGGGGATGTGCCCGCAACCAAGGTACATGCCCTTGACCAGAATCGAACCTGGGACCCTTCAGTCCACAGGCCGACGCTCTATCCACTGAGCCAAACTGGCTTCGGCTATGATTTTCTTAATAACATTTTCTCTAGCTTATTTATTGTAAGAATACAGCCTATAATACATAAACACACAAAATATGTATTAGTCGACTGTTCACTATATTGTTAAGGCTTCCTGTCAGCAGTAGGCTATTAGAAGTTAAGTTTTGGGGGAGTGAAAAGTTAAACATGGACTTGTGACTGCTTGGGGGTCAGCAGCCCTGGCCTCCATGTTGTTCAAGGGTCCACTCTCACGTGCCATCCCATCAGCTATCCTCCTGTGGGTTTTGCCTTCCTTTCCCTTTTTTGAAACTCAGTGATCAAAAGGAGGTCAGACAATGAGGCCTTAACTTTTTAGAGTTGAAGACAGCAGTTGGAGGGATGATCACTAATGAGTTTTATGCCTTTGGCTTCTTTGCCTCTTCGGTTGGCAGTGGTTTGGTGGTGTGTCACTCACTCAGTGCTGCTTTGAGCAGGAGCATCCCAAGAGTCGGCCACATGTCTCGTAGGTCGAGACATTGAATGTCTCCTTCCTGTAGTCTCTTCCCGTAGAAACAGTGTGCTTGGCAGTTGAGTGTACTCCAGGTGTCCACATGGATGATACATGTCCCTCTTTCTTCCCTCTTCTCCAAGGTGTTTATCTTTGGCACTGTCACAGAATGGCTGCATTTCTACAACAAGTGGCTGTACTGCTGCCTGTGGATTGTGAATGGCCTGCTGCAGTCCACTGGGTGGCCCTGTGTGGTTGCTGTCATGGGCAACTGGTTTGGGAAAGCTGGGTATGCCGCCTCCTTCCTCTTTAATTTTTCTTTTTAAGTGGTTTTAATACCGATTATTCAGACTTGTCAGTTAACTCGGTCCCTTCGACACTCCCCATGTTCTCCCTTCATTTAGAAAATTAGAATTGTTCAGGGAGAGGTTTCACATCAAAGTGTATTGGAAATAGTGTCGTCCACAACGCTCTCTGGCCATAGTAAGATTTTGAGTGTGGCTAAGGCAGCGTGTCTCCGTTTTTTTTGTTTGTTTGTTTGTTTTGTTTTTAATATATTTTATTGATTTTTTACAGAGAGGAAGAGAGAGGGATAGAGAGCTAGAAACATCGATGAGAGAGAAACATCGATCAGCTGCCTCTTGCACACCCCCTACTGGGGATGTGCCCGCAACCAAGGTACATGCCCTTGACCGGAATCGAACCCGGGACCCTTGAGTCTGCAGGCCAATGCTCTATCCACTGAGCCAAACCGGTTTCGGCTCCGTTTTTTCTTTAATCTTCCCTTGAGAGAGTATAAATATCTCAGGTGCAGTCCCATCAGGATCTTCCTGTGGGTTTGCCTTCCTTTCCCTTTTTTGAGACTTAGTGTTCTTCTTTAGCCTTCTTCCATTAAATATAAGGAAACCGAGGCCAAAGAGATCCATGGGACTTGCCTAAGGTCACGTAGCAAAGGCTCTAATAAGATGCAATGGAGAATGCCAAACTTTGGGGCTTTTTCCCCCTACACCTTTAAGTAATTATTAGATTGTATTTGAGTTTGTGTGTGTGGTGTGGGCCAAAGATGTGAGGATAGGCACCCGCTAAAGTATCTTCTAGGCCACCAGGAAGAAGAGCCACGCTTAATTTACAGGATGGGAATAAGTTCAGACACCCCAAGACTTGGCTTTGTTGTATGCCATTGTATGTGACACTCCAATTTCAGGAATATTATTAATTTGAATTCCTATAATTTTTATAGGTAAGTATTTGTGTTGTGAGATACACATTTATCTTACCGATGGCTCTGTCTTTTCTGGTTGTTTATACGTTTATGTCGGGGCCAGTTGTGCACCAGACATTGTCCACCAGCTCAGGATCCGCGTGTGCTCTGACCTAGCCTCTCGGTTCCCAGCTTCCCCGGTTTCAGAGGGGATGCTTGCTGGCTGCAACGTCATCAAAGTTCACCTATAAATGCCTGTGGTCAGAATAAGACCACTTAATGAGAATGCTCTGATTATATTTCCGTGTGCTGGTAATGTCTGTTTCTAACTCTAGCAGCACTGGTTTAACAGAATTGATTTTGAGAGGCTCTTGTTCCCCCGGCATACTTCCGTTTTCTTTTGGAGTGGATGATGCCGTCTGCTCATGTGCTACTTAATGTTATTAAGACTTTTAAGGTAATTTTTTTCCATTTATGATTTTTGAAAATTATACAGATGCTACTTGTTTATTGTAGACAGACTGGATAATATAAATGAGCAAAGAGAAATAAAAACAAAACCACCTGAAATCCTATCAACTAAAGATAATTACTTTGACATGTATCAGTTTGAGATAATTTTTATCTGAGTTTTTATAAATTGGATGACACTGGGTGTTTGATAGGAGTGACTGGGCAGGCTGATCATTTCCTTATGTTTTTGGATCAGTTACAAAGAAACAAAATTTCAAGCAAGTTGTCACAGTTTCTTTTTGAAAGTAAGATCATTTGTTTTTAAACAAGTAACATTAGTGAAATTGACAGTGCACTGCTTGAGACACAGTGACTTCCTATGAAACATAACAAGAAACCACAAAGTGCTAATAAGACTATGACAACGTAAAGTCACAGTTATTTTCAGCCAGCTTTTTGTAAAAGCATGTCTTTGGCCAGCAGGTTGTCTGGCTTTCTGACTCTTTCCTCCAGAACACTCTTTGACAGATCTTAATATTTAAGAGGATTGGGCATTTTAGCTCGGGGGAGGAGCATAGAGATCATCTGGTTCAAGTCATTTGTTTCCAAGTGAAAAAAGTTGGGGCTCAACAGAAAGCACTCATCTATTGAGGCCATTGGATGATTCAGGCCCCTCTGGTTGTCAGGGTCAGAGTTAGTCACACAGATTCGTGTGCAGCACCGAGCCCTTTCCTGTACCTCACTGCACTCAGTCCTTGCAGAGCACGGCCCTCCCAGTTGAGGACACTGAGCCTTCACTGTAACTCACTTAAATTAACAGCTGGAGGTAGCAGCCTCATGCTTGTGAACAGCCTTTGTTTTTCACAGTGTGGCTTCCTGTTCATTTCTAAGATTCCTTCTGTCTCGATGAGATTATAAAAATGTTTAAGGAGTTAGATAATCTAACATAGTGTGTTATTAATATGTATCAAATAGATAAAATGCAAATGTGAACTTTTCAAAAATGAACTTTTTAACCCCTTTTTTTCCCCACCAGCCTTTCTGCCAGTGGCTATGTTCAGAGTTAATTCCTTTTTCTCCAAGACGTGTGTAAAATCTGGTTTCCTTCCACCAGACTCTTCCTGTCCCCATCCATCTTTTAAAAATGGCTTTATTGAGTTGTACAATAAGTTGCATGTGTTTAAAATGTATTATTTGATGAGTTTTGGCAAGAGTACACCGTAAAACCATCATCACAGTTAAAATAATGGACAGTCCCCCCGTCCCCCCAAAAGTTTCCTTGTGCTCCTTGGTAATTCCTCCTCCCCACCCCCCTCCCCCCCACCCCCCACTGCCATCTCCAGGCAACTACTGATCTGCTTTTTATCACTCTAGGTTAATTAGGATTTTCTAAAATTGTATATAAATGGAGTCACACACTATGTACTCTTTCTTGTTTGTCTTCACTCACGATAATTAATTTGAGATTCATTCATGTTGCATATATTGATAGTCCATTCCTTTTCATAGCTGAATAGTAATCCATTGTACCACAGTTTGGTGATCTGTCCACCTGCTGATGAACATTTGGGGTGTTTTCAGTTTTTGGCTATCATAAATAAAGCCACTGTGAACATTTGTGTACAAATTCTTTTATGGACAAATGCTTTCATTTCCCTTGGATAAATACCTTGAATAGATTGGCTGGATCATACGATAGTTATTTTTATAAATTTTATTGATTTTTTTTACAGAGAGGAAGGGAGAGGGATAGAGAGTTAGAAACATCAATGAGAGAGAAACATTTATCAGCTGCCTCCTACACACTCCCTACTGGGGATGTGCCCGAAACCAAGGTACATGCCCTTGACCGGAATCGAACCTTGGACCCTTGAGTCCGCAGGCCGACGCTCTATCCACTGAGCCAAACCAGTTAGGGCACGATAGGCATTTTTATAACTTTTTAAGAAATTGGTAGTCTCTTCCATGTGGTTGTACCATTTTACATTTCTACCAGCAGAGTGTAAAGTGTTCTAGTTACTGTATATCTTTGCCAACACTTGGTATGCTCAGTCTTTTTTATTTTAGCTCTTCTGTAGCTGAATAGTGATACCTCATTGTGGTTTTAATTTGTATTTCCCTAATGTCTGATGTTGAGCATCTTTATATATATCCACTAGGAGAGGAACGGAGAGGGAGAGAGAGAGAGAAACATCAATGATGAGAGAGAATCATCGATTGGCTGCCTCCTGCACACCCCCTACTGGAGATTGAGCCTGCAGCCTGGGCATGTGCCCTTGACTGGGATCGAACCCGGGACCTTTCAGTCTGCAGGCCTACGCTCTATCCACTGAGCCAAACCAGCTAGGGCTGTTGAGCATCTTTTCATGTGCTATTTACATCCTATTTTTTATATGTGAAGTATCTATTACAATCTTTTGTCCCTTCTCAGAAATTTTTTATTTTGAGATGATTGAAGATTCATACTCTTTAACATTTTATTGCATTGTCTTGTTTTCATATTATTGAGTTTTGCAGGTTCTTTATATGTCAGATACAAATCTTATCAGATACGTAATATATAAGATTTTCTCTTCCAGTCTGTAGCTTGTCTTTTTAAAATGTCTGAATAGTTTCTTTCATTGAGCCCCAAATTAAACTTTAGTATGATAAAGTCATAGAGTTGGAAGAGACATGATGTTTTGTCATATGGGTATACTTAAAAAAATCTAAAAATAGATTATTGATTCTCTGTGTGTGAACCTTCTTTGTTTTGGCATTTTTGTATTTGAACCTTGAATCAAATCCCTTCTTATTCTGTTGTCTTCTGTGTTCTGCTGTCTCCATCTTAGCCGAGGCGTTGTTTTTGGTCTCTGGAGTGCCTGTGCTTCGGTGGGCAACATTCTGGGAGCATGCCTGGCCTCTTCTGTTCTGCAGTATGGTTATGAGGTAGGTATTTCCAGCTTTTTCTCAAGGAAATAAATGTGTGTTTTTTTTTTAGGAAATAATACTGTGGCCATTTAAAACCGCATTGAGCTGTGTCGGGGTAAAACAAGGCTTGTGATAAAAATGAACAAACTTGCACAGTCAAGAGTGGCTCAGTGGTTGAATGTTGACTCATGCACCAGGAGGTCACGGTTTGAATCCAGGTCAGGGCACATGCCCAGTTTGTGGGCTCAATCCCGAGTAGGGGGTGTGCAGGAGGCAGTTGATCAGTGATTCTCTCTCATCACTGATGTTTCTATCCCTTTCTCCCTCTCCCTTCCTCTCTGAAACCAATAAAAATATATTTAAAAAAAATATAAAAAGAAAACTTGACAAATGGAAACATATGGCAGCATTATCTCTGAAGAATACCCAAGTCTAAAGACTTATAATCAGGAAAAGGTATTTGCAACTCGTTAAATATTTTTTATATCTTCCTAATATAAAAAACCACCCACAGATTGATAAGAAAAAGACCAAGAACACAGATAAAAGGTAAAGGACTTGAACGTCTAGTTGGTAAAAAGGGAATAGGAACACCTTATAAACATATGAAAAGAAATTCCACTTCACTTATAACTTTATTCCATTAATATTTATTAAGCTCCTCTAAGGGCCTCTAGGCAGTAGAGAATGGACATTGGCCTAAAACTCTTTGCCCTTTATGGAGCTAGGTAGTAGCCTGAGGAGAAATGCAAATTAAAGAAACTGCACTGAATGTTTATTAGATTGGCAAAATCCAGAAGTGTGATAATACGTTGTGCTTATGAGGATGTGGAAAAACAGGCATTGCAGTTGGCAAAGTGAATAACTAACTCCCTTTGGGGTCAGTATCGGACAGTCTATTAAAACTGCAGCTGTTCTGCCCGAGGAGATGCTCTCCACCCCCCGGAATGAACCCTGCAGGTGAATATGCTTCAGCAGGCGCAGTGATATACGACAAGGTTACTTCCTTCAGTGTTGTGTGTCACAGCAAAACGTTGGTGCCGAATGTCAACCAAGAGGGAAGTAGTTACCCTGGGATACACCTGTTCAGTGGAATGCTGTGCAGCTGTGAAATAGGGTTGCAGAGCTCTCTCTGTACCGATAGGGAACTATCTCAATGGTGTATATTAAGTGAAAAAAGCAGGGATGCTAAACTGGGTGTATTGAATGACGCCGTTACTGTAAAATGGAGGAAGAAGTCAAGAGTACGTATTTGTATTGGCTTGTATGTTACTAAAGCAATCTCTGGAAAGTAAAAATACAGTAACAATTATGGTTATATGATGGGAAAATGAGGATTGAGTGGACGGGAGAAGGGTGTGGGGAGAGTTTTTACATTTTTGTTGCTTAAATCATGTAAATGTGTTGCCTATTCAGAAACCTAAATAATTAAAAGTAGGTAAGTTGCTCTTTTTATTTTTTATTGGTTTCAGAGAGTAAGGAAGTGGGAGAGAGAGCTAGAAACATCAATAATGAGAGAGGATCACACTGGGGATGGAGCCCACAGCCTGGGCATGTGCCTTGACTGGGAATTGAACTGTGACTGGTTCATAGGTCAATGCTCAACCACTGAGCCATGCCAGCCGGGCCCAAATCAGTTTTATATTCCTGTTACCTCTCAGCAGAAGCCCTCGACTGTGAGGATGGCTTTCCATCTCACTCCCACCCTCTCTGCCTTTGCCTCAGTTGTGCCCAGAAAGATGGTCAATTGTTTTGATCTTCAGCTTTTCCTTAACGCATTGTGCAGCTACTTCAGCCTCTTAAGCGGTTTCCTTCTTCTAAATTCTTGTACATGGTTTTTATTAGTATTTGGCTTCCTCATTTATTCAGCTTCATGCTGCCTTATATTATTGTTGTGTTTATTGTTTGATCCCCTAACTGGGTAGACTATCATCGATGGCAGATATGTCTCTTTTGGGAGGCTGTGCAATGCAAAGAATAAGATTTTTGGAGTTAGTCCTGATTCCCAATCGTACCACTCGGTGTTCAGGGGACCTTAATTATCCTCTCTGAGCCTCATAAAGTCATTGGGAAAATCAAAGAGAAAACACAAGTAAATCATAGCTCAGTGCCTGGCACAGGCTAAGCACTCAGCACTCATTTTCTTCCCAGTGTCCCGTCCTTCCCGCTCCACCCCCCACCTCCCACCTTGCACACATGTCTCTGATGAATGTCCCAGACACATAAGGAGCATCTGCCCTCTTCCCTCTAGTACGCTTTCCTGGTGACGGCGGCTGTGCAGTTTGCTGGTGGGATCGTCATCTTCTTTGGACTCCTGGTGTCACCTGAAGAAATTGGTGAGAACAAGCTGTCGCTTCTGTTACTATTATGGGCGAAGAGAAATCTGAGGCCAGGACAGTTAGTCTCTATTTTTCCTAGGAGAGCTGTGAGCTCCTTTCAGTGGGTTAAAGGAGCAGTATTGCTGTTGTGTCTTGGGTCCAGCTAAGCCCACCGTAGCTGCACGTGTTTGAGGGGAGTGAGGCTCACCTATTACAGATATAGGGAACACTCATTTGCAAATGAGTTTTATAATTGAGACACTGGTTAGAAGTTAGCATGGATGTGTTTCTAATTTCACTTCTTGAGACAGATTTCTTTCATAAAAATAATTTAGTGTGATATTTACCTCTTGTTAAATACAGAATTTGTATAAGCGAAACCACAGAAGCAAATACATGTATGATTCTATCCTTTGAATATTATTAAAGAGGCACATCAGCTTAATAGCATGTAATTCACTCCTTTTTGTATATGAGAGAGCTAGTGTGATTTAGTTGAGAACACATTGCTTTGAAGCCAGATAAAGTAGAATTAGAATCCAAAGTTTGTTGCAATGTTGATCTTAATTGACCTTAGTTGACCTTGGCCTGTGAACCTTGTTGCTTCTTTTATAAAGTGCAGATAAAATAATATTGACCCCATAAGTAATGATACATGCAAAGCACTTAGCACAACGCCAGGCACCTAGAGGGCACTCTGTAAATGATGCTGTTACTGTGGTTTTAGGTCTCCTAGGTATCGAGGCAGAAGAAAATGTCGAAGAAGACTCGCACAGGCCATTAATTAATGGTGCTGAAAATGAAGATGAATATGAGCCTAATTATTCAGTCCAAGAGGGCAGTACCATCACCCAAGTCAAGGCAATAAGCTTTTATCAGGCTTGTTGCCTTCCTGGAGTTATACCGGTAAGGATCATTCAGATCTCCTTGCCACAGCCAGTGAGCTATTAGAGCTGGAGATGACCTCTGCCTGGGACAAAGCATCGTTAAGTATTTAGATTCTCTCGGATACTTTATTTTAGAAATGCATTCAGAGGAATATTGGATAGTGCCCCTCAACTTATTTTTATATTGGCAACACTGGAAATTTTTTCTGACATTACGCAGAGGCCGGCAAACCTTTTCTATGAAGAGCAAGAGAGTAATGTTTTTAGCTCGTGGGGACCGCACAGTCTCTGCTACTACTTAACTCCCAAACAAAAGGAATGAATGAATGGGCATGCCAGATTTGGCCCTGAGCCCTAGCTTGCTGACCCTGACCTAGCATTTGAGTAAGAAGGCAAAGTTGGTATTTTTAAATATATACTTTATATCCTGTTGCAGTATTATAAAATTATATGTTAACCAAGAGGGGTTTTGAATGGGTCGTTAAATCTGCCCTATTTGCTGATACTCTTGTTCTAGGAAGAAACAATTGTTTGCCCTTTTATGAAAAGGCCCAGAGCAGAATACTCCACAGTATTTCTTGGTAATGCATTCCAGTGTTTCCACAACCTTGACAGTCAGGAGAATTTTCTAACGTCTAAACTAAATCCCTTCTGCTGCAGTTTTTCTGTCTTGATGTTTCGGGCGCTCTAGCACGGGAGTGGAAGTTAAGAGGCCTAGGTTATGTTTCCAGCTTACCCACTAACTGTCTGTGAGGCCTGGGGTAAGTCACTCAGCCCAACCTTGTGTCTCAGTTCCCCTTCCTGTGGAGCACACCAGTCCTCCCTGGGTCTAGAACGGGTTATGGCATTGTGAACACGCACTGGCTCTTACTTAATTGCTCAGTGGTGCTTTCTGAATGTGGCCCCTGAGCTAGATTGAGTCTGTAGGTTGTCATATTTCATGCTTATCAGTTCCCTTCTGCTTATGCCCCAAGCTCAGTAAGGGAACTGACATTTGCAAACGGATTGTTAAGTATAAGTTAAAATGTAAGTTCCCACGATTTTTAAAAAGATGATGTATAAGGTTCATGCAAGTTCCTTTAGTCCTGTTCTTATGCTAAAGATTAGTATTTTTAACTAGTTAATAAAATAGTAATAGATTAATTTCTGAGACCTTAAAAATTTGTTGTGATTAAATATGGAATCTTTCATTATTCCTTTGTATTTCCCAAGCTGTTTTTTCCTGACATAGATAGGGATGTAAGGGAAATCTAGTTAACTTAATTCCTTTGTCTCTGTAACAGGCTGTCTGGACAAAATGCACTTATGACTGGGACTTGGCTCTCCAGGGGGTGGCTGTGGCCCGGCCAGGGAAGCTGTTTTAAAACAAGTGATACCTAGGGAATAACTGGCAGCTCCAGGGAAAAGAATATACTAGCCAGACACCCTTTGAAGTCAGTCTCTCTGTTCCTCCCCCTTTTTCCTTTGATGCTAAATGTCAGGATTTCCTGGTAATAATGTGTTGAATACAGGAGTCTTAGCGCCACTGCCATCATAAGGCAGCTGCACCTTTTATTCCTCAAAGTAGAACCACAAGGCCCATGACAATCAAGCTCCTTTCTTTGTGACTCACTAAAGATACTCTTTTTTTTTTTTTTTTAAGTTATTGTTTGCTTTTCCACTGGATGTGGGAATGTAAAGCTTTTGGAAACTATAATGTGAAAGTAGTTGTAATGTTGATGCTTTTCTTAGATGTTGAAACTATAGTTTAGTCATGTTATTTTCCATGGCTCATAATATTAACTTTGCAGGAAATAGAAGAACCAAAATAGTTTGGTTGCTTGCAATAGAAACTGTGATGTTTACTGGGTTTATTTGCTATGATTAATGCTAGTTGGTGGCATGAATACCTTTAATCTTTGTCTAAATAAAGAAATATGAGTATGTGCCCTGCCTTACAGGTTCAAAACACTGGTTTGCTTCTACCAGAGAACTGAAAGGAGGAAAAAAGGGAGTATTAAGAGATGGTCATCTGTGTTTTCTGTTCCAAAGGCCTGCTGTAAATGCCTTTCTAGAAGTTAATGGGGATAAAGAGAAGAGGGAGATTAGGTAAAGTCAGGCCAATAGGAATTTGTAGAAAAGTTTAATTTTACAGTAAGGCTATCCGTCCCAAACTTCTCCATTTTGTTTTGCTGTTTAATGACATTAGCAATTGTGGCCCTGCTGTGCTGTTTGTTCCTTGCTGATAGTTGAATGTGTTTCTTGCAGTACTCGCTCGCCTATGCCTGCTTGAAGTTAGTGAATTACTCCTTCTTCTTCTGGTTGCCCTTTTACCTGAGTAACAACTTTGGGTGGAAGGAGGCTGAAGCCGACAAGCTGTCCATTTGGTACGATGTTGGAGGGATTATAGGTAATGCCTGTGATGCATCTTTTTCTATAATAGTTTTATTACTTATTCTACAGCCATGTTTCCTGAACTGTCCTACCAGTAAACAGCCAAACTCTTAAAAAGAAGTTTGTACAAAAGACCCAGTCTATGGAAGCCTGTGATTTATGGGGCTCTTACTCTCAGACCTTTGTTGATGGATCTGTTCTCTTGTCTTGGGATGTTTCCCTCTGTGACCTCTTTTAATGTAACCCTTGCATACACTTTTGGTAAATCTTAGCTCTTAGCTATACACATTAGTTAATGTCTAGATTCTCAGATCATAGAGGTGGGAATAATAGCAGGGATTGATATTTGTGAATATTTTGTAGCTGCTTTGTACACAGATTTTAGTAATGACTTTTCATTATAGCTGGAAGTATAAACAGGGAAGTAAGAAACTTTAAGACAAGCGTTCAGAATGCATTTTAGTGGGTGTGACTTAAATGGCTATGACAAAGCCTTAACATCCTTTCTGTAATGTTTACATTTCGAATGGTGGTAATAATACTGAACTGCCCTGAGCCCATGAAAGCACCTGCTGTAGCCTTAGGTGATATACTACTATTGTATTTGAACTTGTTTGCCCTCTTCTTGGATCCAGAGTCAAAGGTGAGGTTGCCACCTTTAGACCTGACAATACTTCTTTGTTCTACTCTCTGATGAAGATGTACCAGATGTCCGGTAGCGCCTAGAACTTACCATGGGACTGTATCTAAATGCAACTGTGTTGCTTGAAGAATTCATATCCCCTCTTTTTATTTATTTTTATTTATTTTAATATTCGCCAGAGGATACACTCACTGATCCCAGAGAGAGGGGGAGGGAGAGAAGGAGGGAAACTGGAAGGGAGGAAAAAAGAGAGAGAGAGATGGGGGCAGATAGAGTAGCGGGGGATGGGAGAGAGAAAGAGAAACATTGATGTAGCACATTGATTAGTTGCCTTCTGTACGTGCAATATAGGTACATGCCCTGATCAGGAATCGAACCGGCAAACCTTTTGATACATGGGACGATGCTCCAACCAACTGAGCCACCTGGCCAGGGCAACATGTCACCTCTTTTTAAACATCAGGACCTGGTAGTTATTTTAAGCCATAATTGCTGCATTTAATTGTAGTGAATATTTATTGGCTGCTACTAATAGCCTATGAGGCATGGTCCTTACTCATCTTTTAAATAAAAAGCAAAAAAGTCCGGAAAAACCTTCACAGCTGGTTAGAGAAGAGAAAACAAGGGACAGTGGGTGGCTTTGGTGATTTCCCCTTTTTCCTTATTTTGGTGTCTGATTTGTGGTGCCCTGTCCCCGTCAGCCATCGTGAGTAATCTTCCTGAAATAAAATTATGGAGGAAACTTAGGAGAGTCAGCCATCTCTCTGGATAGACCAGTGTTAGGCTCTGGATAGCGGGTGGAGGGTACCTGATGAGCACGTTTCAGGTAACCGAGCTAAATTATAAATGGTTTTCATTATGATGCACTCTTTGTGCCTAAAGGTGGAACTCTGCAAGGCTTCATCTCTGATGTGTTACAGAAGAGAGCACCCGTTTTAGCTCTGAGTCTGTTTCTGGCAATTGGGGCCCTGGTTGGATACAGTCGTGAGTATTCCCTTGCAATTAAATGTCCCGATCTCTTAGGACTAAGGCATTTGCCTTGAGTCCGTGACCAGCCCAGGGCAGACCCTGGAGCCCAGCCACAAAGGCATGCTAGAGACTTTTGTATTATCCTGTGAATACCTGGTGGAAGTATCATCACATAGTTTTATTTGTGTCGGGGAGGAAACTGGCATCTCTTCTGCTTTGTTGGTTTGTTTAAAAGGTTGCTTGGGAGTGTGTATGCTTTGTTTGAGGGTAGGCTCCAGAAGAACAGCATTAGAGCCAATAAAACAATAAAAGGGAAAAGGTTTCAAAAGAGGAAAGATGGTAATTAGTGAGTTTGGTATATGTCCCTTAAGATGCTGCTGAGATTGGAGTAGGGTTTTTCTGTAGCTTTTAGAAGTCTCATTAGCTTGAGCACCAGCAAGAGACAGACGTCACAAATGAAAGTTGGAAGAGGCCGTGAAAGAGTCGTATCCCTTTGTTGTGTCTGGGTGTGATCTGCGAGGTCCCAGAGACCCAGGTCTTTGTGGACTGTCCCGTGAAGGCACACGTGACGCGCTTTTAAAGTCAGCATGTCTTTCCTCACAGGCTCTCCAAACGACAAGTCCATTAATGCGCTTCTGATGGCTGTTACAGGTATGGCATCTGGCTCCATTTCACTGTTGTATTTCCTCTATAAGTAAGAAGGGAAAAAGGAAACGATTTCTCTCAGTTTGAGTTACACTAAAACCTTAATTACAGAGAATTCAGATGGTGAAAGGAAAGACAGACACAGCAGATTCTGTGTCTCTGCTGGTCTGTGACCTCAGTCCTTCAGTTACAGGATCACCTTTGGACAGAGGTGACCTCACAGTTTTGATCGCTGCCCCAGCTTCTCACATCACTTCTGGAAGGGGCCTAGGAAGCTGCCACCTTAGAAACCAATTCACCAGCTTTCAGAAAGCCCAGTGTAGCCAGTTTTTCCTCCTGGGTTGGAATTGGTCAGTATTTCTTCACTTCAGCTCCACATGAAACAGTTGAGTGCAATTAGGGGCCGTGTTATAGAAAAATTCCTTATTTTTAAACTTTGGATTGTACTCGGCATGGTGAGAGCTGCCCATGCCACCCGAGGCTCATGGAGCTGATGGCGCCGTGCTAAGGGATTCACGCGGGCCAGCTCCTGCGCGGGCCTTGGACAGCGTCCCTGAAGCAGCGCAGACAGAACCACCTGCACCGTTTAAATAGCTTTTTCTCTTCTCTCCTTTTCTTATTACGTTTGGTTGACTTTGGTAGTCAGATGTCTCTGACCCACCTCTTCTATGACAGAACTTGACAAGCTAGTGCAACTAGTTGTTAATGAATGTACAATTCACAGGATTAGAAAGACTGTGTGTTCACTATATTTTTTATATGTTCGGTTTCTATAAAATATACGAGTGTGTCATGTAATTCAAGAAGGGATTTCAGAAAAGTGGATGGTAATTAATTTGAAGATGGTACTACCTGGGAGAGTTTTCATTTTTACTGGTTATTTTTCCCTTTTTTTCTGTTTCTTTCCAACATACTGACTAAAATTGTGGGATAAGTGTTTGCCTTATTCACTAGATTCCTAATGGAGTTATGAATAGTGTGTTAATAAGAACCTCTCTGTGTATGACTTCAGGATTTTTTATTGGCGGACCTTCTAATATGATTAGCTCTGCTATTTCTGCTGACTTGGGTCGCCAAGAGCTCATCCAAGGCAGCAGCGAGGCTTTGGCGACTGTCACAGGAATTGTTGACGGAACTGGGAGCATTGGAGCTGCGGTGGGCCAGGTAAGTGAGCAGGAGAGGGGTCGAAATGGAGTGTTAAGTAGTCCTTCAACCGGTGGAAGAATTTATAACTGCCCGCTGGGCCACAGTAGGTGGCACTCTTGTGCTGTAGTGTGATGTGCTGAGAGCCTGGGGTGGAGAGCCTGGAGGTTTGGTCCTCTCTAAGGGCCAGTTGTATTGGGAGCCTGGGGTTGAGACCTCTAAGGGCCAGCTGTACTGGGAGCTAGGTTGAGTCCTTTCTAAGGTCCATCTGGAAGGTGCCTCTACATTTTTAGTTGCTTTTTTCCACTTTTACTTCCAGATTCTTCCTGGAAATAAGCTCACACCTCATCAGATAGATCCTTCAGCCTCAGCCTGCTACCCCGTTTTCTAGCCTGAACTTGGCACTCCAAGGAGGCCATGAGAGACATGCTTGTCATTATTCCCCACCTGACGTGTAAACCCTACCAAACACACACGTACATGTGCTCATTACATGGGTCCATCCCCACCAGAAGTGGCCAGGGATCTGCAGCTGCTCTGAGTCACTTTCTCCGCTTCCTACAACATTCTAAGTCATTAGGGAAATGCAGATAAAAACCAGAGTGAGATACCACTTCATACCTATTAGGATAGCTATAATTAAAAAAAAATACAACAAAATAACAACTATTGATGAAGACATGGAGAAATTGGAGTTTTCATACATTGCTGGTGAAAATGTAAAATGTTAAAGCTGTTATAGAAAACTGGTGGTTCTAAAAAGAGTTAAACATTAGAATTACCGTATGGCCCAGCAATTCCACTCCGAAGTATATATTCTTAGGAGTGGAATTTCAATGAATTGAAAACAGGGTTTCAGACATTCATATGCCAACGTTCATTGCAGCACTATTTATAGTAGTCAAAAGGTGGAAACAACTCAAGTGTTGACCAATAGGTGACTGGAGAAACAAAATGTGGTATCTATACTAACAAAAGGGTAATATGCTAATTAGAGTGGACATCTTCTGGACGTCCATCTGGACAAAGCCACAGTGGCTGCGAGGCCCGGGGCTCAGTCAGCTGTGAGCTTTCGCGGCTGCAAAGCCTGGGGCTCAGGCCTTGCAGCTGGCAGTGGCAGCAGCAGCAGCGGGGTGACGGAGGCGGCGCCTTCCCCTCTTAGGCCCGGTCGCCTCCCGCAGAGGTCAGTAGGACATCCCCTGAGGGCTCCTGGACTGTGAGAAGGGGCAGGCTGGGTTGAGGGACCCGCCCTCAGTGCACGAATTTTTGTGCACCAGCCCTCTAGTCTATAATAATAAAAGCATAATATGCTAATTAGACCAGACAGCCGAACGACTGGATGACCTTCTGGACGAAGCCATGGCTGCGAGGGCCAAGGCAAGCCACCGTGGCTGCAAGTGCCGAGCCCCTTGCACAAATTTTGTGCATTGGGCCTCTAGTATCTACATAATGGAATATTATTCAGCCACAAAAAGGAATGAAGTTCTGATAGGTAGTACAACATGGTTGACCTTAAAAACAGTATTCTAAGTGAAATAAGCCAGACACAAAGGGTAAATACTATGTGATTCCACTTAACTGGAAGTATCCAGAATAGGCAAATTCAGAGGTGGAAAGCACATCAGAGGTTACCAGGGACTGGGGAAAAGGGGTGATGGGGATTTATTGCTTAATGGGTACAGAGGTTCTGTTTGGGGTGCTGAAAAATTTTGGAAACAGATGTTGGTGATGGTTATGCAACATTGTGAATGTATTTGATGCCACTGAGTTGTACACCAAAAAATGGTTAAAATGGCAAATTTTCTCTTATATATTTTACCATAAAAAAAAAAGTAAAGGGTTTAAATGCTACCAGATCCTTTTTATTAATTGAAAGTAAATTAAAAGAATATGTTGTAAAATGTTAAAGATACAGTAATCCTGTGAGCTAACAGCATAATTGTAAAGTGAGTGATACACTTAGAAGACAAAGCATTTTTGAAAACACCAATTATAATACCTTTCACTGGAGGAAAGAACGATTAGACGGAAGTGACTTGAGGATGTTCATCTTCCTCTCTCATAGCAAAGGGAATAGAGAGAAACCTTCTGAACGCATGTCTTCTGTTGTGCAGTTTTGGACTCTGCGAGCTTACAAAGTGAAGGCCGTTAATACAGCTCACATAGGAGCATGTATGTGAAAGGGCTTTGTAAACTGCAAAACACTATGCAAATCCTAACTCCCTCCTTATTTTCTGAAGAGCCATGTTTAATCTACTTACAGCTACTTGATTTTATTAATTTATGAAGGATTATATAATAATTTCTTTTTCTCCATTTTAGTATTTAGTGTCTTTGATCCAGGACAACCTCGGATGGATGTGGGTTTTCTACTTTTTCATTCTCATGGTAAGTGTGTGCCCCCCTTTTTTTGAAGTAGTAAGTTTTCTTACTGATTTACTTCAAAGCATCTACTTAAATCACTTCTTAAACCAGAAAAATTGCTGATTGCTTTTAAAACCCTTTTGTAAAAAATAAGATTTTGTCAATCTAAAAGACATTCTTTTTTCAAGGCAGGAAAGGGCCCTTAGTTTGCCTTTGACCCGAGTCTAATGAGTATTGTCATTTATAAAACCAGAAAAAATGACAAGAGACTTATTTAAAGTATCACCAATCAATCAGTGTGCTCTTCCAGGGTACTCTCCGGCTGCTGAATATAATTGGGGAATTCTGAAGGAAATTACAGTGGGGGGCACCAAGCCACAGAGGGTTAAAAAAGAAGCTGTGATTAACACTGTGTCGTGTGGGTTCTAAAAAGAACCTGAGTCTCTTGAGAAAATATCTGTTGTGCCTTAGGCCTTCTTGGCTGGACTTTTATACTGTCTGGGAAATAGCCAATACAGAATAATGCCTGTGCTTTTGAAATATTGTTTTCTGTTGAATACGCATGTGATGTAGTCTTTCCCATTATTGGTGAGACAGTGCTTAAGACAGGTCTGCGTGAGAGAGTCTGTGACAGCTTCGTCCACCAGGGGATGCATTCAGTTTGCTGTCCCTAAATCTAGGGCATCCTAATTCAAGGCAGCCTCAGCCGTCCCAAGTCCAGACACCGCAGTCTTGTCCAGGGAGTCGGGGGAGTTCAGCACTGGAGTTCCCTGGTACGGCCAGAAGGCTTACGTTCTCTGCTGTCACAGAGGATGCTTCCTTCTGCCCAGCTGCCTTCCAGCTTCCAGAGACTGGGGTCATGGAACTCTGTCCACTTCTGACACCCATGCTAAGTAGAGGGCAGTGTCTCCTGATGAACTTGCTGCTATGATCATACTAGAAATTCTAATAGAAAAAAACTGGATCTATTATAAGAAATACATTTAAAAAATATTTTTATTGATTTCAGAGAGGAAGGGAGAGGGAGAGAGAGATGGAAACACCAGTAATGAGAGAGAATCACTGATCGGTTGCCTCCTGCACACCCCACACTGGGGATCAAACCTGCAACCCAGGCATATGCCCTGATCGGGAATTGAATTGTGACCTCCCGGTTCATAGGTTGACGCTCAACCACTGAGCCACACAGGCCAGGCAAGAAACACTTTTTAAAATCTAAGCCCCAGTATTGATTTTCTGTTCCATCTGTCACAAATTATTTAATTTGTGTGCCTTAGTTCTTTTATTTGGAGACTATAATGTAACATTAAGTATTTTTTTAATATTAACTGTAATTTTCAAAGTTATTTTTTAATTCATTGAAGGTTAGATTTATCTTTGTATGAAGTCAGAAAGAATGTAATTTTTCAAAGCCATTATGTTCAAAACATGATGCTCTAACAGAATTAATTAAATTGTTACTGCACATTTAATGCTCTTCTTCTCTTCACAGACAAGTTGTACAATTGTATTTATTTCGCCATTAATAGTGAGGGAAATGTGCTCTCTTATGCAAAGACGACACGTTCGCATACTGAGTGAATGACTGGTGCCCCAGAGGAACAAGAATAATAGGAGGCACATTAGGACTATAATTTCTTTTAATTCATCCCATTTTGGGGTTGTCTGAAGAGCTCCAAAATAACCTCAGATGGCCAAGCCTCTTTCAACAGTGTCAGCCTCTTGCGATGCTGACCAGAGCGAGGTGGGCTGTTTTGCTACACTACAGGAATGATTGCTGATTGTTTTATTGTTGTTTCATGAATGTTCAAGTGGCCTGCGAATCTTCCTTGGGCCTGTTGAGGTTTATCCCTTTAACCTTAAAGGCTGCATTGGACGTGGACCTTTGTTCTCCAGCCTGGGAAGCTGAGTGACCACAAGCAGCCGTGCCTGGTTTCTATCAGAGTCGGGCTCCGTGAATAGAAAGGCTCGTTGCATTTTGCTTTGGAAATGAGTTTGCAGAGGGTAGCTCATCTTCGAAGCATCAAATCCTGAGAAGGTGCTCCAACTGGATCCAGAATAAGCCTGCCTTGGACCAAGAATGCCTTTGTTAACCTCGGTGGGAAAAATCATGCTACGTGCAGAAGCAGACTGTCTCCAAATTGCTGTCAACTTGTTCTCCACCTTCATTCAAAACTAACTCTGGCTCCTGGCAGTGTTGAGTCACCCTTTCAAGGACCATAAGGTATATCAGTTGTGAACATTCCAACGAGTCACCACAACAAGTACTCAAGCCCAGGTTTGCTGTCGGATCCACAAGGAGGCTAATCTGCTCAGCCCTGTTTTCAGAGGACTGACCTCTGTCACAACTGGCTGCCTTGAGTAGCCTCAGCAGGAGCCTAGAATTAGAGAGGAAGGAAGGAAGGACCTTTGTCCTAGTAAGCGGTAGCGTGTGACATGGAATCGCACTAAGGGACCACTAGGGCCTGGGGGGACTTACATATCCATTCTTCAGAAGTTTGTGGAGTATCGGTCTTCAAGGCGTGAATTCTAGACTGATTATCAATATTTTAAGGCCATTCTGGATAAATATTCTAAATTATGTAAGCAAACTAGGGGGAAATGTGCAATTTTGAGGCCTGCCTAATTTGCTTTGGGTTAGGGAATATTTTTCAGCCTCCTGCTTTATACTCCGAAATGTGGTATGTTTGTGAACTTAATGTTATTTAATCAAGCAGATTTCCAATCAGTTAATTGCTCATTACTGACAAAAAGGGAAAATATGAAACACAGGAAGGGAAAATAAACTGACTTTTATAATAAATGTCTGTCCATCTGGTTATTTAAATTTATACTCTGAGCTCCATGTTTTAGGATGTGACTCATGCCTTATGATTTCCTGCTATTGAGTGTTCCCTCGTGACCACTCACCGGCCCTACAGTGTCGGCAGATCTGTGGGTGCGGGGCCAGCCCATTTCTGTGCTCTTCCCTTGTGTGAGGTGCTGCTGCGTTTGGATGAGTTGCCTGCTTGTAATTTAAGAATATTGTCTAGATGAGCCCCATTCTGATTATTTACCCTCTTCCTGGAATTTGACTGAGAGAGTATGGAAAACTCATGTGTTTGAATCACTTCAGAGAGTAGCAGTTTCCCACTGGCAGATTGGAGTTTTAGAGCTATTCAAGTGGAGACAGGTGGCAGTCGAGGCCTCTGACCGCTCAGGTGCACGAGTCCTCTGGCTGAGGTGTGCTGATCAGAACAGTGCAGTCATTTGGGTTTTCCTCTGCATTTTGGGAGTGCCACCAAAAACAGAGAGTGGGAAAGGTGTTCACTGAATTCCCGGCGGTGGTTAGAAGATGGATGAGAAATGTTGGGACAAGAAGAGGAAGAGCCGGGCAGGTGAGGAGGTCGGATGGGCAGCCCAAGGGCACTGCGGTGCAGCACACGTCGTGTTCTGCCGTCACCCGGTGCAGCTGCGGGCAGCAGAGCTGTCCCAGAAGCAAGAACTTGTGTGTGGAATCCTGCTCCCTTCTGTAGTTGCACCGTTACAATGTATTAAAATGGTTTTCCCAGCTGGTGAGTTGGCTTCAAGTTTGTTCTACTGCACTTGTGGTGCACTAATTCACCTCGCTGTGCTGCTCGGCATTGCCACCGATGGCACCTGCTGTGGCCTCTTTTCTAATGTTGCTCACTTCCTCAACAAAAGCAGTCTCTCCCGCAACCTGGAAGTCTTCCATCTTTCCCCCATGCATCCCCTCCGCCTCTCTTGGTGTGGTCACATCTTTCTATCCCAACACCAACTGTTGTTTTCTTACCCAGTTTAAACTTAGACGCACCTGAAATGAAATTACAAATAACTGCCCAGCACTGAACGACATTATACGTTGCACTATGGATATATTTCCTTATTCTGGTTCTGACCATCTACGTAGGGATTAGTGTTAAAGAACTCCCAAGAGGTACCTTCACTTTCTTACTGACTGTTTTTACCATGAAGAAGAGGCCATAGTGAGGCTGATTCGGAAATGGAAATGCATTCTTCGCTGACAGCTTGCTCTCTGATGTTCACTAGGTTGAAGTAAAATGCTCTGGCCTGCCTTTTCTTGTTATACATTTTCTCCTTCCATGTAGTTTCAAAGGAAGAAAGGCCCCTCTCCCTTCCTGCTTATTCAGTTCCTTCCTGCTTCTTGGAGGACCAGAGCCCCACAGTGAACATTCATGCAAGAGATGTGTGCATCCCTCCATGTGGGGGATGAAGGATGCAAGATGCTCCCATCTGCTCCTTGCCTTCTCCTTTAAAACCTCCAGAAGTCCTACTTGCCTCCCACATAAATGACTGATGAAGCCTTCTCTTATCTCTACTAGTTCTTCTGACTCACGTCCTGTTTATCTTTTCACGACCAAATCCTTTGAGTTGGTGTCTGCTGCCTTCCTGGCTGTACTACTACCTTCCTCCTTAACTAGGTAACTAACTAGATCTGTTTGCCCGGATGCCCTGGCTTCTGCCTGATCTTCTGACATAATTATCAACACCACTTCTCTTTGCTCTTCAACTTGGACATCTCATCCTTAACCTTATTTCATCATCCCACAGAGACTGACAGAAACTGTGCATTGGAAGGTCATAGAATTTAGAGATATTTTTTTAAGGATTATATATATATTTCAGAGAGGAAGGGAGAGAGAGAGAGAGAAAACATCAATGATGAGAGAGAATCATTGATTGGCTGCCTCCTGCACACCCTCCACTGGGGACCGAACCCACAACCTGGGTATGTGCCCTGACCTGGAATCGAACCATGACCTTCTGATTCATAGGTCAATGCTCAACCTCTGAGCCACACTAGCCGGGCTAGAGATCTTTTTTGGACATTTCCTTATCTTAAGCCTGCTCTTGTACTTGACACCGGACTTTCCCTCTTTGACTTCTATGGCCTTTTAATTTATTGAACCTTCTTACCTCCTCCCTTTTACTGGGTTCTCTTCTCCGCTCACCCTCTGCTAGTTTCCTTCCTACAGTAGGTGTCACCAACTTTTCTGTTGAGCTGTTCTCATAATCTGCCATTAGCTCTGCTAAATAGTAAGAAACCACTAAAGAGAGGTATAGCATCCGCTTGTTAAATACCACCTGGCATAAGGTTTTTCCATCTAGTTTCCATCTACTTTACTGAATTTCCCAAAGCTGCTACACAAACCCACTACAAAACCAGACCAGTCAGCTTATTACTTGCTTCCAATGGCAGCTTGTTTTCATATCTTGTCTTTATTTTTATTTAACCAAAAAAAAAAAAAAAACTTCAGAGAGGAAGGAAGAGGGAGAGAGAGAAACATTGACGAGAGAGAGACATCAATCAGCTGCCTCCTGCATGCTTCCTACTCGGAGTTGAGCCTGCAACCTGGGCGTGTGCCCTGAGCGGGAATGGAACTCGAGACCTCTTGGTCCATGGGACGACACTCAATCCATTGAGCCACACCAGCTGGGCATATCTTGTCTTTAATTTTTTTTTAGAAAGCATCTGTTACTTTAAAAATTGAAAAAAAAATTAATTGTGGTAAAATATACATAAAATTTACCATCTTAACCGTTTTAAGTGTATGGTCAAGTAGTGTAATTATATTCACATTGTGGTGCACACCTTCTTGTCTATGATACCCCTTTTAATGCTCAGCTTTCTGAATCTTAATTTTCCATCAAGGCTTGGCCAAGCTCCATCTAATCCAAGAAACCTTTCCCAGCCAGCCTCATTAGCCCTCCACTTATTAGCCGTTTCATCAAGACGGCAGGTTTTCCTCCCCACGTGGCCTCCACTGTCTCACCTAGCTTTGGTAGCAGTAGCAATATTACTTGTTTGGTGCTTAGCTGTTTCTGTCTTACCTATTTTTATATCTAACTCCCCAGGGACCATGTTGCTCTTTTTCTCCAGCCCCTGGTTCCTTGTGTGGTAGATCCTGAGTAAATGTTGATCATGCTGGAAAACGTGAAAGGAAATCGAGAGAGTGGAGAGTGGGAAAAGCGGGCTGTGACTCCCTGACTCTACAAATGACCCTTTGCCTTGCATAACACAGGACACAGCCTCCGGATGCAGCAAATGGCCCCGTTATCCCGCTGTCCGCGGTTCCGGCTGCCGTCTTTGTTCCCACTGCACAGCCTCAGAGCCGTTCCAGGTAGAACACACAGTCTGCCCCAGGCTGACTGGTTTTACTGCCTTATTTTGTTCTCGGGTTGTTTCTGGGTACGATGTCATTCCTCAGTTAAGCCGTGAGCATCCAAGAGTCAGTTCCACCTCCAAGGACGCTGTAGCTGTTTCATCAAGACGGCAGGCTTACCTTCTCACGTGGCCTCTGGACCTTTAGCTTCAGGGTCACCTTCCTTGTGCTTTTCCTGAAATGCCCTGAGCATTTCTGGTGACCATGTTTGTTTCAGCATATATCCAGAGTAAATCAGATTAAATGTGAAATGCAGCTGTTTATATAGGCGATGATACAAATCACTTAAATGATTTTATATGCCTGTGACTATATGTTATACGTATGTTATGTAACTTTAGGTATACAAGTACCACTTCAGCATATAAGTATATGCACACATACATACGTATGTGTGTACGTATATCTCAAGCCTAATACTTGAGAAGGAATTCTGTACCCGAGCACCAGTGGTGTGGTCTTCCCGCCAGCACTGGATGCAATACTTCATATGCACACACCTCTCTTAAAATGCCGTCCCATTCACTACTCTATCCCTCCATGTCTTTGTCAGGTAGGCAGGGCAGCTGGTTCTGTTCCTTGGATGTGAGAACAGGCTCAGAGATGTTAAGTGGTCTGCCCAGGGTCACACAATCTGACAAGTGACAGAACAAGGACTGAGTCACAACCCAGGCCTTTCGATTTAACGCCAGTGCTTTTTCCCTTATGCTATGCGGCCTCGTCTCATTTAACTTAATCTTATCCTAGGTTTACTTCCAAGCTATCAACTGTGCAACTGCTCTCCTCTTTTCCGAGGGCCAGCTTCCTGGAGGATGATCAGGCCTGCCTGACCCTGTGAGGATTTGCAGGTCAGCTGCCCCCAGCCCCGCACCTGCTGCTTGCCTGAGCGCCCCCAGAGCCTGTCAGAGCCACCCTGCACCCACACCTTAGCGTCTCTGCAGTGCCTTCTGCTCCAGGTTTGCTTTTTAGAAAACACTTCTTCCCTCTTTTTCCTGGTCCTTCTGTCTGAAGCTCAGGAGGAGTGCACTGTGTAATCTCCTTCTTCCTCCCGGGCCCCTGGATAGGGCGGGTCCCACCTTTGCCAAGTCTGACTCGTTCCTTGTTACCAAGATCCCGCTCTTCCCCATCCCTCTAATGAATGTTTCATTCGCTTTGAATGAGGCTCTAAGATGCCATTAGTCAGCTTTTTACTGCCTGCTGTTGCCTGCTGATTAAAGAAATATTTTTTTCCGTTTGCCCTTTTAGAAATTAGATAAGAAGTAGCAAAATCACTTGAGACTATTTTAAACCTCCTTTATCACAAGGAAGTTGTCATCTCATAACTTCATCATCTGCGAAATGCTTATAAAAGGGCCACCCTGTGTGATGGGAATGTTGTTGTGGATTTTAATGGGATAATTGTATTTAGGTAAAACCTTTCATCTGAGGACTTCAAAGGCCTTCACCTTATTTAATAGTTATTATCATGCCCTAAAAAGTGACATCAGGATACCATAGGCCTAGGTTTTGTGTGTGTGTGTGTGTGTGTGTGTGTGTGTGTGTGTATTTGCTGATTTATTTAGCGTTTTGTTTGCTTTCCTAGCCTCACCCTAGGAAGTTTCATGAATCAAAAAGTTTTGCACTTGATTTCCATTAAAAAATTGTACCTAATGAATAGCATACATGACATGCCTTTGTTTCATGGAATGAAGATATTCAAGGGCTTATCAAATAAAGAACAACCCCTGTGGAGCCAGGAGGGGGGAGCTGGGAGGGGAGGCAGCAGGGAGCTCCTTCCCCAGGTCCCCCATAGCCATGAAATAGTCTGATCATTGTTCACACTAGTTGGGTCCGCATAGAAGAAGATTCTGTGAGCAAGCCCTTGGAGGGAGTATGAGTGCTGCATGATCACCCAGATTGTCACTGTTAACAGGACTTTTGAGAAACAAGCCCGTGTCATGACTGAAGGATAGTTTCCTCACTGAGTTAAAACAAGACCAAAGCTGCCCCCCCGTTCCCCAAGTATACTGCCCCCAGCCTGGTCCCTGCCCAACACACACACACACACACACACACACACACACACACACACACACACACCCTGGTCCCTGCCCAACACACACACACACACACACACACACACACACACACACACACATCTGCAGTGTGGCTTTGGCACAGTCTGTGTAACCAGCTCATTTGATGCTACAGGATCATCATGGTGATTCTAATTTATAAGATTTTTAGGTCAACATTTATGTTTACCTCCTCCTACCCCACAAAGAAACAGCTCACTATCACACCTTTTTCCGTGTCACCGGCCACATGTACCTCTTGACTCAGCAGGGGGAGACAAAGTTGCAAAGACTGTGCCTTCTGTACTTTTTAGCACCCGTCACATGTTCTTTATTTCATTATTACTTTATATCCGTTTGTTTTGAAACCCTCCTGGCTCGTTGTTCTCTTTGAAGTTCTCAGTTCCCCCGCCCCAGCCTCCCATCATCCGAGGACTGATTTTACCGAAGGATCAGGATTATCTGGAGCTTCTCCACTTGGACAGTTCTGTCTCTCAGAGGAATTAACTTCACTCTAAATCCCACTTGCTTTGATTAGTTTCTCTCACTGTTTATTTCAGCCTTTTTTTTTTTTTTTTTTCATCTTCACCTGAGGATATTTTTTCCATTGATTTCCAGAGACAGTGGAAGGAAGGGGGCAGGGGAAGAGAGAGAAAGAGAAACATTGATATGAGAGAGATGCATCGATCGGCTGGTTGCCTCCTGCATGTGCCCCTACTGGAGCTGGAGAATCTGCAGCTGAGGTGTGTGCCCTTGACTGGGAATCGAACCCATGACCCTTCGGTCTGTGGGCCGTCCCTCCAACCACTGAGTCAAACTGGCCAGGGCCTTTTTTTTCAGTCTTTAAACTCTGCAGGCTCCTCTACTGACACCTTCAACCATCCCCAAACCCTACAGGTAACTATCAAATATTTACCTCCATGCCTGGCTGGTACCATTCCTGGATGATCCACCCATGCAAACCTGGAAGTGTACCTGTGAAAACCTGGATGATCTACCCAGCAACCCTGAAGTCTACCCATGCAAGCCCAGATGGTCTAAACCTGCATGGTCACCCCTGAAAACCTTGTTTCATTCACCAACTATTCCTTCCCTAATCTGGACTCCAGCTTTGAATTATGAATTACGGAGGTTAGAGCTCAGGGGAGCTCCTCCTTCTTCCTCCCCAGTATGCGGATTCCTCTGTGTCATCCTAGCAGCCAGTCATGGCCTGGACCTGCACTGGGAAGTGGACTCTCCAGAGACACAGTACACTCTCCCTTGTGGGGCCATTCCATGGGAATAGCTCAGATAGTTAGAAAATTCATGCTCCTACAGAGTGGAACTCTCCTTATAATGTCTTCCATTGGTCCTAATTCTTCCTTCTGAAGCAACCCAGATATATATTTTCTCTTGTTGTATTTGAAGATAATTTTAGTCTCTCCCTTTCAGTGTTTAAAATTAAAAAATATATATTTTTATTGATTTTATGGAGGAAGGGAGAAAGAGCGAGAGCGAGAGAGAGAGAGAGAGAGAGAGAGAGAGAGAGAGAGAGAGAAACAGCGAAACAGAGAAACATCAATGATGAGAGAGAATCATTGATCAGCTGCCTCCTGCATGCCCCCTACTGGAGGCCAAGCCCGCAACTGGGGCATGTGCCCTAACTGGGAATCGAACCATGACCTCCTGGTTCATAGGTCGACATTCTAACCATTGAGCAACACCAGTGGGCCAGCATTTGAAATTTATTGAAACTATTCCCCCAGCTATTGATTTCTGATCAAATCTGACAGACCTGTTCTTTACTGTTGAAGTTGTTGACTATCTTCTCATTCTTTAAAGTCTACTTTTCTCTCCAATTTAATTCCCCCCTTTCCTTCTAGTTTTCAATCCCAAGAAAACTCTCCAAATGAAATTGTTTCATCCTCTGTGTTCCTGAGATTCTTGTTCATAGTTTATTTTCAGCCTATCTTCAACCCATCTACAAAACTCTAGAAAGTCAGTACTATCTTCTGATCATTTTTGAAAAATCCCCTCATAGAGTGGCTAGTAAGTGGAAATAGAACTTCGCTAATGTTCTACTGCCAATACTTGCTTCAGAAAGTTCACTTTTTACGTTTCTCCAAAACCTACAAGTAACTATCAAATATTTATCTCTATCCCCAATTTGTTTATCATTTTCCAATCTTAAATTGCCTGGAGATCAGATATCTGCAGGCAGTCCAATTTAATATCGTTCATTTCCTCACCCCAGTCCCTGCAAACCCCACTACCCACAGGCCAGACCGAGGGACCCCACCTGCTGGAGGGACCCTGCTCACTCCACAGACACTGGGGAGGGACCTCGGGAGGTTGGCTCCAGGATGTGTCTGGCCCGTCTTGCCCAGTCCTGCCCCACCAGCCACCTTCTAATTAATATCCTTTTAATGTGCATGAATCTGTGCACTGGGTCACTAGTTTTATATAAATGAATCACATAATATGTTGTCATTTGTGATTGGCCTCTTTCGCTTAGCATAATGTTTTCAAGGCTGTTCTAACTGGGTTTTCTTAGATTCTGTGTTTGTCTATTTTGGCATCCATTCATCAGAGGGCTAACTGTGTTAATTATATTTTAACATTTTCTCTATTCTTGATGCTCCAGCATTTGTGGCCTCCTTGACTCAAGGGCAGAAACTGCACTTCCAGGGCTATCCAATTCTTAGAGACAGTTCAGGGCTCACCCAGGAGCACACTTTTCATATGCAAATGGCCTGGTCCAGAGCCCACACCCTCACCAGCCATCTCCTTTATCAAACCCTCACACACCTAGCCGGTGTTTTCCCTGCCCTGAATCAACCCCAGGCCGGGTACCAGACACCTAGGGATAGCCCCTTCCCAAAGCCTGCCAGAATTATTCAGACCAGCCAGTCCTAAGCGGTTTACTCCGTCCTGCCTCGCCTTTCCTTCAGAAAACAATGCAGGCTCTGGCTTGCTCCTTCTGCCTCCTGACCAAACTGGAGCTTCCCACGCGGCCCCGTGTAATGGTGATGTGCCCCCCCTCTAAGGGACTTGACGTAATAAAGATCTTAAAATGGCATGGCCCTCTCGGTGTCATCACTCAGCCACCTCCATAAACGAAAATCCTGCAGGTCCAATTGAGACAAAGGTTCATTTATATTGTAGCAACAAGGAACACGTCTTCATTCCTTATTATGACTGAATTATATACTAGTATGCAAACCAGACTTGGTTTATTCGTTTATCAGTTGGTGGACATTTGGGCTATTCCCACTTTTGGCTAGCATGAATAATGCTACTATGAGTGTTTGTGTACAGGTTTTTGTGTGGATACATGTGTTCAGGTCTCTTGGGTATACAGGTATCCCCTGCTTTCTTTAAATTCACAGTAGGCCACTTAGTTTATAACAAAGACATTGGTACAGTAACGGCTTTTTTCATAAAAACCCTGTTTGGACTTCTTTTGGTTAGGGAAACGGGTACTAATGTAGGTCTTTGGTAAAACTGAAGTGGTGTAATGTGGACTTTATAAGATATCTTTACTTAGTCCCAGGCCATGAAGTTTTACTCCTAAGTTTTCTAAGCGTTTTATTGTTTTAGCCCTGACCTTTAGGTACATGATTCATTTTGAGTTAATTTTTGTAAGTCGGATCAGGTGGGAGTCCAAGTTCATTCTTTTACATGTGGCTATCCAGTTGTCCCAGCATCACTGGTTGAAAAGACAGTTGGTTCCCCATTAATTTTCTGGCATTCTTGTCAAAGATCAATTGGCCATAAATGTAAGGATTTATTTCTGAAATCTCAATTGTGTTCCATTGATCTATTTGTCCACATGGATCTATGTGTCTATCCTTATGCCAGTACCACACAGTCATGATTATTGTAGTTCTGTAGTAAGTTTTGAAATCAAGATGTATGCAAAGTCCTCCAACTTTGTTCTTTTTTCCCCCCCCCCAATTTTGATTTGGTGACCTGGGTTCCTTGCATTTCCACATGAATTTTAGAATTAGTTTGTTAATATCTGCCAAAAGGGGAAAAAATGGCAGCTGGAAATTTGAAAGGGATTGTGTTGACTCTGTGATCAATTTGTAAAGTATTGCCATCCTAAAAATATTAAATCTTCCAGTCCATGAATATGGGATATCTTTCCACTTATTTAGGTCTCCTTTAATTTCTTTCAAGTGATGTTTCATAGTTTTCAGTGTGCAAGTCTTGCACTTCTTTTGTTATATTTATTTCTAAAATTTTTTTTTTCATTTTGATGCTATTAGGAATAGAATTAGTTGCTTAATTTCATCTTGTTCATTGCTTAGTATACTGAGATACAATTGATTCTTGTGTATTGATCTTATATCCTGCAACGTAGCTGAACTTATTTTTTGTTCTCATAATTCCTTTATGGAATCCTTAGGATTTTTAATATGTGAGATTACATCACATGGGACTAGAGAAAGTTTACTTTCTCCTTTCCAATTGGGATGCCATTATTTCTTTTTCTTGTCTAATTTGCCTGGTTAGGGTTGAATAGAAGTGGTGAGAGTGGCCACTTCTTGCTCCTGATCTTAGGAAGAACGCATCCAGTCTTCATCATTAAGTATGATGTTAGCTGTGGGTTTTTCATAGATGGCCTCTTACCTTTTTGTCATCCTACACTATCCTTTCTTTTTTTCTTTTCTACTCTCTGGCTTTATAAGTAGAATGTGGATCTCAGAATCAGACTTGAGTCTGAATTGATTGTTTTATGAATTCTATAAAAAATTATTGTGTGCCAGACACCAGTATGTAAAAGAAAACCCCTTCCCCCAAACTACTAAGGGTCAGTAGAGAGACTGTCAGGTGGGATTAAATGCTGTGGTATGATTAGTGCTATGATGGGAGGATGGCCAGGCAGTGAGGAGGACAGAAGGTGGGCCCCTGGGAAGATTAGTGCAACCTGAGGATTTGGTGCCTGAATCACTCTTAAACAACTGTAGGAGATGGGAAGGTGGCTGGATTCTGCGAACCACAGGTAAGTCACAGGTAAGGTGGGACTGGAATGTGGGGTGCTTGCAAGTAAGGGGCCTGAGGTGATCCCAGAGAGTTAGTGGAGCATCTTACCAAGGGCCTTGCACCTTCTGCAGGCTTTGTGAGGCCCGGATTTGTGTTAGAACACTTGAGTGGTGGGGAAGGAGATTGGGTTGGTGATGGGTGAGACCATGAATGGGAGACCTGGAGAAAGGAGATTATTACCAAAGCAGGGAAGAATTGAAGGTCTAAAGTAAGGTTGGTAGGAGGGAATAGGTCAAGGAAGATTTGAAGGTAGAATTAACAAGGCATGTTATAATTGACTAAGGTGAAAAAGATGGATTTGGAGAGAATGACTCTCAAGTTTCTGATATGGGCATCTGGGTTGTTTGGTGGACTAACATGATAGTCAGTTTTTTTATCTGTAAAGGGGAAAAATATTTCACTGATATATATGCAAATCTCTGTGCATAAGAATATGATTGAGACTCAAAAAATACCCATTCTTCTTATTTCTCCTCATTTTGTTTCTGTTTCTTCCATTCTCTAAGTGTAGGTCTTCGTTTTGTTAGTTCCATCTTCAGAATGCTTTTCTTTGCTGTGCCCCACAGTTCCCACCTTACCCCTGTGCGGATAACTTCCAGATCTCTGACTACCCTGACCTCACTTGTATTTTTATTGTATTCTGGGCCTCTCAGTGCTCACAGGGAGAGCCATCCTCCAAATCCATGGGCCTCATGTACCTCTTCATGTCCATAGGCCTCTTACTAACACTGTCATTTTCTCAGTCAAACCAGCTTAAAATCATTATTTTTTCTAGTTGAAAAAACCCCCACACATATATCTCTGATGGTTTCTAGTGTTCCAGTTTTCTTGATGTCTTTCTCTCTCACCCTCATTTCCTCGCATACAGTGAAAGTTCAGGCTCAGTTTAGTCCTGTCCATAACGTCTTCTGTCCCACTGTTACCGCCTTTGTTCAGGCTTCCTTACTCCCATCTGAAATAAAGCACAAGTTCTGTACCTCTGACTTCCTTTTTGATCCATCCTGCAGGCAACTGCCAGACTGAGTTTGTGGAGACTCTGATTTGATCATGACCTCACCCGGTTGAGGGTCTTCAGTGAGTTCCCCACATCCACTAGACCAAGCCCAAGCTTGTCATTTAAGGTTCTGCATGTCCAAGCCCAAGGTGCCTCTCCAGTTTTATCTCCCTGCATTCTTGTAGAAAAATTAGACCTTTCTGTACCTTTGGTATCACCTGTGTCTTCCCTTGTGGAAACTATACTTGTCCTCCCAGGTAGAGTTCATGAATCCTGTCTGACTTCCATCAAACCAGGTAGTTCTCCTTCTCCATGTCCTGTAGGACTTTGTGCTGACTTAAAATGATCTGTGTACCTTACCTCTTCTGCTAGATTTAATCCTCTTGAGGGTGCTCCTTCATCTCTGTAAACCTCCAAATGCCTTCGTTGCATTTAATAAATATTAGTCAATGGGATGTACTACGTTTCTCATCTTCCTGAAGCATGAGCTTTGTTTTTCCAAGTGCCCGTTCCCAAGGGTCTGCGAGACAGACCGTGAGGACGAAGGACAGTGACTTTCCCCTGTGGAGCCTCTTGTAATTTAACATAGAGTAGTATGACGATATTACCAAGGCACATTCTTTCTAATTATTTATTTAATCATTATTTTTTCTCATTTAATCCTCACCTGAGGACATGCTTAGAGAGAGGAAGGGAGAGAGAGAGGAGGGGAAAGAGAGAGAGAGAGAGAGAGAGAGAGAGAGAGAGAGAGAGTGTCAATTGTTGCCTTTTGCACATGCCCTGATCCAGATTAAACCCCCAACCCAGGTATCTGCCCCGACTGACCGGCAACCCTTTGGTGCACAGGACCTTGCTCAGCCAACTGCATTCTGGCCAGTCTACAACGACACATTCTTATTTAAATGCCTGGTTGATTTCACCTACACAGCACTTTACTCTTTACAGCAAGCATGTTTGGCCGTTGTTTGCCTTTGAGTTTGACATGCTTGCTTTACAGGGTCTGCATGGCCATAAGTCATCATGAGCTCCATGGGACCCAGATAGATCGAGAAATCAACCCGAGTACCATGCACTTGTGCAGACCTCTGGGTACCAGTCTGATTTCCCCTGTAGAATCTGAAACTTACTTCTTAAGTACTTTCAGTCAAAATAAATAGCCAGGTGATTCATTTGGGAAATTCCACAGGTATGCCCTGCCCTGCCCTGCCCTTCCCTGAAATGGCTGCTTAGCAAGGCCACCACAACGGGGCCTGAAGGAGGTGGCTCTCGGTTTCAGTTTCCTACCAGTGATTTCCAGGAACCGAGAAGGGAGGCAGGAGGAATAGAAAGAGTTACATAGTTCCTGTCTCGGGCTAAAAAAGCTCAAATACTCCATTCCTACTTGTCTCCTGACAGCCAGACGAGAAAGGAGAGAAACGGTGAGGGGTGCCAACAAGAGCATCCGTGTCCTCGGCAGGGCCCAGAATAGCTTTCGCAGCTCTCGGTGATTCATCGTGTGCAGGCCTACCCACCCGTGAGCAGAGTGGCCGAGGACAGGGTGAGTCAGGCCTCCCGCAGCTTCCTCCCGACAGCGCTGCCAGCGGAGGATGCGGGAGGCAGTGCCACGAGGAGAGGGTGCCTGCTGTGGCCCGTCCCTTCTGGAACGGCTTCCTGCTCCATCTGCACTAAGCTCTAGCGACATTTGGCGAGGAAGGGAATCCTGATATTTGGAAGACAGTGATCGTTTTAGGGGCCTATCTAAATTTGGGGCCTATCTAAATTTGGGGCCTACCTCCCCCATTGAGCTGAGCAGTGCTCCTACATCCATCGTTACAGTATCCCTCATTGTTAGATCCGGCACCTGTTAATCCGATTGGCATTCTCTTCTCTTTGTCCCACTCTTTTCTCTTTGTATCTCTCTCTCTCTCCTTGCTCAGGCAGAATTATATTTAAGAAATCACAGTAGTTGGATTTTTTCCTTCTCAGGATAGTTTTCAACCAGGTGCATCCAAATCTCTTGGTTGGTCCTCGCCTATCGCTAGCCCTGCTGGAGAGGATATCCCAGTGTTCTCAACACTGTCCCCCTAGTGTGCATCCGGGCCCAGAGGTCACCACATCTGTCCCCCTATGACGCACAGCAGAATCATGAGTTTAAAGACCATCCTAACACCGAATTAGGCTTAAAAATGGATCCTTTCTCATCGGGCCCAGGTCTCGCGGTCTCCTTCAGCCCAGCTTCTCATTCTCTCGACAGCGCCCAGCTCCTGCTGCTTTATCCGTGGAGCAACGCATTCTTTGTCTTCTGCCTCTTTCCCAACATTGAGTTCTTGGTGTCTACTCGAGTTAAATCTGACTTGCCCCTGTTTCTCCCTCACAGTGGGAGCTCCTGCTTCCAGCTCCTCCTGGGCCTGTCACCAGCGTCGTCCCAGGACGGGTTAGAGAAATGCAGGCACGGCCAGGCTCCCTGGCTTGTCTAGAGTGGCATAGCTTGTCTGGGTGAGTGGTTATTTACCGCGTTAGATGTTTCTATTTTCCCTTCCTCGTGGCTGCACAGCACACATGCTCTGAGGGCCATGCAGCTTTAGTAACAAAGCATCCAATACATTTATTTCCAAAACCCCCGAGATGAGACGAAGCACTGGCTGTGTGGGATACATCCTGCGTGAGGTTGGAAAACAGGAGGTTGGGTGCAAGTCAGACTTCACTTTTGTGCGAGGGTCAGCCCTGTAATAAATACGACCATGTCCCTGGATCATGGCTTAGTCTAATCCCCAGTGGATGACCCATTATTTCAAACGTGTTACACAGCGTTGGAAAGCACAAGAGGTAATTATCTAAATTTCATTTCAAGGGATACCTAGGGCGCTTAAATTACATGTGAAATGATTTGAGGTAGCTTTCATTTTTATCATCAGAGCAGTTCTGTGAAATGGGTAAGACAGAGATTTAAGCCCATGGTAAAGTGAGGACACAGACACAGGCATGAATGAATGAATGAATGAATGAATGAATGAAGTCATTCAGCATTTATTCCAAAAGGCACAGACTTGGTTAGCACAGTTGGGATTAGACCCCTGACCTGTGTTTGATTTCTCTCAGGCTGCTCTCTTTTCCAGAAACCTCCTTTAGATAAGAGAGGAGACAATCTACCCTCAGAAGAACCTGTGCTCTGAGATTTTTATTAAAGGGGGAAAGGGTTTCCCTGAGTTATCTACATGCTATTCCATAGAGCGGAGTATTTATCACCTGGAATTTATCTTAAGTTCTAGGAGCAGGCTCCCTCTGCAGTCCCTCAGGATTCCACTCCTCTGTCTCCGCCCACACCTTCCCAGACCAGGTCTGCTAGCATCTTCCTCACTTTCTCCTGACTGTGCCACTTCCCATCACACTGGCACCCTGACTTGTGGGGCAGGAGAAGGAATGGAATACTCCTTGTTGCCTAGAGATGCTCCCCTTCATGCCACAAATAATTATTGAGAATCTGCTGTGTGTTGAGCTCTCTGCTAAGTCTGTAGATACAAAGAGAAGGAGAGGCCCTGTCCTTGAGGATTAGTGTTTAGTATTGAAAACAAATTCGTGTTCCGTCACCGTTACTCAACACCCTCTTCTCCTGTAGGTCCCGAATTCTGATACACCACCTATCATCACATCCATCTACTGACTTCGATGATGAGTTTAGTACTGAACTGATAGTGCCCCACCCTTTTTACTGCCACCACTGCCAAAGCGTTGGACATCCATGATACTGACCATCCAAGCATCCCCCCATCTAGTTTCCTAGACCTCCTTAACTATGGTACCTCCCTTTGTAGGACATTTCAGTCCTATGAGGGCAATTTGGCTATTGGACTGCATCATCATATGGGACTGCTCCTCCTCCAGTCTTTTCAACTCAAAATCTCTCTGACCACATTTCACAGGGTTGATGGCTCTCCTCTTCTTTGCCAGACATCACTAATCGATGGCCAGGGCACTTGGTCCAACTGAGCCTGGACACAGGTTTGAAAGTCCTTCTTCACATGAACACTAGTGCCCCTATATCTTCATATTTGGCCCAAGGGGTTACAACCTCTTTTTCTCTCTCCACCCCTTCTCTCTCTCTCTCTCTCTCTCTCTCTCTCTCTCTGTCTGTCTTCCTTCCTTCATTTCATTCTTTCTTCTTTCCCTCCTTCCTTCCTTCCCACTTCCACTCATCATGACTTTGAAGACTTAGATCTCATTTTCCCAGCCACTCCAAGGCTACCTTCTCTTGTTTCCCTGAAAAACTCAGAAGCTTCCATGGTTGACCATTTCAAAGATGTGCCTTCTATGATCCAAGAATGCCTTGCTCCTTGGATTTTTATCACACTAATCCTGAGCATACTGAGAAACTACCTGCCATAGGTTTTTTAACTCTCCCCGCTTAGAGCACCAAGCGTTGGTGGCTGGGCCACAGGGTGGGTTTGCTATGTCAGTGCTCTCTCTCCAGCCTCATCTTAATCCTTTCTCTGGGCTCCCTGTGTCACATTCCGCAATAGATGTGCCATTGTTGAGCCATCAGAGTCACTCCTGGCCCCTCTCTTGAAGTAGAAACTTCATTTCTTAAGTATGAAGCCATCTTCCTTCCTCTCTAAAAAACTGACTCTTTACTATCTCCCACCCTTCTACCCTTCCTTCTGTCTGCATCATCGTAACCCTCTGCCAAGTCTCTCCACTCAGCTCCCTCTCTGATCTTCTGCCCCATCAATTCACTTTTCTTTCTCTCTTCAATCTCTAGTATCCCCCATGCTACCGATTCTACTCCTCCTGTCTCTCCTAACCTAAAAAAGACAAAAACCACAAATCAAAATGATGTAAAAAAGACCTTCCCCCTCAACATACAGCTCTCTTCATCTTCATTGCTCTATGAATCGAAAATTGACACCCCCAAAAATGTAGCCACCACCCTCTGCCCCATTCTGACACTCCCTCTCCCCTCCCAGCATCAGCATCAATCGATGGATCTATTACTCCTCCCAAGAGCCCCCTCTCCACCCCCACCCTCCCCACTATACCCATCTCATGGCTTCTGTTCAGGCCCAGACCTACCTTAACACTCACGTAGCTGTGCAGGAGCTTCTGTCTCCTCTTCCAGCCCATTATAGACCCTGATGCCTAGCTAATCAGTCTCAGGGACAGCTTTGAGAACTTCATTCTTCTGCTCAAAATTAAGTGGAAAATACTTGATTTGGCAACATGGCACCTGGTCCTGCTCCCCCTGCCCCCACCACCTTTTGAGCTACCTCCCTACTTGTATTCTTCTCCAGCCAAACTGGATTCCATACTAAAATACACCTTCTAGATCTTTCCTTTGCTGTTTCTTCTCCTGAAGCAGCCTCACCTTCCTACCTAACCTTCAAGGGCCGTTCAAGTTCATCACCTTCATGATCACAACCAGGAGTGATTTCTATTCTGAATCTCTCGAAGCACATTTTGAGAGCCTCCTGAAAAATTGTCTTATAACTATATTAGGTGTATTTCTAGCCTTTAATCTCCTTGAGGATAAGGGATACATATTTTTAATTTTATCTCTGCTTTGCCCCATTCTGGTGTCTAGTTTAGAGCTTTGCATTATCACCGAGTCCTTGCTCAGTGCACATGTGGGGTCCAGTGTTGATCACTCGGAGCCCAAGGTCCCAAACTGGTGGCCCCCAGCACACGTAGTAACGCTGACATGTTTCATTTAGCCACTCTAAATGGGATAAAATATAAAATTTGTAATTTAACCATTTTAAGTGTACAATTTTTAGTGGCATTGATTACATTCACAACTTTGTACAACCAACACCGCTATCTATTTCTAAAATGTTTTAATCACCCCAAACAGAAACTCTATAACCATTCAGAGGTTACCCCAGCCCCTGGTAACCTCTTACCTACTTACTGTCTATGAATTTGCCTCTTCTAGATAGAATATATAAGTGGAATTATGCAATATTTATGTCTGCTTTATATCATAATGTTTTCAAGATTCACCCATGTTGTAGCCTATACCAATACTCATTCCTTTTTATAGCTCAACTAGAGGCCCGGTGCACAGATTCATGCACCAGTGGGGTCCCTCAGCCTGGTCTGTGAGGATCGGGCTGAAACCGGCTCTCTGACATCTCTCAAGGGGACCTGGATTGCGAGAGGGTGCAGGCCAGGCCAAGGGACCCCACAGGTGCACGATCAGGGCTGGGGAGGGACTGTGGGAGGGTTCCAGGGTGTGTCTGGTCCATCTTGTCCAGTCCCCATCGGCCGGACCCCAGCAGCAAGCTAACCTACTAGTCGGAGCGTCTGCCCCCTGTGGTCAGTGCGCGTCATAGCGAATGGTCGAATAGTCGGACACTTAGGGGTCCTGCCGATGCATTTTATGTAAAAGGCTAATATGCTAAGTGTCCTTCCCACTGTCCAACCGGTCACTATGATGCGCACTGACCACCAGGGGCCAGATGCTCAATGTAGGAGCCGCTGTGACATGCACAGAGAAACAGCATGCGGACCTGGTGCCGACAAAGCAACACTTGGCTTCCCCCAAGTGGGACACAGGCCTCGCCACCACCCCTAAGCGACAGCCCACCAATTGCAGCTGATGCTGCCATGGCGCAAAATGCAGCCCACAGCCCAGCCCAGCCTGCAAAGGGTGGCTGTGGGCGCCGGGTAATGAGGTCACATTTTTGTTGACATTCTGAAGCCGAAATTGTCGACAGAATATGTCTGAAGACCAACTATTGCCACAACATACCTCTGAAGCTGAAAGTGACGTCGTTGACAGAATATGTCTGAAGATTAGTCATAGACAAGTACTACCAATACTGGTAGGAACTGCCTTCATAGTGAAAATGAAGTAAATGAGGATGCAATTATCGAACACAGTTGTGGTGGAATGACTGTTACATGTCAATTTTGCTTATCCATAAATTTCTCTGATGAAAAACCATCTGATGGAAAATTTATTTGGTATAGCAAAGGCGAAGTTTGTCCAAATGATATAAATTTTCCAGAATACCCAGCATATTTAGTATATTTTTATTGATTTCAGAGAGGAAGGGAGAGGGAGATAGAGATAGAAACATCAATGATGAGAGTGAATCATTGATTGGCTGCCTCCTGAACACCCCCTACTGGGGACTGAGCCCGCAACCCGAGCATGTGCCCTTGATGTAATTGAACCTGGGACCCTCCAGTCTGCCGGCCAACACTTTATCCACTGAGCCAAACCAGCTAGGGCAACCCGGTATATTTGAAAAAAATTAATGATAAATGAAGATTCTGACAGTAGCAATTTCATGGAAAATATTTGTTGTTATATCATGCTGTTATTGTTTATTAATCAATTTATATATTATTTTCATGTACATTTTACTAATTTTCTTTCATCTCTGACTCCTCTATTATAGAGAAAGAGCGAATAGCGGTATCAAAATATTTCTTCTAATTTCCTTTAAATGTGCACAAATTCATGCGCCAGGCCACTAGTATATAGATAATATTCCATGGTATGGATATACCACATTTTGTTTATCTATTTATCTTTTGATGGACACTTGGATCGTTTCCTCCTTTCAACTATTGTGAATAATGCTGCAGTGAATGTTGGCATACAAGTGTCTGTTTAAGTCCCTGTTTTCATTTCTTTTGGGTATATACCGAGGAATGGATTGGCTGGGTTATATGGTAACTCTATGTTTAGCTTTTTGAAGAACCCACTGTAGAATTTTAAAACTCAAACTACTTGACAACTTTAAAAATTGAGGGATTACACATAAAATTTAGATTTTTGTCCCAACTTCTCTTGAAAAAAATTAGAAGTTTATCACTCCTGGGTTCACCTTTCTGTGGGGATATGAGCGGCTGGGGATGAGGAGGGACCACCCCCTGTAGATGGTTCTCTGGTCTTCAGCTCAACAAGGTTCTCATCTGGTCAGCATCAGACCTTGGCTCTCCCTTCCTGGTCCCTGTTCTAAGCCTTTGCTCTGATCCCCTCCCATCAGTCACTCTTTCCCTCCCATGTTTGTACTCATTCTGTTCTATTATTTGTGTACATGCCATTCCTTCCCATCTAGGCTACAATTGTCTGAGGGCAGCATGACTGTCTTTTCATTTGTGATTGATCAGGACTGAATGGCACATTGTCGGTACCCCAAGTTTTCGTATATTGAATTTTTGAATTGAATATCTGCGGTTTAGGGCAGAACTAATTTGCACAGTTATGACTGACTGAGTCAACCAAGTGCTAGATGCATTGCGGAATGTTATAAGAAAATGGAAAGAAGTCTGAAATTGGGGAAATGAATTACAGATTACAGGCAATGAGGGAAGGGCTAACCACTTCCTTATTTGAAATATTTCTCCATTAGGGTTTTGTTTCTTATCACTCTAGGCTAGTCTTATGTAGAAAGCCATCTAAAAGGTGATTTATGGCAAACTGAGGTTCAGTATCATAGAACAAGTTAGTAAGATATAGAATTAAAGTGTAATGTCTGTATCAACACACAAAATAATAAATTTGGACCCCCATCTCAAACTGCACATAAAAATAATCCAAAATGGATCATCACTTATTAAGAGCTAAACCATAAATTTCTTAGAAGAAAATCTAGGAGTAAATCTTTTTGATGTTGAGTCAAGCAATGGTTTCTTAGGTACACACCAAAACAAAGAATAAATAAATTGGACTTCACAAGCAACAAAACAAAGAATAAATAAATTGGACTTCATTAAATTGAAAACTTTTGTGTTACAAGGGACTCTATTAAGAAACTAGAAAAAGTCCACAGAATGGGAGAAAATATTTGCAAATCATATATCTGATAAGGAATTTGTATTTACAATATATAAAAAGCTTTTACAACTCAACAATAAAAATATAAATACCCCAATTAAAAATATGCAAAAAGTGTGAAGAGAGAGTTTTTGAAAGAAGTTTTATCAATGGCCAATCAGCCCATGGAAAAATTAAACATTATTAGTTATTAGGGAAATGCAAATCAAAACCGCAATGGGATACCATTTAATACCCATAAGGATGGCTATAAAATAAAGAAAATGGCAGTAACAAACATTAGAATATTTATGGAGAAGTTGGAACCCTCAGACATTGGTGAGGTTGTAAATGGTGTAGCCACTTTGGAAAAAAGTTTAAATGTTGAACATATGATCCAGCAATTCTAGTCATATATATATATATATATATATATATATATATATATATATATATATACACACACATACACACACACACACACACACACACACACACACACACACACACTAGAGGCCCGATGCACAAAATTCGTGCACGGGGTGGGGGGGGGGGCGGCGCACCCTCTCCAATATGGGACCAGACTGCACCCTCTCCAATCTGGGACCCCTCAAGGGATGTCTGACTGCCCGTTTAGACCTGATCCCAGTGGGATGGGGCCTAAACGAGCAGTCAGACATCCCTCTCACAATCCAGAACTGCTGGCTCCCAACTGCTTGCCTGCCTACCTTCCTGATTACCCCTAACCGCTTCTGCCTGCCAGCCTGATCACCCCCTAACCACTCCCCTGCTAGCCTGATTGATGTCTAACTGCTCCCCTGCCAACCTGTTTGCCACCAACTTCCCTCCTCTGCCGGCCTGGTCACCCCTAACTGCTCTCCCCTGCAGGGTTGATCGCCCCCAACTGCCCTCCCTTGCAGGCCTGGTCCCTCTCAACTGCCCTCCCTTGCAGGCCTGGTGCCTCCCAACTGCCCTCCCCTGCTTGCCTGATCGCCCACAACTGCCCTCCCTTGCAGGCCTGGTCCCTCCCAACTGCCCTCCCCTGCTGGCCATCTTGTGGTGGCCATCTTGTGTCCACATGGGGGCAGCCATCTTGTGTGTTGGAGTGATGGTCAATCTGCATATTACTCTTTTATTAGATAGGATAGAGGCCTGGTGCATGGGTGGGGGGCAGCTGGTTTGCCCTGAAGGGTGTCCCGGATCAGGGTGGGGGTTCCCTTGGGGCATGGGGCAGCCTGGGGGAGGGGCCTGTGGTGATTTGCAGGCCAGCCACGCCCTCCGGCAACCCAAGTGGAGGCCCCGGTATCTGGAATTTATTTATCTTCTACAATTGAAACTTTGTAGCCTGGAGTGGAGGCCTAGGCTGGCCAGGGCTGCAGAAGCTTGGCTTCCTCCATTGCCCGGGGCAACCCTAGCCTCCTGCTCTTCCAGCTCCATGGTTGCTGCCATTTCTGTTGGAATTTATTTACCTTCTATAATTGAAACTTTGTACCCTTGAGTGGAGGCCTGGGCCTGCCAGGGTGTGTGGAAAGCTTGGCTTCCTCCATTGCCAGGGAAACCCAAGCCTCCCTCCTGCTCGTTCCGTGGCTGCAGCCATCCTGGTTGGAGTTAATTTGCATACTCACTCTGATTGGCTGGTGGGCGTGGCTTGTGGGTATAGCGGAGTGATGGTTAATTTACATATTACTCTTTTATTAGATAGGATATCCTAATATATAAAAAGCCAGGGGCCATCACGACCAAAACAATCGGATGGATGACCAAACAGCAGGCTGTGTAGGGCGACCAGGTCGGCATGGGGGACAGTTGGGGGTGACCAGGTCAGCAGGGGGACAGTTAGGGGCGATCAGGCCGGCAGGCATAGGCAGTTAGGGGCGATCAGGCAGGCAGGCAGGTGAGCAGTTAGGAGCCAGCAGTCCCATATTGTGAGAGGGATCCCAGATTTGAGAGGGTGCAGGCTGGGCTGAGGGGACCCCCTTGTCCCCCTGCCACTGTGTGTATGTTTTCATTTCATTTTATATATATGAAATGAAAACATACACAACCATTCATTGCAGTAATATCATAGTAACTTCAAAGTGGAAGCAACCCAAATTTCTGTCAACTAGTGAATAGATGAACAAAATGTCTATTTATACAATGAAATATTATTTAGCCATAAAAAGGAATGAAATGCCATAATATAGATGCATCTTATAAGCATTATGATGAGTGAAAGAAGTCAGACACACGAAACTACAGATTATATGACTCCATTTATATGAAATGTGCACAAAAGGCAAGTCTATAAAGATAGAAAGTAGATAAGTGATTATCTGGGGCTGGTGGGGAGGGTAATGGGGAGTGATGGGCACAAGGTTTCTTTTTGGGGTGATGAAAATGCTCTAAAATTAGATTGAGTGATAGTTGCATAACTCTGTGAATATATTAAAAACCACTGAACTGTAAAAAAGAAAAAAAACAGAGGACCCAGACATAAAATGCTATTCATTCCTTTTTACATAACTAATAAAATACACAATCCTAAAAGATGACAAAAAAAGTATCTAATGTAGTTGAGACTGAAGCATTTACAGATGAATTGGAATGATGTGTTGAGTTTGCTTTAAAATGCTCCAGGCACCCCTCCATGCACAATAAACTTGGCTAGGAGACAGATGAAATAAAATGGGCAGCATGTCAATAATTTTTGAAGCTGCGGGGTGGACACATAGCAGTTCATTATACTGCTCTATTTTTGTGAATGTTAAAAAATTTTTCCATAATATAAATTAAAAAAAACAGCATCTGTAGTTCAGTAGATACACACAAAGTGTGTCTGTATTTTGGGGAGCTCCATGCGGAGGGCTGTGATTGTGGACCCCATGTGGTTATAGGTCGGCACGTGTATCTGTGTGGATGAGGAAGAATGAGGATTTACCTGAAGGAGGGGCCAGAGCACTTTGGGGGGATGTCGTCTGGGGCTGCCGTACAAAGTACCACAAACTAGGGGGCGGAGAGAGGGAACGGGGCTCAAAACAATAGAAATTTATTCCCTCAAGTTCTGGAGGCTAGAAGTCTAAAGTCAAGTGTCAGTAGGGCTGGGCTCGTGATGAAGCTCTAAGGCAGGATCCACCCTTGCCTCTTCGAGCTCGTGATGGTGCCAGCAATCCTTGGTGCTCCTGGCTGGCAGGTGCACCACTCTGATCTCTGTCTCCGTGGTCACATGGGGTTCTCCCTGTCCCTCTTTACATCGTCTTCCCTCTGTGTGTGTCTGTCTCCAACTCTGCTTTCTCTACATGGCAGGATGCCACCCTAACTGAGTATGACCTCATCCTAACTTGATTACATCTGCAAAGACCCTATTTCCAAATAAGGTCACATTCACAGGTCACAGGGTTAGGACTTCAGAGTATCTTTGTGTGTGTGGGAGGGTTGGGGGCTCACAATTCTACCCACAAAAGGACACAAGGCCGAAGAAGCAGAAACAGAAGTGAGGCTCTTAGCAGCGCACATCTTCGCCGCTGGGCCTTCCGTGGCCCATAGGCAGGTGATGGTGGACACAGTGTAGACAATGGCTAGACTTCACCGAAATGCATTGCTCCCAGGCCAGCCTCGTCTTGTCTAAACTGAGACAAGCCTTTTCTGGGACCCATTTCCGCTCGGCAGCCTTGACTGATAAGTGTCCCATGTAGACTCTTCTAGTCTATCAACTCTTCCATCATAAGTTCTCGGGGATAACTCTAACAGCCTTCACTTGAGATAGGTTGCTGTGAAGGTCAGAATCTTACTTTGACTCAGACACGCACGTTTCCTTCAGCGGTTATCTTCTGAGCTGGCTGCTGAAGTTATTTTGGACTCTACAGTTAAGTTGACCCAGAAACCATTCCTCCTTTGAAACCTCCTCTGAAATGTTACGGCTCTGACTCTATAACTCAGGATTACATTGTGCTGTTCCTCGCTCTGTAATCTTACCGTGGCCTTTGACCAAAAAACAATAAAATCGAACCCCTGTGTTAAAGGGTGCTTAAAATATACATAATTTAATCCTGGTAAACCAGATGTCTGATAAGCGCCATGTACTTTCAGAGAGTCACTTGGAGGAAGTGTGAGCTCCCCCATTCTGCACGAACTGCGTGGGCCCGGAGTGTGGGTTACCTTCCGGAGGACGTCGGAGGGAGTAGAGGAGGAAGGGGCTGGACCTCGGGCTCATTCACTACCTTTACCCTCTATTTCAGCTCCAGTCCATGAAGTGATTTTCTTTTTTTGTTAATCCTCATCCGAGGATATTTTTTTCATTGATTTTTAGAGAGAGTAAAAGGGAGGAGGAGCGGAGGGAGAGAGAGAGGAAAAGAATGAGAGAGAGAGAGAGAGAGAGAGAGAGAGAGAGAGAGAGAGAGAGAAAAATCTATTGGTTGCCTCCTGCACACGCCCCTAACCGGGCGGGGGATGGAACTGCACCCCAAGTACGTGCCCTTGACTGGGAATCGATGCATGGACGGACACTCTAACCATAGAGCCACACCAGCCAAGGCTCGATGGAGTGGTTTTCAGGCTTCTGTTTTCATCTCATGGCTCTCAGAAGGGTGGGAAAGGCTGAACAGGAAGGAGCTGATGTTCTGCAGAGAACAGAGAGGAGGCTGGCCTGACCCCGGGGCAGGGAGGGGAGGCTGGAGGGAACTGGGGTGCAGCCTGGGTTTGAAACACTGTGGGTTCCTGGACAGAGATGGGAGAGCCTGGGCGCACTGGATGAAATATTGACCCTTGGACCCCAAGGCCTGTGCACAGTGGAGGTTAGAGCAAACAGCGGAGAAGAGATGTTTTGAGAGCACCCCGTGTCTTGCCTGCATCCTAAGGGGTAGGCACGGTGCGAACAGCTTCACGTGCGTTGGGTACCTGCCAGCCGCCCTAAATTTCTGGCCTGTGTTTGTGAGCGATTCATTTCTTTACCTTGGGTGGGCTCTTCCATTGTGTCTCTCAAAACCCAGGTTCACAAAAGGGTCTCAGTTTGACGGTAAAGCTCGTTCCTCCCTCCTCCTGTGGTGCAGTTAACATACTGTGTGCCATTGGTAGAAAGTCTGTTTACAGAGGGCTTGGTAAGAAGACCCTTTTTCTTTCTTTCTTTTCTTTTTTTTTAAGGCCCTTTTTCTTGAAAGCACAGAAACGTGAATAACGGAACGGCTCCGGGCCCGTTGGTGGCTCACTTGCCACAAGAATACTTAATGCAGTCGAATTAATTGCCCTACTAGAAAGGACTGGGTCTGAGGTCCCAGGAGCCTTTTAGAACTGGATTAAAGGAACCATACACGCACCCCTGACATCCCGTCAGAACCTCACCTAAGGTACAATAGAGCGGGTGGTTTTTAAAAAAACTACCCATTAAAAAGGATCTTCCGCGCGAGCCCATTATTTCCTTTTTAGTTTGGATCAGAGTCTAGGAGCCCTAATCAGTCCAAGTTGTGTTGCGCTCCTGCTGTGGTTTGAGTCTATTCCTTTCATGTCGTATTCTCGGTGGAGATGGAGCGGACACTGTCACCTTCCAGGGTCTGTGTATCTGTTAAGTTCCAGAGAACCGGCTAACTGACACCTTTACATAATTGCTACCTTCCTTTCTTGTGTGTGTTTCTGACTTCTTGGTCATTTTCTGTTTTCTATTGGAATTTTTGGTTTCTCCATTTCTTTTAAAAAGTGGCACATGCTAGTCTCCTAGGTTTGTTTTTCATCTCCCTTTTCCCAGAAGACAGGGAAGAGTGAGTTCCGTCAATTGTTGAGAACTCTGTGGAGACCGAGTGAAAAGGGACGTGGCTGTGTGACAACTTACAGGTCAGATGAGGGCTTCTTGCTTCTCTCATGTCCGCACCCTTCCCTTACCTGGAGCATTGGATGGACATTCACCTGTGACGCTGAGGTCTTTACCCTGAGTTCTGCCAACACCCTTAAACATTCGGCTGGTCCTGGAGTGTGAGCTGCTGTCCACTGCTGCCTCAGCCTGAGCGACAGTGCGATGCCACACCCTCAGGCCCTGCAGTGCAGCTCACAGAGAGGGCGACCAGAGCCCTCATTGCGCCTTTTGTGCCGGCTCTCACGGGCCTCCTGCTGCACTTGGCCGATCGACCATTCCTCTGTGTCCCCGGCGGGACGCACACCACCAGGGATCCCTGAGGAGGTTACAAACAAAACCTTAATAGCCATGATTCTGTACTTGCATGTGGAATCTAAAAACACAAAGCAAACGAACAAACCAAACAAAAACAAACTCACAGAAACAGAGTACAAAAGGATGGTTGCCAGCGGGGAGTGGGTGTAGCGATCAGTGAAAAGGGGAAGCAGAATCCAGTCAATAATATTGTGATACGTTTGCATAGGGACCGACAATTATTAGAATTAGTGGGGGTGTTCCCATTGTAAGGTATAAAAATGTTGAGTCACTATACTGTACACCTGAAACTCATATAATGAATATAACGTATATACCAACCGTACTTCAATATACATGCAGAAAAAAACAAAAAAAGCCCATAAAACCTGAGATGTAAACTTCCTTTTCGGAAGTAATCTCTTTGCTCTTTCTCCTTCATCATTCCCTCTTCCCTTCCCAAGTATCTCCTCTTCTGGACTTGTTCCTTCTCTCCTCCCTCAAATCATCCCTGGTGGTCCTCTGGGTTTTAGGAGGGAGAAGAAGGAAGCTCACCTTTATTGATCACTGATTAATTGCTGGGAGGGCGCAGACATGATAGAAGAGAGGTGCGGCTGCCTGTGAGACTTGGGGCCGCTCCTCAGGAGTGCTCCTCAGATTTGAATGGGTCTATGATGAGGGATGACCTGGAGATCTGCGTAGAAGGCAGATTCTGGCTTAGCAGTTCTGGGTGGGGCTGCGGTGTTCGTATTTCTAACAAGCTGCCAGGTGGGGCTGGCCCCTGGCCCACACTCGGAGCAGCAAGCGTTGAAGGTGGGGCTCTGCCTCCTTAGATAACTGAGAACAGAAAAGGGTGTTTGTCGGAAGCCAGGAGTTCTGAAACCACCTCTTTTCATCGGCAGTGAAACCAGTGCAGCTATTAAGAACACTGTTTACCAGTCCAGCGTGTCTTGCTCCATGTAAGGAATACAAGGTGTTCCTTTACTGACCGACGTGGTTTTGTAATGAAAGCTTTTGGCTCAATTGTTGCCAGGGTGCTGCCAGGGGAACCAGCCACACAGAGGGAACGTGTAATGCAATATTATTGTTGGGTTAAAATGACGAGCTCTGACCTTGGACGGGTAGGAAGAGTCCGGTTTCACGCTTTTGCTCAGGTGACAGGCTAGCACCCTGGGCTGGCTGGGCCAACCTGGGTGCCTTTCTCCCTGGGGGTGCTGCAGACCCTTCCTTTGGGTAGAGAAGACTGGACGGTTCAACTGTCCAGAAGAGCGGTCGCCAACCGGTCCGCAGACCACCGGTGGTCCGTGAGGTCCGAGAGGTTGGCGACCGCTGGTCCAGAAGACATCAGTACATTCACATCTATTTGCTTATGAGAACCAGACCTGCCACTGCGTTCTGGGGGTTTGGATCGACACGGTGTTTAGAAAACAAGCCAACTGAACACAATACGACCCAGATTGAGGTCATATTAAAACGAAGGGACTCGATTCAGGGCCATGCTATTTTAAATGAAATGACCTTGATGTTATCTCACCTGGAGAGATGAGAGAGACTCTATTGTGTGGCGCTGCTCTATTACAGTCCTCCCTGTTAGGGCAGGGAAAGCTACAGAATGAAAAAGGCCAGGCCAACCTCTCTTTTTAGATTCAGCTGGAGCCAGACACTGAGAAAAATCAAGTCCTCCTGTTGACACAAAGAGCCACGTTGACTGCAGAATAGTAAGTGCTAAAAGGTCCTTGGGGATCACCGAATGTGTTTAATGTGGGGGTCATTGTACTCTGGACTTCCTCCCCCACCCCAAAACACACATTCATAATCTTTCATGTAATTTCCACGGATTAACAGATTCTCTAGTGGATCCATGGATTTCAAGGTAAAAACCTGTGATGCAGTATGCTTCCTTGTTTTTGTAGATGAGAAAACCGAGGCCCGGAAAGATGCTCAACCACTGGCCTCATAGCAACGCTTCTGGTGGACTAAGTAGGCAAGAGGATTTAAGTGCCACGGATGTCCACGGGGAGCCCGGGTGCGTGTCTGCACATCCTTTATTCCCAAAGGCCCTGAGAAGCACAAGCACCAAGAGGTTTGTGAGAGAGTTAGAACTTTTAGCTGGGAGAACCCCAGTCTTTAACCCAATAACATTTGAAGAGAAGTAGAAATAGTTGAGGCAGAAACTTGTTGGACCTGGATTTCATGATGTGTTCTGCTCCTTGGCGGCTGTGTGCTAACCTGCAGTTTGGGGTGTTTTTAGGGCAGGTAATAAATTCCTTTCAAAGTTTGAACTCACATCCCAACGCGAATCTCCCACATCGCTGAGGGCATTGAAGCAGAAGTCTCAATTTGGCAACATATGTCGGGGTCCAGCCTTCAGCGCCATGCCCAACGCAATCTAGATGCTCAATAAATAGTCACTTGACTAAATGGGCTTTCTTTAACATTATGGCAGTTTTCTGGAGATGGGAGATGCAGGATGCTGGAGGGAGACCAGTACACAATGTGTAAGCACACAGCGGACAGCAGGGCTCCTGGGGAGCGATTTAGACTCTTACAAACGTAACGTCGAGCAAATGAAGTTGGACACAAAACAGTACCTACGGTATGGTTCCACTTATAGGAAGGGCAAACATGGACCAAGTTAACCTGTGCCATCAGAAGCTGGAGTTTTGGTTATCTTGGGTGACGGAGGGCATGTGGGAAATGGGGCTTCCAGGGCGTGGCAGAGTTCTAGTTCTTCATCTGGGTGCTGGGTACACCTGTAGGTTCACTTTGTAGTGACCTCTCCAACGACACTCTCATGATGTAACGCTTTTCTCTCTGTGTGTTATACTTAAAAATATTCATTTGAACACCACCTCCCAAATGAAGGACCTAGGCCAGTGCTTCTCGAACTTGAATGTGCCTACGCGTCCCCTGGGAATCTCATTAAAATGCAAACTTCTGATTCATTTGGTCTTGGGAGGGGTGTGCGAGTCTGCGTTTCTAGAGAGACCTAGAGACTGGTATGCTCAGGATCTTTCTTTAGAGACGTTCCAGGAATCTGATGAAAGTATCCTAGGCCTCTCCTTGCACGTGCCAAGGAGATAATGGGTGGGAATCTTAACCTAGGAAGTTATAAACCAATGGAGTGGTGATTTTCAAGACCAGCCCAGGCCTCCCTGTGGGTCTGTGAAATTCACCTGCTCACGGTGCCTTCACAGGTGATGTTCTGACTGCTGGGGGGCGATCGGAGCCTAGAGCTGTGCCACTCCAGTGAAGTGCCACCCCCCTCGCAGCCCACATTAGGGCCCTGAGCCTGCCTGTCTCCTAAAAGCCACTGGAGACCGAGAGGCTGTTGACCCAGGGAGCATGGTGAGAGCTTTGGGAGCTTGGCGTCCCCTTCCAGCCACAGGTGTGGGCACAGCTGGACTTTAGCCACCACGGCTGCTGCACAAATAGATGGACACCCTGGCTCCTCTTGGCAAAATCCGTCAGATACAGATCTCTCAACACCACATTTGTACCACGAAAAACCATTATTCTGAGCAAAAAAAGGCAAGTCACACACAATATGATTCCTTTCTTAGAAGTAGTAAAACCAGAAAGAAAAAAAAAAGAATAAGTGCCTTGTTAGGAATAGAGACATAGGGAGTAAAATATGAGGAAAAGAAAGGAAATGGTTCTACATCCCACAGGGGTGGTGTCCCCTGGAGCTGGAGAGGAAGGTGCAGGGGCCCCAGGGCCTTCCACGTGCCGGGACCAGTCTATGCAAGGTGATGGGCACACAGCTGTGCAGTCTGTTACTCTGTAAACGGCGCATGTACACATTGTAAGTACTCTCTTACTTTATGCGATGGACACAATCCAAAAATAAATGCAATGTAGTATCTTAAGATATATTTTATGTTGGGATTTTTTTTTAGGACTTGACTTTTTTTAGGACTTTTTTTAACACTGTTAGTTTAAAATTTTTGACGTATCAGAGTAAGTTGGCAACTGTGATTTTTTTGGAAGGATACTTTATTTTGAGATTCTGCCCCTCTTATTTTTTTGGTGTTAAAATGCCCTTTCCTTTTATGGCATCTCGATGAAATGTTGATGATAGTAAGTGTATATTTGAGATTTAAAAACAAAAAGCTCTCTTGTAGATAAAATAACAAATTGATAAGTGTAAATTGCCCCACCCCTTCCTTTAAAAAAAAATTAATTGTCCCATGAACCAGGAGGTCATGGTTCCATTCCAGTCAGGGCAAATGCCTGGGTTTTGGCTAGATCCCCAGTAGGGGGTGTGCAGGAGACAGCCAATCCGTGATTCTCTCTCATCATTGATGTTTCTACCCCTTTCTTCCTCTCTCTGAAATCAATAAAAACATATTAAAAAATTTGGACATGAGACTGTCCTATTAAACTTTAAAAAAAAAAAGCAAAAAAAAAAAAATAACTGATCTGTGGCATTCAAAAGGCTGAGACCACAGGTGTAGACATTGGGAAAGGTAGACATTGCCTTAGTATCCAGCGCTAAGGAGTTTGCAAAACACTACAACTACTAATGAACTAATGGCGGGGAGGAGGAGTAATACCTGGAGAAGATGAGAAGGGTGGGTGGAATCTACTACAGTTTTCCAGGGAGTTTTCAGATACAGTATGTGTTCGTTTGGCAATCTTCCTTGTGGCTTTAAAAGAAAGAAATTGGGTAAAGGGAAGCGGAACTGCTCTGTGTCACATTTAGGAGGACACTAGCAAGTGGAACTGTGTTATAACTTCCTTTTCCAAAAACTGAAGCTGTAAGTTCACTGCCACCAAGTAACAGTGCTCACAGAATCCGAGAGGTGGAAAAGGATTGAGAGGTAATACAACAACTATTATAATTACCTGCATTCACTGGCTTTTCAGCCATGTGCCCTGTGGGAGTGCTTTGCAGACACCAGCTCATTTGATCTCTCATCAACTTTAAGGGTAGGTATTTATCCCATTTTATTTCATTTTAGATTATGACTCATTATATACATATATCTCTGGAGGGGGATCATTTTCAGTTCACAGAAAATTTTGTAAAGATAGTACAGAAAGTTCCCATGTACCCTTCATCCAGCTTCCCCTGATGCTAAAATCTTACGTAACTATGGTACATTTGTCAAAACGAAGAGATGAACGTTGATATAATACTATGGACTCAACTACAGGGTTTTATTAGGATTTCAAGAGTTTTTCCACGAATGTCCTTTTCCTCTTCTAAGACCCAAGCAGTATAGCACATTGTATTTAGTTGTGTCTCTTTAGTCTCATTTGATCTGAGCCAGTTTATTAATCTTCCCTTGATATGATATATTTAATTATAAAAACTTCAAGCCCAAAGGAAACAATTAACAGAGTGAAAAGGCAACCTATAGAATGGGAGAACATATATACAAACTATTTTTAACACCAAAATCTATAAGGAACTCCTACAACTCACCACCAAAAAACCCAAATAACTTGATTAACAAAGAGACAGAGACTTGAATAGACATTTCTCCAAAGAGGATGGCCAACATGCATGTGAACCGGTGCTCAACACCGTGACTCAGCAGGGCCATGCAAACCAACACTGCAGTGGATAGCCCCTCGCACCCACTAGATGGCCACTGAAAACCAGGCCAAACCAAGTGTGGGCAAGGGTGTGGAGAAATTGGAAACCTGGTGCACTGTGAGGAGTGTTACCTGGTGCAGCTGCCATGGAAAACAGCATAGAGGTTCCTCAAGAAATAAAAAGTAGAACCACCGTACGATCCAGAAATCCTACTTTTGGGAATATATCCAAAATAACTGAAAGCGGGTTCTGCTCACAGCATTATGTTTACTGCAGCATTGTTTATAATTGCCAAGAAGTGGAAGCAGCCTAGGTGCCTACTGACAGATGAATGGATAAAATAAATGTGTATACATGCACATATAAAATATATACATATATACACATATACACACATACACACACATACAATGGAATCTTATTCAGCCCTAAAAAGGAAGCAGATCTGTCATACTGTCTGTCATATGCAACAACGTGGCTGAAACATGGGGACGTTATGACAAGTGAAATAAGCCAGTCACAAAAGACAAACACTGTCTGAGTCCACTTACATGAGACAACTGGAATAGTCAGACTCCTAGGAAGTAGGATGGTGGTGGCCAGGGGAGGGGGAATGGGGAGCTGTTGTTCCGAGGGCAGAGAGTTTTGCACAACAATGGGCATCTAGTTGACATTACTGAACTGCACGCTTAAAAAGGTCAATTTTATGCTGTGTGTGTGTGTGTGTGTGTGTGTGTGTGTGTGTGTTTTCACAATAAAACCAACAAAGACGTCAAGCCTCATAGACATTTACAAAGGAAAAAAACAACAAACCATCCCTAACCGGTTTGGCTCATCGGATGGAGTGCTGGCCCATGTACTGAAGGGTCCTGGTTTCGATTCTGGCCAAGGGCGTGTACCCTGGTTGCAGGCTTGATTCCCAGCCCCGATCGTGGCGCGTGTGGGAGGCAGCCAATTAATGTATCTCTCTTACAACGATGTTTCTCTCTGTCTCTTCCCCTCCCTTTCACTCTCTTTAAAAATCAATGGAAAAAAAATATCTTCAGATGAGTATTAACAAAAAACAAACAAACACACATACACACAAAAACAGCCAGGAAGAAGAGGAGTAACTCATCTCTGGAGTAGCCCACCGCACAGGGTTCATTTCCATCCACGGCCCTCCTACCTTTGTTCTTGCAGCGACTGGTTTTGTTTGGAGTTTGCTCTCCAGGGGGTGCTCCAGGAAGGGGCTCTGCTTTGGGAGTGTATTATTTACTCTTACAAAGAGTTTTGCAACAGCGAGTTTTCTGCCTCTGCATGTTGTTCTGGGAAGGGGCTCCTTATTGTTGGATGTTTTGTTTCTTCCAGGCAAAAACACCCACCACCTACATCCCGCTGTGGGAAGAACCTGGAGGACAGTGACGGGGGAAATCTTCCCCCGTGGGCAGAACTTTAGCAGTTCACCTGGTTGTTCATTTGGCCAGGAAGGAGAGATGGCTAGAGGTACGGTTGGCATCAGTTCGTGGGGTCTGGCTAATGGTTTGGCTGGTGGTCAGAGACTTGGAAGAATAATGATTGAAAAACTGATGACAGGGAGGTCTAGAGAAGGTATGTGGATAGAATTCTATGAGTGGGAATGAAAGGGTGGTCTCAGCAGAGGAGCATTTTAATAATCAGGTGGATAGATTGATTCATTCTGTGGATGCCATTCAGCCTCCTTCCCCGGCCTCTCCCGCTGTTGCCCAATATCAGGGGTAAAAGGTCATTCATGGGCTCAGCAACATGGACTTTAAACACTGTCTGACAGTGGGACAAAGGCATAAAGGCTATGGTAACGAGAAGGTACCTTCAGATAGAAAGACACTTCAGCCTAGCTGGTGTGGATCAATGGCTGAGCGATAACCCATGGACCAGGAGGTTAGGGTTCGATTCCTGTCAGGGTACATGCCTGGGTTGTAGGCTTGATTCCAAGTAGGGGGCGTGCAGGAAGCTGCTGATCGATGTTTCTCTCTCATCATTGATGTTTCTATCTCTCTCTCCCTCTTCCTTCCTCTCTGAAATCAATCTAATCTAATAATAGACAAATATGCAAATTGACCATACCTCCAACACACCCACAAGCCACGCCCACAAGCCACGCCCACCATCCAATCAGAGCGAGCATGCAAATTAACCCAAACCAAGATGGCTACAGCCACAGAGAGCAAGGTTTCCTAGGTAACAGAGGAAGCCAAGCTTTCTGCCAGCCGTTGCAGGCCTAAGCCTCCACTCAAGCTACAAAGTTTCAATTATAGAAGGTAAACAAATTCAAACAAATGGCGGCAGAATGGAGCTTGAGAGAGCAGGCAGGGTTGCCGCCAGCAACAGGGGAAGCAAAGCTTTCCACACACCCTGGCCAGGCCCACCCGCTTAAGGCAACAAAGTTTCAATTATAACCCCAACACAAATGGCTTCGGGCCTCGGAGGGAGCCCCAGGCTTGGCTCTGCTCCAGGCTACAAAGTTTCAATTGTAGAAGGAAAATAAATTCCAGATACCAGGGCCTCCGCTTGCGTTGCCAGGGGGCGTGGCTGGCCTGCAAACCATCACAGGCCTCTTGCTCAGGCCGCCCCACGCCCCAAGGGTACCCCACCCTGATCAGGGACACCCTTCAGGGCAAACCAGCTGGCCCCCACCCCTGTGCCAGGCCTCTATCCTATCTAATAAAAGAGTACTATGCAGATTGATCATCACTGCGACACACAATATAGCTGCCCCCATGTGGACACAGGATCGCCACCACAAGATGGCCAGAAGGAGAGGGCAGTTGGGAGGCACCTGGCCTGCAAGGGAGGGCAGTTGAGAGGGACCAAGCCTGCAAGGGAGGGCAGTTGGAGGTGATCAACCCTGCAGGAGAGGGCAGTTAGGGGTGACCAGGCCAGCAGAGGAGGGAAGTTGGGGGCAAACAGGCTGGCAGCAGAGTGGTTAGGGGGTGATCAGGCTGGCAGGCAGAAGCGGTTAGGGGCAATCAGGAAGGCAGGCGGGCAAGCAGTTGGGAGCCAGCAGTTCTGGATTGTGAGAGGCAGGCAGAAGCGATTAGGGGCAATCAGGAAGGCAGGCAGTTGGGAGCCAGCAGTCCTGGATTGTGAGAGGGATGTCCGACTGCCCGTTTAGGCCCGATCCCAGGGATCGGGCCTAAACGGGCAGTCGGACATCCCTTGAGGGGTCCCAGATTGGAGAGGGTACAGGCTGGGCTGAGGGACAACCCCCCACCGTGCACGAATTTCGTGCACCGGGCCTCTAGTAAAAATATATTTAAAAAAAGACACTGCAGGCAACTCTATAGAATACAATGAAATATTATGGGGTAGTTTAGTTCCAGGAATGTAGGATCAGCTTAGACAGATGACCTAGCAGTTCTGTACAAATTATCCTCCACTACAGACCCCTGTTACTGTATTTTTTTATTAGTATAACTCAGGTACTGATGATGGACAGGACAAAGGGACAAAGAATGCAATGGCGCCAGGGAACATCCCTCCTGGTGGTCTTGTGCTGGATGATTGTTTATAATCAATACTATAACCAGTTTGATATTCATCTCAGTCGTCATGCCATTCCGGCTTAACAAAAATATTTATGGTTACATTTTATGGAACACAAACAGATAGTGATCAACTAGAAGGCTTTGATAAGCTTGCTAAGGATAGTGAGGTTGGTCAGAGATCACAACATGAACTTAGAAATGAAATGAAATCCAGGACACAGAGACGGAGTTGGTTTTGTCCACATCTACACCCATACAACTCACCAAGGCCCATCCCGCTGGAGCCACTGCTGAGTGCCCAGTCTGCCAGCCGAGACCAACAATAACAGGGCACCATTCCCCAGAGTAGTCAGCCAGCCGCCTGGTGACAGATTGGTTACACTGGGCCACTTCCACCAGGGAAGCGGCAGTGTTTGGTTCTTACTAGAATAGACACTCTGGTCATCGATTTGCCTTCTCTGCCCACGATGCTTCTGCCAAAACTACCATTTGTGGCCCAGCTGGTGTGGCTCAGTGGTTGAGCATCGACCTATAAACCAGGAGATCACAGTTCGATTCCCCATCAGGGCACATGCCTGGGTTGTGGGCTTGATCCTCAGTAGGGGCCATGCAGGAGGCAGCCAATCAATGATTCTCTCTCATCATTGATGTTTATCTCTCTCTTCCTCTCTGAAATCAATAAAAATATATTTTTAAAAAGAACAAAAAGCAAAACAAAACTACCATCTATGGACTTACAGAGTGCTTTATGCACAATCGAGGTATTTCACACAGCATCATTTCTGACCAGAAACTCATTTCACTGCAAATGGGCCCCGTGCTTATGGAATTCACTGGTTTTAGCATATTCCTCATTATCCAAGACGAGTTGGGTTGACAGAATTATGGAATGGCCTTCCAAAGACTTGGCTATGATGCCTGCTAGGTGGCAACACTTTTGGATTTGGGGCAGTGTTCTCCAGGATACTCTAATCGGCATCTAATATATAGAGCTGAGTCTCCCATAGCCAGGATCCACCAGGCCAGGCAGGAAGGGGTGGACAGGGAGTAGTCCCTCTCACTATTCCCCTAGTGATCTTTCTGTCCCTCAACTGTAGGCTCTGCTAGTGTAGAGGTCTTAGTTCCCAAGGAAGGAATGCTTCTACCTTTTCTACCAATGGAAACACAACAGCGATTCCATTGAACTGAAAATCGATACAATCACCTGGCCACTGTGGATACCTTATGCCATTGAATCATTAGGCAAAGAAGGGCGTTACTATACTGCCTGGGGGAATCGATTCCGACTACCAAGGGAACTTGGGTTGCAGCTACACCATGTGGGTAAGAAGGAATATGCCTGGAATATAGCTGATCCCCTATGGGATTTGTTAGTACTCCCATGCCCTGTGGTTAAAGTCAGTGAAAAACCATAGCAACTCAATTCAGGCAAGACTGCTAATGGCCCAGACCCTTCAAGAATGACAATTCGGTCACCCCAGCAGGCAGGGAACCACAACCTGCAGTGGGGAAAGGGGGTTTGCAGTGGGAAGAGGAAGGTAATTAAAAATATCAGCTATGCTGCCCAGTGGTGTGGCTCAGTGGTTGAGCAGTGATCCAGGAACCAGGAGGTCACGGGTTCAATTCCCAGTCAGGGCACATACCTGGGTTGTGGTCTCAATTCCCAATATGGAGCGTGCAGGAGGCAGCCGATAGATGAAGTTTTTTTCTCTCATCGATGTTTCTGTCTCTCTATCCCTCTCCTTTTCTCTCTCTCTAAAAAGCAATAAAACATTAAAAAACATCAGCTATGCCCACATGACCAATGACAGAAAAGGGGACTACAACAATTATGATCTTGATATGAATATGTTGGTAAATAACTATAAGTTAACCAACTATTTTTGTTTTCTTTCCCTCTTCTTTTCCTTTAACAGACATGTTGATTGCAATTAATCTTATAGCTCAGTATTTTAATTACAGGATCATGAAGGGGAGTGTGAGTTAGCTAGAAGAAGAAACATCACTCAAAGACAAAGAGGGGGTTTGCATCTCCTCTGGGGGAAGGGTTGACGTGCTTTTGGTGGTATGTGGACAGTCGTGCATGTTAGGTGGAAGCATTACTATGTTACTGTCTTTATCTAGAAGTTAAGCATGGCTTAAAGAGTCCCGATCTGAGAAGGGGTACTCCGGTGACTTTATAATGTATTAACTTGGCTAGGCTGAACTACATTTCTCAGACTCCCTCCTCTGTGTGTTACCAATTAGTGGGCCCAAGAGAGAACTGGAGGGTAGAGTGAAGCAGCAGCCATTTTATAGCTCACCAGTTGTCACTCACCTGCTGGCTCGCCTCATTAAGGCAGGGCAACAGCCCAGCCTGCAACTGCTCCACCTGCCCCTGATCTTCCAACTCCTGGGCCAGACGTGCCATTACCAGGTAGCTCCACCACAGAGGGCACTGACTGCTTCTGCAAAATACTCAGCCCTCAAGGTCAGGGGTGGTTAGAGCTGACACAGTTTCAATTCATTCCAGTTGCTCCTAGCTCGTGCTTGTGGGTTACAGCCTGTCCTTCCTGGTCTTCCATTTCACATCCATTTTCCTCCTAACTGCCTGTGAGCTTCAAGCTCCAGCATTGGACTTCATACATGTGAAGACAAATACATACATCATTTCTTAACCAGCTCCCATGATTGCTAAGCTCAAATCTCTGCAACAAATCTATCTCCCTATCTCTCTACCTAATTATCAACTTTTGGAGTGGACTTATAGGCTTACATAGGGAGCCTGCGACCAAATTTATTTTTTTCCTTCCTTTAAAAGTGATCTGCTTTTTTTTTTCTTCTTTGAAGCTCAGGAACTTAATTAGGGCAGTCAATGTTGGGGATATTAAAACGTTTTTTTTTTCTGGCAGATACACTATCTTTTCAATCTTCAGATTGAATTTTTCATTCCAGTCAGAGAAGTTTTTTTGTATTATATCTATGAATAACTTTAAGTTCCTTTTGTTGAAATCTGTACACAAAGGACATCAATTATCCTTAATTAATAGATCATCTTTGGCTTCAATATCTATCACATTCTTTCTGGTTGCTTCAATCTTTTTGTTTTTTTCCCCTCTATATCCACTATTATCTTAAGTCTTCCCTCCATGATGTCATTTGATTTTTAGCCATGATTATTTTCTTTTCTAATTAATTTATTATACCTGTCATCATAGTATTTTGGTTTTCAATTTATTCCCTGAGCTCTTCAACTTCCCTTTTCATCTATTCTGTTACTTTATGATCTCAATTTTTAATTTTTATGTTGTTAAATTAAATCCATATTATGTTGTTCTAAAATGCTAAACACTTGCAGAGAATCGCTCTTACTTGGATTCTAGCCTCCAGAACTGTGAGGCAATCCGTTTCTGTTGTCTAGGCCATCCATTAAGTGGTACTTCCTTATGGCAGCCCTAGTTAACTAACATACCTCACCTTATTTAACCTTTCAACCAGCCCCCAGCACACACACTCTCTCTTCTTGCTTATTTTTCTTCTTTGCAACTTATCTTCTAATATACTGCATAATTTCCTTATTTATTTTGTTAGATATCTGTCTTTTCTTTTAAGAGCGAGGGCTGGGATTTTGCTTTGGGCAAAATCTGATTTACCTCTAGGGCCTAGCACATAGTAGAAGCTCAATAAATAGTTGCTGAGTGAATAAATACAATCAAATCTGACACCCAGCATGTGCTTACAAATGATCCAGTGTTAGGCCTATTGACAGCTAATGAAATCACATTGACTATGGCTTTATGATTTCTTTTGAAAATGTCTTTGGATCCATTCATTCATTCACTCATTCAGATAATATTTACTGAGGGCCTACTACATGCCAGGTACTGCTCTCAGTGGTAAGAGTGCAGCAGTAAACAAAACCAAGAGGGAGGCCCTCGCTGGTTTGGCTCAGTGGCCTGCAGACTGAAGGGTCCCGGGTTTGATTCAGGTCAAGGGCATATGCTGGGTTGCAGGCTTAATCCCCAGTGGGTGGTGTGCAGGAGGCAGCCAATCAATGATTCTCTCTCATCATTGATTTTCTCTCTCCCTCTCCCTTCCTCTCTAAAATTAATAAAAATATGTATATTAAAAAAAAAAAAAAAAAACAAGAGGGAGAAAAAGACAATAATGGCAGAGTATTGGGTAGTGATAGGCACAGTGAAAGGTAGACAGGGTAAATGTTCCAGGTAACTGTTGGTGTGAAGCAAACCACCCAGAGGCTTAGTAGCCTAAAACAATGATTCAGTATTATCTCTCATGGTTCTTTGGTGGACTGGGCTCAGGAGGGTGGTTCTTGCTGGGGGTCTCACACGTGGTGCTGTCAGATGTTGGCCAGGCCTTGCGTCATCTGAAGGACAGGCTGGGTGGGACATCCGAGGTGGCTCACTCACTTGGCCACTGTTGATGTTTGCCACGAGCTGGGAGTTCAGTCCACGTCCTGTGGCCTCTCTACGTGGCCTGGGCTTCTCAGCGTGGCAGCTTGGCTCTGGAAGGAGCTCTCCAAGAAGCAGGAAGCAGAGGTGGCCAGGGCAGCTAAGGGCTGTGCTTAGACCTGGATCAGTGTCACTGCTACCGTATTCTGTTGGTTAGAGATTCCAGGAGCTGGAGAAAGAAAACATGGGATAGAATTGCTGTAGCACCTTTGGAAAACACAGTTCACACATAAGGGGATATTGAGTGGTGGGCAAGCAGGAGAGAGAGGTGCTCTTTGCAGGGAAGGCCTCTCTGATTAGGTGACCTTTGAGCACAGGTCTGAGAGGCATGAGGAATGGCCCATGAGGCTATCTGGGGAAGGGCGTTCTAGGCCACGGCTGGCAAGTTCAAAGGCCCTGAGGCAGGGCGAGCTGGGCATGGTGAGGAACAGCCAAGGTGAGGTGGGAGTACTTATAAGACTTATAAGTACTTATAAGACTCCAGCAATGTCTTACCCTTAGGACTGAAGGGGTCACAGATGTGTCCTGGTATTTCTTGCTTTAAAAAAAAATTTTTTTTTAAAATTGATTTCAGAGAGGAAGGGAGAGGGAGAGATAGAAACATCAATGATGAGAGAATCATCGATTGGCTCCCTCCTCCACGCCCCCTACTAGGGATCGAGCCTGCAACCTGGGCATGTGCCCTGACAGGGAATCGAACTGTGACCTCCTGGTTCATAGGTCGATGCTCAACCACTGAGCCACTGAGGCCAGGCTGTCCTCGTTTTTAAATGGGCTGGGGCCTTTGCAGCAGCCCTTGCTGATGACTCTGCCACGCCTGCTCTGTGTTGGATCCTCTCCTTCCCCACCATGAGCCCATTGGTGCTCTCACCTGCAGGTCTGCCCTTTGCTCCTTGATCTCTACCAACCCATGAGGCCTTGTCATTGACCCAGAAGCCTGGTGCCACCCAGCTCACCCATGTTGCTATGTTTGCTGCTCTGATACTCTGGATCATGCACCCTAGGTCAAGCCCTGGGGGCCCCTGTCGTAGCTGTGGTGTCCCAGCACTCCTGCTGCTCGGGTCAGAAACGGGGCCCAGGTGTCCTCTGCTGGGATTGTAGCCTTCCCTGTCTCCTGCCCGGCTCTGGGAGTCTGAATCCTCAGCCCATGATCCCTGCTTCACACCATTGGATTCTCTGGAACCATGACTGACCTCTGCCAGGCTCTGGACTTGTCTGGCTTCCCCTACTGAGGAGCCATCTGTCTCATAGGCCATCTGACAGCAGCTGGGAGAGTGGTTGCTTGGTGGGTAAGGATGCCAATTGGGGAGCTGACCCCCCTGGGTTTGCAGTGTGTCCTTGGACAAGTAGTTCAACCTCCCTGTGCTTTTTTCTTCTTCAATGAGAACTTTAATTACTTTATTTCTTTTTTAAAAAATATATATTTTATTGATTTTTTTTTTTACAAAGAGGAAGAGAGAGGGATAGAGAGTTAGAACATCGATGAGAGAGAAACATCGATCAGCTGCCTCCTGCACACCTCCTACTGGGGATGTGCCCGCAACCAAGGTACATGCCCTTGACCAGAATCGATCCTGGGACCTTTCAGTCTGCAGGCCGATGCTCTATCCACTGAGCCAAACCAGTTAGGGCTTTAACTACTTTCTTAAAGTATTAAAAGGCTCTTAAGAATGATCTGCCATCTTGTTATTTCTGTAGCTGAACTACTCTTAGATCTCCATCAGCCTGAACTGTTCCTTTTTCAGAGGCGTAGATACCATCCAAAATATTCTGCTATCCTCGCTTTTAACAGTTGTCGCTGCAGGATCAAAGTAGCACCTGAATTTGATCCAAGTTCAATGTCTTTTAATAATTAACTCATCTTTTGGGGCTTGAAATATTGAACAAGCAGTGCCTGGCCTCATTCAAATACCAGTGGTTTATTTCTCACCCAAGAAATTTCAGATTTCAACAAGAGACCCGTCCTTCGGAATGACAGCAGTGATAAGGAAGTGAGCACAGACACCTCCTCTTGTAACGGAAGCCAGGGTAACCCCCTCCATCGAGTTCTGTACCTAACAACGGACGGTGTAAACCCTGGCCAGTTCCTTCCTCTTTCCCCACCTGACTGGGACTCAAACCGTGAGCTCATAGTTCATAGGTCGACACTCAACCACTGAACCACACTGGTTGGGCAGAATTTCTTTTTGTTTTTTAAAAACATATATTTTATTGATTTTTTACAGAGAGTAAGGGAGAGGGATAGAGAGTTAGAAACATCGATGAGAGAGAAACATCGATCAGCTGCCTCCTGCACACTCCCTACTGGGTATGTGCCCGCAACCAAGGTACATGCCCTTGACCGGAATCGAACCTGGGACCCTTGAGTCCGTAGGCCGACACTCTTTTTTTTTATATATATATATATATTTTTATTGATTTTTTTTACAGAGAGGAAGGGAGAGGGATAGAGAGTTAGAAACATCGATGAGAGAGAAACATCAATCAGCTGCCTCCCGCACACCCCCTACTGGGGATGTGCCCGCAACTAAGGTACATGCCCTTGACCGGAATCGAACCCTGGACCCTTGAGTCCGCAGGTCGATGCTCTATCCATTGAGCCAAACCGGTGAGGGCTGTAGGCCGACACTCTTATCTACTGAGCCAAACCGGTTAGGGCCAGAATTTCTTTATTAGAGTTGCTAGGTGTGAAGAGGGCCATGTAGTTGGAGGAGGCTAAGAGCCCTGGCTTTAGTTTTTTAAGACTGCTGTCTACCAGCATGTGGTTTTTGGGGGTGCTTATGGGTAAGTGTGGGGGCGGGCAAAGTCTCTCATGCTCCAGTGGTGATGAGCAGACACGTTCTCCTTCTGGGGAATGCTGGCCCACGGAGTCAGCCTGCTCACAAAGGGGTAAAGAATCAAGCAACCTTTGAAGGTTAGAAACAGGCTGTGATTGCTGTGTTACTGTGGGAACAAAAGCATAGCAGAATTTTCCACCTTAACCATTTCTAAGTGTGCAGTAGTGTTAAGTATGTTTACACTGTTCGCAGCCAATCTCCAGAACTTTTTCATCCCGCAAAACTGAAACTCTACACTCATTAAACAACTGCTTTTCTCTTTCCTGGCAACCACCACTCGAGTTTCTGTTCCTGTGAACTTGACCGCTCTAGATAACTCATATAAGTGGCATCACACAGGATTGGTTTCTAGGTTCCTTTTGAAAGCCTTGTCTTTCTGAAACCTTCGTGACGGCCATAGTGCAGACGCCACCCTCTGACTACCGGGCTGCTTCCGCTGTCTCTCCCTTGGGGGTCTCCTGCCTGTGCTCAGCCCACAGGGGCTGCCGTTCTCCCTACTCGGTCCTCCCTAGTCAGTCCTCAGCCAGTGAATCCACCTTACACTTTTGCTGGCGAGCTCCCCCAGATGCTCCTACCTCTCCTGAGGTTTTGTTCTCCCTGGGCCTCTGCCCCGAAGCCCCTGCCCCGGCTCACTCCTGATCCTTCAGGGTTCGACATCCTGGACGATCATCAGGGAGATTCCTGCAGAACCGGTCCCCGAACCATGTTTGAAGCAACACTGCTGCTCTGGAAAGACCCGTTTCCTCTCTGTCTCCCTGACCAGTGCCCGCTCTGGAGAGGCCCACGGGCTCCCTCCTCCTCACAGCCTGGTCTCGCAGGCTCGGGGAGCTCAGGGAACATTTGGTGAGTGAGTGAATGAAGCAGTCCTCACACAGCTCAGTAGAAAAGTAAGACCAAGAGAAAGAGTTCCAGGTGAGGATGGGGGCTGACGCAGGAATCCCCACTAAAACGACAGCAACGAGATTTAAGAGATAGAAACCCAGCAGGAGGGTGAAGTGGCAGACCTGAGGACAGAGTCACAGGTGGCCAGTGGGAAAAGCAGAGAACCATGGAGTCCTCAGAAGGTATAGGACAGGCAGCGTAGGGGACCTCAGGAAGTGGGGTGAGCTGGTGAACACAAACGTACCTCTTGCCTAATCAACTTCCGGTCAGGTGCCCAGTATCTCGTCCACACAGGTACCCTAATCCCGGTGAGTCCTGGGTTTTCCAAGCTGTACCCACTATTCCTTACAGGGGCTCTGACCTGGAGACTCTTGGAATAGCTCATCCTGGGAGGCTTCACCCAGAAGTGGCAGTATCGTCCTTCCATGATTCAGCTAGATTTGTGCTTAACACCCCACTTTTCAAAACTCAACAACATTTGGTTAGGTGTACATAGTTCCCCCGAGAAACTGATCCAGTCAGAGGAACCAGTGGGGGGAAAGGATAGCCCCACCCACTCCTGGTGTCATAGGACTTCCTCTCAACGGACCTCCTTCAGAACCCTGTTGGCTTCATGAAAAGGACTTCAGAGCAACTTCCCTTTCCTCAGCTGGAGGGATGGGGACCCTGTGATTTCTCAGTGATGTTTTATTCTGCTCGGTTCCCAGTCTGGTAGTTAGAGGAGACAACAGTCATCCCGGGAATTCTCGATAAATGTATGTTCTTTTAGCTGAAAACATTTTTTTTTAAAGGATGGGAGAGTGAATATTGAACACCTCCTAGAATTATCCTAAGCAAGTAGATGCTGTTTCTGAGTGTAAGATAGAAGAAGTGCACTTTGAAAAATGGGTAGAGATGGGAGAAAATCACTTGATGCCTTTCTTAAAGCTGTCTAATGGATGTTCAGGGGAAAGGATAGAATTCCTTTACAAGTATGGCTGCCCCGCAGCTGAAGCCACGTTGTAAAGCTGTTTGGGACGTAGAAGGGTTAGTAAAGACCAACGGTAAGGTCATTTCTAACGATCTGGAACGGTTTAAATGCTGGCTGCCCAGGAAACGGATGATTGGAAAAATAACATCACAGGGTTTTTATATGGCCCACTGGTATCGTGATGCGATGGGATTATTTTCTGACTTTCTGTTTTTGCCACAGGAAGAGGAAGAGGCTAGGGAATCAAAGGGGTGCTCACATGCCAATCACCAGGGCTTCTCTCAGATAAATTATGAACAGGTGCTTAAAGAATTCTCTTGCTACAGTAAAGACACAAAGCAGCCTTTAAACACTTTGGATGTGAACATGCCCTAATTTCAAAAGCACTAGAGCTATATATAACCCCAAAGATAATCTTTTCCTCCAAGGATTGATTAAGCTGAGTAAAAAAATAAAAAAGAAAGAAAGTAACCCCACCTCCCCACTCCTGGGCCTGTGGCAGACATCATTAATCAATCAAGGCAGATTCCCCCCCACCCCCACCAATGGAACCTAAATGCTGCCCTAGAATTCTTCTCAACAATGTGTGCCTGCCTGACAGCTACTATAAATAGATCTGAATCGGCATGTGAGCTGAGCCAACTATGGAGGCCTCTAGCCTGTGGTTAAAAGTGTAGTCTGTGGAGCCAAATCTCAGCTTACGCTTTCAGATAAGTTTCTGCACCTTTGAAATGTACCGGTTAATAATGCGGAGTTACACATATGTTGATATATATGCAATTTGATATGTATGCTATTTTGTTGTATTGACAGCAAGCTTCAAAGCTTCATATGTCAAATTTTCTGAAGGTGTTAACATCATAGATATTTTTATGCTTAAAAATGTCGAATTTCGTGCCAAAAAGAGAGCATTTGCGGAAGTTTTAATTCATTACTTTATTTTGAAGAAAAATGCCGTTGAAAGTTATCATATACTTCGGGAAGCTTATGGTGAACATGCTCCATCTCAAGATACTTGTGAATGCTGGTTTAAATGCTTTAAAAGTGATGATTTCCATGTGAAAGACAAAGAACGTCCAGGTCAACTGAAAAAGTTTGAAGACCAACAATTACAAGCATTATTGGATGAAGATGCGTGTCAAACTCGAAAACAACTTGCAGAAAGATTAAACATTGCTCAGCAAACAATTTTCAATCATTTACAAGCAATGGGAAAGATTTTAAAGGAAGGAAAATGGGTGCCACATCAACTGAACGAAAGATAAATGGAGAACCGAAAAGTCATCAGTAAAATGTTGCTTCAACGGCACAAAAGTAAGTCTTTTTTGCATCTAATTGTGACTGGCAATGAAAAGTGGATTTATTTTGAGAATCCCAAAGGCACAAAATCATGAGTTGATTCAGGTCAACCATCAACATCGGCTGCAAGGTCAAATCGCTTCGGAAAGAAGACAATGCTCTGCGTTTGGTGGAATCAGGAAGGTGTGGTGTATTGTGAGCTTCTAAAACCAGGTGAAACCATTAATACTGATTGCTACCAGCAACAAATAATCAATTTGAACCACGCTTTGATCGTGAAACAACCAGAATGTTCCAGAAGACACAGCAAAGTAATTTTGCTTCATGATGATGCATCATCACACACTTCAAAACTAGTTACAGACACGTTAAGAGATCTTGCCTGGGAAGTATTAACCCACCCGCCGTATTCACCAGACCTTGCTCCTTCAGATTCCCACTTGTTCCGATCGATGGCACATGCACTTTCTGAGCAGCACTTCAAAACGTACAAAGAAGTGGAAAATTGGGTCTCTGAATGGTTTGCCTCAAAACAAGAAATGTTCTATTGGGACGGTATCCACAAATTACCTGAAAGATGGGGGAAATGTGTAGCTAGCTATGGACATTACTTTGAATAAAGCACTTTTGATGTTTCTCTTGAAATTATTGTGTTTTCTTTGATTACAAAATCTGCATTATTAACTGGAACACCTGTAGATAATAAAAGTACCTATCTCATTGGATTGTTATAAGGGTTAAAATAATTACCAGCTTTGAATAGGACAAATAATAAATACTCAATAAGGGGTTTCCACCCCCCTTCCCCAGAATAAAGTGTTAAAGAGGATCATCCCTCTTTAACCATGGAGGAAGAACTAGATTAAGATTGAGTAATAGTCTATGAATTTGTTCAACAAAGATATATTTGGCAACTATTATATGCCAGACTATGTATCAAATGTGGCTAGTAAAACAAGGCACCAATTTTATCTTCATGATATATATATATATATATATATATATATATATATATATAGATATATATAGATAGATATATAGATATATAGATATATATATACACACCCATACACACACATATACATATATATCTTGTTCAAATTTGGAATCCTTTGAAATGTAATGACATATGACAAGTTATTGGTTTATATCCAGTTGTTTTACATCAAAATTCTATTTAAAAGAAAAAGAATAATCGAGAAGATAATTGGCCAATTAAATACAGAAAGCTGCTCAACCTCAAACAGGGAACAAATTAATGCAACAATGAGAATGGGAGTGAGCAAAGGAGAGAAAAAGATGATAAATCTAGGCATTTAACATCCAAATATAAGGAATTCCAGGAAGAGAGAGAAGAGGCAATTAAGAGGAGAAAAATCACCAAAGAAATAATATAAAAATATTTCCAGACCTGAAGTGTGGGTGTCTCTAGATGTGAAGGTCCATTGAAGTGCATGGCAAAATGAATGCAAAAGACCCTCACTAAGGCATATGATCAATTCTGAATCCCATGGATAAAAAAAGAAAACAAAAACAAAACCAGGATGGGTAGGAGGAGTGTTGGAAACTAGTTATATGCCAAGAAACAAGAGTCAAATTGGCATTGGATTTTTAACCATAATTTTATACCCAGCCAATCTATCCATCAAGTGTAAAGGTAGAACAAAGATATTTTCAGACTTTAGGACTTGAAAATATGCTTCTTTTTAAAATAATTACACTTTAACACATTATTTTTTTTTAAAAAAGGGTAAAAATCATGACTCATACACAAATATAAAATTAACATGTGTTAAATATCTTTCTTAGTTCATTATGAATGAGGGAACCAGTATGATGTTACAAACAGTTTAAAGAAGTAAAAAAGCACACATTTTTATGGAATAAAGCAATTTTGAGCTAGTTATATGCAAATCAATTTACAAATATGAAACTGCCTTATTGTATGGGGTTGGGAGAGGGACGTGGACTATTTATTTGCATATCTATAGATAAGAATTATTTTTGCATTGCTATTATCCACAATTTACAGGGTTATAAAGTAGCTCCAAGGCAATGAGAGGCACAGAGCCCCCATAGAAGCAAAATGAAGAAAGGATATGCTGTAAACAATGTGATTTTTCACGGAAGCACAACATTTTCCGAGTATACTCTCCTGTGACTTCTATGGGGATACTGTACTGGAAAATATGCTTCATCAAAGGAGGGAGTAAAGTGGAGAGAGAGTGAGAGAGGGAAAGGGGGGCGGGGGAGGGGAGAAACACGGGCTATCCCGAACAAGGAACAGGTTACCCAGCACTGGAGGGTATGAACAGGAGTTGCAGGATTACAGTGGAGCATGAGGGGGAGCCCAGCCGGCTCAGAGCACAGGAGGGAGGACTCCTGAGAGGCTCCAGGAAGAAGAAATGGCACGGATGAGCTCAAGCAGCATCTGGAAAATACCATGGAAAGGCCTTTGGCAGCGTTGTTAATTTAAGGCTTCTATAGAACACTAACGCTAAGTAATAGAAATAAAGGGAATAAAAAACCGGGGCCATCATTAAGTTAGGAATGCTGGAAGGTTTCACAAGAATGAAGCTAAGTAATGTTACTTGGCTCAGCAGTGAGTAATACTTCCATTGTCATTACAATATAAATACCAACTATTTATCCAAAACATGTAATTAAGTGATATTGGGTGATGGGTATACATGTGGGAGAGTAGGTACTCACCCACGGAAGTCAGTGAATAATTTCTATAAGTGAGAAGTTAAGAAGTAGCAGTAGAGGCATAGTATTCATAAATATGGAGATAAACACCAGAGAAAATGGCTTTAGAAGAGTTGCCAGTAGCTGCCTCTGGGAGGTAGATCCTGCTGTTTTTTCATTGAAAACAGCATACATACATACATACATACATACATAAAACTATACATATACTTACTTAAAATAAATTGAAAAAAATGATTATACCTTAAAAAGGTATACATTATTAAGTGCTGGTAAGGTTGGGTCATCTCAAATATTACTAGTGAAGTAGAAATTGGCACAGCCTTTTTGGAAAGGTGACTTGGAAGAATCTAATTAAATTTTCATGTACACACCCTGCAGCCCAGCAATCACACTTGTTGGTCTTTATCCTCAGAGAAACACTTGCCCGTGTGCTCAGGGAAGCGGCATAAGGATGTTCCTGGAGCATTATCTATAACAGTGATGGGCAACCTTTTGAGCTTGGTGTGTCAAACTTCGCCAAAAAACTGAGCATAACTCTGGTAGTGTGTCAGTTTGAGGAAAAAACATTATTTTGCAAATGTTTCATCCTCAGGAGCAGCAAATGTTTCATCCTCGGCATGTGGCCGCCTCAGCGGCCGCGTGTCATCAGAAATAGCTACGCGTGTCAGTGCTGACACGCGTGTCATAGGTTCGCCATCACTGATCTATAAGGTAAAAAATGATAATCCTATAAATGTCCAGGGAAAGGGGAAGGGTGTACAACAATGAAAAAGTCTGGTTCGTCCTATGCTGCTGACACAGCTCTATATCCCATTGCTGAGCAGGCAAAGGCTCCAAACAACCCCAGAACAACAACATTAGTGTTAAAATCTCCATCACAGCCACACAGAACGAAATGGTGTATTTCTGTATGTTCACATAAGTTTGTCTGTACAAAGGAGTTCTGGAAGCATATACAGGGTGTCCCCCAAAACGTATACACACTTTAACAACTGATAGCTCAATTTTGAAAATGAAATATATTTTAATAAACCCTGCCTTTATAATAATTCAATGTGTATGTACACATTTTTGGGGACACCATATATATATACTCAACTGATAATCATCATCAAGAGGGTACTTTCCTATACCTGTACTATCTTTTGGGGGGGGAAAGGGGAAGTTAAATTTATTGGGGTGGTATTCTATCTAATAAAAGAGTAATATGCAAATTGACCATCACTCCAACACACAAGATGGCTGCCCCCATGTGGACACAAGATGGCCACCACAAGATGGCCAGCAGGGGAGGGCAGTTGGGAGGGACCAGGCCTGCAAGGGAGGGCAGTTGGGGGCAATCAAGCCTTCAGGAGAGGGCAGTTAGGGATGACCAGGCTGGCAGAGGAGGGAAGTTGGGGGTGACCAGGCCTGAAGGGAAGGGCAGTTGGGGGGGACCCAGGCCTGCAGGGGAGAACAGTTGGGGGGGGGGACCAGGCCTGCAGGGGAGGGCAGTTAGGGGCAATCAGGCTGGCAAGGGAGCAGTTAGGCATCAATCAGGCTAGCAGGGGTGTGGTTAGGGGGTGATCAGGCTGGCAGGCAGAAGCGGTTAGGGGCAATCAGGAAGGCAGGCAGGCGAGCAGTTGGGAGCCAGCAGTCCTGGATTGTGAGAGGGATGTCCGACTGCCCGTTTAGGCCCGATCCTACATGGATCGGGCCTAAACGGGCAGTCGGACATCCCTCGAGGGGTCCCAGATTGGAGAGGGTGCAGGCTGGGCTGAGGGACACCCCCCCACTCCCCATACATGAATTTCGTCACTGGGGCTCTTGTTGGTTAATAAAATTATATAGGTTTCAAGTGTACAGTTCTATGATACATCATCTGTATATTGCATTGTGTGCCCACCCCACCCCCAAAGTCACAAATCTGTTTCTTTTTAAAAAGTATATATTTTTATTGATTTCAGAGAGGAAGAGAGAGATAGAAACATCAATGATGAGAATTATTGATAAGCTGCCTCCTACATGCCCCACACTGGGGATCGAGCCTGCAACCTGGGCATGTGCCCGGACCCGGAATTGAACAGTGATCTCCTGGTTCATAGGTCGATGCTCAACCAATGAATTATGCTGACTGGGCACACAAATCTGCTTCTTAAAAAGATTTTTAAAATTGTGGTAAAATACAAACAACATAAATTTACTATTTTAACCATTTTTGAGTGTACGGTACAGTAGTGTTAAGTACATTCACAGTTTTGTACAACCAATCTCCAGAACTCTTTTTATCTTGCAAACCTGAAACTCGAATGTCCATTAAACAACTCCCATTTTTTCCTTCCCTAGCCCCTGGCAACCACCACTCTACTTCCTGTCTCTCTGAATTGACCACTCTGGGTACCTCATATAAGTGGAATGTACAGTATCTGTCTTTGTGTGTCTGGCTTACTTCACTTACAATAATGGCTTCAAGGTTCATCCACGTGGTAGTCTGTGTCAGAATTTCCTTCCTTTTTGGAGCGGATTTGTCCTATTTTTTTTTTTTTTATGAGCATATATACCTGTATTTTCAGTGAAATTAAAAATAAATTTTCAAAAGAAAAAGCAACGCATGCTTAGAAAAATAAACTGAAAGGAAATCTGGGTCAGGCAATCATGGTCACTTAAATTTTCTTTCATATGTATTTTTTTTTGTTTGGGCCATGTGTTATTTTAACACTAGAAAAATATTAAAATTAGAAAGTAAGCTACTCTGGTTGGGATGGGCGCAGTGGACGCTGAGATAGGGATGGCATGTTTGTGCCCACGGCCTGGTCTGTGGAGGTGGCCCACCCCCAGACTGGGGTCATAGCCCTAAACCGTGCAAAAAGAAGCTCAAGCTAACTCATAACCCACAAGTGACAATTTAAAGTACAATGAAGTTCTATCTTCTTTTATTTGGCTTATCAGTTTGGCAAAGTCTGATAACACTTTGTGGGTGTGTTGGTGAAGCTATGGCAAACAGGTGCTTTCAAACATTGTTGATGGGAAGGCACATGGGTTCAACCTCTGTGGAGAGCAGCGTCCACCAGAATTACAAATCGCATGCCCACCCACTCAGAAATCCCACTGTTACTAACTCATCCAACAGGTAAATGCATGGACAAAATTATACAGTATCTACGAAGAGATTTGTTGCGGCATTATTTATACTAGTAATAGCAGAAGTTTGGAAACAGCCGATAGGGGCCTGGTTAAGATGTTTCTGTGGTTTAAGTCACCCAGAGCTCCGGTGGCAGTGGGGGTGGGGAGAACAGGAGTGGAAGGAGGATGTGCGTTTGCTTTTCTCTATGGCATTTTTCCTCTGTGTCTTTCAGGACAAAATGCCAGACAGCAAAATAAGTATGCCCTGTGCCTCAGTTTCCTCATCTCTAAAAAGGAGATGATGATTCTCCTGGGGTTACACGAGCTGATCCATGTAAATGCTTAGATCAAAGCCTGGCAGGGTGGGCACCATGTAAGCTTGTTATCCAGGGTACCATGTGTAACAGGGCCCACCCGCCAGGGGAGGGGCTCCAGGGGTCCAGGTTGAAGCCTCTTGGAGACAGACAATAGGTTCTGTGAGAAAGGACAAATCAAAAGGGTGTGTGTCAGAGACGGCTCTCCTGCTGAGACAACACAGGACGCCGGGCAGGGCTGGGAGCCCGTGACATCTGTGGCTCTGCCACACTGCTATCTTCACACCCTTGTGTGGGTCTGGGCTGGGGCTGGGACTGGCCTTAATTAGCAGCATGTGGCAGCGGGAACTCCTCCTAAAGAAGACCTGTACTGACCACCCTGAGGCCGCAAGCGATGAACAACGGATGTTCAAGGTCAACAGAATAGAGAAACAGGAGGGGAGACTGGGTGCCACTTCCTGCGGAGGAGCTCTCCGGGGAGTCCCTCACTTCTGCTCACATTTCCTCGGCGGAAACAAAGCCACACCTCCCTGCAAGGGCACTGGGGCAATGAAGTCTTCCGACTGGCAGCTCTGCCAGCCCAATACGATCACCTAAGGAGGGATGAAAATGTTCTGGAACTAGACAGGGGCGATGGTTGCACAGCCGTGTCAATGAACTAAATACTGACTTGTCCACTTCAAAATGGTGAACTTCGTGCCTGAGCCGGTTTGGCTCAGCGGATAGAGTGTTAGTTCAGTCTGCTGGTCAAGGTCAAGGGCATGTACCTCTGTTGCAGGCTCTGATCCCTGGCCCCAGGGTACGTGCATGCAGGAGGCAAACTAATCCACGTGTTGAAGTTTCTCGGTCTCTTCCCCTCCCTTCCACTCTCTCTAAAAATCAATGGAAAAATATCCCCTGGTGAAAATTAGGCGAACTTTGTTTCACCACAATTTAAAAAATTAGACTTCCCTTACTAAGGAATGAGATGAAAATGAACATTAGGGGAGGCAAGCAGCAGGCTCACCATACCTGTTTTTTAATCGCATTAGATCTCTCTCAGCTGAGCAGCCGGCCAGGGGGGATGGGGTACCATGATTGGACATCCTGGGTCAGGTGCTCACCCACAGTTAAGGGTGGAGTCTGTGACTAGGAGAAGCTGGGGGGTGGGGAGGTGGGGTGGAGCGCTGGGTAGATGGGCACTGACATTTGTCATTAGGATTTAGCTGTAAAGTTCCCTTGAAGTGAGCCATACATGTGTTGGTAACTAGAGGGGCATGGGATTTCTACCTATTACCTGTCGCAGGCTGGTCGCAGTGGGCTCTGGGACAGACAAGTACCCTAGAAGGTCAAGATACAAATCCTGACTTAATGCAGAAGGAATCAAAGTCAGGATGCCCTGGCCAGTTTTCCAGGGGGATTGTAGATAGAGCTCCATTACTCACCGTCACCGTTTTATGACTATTTTCTCATTGTTTTCCTGAACAGTCCAGGCCCAGCAAGGTCTTTACTCTGAACTTGATCTGTTCCCTCTTGGTTAAAAGGCACACCCACCCTGAGGATTACTCTGCCTTGAGAATACCAGGGGAAGCTTTCCAGATGGGCCTGCATTTTCTCTGCACCCCCCAAAATAAAGGGGGTGGTCTCCCAACTTTCATGAAATGTTACCTAGGAAAGACATGGGTAAGAATAACGCAGAGACCAAAGTGGGGGTGACTAGAAAGTGGCTTAGTCACATCTCCTGCTGCGGGTCCCCAGAGGCCCGAGTCCTGCCCACGTGCCTGCAGCTCAGAGGAGCTGGGCAGGAGAGGAGGGGAGAGAGGTGAGTCTGTCCGGGCCTTTCAACGTGATGAAACCGGTGGAGTGTCTGCCAAGAACAGGTCAGTTTCAAAACAGGAAACCCCAGGGTAGTGATAAATGAACACTTCTCTGTAGATTTTACATGGATCTCTAGGGAAAGTGCTGGAACTGATCTCATTCAACATTTTTTTTTTTTTTACAGATCACATTGAAGAGGAAGTGCACAATGAGCTCTCCAGGTTTGCCAACCACGCTAATCTCTTCCAGGTGCCGAAATACTAAGGTGATGGGGAAGCGCAGGAAGCTGCTGCAGCTCTTACCGGGAGGGGCAGGGAAATGGCCCAGAAGGGGCAGGAGCCAAGTGGCGGTGGAAGAGCAGAGCCAGACTGCTGCCATGGGTTGCCACAGGCTCCAACCGTGCACTTCCTGGGGATCCTGCAGCTCCAAGTGTTGGTGTGTGTGTGTGTGTGTGTGTGTGTGTGTGTGGGGGGAGGGGGCAGGGGGGACAGGAGTGCTGAGGTCCCTGCCCCTCCTGGGAGCCCTGGAACAGCTCACTCCCTCCCGGCCTGCACACAGAAGCTGCACTTCCCAGGGCACCCTGCCCTTCACAGAATTCCCCCGAGAAAGGCCGGCCTTTCTCCCTTATGCAGTGCTTGGCGCTGTGGCCACCTGCATGGTGACCCCATGAATTGTTGACCTTCCCTGGCTTCTGACCTTAACCCTCCTCTGCTTGGATGGCGTGTGGCGTGGGTTCAACCCGGCCCTCCCCTGGCTACTGCACCTTCAGGCATCCTTTGGTCTTCCCACCCCTTCCAGTGGGCCTGCCCTACTCTCACCCAACAAGCGTTTGCCGGGAGAACAGAGAAGCCCCGTTTCAAGGAAATCCTCTAGAATTGAGGCAGATGCTCACCAGGCTCGTTCTCAGGAGCGTCAACATCTCTCCTTCCCTGAGCCCCTCAGACCCGCTGGGCACTCCTGTCAGCCTCGGGTACTACTTCAGCTTCTCCTGCTCTTAACGTCACATCTATTTCGTTTGCTTTATTTCTCCTCGGCACTTCCCCGCCCCTCCACCTGACCCCACAAATGGTCCTGATTCTTGTTTTTAGGCACCACAATCAATGTTCTACTGGTAACTTCCAGTCACTGGAAACCAACCAGCCTGGCCTGGTCTCCACAGACTGAGGAGTTAGAGGATTTGCAGGAAAGAGAAAGTCTTCTAAGGGTAAGAGATTTAGCTTCATCCTACTGTACACTCTAATCATTGTGTGTTAAGCTATTTTTGTGCTATAGACTTATGAGGGGTAAACTTTCTTACGTTTAAGTTGTTGGGAGGGCACCTAATGATGGGCAGGCAAGGATTGTCGATGAGTACCAAGATCATTAGGTGAAAACTAGTTGAGAAACAGGATACATACATGGTGCCAAAATGCCATCCCACAGAATTACTTGCTAATCACAAGGGGAAAAATGACTTTATACATTGGAAATCTGTGATCAAGTGACCAAATTTAGCATCATTAATAGAGGGACTAGAACACATAATGGGGTTCCTGATGTTACATGATGTGAAATGTTCTTGCCACAAATGGTTAACCTTAACCTAATCATCTAATTTCCCAACTAGGGTTCTAGGAAAGAAATAAGTCCCAATGACCTAAGGCAGTGGTCGGCAAACTTATTAGTCCACAGAGCCAAATATCAACAGTACAATGATTGAAATTTCTTTTGAGAGCCAAATTTTTTAAACTTAAACTTCTTCTAACGCCACTTTTCAAAATAGACTCGCCCAGGCCGTGGTATTTTGTGGACGAGCCACACTCAAGGGGCCAAAGAGCCGCATGTGGCTCGCGAGCCGCAGTTTGCTGACCACGGACCTAAGGTATCTGTATTAGAGTTCTTCAGAGAAACAGAACCATTAGGGAATACACCTATATCTGTGTCTATATCTATCTATATTTATATTATCTATAGCTATAGCTATATCTCTACCTCTACATCTATTTAGCTATAGATATAGATACATTAATAATAATGATATTTATTATAAGGAACTGGCTCATGTGGAAGCTAAGAAGTCCCAAGATGTGCAGTTGGCAGGTTGAACACCCAGGAGAGCCAAGGTAAGGGGTAAGTTCCAGTCTAGAAGCTGGTAGGCTAGAGACCCAGGAAGAGCAGATTTTTTTATTTCATCTTAAGTCGAGGGTGGTGGTGGTGGTGGGGAATGATGTCCCAGCTCTGAGGCATTCAGGCAGATGGTGGTCCCTCTTACTCACTGGAGGGTCAGGCTGTTTGTTCTGTTCAGGCCTTCCACTGATTAGATGAGGCCCACCCACATTAGGGGGGCAATCTGCTTTACTCAGTCTGTCCCTTCAAATGTTCATTTCATCCAGAAACACTCTCAGACACACCTGGGATAAAGCTTGACCAAATGTCTGGACACCCCATGGCTCAGTCAAGTTGGCACATAAAGTTAACTATGATGGCATCCTCCATATGTAATGAATTAACTTCTCCCCTATGAATCTAGAATGGTGTTAGTATAAATAGTTATTTAATATTTCTATGTTCTGTGGTGCAGGTGAGGGACCCCTGATGAAAAAGCCCAGTTTAGTCCTGACCGGTGAGCTCAGTGGTTAGAGCATCGGCCTGTGCACTAAGGGATCTAGGGTTCCATTCCTGTTCAAGGACACGGACCTGGGTTGCAGGTTTACTCCACACCCTTGGTTGGGGCGGGGGGCGGGAGGCAACTAATCAATATGTCTCCCTCACATCAATGTTTCTCTTTCTCTGTTTCTCTCTCTCCCTCCTCCTCCCTTCTCCCTTCCACTCTCTCTCTGAAAAGCAATGGGAAAAATATCCTCAGGTAAGGATTAACAAAAAAGACAAAGCCCAGTTTAGAGGAAATAAAGGGAAAAAGGAAGTTAAATGACACTACGGAAAACAATCCAAAAAATCCAGAGGATTGGTTATTCTACAACAAATCAAATCTGTTCTTTTTAAACAGTCAATGTCAAAAAAATAAATAAATGGTAAGAAATACTATCTAAATATGGACTGGATATTAAAAGAGATGAAGAAATTACAGTAAATTCTCTTAGGTGTGGTAGTGGCCCTATGTTTATTTTTAGGAGGTGCATACTGAAATATTTAGAGGTGAAATGTAATTTCTAAAACTTATTTTCAAACATTTTAGCAAAAAAATGCACATATATAAATAGAGCAAAGTGGCAGCAATTATTAAGTCTGGGTGGTGGGCACATGGATGATCATTGTGCTCTTCTTTCAACTTTTCAATTTGAACATTTTATTAACAAGTTGCCAGGAGTGAGGGGAGGTTGGGGGACACCTGGAGAATCTGAGAGTCCTTGGATATATCACAGGCAAGGGAGCATCTGTAATGCTCGACGGAAAAATCTCTACATTCTGTGCGGCTCAAAGCATAGTGTTTGGGGCTGAATTGTGTCTCCCCCCTAAATTCTCCTGTTGAAATCCTAACTCCCAGTACCTTGGAGTGTGACTATCTTTGGAGAGAGGCTTTTTGAAGAGGTAATTAAGGTTAATTGAGGTTATGGAGGTAAAAAAGGGTAATATGCAAATTGGTCACCACGCCCTCACAGTAACAACTGAACAGCAGGCTGCATGGGGCGACAAGGCTGGCAGGGGGGTTAGCGAGGGACGACCAAACGACTGGCCAGCAGGCTGCGTGGGGCGACCAGGCTGGCAGGGGGGCAGTTAGGAGTGACCAGGCTGGCAGGGGGGGAAGTTAGGGGCAACCAGGCAGGCAGGCAGGTGAGCAGTTAGGAACCAGTGGTCCTGGATTGTGAGAGGGATGTCTGACTGCCGGTTTCGGCCCATGGATCGGGCCGAAACCGACAGTCGACATCCCCCAAGGGTCCCGGATTGGAGAGGGTGCAGGCTGGGTTGAGGGGACCCCTCCCCCCGTGCACAAATTTCATGCACCGGGCCTCTAGTGTCCTTATAAGAAGAAATTTGGACACAGATTGGTAGAGAGAAAAGACAGTGTGTTGTGGGCTAAATGTCTGTGTCCCCCCAAAATTCATGTGTTGAAGCCTTAACCTCCCAAGGTGATGGTATTTGGAGATGGAAACTTTGGGAGACATGCAGGTTTAAATGAGGTCGTGAGGGTTGGGCCCTGTTGTAGACTGAATGCTCATGTCCTCCCAAATTCAGATGTTGAAACTATATACTCCTCAACATGATGGGAGTAGGAAGTGGGCCGTCGTGAGGAAATTCGAGTTAGATGAGGTCATGAGTGGAGCCCACGCGTGGGATCGGCGCCTGGATCAGAGCCAGGAGGGAGGTGCTTCCTCTGCTCTGCTGTTGGCCTCCAGGAAGAATGCCCTCGCCGAGTGTGACCAATGCTGGCACCCTGACCTTGGACTTCAGCCCCCATGGCGGCGAGAAAACAATGTCTGTTGCTTAAGCCACCTAGTCGATGGTATTTTGCTATAAAGTCCAAGCAGACTGATACGCTGTATGAAGACACAAAGAGGAGACAGCTGTCTACAAGCCTGAGAGGCCTCAGAAGAAACTGATCCTGCCTCACCTTCACCTCAGACCTCCCGTCTCCAGAGCTGTGAGGCTTCCCTGTCACTTCAGCCACTTCGTTAGGGCAGCCCTAGCAGACATACAGGTATCGCTCACCATTGTCCACGCTTCCCTTAAATGAGGCGCAGTCTCATACAGGAAAAAGAGCTCAAATGTGGCCAAGTGCAAACCCTGGCATGTGTTTCTGTGTTTAGGAAAAGACAGGATGGCTGCTGGAGAGAAAGGAGGGAGTGGGGATGAGACCAAAACCCTGGCGTGTGTTTCTGTGTTTAGGAAAAGACAGGATGGCTGCTGGAGAGAGAGCAGGGAGTGGGGATGAGACCATGGGAGCCACTGGGTGCGATGGTGCTCTTTGGAATTGTGACCTGGCGATAGAATTTGCTTTTTTATAATGACTTCCTTTTGTTCTCCCATGATATTAATAGAGGTGTATTTTATAACTGGGCTACAAGGGAAAAAAGGAAGGTGCCACTATTGAAAATAAGGTTTTCCTGTGAGAAGGAAGCCCAGAATCAACACTTGAGGGACAAGATCAACAGTTTGTAGAAGTAGTCACCCTGAGGGCATCTACGTGAGGCTTTTGAGATGGTATCGAAGGAGCCCTGGCTTTGGCTTAGACAGGAATAAGCACAAATCTTCCTTCTTCCGATTAAGAGCTGTGAAACTCATAACTGAGGCAGTTTGCATAATTTCTTTGGGCCACACTCTTCTCATCTGTAAAATGGGCAGAATACCATCTACTTTGTAGAGATACTGGGAAGATTAGAACTATTAGACATAAGGCCCAGGGCACAATGCCTGGACACAGCAAATGGTAGCTATTGTTACTATTGCTGTCTTATGGGAACACTCAATAAAGGTGCCAGAAATATAGTGTAAGGGAAATACAAGGGATTATACAAGAAAGCTACCTTATCCTTAGGGTAGTCAAATCACAGAGACAGGAAGTAGAAGGTGACTGCCAGAGGCTGAGGGAAGGGAGGAGCAGAGAGCTGTTGGATGGCTTAAAACGATGGAAATGTTACAGCTCTAGAGGCTAGAAGTTCTACATCAAGGTGTCAGAATATCATATCGAATGTCAACTGTAATGGAAAAAAAAGTTTTTTTATGGTGTCAGAAGGGTACACGCTCTCCAGATGCTCTCGGAGAGGATCCTTCCTTGCCCCTTCCTAGCTTCTGGGGCCCCAGGCATTCCTTGGCCTTTGGTGGCGTCACTCTGCCTCTCTCTTCACATGGCTTTCTTCTCTGTGTCTGTCTTTCTTTGTCTTCTCCTCATCTTATAAGGACACCAGTCATTAGATTTGGGGCACACCCTATGTCCAGGATGAGATCATCTCAACATCCTTAACTAATTATATCTTCAAGGATTCTATTTGCAAATAAGGTCACATTCTGAAGTTCTGGCTGGATGAGAATTTTGGGGGGGACACTATTCAACCCACTACACAGTTGCAAATGACAGAAAATTCCATCTAACTAGCTTCAACAAATAGAAATAATTATTGGGACAGCTAGCAGAAAAGTCTAGGAATATATGGAACATCAAGAATGGCTTGACCAAGGAGCTCAGTTTCTCTCATTCAGATCTGTCTTTTGTTGTGTTGGCCTCATTCTTAGGCTCTGGTAGCAACCCTAGCAAAAAGTAGCTAGTACCTCGCCCTGAACAATATCAGCAATCATCTCATGCATATCATTGGCTCTGATTAAGTTTTATGCCCATCCCTAACACTGTGACCAGGCCTAAGTCTATACCTCAGCTCTAGAGCCAGGGGTAGATTCTGTTCCATTGAAAACACACAGACTGAATGGAGGAGGAGTTCTCCCCAGAATGAACTTGGGGTTCTATTACCAGGAGAAGTGTGAATGTGTGGTAAAAAATGTACCTCCACTAGAATGTTGGTCTTCCTCCATAGTCAAAGAGCTCCTGAAAGGCAGCAACTCTGGTTTTCACATCTGTATTTGGGAGCCCTGGATAGCAGCAGGCCTCATGTAAATATTTTCTGAGTTGTTTTGAATTTTTATTATTATTGCTTAAAACTTACCCGAAGATATTTTTTCATTGATTTTTAGAGAGAGTGGAAGAGACAGGAAAAAACAGAGAGAAATATCAATGTATGAGAAATACATTGATTGGTTGCCTCCTGTATGCATCCTGATCAGGGCCTGGGCTGGGGAGGAGCCTGCAACTGAGGTACATGCCCTTGACTGGAATCAAACCCGGGACCCTTCTGTCTCTATTCACTGAGCACACCGGCTAGGCCTTGTTTTGAATTTTTAACATGACTTAGTTGCTGAGGGATTTATCCAGTATAAATCTGCGACCCAGTTCCCAAACCAGGGTGACACCACCCCATCAAGACACTGCTCTTTGTAAAGCCCCATCCAGGTAGGCCAGTTTGCCATCTGTTGTAACATCATTTTTAAAACTTTCCATGAAAGGGAACTGAGACAAAAGGCTATGTTTGGGTCAACATGGCAGGAAAGAAACACTAGTGCTAAGTAGGTGAAACCAAGGAACAAAGAGATACAGCTGCACCTTCCAGCTATGTCTCAGCTGGCCAGGAATCTCTCAATACCTGCAGGGATGGGTACTGCTACTCTCACATACCCTGGAGCCCTGGTGGAGAAAATAAGATTCTGAGTTTAGGCCTATGTCCTCCAGTGGTTGAGGTTTTTGAAGTGTTGTGCCTTCGACACCCACAGAGTAGCCTTGTATCCCAAGCGCCAGAAGAGCCAGTGCCCAGAGAGTGAAGTGAGACAGCCCTTAGCTAGATGCAGCTGGACTCCATGGCCACACTGTGGAGTTCAATTTGCTGACCTAGAGGTAGTTTGCAGCCCACAAAACCTCATGCCACAGCAAAGCTTTTCTTGGGCTGAGACAGCTGGCCGAACACGATGTTGCAATGACTCAGTTCTTAGTAAAGAGTCTGAAGAAATTAGGGGCAGGGCTAAAGCCGTAAGACCACAGTTCCAAGGGACCTTCCTGTTTATTCCAGGGCGAGAGAAGGGGAACCTTCTGTTTGTGGGCTCTGGTGTTTCATCAGAAGGAACAAGGCCAGGGCTTTGGGGTTGAGCTGTGTATACACACACATGATGGTCAGACAATTATACTTAGACTGGTAATGCAGACGACCATGCAGGCCAAAAACATTTTTGGAAAGTGGTCTTCAAACTATGTGAATCAAGTCATATTTCGCCTCAACTTCCATTTTGGAATTGGGACTAGGTTTATATGAGGAAGCCTACTTCAATAACACTAGGGTTGAAAACTGTGTGTTCTGAGGACTTCCCATTGAACCTAGCAGATGAAACATGTGCATAAGCCTTGGCCCCCTCCCTAAACCCCACTAAAATGTGAAGGTGTCAGGAAAAGGAGAACCATCTGCCACTCAGTGGATGAGCTCATGAATGTCCAGGGAGATTTCGTGTGGGGAGGATTATCCAAAACTAAGTACACTCTGTTTAAGGTCCCCTTCATTCAGCTTCCCCATTTATTGGGCAATTGACATTCTTTTACCATCAACCAACACTCTTAAATATTTACATTGCTTGCACAACTAATAAAGTAAAACTTACTAATTTAGTACATTAGTTGTTTCTAAATATTTACCTGTTAATTGCAAATTTATTTAATCAAAATTTATTCTGAGTATTTAATTAAAATGAAAGGTTGACTATTGCCTTCTCAGTGTTTTAAATGACTTAAGAAGTAGATGTCAAACCACACAGCATGATTCCAAAATTAACCACTATACTTAGGACTAAACTGCTAATAACATGGATTTAAATTTCTTCATTATTTCTATTCTTGCTTCCTAGGATTACAATACATTTATTAGATACTAAAAAAAAAGGGATACATTCATAAGAGAGATAAGAGTGGCTGAGAGAGGAATAAAATAATTCTGATGTTCAGTAGAAAAAAATTTACTTTGGATATATTAACTTATTGTGAAACATCCTATATAATAAAGAGCTAATATGCTAATTAGACAGAATAGCAGAACGACCGTCCGGATGACCTTCAGGATGAAGCCGGGGCTGCAGGGCTGTGAGGGCCAAGCCAGCTGGGGCTGCAAGGGCCGAGCCCCTGGCACGAATTTCGTGCATCGGGCCTCTAGTATATCTACTAATAAATTGTTATTGTTATGTTCCACAATTACTAACATTTCACTACATTTGTGTTTTTCCCCCTCTCTCTAGCTATAAGTTTTTTTTTTGCTGAGACATCTGAAAGTAAATTTCACACATCCTGACATGGGTTGAATTATGTTGTGGGTTGAATTACATTTCCCCAAAAGGTCGGTTGAAGTCCTAACCTCTGATACCAGTGAATGTGACCTTATTTATAAATAGGGTTTTTGCAGATGTAATCAAGTTAAGATGAGAGCGTACTGGATGATGTGGGCCCTAAATCCAATAATTGGTGTTGTTATAAGGAGAGAGAGAGATTGGACGTGATGGAGAGATACACAGTGAAGGACATGGACTCTGGAGGCAGAGACTGGAGTTAATGCTGTCACAGCCAAGGAACACCAAGGATTGCTGGCCACCACCAGCAGCAGGGAGGAAGCCAGGGAAGACCTTCCTCCAGAGCCTTCGGACGAGCATGGCCCTGCTGGTACCTGGGTGTCAGGCTTCCAGCTTCCAGAACTGGGAGAAGATACATTTGTGGTTGTGAACTACCCAGTTTGTGGAAATTCGTTATGGCAGTTCTAGAAAACTAACACAACCTCTAAAGATAGGTGTTACCAAAAATGCAGGTATTCATAGGAGTAAGGACATGTTCCCCATTACCAACACTATTATCACACCTAAGAAAATCAACAATGATTCTATAATAGCCAATCCATAATTAAAAGGATCCAATTGTCCTCAAAATACCTTCGGTAGATTTTTTTTTTTCCTGTTTTGGTTAGAATTCAGTCAAGGTAATCTTATATTCACTTGATTGTTATATCTTCCTAATTTATTTTATTCTAAAGTAATCTACCTTTTTATTTTATTTTAATTTTTTTATTTTTTAAAATATATTTTATTGATTTTTTTACAGAGAGGAAGAGAGAGGGATAGAGAGTTAGAAACATCGATCAGCTGCCCCCTGCACACCCCCCCACTGGGGACGCGCCCGCAACCAAGGTACATGCCCTTGACCGGAATTCGAACCTGGGACCCTTGAGTCCGCAGGCCGACGCTCTATCCACTGAGCCAAACCGGTTTCAGCTAATCTACCTTTTTATAACATTAACTTTTTGAAGTGTCCGGGTATTAAAAATTATTCTCAAACAATAAGGAAGATTTTCGTCACGATCATTGTAATTGAGGAGAGAGATTGGGTTCAACTCAAAATACAGTCAAGGAGCAGGATGAGGGTGGTCCCTGGATGGAAAAGTACTATTAGGAGACATCAAGGATAGGGGAATTCTTGCTAAAGACAGGTCAAGGGCATAGACATCAAAGGTAGGGGATGAGGAACTTGATTAGATATCAAGAGTGGAGGGTTGATTTGTCAGGTTCTTTGCTAAGACTGGGCTGGGCAGGCCCAAGACAGTGTAGGGACCAAGGTGGAGGCCTAGCAGAAAGAGGGTTCCAAGGAGGCTGAGCCAAGTCTGGCCAGGGAGAGAGCCTTTGTCACAGGTCACTGTCCTCTAGTGGGCTCCACACTGTGAATTTGTCTTTTCGATTGCTCTTGGTGTAATTTAATTTGTCCCTCGATCTCCATACTTCCTGTAAACCAGAATGTAGGTCATGAGGCTTGATTAGATTCATGCTCATCATCTTGGCAGGAATAATTCATAGGTGGTGTTGTGTATTTCAGATTCTATCACATCAGAAGGTGTATAATTGTTGCATTATTAGTGATGTTCAGTTTGATAGCTTGGTTAAGATGGTAAGCACAGGATCTCTCCATTGTAAAGGGGAATGAGTAAACCATCTGTAAGTGACACAGTAATCTAATGTGAATATCTTACTCTCTAATAACCTTTTATCCAGTGGTTCCATTGGTAGATAATTTTGCCTTATTTTATTGGGGGCTGCAAAAGTGTGCTTTCTAATTCCATCAGTCTTTCTACTGTTTTTATTAGCTGATATTTCCCTTCTTTTTCCTCCTGTTTTGAATGCCACTATGGACATTGTATTTTTTTTTTATTGTGTTACCCATTATAGCCATTATTCATTTTGATGCTCAAATTGTTCCAAATTTGGCCAGTGAGAATCCCTTCCAGCAGCTCCTGTGTCTTTCCTTGTCTCCTGAAACCATTTGATGCTTCAGGCTCACTTTCCCTGCCCTAGACTTGAGGTTGCCATTTCTCCAAGGGGCAGAAAACAATCATCCTCCTCCACCACCCATAGGTAAGGTGTCACTTTCCTTACCCATTTGAAGTGAGCTGAAGAGTAACCAATGTTTACTAGGCACTGCGTGCCAGGCACCGTGCCAGTGTTTTCCATGCATCACCTCACTAATTCACATACAGATTCTTTCTGGTAAGCACTCTTACTTAGCCCCATTTTACAGATGAGGAAATCAGGGTGGGGAGAAGTTGATTGCCTGTGACCACTCAGCTAGCAAGTGGAGGAGTTAAAACTGGAACTCAGATGTTCTGATTCCAAAATCAAGTTTGGAACCGCCGAGCTATATTGCCGAGTTTGCTACAGAAAAGTAAAACAACTTAAAAAGAACCGAACTGCAAAATACCTGCAATTTAGAAAAGACAAACAAACAACAGTTATGCTTTCAGATGATAGGCATTAAGCAAAATTTAAAGAAAAAAGTCCTTGAGAAATCTGGTCCCTTTTCATTAATTCCAAATTGCCAATAATCACAGTTTAGGATAACCTGGGTCAGGGCTGGAATGAGATCAGAAAGACTTCCTACAGCTCCACCTTCGCATGGAATTAACTGGAGCAGGGATTTTGGATCAAGTGAGTGTTAAAAGCCTTTCAAGCTCCTCACAGCTACAAGCAGTTTTCCTGCTCCTGGTCTGTTCAAGCTGGCGCTGCCCAGGTTAATGAAAGGGACGCCCAGGAGAGAGAGCTGCTCTGATTATGTAACTCCTGGCTCTCCTGGCCCCAGGGCGCTGGGGAAGGGAAGGCGGGGGACCTGCCAGGTCATGGGCTGTGACTGCCTGGAGGAAGGCGCCCTACCGACTAGCAGGGCCCCTAACGTTCTTGTAGAACAAAACGGACTGTCCTGGTTCAAGGGCGAGTGACTTTCTGTTATCTCTCAGTGAGAGAAAGCTTCCTTCTCCCAACAGGAATGTCCAGTTGTAGTTATTAGCCTAGGTGGAACCCGAAATTCAAAGGTAATTACCTTTCTCTTAGAGCTACGGTCGCCCCTAGCAACCTGCCCATTTCCGGCTTTCCTTCTCAGGAGAGTCTTTGGCCTTTTCCTCTTTCCCCCCTGACGTGAGTGCGCAGTTAGCCCCGGACAGCGCTTAGGAGCCTGGACCTGGGACACTAAGTCTCCAGCCTGTCCTCGCCTACCTTCCCTCCCTGGGTCTGTGCAGGGGCAGGGAGGTACCTGAGCACCGCTACCTCCCTGATGAAGAGGGGTATTACTGGGAACATGGGGGCGGGGGTCCATTAAGATAAAGAGGAGGAATAAACAGAAGCAGATGTGCCTTCAGCCCAGGTCCCGGCCCACTGCAAACAGGAAACTGGGATGGCAGCTGATAAGAGCCCGCTCAGGGCTGGGCCTGGCCTCCTGGAGCCAGGAGCAGGCTGGGCTCCTCCTTCCTCATCTCTCCACGGGATCTTGTTTGCCTTCCCTAGGGACAGGCCGGAGGCGCTTTCTCTTCATTCGAATACAAATCAGATATATTCACATTCTATCTATTATAAATGCCAATGAGCCCTCTTGGTTTTAAAAGCTGTGCATGGACAACCATTCTCATGTGAAATACAAGAGTGGAGACTATACATACACATGCACACACACCTCACAGGCACATACACATGCACACAAATCTCATACACACATGTACATGCATACACACAAACACATGCACACACATACACCTCACACATACACATGCACACACACCTCATACACTCATATACATGCACACACATCTCATACACACACCTCACACACATACACATGCCCATACATCTCACACACATACACATGTACACACACCTCATACACACACACACCTCATACATACGTACACATGCACACACACACAAGCACCTATCTAGGTTGAGATGACAAAGCCTTGAGGTGACTCTAATGCCCAGGAGCCCCCCAAAACTCCACAGTTGTAGGGATCCTCCAAAGGATGGGTCCAAGCTTTGCTAAAGGGCTCTCAGAGCTATTTTTGCCTACTCATGCCCAATCCGGAGGGATGGCAGCAATGGAAACTCTGGCCTGTAAGGGTGCGAGGGCTGGGGCTGGGGCTCATGATGCCCTGGGCCCCCAGCATATCATTTTACATCAATGTTTCCCTTTGAAATGAGCATATTTTTATGGACCCCGAACTGACTTAAAGTTTTAAGTATCACCTGAATATGTGGGAATTTAAACCAAGGTGTAAACGGTGTGTGCTTATAAGTAGTCGGATAATCATGAAATTCAAGCAGGAAGGAAAGAAGCAGCCAGGGTCTCACCCCATCATTCCCAGCTTCAGGGGTGTCGCCAGCAGGGGCTTCTGTTTGCCCCAGACAGCCCCACTGTGACCCACTGTGTGATCCAGCTTCCACTGGGTGATCCCCGGGCTCAGGAAACACGGCCCCCTACTCGGTCCCTCCCTTGACTAGGGGTGGTTGGTGGTGGCTTCCTGCTGTTGTCCATCTCTGGATTACTGGTTTTTCTATCCTGGTAAGCTTGAGGAGGGGTGGCAGCATTTCATAGAGAGGGGGTGGGGGTTGCAGGTGTCTTAGGTGGAATGCCCCAAAAGCCAGCTCTAAGAGGGAGGTTTGGGTACAGAGAGTTTATGGGGGAGCAGCAGTAGCCGGGAGAGAGAGAGAGAAGCGACTGGCAGAGAGATGTTGAAATGTAATGGGGTTGCAACAAAAGCCCTGTCCTGGATCCCACGAAGCCAGGATCCCCCTTTAGAGTCCAGGGCCTGGGTTTCTGTACGCCCCTGTATCGTGGAGTTGGACGAGGCAGCAACCTTCAGACAGGGCTATTCCTGGGGATGGGGAACCTGGGAAGAGGCCACAGCGTCCACCTCAGGTTCAAAGCCCAGCTCCGCAATTTACTAGTGATGTGACCTTGGTCCATTTCCTCATCTGTGAAAAGAGAAACTGTGAGGACTAAGTGAGACCGTGTTCCTCTGCTGGCTTCCCTCCAGGGAGAGCGGCAATGTGTTTGGGCGGGATCCAGGACACTGGGTCAGCCACAGCTCTGAGGGGTGGGGCTCCTGTGCGATAAAGGCTCCTGTGCCCAGGTGTGGCCTCTTCTCCACTTCCTGCTCCAGGGGCTGGGTGGGTGGACCTTGCTCTCACTGGGCTCCCCAACTCCCTGCCCAGAATGAGGACGCTGAGCCCAGGTCCTCTTGCTGCCTGGCCCCCTTGCCCTCCCAGGTCTTCCTCCCAGGACCACTGGCTGGTTGGGGCTTACCAGTATGTCGGGGAGGGGAGTGGGAGCTCTGGATGCTGGTGTCCTCAGTGCTGCCATCAAGCCTGGAGCCCTGCCAGGAGGCGGCATATCAGGCTCTCTGCTATGTGCCTTTATCCTTGGTGTGTGCTGATCAGGAAGAGAGGGGTACCCAAATCCCACCTGCACTCTCAACAGAAGGAAAGATGGAAAGAAAGAAATAGAATGGAGTAGGGGGTGTCGAAGGGTGCAGCAGCACCCCAAACTTCTTCAGGGTCCCGCTGGTACACAGGGAGCCTTGCTGTGAATGAGAAAAGGTCCCTCTGGGCAGATACAACCTCACAAGTGCAAGTGCTCAGCTTAACACACAGTGCCTCTGAGCAAACTGGACAAAGGCCTGGCCCGCCCTGTGCCTTTGACGTGCAGTACCCAACCCGCCCAACCCGCCCAACCCTACAGGTGACCTCGGATGGCACGGCTCCACCTGATGAGGCCACAGGCTCCTCGCCCTGCCTCTGCCCTGGCAGTTGTCTCAGCACGCACCAAGTCTAAGGCGTAACCTTGGGTTCTGCCCACTTTGTGTGGTCTACGTGCTTGGTAATGACCATCAGGTTCCATGCCACAGAGCCTTTCTTCCCACATACCCAACAGCTCTCTGTGCCTTAGAGCCTCAGATGGTGCTCTCTGTGACGAAATCCATAGATTCATTGGGTCCTGGGACTGCACGGGACCCAGAAATGTCACTGATGGCTGCTGAGTGGCAGGACCAAGCCTGTTCCCTTGGGGGCAGATCTCCAGACACAGGCACCCCAGCCTGGTGGCCTTTGCCCCTGAGGTTCTTCCATTTGTTTATCCCCGCAGTCTCCTCTGCTTTGCACAGAGTCCATCATAGTAACTTGTGTCATCCATGGACATGGACAACAGCATTCTGTCCCCTGGTGTGTCTCGGGAGAGGTGGTGTGAGTAGAACAGAGGTCAGCAGCCAGGTGACTGAGCTGATTTAGCTGGATCTGTTTGATGCACCCGGTGCTGACCCTCATGACTTTTCTTTAAAAATGGATTCAGCCACAGCAGGCCTGCATTCCTTCATGAACACAGATGGGGCCAAGTGGTGTCTCCCCGGCAGAATTATAGGCATGGCCCCGACCCCAGTTTTATGGGGAAGAAGAAATTATTTACTCCAGAGTCAGGCAGAATGAGTTGAAATCCTGGATCCCTTATCAGCTGTGGGACCTTGACAAAGCTATTTCTCTGTGCCTCACTTTTCTCATCTGTCAAATAGGATGATGAAATAATAGTACCCGTCTTACAGGTTGTCATAAGGACTCAGTGAGTAAGTGCTTATAACAGCATCTTGGACATCATATATGTCAGCTGTAGTCATGACCACAGGTGAGTTCCCATGGGGTAGAGTAGACATCTCTATAAAGTTTCCACAGACATCATTTTACTGTCTCAGTGGTCCCCAGATTCCCAGCAATAGATTGTGGCTGGCCCAAGGAAACCCAGGTTGGGAGCCACTCTTTCATCTGGGAGGCCCCCTCTCTTGCTGCCTAGGGTGTGTGTGTGGCGGGGTGGGGGCAGTGGGGGTGGGTTGGGAGTGGGGATGGGCAGCCTGGGCTCCTGGTCTTACTCTGTCTCCTGGGGGTCGGTGGGCGGGCAGGGAGCCATGAAGGAAAGCACTGTGAACAACCAGTTACGCCCCCTGTCAATGACCTGAGACTACAGTCCCGATATCCCAAGGCAGCCTGGTTTCCTTTAATCAGTCAATACGGTCTGTCAACAGCAAAGCCTTCCACGGCGTTTCTGGGCATTTTTATTTTTATTTCTGCTCTGACTCCTGCTTGGGGTAATGAGTTCCATGAGCTTACCACCTACAGAGTCAAGTCGGATTTTCTCCTTTCATTTCTGAACATAATTCTCTCAAGCGTTAAGCATAGCCCCCTGGTTCTAGTTCAGGATCTGATGAGTGAGTTCATGACCACCCTCCCCATCACATTCATGATCCAACATGTTATTCCTTCTTAGCCATTATCTTTCCAGACGGAAGAACCCTCAACGTTATACTGTATTTTTACAGCCGCTTCCCCTTCCTTTGATAACGTGGGCTGGGACACTTCCAGTCCTCACTGTAAGCACAAGGACAGGGGTCCTGGCCCAACCACAACAGCCCCCCAACCCCTCCATCCCCTTACCCTCCCACCCCCGCCCCATGCCACACTCTATTATACTTGGAAGCACTTCCAAGTGCCAAATGCGAATTGCAATTCAATACGTGGGAATCACTGTCCTTTTGTGAAAAGAACTGGAAGGAGAGGGGATTGGCAGTTGGTGAAAGAGAGAGAAAGCAGTAGGCAGAGCACAAGCAAAGGATTTTGCAGCGAAGTCTTGGAACAATAAAAGGAGGTGAGGTCTTAGAACTCAGACTTAGAACTCCACCCCAGAGCTGCTGTACCCAGTTCACAGAACGCGTCCTATCCAAGGGTGCCCTCCAAGATGGCAGGTGGGGGCTGGAATCCAGTCCCCACCCACTCACCATGCTCCAGGGTGCTGGGCTGCATCAGCCAGAGGGTGTTACCTTTTCCTGATTTGCATAAGGACACCTTGTAGACCCGCAGAAGCTCTGCCCATTCCCATGCTGGTCAGTATGGGGGCAGCTGTGTCCCGTAGACGGGAGAGGCAGAATAACCCAGGTCAGGCTAGGCACTGGGTCCTGATGTGCCCTGCCAGGAAGTCTTCATAGTCATTATCCAGCGAATATTTATGGAGCATCTACTGTGTCCCACTGCTCTTCTAGGTGTTGAGAAGACAGTGGTGAGGAAGACAGACACAGTTCCTGCTCTCCAGAGCTTCCATTACACAGGGAGACAAACTAATAAGGTAGATTTAGGTGCCACAAGCACCATAATGACCTAGATCAGGGGGTTAGCAAACTATGGCCCTTGGGCCAAATCTGGCCCCTGGCCTCGTTTTGTGAGGTCCATGAGCTAAAGAGAGCTTTTTCTGTTGTTAAAGGACTCTCAAACAAAGCCCACCCTTAGGATGCACACAGGCCTACTTATGTACTACTTCGTCTGGCCTAGACAGTGACTTGAGGTGGTAGGTGGTCTGCTGAACACTGCCGATTGCCTCTGCAGTACCCATTCACCTCTCCCAAATACATGGTAGCTTTGAGATTTGGGTGTGATGGGGCCTTAACTGCCTACATAATCAGGGTCCTATCGGCAGTGACTGCTTCAGGGTTACACCAATCAGCACATGGGACTCTCCCGGGCTACGTGATTAGTTAAGTGGAGTCCAGTACTTTCCTTTGAGTGTTAGAGGACAAGAAACTCTCTTTCTGGATAGGGTGGGATATGGATGTGAGGCCAGGGACTGCACAGCCATTTGCTAATGTTCAGGAAGTCACCGTGAGGTTAAAGCTGACCCGTTAAACTGAGGGCAAACCAGAGAATCACAGAGAAAAGGACCCAGGGCCCTGCCCATATGGCTGGAGCCTGATTTGCTTATGGACTTAGTTCCACAAGCCAACAAACTCTCTTCAATATTTAAGGCAATTTGCATTCCTTGTTTCTTTCAAATAAAAACATCTTAACTGCTTATAAATGGTCAAGGAAGAAGGATGTTTGAGCTGAGATGTGAATGATAGTACAGATCTGCAGGGAGAACCTTCCAAGCAGAGGAAAAGGCACATGCAGATGCCCTAGGTGGGCAGGAGCCACGCACATTGAAAAGCAGGAGGGTCGGTGAGCCATGGGGACAATGGGATTCGAGGAGGTAGAGAAGTAGGCCTAGTCTTGATGGCCAAGGAGAGGAGCTCGGATTTTTCTCTAAAAGCGACATCAAGCCATTGTTAGTTTTCAAAATTTTAAGCTGGTTTTTATTTAGACACAACAGTACTGTACACAAGGCTTAAGAGCACAGTTTGATGAATTTCAACACCCACACACATACACATATATCTCCATCACCCAGATCAAGAATATCTTCAGCACCCACAAGCCATGTATGTTAATTTTACATTTCCTAGTAGCCACATTAAAACAAGTAAAAAGAAACAGGTGAAATTAATGTTATTAATGTGTTTAACTCAACAGATCCAAAATATTGTTTCACCATGTAGTCCATGCCAAGGGTGTTAATGGACTAATTAATTTTAATTTTAATTTTCCCCTGCCTTAGTCTCTAAAATTCAATGTGCACGTGACACCGGCCACATGTCTCAGTCTGGACCAGCCACGTTTCAAGTGCTCAGACGTCACATGTGGCTGGTGGCTCCTATATGGACAGTGCAGCTCTAGTGAGTAAGATGGACAAATGGGAATAAAGCAAACGGTGTCCATTGATCAGAATGGAAGTCAGGTAGGGTGTGAGTTGCTGATTTCATCTCTATCTAGTGAATTACAATATTATTGATTATATTTCCTAAGCTGCCAGATGGGTACTGGAAATACCAGGGGGAACACTTTGTAAAGTATATGACTGCCTAACCACTATGCTGTATATCTAAAACTAACACAAAAATACTACTAAGTATAAACTATAATTGAAAAATATTTTAAACATAAAATGTAAAAAAGAATTTTATTTAGTGAAAATAAGTTCCCGCCCAATCTCAGTTCCCTGTTTCTATATCCTCTAAGGTCTTAGGTTACTCAATACAGAATTTTCCTACCTCAGGGTTTCCATTCCCTTCTGGGTTCTCTTATGAATGACAGGTTCCTTACTTGAGCAATGCAGGCAGGCCTCTTTTCATTGTGCTTCGCTTTATTGCGCTCCACCGATGTTGCTTTTTTTTTTTTTTTTAATAAATTGAAAGCAAAACCCTCCACCAGCAAACAGATGAAAACTCACTTTATTGCAACACTCACTTTATTACGGTGGTCTGGAATGGAAACCACAGTATCTCTGAGTTATACCTATAATTTGCCAATTTCACCCTTGAGGTATCGCAGACTTTTCTGATGGAAGTCATTCTCCATGTGTTCATTTGAATGACGAACAGATGACCTGGCTGGCCACCTGAATCACTTCAGAGTATTTACTTTTATTTAAAAAAATATTTTTATTGATTTCAGAGAGGATGGGAGAGGGAAAGAGAGAGAGAAACCTCAATGATTAGAGAGTATCATCGATTAGCTGCCTCCAGCATGCTTCCCACAGGGGGATCGAGCTCGCAACTCGGGCATATATCCTGACCAGAAATCGAACTGTAACTCCTGGTTCATAGGTCAATGCTCAACCACCAAGCCACGCTGGCCAGGCTGACTCACTTCAGAGTATTTAAGACAAAACAATACACATTCAGGACCTCCTGAGTCCTAGTCCAGAGAGATGCTCAGTGGTGTACATTTTTAAAAAGCTCGACAAATGACTGTGGTGGGCACTGGCGCTGGGAAACACAGGATTATCTGCTTTGCTGAGTAGGTCAGACTCCAGCTGCTGCCATGACAGAGACATAGTGAGTCCTGAGTGACAGGTCCTCTAGGAGCAAAACTTTTACAACTTTTAACAAAGTCATGTGGCCATGGGAGGGGTGGGACGTTTTTCCTCCGGGCCAGGGTGCTGGCAGTGGCTGAGGTGGAGGCCTCTGGGTTCCCTCGGGTGTAGCCTATTTTAGGTTGGCAGAGCCTGGCCCATGGGGCAGGAAGCAGCATCTCCGGCTGGGGACCCATATGAGAGGAGACAGAGGGAGCGGCAGGTCTGGAGCTGAGGGATGTGGGTGAGGAGGAAATCCACAGTGGGTAACCCACCCTCACTCCCCTCATTCTGTTGTTTTTTTTTTTAAGTATATTTTTATTGATTTCATGGAGGAAGGGAGAGAGAGAGAGAGAGAGAGAGAGATCCATGATGAGAGAGAATCATTGATCGGCTGCCTCCTGCACGCCCCCTACTGAGGATCAAGCCCGTAACCCGGGCATGTGCCCTTGACGGGAATCGAACCCAGGACCCTTCAGTCTGCAGGCCGACGCTCTATCCACTGAGCTAAACCAGCGAGGGCACCCCTCATTCTGTTTCTACCTCTGGTACGGGCTTTCCTGGCAGTGAGTCAATGTCATCTCTTCTTCAGCTGTAGGTGTGTAATGGCAGAGGTGACCTGTGTTTCAGGGGGGCAATTAGAACAATGACTAAGGCCAAAAAAAAGTAACCCAGTCCTTCTGGGTTTCATATTAGTTGCTGGGTGTGCCCTGGGCACCAGGATCATACAGCAGGCCTGATTTCCTTCCTGTGATGAGTTTAAAGACCTGGGTTTGCAGCCAGGACACCTGAGTTCTAGTCCCAAAGCTACCACTGACAGCTGTGTTGCTTGGGCATAACCTATCTGAGCCTCGCTTCTCCCGGACGACGAGTAATAATAATACATGTAGTGATTGCTGGGTAAGACCTGGCACGTGAAAGCAATTTGGAAACTGTAAAGCACTACACAAATGCAAGACGTTAACGTATACAGGAGGGGAAATAACGCAGGACTTGGAGCAGAGGGAGCAACCTTACCAGCCTCTAAGATGCTCAGGTCAGGACGCGCGGTCCCTCCCCTCCGCCTGCCTCCCTTTCTCCTTGTGCCCCTCACCGGCCAGGGCGTGTGCCTTACAACAAACAGCAGGCGCTCTGTGCCAAATCAATGGGTAAATGGACGCACTCCTGGTATTTTGGCCCCCGATACACACCTGTCCTGGGCTTCTGGGAAAACAGCCCCCTGGAGAAGGCCAGGTCTCTCTACACAAGTTTCCAGGGGCAGTTGCCACCCGCAGTCGGCAGGTTTCCCCAGGTTCCGGACCCCGTCTCTGTATTTCATTGGCCGCTGCTGCGAAGAGGAGAGACAGCCCCTCTGGGTTCCCAGCCGAGAATCACCCAAGGCTGCACCTCTGCCGCCCCCTCCTCCCGCAGCAGCCGGCGGGAGCCCCGCGCCCGGCCCGCGCCCTCCACCCCACCCCGCTCTTGTAGTCCTGCGCGGCCCTAGGCCCGGCGCCTACAGCCCCCGCTCCCATCGCCGCCTTGGGGAGCCCTCCCGGCTGAGCCCAGCCGTCGCCAGCACTTTAATGGACATCTTTGTGGTTCCCGATCGGAGGCGCGGCATGCCCCGGCCACGGCCACGCACGCGAGCTGTGCCTTTGTCACTTTCTCAGGCTCCACTCCAGCTGCGTTGAAATGTGTAGGTTCCTTCTTAACCCCGCCGGCCCTGTCCCCCTGCCCCCCGCCCCCAAGTCGAAGATTGCGGTGGACCTCCGGGCGCTGTCCGGAAGGACGCAGGGGTTACGGCGCCAGGCCCGTCACCCAGCGAACAGTGGGAATTTTCCATCAGGTACAGAAGTGTTTTCCCGTCGCAAGGACAGCTCCTCTGAGCGCGCTCATTTCAGCGCCGCCCGGCAGTGAGAGGCGGTTTCTAGCGGCTGCTCCACCGGCCTCCCCCTCCCCATCAGACTGTCATTGTTCCCGGGGCGATGCGGCAGGCGACCGCCGGCCCGGCCTGCGCGCCCCGCCAGGCCCCGCCCTTGGAACCGGCCGCGGCGCCTCGCGACTCCCCTTGGGCGATGCGGCCCGGGAGCTGGAACCGGCGCGGGGCGTGGGCCGGCGGGCGCTGCCAATCACCGCGCGGCGCACGTGCTGCACGTCTCGGCTTCCAGCCCCGCGAGGGCGAGGCGGGGTCCGGGAGAACCGGGGGTGCGCTGGCGGGGGTTGCGCAGGGGTAGGAGGTGTGACCGCGTGCACCGGGCTCGGGGGTGCGCGCGGGGGGTCGGGGGTGCGCGTGGAGATCTGGGTGCAAGCGCGCAGAAGTCGGCAAGTGCTCAAGGGTGTAGCCACGCGCATGGGTCGGTGGAGGGGTGCGCGGGACTCTGGGGAATGTGAGCGTGTGGGGTGGGAAGTTGCTCAGGGGTCTGGGGGTGCGAGTGGGCTCGGGCGAGCAGGATTTGGAGAGGTTCACAGGGGAGTACTTGAGGGTCTTTTGGGGTCCAGACGGAGTCCACCAGGGGTACCCCAGAGCCCACTGGAGGGTGTGCCGCCTCCCAGGCGCCTTCCTCGCCAATTATGGGAGCGCCGGGAAGCTCCCCAGTCTCAGCCTGTCTCGCACTAGGACCACACGTGGGTGGGATCAGGCTGTGACCGCCTGTCCGCTGCCAGCTTAGCCAAGGGCCCAGGGCCGAGGGCAGGGCGAGGGGACGTCACATGCTGGGCTCAGAGCACCTGTTTAGGAGAAAGCAGATCATTTTCAGCACCGTCTTCACCACCACTCCCTTCACTCCCCCCACTCCCCCCACCCTTGCTACAATGGAGGTGTTGTATTTCTGGTGGTAATTTTCAAACACGGAACCATCAAGTGTGAGTGGAGGGGCAGAAGCCCAGGAATCAGCTGTCCAAGAGGACTTGGTGTGGGCAGAAAGGACGAGGGGCTCTGCCTGCAGGCACCAGTCGTTAGGCCCACTCAGTGAGGGGCTTCCTGGCTGCTGTTGATGAAAGTTTCGAGGCAAGTTCGGAAGGCAGGGGGCCAACATCCTCCATGCACAGGGGCATCTCCATTCTGGGGCGCCCTGTGTGGCCCTGTGGGAACCAGCTGCAGGTAGCTGACCTCTCTGTGAGTCCCCGAGCTGTACTGCTGCTCACCCTCCTTGAAGGGCTGTGATGGCTTCGGGAAGCGGATTTCTTTGGAGTGTGGGCAGCATTTTGGTTCCTCTGACTCCACACTGCCTTCTTTGACGTGGGATGATGCCCTGCTTAGCCGAGACTGGCTATGGGAACCAAGAGGTCAAAGAGCACGCCAAGCTCACCTCCACCAGGACAGACATACTGAAGGACAGATTTAAATATTCTAGAAAGAATCTCGAGCTTTCGCACCTCCTGCTGTGGGTGTGTGTGTGTGTGTGTGTGTGTTTTAGTCAATACGGTACATCTTCTTCATATATATCATTCAGTTCTCTGTGTCTACGAAATTGCAATGGAAAACCTTGGGGTAAAGTGCTCTACATTACTTCGCTTAATGCTCACAAGTCTGTTAGGTGGGCTTATCCCCACTTTGTAGATGAGAAACTGCAGGCCTGTGGGACCTAGTCACCCAGCTGCGGGCGGAAGGCCTTCCTTCCCGAGCCGCTCCTGCACTGACAGTTAGTTGGGTGGATCAGACCACACAAGCACAGCAGTGCCTGGCACGCAGTGACTGCACCAGGAGAGGCAGGCTGTTCTTCCAATCACTGCTCTTATTACAAACACGAAACCTACAAGTTCTCTCTACCGTGGTGGCAAGTTCTCCAGCAGCCACACGCTGCGGACCTCGGTGCATTCTTTTACAAATGTTCAGGGTTTTGCTTGTCTCTGGTTTGAGCGTCTCCAATGGTACAGGAGTGGCGTTCCTGAGCAAGCCCCTCCGAGACGAACTACACAGCCTGCCTTCCATGCGGATTTGTTCCCAGACTCGGTCTGTTCCTCCTTCCCAACTGGAGACCGTTACCGTTATCGAAATCATGCTGTTCGGACCTCAGCTGGGTGCTATGATGTCTATGAGCTTAGAAGGGAATGGAATGTGTGTGTGTGTGTGTGTGTGTGTGTGTGTGTGTGTGTGTGTGTTTTAGTGACATGGAGAAGGTAACTTGACTTGGTTTTAAAATTTCACAGAGCAAATCAACATTATTTATGGAATCATTTACTTTTTAAAAAGTGTTCTAAGAGTGCTACTGTTGGAATGGGAGTGTCTTCCTGAAGACCCCACTAAGTGAAGAGAGCTGCCGGAATAGTGTGAGGCAGTGCGAGGGGGGCTGGGTTAGAGACAGGTGCCCCGGGGAGCTCAGGGCAGCAGGACTGAGAGGGGCAGGAGCCACAGCACAGGTGACTGAGGTCACAGTGAAGCCCCAACGAGGGCCTCTCTCTAGTCAAAGGCTGGTGGGAGGTCAAACACAGCCAGGCTTTGCTCTTAACATGAAAAGATGGAAGGAGGTACAGGGAGTGATACGTGGTGATAATAGAGGTGATAGCGAATGGTATTTATTGAATACCTACTATGTTCTAGGCACCATGCCAGGGGCTTCACATGCTTTCTGTCATTTAACCCTATGAAGGATGTTGCTGTTATTATCCCCACTGCATGGGTAAGAAAACAGCTGGGGGAGGTTAAGTCGCCCAGCGTTACCCAACTAGTAAGTAGCCTGGTCAGGACTCCTGCTCATGGCATGTAACTCAGCCTGTGGCAGTGGAAGGAGGGTTTTGCTTTTTTGTATTATTGTTGGGGGAACTTCTTGGTCTGAGTCCATTGAAGAGAAGACACTTTTGAAAAGCAGTTGGCTTAATCGGGGGGTGGGGGTGGGGGTGGGGGTGGAGAATAGATAAGGGTCAGGTGGCCAAGCAGGGGTCTGTGAGAGGAATTGGGGCAAGTGACACAGTGGGAGGTGGGAGCAAGAGTGGGTGCTCGGGAAGAAATGAAGAGAGATGGAGTCTCTGCTGAGGTGCGTCAAGAGCAGAGGGTGGCAGGTGTCATGAACTGTCCGAGTATCTCCAGGTGGCATCCACACTAAGAAGTTGGACCTGCAGGGCGGCCAGTTTGTTTAAAAGTGTAAAGCACCCCACAGTTTTAACACAGCGTTATACATTGTGGCCCCTTGTAATTCATATGTTGAGATCCTAGCTCCCAATAGCTCAGAAGGTGGCCTTATTTGGAAATGAGGTGTGATTTGCAGGTGTAATCAAGTTAGAATGAGGTGGCCCTGGAGTAGGGGGACCCTAATCCATAATGACTGGTGTCCTTCTAAAAATGAGACATTTGGGCTCAGCTGAGGACATAGAAAGAACGCCATGTGAACACAAAGGCAGAGATGGGGTGGTGTGTCTGCAAACCAGGGAAGGCCAAAGGTCACCAGCAAACCACCAGAAGCTCAGCAAGAGGCCTGCGCAGATCTGCCCCTCAGTCCCCAGGAGGAACCACATTTTGATTTCAGACTGGCCTCCAGCCTGGGAGGCACATGTCTCCGTTGGGCAAGCCACTCAGCTTGTGGTGCTCTGTCATGACGAAGTAATGCACGTGGCCGCGTAGCTGATGGCTGTCCCAGCTGCGATGCTGCCCTAAGATTTTTGAAACTTGCATTGTGGACGCTGAGAGGATCTGTTTCACGTAAAATGATCTCTCTCTCTCTCTCTCTCTCTCTCTCTCTCTCTCTCTCTCTCTCAATGCTAAGTGTACATAGTTTAAAATGTGAAATGGAATCTATATATATAAAAGTCTAATATGCAAAGTGTCCCCTAGGGAGTTTGACCAGAAGACTGGGAGTTCAATCCATTGGTATGATGTGTGCTAACCACCAGGGGGCGGCACAGAAAGAAGGAAGGCCCTGGGCGGCAGCCGAAAGGCCCCGATTGGCCCTGATCACTGGCCAGGCCTAGGGACCCTACCTGTGCATGAATTTCATGCACTGGGCATCTAGTAAATATATAAAAATTGTCATGAAAAAGTAAGTCACCTTTAGCCTTTGCCCCCTGGGCTCTCCCCAGAGAAAACTCGTATCTCTATATTAACCTTGGTGTTTCTAAACAACATGCTTATATGACTATTTCTGGATTTTTCCGTTTTGGCCATTGCCTCTTGACCTCCAGCCATGGTAGCTGAGGGGTTCGGCTCCCCCGCCATGTCACTATGCCACAGCATGTGCTAACTAGTAGTCACATTATTAGGACTAGACCAATGCTGTGGGCCCCTGAGGTGCTCTAGGCCACAGCCCGCTCTCCAACACCCTTTCCTCCCTGCAGCTAATAACAGCTTTTCTTCAGTGGTCTGATTCCCTGAACCTGTATGCTGCCCAGATGCTCCAGCATCCCTGCCGCACCAGTGTCCGCGCTGTGTTCCAGCCGGGCCCTTCACCCTTCCCCAGGTGCCGCCCCTGCCTCCTGCTCAGTGCGCACAGGTGGCTCAGGCTGCGGAGCAGCCCAGGCCCCAGCGTGCAGGAGAAGCTGTCGTTTAAAATTGGCTAGTTTTCTGGTTTTCACCCTTGGGGCAAAGTCTCTTTTTGTGTCATGAAGGTCCCCAGGACAGGCAGGTACACTGTGGTTGCTCCAGGGGAAGCCGGCTAGCCACCGTCCATCTCACTGAGTGCAGGGGCGACAGGTGTGGTTTGAGCATGTTCATCACCCATGGGCTGAGCCAGATCTGGATGGAGGAGGGGCGTTGTCTACAGCCGTGAATGACTGGAGAGCCAGCGATTTCTAAACTCACTTCTGCGGAAACTGGTGTTTCTTTTTAAATATATTTTTATTGACTTCAGAAAGGAAGAGAGAGGGAGGGAGAGGGAGAGAGAGAGAGAGAGAGAGAGAGAGAGAGAGAGAGAGAGAGAGACAGAGAAACATGAATGATGAGAATCATTGATCGGTTGCCTCCTGCACACCCCACACTGGTGATTGAGCCCACAACCCTGGCATGTGCCCTGACTGGAAATCAAACTGTGACCTCCTGGTTCATAGGTCGATGCTCAATCACTGAGCCATGCCATCCCGGCCTGTTGTTTCTTTTGGTTGAGGGTTTTTTGTTTGTTTTTGAGATTTGCTGAAAGTTGCTTACAGAAGGTGTGCTGCAAGGTGGCAGGTGCATTTTGTCCACCTGAGCACGGAATCTGTGCTGCTGGGTCATGCAGGGCATGGGGGCTCTAGGGCAGGGAAGCAGCCCCCAGCCTGGAGCCTGGCATCATCGCCACAGGCACCATCCATTAGCAATGGTGGCCAGCGCTCCTGCTGGGGTCTGGGTGCTGTGGACCTCAGCCACGGAAGCCAGGGCAGAAGGACACGGTAATGACCGGGACTATTGCGGGAACCCTTTTGAGGACTCCCTGAGAGACCAGGAGACTTTGCAGGGGAGGGGCCGGGGGCCTGCATTCATCTGGGTCCTCAGGACCATTGAGATTTAGAGTAACAGTCGAACAGGGATCTTATTTCTACCCCGGCTGCATGTTTTCTTCAGGATGGTTCATGGAGCCGGGCAGGGCATTTTGATCCCTGATTTGTGGGTGGAGAATCAAACCCTCAACAAGGCTCTATCCTTAAGGGACAGAGATGGAGTACACCCCTGGGCTGGTGCTCTCCTACTCCCACTGAATGGGAAACTGAAGCCACCGAAGGTGACAGGTTATAGAACAGTCCATCACGCAGCTCCTGGGTATTTATTTCGTTCCGTTCACATTTTAAGAGGAACAGGAATAAACTAGAGCACTCCCTAGACTGAAACAAGCTTCATGAAGACAGATCAAGTCGGTCCTTTACAACGTTACATCCCGCTTGCCCCACAAGACCTGGCACATTGCAGGTGCACAGTGGTTATTTGTTGGGTGAATGAGTGAACCCTGGGGATGATGAAAGACTTGGAAACCAAGTCATTTAGGAAGCAGGTGGAGGATCAGAAAGCATTTAGGTAGGAGAAAAGCCAGGAGAACTGTTTTCAAGTATGAAAAGAAGTTGTCCCGCACGAGTGGGTTCCTGCAGGCTACCAATTTCACACCTGAGAGCAGAGAAAACCGGGGCAGACAGCAAGCGATACAGGGTGCAGCTGAGGCCAGATGTTGTAGATGACACCCCCATGCACCCCGTTGCCACAGCAACAGGTGGAGCAGAAAGAGGATGTGAGGCATAATGTCCCATACCCATATCCAACATCACCAGTGGGACCTCCCGCATCGTGCTAACAGTGCCAGGAAGCAGAGTTCTCTCCAGAGCGTCCCCAGTGTTGCCTCCGCACGCCATACATAGCTCAGCGTCATGGGTGAGGGTGTCTCTCACCAGCCTGCAGAACCCCTCCAATGTGGCTAATCTCCACAGCCAGGTACCCTCTTTTGCAGCCTTTGTCATTGAGATGGTGGCATGTATCATGGTTAATTCACCCTTGTCAGGAAGTAAACTTCATTTTGCCTCAGCTGCATAAATATGGGGACCAATGCAGGAGGACTCTCTCTCGCACCTCAGCCAGCTTCCCTGACGGCTGGGAGAGGGACGAAGAGCTGCTGTGTGTCTTCTTGCTGACAGATACAACCTCGCCTTGCTCTCAGTATGGGGGTTGAGAGACTGAGGGGCGGCTTATCCATTCGGGGCTGCATTCCCTAACGTGCTTCTCCTGGCTGGGAAGTGGGTGGAAATTTCCTCTGTTCTGGTCTCTCCAGGCAAGATCGAATCCGTTGCTTTAATGGGAAACTTTACTGAAGTCTCGAGAGTCCCATTCTCACTGTTTGTAATCACTGCTGGATTCTAATCTCTTTACATTTACAAATCTGCTTTGCCTGACTCACGGCTACGAAGTGCATCTTTACTGAGTTTCTTTGAAAAAGGGTAAGCAGTCTCTCCCAGCTTCTTGTGATTTTCCGTGACCCCTGTTTGGAGTTCACAATCATACAGCCTCAGGGGTTTTCTGAGGTTAAGTGTAGACAGAAGCTCAAAGGCACCAGAAGTGTTTGGGCTCTGGGAGTTCTGGAAATAGAGCCGGGAATGCAGACTTACCAAACCTCCAGGAGCCTGGGTGACCGGGTCCTCCAAGGACTGAGTGGTGCTATTAGCCTGGCCTTCGACCTCGGGAAACACAGCACACGGGGCCATTGAGAACGAATGGAAAGTTGCTGGTCCTGCCTTCCCAGGCCCTGGCTATGCATTCCAGGCTAGACAGTTGGGAATTGTCCCCAGGGCTTAGAGAAAACAGTTGAACCTGTCCCTGATTCGCCTCAATGAGTTTAAATTCAGCTTAAGCAACAATACAGCTCAAAGAAGACATGTTAAATTGCTTCTCAGATGCACAGCAGTTTTATTATGTCAGCTTCACTGCCATCAGGGACCGGGCTCTTCCCAGCACTCTGTCTGCCCTTCTTCGACGATGTGGGCTCCACCACCTGGTGCAAACTGACTGCTGGAGCTCCAGCCATCACATCTGACTTCTAAGCAGCTGGACAGAGGAAAGGGAGAAGGGCTATACCAGTGGTTGGCAAACTGCGGCTCGTGAGCCGCGGTTTGCCGCTCTGTTGACTAATGAGTTTGCTGACCACTGACCTAGACTCTGGATTCCAATAATTACAGGCTGTTGTTGTTCCTTGTGATTAAGCCCCTATCCCAGTGGTCAGCAAACTCATTAGTCAACAGAGCGGCAAACCGCGGCTCGCGAGCCGCAGTTTGCCGACCACTGGGCTATACCTTCTTTTGAAGAGACTTGCTGGAAGAACTATACTATACCTTTGCTTACAATTTATTGGCTAGAACTTAATGGCCAGACCACGTTAACGGGAGGCTGGGAAAATGAGTCCTTCAGCAGGGTGTAGAGCTACTCTGAATAAATTTGGGGTTCTGTTACTCAGGGGGAGAGCAGCATTGCTGTGGAGTGGGCAGGCAGCTAGCAGTCTCTTTCAGAGAAAGCTGCATTTAATAGCTGTGAAATAAACAGTAACTCACTTAACTCTCTGTGACCCTAGGCAGGTCACTTTACTTCTGTGAGCTTCAGTATCTTCATTAAAAAAAACACAAAGTTAGACTTCAGGCCCTCTATGGCTGCTCAGCTGTGTTCCATGACGTCCCTGGAGGCACCGCAGAAGTCAACAGGAGCAACTCGAGCTGAGACGGGAGAGGACCCGCGCCAGATCTGATCCTTTTTATCTGGTCTGTTATGTACCTCGGTGCTCCACGGCCAGGGGAGAAACTTCAGGAGCGATGGCGGAAAGTTTCTGAGAGAAGCAAATTGGACAGGTTATGGAGGCTCAGGGTTCTGTGGTTCAGGAGACAGAGGCACGTTTCTATAATTCTGAAAATCCAGGGAGGTGTCAGAAAAAAAAGCTTGGTCATACTTTTGTGATTTTGTAGCTAATCAGACATAATTTTCTAGACTCAAGGACACCAGAATATATTTCCTCAGGGATGGAGTAAAGAGAAAATGAATAAGATCCAGCTTGTTTCCTTGCTCTGCGATTTGCTGTTTGTTACTCCGTCTCTCTGAGCCTCAATTTGCTCATCTATAAAACGGGGACAAGCCGAAACCGGTTTGGCTCAGTGGATAGAGCGTCGGCCTGCGGACTGAAGGGTCCCCGGTTCGATTCCGGTCAAAGGCATGTACCTTGGTTGCGGGCACATCCCCAGTAAGGGGTGTGCAGGAGGCAGCTGGTCGATGTTTCTCTCTCATCAATGTTTCTAGCTTTCTATCCCTCTCTCTTCCTCACTGTAATAAATCAATAAAATATATTAAAAAAAAAAAAAAAAAAAACGGGGATAATAAGGCCCACTCCGAGGGCTGCTATGAGAATTAAATGTAATCATGTATGTAAAGCTTAGTATGCTATGAAGAAATGTTAGTCTACTTCAATGTCATCGGCTCTTCAGCGGGTCCCACACCACCTAGCGGTTAAGGATTCCCGAGGCTCAGGATAAAAGTGATGGTGCTGGGACCCTGGGCATTTCCCTGAGCGGTGCCTGGGCAGAGCCCTGACCCATGGGGCTTGGTGTTCTTTATGATGTGCGTGCAAGGTCAACCAAATCCCACCGCCATTGTTTGCTTCCTCCCCTAAATCTTCATTGTTTTCTCTCTCTGCTGGAATTTCCCCCTCACCATCATTTCTACTCTGTCCTTCCTCCTTTACAGACAAGAACCTTGGCCTTGTGGTCTACGCGGCTGCCTGGCCTCTCTCCCCACCTATGCTCTCCGGGCTCACTCTGAGCCGGTTTGTGCCAAATCTCTCCACCACATCTGTGGCCTGAACCTCCCCAGTTCCTTTGGCTTCCTGAGGTCAACCTTCACTTTAACAGAGGAGGGAGAGCTCAGCGTGTAGGTCTAAGCGGCACATTAAGTGCAGTGTGCTCCTCAGTATTTCTGAGGTCCTGCCCCCCCCCCCCCCTCAGAGAGAATATGGGTATGTGAATGTCTTTAAACTCCTGCTGTTTTTTTTTTTCCTTCTCCAAACTGCAACCAATTGATGTGTCTCTCTCACACTGATGTTTCTCTTTCTTTCTCTCTCTTTCCCTTTCCCTTCCCCTCTCTTTCTCAAAACAAAACAAAAATCATTGGAAAAAAATGTCCTCAGGTGAGGAGGAACAACAAAAACAAATAAATAAAGTAATTAGCGTTTCCTGAAAAAGGCATGTTCTTACATAGTACAGTGATGAAAATTAGATCAAAATGAGAAAAACACGGATACAGTGCAGGTAGACCTCGTTTTATTGTGCTCTGCTTTATTGCTCTTCACGGGGATTGAGTTTTTTTTTACAAATTGAAAGCACGACTCCTCACCAGGAAAAACGTTACGCTTTATTGAAGTATTGGCGTCATTACGTTGGTCTGGAGCCCAGCCCCCGGTAGCTCCCGTTGTGCATTCATAAACTTTATTTTCAATGTTGCTAATTGTCACAAAGTAATTGTAGCAAAGGAATAAAAAAAGCGCTTTTATATTTTTCCTGATCCAGGAACTAATCTGAGAGGACACATTTAATTCTTTGGTTATTATGTATGTTCCTTAGTATCCTTCCACCCAGACCAGTTTCTTAGCCCTTCTTTGCCTTTCATGACCTCGGCATTTTTGAAGGCACAGGCCCATTATGTTGTAGACTGCCTGCCCTTCAGTGTGGTTTGGCTGATGCTCCCTCATGATTAGCCTCCGATGGTGCATTGTGGGCAGGAACATTCCTGGGGTGATGCTGTGTCCTTGTCAGTGCATCGTGTCAGGAGGCACATGATGGCCCCGTGACCTGCGGTGTTAATTTGGATCACTTGGTGAAGGTGTTGTCTGCCAGGTTGTGTCATGGAAAGTTGCATTTTGGTCATAGCTAAGTAATAAGTGTCACGTACGGGTGACACTTTGGATGACGTCCATTTCAGCCTATCTCTAAATGCTGGTGTTTTCTCGGGCTCCACGGTCAGCCTTCTGCTCTCCCCGAAAGTGTTCATGGCTTTGGTTACTCTCCACATGCTTGTGTCTCTCGGCCCTCCGTCTTTGGCCAAGATGACTCCTGGAGACACAGCTCCCTCGCAGGATGTCCCATAGCCACCTTAACCTCAGCATCGCTCCTTCTGTCCAGGACCTTGTCGCCCATTTCTTCGCCCCCACGAGCCTGCCCCTCCTCCTCTGTCCCCTGATGACAGTTCATAGCACCACCTCGCTCCCATCCTTTATCATCCTGGACTCCTGGGTGTCATTCTAGACGCCCCTTCCCCTTCACACCACATACACAATCAGCCACGAAGTCCCATGGATCGTACGTTCCCAATATTTTCTACTCCCGTGGTTCAGGCCATTACCATTGTATGCTTGGAATCCTGCCATCGGCACCTCTTCCTGCCCAGGACCTTGCCTTCCCTCTCACTCATTCTCCATTGTGATGGCAGAGCGAGCTTTCCACCCCGCTCAGGACACCAACCAACTCCTTCTTCAAGGTCAGGCCCTGTCGACCTCTCCGGCTGCCTGGGTCATGTGGATGCTTTTAGTTTCCACTTTGAGTTGCTCTCCCCTTGGGCATGAGATCTGGAATGCCACCCCCTTCTCGCACCCATTCACCGGCTCTTGCTGCCACTCAGAATTCAGCGTAGACTCCATACCACGTGCTGTGGAAGGCATTCCCTGCACCCCTGGGCATGGCATGCCCTACCCAGGTGCTCCCCAGTACCTTGGACTTGCCCCACCCCTCCTGTGACACTGCTCGCACGGTTGAAATGGATTAGATCTACTCCGACGACTTCCACTGGACTGTGACTCCTCTAGTCCTGGGGGCGGAGGGGGGGGGGGGCTGTGAGTGGGAGCAGGATGCTCACATAGCTGCAGGGTTTTGTTGATCTAGGGAAAATAACCGAGGCTCTGTGACTCTGTGACTCAGAGACGTGGGCTGCAGGGACAGGGTGGCCAGTTCTCGTGGGCTAGGACATCCAGGAGGAACACTAGGAACAAGATGAAACATTTCAGAGCCCAAAGACTTCATTAAGGCAGGGTGCTCATCAGATGGCCAAGGTGCCCGTGACCCAGAAGAACTGGGTTTCCAAGTTGCAAAGGACTACAAAGGAACAGGCTTCCCGGGCCCAGGTGACTCAGAGTAGGGCTGGGCTCCAGAGCTCGGGAAGGGGAAGTGCCAGGTAAGAAAACAATCAGCAAGGCTTCTGCCCCGGTGGCCAGCCAGCCACATGGCCGAAACCCTCCATTGACTTAGCAGCCAGTGCAGCCTACAGTTTCCTAGGGAACCAGGGCCAGGCTGTGGTGCGGCTCAGCATGGAGCCGGGGATGGTTTATGAGGGCCAGATGGCCGGACACCGGATGTTGCCAGTGTTGCGGGATCGGTGGCTGAGGGTCTTGGGGAAAGACTCAGCACAGGGCTGGGGAGGTCTGAGAAAGGCTAGAAACTCACATTGGCCATGTAGGTGAGGGGCACGGGAACCGATGAGGCCAGAGACGGATGTCAGTGTAGACAGCAGAGCACAGGACCAGAGCCTGGTGAGCAGTCGGAGCCAGGGGCCATTGGTTCTGCAAGTCAAGAGGGCAAAGGGAGGCTAGACTTTGGGCGGTGGGCACTCAATACAACATACAGATGATGTATTAGAGAATTGTACATGTGAAACCTATACAATTTTATTCACCAATGTACTCCCAATAAATTCAATAAAAATATTTTTTATTAAAAAAAAAAAAGTGAGTTAGAGACCGGGAATGACCACATGGTTGGCATCTGGGTCAAAAATATTATTGGCCCCATGAGAGCAGGAATCTTATCTCGTTTTCACTGCTGTGTCCGACTGCCTAACACGACTGGGAGCTCGGGTCACAAAGGTCAGACTGGGAGCTGGAGTCGGAGGGCGACCTGGAGGCCAGGGTCACAGCTGTTTCAGCCTCAGAGAGAGTTCCAGCGAGACACCTGGCCGTGACGTTTTTAGTGTATTTCCTACGACTGAAACCTATGTGAAGCACGGAGAGTAAAACATAGTAAAGGATAAACATGCAAACAGTCCCGGTACTGGGCCGGGGTACTCTGCCGAGGGCTGGATCCCAGCCCCTGGGACACCTAACGCAGGTGGAGGAGGTGAGGAAGCTGGTCGGAATGCCAGTTGCTAAGCAGGCCAGGGAGGGGCCTTCAGTGGAAGCCGAGGGGCCAGGAACGAATCTCTAGACCCGACTTGTCCTGAGGAGGCAGGAAATGACTGCAGCTGAACCTAATCACCAGTCATTCTCTGTCTTGATCTTACTCAGTAGATATGTAGATTGAAGGACTTCAGCGCATGCGTGCCAGCGGTCGGAATTGGGCTGAGTTATATAACAGGGAGGGAAACATATTGTCCTACGTGGTTGGAGATGGGCCTAAAAGGCTCCGTCTGTTGGGTTTTCTGCCCGATGGCAGCAAGACCTGGGAAGGAGGCACACACATCTGGGCAGGGACTGGAGGCCTGGGCTGCTTCCGGTCAGGAACGTGAGCTAGATGTGCAGGCAGCGAGGCCCTGCCACCAGCAACAAGGGCCTCTGGACTCAGGCTCCTGGGAGCTTCTGGGCACGAAGCCTGTGACATAGATGGGGTGGGCAGCTCAGTGCCTACAGGTAGGGAGCAGGGAGACCAGTTAGAGACCTGGGCAGGCCAGGTATCGGTGGGAGGCAGGCATGACAAGGCGCCTGCCCATGGTTCCTCAGTTTCTGTAATATCGTATGTGGCTCCTCTTGAGGAGTTTCAACACTCCCCATTACCACCACCATCACCACCATCACCATCATTATCGCCATATTCATCAAAGTACTATTTATTGGGTGCTTCCCACTTGCTCAATTTCCTCACTTCGTTCTCATAAAACACTGTAAGGCAGGAATTATGAGAAAACTGAGGTCCGAGAGGTTAAATGACTTACCAAAGGTCATTGTTACTAGGCCATTTCCTAGTCAGCGACAGAGCCAGACTTTGAACCGAGGTCTGATGGACTGCAAACTCTGTCAGGTACCCTGGAGGTTAGGAGCACAGGCTGTGGAAACAGACTCACCAGTTGTGTGGCTGTGGTCAACCCTAGACTCAGTTTTCTCACCTGTAAAATGGGCATGATGGTGATGGTAGAAATACCGCGTAAGATACTATTGAGGAGCAAGCGAGGGACTATAAAATCTAACTTCCATACTTGGGGAGTAGGTTTGCCTGACTTAGCAAATAAAAATAAAGATGCTCAGTTCAATTTGAGTTCCTGATAAACAAGGGATAATATTTTAGAACAAAAGGGATTGAAATATTTGGGCCATATTTATACTAAAAATTAAATTCCAGTTGAACTGGGTATCCTGACTGTTGCCTGGCAGCCCTTACAGGAGGCTCGCAGGCTGGCCTGGACCATCACAGCCCAGTTTGCAGCGCTCCCTGCTCCAGTGGGGATGGTTTCCTCTCGTGTCTCCCTGCCTCCTCCCTGCCTCTGGTCCTGCGGGTCCATGCCCCACCCCCTCTCCGCTCCCCTTCTCCTGGCCCCCAGGCCTGTCCTTCCTTCCAGCCTCCTCCTGGGGGTCTTCCGCAGTCCTCCCGGCACTCAGAGTCCCTAGCGCAGAACATAGCCCAGAATCAGGTGAGTGAACGTGCTCTCTAACTGCGCTCCACGCTCCTGTCACCCAGGGCTCTGTCTTCCGTGTCCGGAGCGTGCACAGGTTTCAATATAAACGAGCTGTGTGAGCAGTTGCAGAAATGAAACCAGCTCTGAGGGAGCCACTTCTATTTTCTCGCACGGCTGGGCGGTGCAGTCAAAGTGAACCAGAAGTCCGGGCTCCTGCACCCCAGTCAGCCCCGCCCTCCGCAGCGGCAGCCCCGCCCCTCCCCCCTCCCACAGAGGGCGTGGCTTGGGCAGAAGTTGTTGTTTTTTCTCAGCCAAGGAAGTAGCACCCAGTGCCCCACCCTTTAGCTTCGAGGAGGAAATGACAACCAGCCCAGGAACAGACAGCACAGGAGGCAAGAGGCCAGCAAACAGCTCTTACAACCTGGTTATGCCTCATCTCAGGTGGCATCAGGCCTGTGCCACGGCCTGCCTGGCTTCCTCCCTGTCCCCTGGGCCAGGGTGGACTCCCTGTGCCCTTGGATGGACACACTGACCCTTGATCCTCTGTCCTTGCTGCTCTTGTCCTTCCCTGGCAGAGGCACGTGTCACAGGCTGTCCCCTGCCCCCACATCGCCTGTGCTGTGGTTCGAAAGCCGCGCTTCTCACATTCTCACACTGGTGAGCCTGGGCCACAGGGCAGGCCTCACCCCTGCAGTTTCCGATTCTGCAGTTCCGGGCTGGGGCCCGAGAATGGGCATTCCCACCACGTTCCCAGGCGATGCACTCTGAGCCCCACTGTGCTTATGGTTCTGGGTCAGCAGGAGTTGAGGTTCTGAGAGGCACCAATGACCCTCAGTGCTCTAGGAAGAGGGGGGACCCCAAGCCAAGACGAGGGTCCTCTGCATGCCCATTGATTGTGGCTGGTGTCCTGGGAGCAGGCAGGGACTTCACCGGTAGATATGGTCGATCCGATTGGTTATCCTGCCTGGAGTTCCCTAACAGGCAAGGCCCGGTGGGGGACACTCAGAGAAGGATGAGTCTTTCCCACAGTGCAGTTATCCTCCAGTGCAGAGACAAAGTGAGAAGTACAGGCAGAAGTACTCATTTGTTATGTAATCACACCCCTCAGACGTGCCTTCTGTGGGTGCTGCTGGGATGGTGGCTGACGGCTCTAAGTTGAGTCTCTTTTCAGGAATTTACCTTCCTGCTCAAGGTCACCCTCTTTCCCCCAGGCAGCCCACATCCAGTAACTGGTCAGCGTCAGGGTATGGCCCCTCTTTTTACTCTGAAGGGCAGTCCCAGCTCCTGAGCTCCCCACGGGGTTGCTGGGGCCTTTGTTGTGAGCACATCACCGCTCAGCCTCTCCCTCTGCCTGAGCTGCTCCCTTCACCCCCCCATCCGCGAGTGAACCTGGGCATTCCCAGTGAACTTCCTGTGTGCCGGGGTCTGTCTCAGTCTGTTTGCCTGCGGACCTGAGACACCTCTTCATCCCTAAGTCTGGAAAGCTGGGACAGATGGTAAATGCTTCTAGAAGCCAGAGGAGGGCCCTAGCATCAGGACCTGGTGTTCACAGGGAGGAGGGCATTGACAGGGCCTGAACGCCTGTCCCCACCCTGGCTCCTTGCTCTGTGCCCCCAGCAGCCAGCTCTGAGGTTCATAGCTTGCTGTCTCCTTTGACCTTGACCCCAGCCTGTCTGCTCACCCCCCTTCCACCTGGACTCCTGCTCCCCTCACACCCTTCCTTATACTAACTCATCTCTCAGCCGTGACCTGTTGTCATTCCCATAAAAGCCACTTGAGTAGATGCCATCTTCAAGAAGAGATACAAAGAATAGAATGTCCGGGGGAGAAATGACACTGAAATTCTATGGTGAATCTCGCTAGGGGTCCCCTGATAATGTGCTCAGAGAGAGAGTTTATAAGAAGCAAAGAAGTTCTTTAAAGTTCGATGTGAGGTGCCCAAAGGGCTTCTAGGTGTGAGGATCCTTGTCCTTGGTAAGCGCGACCACTGGGTTCAGCCTGGAACTCCCTGAAGGAGACAGGATAACGCACGGCCAGGCACAGTGGGGGGACTTGGAGGGGCCCGGCTGAGCATCTCTGCCAGCCATTTCTAAATGAAACGCTGGTGATATCAGCTCCCTCTGAGACTGAAAATATCCATGTTTCCCCGAGGCCTTTGCAAGTAGAGGGCCCTGGCGACTTCAGAGGCCCCCAAGCCCTGCGGAAAAGGAAAGGAAAAGGTTTGTCTGGAAAGTGCATCTGAAAACGAATCATCGGATGTGCACGCCCCCCCCCCCCCCCCCCGCACCTGAAAGATTTCCTAACCCTCTCACTAATGGGGAGACTTAGCTTCCTCTCCTTCCGAACAGCACTGTCCCCGAGTTCCCCTCTTAAACGTCAGGCACAGCTCCTGCAGCTCATTAGTACTTTTACTTCTTTCCAAGTCTCTCTCCCGCCTGTGAATCCTCAAGTTCATAGGCCACGAGTGTCTTTACGTCCCTGAGCACAGTGCCTGGCTCCTCAGAAGCACTTAGTCAATACTATTGAGTGAACAAACAAATTACATATATTTGTTCCAGGAAGAAGCTAGTATGGGGAAAGATAGGGCAATTCATTCTAGCTTGGACAAAACTTTATTCTTCCAAAATCCTTGAAGGTGATAAAAAAAAGGCCACCCACACAAAAAGCAGAGATTTGTGTTAATGGCAGCACACAAAACAAGATTGGCGAGAGCACTAGAAAAAAGATGTTCCCTGCGAACCTGGCTGGATTTATCCTCGGTTCCTCTCCTGGAAACCAGGGCTTCTGTATCTTTCTGACACGGAGGAGCTCGCAGAGTGCAGAGAACATAATGACTTTCTTTGTTTTACTCTAAGGCTGACTTTCTGCCCCACCTCTTAGAATTTGTCTGTTCTCACAAGAGGCAAAAACTGACAGCGTGGATTCCTTCAGCATCTTGTAGCTCCATTCACAACAAGAATTCAAAACATGTAACCTTGAAGTGAACTGATAGATTTATAGTGAATGCTTGGGAGAGCTCTGCTCTTAGAGTTATTATATAAAAATTCTACGGGAAAGTTGCACATAGTACATTTTAATGTTCCCTAACATCAAAGTGACTCCAATCTTTTAAAGGGCACTTATGCATCTTTTCCATTTAATATATTTCTCATTCCCTCAAGTTTCCCCATTCATTTATTTTCTAGAAAAGTTGGCTTTACCATGTCTTCAACTTTTCGTAACCATCTACCATTCTACCCTCATAGTTTGTTTAAAATAAAACGCAATGATTAAAGGAGTATGCAAGGAGAAAGTTCTGGAAAATAAAACAATAATAGCTCAGATTTAGTGAGATTGACTAAGTGCCAGGGACCTTCTAAACCATTTAGCTCTGATCTCACTGAATCGTCACCGTTTCCCTGAGGCTATGAAACTCAGCCCCACTGGTGCTATGAAACTCAGCCCCACCTTGCGCACGGTGGTCTTGCTCATGGCGTTAGGTGGTGGGGCCAGGATGCAAACTCTGGGGTGTAACTCTTGGCCCCTGGGCTCTCAGCTACCATAGCATCCTGCCTACCTTCCATGACCGAGATGAAAAAGAGGGGAAAGGAGCGCTTGCTTAAACCCTGTCAATGGGAGCTGAGATATTGCCGTGGAAGGTGTTTGTTTGTGTTTGGCTGAGCTTCTGTGATATGCCACTTGGCTGTCTCCAGCCTCAGGGTCACCAGTGTTTAACGTAGGGAAAAAAAGTCTGTCTGTCTGTCTGTCTGTCTCTCTCTCTCTGTATTCTATTGTTATATATTTTAAGGCTTCTTTTGGATTCTCATCAAAAGAGAATCCCTGCTTGGTAGACTCTTGAACGTCCTTCCTCCCCCAATCTCCAACCCCCTAATACTCCCAGAGAGCCACCAAAAGCAATTGAGAGGTCAGAGGTCAATGGCAGGAGTCAAAGGACACCAGCCTGGTTCCCCGAACAATGATTGAGGGTCAGACATTGAAAACGGAAAGGGTGATGAAAACCTCTGCATTCGTGAGCCGATTCATTGGACCCTGCTCCTGGGGGGTGAGTGCAGAACACCGGGATCCTGTGGGCAGAGCCAGCAACACGCTGGCCGAGGTGAAACCGGCTCGGAGAGGCAGCGCTTTCCAGAAAAAAGATTTGCTTCTCAGAGCCCTGCTATTATCGTGTTCATATATTCCACTCACCATTCCAAGCAGCGCTCGTGGTCTGCTGCCTGTGAGCAGGGCACCGGGAGGAGGGAGGGAAGGGCATTTTACCCACGAAGTCAAAAGACGTGGGATGTCGCTTCCTGCCCGTGGTGTGGCGGGGTGTTGCCTCAGAGGGCTGAGCACCTGTGACCGCTCAGGTTGTTCCCCCGCCTCCCATCAGTCATTTCAGACTAGACTCGCTAGGCCCTCTCTCCCTTCTTCTCCTGGATGGGAGTACGTTTTGTTCTGGAAAGAGAACTTTGGTGCCTGCCAGCTGAGGGCAACTCACGCCTCAAAAGCTGATTGTGCCTTAGCCAGTTTGGCTCAGTGGATAGAGCATCGGCCTGTGGACTGAGGGTTCTGGGTTCGATTCCAGTCAGGGGCACGTACCTCGGTTCAGGCTCGATTCCCAGCCCCCGTCGAGGCATGTGCAGGAGGCAATCAATTGATGTATCTCCCTCATATTGATGTTTCTTTCTCTCTGTCTTTCCCTCTCCCTTTCACTCTTTCTAAAAAAAAAAGAAAAAAAAGAAAAAGAAAAAAAGAAAAAAAAAATCAATGGAAAAATATTGTCAGGTGAGGATTAACAAAACAAACAAACAAAGAGTTGATGGGGTTCGGGCTCTGTATTCAGACTCTGCTTGCCCAGACTCCTTCAGCGACCTCCTGGAGAAGGAAGGCCCTTGATCAGCAGCTGCACCCACCTGCCCAGCAGCGGTTGGCTGCCCACTTAGGAGTAAAGGGGATGGATTCTCTGAGGATTTGTGTGTGTGGTCCTTGACTCTTTAGCACCAATTCACTGGTATGCATTCAAACGTGTTTACTGAGTTAATACTAATAGTAATAATAACAAAAATACTCATACATGTATTCAGAAAGAGAATAATATACTCAGGAGAGAGGATGATTATACAGCCCAAGGTGGGAGCTTATGTGTGAACTGGTTTTTTTCTTTGCATTTTTCTGTAGTTAAAACAGTTTCTGTGATAAGCAGATTAATTTTAAAATCAGAAAATAAAAATACTATTTTATAACATTATCAATTACTTATGAACAAAGCACTCCTTATAGCATGGTGTAGAGATAGATTTCTGCCCAAGGAGCAGGATTACCTTCCCACCTAAAACCAGGCAAAATATGTAAGTACAGTTTTCAGACATTGTACAACATGCAATGCAAGACAGTGATACCTGAAAGAATAGAAACAAGGGAGGGGTACCATGAAGTCCCCCCAGATGACTACCTGGAGGGAGTTTCAATCTGCAGTGAGCGGGGGAGGAACCCAGATGAGCCCAGTGGTGTCTGAGTTGAGGGAGCTGATGTGAGTTTAGGGAGACTATCATAGTTAATTTTATGTCAGCCTGAGTAGGCCAGAATAGGTATTTCTAGATGTTTCTATGAAAACATTTGCTTTGGACTGAATGTTTGTGTCCCCCCTGATTCATATGTTGAAGCCCCAATCCCCAATGTGATGGTGTTTGGAGGTGGGGCTTTGGGAGGTGATTAAGTCATGAGGATGGGCCCCCATGATGGGATTAGTGCCTCAAAAGAAGAGACACAAGAGAGACGATTTCTCTCTCTCTGCCAAGTGAGGACACAGCAATAAGGCATCCATCTACAAACCAGAAAGTGGGCTCTCGCCCTGAGCGGTGGCTCAGTGGTTAGAGTGTTGGCCTGCACTCTAACCACTATTCCCAGTCAAGGGCACATACCTGGGTTGCAGGTTCGATCCCCAGCCCCAGTCGGGGCATGTGTGGGAGGCAATCAATCGATGTCTCTCTCCCTCTCTTTTCCTTTCTCTGTCTCCCCCCCTCTCTCTCCTCACTCTCCTTCCCCTCTCTCTAAAAATCAATGGAAAAAATATCCTCAGGTGAGGATTAACAAAAAAAAAAAAAATTTTTTTTTTTTGAATAAAAGAAAGTGGGCTCTCACGAGGAACAAAATTGGCCAGAACCTTGATCTTGGACTTGCCAGCCTCCAGACTGTGAGAAGTAAATGTTTGTTGTTTAAGACACCCAGTTTATGGTGTTGGATATAGCAGCATGAGCTGACTAAGGCGGTGTTTTTTGGATGGAATTGACATTTAAATGGGTGGACTTGGAGAAAGCAGTTTGCCCTCCATAATGTGGGTGGGCCTGAAACAAACAGTCGAAGGCCCTAGAAAAAGATCAACTTCTCCCAAGAAAGAGGGAATTCTGCCAGCAGACTGTCCTTGGGCTTGAGCTGCAACATCAGCTCTCCCCTGGGTGTCCGGCCTACCCTGCAGAGTTCTGAATTTGTAACAACAACAACAATCCATTTTTTAACTCAGGGGATAATGGACACCCACTGAAGTTTCATGAGCAGGGCAGCATGGATCGGTAAGATGCTATAGGAAGATGCCTTGAGCTGAACTGGCGAAGTGAAAGGCTAAAGCTCCAGGCGAGGGGCTTGACGGAGCTGAGGGGGCTCTCTGAGGGGAGAGGAAGGGGTCTGTGGTGTTCAGAGGGTGGGAAGAATGAGGAGTCGGCAAGAAGACCAGGCCAAGGAGAAGGTGTGGAGGGAAAGGGCCGTGCAGACAGCAGCTGGTATAGTAACCAGGGAAACCAGGGGTGCCACAGACAAAGAAGATGACTTCTCTTAGGCAGGGCGTCTTCACCACGGTCCACGGAGCAGGGTGAGCATGGGCGACAGGCCCCTCATTTGGCATCCAGAGGCCATGGGTGCCATTCCAGGGGCCATTTCAGCAGTGTCACTACGGATTCAGTGCTGGTACCAACCAGAAGCCGAGGGATTGGAGAGGGGTGGGTAATGAGGAAACGGAGGGGTCCAAGTTCCTCGTGGACGAAGGGACCGTTAAGGTAGCTCCTTTGGCAGTGACAGGCCCAGTCGCAACTCGTTTAGAATTGCTTCTGGTTTCGTCGTCATTTTCTCCACATCAGACATTCCTTGAGCAGTTACTGCCATCAGACACTGCTAGGCAGCAAAACAGGGGAGCGAGGGGTTAATGGGGAGCTGGAGAGAAGGCTGCGCCAGCAAAGAAGTGGGGTGAGGCACAGGCAGGGTTGGCAAGAGGAGGGAGGGCCGGGGTTGTATAACCACCGGGGAAGGGCCAGCCTGCTGCTTCTGAGTCCAGAAAAGAGGGAGCGCCTGGGAGATGCGGGGACTCAGAGGGTGAACAAGTGCGGCCTCCCGCCGCCCTGTGAGTCACGAGGGTCTCCCGGAAGCATTTCCTGCTCTTGGTCCCAGGCTGCTGGGCCTTGCTCCGTGGGCCCTGAGCGTTGGCCCCCTGAGCGTGTGGCCACGTTCTGTCTGCCTACTTGTTCTCATGGCAATTTCTGACCTGAAGGTATTCCAGGATGTGAGGGAAAGGTAGGTTTGGGGCTGGAAAGAAGGCCTCATTGCAAAATCCTCCTGGGGACATGGCACTTAAACTTTTGTCACCGACGGGAGCTTGCTCCTCATTTTCCTGAATGACTCAAATGTTCGCTGCAGACAATGGCAGAGTGTATCTTGCTTGAATCATTGGACTTCTGTTATTTTTGTAAGCTGTGGGTGGGCAATATGACTCAGTATTTTTCCGAGGGATGTGAAAATTATATTCCCTGTTTTGGATTATTTCATGCTGAGATCTGGAACATTTTTTTTCTGAATTTCAAATCTTGGAGCTTGGGGAATTTTTGTTTTTGTTTTGCCTCTCAACCATTTCAGAACTTTTCCAGATAAAAATTTTAAAGGAAAATTAGTTAGCAATAGCTCAAAGTTATGAAGTATGTTTTGAATTGTAGCTTGCTCTGCCTTTTTAAAATAAAAGATTTGCTAAGTAGTGGTGTGATTGTCATCTGATTGTGAAAAAATTGGAGACTGTGGGGTTAGTAGAGTCTTGAAAATCATCTAATTCCATACCTTCTCTGGTGTGTGAATACCCTCAGAGTGGTTTTTCAGCTTCTGCTTGGGCGCCTCTCTGTGACAACTGGGTTCTGTTTGAATGCATCCGGTGATGGAGGGCCTTTGGGTACCAGGCAGTACAGCTTCCGGCCAGTACTTTCATACCAAGCTAAAACCTGCCTCCCTGAAGCCATCATTCTGATCCCTATTCTCTATGACTGTCCACTGGGTAATTCTGTAACAGGATGGTAGTTTTAAAAATATTTACTGCTATTGCCCCACTGGAGTGGCTCAGTGGTTGAACGTTGACCTATGAACCAGGAGGTCACAGTTTGGTTTCCGGTCAGGGCACATGCCCAGGTTTCAGGATCGATTCCCAGTGGGAGTTGTGCAGGAGGCAGCCAATCAATGGTTCTCTCTCATCACTGGTGTTTCTATCTCTCTCTCCCTCTCCCTTCCTCTCTGAAATAAAAACAAACAAACAAACAAACAAATACATTTACTGCTATAGTCAGGGGATGTAAAGTGCAGCATAGGGAGTATAGCCAATAACTATGTGTGGTGCCAGGTGGGTACCAGATTCATGGGGTTGGGAGTAACACTTGGTAAATTATACAATTTTCTAACCACTATGCTATATACCTGAACTTAATATACAATAATATTGAATGCCAACTGTAGTTAAAAAAAAAAAGATAGAATACTTACTGCTATATTTTCTGTTTTGGTAATTCAGGTCCTTTCTCAGCAGTTTTGTTTTCTGTTGACGCTGGGACAAGAGGCTGCAGCTTGGTGTCTTCAGGAGGGGCAGTGTCGTCTGCTGAAGTCCTAACCGCGGTACCTCAGAGTGTGGCTGTATTTGGAGATGAGGTCTTTAAGGAGATGACTAAGTTATAACAGGGTCTTTGGGGTTAGGCCCTAATCCAACCTGTCCTTAGAAGAAGAGGACATTTAAACACACGGATTGACACCCAGGGCACCTGTGCACAGAGGGACAGGAAGAGGCCGAGAGAGGGCAGCCGTCTTCAAGCCAAGGAAAGAGGCCTCAGAAGAAACCAAACCTGCCAACACCTTGATCTTGGACGTCTGGCCTCTAGAAGTGTGAGTAAATTTCTGTTGTTAAAGACTCCCAGCCTCTGGTACGCGGGGGTGGCAGTTGCAGCAGAATAATACCGATTGGCACCTGAGAATAAGAAGGATAAGCCACACGGGCAGTTGCTTTCAGGTAGGAAGACAGGAGAGGAAAGTGTGAAGTCCTTGTGTGTGTGTATGGAGAGCCCACCCGAGTAGCACTGGCACAGAGGACAGGAGAAACACGTCAGATGCAAGTGCTCTCCCTGTCCCCACCCCAGGTTCCCCAGCCTGCAGCCGTTGAGGGGCTGTGGAAATACCCAGAATGTTCTAGAGCAAAGGTGGACTTACCATGAAGCTAATGAAGCTTAAGTTTCAGGACCCCTGACTTGCTGGAGCTTCTTCCAATGTCAAGTGGGGCCCTAGCAAGATGTTCAGATAATCTTGTTTGCTAAGAATTTGCAAAAGGTATTTTAAATGCACTTGGTTCACACGGCTGTCTCTTTCCCGGTGACTTCCTTTTCATTACACTCTCCCTCTGCTGAGCGAGGCAGGAGTGGCCACAGGCATGCTGGCATCCAGTTTAACAGAAAATTAAGTTGGGGTTTCATTTTGTTTGGGTTGTGTGGGGCCTATGTATAAAGGTTGTAGTCAGACCTGTGTATGTTTATGCTATGGCTAGCTATTTAGCGACGGAATTGGTAGTGTTTACTGATGTCTGTGGTGTAAATACTCCACCGAAGCCTATTTCAAGCTGTCAGTGTGACATCACTGCCTATGGAGCTGGGAAAACTATGCACTGTTACATATTATTTGCATCATGTAAACATAGTAGCTATCAATAACTCCAAGAGCAGAATAATGGCAAATTGTGGTGGAAATCACTGGGAAATGATGGATTTTGAGTATTTATTATTTGTGTTTTTAGTATTATTTATTTACTTGTAAGTTTATATTATTTAATTTTATTTAATAAATAATGTCTATGTTTAACAACTGCCTCTCAAAACTCCTGGGAAGCTAACAATTAGTTCTTGTGAGCCGAGATGAGCCAACTCCATCATACCGCTGCATCCCAGGGCAACTCCTCCTGCCCACTTTGTTCATTCACCATGGCTTATGACATGAAGGTGCAGGGCTAGAGTTAGGAATTTGATATGAAATATTTGAGTAAGGGAGAAGGGACTAGGTTTTTAAGTGTATAGAGCCAGCCCTAGCCAGTGTGGCTAAATGGTTAGAGGTCAGCCTGAGCACCGAAGGGTTGTGGGTTTGAGTCCCGGTCAAGGGCACATACTTGGGTTACAGGTTCGATCCTCGGCCCCAGTCAGGGCACGTGCAACCAATTGATGTTTCTCTCTCTCTCTCTCTCTCCTTCCCTCCCTTCCACTATTTGTGAAAAACGCTATGGAAAAAATATCCTTGGGTGAGGATTAACAAAGAAACAAAAAAATGTATAGAGCCCAAAGCTGGTCTGTGGAAAATTCTTTCAGTCACCAGGTATGTAAATTTGTATACAGAAAATTTGGTTATCATCAATGCCTACTGAAAATGGAAGTGCTTGCTGTTAGGAATATGCTTGATAATGCAGTATATAGAATTAGAAATGCCTCATATATTTAAAAGGAAATTTTGATGGTGTATTAGTTACCTATTGCTGTGTAACAAATTACTTTAAAATGTAGCAGTTAAAAACACCAACATCGATTATTTCACAGTTCTTGGTCTAGAGTCTGGGTGAGGTTTAGCTGGGTCTTCTGGCTCAGGGTCTCTCACAGGCTGCAATCAAGGGGTCTGATTGGGCTTAATAAAGAGGCTTGGTTCTTTTCCAAGCCCATTCAAGTGGTTGTTGGCCAGATACAGTTCCTCAGAGGTTGTTGGCCTGAGTACCTCAGCTCCTCATGGCATATCCAACCATACGAGTCAATTTTCTAGTGCTCAGAGATTTTTCAGAGCAGCTTGTCCCCCTCTATCAAAAGCTGACTATGAGACTTATTATTCCTGCTTGGTGAGCAACCCTTGCTACTCACAGTGTGGTCCTCAGACCAGCAGCAATTTATCACCCAGTAAAAACTGGAGAATCTCAGTGCCCACCTCAAGCCTACTGAATCAGAATCCGCATTCTCACGTGACCCCCAGATATGCAGGTACATATCAGTTTCAGAGGCACTGTGCTCTTCTATGTCCCAGGGCTTTCTCTTGCCATCTTGTTCAGAAGAAAAAACAAAACCCTTCCAAGAGCCAGTTAGGCCCGTGTGATGTGTCCCTACCCCCTTATGTCTCTCCTATCATTCCCTACAACACTCTCTTTTGCTTCCTCCACTGCAGCCACTCTGGCCTCCTTGCTGTTCCTAGAACTTCCTGGGTAACTCCTGCCCCAGGGCCTTTGCACTGGCTGTTCTGTCTGGCATATTTCTCCCCAGGTATCCACATAACCACTCTTACCACTTTCATGCCTTCAGGAAGTTTATCAGTGAGGCCAAACCTGGCCACCCAATCTAAGACTGCCACGCCTCATCCCCCACGCCCAGACAGCCCTTGACTTTTCCCCAATGAAAGTTTCTCTAGAACTTATTGCCTAGGATGTCAGCTTCCTACACTAGGATGCAAGTTCCATGAGGACAGTTTTTTGGTTTATTTTGCTTTTTAAAGGTCACTGCTCGCCCCCCCCCTCCCCCGCGCCTCGCAATTCTTAGAATAAGGTTTGGGACATAGCAGAAATGAGTTTTCTTAATCTATCAGTCTAGTAACCAGGAAATCATAAAGAAATTCAAGTTCATTGAGCATACTCGCTCCTACTGATCCCTGTCTCTCTTGTTTCCATCTGGCTCAACTGATTTTTAATTATAGACACAATTAATGAACATAAAATTAGATAATACAGAAAAGTATAAAATAAAAATAACACAATAAATATAAAATAAACACAAATAAAATAAATGTTACACTCCTTCCCAAATTGCTCCCTCTCCCTCAGTTCCACTTCCCAGAAGTCCCTATTGTCGAGATTCTCTGTCATAGAACCCAAAATAATTTGCTTATACCTTTGTTTCTTGATTTATCAATGATAGGAGAATAAAGATTTTAGTATATCTGTAATGCTGCCTACTTTTCCTAACCAGTGTTCATTAGATATCTTATTTTAGTTCCTTTGCGGTATAGTTTATAACTTCAAGTAAAACAGTAAGCCTTCATTTCTGTATTTATCAAATTCAGGCAGATCCTATTGACTCTCTGCCCTGATAGACAAGAAAATTGGCATACTCTCTTCTTTCTTTTCTCATCTGCCTCTCATTTCTTTATTAGACTTTTTTTTTTACATTGTCAAGGTTTATGATATTCACATTCTGTTCCATAAAATTATTATATATAGTTTTCTGTGTTTCAATTGCAGATTGAGTCTAAGAATAAAAATCATTTAAAAATCCATTCTAATATGATAATTATTTAAATACTAGAGGCTCGGTGCACGAATTCATGCACAGGTGGGGTCCAGCTGGCTTGCCCCAATGGGGGCCCATCAGGCTGGGCCAGCAGTGGGGAGGGGCCGCAGGCAGTTGACCGATCAGCCCCACCCCCATTCAGGGTGTTGGGGGCTGATTGGGGGCCAGGCTGGCTGGGATGGAGGCCGATCAGGGCCCAGATCAGGCTGGTTGGCTGCTGCAGTGCACGTCATAGCCACCGGTTGTTCTGGTCATTCTGGTCATTCCGCCGTTTCGGTCGCTGGGCTTTTATATATATAGATTATTCACCTGTGATCCAACAGTGATTGGCTTTTTAGAGAAGGAATGTAATCCAATGTCATTAAATCTTTGAATCTTAAAAGAAAACTCACTTAAGCATCAATATCTAATATATCTCCTATTTTCTTATCTCCCTTTACTTTAGGTTATGCTCAGTTAACACTGTCTCTGGCTTTTCAAATCACTTTATTTCTTGGAGTCCTGGTTCATACTTCTGGAAGTTCTGTTTTTTATTTTATTTTAAATTTACTCAAATACTTTTTTTCATGTAGGATAGATGTCAATTACATTTCCCTCCTGAATTCTTACAAATCCCCAAACATCTCTATTTGCCCTTTTACTTTATTGACAGTTTGGCTGAGTAAAGAATTTTAGGTTTCAAAGTCTTTGCTTCTCAGAACTTGACTCAGGGCTTCCTTCATTGGCATGAGACTTGTGCCCTCCAAGAAAGAAAGTGGCATGAGAATGACTTGGATATAAAGGAAATGGGAGAAAACAAGAGACCCCATGCTTAGAAGGGCCCTATGTTTATAAGGGCCTTTTTAAGGTTCTGTTGTCATCATCTTGAAATTCTGAATCATTTTTGAACGTGAATTCCCACACTTTCATTTTCATCGAGCCCTGCAAATTATGAAGCTGGTCCTGCTTAGAAGACACTCAAGCATCTAGCAATGCTGGCAATTCGGAAGTTCAATGGATTCTTATTCCTTGGTAGGCAACATGCTCTCTTTCTGTAAACTTTCAATATACATAAACATTATATTTTTATCTGAATTTTATTCTGGATCTTTACCAAGGTGCACCTAGCTGTGGGTCTTATTACATTGCTCTCGTTTGTTATTCAGTGGATCCTTTCACTCTGAAATCATTTATTTCATCCTTAAGCTTAGGTAATTTTTCCTCTATTGTTTATCTGATTAGTTTCCCTTCTCTATTTTCTTTTCTTGTGGCACTTGAATTTGATGGACATTGAACTTCCTTTATCTTCTGTGTCTCAATTTCCCTCACATATCTTTTATCTCCTTGTCTTTTTGCATAATGTTCTGGAAGCTGTCCTTAGGTTTATCTTCCAGATCACTAATTTGGCCTTTAGCTTTGTTCATTCATTATTCCATTCATTCACTTTTTTTTTCTTTTTTTTACTTTGGCTGTCATATTTTTTAGGTTCCTCAGACTCTGTGAGGACCTGTTATAGAAGCTATGGCCCTAGCTGGTTTGGCTTAGTGGATAGAATGTCGGCCTGCAGTCTGAAGGGTCCCAGGTTTGATTCCGGTTAAGGGCACATGCCCAGGTTGCGGGTTCGATCCCTGGCGGGGGGGGGGGGGGGGGGGTTGGTGTGTGTGCAGGAGGCAGCCAATCAATGATTCTCTCTCATCATTGATGCTTCTATCTCTCTCTCCCTCTCCCTTCCTCTCTGAAATTAATAAAGATATATTATAAATAAATAAATAAATAACCAAGCAAGCAAGCTATGGAGGCTCCTTTTCCCTAGCAGCTTGCTTTTCTTGAAAATTTCCCTCAAGTTTCCTGAGGCTACTCATTAGAATTAAGAAAAAAGTCTATGTCGCCTTATGTTCCTGAGCTATACTTCCACTGTGAGTTGTTTCTTTTGTGTTTGTTTTTCATTTTAGTCCCTTTATGCTGTTGATTTTCCTCACATGCCCCTTTGTCCTTTCACATTTCTAATATATGTCCTGTCTATCAGTAAGTAGCTGGTTTGAGCTTCTGCTGTAGTTTACCGACAGCTCTTCCCTGAATGGGAGCCCGGATTGTGGCTTTAGGTAACTGGGTGAGGAGTGTTCACCAGCATTCTCCGGGTCAGGCATGTGGGAGCAGGCAGGCAGATTGGGGAGCTTCTCAATTGTTAAAGTGAGAGGGCTTTATTCCGGGAGGACAGCACCTTGGTGCATTTCTGTCCTTGTCCTTTGCTCCTTCTTCTCTTCCGTCTTCTTCCTGGCATTGTATGTAGGCCTGAGTTACCTTGAGCCCGCCGCGTTTCTCTCTCAGCCTTCAGCACCCTCACTCAGAGCCCTCCTTAGGTGTGTTGCCCATTTCCTTTAGAGCAGTTCTGGCTTCAGCCTTGATGAGTGGTTCTCAGTGCCTCCCAGACCAGCAACATCAGCATCACCTGGGAACTTGATAGAAATGCAGATTCTCTGAGACTCTGGGGTAGGGCTCAGCAATGTGGGTTTTAACATGCCTGAAAGCAGGCCCAGTAGTTGGACAACTAATTGGCCTGGGGCAACGTCACTGCTCCCCGCACTTCTGCTTCCGGGGAGGAGAGAGGCGGGGTCCACCTGTTCCACGTGGTTCAAAGGCTCTTTAATAAGTTGTCCTGGTGATTGTTCCATTTTCTTTACATGTGTTGACTTGAAGCTTCTTTAAAGCTTTCTTGGGAGGACCCATGATGACTTTTGGTGTGGTTTTTATCTCTTTCAACCAGTCAAATCCCATCAGCTTAAAAAAAATTAGCAATTTTGTCACAATAATACAAGGATATAGGTAATCAGTCGAATAGTACAAAATGTCTTACAATGAAAAAAGAAGTCCTCTGTTAACATTACTACCCCTTTGCTCTCTCCCTCGCCCCATGCCACCCACACCCATTCTCTACTGGCAACTACTTTGAACTCTTTAGCCACTTTTGTGCTATTTGACTCCATATCCTATACAATAAAAGCCTAATATGCTAAGTGTCTGGTCGTCCAGTTGTCTGTTCAACCAATCATAGCGTAATATGCTAATGATATGCTAAGGCTGCTCAACTGCTCACTATGACGTGCACTGACCACCAGGGGGCAGAGAGTCAATCGGTAGGTTAGATTGCTACTGGGGTCTGCTCGATCAGGACTGAGCAAGACAGGCCAGACATGCCCTACAGCCCTCCTGTGGTCCTTCCCCAGCTGGCTAACCTCCTGCGTCCTTCCCTGGCCCTGATTGTGCACCAGTGGGGTCCCTCGGCTTGGCCTGCGCCCTCTCGCAGTCCAGGACCCCTCGGGGGATGTTGGAGAGCTGGTTTCGGCCCAATCTCACAGGCCAGGCTGAGGGACACTACTGGTGCACAAATTCGTGCACTGGGCCTCTAGTCTATGTATATAAAAGGCTAATATGCTAAGTGTCCTTCCCAATGTCCAGATAATGATGTCACGTAGCAACACCTGGCTTCCTCTCCCTAGCAATGACTAGCCTCCTTGGAGTTTCTTCAGCCCAGGAACACGACTTGCTTTATAGCCAGGTAGAAACACTTTACACTGTAACCAAATATCTGTGAAGTGTTTTCCCATGCCTCATCTCATTTGATCCTCACCAAAGTCCTGGAGTTGGTAGATAGGAGACTCGGTGGAATCCTATTTTCTTTTAATTAATCAGAAAACAGAGATTTAGAAAACTTAGAAACTTGACCCGACTGAAAAGAAGTAAAAAATGGTGGGCCTTGAAAATGACTTCAGGTTTTCTCACTGTGCAGAGTATATTCAAACACTGCTGCAGTTAAATATTTTACCCTTTGCTTTCCCTGCATGATCTATAATAATAATCTGCTTCATGTTGATATTTACTGCTGTGTTGCTGACAATTACCTAAAAGAGAAATTGGGGTGCTTCACTGGGCTGGAAAAAGTTTAGCTAAATCAGAAAGCAGGTCTAATTAAGTTTGTTCTATATCTATAAAAGGCTAAGTTGACATATAAAGCTTTTGCTGGCTCCAATTGCACATATGTGTTTCGATCTGTCATTGTCAATGGTGAATTTGGTTGACACTTCTATTATAGAGAAAGGGCAAATAGCGATATTAAAATATTTCTTCTAATTAATTTTCTTTCAATGTGCACTAATTCATGCACTGGGCCACTAGTTTCTAAATAAAATGCTTATATGGTTATTTCTTCATTTATCAGTTTTGGATAACACCTATTGACTTCCTGTTATTGCTATTGAGGATGTTAAAACTCTTTCACCTCATCTGCCCCCATTCTCCTTTTTCTATCCTAAGTACAGTTATCCCATACAATAAAAGGCTAATATGCAAATCAACCAAACGGAGGAACGACTGGTTGCTATGATGTGCACTGACTGCCAGGGGGAAGAAGCTCAACGCAGGAACTGCCCCCTGGTGGTCAGTGTGCTCCCACAGGGGGAGTGTCGCTCAGCCAGAAGCCTTGAGCCGGGCTTATGACTGGCAAGTGCAGCAGCGGTGACAGGAGCCCGCCCCCCCCCCCCCCGCCCCCCGCCTTCATGGCAGTGCTAAGGATTTCCTGGGGAGTGGGCCTAAGCTGTCAGTTGGACATCCTCCGAGGGCTCCCAGACTGCGAGAGGGCGCAGGCTGGGCTGAGGGACCCCTCCCTCCTGCTCCTGCTCCCCCTCCCCCTGAGTGCAGGAATTTCGTGCACTGGTAATACAATAAAAAAATATATAGCCAAAGTTTACACAGGATTCACTACAGAACCGCATAGTATTCTTTGATTTTTCCTTTCTCTTACAACTTTAGTTTGTCCTAAAGTTAAAATAAACTTATTTTTTATTTGCTTAGTCTTCTAAGTGCTATGTATTAATTTCTCCCCCAAAGCTCCAATATTATCTGTCACACTCATTATTTTCCCCCTATTGTTAAAAAGACCATTTTAAGCACTTGATCAGTTTTATTTCTTAACCCCTGGAATCCTTCGTGTTGTCCTCCTACCCTTCTGCCCCCCTCTCCCATCTGGCAGGTTGCTCTCCAGGCCCCTGATCAGCTATAACCCCAAGGTTCCTCTTTACCATTCTCCCATGTTGCACGAATCTTGGCAGGAAGTACTTCAGCGGCTCAGCATCAAGTCATCCTTCCTTGAATTGTACTTTGAATTCCTGGCCTCTGTCCTAGTCCCTGTGATTAGGTCATTCTTTTGCTATATCCAAGACAACGTAGGCTGAGGACCTAGTTTTGTTCTTGCCAGTCTTCTTGCTCAGGAAGGTCACCCTCCCCGTAACCTCCAGGCCAGTGACGTGGCCCTTGTAGCCATTCACAGACTCCCTGGATGCCAGTGGAGGCTTCTCATTCTTGAGTTCATTATTCCCTGGCTTCCCCATTGTGCTGCCTCCAGTATCTGGAGCAGCGATTTTCAACGGGGGTGCCGTGGCACACGGGCAGGCCACGAGAATTTTTAAAACATGCAATACTTGACTATTTAGTCCGGGGCTCTGACCTCTTTTCTCTTAGATTGTCAAATAAAAAAAATGACAAAAGCCAATACAACAACAGCCAACTGGTGTGAATGAATCAAAATTATACCTATTTTTTTGCCAGATTGGCAAAAAATATAATAGCTTTTTTGGTGTGCCACAGAATTTCAGTAATTAGTTTTTGTGTGCCATGAGATGAAAAAGGTTGAAAATCATTGATCTCTAGGAAAGACATGGACTGTGAAGTCATACAGAGCTGGGATCAAATCTCACCTGTTCCTCTTGCTAGCTGCATAACCTTAGGGGAGTCTTATTTTCCACATTAGAAAAGTCCAAGGCTCATAATACTATTCTTACTAAGATTGTTGCAGGAATTAAATGAAAACATGCATAATAAGTATCTACAGTAATTCCTGCACATAAATACCAGCTTATTCCTCATTCTTTTTAAAAAAATGTATTTTTATTGATTTCATAGAGGAAGGGAGAGGGGGAGAGAGTTAGAAACATTAATGATGAGAGAGAATAATTGATTGGCTGCCTCTTGCACACCCCACACTGGTGATGGAGCCCGCAACCAGGGCATGTGTCCTGACCAGGAATCGAACCCTGACCTCCTGGTTCATAGGTTGATGCTCAACCACTGAGCCACGCCCGCTGGACCCTCATTCTTTATTACCTTGTGTCTGGTCCCACTGCCAGCAGCTTTGTCACCTGGTTTTACCGTTTCCTTTGGACACACTGACTCTTCATGCATCTGCCCTGGGTCTGCCTCTCTAGCACCAGTTGCCTCTGCCTCTCCCATATTTGGGAGCGAAGTCTAGTTTCAAACAGAGAACATTTCTAGTCTTCCCAATTCTGCCACAGATAAATGGGTCAAATCAATACTTAGTCCCACATGCCATCTTTTTTAGCAGAGCACATTTTCCAGCTCAAAGACATTTTCTGATAAGAGAGAGAAAAACTAAATAGCTGGTGAGCAATTTTGCTTTATCATCTGTCAATATTACACCATCTGCCCCAAGCTTCATGCCCACACCTTCCTTGTTCTTTTTCTCCCTCTAAATATAGATTAAAGAGTCCTTTCAGTTGTCCTTAACTTATTTTGGCAAAGCCCAGCTCATCCGAGGCTTTCATCTTCCTCACGCCTTTTTATACGTCTGTGCTGCAGTTCTGTGTTTGTTCCAGGTTGAATGTCCCTTTCTTCAAGTCCTCTGACAATCTTGGCTTTTCAGGGCACCCTGCGTACCTCATGCTTAACCCTGTGCTCCCTGTTTCTACTCTGAAAAGCAGGAACTATTTGTACATTTCTTTCATTTTCCCCATGCCATTCAGCACTGTGCCTTACACGAAACAGACCTCAGTAAGATCTTATTAACCCAACTTATTTTTGTTACTGCATGCTAAGGTAATATTTTTAGTGTGTTTTTAAAAAGCTGGTCTTTCTCAAACATATAGGGATACAAACTTCTTTCCCACACTTGGCCCTGAATATTCAGGCTAACTCTACATTAATTCCTATTTTTAAGTACTTAAGCAAAAGATAGCTGGAAATGTAAACTCTGTCTCCAGGAGGGGAGATTTGGTGTATTTTACAGCTTCTTTTGTACTTATAAAGCAAAACGAAAACTTTAAACCCCCTTTGGTTTTAATGTTAATTTCTTAATTAGGACCTATAACCGAATAAATCTGTGAGGCAATAAAATTAAGAGGCGGGACTCACAATTTAATTAAATCTACAGACTTAATACATTCTAAATTAGTTATCCATAGGCAAAAAGGTTTTTAAGTCATCTATCAGGAATTTAAAGACAATGGACAATATTTCAACTCTTTACAATATTTCAACTCTTTAATGCTGCAATTTCAGGTTACCAAAAAATTACTTGTCAGTTGGGCTTAATTTGAAAGAGATTCTTTGCATTTTTAAAAATATTTGTTTATTGATCACTAGGAATGACCGGTGATTACTAATAAACACAAGGGAAGATGAGTGAATCACCCGGGAAATAAGAATGGAAACAAAATATATTAAGAACTTGTCTATAATTTTCTATTGCAGCATTTATCATTTTTTTCTGTATACCTGCAATATTGTTAAACACACTGCCTTGAGTGCTTAATAAGTATTTGTGGTGGTTGACACACTAGAGATTTTTCCACTATCTCTCATTCAGTCCCCATTTAAAGACACACACCCCAACCTCATTTACTAAGTAAGTACTACCTTGATTATTGTGGTTCACTTCTTATTCGTTAAAAAACCAAAACCTCACATCTCTATATATCCCAACTCTACTTGAGGTGGGGATAAAACTTCCCTATATTGCTTGGAAGGTAAAATTTTAAGTATTTCATAAATAGGGATGGAGAAAGACATAGGATTTCTTTTCATGTTTGTCCTTTAGGAGTGAACATCCCCTGAACAAACCCAGTCTGGGTTAGACGTTCCTACCACATGTTGCCACATCTCTTTGTGCGTTTCCTCACCACACACTTAGCATATTGTGTTTCAATGTCATATTTACTTGTTTATCTCTTTCACAGTGAGAGCCCATTGAGGACAAGGAATGTGCTTTTTATCCCTGTAGTCTTAGCAACTACCATATGTATGTAGTAGATACTAAACAAAGATGAATGAATGGATGGATGGATGAGTACATTACTTTACTTTTCAGTTTAGCCAACCTCTCAGGCTAATCACAGGCACACATACACAGACATGCATAATTTTCTAGACTTAATCATTATTAACAATACTAGTGGCCCGGTGCACGAAATTCGTGCATGGGGGTGGAGTGTCCCTCAGCCCAGCCTGCACCCTCTCCAATCTGGGACCCTTTGGGGGATGTCTGACTGCTGGTTTAGGCCAGATCCCACAGAGATAGGGCCTAAACAGGCAGCTGGGCATCCCTTTCACAGTCCGGAACCCCTGGCAACTAACCACTCACCTGCCTGCCTGCCTGATTGCCCCTAATCACTCTGCCTGCTGGCCTGCTCGCCCCCAACATCCCCCCCATGCCGGCCTGCTCTCCCCTAACTGCCTCTGCCTCAGCCCCGCCACCATGGCTTTGTCTGGAAGGACGTCCAGAAGATCTCCGGTCTAATTAGCATATTACCCTTTTATTAGTATAGATGTTGCTCACCCCACCAGAAATATCTTCCCAAACTGCGTCGAAGTACCACAGAACTCAGAATGGGAAGCCATGACCTAGCGCCCTACATAACTAACTATTTTTCAGTAACTGGGTTTGTATTTGAGACATGGAGACTTGGTAGGCAATGCACACAGCAGTGTTTTTTTTTTTTTTTTGAAATATATTTTATTGATTTTTAACAGAGAGGAAGAGAGAGGGATAGAGAGCTAGAAACATCGACCAGCTGCCTCCTGCACACCCCCCACCGGGGATGTGCCCGCAACCAATGTACATGCCCTTGACCGGAATCAAACCTGGAACCCTTCAGTCTGCAGACCGACACTCTATCCACTGAGCCAAACCGGTTTCGACCACAGCAGTGTTTTGATAGACCAAAGTGATATACAAATTTAAAGCATTTATATAAGCACAAATTTATTTTAAAAAATATATATTTTATTGATTTTTTACAGAGAGGAAGGGAGAGGGATAGAGAGTTAGAAACATCGATCAGCTGCCTCCTGCACACCTCCCGCTGGGGATGTGCCCGCAACCCAGGTACATGCCGTTTACTGGAATGGAACCTGGGACCTTTCAGTCCGCAGGCCGACGCTCTATCCACTGAGCCAAACTGGTCAGGGCTATATAAGCACAAATTTAAAGCATATCTCTAAGCTCTAGGCCCCTGAAATAGAAACCCTTTTTGTTTAATCTTAAATACTTTATTTTTTAGAACAGGTTTAAATTTATAGAAAAAATGAGAAGATAGTACAGAATTCCCATATGCATATAACAAGTTTCCTCTATTATTAACATCCTACATTTGTCTGATACATTTGTTAAAATTAATGGATCAATATTGATCTTATGATTAAAGCCCATGGTTTATCCAGATTTCCTTAGTTTTAACTTAATTCCCTTAGTTTTGTAGGATCTCATCTAGAATACCAGATTACATTGAGTTGTCATGTCTCCTCCTGGCTGTGATAGTTTCTCAGGCTTTCCTTGTTTGTCATGACCTTGGACGGTTTTAAGAAGTCTTGGTCAAGAACTTTGTAGAATGTCCCTCTATTGGAATTTGTCTGTTGTTTTTCTCATGGTTAGACTGGGCACAGGTGGAGATTTTTATAAGGAGACAGTCTAACACAGTAGCTATCAACTTTTTTTCTGCTCCCACACTGTCCACACGTGTGGCACACGCCTATGAGCAAGGCCTCTCATTAGATAAGGGATGGCAGAATCGGGGCACAGCGCTGGGAGCATTTAGGAGACTCTCTGGGTATATATACTGAACTGAGTTTTGAAGAAAAAGGAGGGAGAGGGAATACTAAGGAAGAGACTAGCAGACATGGTCACAGAGATAGGTAAATATCTGTAGAAGCAGGAAACAGAGTTTTTAGGTTGGAGCAAACATTCCTTTTCAGGGACATGGGGTTTAAGGACAAGTGGAATGTTAAAACAAACAATAGAGCAGCTTAGGTTTGATATAAAAATTAAGAAAGATCTGATGGTACTGGATTACCTGCAAAGAATAAAGAGGGAGTCCCATAGTCATTGCCAACCAATGTTGGCGTGGAGCTGAGTGTCTTTCTTTCTTTTTTTTCCCTTTATTATTAAGGTATTACATATGTGTCCTTATCCCCCCATTGCCACCACCACACCCCGTTCGTGCCCTCACCCCCCTAGTGTCTGTGTCCATTGTTTATGTTTATATGCATGCATACAAGTCCTTTGGTTGATCTCTCCCTCTCCCCCCCAACCCTCCTGAGTGTCTTTCTTTGATAAATTTTCTTTCTGAAATTCCCTCCCTTCCTTGTTTTTGGGATAAGACTCTCCTAATCTTTTCTCCTAATTCTCTAGGTACTCTTCAGGCCTTTGTATTATTATTAAGCAATAAATAATTATTCATAATTATAGCTGACAGCTATATGGGTTATGAAGAATTGTGGCCAGCACTTTATCTCATTTAATGCACCCAACCCTGTGAGGTACTCTTATCATCCCCATTAAAATGAGAAAACTAGTCCTAGCCAGTTTGGCTTAAGTGAATACAGCTAGGCCTGTGGACTGAAGGGTCCCAGGTTTGATTCTGGTCAAGGGCACATACCTCCGTTGCAGGAGGCAACTGATTGATGTGTCTCTCTCACATCGATGTTTCTCTCTCCTCCTCCTCCCTTTCCACTCTCTCTAAAAATCAATGGAAAAATATCTTCTGGTGAGAATTGACAAAAAGAGAGAGAGAGAGAGAGAGAGAGAGAGAGAGAGAGAGAGAGAGAGAGAGAGAGAGAGAGAGAAAACTACAACTCAATAGTTAGTAAGTTGTCACAGAGAAAGATTATGGAATCCAAGACTGTGCTCTGAATTACTGTGCATGAAGCTTGTCACTAAGATTTTGGCATTAGTCAGAGTTCTAGACTTTATCCCTTTCTTCTCAAGGTCAAATCTTTGTGTTTGCAACTTCTTTAACCTTCTCTTACAGGTTTGTGTTCCTTATACTGTTTTTATTCTTGGTGATTTCTATTTACTTTTAATCCTCACCCAAGGATATTTTTTCCATTGCTTTTTAGAGAGAGTGGAAGGGTAGGAGGGAGAAGGAGGGAAAGAAAGAGAGAAACATTGATGTGAGAGAGACATATGGATTGGTTGCCTTCCACAAGCACCCTGACCAGGGCTGGGGACTGAACCTGCAACTCAGGTATGTGCCCTTGACCGGGAATCGAACCCAAGACTCTTCAGTGCTCAGGACAATGCTTCAAACACTGAACCACACCAACCAGGGCTATTCTTGCTGATTTTTTTTATTGTACCTTTAAAACTAGCTGCATTTCCAAACTGAAGACTCAACCAAGTAGATCACCAGGCAGAAGCACACAGAAGTGATGCTAGTATTCTCTTTGGAGCCTATCAGGTGGTGCATGATTTCTTCTTTTAAATCCTCACCTGAGGATATTTTTAAAATTGAACTTAGAGAGAGGAAGAGGGGAGAGCGGAGAGGGAGAAAGAGAAAGAGGGGAGAGAAAGAGAGAAATGTCGATGTGAGAGAGAAACATCGATCAGTTGCCTCCCATGTGGGCCCTAACCCAAGATGGACCCTAAAACCTTGGTATGTGCCCTGATCAGGAATGGATCCCACCACTGTTTTGTGTGTGGGACGATGCTCCAACCCACTGCGCCACCTGGTCAGGGCAGGGGGTGCATGATTTTTATTGTCCCATTACTGATGTCACTTGATCACTTGATTAAGGTGGTGTCTGCCAGACTTCACTATAAAGCTACTCTAATTTTCTTAGTAAGTAGTAAGAATTTTATGGGGTGATACTTTGAAACTATCTTCCCATTCTTTTCAAACTTTTAATTTATGTTTATTTACCCCTGTATGGTTTCCTATGTTATTCAATGGGTTATATAGGCACCAGTGTGCCTATATCCAGAACCTGTTGGGAGGATTACAGGAGTTCCAGAAAAGAAGAGATCTCTTAGTAGGAGGCGTCTCCCTAAGGTCCGGGAAGCATGTTCCTGGGGTTCAAGGCAAAGTATTGGAGAAAAGACTCCAGTTTGTCCCAGATTTGGCCAGTGAAACACAAGTTGGCATGTGTCCTTTTAAAACATTTTTATTGATTTCAGAGAGGAAGGGAGAGGAGTGATAGAAACATCAATGATGAGAAAGAATCATTGATCAGCTGCCTCCTGTATGACCCACACTAGGGATCGAGCCCGCAACCCCAGCATGTGCCCTGACCGGGAATTGAACCGTGGCCTTCTGGTTCATGGGTTGACACTGAGCCACACAGGCCTGGTGGCCTGTGTCCTTTTGACATGCCTCATTATTCTTTGAGCATGTCCTTACTTTCTTCCGTAACTAGAGGCTCCAGGCTCAGCCTGTACTTTCTCTTCTCTAGTTCTGGAATCAACCATTTTGCCAAGTAGAAAAAAATGAAGAGGAGAATGGTCTTTAGAAACCAAGATCTATGCTAGATGTACTCATTGTTTTTTGTGTCATTAATTTCAGACCCTCTCAGTGGACAGAGCATGTATGTACTTATTCACCTATATCAATTTCTATAAGTAGAAATTACCAATTCATCACCAGAAGGTTCATTTCAGTTATCCTTCCATAATTGTAACTCTCTTCTTCAACAGTGAGAAATCTGACTCCTATTTCCTTAGTATAGTAGTTCCCTCTTATCTGAGGGGGATATGTTCCAAGATATCCTAAAACCACAGATAGCACTGAAATATAAATACACACACACACACACACACACACACACACACTATGTTTCCCCCATACATACATATCTATACTAATAAAAGGGTAATATGCTAATTAGACCGGATAGACTGGGCATCTTCTGGACAAAGCCATGGTGGCGGGGGCCGAGGCAGAGGTGGTTAGGGGCGATCAGGCGGGTTAGGGTGATCAGGCCGGCAGGGGAGAGCGGTTAGGCACAATCAGGCCAGCAGGGAGAGCGGTTAGGGGTGATCAGGCAGGCAGGCAGAGGGGTTAGGGGTGATCAGGCAGGCAGACAGGTGAGCGGTTAGGAGCCAGTGGTCCCAGATTGCGAGAGGGATGTCCCACAGGGATCGGGCCTAAACCGGCCGTCGGACATCCCCTGAGGGGTCCTGGATTGGAGAGGGTGCAGGCTGGGCTGAGGGACCCCCCTCCCGTGCACAGATTTCATGCATTGGGCCTCTAGTCTATGATAAAGTTTATGTTCTTTTTAGCATATCCAAATTGCCAGCATCACTACACTTGACTTTTTAAGAATATATTTTTTAATTGATTTCAGAGAGAATGGGGGCGGGGGTGTGTGTGTGTGGGAGAGAAAAAGAGAGAGAAAGGGAGAGAGAGAGAGAGAGAGAGAGAGAGAGAGAGAGAGAGAGAGAGAAACATCAATGATTAAAGAGAATCATTGGTGGACTGCCTCCTGCATGCCCCCCACTGGGAATCATGTGCCCTGACAGGAATCTAACCATGACATCCTGGTTCATAGGTCAATGCTCAACCACTGAGCCATGCACGCTGGGTACCTACAATGTACTTGAAAAAAAAAATACATGATCTCTTTTGCTTGTGAAGTAGTTATGGAAGGTATTATTATCCATAATTTTTCTCTGAATAAGTCTTCAAGGACCTAGGTTCAAGAGAAATGGAGTGACTTGCCCAAGGTCACACAGCTTATAGAAAGCAAGCTCTTTCCATTCCACCAATCCTCTATGCCTCTCAACAAATGCCAAAAATTACTTTCCTTTTTTCTCCAGTAGAAATATGTTTCAAACTCATTGACTTTGTAGTCAACTCTGATTTCCAGGTGTTTCTTTTCCTGCAAAATATGTGCCAAGCAGTGGTGTGGCAGAAAAAAAGATTGGACACAGAAGAAACTTAAACTTTACCTTCAGCTCAGATCAGAGACTTTAGGCAAGTTACTACTCACTGTCCTCAATTATAAAAATGTTAGACTAGACCAGCGATTCTTTGCCTGAGGCGGCTGAGATAGGAGCCATGGGACTTTTCCCAATGATAGAAATGCCGTGAAATTCAGGTACAATTACTTGATTCAATGATCCTTAACACCCCCTTCCAATCTGCATACTTATGATTCCAACGCAACCTCTCTCCATTCTTATCAATCTCATCCTTCATTCAAAAATATTTATTAATGGCCATTATATGCCAAGTACATATTATCTGGGTTTTGCAGTACCCCCTTTCCGAGGTGTCACCGCCATTTAGAATTTTATCCCCATCTTCCAAACTTGGGACTGAGCGCATTCGCCTCTAAATCATGTAATTTACAAACGCGCGGGGTTCCTCTCCAGTCCTTTCTCCACCAACCACATTTCAAGGCTGCCCCTCTGGGCTCACGGACATTAATGAACTCTCTTGGGAACAACCTCCTTCACCTAACAGGCTCCATCGACACTGCCGTGTCCTAGCTGGTCGGTGGGAATTGGGGTGGGTGGTTTTCGAAGTTCGGATGAGCCCCCAGCGCATTCCTGCTCCCAGCGGGGCATAACCAGCTCTGAGTACTGTTAGCCCTGGGCTCGGCCCGCAGAGGTGGCGGGGTGGCTGCTAACTGATGGAAGAGTCTCCCCCGTCGGGAGGGGGCCCTGGCGGGGGCTCTAACTTCCCCGGTTCCCCTCCTCCGGGCACGGCACAGCGCGTGCCGCTGTCCCGGCGCAGGAACTTCCCGGCCTCGCTCGCGCTCCGCACGCCGACTCGGGCTCCGCACGCGCCCGCTGCCCTCCGGGGCCACGCGCCCCACGCCGCCGCGCGTGTCTTCGAGATCCTCGGCCTCCCCCCGCCCCGCGTGCCCTTCAGCCGATCCCTGCGCCCCGCCGACGCGGGGGAGCGGAGCGCGCAGGCGGCCGGACGACGTGCGCGAGACGCACGGCCCCGCGGGGAGCGCCGGAAGGAGCCGCCGGGCCTCGCGCGTCGTGTGCGCGCCCTCCCCCAGCCGCCCGCCGCGGCCCCGCGCGCGCGCGCGCGCACTGAGCGCCGCCGCCGCCTCCCCGGCTGCTGCTCCGGCTGCTGCAGGAGGCGGCGCTGGCTGGCGGCGGCGCTCGCTCCAGTCGGCGAGCGGAGCAGCGAGCGAGCGTGTGTGTTTTAAAGATGGCCGGAGCGGTGGCGGCGGTGGCCGCGGGAGCAGCAGCGGGAGCCGCCGCGGCAGCCGTGTCGGTGGCGGCTCCGGGCCGGGCCTCGGCGCCCCCGCCGCCCCCGCCGGTGTACTGTGTGTGCCGGCAGCCGTACGACGTGAACCGCTTCATGATCGAGTGCGATATCTGCAAGGACTGGTTCCACGGCAGGTAAATAAACCCCCTCCGGCCCCGCGGCCGCCGCCGGGCACCGGCCACCCGCCGCCGCCGCGCCGGCCGCCCGCATCCCCTTCCGCCCGGCCGCCGCGCCGCGCGCCCCGCGGTCCGGGCACCGAGCCACCCCCCGGCCGGGCAGCGGGACGCGCGGGGCCCCGGGCTCGCCGGGCGCCGAGCGGGCTGAGTGGGGCTGGTGGGATCGCCCGGCCAGGCGAAGAGTCGCCACAACAAACGGGAACAAAGGGGGCCGGCCGCGAAGTTGGCAGGGGGAGACGGGGCGAGGGGACGCGGCCGGGGCAGGCGCCGGCGCAGGTGGCGGGCGGAGCGCCGGCCGGGCCCGCCGCCCCTCGCGGCGCCCGCAGCCCGGCCGCCGCCCCGCCCGCCCGCCCGGGACTCGGGGTCCCGAGTCGTCGCCCGCCCGGCCGCCTTGCCCCGCCGGCCGCCGCGCCTTCCTTCTCGGTAGGGACCTGGTCGCCCAGCCCAGGGTCTCCAGAAATCGCCCCGTCCCCTCCGCCGGCGGGTCCCCGTCGCGCCCCCTTCCCTGGGTTTTTTATCAAACTTCCCGGGCCGGGGCGCTGGGCCGGGGGCGTCGGCAGCGCCTGCCTGGCGGGGCTCGCGGAGTCAACAGCAACAGATGAGCCAGCCGCTCTCGGGACTTGAGAGATGCCAGTCGGAAGTTTGGGGCCGAGGGTCCCGGGCGGGGCGGCAGGTCGGCTGGGACGGCGCCCCCCACCCTCCGCCCCAGTGCACCCCGTCCTGGCGGGGGCGGAGCGGATGGAGTGGGCGGCGGGGCCTGAAGAGACAGCCTCTCGTCCCCCCGTCCCCCCCCCCCCCCCCGCGTCGCCCCCGCGCCGCAGCTCAAACTTTACAAAGAGTGAAATTTCCCGTCACCCGAGGGGCTGGCGACACCCAGACGGCGCGGGGCCGGCGCCCGAGGGCCTGGTGCGGGCGAACTTTGGCCGGCCGTGGGCACTTTGGGTCGGGTGGCGGGGCGGCGAGCGTCGCCCTGCGCCTTGGCGGCCGCCTGCGTTTCGCGTTTGACGTTTGCGAGAGCTCGAGCCGCCTCCGCCGCCAGGCCGCCGACTCGTGTGTTTTGTAATCAAAGTGTGAGGCTAATAAAGGGCGGCGCCACAGCCTCTTGACTCCGGCGTGGGAGGGATTCGCAGGCATTTAAACAAAGAAACTAGTTGGGGTTGGGCTCCCAAAGTCCTTATTTGGGTGTTGTGGGAAAGCCTGCGGTCACCTTTGGGTGAAGCAGGTTCCCCGAGCCCCGTTTGGTGTGGAATCTTGGCGAGAGTTCGCTCCCGGGTAGTAGCCGATATGGTGACTGTGATTGTAGGAAGTGTCCTTTGATTGACAGCAGGACATTTAAATACAGCCTCCGCTCCCCCCTCCCCAATTTTACAGAAACACTGCACGACCAGGCCAGATGTCTTAGTCTCCCTCTACTGGCCCTGGGAGAGAAAACCACTTAAATTGCAGCGTTCATTTAGGTGTTTAGTGCTAGACACAGTTAGTTTCACTTAATTTTCAAGTACCGTTAGTTTTATTTAATCGGTTTTCAGTTTGCACAGCTCTGACAGCAGTACCAGAGAGAAATGCAACGTGTTGTCACTGTATCAGATAATCTTTAACAATCTGGTCTATGCTCGGGGAATATTACTACAACCTTGCCACATGTAACTAAGAATAAATTATCCAAAGTTCTTTTTCATTACTGTACAGTGATATTTTTCTGTATTTAGATTATACATACAACTGAAATTTGAACATACCAAAATCTTGCCAATTCTATTTCTACATCCTCTGTTCTCATAACATACCCGGCAACCAGAGTAGAGATTATCCCAAAATCTAGGTGACATATAGAATAAAACCAGAATCCCTGGTGATTATGTAAATACTTATTTTTCAAAGAACTATTTTAGCTGTATAAGAAATTTGTTCTATTGTGCAATTTAAAGGTTTGATAGGTTAATAAATTTTAGACTAGAATTTTATTTACCTTAATTTGGGTAACAACACTATAATCATAAAAAGCTGCAGGAAGTTGTGAAGAATTTTGTAATGCATTTAAGTGTACATTTGAAAACAGGAGAAGTTAAGGGAAAATAAAGAGGGCACATGTGAAGAAGAGAAAACACGGCCAAAACATAAATTTGTCACATAAATTTGTGTGACTTCATATTTGTGGAAGTGACTCTGAAATATATACACACTTTAATAGCTGATATCTCAATATTTGAAAATGAAATGCATTTTAATAAACACCGCCTTTATAATTATTCAAAGTGTGTGTATACTTTTTTTTTTGGGGGGGGGGGATGCACTATATTTTGAACCCAGGTTATTTTTTATTTTTTATCTTTTGACCAGCAGTTCTTGAGCATTTACTGTGGTTCAGATATCAGAAATTAAAAAAATTTAGTGATACTGCTCCACCATGTAAAAGCAGTATCTTAGTACCAAGTTTAATTCTTAATGAAGTATTGATAATTTGAGGTTTATATATTTTTCCTGTGATCAATATTTACTTTAATGTTTATAGTACCATGAAATGAGTGATTGTTTTTTTGAACACAGCAAAATGTTCTTTACGTATTAAATATTAAACTAATATCACTTGCTTATGTGAGAATTGGCCCCTGAGGAACTGAGGTGTAGCTTTCCTTCCCATGCTCAGCTTTCTTGGGGCAGTCTATTTGCAGAAGAGGAAGAAAGAGGAAATGGGTGGGTACAGAGGATTGCCTTTACCTGGATAATTTCCTTTTTTTTTTTTTAAATCCTCACCCAAGGATATTTTTTCCATTGATTTTTAGAGAGAGTGTAAGGGAGGGAGAAGGGGAAGGGGAGAGAGAGACATTGATGTGAGAGAGACACATGGATTGGTTGCCTCCTGCACGCTCTGACCAGACTGAGGCTGGGGATTGTACCGGCAACTGTAAGTGCTCTTGATTGGAAATTGAGCCTGAGACCCTTTGATCCTTAGGCTGATGCTCTAACCACTGAGAAACGGGCCAGGGCCAGCTGGATAATTTCTTTTTTTTTTTTTTTTTCTTTTTTTATTTTTTTTTAAATATATTTTATTGATTTTTTTCACAGAGAGAAAGGGAGAGGGATAGAGAGCTAGAAACATTGATGAGAGAGATACATCGACCAGCTGCCTCCTGCACACCCCCCACCGGGGATGTGCCTGTAACCAAGGTACATGCCCCTGGCCGGAATCGAACCTGGGACCTTTCAGTCCGCAGACGGACGCTCTATCCACTGAGCCAAACCAGTTTCAGCTGGATAATTTCTTAGTAATTTTATTATTCAAGTAAAAATTTTTAAACTCAGTGAATTTTGATATAAATTTTGGTTTAATCTGCCTGGAGTTTCTGACATGTGAAAATCTGAAAAGTTTTTGCTCTAATGTATTCTGACAGGGAAGGAGTGCCCTGCCTTGATGCTTTTTAGCCAGGTAGTAGGGTGGATGGAACCAGCCTCCTCCAGGTGTGAGGCTGTTGAACTTTGTATCCTTGGTATTCAGGAATTCCCATCCCTCAGTCTGCCTAAGCCTTTTTTTTTTCTTAAGTGAGGGGACGGGGGAAAACACTTGCTGGGCACAATGTATAATTGATACCAGTAGTGGCCGTGAGCTGAGGAATCAACAGGATTTTCCTGGGAAGGTTCCTTCTGAATTGGAGATGGACTCTTCCCTCTTTGAGTCCTTGGAAGTAAGATGAGCTTTCCTGTAATGTTCCCCCCCACCCATGTCTTTCCATAGCACACTTAATATCATCCTATGCAAAACTGCATCAGTGTCCTAAATTTAATGTTTCTGTCTCTCTAATTAGACTGTAAATACCTTTGTTTGTTAGACTTTTTAGCAATATATTCGTTTTGATTGGCAAAAGTAATATATTATAGAAAAATGGGAAGTATAGAAAAATATCAAGAATATGAAAATACTCATGTCTCCCAGAGATTGCCACTATTTTAACATTTAAGGTATATGTATGTATTGAAAACAACCTGGAATTCATTTTATGCATTCCACTGTTACCTAACCTCTTTCATTAATATATACTTTTTTCTGTATCTTTAAAGTTTTTTGAAAACATTTTCAGTGGCTGTATAGTGTTTAATTTCACAGGAGTACGATATATTTAAAACCATTCCCCTCTTGTTAGTTTTTTTTGCCTTGTTTACTACTTTTTCTTGTATTTCCTAGTGATGATGGATGGTTGACATAATTCTAAACAAACCATTGTATCTCTAGTTATTTCCTTAGAATAAGTCAAATGAGTTAATACGCGTAAAACACTAAGAAGAAGTGGCACGTGTAAGTACTCATTAAGAAATTCCTTGAAGTAGAATTAGTAGTCACAGGGCACAGATATTTTTAGGCTTTTTGTGCCTACAGCCAGATTGTCCTCTAGAAAGGTTATTCCAATTTATACTTTTACCAACAGTGTCCACTTCTAGTTCCCTGCATCCTCTCCACTCTAAGGTATTTATTACCCTGTCACCCCAAAACCAAGCCAAGCAAAAACTTTGTCAATCTGCAAATGAGTATTCCCACCAAAAAGAAGTACCCAAGATTATTTGTGGCAGCACTATTTATATTGTCCTCAAAATATAATGACCTAAATGTCATTAATAGTAGATTGGATAAGTTATGGTGTATTTATAAAATGGAATTCTCATCAGTGATTACAAAAAAAAAAAGCACTACTAATGCATACAACATGGGTGAATCTCACAGATAAAAAGTTAAGTAAAAGAAGCCAGACACAAAAGTGTGTACTCTTTGATTTTGCTTATATGAAGTTCAAGTACAGGCATAATTGGATGAGAGAAGTCAGACTATTGCTTACCTCTGGGGGGCATGACTGAGAGAAGGCCCGAGGGAGATTCTGGGGTTCAGCAAATGTTCTCTATATTGATCTTGTGTGGTGCTTATGTGACTGATTCAGCTGTAAAAATTCACTGAGCTGTATGTTCACTGAAGATTTTTTAAACTTTAAGTGTACTTCAATCATTCAAATGTTTAAAAAGTTATGTTTACCAATTTGGTAGCTGACATATAGTATTTTTAAATTTTACTTTGTTTCTTGTCCTGACTTAATGGGATTGCTGGGTGCTGTTCTTGGTGCTGGGAATATAGCGATGAACAAAAACTAAGTCCTTGCTCTCCTATAACTTAACATTCGTGTATGCGTGTGTGTGTGTGTGCGTGTGCGTGCGTGTGCGTGTGCGTGTGTGTGTGTGTGTGTGTGCGGTGAGAGCAGGGCAGATAAACATGTATGTGACAAAAAAAGTGGTATCATGGGAAAAGAGGGCTGGGGGTAGTATAAGGCTACTTTCACAAGGTGTGATTATGGAGTGCCTTGAAAAGGAGACATTTGAACACAAGAATATTTTGGATTTTTACATAAAGCACATGGTATATTTTGAGGAGTAAACGATTTGATTTAACCTTTAAAAGGTTCACTTTGGCTGCTACATGGAGAATAGACTGGAGGGAGGCAAAGGCTGACAGGTAGATCAGTAAGAAGTTTATTATAACAACAGTCTAGGTGAGAGATGATTTTAAAAGTTTGAGTCAGTTTGGGTAATTTATAAATGTCATATATTAATTTTTCTTCCTAAGGCTTGAATAAATGAAGAGCTTAGTTTATGAGAATAGAAGGATTTTATTTAGAATAATGCTATTGGGTAGGAGTTTCTCAGTTCACTCTGAAGTCCCAGGAACTCAGTCAAACATTTATTGAATGCTTTTTATACCAAGTGTTAGTAGTCACTGTTCTAATTGCGTTATATGTATTAAGTCATCTAAATCTCATAGTCACTTTGCTGGATAAGTTATTGTTATCCCCATTTTACAGATGAGGAATCTGAGGGTTAGAGAGGGTCAGTTACTTTCCCAGGGTCACAAAGCTAGAAAAGGTCATAGAACCACCACCTGAACTCAGGTGGACTAACCTCAGAGCTCAGGCTCTCAACTAGCAGGTGGTACTGGCTCTCTTCCTCCTTGTTAGTTTCTTTCCTGGGGGTACGGGTAGGTGCATAGGTGGAACAGGTACAGCAGGAGCCCAGAGAGATATCTATAAACATTTTTGTTTTTGTTCTTTTTTCTTTTTTTCTTTTCTTTTTCCCCCCAAATCTTTATTGTTGAAAGTATTACATATGTCCCCCTTTTTCCCCACTGACCCCTTCTAGCCCGCCCCCTACCCCAGTGTTTTTGTTTTTTATTAAAATTATCTTGAGCATAAATATGTTAATGATCATAACTGCCTTGGGAACAGTATTTATAAAATAAATATTTGAAATGTTTTATAATTTAACTCTGTTTTCATCTTGTGATGGATTTCTTATTGAAGTATATTTTGATTTTTAAATTAAGGATGAGAATGAATTTTGGAATTTATTTTAGATATATTTCTCCTTAATGATGAAGTCTTTTAGTATTATAACATAAACTTACTAGGTGACCATATATCCCCCCATAAAAGAACAAAAAGCCCATTTATTGAATTTCTCAATATCTTTTTTTGATATGACAGTTTGTCATAGGAGAATATATAAGTATTGTCTTCATGTATTTCACTTATGAGAATTTTATACATATATGCTCAATTTCGCTATTTGAACAAAATGTGTTGTGATATGGGAGCCTTATTTCAGGCTGCTTGGAGGTACTGACATATAGTTCTTTCATTAAGCTTATTTATTTTTTTAACCAGTTTGTGACAGATTTCTGCTTGGTACGCTCTCATAGCCTGTGTCTTAGGTATGAAATTGAGTTTATTGGACATCCAAGAGGAAGAATGCCTTTTTGTTTGATGACCCTTAGTGAGGGGCTGAAGAATAAGAATAGAACAGGTGTAGAGGAATCCTATATAATAAAAGGGCACTATGCAAATTGACCCTAATGGCAGAATGACCAGAACAACCGCTGGACCAGTCACTATGAGGCACACTGAATACCTCTTGGTCTCTTTCCCTGGCCGGCAGGCTCTGATCGCATGATGGCCACCCGCTGCGGGAGTGGGGCGGGGCCAGCGAGTGGGCAGGAACAGCCAACCTCTCAGTCCCTTACCTCGGCCACCAAGCACTGATCACCCGATGGCGAACAGGGAACCGGGGTGGGTGGTGGTGGGGGCGGAGTCAGCTGTGGACAGCTGGGGAAGATGGCCCTGATCACAGGCCAGGCCTAGGGACTGTAACCACACACGAATTTCGTGTGCCAGGCCTCTAGTCTATAATAATAAAAGCGTAATATGCAAATCGACCGAACAACCGAACAGCAGAATGACCTTCCAGACGACCTTCCAGACAACCACGCTATGACACCCACTGGTGCCAGGCCAGTCAAGGTGGGTGTGATGCGATTGGTTGGGGGCCTGGCCATTGCCCCATGATCGTCCTGCAGAGGGAGGCCCAGGCCACCAGCCAGTGGGGCGATGGATCAGTCGGGGGACTCCATAATTGCCCCAAAGAGGGAGGCCTAGGCCACCATCCAGCGGACTGTGGCAGGTGGGTGGGGCCTCCCTCTGCGGGGGCGATCCATCTTGGAGCCCCGGCAGGGTGGGTAGGGCCTACCTCTTTGGGGCAATCCATCGCGGGGCTCCCGGACTGTGAGAGGGCACAGGCCGGGCTGAGGGACCCTCGCCCCCCGAGTGCACGAATTTCATGCACCGGGCCTCTAGTTTGATTATAAAGCAGGCTTTGGTTGGTTCTAGCAATTGGAACTCCACAATAAGTTACACAGCTTTTGAACAGTTGTCCAGTGCTGATCTTGTAGCTGCTACCAAGTTCTGATTCTTTTTGGAAGTTACATTTTATTACTGTAATGATTGTTTACTTACTTTTCCATGAATATTAATGTTAGTCTTTTCCCATTAATTATAGTTGAATTAATGGTAACTTGTATGATTTTTGTATGTGTCTGTGTGAGCCCTGGTTTCTTTGGAGAATGGATTTTAGAAACTATGGTCTGGTACTAGGTGGGCTCATTGCTTCTAGGCCTTCCCAGTGGACAGAGCTGGGAAATACAGAAATCACACACATGCATACACATCTGGATTTATTTCTGTTGTATCTATCTACATATATTAAAAACTATATGTTTTCACAATGATACCTTTGATTCTCATCCAATACCACAGCATTCGTTTTAACCTTTTCCCTTTCCTTGCTTGTAACTTTTTGTCCAACATTGAGAAACCCAGCTCTTATTACATTTAATAGGTTTATTTGTTCAATCCTAGTGTATACATAAAGTAGTTCTAGAATTGCTAACCCTTACCCTTATAATAAAGAAATCTGCTAACTAGGTTACAGTACTTGTTTAAAATTTTTTTTGTCGTTAGCCTTATAATATCTAGTCAAATAATTTTCCCAAGTTAGGTTACCTAGTTCTTTTGTGTTGCATTTTGGAGTCCTCCCACATCCTGGTTGGTTTTAATTGTTAGTTTATATTTTGAAAATGTAAAACATTACTATCATTCTAAGAAGTCAGAGTTATATGAAAAGGTATACTCAGAAGTGTCATGCCCTCTTCACCCCTCCTACGCCTTTCCATCCCTTTTTCACCCCCATCCTGTAAGTAATCTATACTTTCTGGCTCATCCTTTCTGTGTGGTGTTTTTGGTGTGTTTTCGCACAAATGAGCAGATGCATGTGTTGTTTTTTTTATATCTGTTTTCTTCAGACGAAGGGTAGCTTATGATGAATACACTTCATTTTGCTTTTTCTCACTTAATAGCATATAGTGGAAATCACTCCATGTTAGTTCAGCGTTCTTCTTTATTCTTTTTAACACCTGTATAGTATGTAGCTTATTTTATTCATCTTTTTTCTAGTGTATAGGCATTTAGGTTGTAGTATTTTACAATGAAAAACAATGCTGTAATGAATAATCTTGTGCATATGTATTTTCATGTTGTTGGAGGTATATCTTCAGGTTAGATTACTAGAGGTGGGATTACTTGGCCCAAAGATGGGTGCATATGTTGTTTTGTTAGAATTACCAGATTTCCCTCCGATGCTTGGGCCAGTTTGCATTCCCACCAGCAGCGTATGAGAGTGCCTCTTCCACCACATTCTTGCCATCAGGATGTGTTTTCATATTTTTAATCATTGCCAACTGATACGTGAAAACTGATATCCATGTTTTAATGTGTATTTCTCTAATTACAAATGAGTTAGAACAACATTATATATGTTTGACGGTCATTTTCTTTCTTTTTCCCTTCTTCTTTTGAGAATCGCCTGTTTATATCTTTTTCTGATTTTATCAGGTTTTTGATCCTTGGTCCCTTAACTTTGGTTTTGTTCATCCTCACCTGAGGATATTTTCCCATTGATTTTTAGAGAGAGTGGAAGGGAGGGGGAGAGACAGAGAGAGAAACATCGATGTGACAGAGACACATCTATTGGTAGCCTTCTGCACGCGCCCCAACCAGGGCCAAGGATCGCCCCAACCAGAGCCAGGGATCCAGCCTGCAACCTTGGTACGTGCCCTTGACCAGAATCAAATCTAGGACCCTTCAGGTTGAGGCTCTGTCCATTGAGTCAAACTGGCTAGGGCTTGTCCCATAATTTTTAAGAGCTCTTTATGTATTAGGGGTATTAGCTTTTCGTGGCATATATAAATATTATCTCCCAGTTTTCACTTGTTTTGTATTTTTATTTTTTGGTCTATGGTGATTTATTTTTGTCATGAAAATTTGTAAAAAATATTTATAAATAGTCATATTTATTAATCTTTTATTAGCTCTTTTATTAGCAAGTCTTTCTATAATCCAAGTTGATTTAAAAAAATTTTTTTATTCCTAGTTGTTAGTCTTCTCCTGAGGCTATTTCTCGAGACATTAATGTTTAGAAAGAGTGACAGTGACAGGGAGAGACAACCAATGTGAGAGAGACACATTGATTGGTTATCTCCCTCAGTTGCGGAGGCCAGGACAGGGGATTGAGCCTACAACCCAGGTAGGTGCCCTTGACCAGAATCGAACCTGGAACCTTTAGTTCGTGGGCAGACACAGTATCTACTGAGCCAAATTGGCTAGGGCTACTCCAAGTTGTTAAAGAGTATTTTACCTCATTTTCTTTTAGTACTTGTGTGGTATTAATAAATTAATAGTTAATTAATTAACTTTACTTTTAGATCTGTAATACATTTGGAATTTATTCTTACATCTAGTATAAAATAGGGATATAATGCCCGGCCAGCGTGGCTCAGTGATTGTGTGTCGACCTATGAACCAGAAGGTAGCAGTTGGGTTCCCGGTCAGGGCACATGCCCAGGTGTGTGCTTGATCCCCAGTGTGGAGAGTGCAGGAGGCAGCCAGTCAATGATTCTCTCTCATGATTGATGTTTCTGTCTCTCTCCCTTCCTCTCTGAAATAAAAAAAAAATATATATATATTTTACAAAATAGGGATATAATTGTATTTTTTTCTAAATGGCTACCCAATTGTCCCAGCACTATTTATTAAGAAGTCCGTATTTACCTAGTAATTTGACATGCCCCTTTATCATGTTGAAATTCTGTATATGCATGGGTCTGTTTCTGCACTTTCTGTTCTAGTCCATTGTTCTATTTGTCCATTCATGTATTGCACCACTCTGTTTTAATTATGGAGGCTTTTATAGTGTTTTTAAGTCTGGTAAGACAAGTCCCAACCTTGTGTTCTTTTGTTTTCAGGTGGATTTTTTGTTAGTTTGTTATTCTTGCAGGTTTATTTTTCCATATAAACTTTAGTAGCATGTTTTCTAATTTTATTAAAAAGCTCATGATATTTTATTAGTATTACATTAAATTTATAAATTAATTTAAGGAGAACTGACATTTTTATAATGTTGAGTCTTTTTATCCAAGAACAGGCCGTCTCTTTATTTAAACCTACTTTTGTGCCTTTCAGATATGTTTAAACTTTTTCTTTATGTAGATTTTGCACAATTATTAAGTTTATTCCTTGATGTTTAATTTTCTTTTTTACTATTATAAATGGGATTTTTTTCTACTACTTGCTTGCTGATTGGTCATTGGTATGTATATGAAGACTTACTTGACTTTTGAATGTTGCTTTATATTCTGCTATCTTAATAATGAAGTAATAGAGTTAGTTGTATCATCAGTTCACTAGAGGTTCCTATCGTATGTAAATAGAGGTAGTTTTACTACTCTTTACCTATTCTTATGCCTCTAAATGATTTTGCTTATCTAATTGCATAGGCTAATACCAGTAGTACAATGTTGAGTAGTGGCGGAGATAGTGAATATCCTTACTTTGTTCCTGACTTTAGTGGAAATACCTCCAATGTTTCCTTACTTAAGTGAGATAGTAGTTTTAGGCCTCTTATCATATTAAGAAAGTAACCCTCAATTCTTTTTTAAAAGTGTTTATCATGAATAGTTGTTGAATTGTGTCAAAGACTTCTTAAGCATCTATGGGGAACCATAAGCTTATTTCCTAAGATATGTTCCTATGCATATAATGTATTTTTTAAATTTTAATAATGTTTTTTGGAGTAGTGTTGGTTATTAAGATTATATAGGTTTCAAGTATACAGTTGTATAATACATTAACTGTATATTGCATTGTGTGTTCACCACTAAAGTCAAGTCTCCTCCTGTCACTCTCTATATATTTGAACCCCTTTACCCTCTTCTACCTCCTCCCCACTCCCTTTTGCCTCTGGTAACCACCATATGATACTGTTTTCTGTGTCTATGAGTTTTTGTTTGTTTTTGCTTTCTGTTTTATATCCCACATATGAGTGAAATCATGTGGTTCTTGGCATATAATGTGTTTTTAAGTATACTTTATTAGCTCTAAGAATAACAGCCTCATGGAAAAATATTCTGCACTATTGGATATTTAAGTTGTATTTTAGTGATGCTTTGTACCTAAATTTTAAAATATTATTCTGTATCTAAATTTGAAAATACCACTGCCTTTGGTAGTATTTAGTAAAATAAAATTGACAAATATAAGAGACATGGAGGAACAAACACTGAGCAAGTAAATGAATATAATAGGAATCTCTAATGCATTCATGATCTAGGAATTTCTCCAAAGCAGCATTTCCTAACTTGTGTTTTGTGAACCCCAGGGGTTTAAGGTGTCCTGGGAGTACACTTTTGTTTGTCCTTTAAAAAGACAGTGATTATTTTCCTTTTAAAATGGATTTTGTTTTGAGAGCCTCTTCTACGTGTACATGAGCAAGCGTACATGGGATGGTTAGTGGAAATCAGTTGAATGTTCTCAAGATTCAGTTATTGGGTTGTTTTGTGATTCAGCTGAATGCTGCTAGCTATCATGATGGTATTGACTTTAATTTTTGTTGTTTTTAGAGAAAATTTAAAACATATGAAAGCACACAGATAGTACAATGTGCTCCCTGGGAACCATCACTCTGCTTCAGTGATTATCATGAACTTAATAACATCAAATATTCACTGTTCAAATTTCCAATTGTCTCTTTTTTTCTTTTTCTTTTTTCGTTTTTTTTTTTCTCTCCAATTGTCTCTTAAGTGTTATAATGTTTTTTTTCTATTTGTTTGAATCAAGATCCAGTTAAGGTCTACACATAGTGATAAGCTGATATGTCTCGGAAGTCTCTTAATCTGTAGCAGTAGTTCTCAACTGGATGGGATTTGGCAATATCTAGAAACACTTAAAAAATACACAGATTATTTATTTATTTATTTATATAAAAATATTTTATTGATTTCAGAGAGGAAGGAAGAGGGGGAGAGATAGAAACATCAATGATGTGAGAGAATCATTGATTAGCTGCCTCCTGCACGCCCCCCACCAGGGATCAAGCCCGCAACCCAGGCATGTACCCTTAACCGGAATTGAACCCGGGACCCTTCAGTCCGCAGGCTGACGCTTTACCCACTGAGCAAAACCGGCCAGGGCGACATTGATTATTTTTATTGGAGGGGAGGGTGCTATAGGAATCTAGTAGTTATAGGGCATAGTTGCTACTAAATGTTCCACACAGCACAGTCCCCTCAACAAAAGGATAATCCAGCCCTAGACTCAACAGTGCTGTTGGAAAACCCTGTTCCACAGGTTCACCTCGTGTCCCTCTTTTTCCCTTGCAATTTATTTGTTGCAGAAAGTTGTTGTTTATCCTATACAGTTTTTTTACTTTCTCTATTTTGTTATTACATCCCTGAAACATCTTTGAACATGTTTTTGTCTTTCTTGTGAATTAGTATTTGAATCCAGAGAAGCTTGGTCAGATTCAGGTTTTACTCCCAAGAATCATCATATCTAATAAAGAGGGAATATGCTAATTGACTGCCCCACCCTCAAAGATGGTGGCGCCCACAGCCAATAAGGAGGGAATATGCTAATTGACTGCTCCACCCTCAAAGATGGTGGCGTCCACAGCCAATAAGGAGGGAATATGCTACTTGACTGCCACGCCTTCAAAGATGGCGGCGCCCACAACCAATAAGGAGGGAATATGCTAATTGACTGCCACACTCTCAAAGATGGCGGTGCCCAGTTCCCTCAGCCCCCCAGCCGCCCAGGGCTGGCCTGAGGCGCAGGCAAGCCTCGGATGTCGGCTGCCCAGCTGAACCAGGGCCGCCTGCCTGAGGCTCAGGTAACCAGGGCCGGCTGAGGCTGGCGCTGCCGGCAGTGGCAGCAGCATAGGTGTGATGGGGACAGCGCCTTCCCCTGATCGCCAGGTTGCCTCCCGCCCCTGAGGGCTCCTGGACTGTGAGAGGGGGCAGGCCGGGCTGAGGGACCCCCCCTCCCCACTCCAGTGCATGAATTTTCATGCACCGGGCCTCTAGTATTTTATAAGTGGGTGGTATAGTCTTCCATCAGGAAGTAGAAATGGTTGTTTCTCTTTTGGTCATGCTTGCTGCCATGCAATCCCAATATCCATTCACTTATTCACTAGTGGTTGCAAAATGGTGGTAATCTAGATATATAAAAGCGTAATATGCAAATCGACTGGATGGTGGAACAACCGGTTGGCTATGATGTGCACTGACCACCAGGGGGCAGATGCTCAACTCAGGAGCTGCCCCCAGCCTGCAGGCCCCGATCACCTCATGGGGAACGGGGAACCGGGAGTGGGTGGCAGTGGACACGGGTGGCTCTGGGGCCCTGATCGCCCCGCTGGTCACCCCGCCGGTCGCCCCACACACAGAGGGTGACTGGCGGCAGCAGTGGGGTCGGGCAGGGCCAGCAAGCGGGCAGGAACGGCCAACCTCTTGGTTCTTCCCCCCGGCCGGCAGGCTCCGATTTCCTGATGGGGAACCGGGTGGGGGGATGGCGGTGGACGTGGGCGGTGCCAGGGCCCAATTGCCTCACTGGTCACCCCACACACAGAGGGTGGGTGGGGAGTGGGGCCGGCTGCCAGCAGGCGGGGAAGATTGGCCCTGATCGCGGCCAGGCCTAGGGACCCTATCCGTGCAAAAATTTCGTGTGCCGGGCCTCTAGTGTAATTATGAATTCCTAATTCAACTATAAGCTGGAATACTTCTATAAAGAGAAAATTTTCCTTCATCTGCTCTTTTGACTGCCTAGTGGTACAGTTCTATATAGGAGAAGCAGAATTAAATGCTTGATTCTTTCCCTTTACCACTAGTTTTGAAATTAATTGGCTCATTAGAATTTTCTATAGATTATTATATAAAGGAAAATTTTAACTTATCCTATCTAATAAAAGAGTAATATGCAAATTGACTGTCACTCCAACACACAAGATGGCCACCCCCATGTAGTCAAAGATGGCTGCCACCATACGGACACAAGATGGCCGGCAGGGGAGGGAAGTTGTAGGCGATCAGGCCAGCAGGGGAGGGCATTTGGGAGGGACTGGGCCTTCAAGGGAGGGCAGTTGGGGGTGACCAGGCCAGCAGGGGAGGGCAGTTGGGGGAGACCAGGCCTGCAGGGGAGGGCAGTTGGGGGTGACAGGACTGCAGGGGAGGGCAGTTGGGGGGAACCGGGCCAGCAGGGGAGGGCAGTTGGGGGGAACCAGGCCAGCAGGGGAGGGCAGTTGGGGGCGACCAGGCCGGCAGGGGAGGGCAGTTAGGGGCGACCAGGCTGGCAGGGGAGGGCATTTAGGGGTGACCAGGCCGGCAGAGGAGGGTAGTTAGGGGCAATTGGGCCAGCAGGGGAGCAGTTAGGCATCAATCAGTCTGGCAGGAGAGTGGTTAGGGGGTGATCAGGCTGGCAGGCAGAAGCAGTTAGGGGCAATCAGGCAGGCAGGCAGGCGGTTGGGAGCCAGCAGTCCTGGATTGTGAGAGGGATCCCAGATCGGAGAGGGTGCAGGCTGGGCTGAGGGACACCCCCGCACCCCCCCCATACACAGATTTCATGCACTGGGCCTCTAGTCTATACATATAAAAGCCTAATATGCTAAATGTCCGACTCATTGGTCTACCATTCCGTCGACCACCCGACCAGTCGCTATGATGCACGCGGACCACCAGGGGGCAGACACTCTGACCAGTGGGTTAGCTTGCTACTGGGGTCTGGCCTTTTGGGACTGGGTGAGACAGGCTGGACATGCCCTGGAGCCCTCCCACGGTCCCTCCCCAGCCAGCCGGCCCCCATCAATCCAGATTGGGACTGGGCAAGATGGCTCTGATCGGCCCCAATCGCTGGCCAGGCTGAGGGACCCCACCAGTGCACAAATTCGTGCACCGGGCCTCTAGTACTTAATAATATTGTGATATCTCTGCATGGTGACACCTCATCACCAGACTTAGTGTGGCTATCACATCATAAGGTATATAAGTGTCCAATCACTATATTGTACACCTGAAACAAATATAATGTATGCCAACTTTACTTTTTTAAAAAGCAAAATTTTAATGTGTAATATTTATTAGCTTTAAGCAATATAGAGAAGTACAAAAGATGAATACAAAAAGAGTCTATGTCTCCTTTGGCCATATAGCCTATAATTTAAAAAAACAAAACAAGTACTATAGAAAGATAAAAAAATGAGAAGTGAAAGTATCTTGTCTCCTTCCTTCAGTCCCCTTTCCCTAGTGGTAAACATTAAGTTTTGAGTTCCCATTCAGAAGGAAGGGGTCATGCTGTGTACCTGATTCTATGCCTTTCTCTTTTTCACTGTTAAAATATCCTGGAGGTCTAGGAGAGTTTTTCATATCAGCATATACAGGTATTTCACTCTTTTTAATGGCTGCATAGAATTCCATTCTGTGGATTTACCATAATTTGTCTGGTTCTCTGTTGATGGAGTCTTCAGCCCCTTTCTCCCTCCCTTCTTCCCTTCTTCTCCACCCCCTTCCTCCCTCACTCCTTAGTACTTAATGCTATAGTGTATTTTTGTATATGTGTCTTTGTTCTTGATGAGCATTTGTTTATTCTTAAGGTAATGTTCTAGTATTATACATTTTGAAATTTTTTTTATATGTAGTCATATTTTAAATTTTATTTTCTAAAGACAGGGAGGATGGGACCACTGATACTGAAGTTTGATGAGCTTAAACATAGTAATTATGCAAATTTAAGATACTTCTTTATCAGGGCTGTAAGACTGTTTATCTAATCATTCTAATGTGTCAAAAATCAATGTTGGAGAAAATATAATGACATATTCAAGTTGTGTTTTATTATGGGGAGGGGGAATAAAACATTCAGAATGTTTTGTAGAGAAGTACTGAACTTCTTTTGTACTTTAGAAGTATCATTTTCCTTGAGCACAAAACACAGGAATTTTAAACATCTAATAGTGACTCCTATTTATCAGTTAGTAATCCTAACAGTCTGACATCATATGCAGTAAATTATGAGATTGCAAAAGCTGGGAGAAACTATCCCATTGTAAATAATTTGGCATTTTAATTAATTTATTTATTTATTGATTTTTAGAGAGGAAGAGAGAAACATTGATTTGTTGTTCCACTTATTTATGCATTCATTGGTTGATTCTTGTATGTGCCCTGACCAGGATCGAACCTGCAATCTTGGTGTATTGGGACGATGCTTTAACTAACTGAGCTACCTGGCCAGGGCCTAATTTGGCATTTTTAATGTGTAAAAGCTGTTGTCAGATAAGTGGTCACTATTTGACAGAGAAATTGGAGTGTGAACCACTATGGTCCTTTTGATTTATATAGTGTCTAATGGGTACTTTATATTAATAAATATACAAGAGAAAATAAAGTGGTCCTGGAGAACTGCCTGGAAGTCCTAGAGATGTTTCCACTGCCCAGGAACCCCGACTATTAAAGACATGTGAATAAAAGTGAGAACAATGGGACAGTTTGTTAGCACCCTAACTGACCCACTGTGACAAAGTATGGGACACAGGCACCCTGGAAGCAGAGGCTTTCTGGCCAGTTCCCATCAGTGACTTGAGAAACTTTCTGGGGTGACCGTACTAGAGCTTTCTTCCTCAGAACCTGGGTTGTGGGTTCCTGGGTTCCCTCTGCTCTGTGGACTCCCACAGTGTCCCACCTGTCACACACGCTACACTGTAGACATGTGGTCAGTCCTTTTTTCTTGACTACGAAGGAATCTTGGGGTATGTATAAACTATCTGCAGATTAGAGGAATTGTAGTCTTTGTGCTTAATTTAACTTGTTACAGGTCTGACTCATCTTCCACTCTTGCATTCTTCTTATCCCAGTACATTTTTAAGGCTAATTTTCTTTGTGCCTGGTTCTTTGAGTTATTTTCCCTTTCTTGCTAGACTGTCTTATTTTCTGTCAGATGATCAACATTTCCTTAGATCCCATGGTTACTGAGGGAGCAGAGGCCCTTCTCTTTGATTCAGGGACTTCTTTCCATAAACCAGGTTTTCCAACCATCCAAATGCCAAGTAGTCAGCGCTAGACTCTGCTCCCCTAATTTTCCTGTTCCTGCCTCTGCCTTTATGGGCATCCAGCCTGTGGCAGGAGAGATCAGATCCCCTGAACTGAACTTGCTTTCTCGGTTTTCTCATTTCTTAACCCTTGTTGGAATCGAGTATCCTCTGAAAGCTCCGAAGTCTTTCCCACAGCTCTTTCCTTCAGCATCACTTTGTTGGAGCTGCCAGGGAGTCTCTCCACTCACCTCCTGCCAGTCGCCCGGCTTGCTCTCAGCCTTACTCCTGGCCCTTGCACCACCTGGTTCATTCACCAGCTTCACTGCTCTCAGGTGTTTTTTGTTTTCTTTTCTTGGACAGAACAGAGGAAGATAGTACAAGCTTCTTAGGACTTTAAGATGAAGTGATGTTAGGAGATGGGTGACTTTTCCTCCTTTGCTCTCCCCTCCTCTCCACCAACCACATCAGTGACTTTTTATTTCATTACCATTGTCACATTTCAGGCTTTCTTTGACTACCATCACAGCTTCTGTCATATCTATGCAGCACTTTAAAAGGATTTCAGTTTTTGAAATTTAGTTTTGTCCTAAACAGGTATCTGTTAAGTCATGTGTTTGTGATGCTCAATACATATTTTAATATTTGTAAGAAAAATGTTTATTGAGTTAAAGAGTCTTTATCATATAAAATGTGCATGTGTAAGGTGTCAGAAGGGTGCTGGTAGTTGATGAAAGGACACTAACAGACTCAGGGAAGGCGTAAAGCAGGGGTCCTCAAACTTTTTAAACGGGGCCAGTTCACTGTCCCTCAGACCGTTGGAGGGCCGGACTATAGTTAAAAAACAACAACTATGAACAAATTCCTATGCACACTGCACATATCTTATTTTGAAGTAAAAAAAACAAAACGGCAAAAACACCCGGCGGGCTGGATAAATGTCCTCGGTGGGCCACATGTGGCCCGTGGGCTGTAGTTTGAGGACGCCTGGCGTAAAGGTTTCTCTAAAGGAAGTGTAAAGGATTAAAGGACTTAACCCGATGAGAATGACTGTACAAAGCAGGAGGCCCAGCAGTCTGTCCCATTGGCAGGGCCAACTGCCCTGGACGTCAGTTCTCATATACAGGCCCTGCTGCCAACGATAGTGCCCTCTGGGGACTGGAACACTCAAGTCCAGCTATTCTCACCGTGGTGACGGTGCTGGGTCCTCTGGGTTCCTCTCAGTTTCAGTGGTGACCTTGCCTGCCCAGCAGTGTGAGGAACTGCTCACAACCTCAGCACATTCCTCAATTTTCATGGCAAGATGGGGTAACTAGAAGATCAGCATCTCAGATGTATTGTCTTCCTAGCAGGCTTCAAGCCTGCATGTCATCTATTCCTCCAGGTATACATAACCCTACACTTTGGTCAGCCTTGAACTAGATCAATACAAAGGTAACTAGAAGGTTTGTACACAAATCACTTGTGGAGTTCCTCATCAAGTTGGACAATTTTGTCTTTAACCTTTGTTCAGGAGTTAAATATTACCGTATTTTCTGGCGTATAAGACGACTGGGCGTATAAGATTTTCCTGGGTTAAAAAGTCGTCTTATACGCTGGAAAATATGGTAAATATTATTCATTAACTAATATTACACTCACTGGAAAGAAGGGATCCTTAAATGAGTAAAAGTAGCGTATCTGTTTTGCCAAAATAGCATATATTCTTGAACTAAATGACAATTTTTCCCTTTATAACTTTTTATTCTAGTCATTGTTTTTGAAGTGTCAGTGCTACACATCTTGCATTCAGCCATTTATATGTGAGCTACAGTTGCCAGAATTTGCTTACTAATATGGAGAGGTCTATTTTCAGATTTAGGAAATTTCTGGAATGTAATTTCAGAAAGAAAAGGAAACTGCAAAGCGATTAGAAATTACCTTTAATTATATTAGATCTCATCCCCTTTCTCAAGGACATGCTCCAATAGTTAACTCCCCTCCCCTCCATATCATTCCCCACCCCCATTTAGTGTGCAAATAGTATAGAACCTTTATTAAAAAACACAAAAACCCCCAACTTTCTTGACCTGACATCTCCCCTTCAGATGCAACCCTATTTCTTTGTTCCCTTTATAGCAAAATTTATTTTAAAAAGTGTCCATATTGCTATCTCCAATTGTTAGCATTTGTTTTTCCCTCTTTTTTTCTAACAGGTCCCATTCACTCTGAACCCAGTGGAATCGGGCTTTTATCTTTATGACCCATGACACAGCTCTTGTCAAAGTTACCAATGCGCTTCACCTTCTTTGGCTTCTAGGAAATCCCCAGGCTGGTTTTCCTACCGCTTCACTTCTCCTTCAGAGTCCTCATCACAGTCCTTCCTGTCTCCCTGATCTTTTAACACGGGAGTACCCCAGGGTTCAGTCTTCAGTAGGTCTCTTTTTTTAGCATTTATCTGATCCCATGACTTCAGCTTTCATCTGCATGTGGATTATTCCTAAATTTTTATCTCCTTTGTAGATCTGAGCTCTAGTCTTAAATAGGTAATTGCCAACTGTACTAGTATGTCTCCACTTGCTAAACTATTAAACTGATATGGCCTGCACCTCCAGACCTGCTAGTATTTCTTTCCCCTACTTTCACACTGCCTTGTAGGTGACTCTTCCTGACCTAATCTCTTTTACTTGCTAGCCTCTTTCGTTGTCCTTGCCCATTACCCCCTCTACACCACCTTTTCTACCTTCCCTCTGCACCTCCCTCCTACCCTGAGATACATAAGTGTTATTTAGTGTAACACTTTCCTCTTAAGAAAAGTCTCTGGAAATTCCCTCATCATCACCATGATTTTGTCTTCCTTCATTTAAAATTAGTTCCTGGAGTGCTCCTTTCTCTGTGGAAAGTCTCTTAAGATAGCTAAAATAACTTAATCCCTTTTGTCTAAAAGATAGCTAAAATAACTTAATCCCTTTTGTCTAAAAGATGCCCTCTTTCCACCTGTTCCACATTTTATTCTCTTATAGAATGGATGGTCCAGTCTTACAAGAGATTCATGCTGGCTCAGCCTACCATAGAGTTCAGCTGAGCTGAGGCTGCCCTGAGTGGTGAGACAAAATGTGTCTTGAAAACCCATCAATCTAATGTATGTCCTCTGGAACTGATACATAAATTGCTAGGAATGATTGTTTTTCCCCTGGAGATTTACTGAGGTCCAGCAATGAGGTTCTCTCCTATACAGATCAGTTGTGTATTTCTTCAAGTTGGACAACTTTGTCTTTAATCTTTGTTCAGGAGCTAAGTATTAAATATTATTAATATTATGTAGTATTATTTACTTAAGTTATACCTATTTACCTATAATAACTTTATTTTTAAAATACCTTATTTTCCGGCGTATAAGATGACTTTTTAACCCAGGAAAATCTTCTATACGCCCAGTCATCTTATTACGCCAGAAAATACGGTATTTTTATTGATTTCAGAGAGGAAGTAAGAGGGAGAGAGAGATAGAAACATCAATGATAAGAGAGAATCATTGATTGGCTGCCTCCTGCATGCCCCTCACTAGGGATTGAGCCACAACCCGGGCATATGCCCTGACCAGGAATCAAACCATAACCAGGATAGGTTGACTCTCAACCACTGAGCCACACCAGCTGGACAACTTTATTATATAATATCTATATATACTTGTTCAGTATTTATCCTGGAGAGGATGGAGGAATAATGGAGAGAATAATGGAATGGATGTTATGGTGAACAATGTGTACAAAGAATGAACAAGTTGAGTATTCATATTAGTTTGTTTAGATAGAATTTTATATATGTAGCAGGCTCTGTAGGATCCCCATCACTATCCCCTGGCTTTCTTGTTTCCATCTGTTCGATCTGCCTTTATCTCTTGAAGACTTTTTTTGCTAAAAGCATTTGAGACGTGGCCTGAGGGCTTTCGTAGGCCACGGGAGCTGCTGGGAGCTCAGCCGCTTGCACTTGAAGCAGGCTGGGAATTCTGGAAAGTTAACCTTTTGCACTCGGATGTTGAGATTAAAATTACTCTTTGAATATATCAATAATTTGAACTATAAAAAAATCCAAATAAGTTTGTATGAAAAGAAACTCCAGTTTTTTATTCTACTGCCGCGCTTTGTAAAATCTGGGGTATTTAAAAAATTAAATCCCGAGTAGAATAAAGGAATCGAGAAAAAAGCAAGCGAGTGCAAAGGGTTAATGGCTCTAAGGAGAGCCATCTACCATTGTCTATTGGGAGATAGTGGATAAATACCTCTTCCTTGGTAGGACCATGCTGTGGCCTCCTCCCCTTCCCTGTCTCAGGTTTACACTCCCCTACCAGTGCTTCCATGGTCACATATGAACACCTGCACTCAGATTTGTGTGTCAGGATCTGCTGCTGGGAGACCCCAGCCTCAACCAGTGGAAATTTATTAATGAGAAGAAAGGTCATAAGTGAGAGAGAATGGATTTGAAAGTAGAGTTTGGATTCCATTTATTAAATAGCAGATAACATTTTTACATGATCATCATATTTATGTATTAATGTCTGTGTCATAAGTGTGCTTTCATTTACTTATAAGTCTGTGCAGACGCACTGGGAACATGACTCTTAAAGCTGCTTACTCACCTCGTAGAACTGTTTCCTAGTCTTGCTACCTTGAAAAGATGTCTTGCCTTGAAGCATGTGTGTGATATTATTTTAATTTGAAACTGGTGCTGTTTTAATTTATTTCTCCCCTCCTTTTTTAAAAAAAATATATTTTATTGATTTTTTTTTAATATATTTTATTAATTTTTTTACAGAGAGGAAGGGAGAGGAATAGAGAGTTAGAAACATTGATGAGAGAGAAACATCGATCAGCTGCCTCTTGCACGTCCCCTACTGGGGATGTGCCCGCAACCAAGGTACATGCCCTTGACCGGAATCGAACCTGGGACCTTTCAGTCCAAAGGCCGACGCTCTATCCACTGAGCCAAACCAGTTTTGGCTCCCCTCCTTTTTTTAAATGCCCCCCCCCCCCCCGCAACAATTGGAAACATTCCATAGTAAGTAACTTTTAGCATGGGAACACTTGCAGTGAAGTGTTAACATTTCCCAGATTAATTAGCGTGTAAAAACCAGCAACCACTTTACCATCTTTGGGGAATGATATGATGAGGTCTACTTAAATAAGACTTTCCTGTAACTGAAGGTCCCACTTTTGAAATGTGGCTGAGTGTCCTCAGAAAAGTTACTCAGGAGATAAAATCCTTTTTATGTCAACTATTTTTAGATGGATTTTGACAGGTACCTTATACTCTTCCTAATAGAATACTACACTTTAATTTTGGTGACTAAGGACCATGGACCTTAGTTTTCTATGCTGTATTGGGCTATTGGCACATGTTGGATGGTTTGTGCATGTGGAGATTTATTGATAGTATTTCATCGTTTTCCTTGCTGCACTTTCTTGCTGTCTGTGATCTACTTCAGCAGGTGCCAACCTTTCGGACCTCACGGACCACCGGTTGGTGACCGCTGATCTACTTGACCAGCCCCCACTGCTGTTTCTAATCTGTGTTTTCTAAACTAGAGGCAAGCTTAAGATTTCAGTGGGGAATCAGACAACAAGCCTTCTTAAATTGCTCACTCTATCATCCTGAGACATTGGTGACAGTGGGGTGGGCCTAGTCAAGAATAGAGGCACATTGTGCAGAAGGGGTTTTGTGATTACCACTTTAAATAGGTCTGGTGGGCAAGGTTAAAATCTTTGAAGTCAGAGTGCTTATGATGTTAGATAGTGGCTTTGAATTCTTACGTAGGACTGAAGCTTGCCTGGTGAGTAAGGGTAGTGCTGGATCATAGGCAGTTTTACCCAGAAGACAATAATCCTATGATTGGTGTAAGGACATGGTGTATCTTGCTTCTCTTTGAGATTATGTATTATGACAGTGTCGGCTCTTTAATGTAAGGGTGCTCAGTTTTTAGGCTTGAGCCTAGTCAGTGCCCTATAGGTACTTGTTAAGTACCATATTTTCCGGCGTATAAGACGACTGGGCATATAGAAGATTTTCCTGGGTTAAAAAGTCGTCTTATATGCCGGAAAATATGGTATATCATGATAAGGGAAATCTGAGACAAGTATCATTGATAGGTTTCTCCTGAGGTTGAAAAAAAGAGCTTAAAAAGTTTTAGTACTTATTTGTATTCCAATAATGTGTGCAGTAAGTGCTTGGTAGTGCTGTCACTAATTTGGTATCCTGTGTTGTTAAGGGAGTGGTTTTACAATATTCTTGACTTACTGGTACTTTCTATCAACTTTAAAATTGTAAGACTTTAAAAAATTTGTAAATTTAAATTGTAAAATCATCACAATTGTAATTATAGAAACATTAAATTTGTAATAAACTTTTCACAGCTGGTGAGTCTGAAAATTAACTTCTAAAACATGTTCCCAAGGTGGAATATAATCGCCCCACAGTGTTTCATGAAAAAAAAAAAAAAAAAGATCTGAAATGGATTGTTGTATTTAACACTTGGGCTAGATTCCCAGCTTGGATATGCAAAGTGTACATCACCTTGTTGAATTCTCTGAGAAGTCCAGCTGGAACCTAAAGTGATTTAATCTCAGCCCAGCATCTCCCAGTCTTTTGGATAATCTTAACTCCTGTGGAGTAGTTTAAGAAAAGCTCTTTTAGAGAATCTATATATATAAAAGCCTGATATGCAAATTGTCCCCTTGGAAGTTCAACCGGGAGACCATGAGTTCGATCTCTCGCTATGATGTGTGCTGACCACCAGGGGGTGGCATGGAGTGAAGGAAAGCCCCAACTGGCAGCCAGCAGCTGGCAGCCGGGGAAGGGAGGCCCTGGCCAGCAGCCGCAAGGCCCTGATTGTCCCTGTTAGCTGGCCAGGCCTAGGGACCCTACCCATGCACGAATTTCATGCACTGGGCCTCTAGTGTTATATAGCAATCTCACTTAGCATGGTTCTGATATGCACAGATTTCAATTACCATGCAAGGGAATACTGTCTCTGCTTACAACACTCATGATACCAAATGTGTGGATTGGCTATGCCAAGCAATAATCCAGTTCTCCGTAATGCCAACTGGGTGTCCTACAATTTTAATTCATCTGTGACACTTATTGTCTGGAGTTAGTGCAGACCTCAGAGGTTAAGAGCTCAGACCCACAGTTTGCCCCCTACTTTATTTTATTTTTATTTTTTTTTCAATTTTTTTATTAAGGTATTATATGTGTACATATCTTACCATTGTTGCCCCCTACTTTAGACACCTGTGGCAAATAGTGGGTTTCTAGGTTGCCTACACTTTTTTTTCTGACTTGGCTACAAATTGTGGCTGCCCTGATTCCCCCTTCAGGTTTGATAATTTGCTGTAATGGCTCACAGAATCCAAGGAAACACTTTACTTGCGATTATAAAGGTTACAAATGACCTGCCAGATAAAGAGGGAGGTACAAAGCCGAGGCCCACAGGGTCCCATGTACAGGGGCTTCTGTCCCTTTGGGGTTTGGGATGTCCCACCTTCCTGCCATGTGGATACATTCACCAACCCTGAAGCACTCTGAACTCCTGCACGATTGATCAAATCATTGGCTATTGGTGATTAACTCAATCCCCAGCCCTACTCCCCACATCAAAGGTTAGGGGGCTGGGGTGGAAAGTTCTAACCCTCTAATCACCTGGTTGGTTCCTCTGGCAACCACCCCCCATCCTGAAGTTATCTGGGAGCCCACTTAGTGCACTGTATTAGCATGCACTCAGGTGTGGTTGAAAGGGGCTTGTGAATAATAAGAGATGTGCCTTTCACACTATCACTCAGGTAATTACAAGGGTTTCCGGCACTCTTTTGCCAGAAACCAGAGATGAAGACCAAACATATTTCTTAGTATGTCACAATATCACATGTTAAATAATAATTTAACAATATCACTAGTTAAATAACACTAGTCCTCCGATAACAAGATTCAGATTTTAGTCACCATGATATATTAACTTTATAAAGTACAAAGTTGGCTGCTAACTCTTCAGTATGCAGATTAGCAAATCAGTGTGTTAATAACATGTGCCTATCTGTTCCTCAGTTCACACACAGACAGGGAAGCGTGTCCTGTGCTGCCTCCTTGTCTCCCAGTATAAACTCACATGACATTTTACAAACAGGGTAATCAAAAGAGGGAAGTGGCCAATAAAGATGAAAGTGCAGCAAAGAAACAAAAGTGGTGATTCTGGAAGTGAAATCTAAATTGGGCCTAAGTGGAATAATGACTGCCGGTAGCAATGTTGACACAGAGCCTTTCGCTAGACTCTGGAGCCGCAGCCAGAGGCACTCAGTGAAGGTGCTTAAACGATATAAATATCAGTTGTACTATTTTTCACTTCTCTATATATTATAACCGACAGTAAGAGTTTTTTTTAATGTTTTGACAAACATTTTTAAAGGTCAGTAAACAATGTAATTTTCCCATTGATTATTGCGATAGCTTTGCATAGTTTCAACTTGCATGATTATTGTTATGCTTCTGTACTACCATGCTAAGCAAGGGCTGCCTATATTCTTATATTTGCCAATCATCTATCATCTGACCTCTAGTGGAAATTAAGAAGAATTACAAAATGGACTTAGAGGAACTTACAATAAGTTATTCTTGATAAAAACTTAGGTTTTTAATGTATGTGTGAATAGAGGATATATTCTTTTTAAAATTAATTTTTTAATTACAGTTAACATACAATATATTAGTTTCAGGTGTACAACAGTGATTTATCTTTTGAATGAATCTAACATAAATAGGTAAAAAGCCCTTCTTACATAGTATGCACGCTATGTTTTTGCCTTTACTTGTATGATTTAGAATAGAATGGTCCATTATTTGTGGTTGACCTTTTCTGGGCAACTCAGTACTACCCATGAATACTGATTTGTAATTGTATTGAAGTTCTTTGAGACCTTCTTGGTAATCTGTACAATTTCATGTAGGGATATTTATTATGGACTAGTGGCCTGGTGCACGAAATTCGTGCGGGGGGGGGGGGGCACTATCCCTTAGCCTGGCCCGCACCCTCTCTAATCTGGGACCCCTCAAGGGATTTCCGACTGCCGGTTTAGGCCCGATCCCACAGGCCTAAACCGGCAGTCGGACATCCCTCTCGCAATCTGGGACCACTGGCTCCTAACCGCTCACTTGCCTGCCTGCCTGATCGCCCCTAACCACTCTGCCTGCCAGCCTGCTCACCCCCAACTGCCCCCCCTGCTGGCCTGCTCGCCCCCACCTGCCCTCCCCGCTGGCCTGCTCACTCCCAACTGCCCCCCTGCCGGCCTGATCACCCCCAACTGCCCTCCCGCTGGCTTGATCGCCCCCAACTGACCCCCACTGATGGCCTGCTCGCCTCCAACTGCCCCCCCGCCAGCCTGTTCACCCCTATATTCTTATATTGGCCCCCTCCCCCCAACGGCCTGATCACCCACAACTGCCCTCCTCTCTTGGCCCCTAACCGCCTCTACCTCGGCCCTGCCACCATGGCTTTGTCCAGAAGAACGTCCGGAAGGTGTCCTGGAAGGTCTCCCAGTCTAATTAGCATATTACCCTTTTATTAGTAAAGATAGAAGCCTGGTGCACGGGTGGGGGCTGGTTGGTTTGCCCTGAAGGGTGTCCCGGATCAGGGTGGGGGTTCCCTTGGGGGGCAGGGCAGCCTGGGCAAGGGGCCTGTGGTGGTTTGCAGGCTGGCCACGCCCCATGGGGTCAGGGTTCCCGCTGGAGGTGTGTGGCCAGCCTGGGTGAGGGGCTGAGGGCTGTTTTCAGTCTGGCCACACCCCCTTCAGGGTGGGGGGGGGTCCAGCCTGGGGGAGGGGCTGATGGCTGTTTGCAGGCTGGCCACGCCCCCCAGCGGGGACCCTCACTCCGATGATGGTGTGGCCAGCCTCGGTGAGGGGCAGAGGGCCATTTGCAGGCCCCTCCCTCGGCGGCCGGCCGGGCGACCCAAGCCTCCTGCACTCAGGCCAGCTCCGTGGCCGCCCCCCACAGGCCCCTCCTTCTGCGGCCGGCCAGGGCGGGCGGGAAGCTTGGCTTCCTCTGTTGCCAGGGGTGACCCAAGCCTCCTGCCTGCTCTGGCTGGCTCCGTGGCTGCCGCCATCTTTGTCTCGCTGATTTGCATACTTACTCCTGATTGGCTGGTGGGTATCACAAAGTGATGGTCAATTTACATATTTCTCTTTTATTAGTGTTGATTATGCCAAGGTTTCTGTGGTCCAAACCCCTAGTCTAACTCATCCTTCATCAAGAATGAAGAAACCTGCTAAGGAGGTTACATTAGTTTCTGTCCCAACAGAAAGTTCTCTAATGTGAATCCTTTCTCTTGGCTTAGCTTGGCATGAGGTCTCTTCCCTTAGATGCCAGCACTGAAGACTACTTACAAAGCAGAGAAAGGTTATTAGGGAACCAGGTCTGCTTGAGTTGACTCTTGTCCTTTGTAGCTGACTCATCACTATGTGTCCTCAATACAACAGTTATGATTTACTGTTATCTTTTATCCCAGGGTGTGATCTCTTAGCCCTGAATATATTAAATCTTCTGTAGGTATCAATTGACCCTAGAAAATATAGCTTTCCTTCCCATACTCAGGATGAGAAGTAAAATTGTCAACTGGGTTGAAACAAGTCTGATGGCTATTGGTTCATCTTTTAAAATCTAGTCATTTCTGTTTATAATCTATTTAATCTATGTGTTCTTGTAATAGATACCCTATTTGGAAAATCCAGTTAAAATAGGGACACTTAGGGACTACATGAAAGGGAAATAAAATAAATAGGCATCCTATCTAATAAAGAGGGAATATACAAATTAACTGGCATGCCCTCACAAAGATGGTGGTGCCCATAGCCAACAAAGAGGGAATATGCTAATTGACTGTCACACCCTCAAAAATGGTAGCGCCCACAGCCACAAGATGGTGGCACCCAGTTCCCTCAGCCCCGCGGGGGCAGCGGGCGCGCGGCATGGCCAGGCCTGACCCCGGGTGGGTCCAGCAGCTCCGCGCGCCTGCCTCAGGAGTCCCCCCAGTCCCCTCAGCCCCCTAGCCACCCAAGGCCGGCTCAAGGCATAGGCAAGCCTCGGATGTCAGCTGCCCACCTGCCCAGAGCCACCCGAGGCTTAGATAACCAGGGCCAGCCGAGGCTTGCACTGCTGGCAGTGGTGGCAGCAGAGGTGTGATGGGGGTGTCGCCTTCCCCTGATCGCCGGGTCGCCTCCTGCCCCTGAGGGCTCCTGGACTGTGAGAGGGGGCAGGCTGGGCTGAGGGACTCCCCGTCCAGTGCATGAATTTTCATGCACCAGGCCTCTAGTAATATATAAATCTGTAATGAACAGGGACCCTTTCTGTACAGTAGAATTATACCAGTGACTGAACCTAAGTGGTCAAGAATATTGCATTTGCCCTGGCTGGTGTGGCTCAGTTGGTTGGAGCATCATCGTGCACCAAAAGGTTGACAGCTTGATTCCTGGTCAGGATACATCCTAGGTTGCATATTTGATCCCTGGTGGGGGTGCATATGGGAGGCAACCAGTCGATGTTTCTCTCATAACATCGGTGTGTTTTTTTTTTTCTCTCTCTCTCTCTGTCTCCCTTCTCCCTCTCTCTAAAATCAGTTAAAACATATCATCTGGTGAGGATTAAAAAAAAGTAGTACTATCTTGTTTTGCATTGACAAAATGTATGGACATTTCTTTCTTTTTTTTTAAAAAATATATTTTATTGATTTTTTACAGAGAGGAAGGGAGAGGGATAGAGAGTTAGAAACATCGATGAGAGAGAAACATCGATCAGCTGCCTCTTGCACACCCCCTACTGGGGATGTGCCCGCACCCAAGGTACATGCCCTTGACTGGAATCGAACCTGGGACCCTTGAGTCCGCAGGCCGACGCTCAATCCACTGAGCCAAACCGGTTTCGGCTGTATGGACATGTCAAAATAAGATTGTGGAAGAAAAATTTATCAGTTATGTTTTCCCCTCACATTTATTTTCTACCACTTTATATTTGCAAAATTCATATTTAAACAGACTCCTGGATAGTAACCCAAACTAATAATGCCTTCCCACTGAGCTTACAATTCCTGCTTTGTGTCAATCAGTAAATATGTCCATACAGCATCTACTATGTAATCAGCTTTAGATCTGTGGGGAATAGAAAATTCTGAATTATTAAATATCACCGATGTCTTTAAGGAACTTAAACTCTAATTGGAGTAATCAAGTTTTCATAGAAGCTACCATGAATAGGTGCTGTGCCAGTCTCTCTGCTAGGATTTTAGAGTAATCGTTGTTTAAATGCCCCTTTTCTGCTGAGCTGGCTGCAAAAAAAATCACCTTGGGGGACTTATTAAAAATAAAGAGCACCGAGCCCCACCCATTAACTTCCCCTGTAGATCTAATGTGGGGTTCAAGAACGTGTTTTTCTTTCTTTTTAAATAAGCAATGCCTAGTACAAAAGATGTGCTAGAAGGTTATATGGTGAAAGCAGTTATTTCTCTCTATTCTGTATCCATTCAGTTTTCTTTCCCAGGGGCAACCACTTTTACCATATTTTTCACATTGTTCCAGACATATACTATGCGTTTAAAAATGTTTGTGTGGCCCTAGATGGTTTGGCTCAGTGGATAGAGCTTCGGCCCTCGGACTGAAGGGTCCCGGGTTCAATTCCAGTCAAGGGTATGTCCCTCGGTTGCAGGCTTGATCTGTAACCCTGGTCAGGATGCGTGCAGGAGGTAGTCAGTCAATTATTCTCTCTCATCATGATGTTTCTATCTCTCTCTTCCTCCCTGAAATCAATAAAAAAATATAAAAAACCACACGTGAGTGTGGTTGGTTGGAGGTGTGGGGCATATTATATAAACAGTTCTGCACCTGGCTTTTGTTTCTTTACAGCATATTTTGGAGATCTTTCTATCTCTTCCTACAGAGATGCCTCATTTTTTTTGAAAGGCTGCTTCTAACAGCTTGTAAGAGCTTCGCAGGGGATTCTAATCACTGCCAGGTTTGGGAGCCACAGGTAGACTGAGTGTTAAAAGGAGTTTAGAGAAAGTTTTCTTGAAATGTTAATTTCTTTAAGTCTTGCATTTCACAGCAAAGAACTGGTCTCAGCAAAGCATTTCATGGATTTCTAGATACATGGATTTCTAGGGTTTTTTAGAACAAATTTTTGCATAATGTTTCTTCTTTCTTATACAGTTATTAGGTAGAATTTATCATAACATACTTTTAAAAAATCCTTCCTTTATTAAGAATAGTGCCAAGCAAACCTTTATGAAATTGCTACTGTTTATCCTTTATTATTATGGCAAGCTTTTTCTCCTCCAAGATGATTTTCAAAGTTCTTAAATTCTCACATAATATTCATTTGGGGTGGCATTTATTTGCTCTTTTATTGGTTATAAGTAGAAGTTTAGTCTATTTCCATGAAATGGCACATTCACTGGGCACTGTTTGCATTATAGCTTCCTTTAGTTTCCATAGACAGACGCCTTAGATGGCTGGACAGACAGATAGTAAATTGCTAAAGAGGAATAAGAAGAGTATTAGTTTGAGAGGTGGAATGACCACAGGATGGTGAAAAGCACATATGTTTAGCTTTATGCATATTTCAGAAATTTCAAATACCTTTTCTTTCTTAGAACATTTTAGTAGAAATTATTACCTTCAAGAGAACAGTTTTTGCTTAATCATAAATTGTTTAATCCATTTACCTTTTACATCGCCTATTCTGTGTACTTAAGTGTCAGATAGACAGTGACAAGCAGAACAAGCATGTTTTCTGCACTCAAGAAGCAAACAGTATAATGTAGCAATCAGCATGTAAATTACACTGAGTGGCCAGATTATTATGACCACCAGATGTTTGTAGGCAAATTAGCCGTACACTGCATCATATGGGATATGGAAGCCGAAGGCCTGTTCCAACACCTTTGCTGTCTGCAGTTACCAAGATAAAACGTCTCCAGTTCGCACAGGAACACAAGGATTGGACAGTCGAGCATTGGAAAAAAGTCATGTGGTCCGATGAATCACGTTTCCAGTTGCATCATGCAGATAGCAGAGTGAGAATTTCGCGGAAACAGCATGAAAGCATGCACCCCACATGCATGAGTCTAACCCTTCAAGCTGGTGGGGGCAGTGTTATGGTTTGGGGCATGTTTTCCTGGCATGATTTGGGCCCTTTAATTCGTGTGGAATGATGTCTGAATAGCACAACATACCTAAGTATCGTTGCTGATCAAGTTCATCCTATCATGTTGATGGCGTATCCCAATGGAGATGGCTTCTTCCAACAAGACAATGCGCCATGCCATGGTGCTCGTGTTGTGCAGGAGTGGTTTCAAGAACATGAGGGAGACTTTACCTTGCTTAGGTGGCCCCCACAATCACCAGATCGCAATCCAATTGAGCATTTGTGGGACGAAGTTAAAAGAGCCATCAGGCAGCTGGTTCCACAACCATCAAATCTCACAGAACTGGACAGTGCTATTCATCAGGCATGGTGTCCGATTCCTCGCATCACCTTTCAACATCTCGTGGAGTCAATGCCAAGAAGAATCGCTGCAGTATTGAAGGCAGAAGATGGCCCAATGAAGTACTGATGGGGTGGTCGTAATAATCTGGCCACTCAGTGTATATTTGACGTCTATATTTCACAGGTTCATCTTGGAGCAAATTTAATTAGAAGCTTGTCAGCAGAATTTCCAGCTTTTTTAAAAGGGGTGCATTTTGTACCAGTGAGCATTCCTATTATTGAATCTTCAGTTCCTCCTTATTTTACTCTCGTGTTCTTTGTTCAAGTCCTTGTTTTATTTTATTCCTCCTTCACCCTTATTAGCATAAATGTTCATAGCCAGCTGGTTGGAAATAGCTCAGGAAGCCCTGGGACAGTTGGAAGCTTGAGTCAGCTGTTGGAGTCGGGAAAAATGTCTAATTTTCTAAAATTATTATGAATTGAAGAAATTTGATTCAGTGTCTGTACTTCACTCAAAACCCTTGTTAAATATAGTTAAGCACATAATATAGCAATAAATAGCTTTAATGTATCAAATATAAAATCTTCTCCAAAATTGAACTCTGCTATACTCAACTTATAAAGAAAAGCATTTAATTTTATGAAAACAGTTTTATATGTCAGCAAGAAAATAACAGAAGTTGAGTACTTCCTGAACCACAGACTTAATCGTAAGTCATTAGTTTGATTTTCATTGAAAATATGTAATATATGGCCCTAACCGGTTTGGCTCAGTGGATAGAGGGTCGGCCTTCGGACTGAAGGGTCCCAGGTTCGATTCCGGTCAAGGGCATGTACCTTGGTTGCGGGCACATCCCCAGTAGGGGGTGTGCAGGAGGCAGCTGATCGATGTTTCTCTCTCATCGATGTTTCTAACTCTCTATCCCTCTCCCTTCCTCTCTGTAAAAAATCAATTAAAAAAAAAAAGAAAATATTTAATATATGCAAATTATAAATTTTTACTTTAACTACTCTCTGGTAATAAAGTATCTCAGAGTTAAAACACTACATAACATGTTATTTAAAGGTGAAAATGCCTACTGGCATCCTAGTACTTTTAGTAGGAATGTCAACCTATTCAGCCAACACTGGTGGGGAAAATAAGGTCTTTAGCAAAACTGTTGTTGTACAGTTTCATACTAAGCATTTTATGTGGATTAGCTTAAATTTCTTTTTTAAAAAATATGATACGTTTTTATTTCAGAGAGGGAGCGATAGAAACATCAATGATGAGAATAATTGATCGGCTGCCTCCTGCACGCCCCCTACTGGGGATGGAGTGTGCATAGGCAGACTGACTCCAGGGAACTCAAACATCAAAAATTAATTAAAAATGGAAAAATTCCCTTTTTTTCTCCTTAAAGAATGGCCATTTGAGTATCTACTTAAGTGTTCTCTGAAAAACATAAAATTTTTTATTCTCATAGAAGAAAAAATATTAAGCTTAATTATAAAGCCAAGTTTCCTGCTGAAGCTCAGATCTCTTATTATCTTACAGGTAATAAGCTCAGAACTATAGGACCTGTGACTGATTCGTAATAGAAACATAATAATAGTAATGGCTGCCATTTATTATTTAATGTATTTACTTTGCCAACCCCTGTGCTTTATATATTTACATTTCTTGCCCTAGTTAACCCTAGGGGAAGTCCTGCTCAGGGAGATTAAGAAATTTGTTCAAAGTCAAAACTAGTGGAGCTAGAAATCAAACCAAGCCTTTCTAGTTCCAAAATATACACATCCCACTGAAGCCAACGGACACTTGTTTATCTGAAACAATGCTGGGTAGGCCTTGTCTGGCTTATAGCTATCCCTAGACTTTAACTGAAGCCAGAGATCACTGATAGGATATATGAACAGCAGGTTGTCAGCTGTCTATATTCCTGGAGTTAATTCACCTCAAAGGCCACTCCCCACCCCAGTTGATGATGTTAGTGTGGGCCTTCGGAGGTCGCACAGTGTCTCAGTCTTTTCATTAGTAGGAAATCAAGTAGTTTGGTGCTTTGCGCAAGAAGGTGAACTTTTGATACATAGGTGAAAACTGTACTAAAACAGAATTTAAAATGAATGAATTCTATTACTACAGCCTTCTAAGGAAAGATGAAAAATATCTAATTTATATGTTGAAAGACCTTTCTCTTTTTACCAGCTGTTGCCTTTAATTCCTATTTCAAATTCTTACAAAATTCAAGCTGAATAGACTTTTTTAAAACGTCGTTTCTACCTTTACCGCAGCATACCTGTAGTCAGATAAGTTTTCAGCACTGTTAATCAACAGAAATTTACCGGGGTCATCGTGTTGAGGGGCACTGTACTTGGTACTGAGAGAGATCTTGAGCTCAATTCCAGAAATATGGTATATAAAATAGCTCAAGATTAGGCATAAATGAATGGAAATGGGCATCAATAAAATGTTGAAGGGCTTTCTGTGGGGTGAGCCAGTGTAGTTTTACCCCGGAGGAGGAATTTGAGTTGACAAGAATGGTTGATGACGAATGGGGAGAGCATTTGAAGCAAGAGGGATATCCAGTGGAGTCCACCGACAGTAAGATCTTAAAGAATTTGGCTACCCACTCTTCTAACACCAAGAGTAGAGAATATAAATGGGAGCATTATCTGAGAGGGAAAAAGAGAATATTTGGCAGATCATAGGGTATTCTGGTTAGTCATTAATTCAATTGTGTTCTTATCAAGTGTCAAAAAAATGGCAGCTAAGCAAGAATTTCAGAAGATTAAGACAATAGAAAGTGCTAAAGTTGTCACTTTTCTAGTACCGAATGGAATTGAGGCTATTGATGGAAGCTGTTCAGCAAAGGTCAGATTGGCAACCCTGTAGGAAACCCTGCCCTCTATACAAAACACACACACACACACACACACACACACACACACACGTCTAATAAACATTGAACATTTTGCTGTTAGGAGAAAGGGGGTGCTTTGAATATGAAGGATAGTTTCATAAGAGAAATAAATGGTAGGAGAAACGAAAGAATCATTTTGAAAATGATTCTTACAAAATTTGCTTTCAGAGTTATGCCTTTATGTGTTCTACTGCTTTTGTTCTTCTCTTAAAGCTCTAGTGATTCTAAAATTCTTTTATTGGGGGTCAGGATCGGGGGAAGTCATCGCGTCCTCTGAGAGAGAAACTGAAATGTATATACAGCTCCTTTTAGTGCCCTTCAAAGATCTGAAATAACCTTCTTGGTTTAGGAACATTTAAATTTTATGATTGATTTGATTTTTTAATGAGACTGATAATTTGATTTTTAAAAAATGGTTAATTTAAAGGATTGCTTTTCAGACTTACTGATTTATTAAAATCACTATCAAGTTCTGAAATTTTTGATGAATGTAAGCTGTAAATGTTTTGCTAGTTGATTAGAATTGGTCAAAACCTGAAGATAGCTCTGACATTTTAGTATAGAGTATGTAGGGTGAATATGGGGGTGAAGAACTTAGAAGCTGGAGAGAGGAACCATGGATCTTTGAGGACTATTAGCTAAGTTTTGCCCAAAGTGTCCTTAATTAACTGGAATGTCCATATGTTCTCTTTCTTCCATAAGTCTTGTGGCAGTCACCCTTATTTATAAATCTTAGATACTCATGAATGAGTTTATAATATGTGCTGATTTAGGTTTTCCAAGACACATCTAACAGTTTTTTCTCACTAATTCTTTTGGTGCAGGCATCACTTTTTAAGAATGAGGAATGTGGTCATAGTCGAGATATTAACAAGACAAACCATGGTGTCTAGAAGGGTCAAATTGACATCTGTGGCCTTGAGTTTCAGTTCTGGTCTGAGTATAGCACCAAATGAAGCAATCTCTCTCTCTCTCTCTCTCTCTCTCTCTCTCTCTCTCTCTCTCTCTCTCTCTCTCAGCGAAGGGAAGATTATTACAGTGAAAGTAACAAAGTTCTCAGCATGCGAGAGGGTTCCCAAAAAGGGTTGTCCAAATGAACCTCACTTTCAAAATCTGGAGTTTGGTTTTGAACTCATGTCATTGAATGTAGAGATACCCTCACATATCTTTTCACTTATCTTCAGTGAATTTTTTCTTTGTCCAATCTTAGCCACCTGCTGATACTACATTTGTACCTTACCAAGGTTATAAACTCTACTACTTCAGAAATTTAAAATTCTGAATATTCTACCTTTGAGCATAATCTCTGCTTACTGCTCACTTGCTCAAGGCCTTCTACTGAGTCAGTGCTAGGGACACATTGAGACCCTCAGACTATCTCACCATCTTCTCACTACCTTCTTCTGTCTTCATGTCCCAGCTTAGATATCATGGCTTATACTAGAGGCCCAATGCATGAAATTCATGCAAGAGTAGGCCTTCCTTTCCCCTGCTGCCATCACTGGCTTCCCTCTGGTACCCGGGATCCATGTTTCCCTCTGGCTGCTAGCAGGCACCCGGGACCCGGGCTTCCCTCCGGCCGCTGGCAGGCACTGGGGACCGGGCTTCCCTCGCAACTCTGGCTTTGTCCGGAAGGATGTCCAGTCTAATTAGCATATTACCCTTTTATTATTATAGATTAACTCCCTTGTTAATATCCTCAAATTCCTTTCTAGTCTTTGCCTACAAGACCCCACTGTGGCTGGACCCCGCCTACTCTGGGCCTGCACCCCATGGTTGAACATCCCTGGAAAACACTCAACTGTGCAGAAATAGTTTCACTGTGGAATTCCTTCTCACAGACCTCAGGGGACTCTCCAGTTTCTAAGGTCTTCACCACCCCCCCCCACACCCTAAATACTCGGGGGGGGGGGCAATTGGGGGCGGAGGAGGCCGGGGAGAGGGGCCATGGGAGATTTGGGGGGCCGATTGGCCACTGAAGTGTGCGTCATAGTGACTGGTTGTTCTGGTCGTTCCAGTCTTTCTGATGATCCAGTCGCTTGGCTTTTATATATATAGATATTTAGCCTAGGGGCCCAGTGCATGAATTCGTCCATCTTGAAAGGAACTGTGGGCCACGAGGCTGCGGTGGGCACAGGGGCGGGTCTCGGTCCATCTTCCGCGCCCCCCCCAGCCCCTCCCGCTGCATACCCGGTCCCCTGTCTGCCAGCAGCCCGCTCCCGCCACTCCCATGCGCTGACCGCACCAGCCCTGCTTGCACCCACTGACGGTGCGGAGCAATTGGGGCTGGTGCCAGCAGTGGGTGTGAGTGGGGCCAGCGCTGTCAGTGGGTGTGAGCAGCAGCTGCTGCCTCGATTGCCCCTCAGGAGCAGGGGGAGGTGGAGAAGCCCTCAGGGGTGATCAGGGCCAGCAGCCACTTGCACCCACTGACAGCGCTGAGTGATAGGGACTGGCGCCAGGTGCTGGCAGCGAGTGCGAGCAGGTCCGGTGCTGCCAGGAGGTGCGAGCGGCGGTTTCAGTGCCAGCAGTGGGTGCGAGCAGAGCCATTGCCGGCTGTGGGTGTGAGAGGCGGCTGCTGGTCCAGATCGCCCCCTCAGGAGCAGGGGGAGGTGAAGAAGCCCTGGGGGGCGATCGGGGCCAGCAGCCACCGTTTGCACCCGCTGACGGTGCCGAGTGATTGGGACTGGCGCCGGGCACCAGCAGCGGGTGCGAATGGAGCCAGTGCTGGCAGTAGGTGCGAGCACCGGGTGGGACTTGGTGTGCAGGAGCAAAGAATTTTCAGTAACCACCAGAGGTTTGCCCTGATGACAGTGACTGGTGCCCCACCTTGGTCTGGCACCCCCGCTCACCTGCTCCACCATCTCACCATGGCCAATGCTTGCCATGTTCCGTGCTCTGCTGCCTGCCGCTGACGCCCGCCATGTTCCTCACGCACCCCCTGGTGGTCAGCGCACGTCATAGCAAGCGGTTGTTCAGTTGTTCCGCCGTTTGGTCTATTTGCATATTAGCCTTTTATATAGGATACTAGAGGCCCGGTGCACAACATTTATGCATGGGGGTGGGGGGTCCCTGCACCCTCTCGCAGTCTGGAACCCCTTGAGGGATGTCCGCCTGCTGGCGTAGGACATCCCTCGAGGGGTCCTTAGTGCTGTCACAGAGGCGGGAGAGGCTCCTGCTGCTCACCAGCTGTAAGCCCAGCTTCTGGCTGAGCGGCGCTTCCCCTGTGGGAGTGCACTGACCACCAGGGGGCAGCTCCAGTGTTGAGCATCTGCCCCCTGGTGGACAGTGCGCATCATAGCAACCGGTCATTCCACCGTTTGGTCGATTTGCATATTAGGGTTTTATTATATAAAGATATGATCTATTTTAGTTCTTTTTGGTATATGGTGTGGGGTGGGGAGGTCCAAATGCATGGTGGGTATAATAGTCTATAAATGTCCATTAGGTCATTTAAAAATATATATTCTTATTGATTTTAGAGAGGAAGGGAGAGGAAGAGAGAGACAGAAACATCAGTGATGAGAGAGAATCATTGATCAGTTGCCTCCTACATGTACCCCACTGGGGATCGAGCCTGCAACCTGGGTATGTGCCCTGACCGGGAATCGAATCATGACCTCCTGGTTCATAGGTCAATGCTCAAACTCTGAGCCATGCCATTCGGGCATGACTTACATTTAAGTCTTTAATTCATTTTGAGTTTATTCTTGTTTATGATGTAAGTTGGTGGTCTAGTTTCATTTCTTTTAGCATGTATGTGTCCAATTTTCCCCAACATAGGTAATGTTTTTTAATAATGATAATTCAAACTTGTATATTTCATAGATTTTGTTTTGCCTGTTTGTTCTATTGGATACTGAGAGAGTTGTCAACATCTCCCACTATAGTTCCTAGTATATCCTCCTGGTGAATTGAAATTGTTACCAGTGAACATGTTGATCTCATATTTTTTCCTTTAGATTTTATGTGGCTTAATATTAATATAGCTATACTGTCTTTTGATTACACGTTTCATGGTATTTATTTGCCCATCCTTTAACTTTTAATCTTTCTGTATCCTTGTTTTATGCATCTCTCTTATAAATGGTGAATTATATTAAGTCATCTGGATAATGTCTTTTTTTGTTGTTTTAATCCTCACCCCAGGATATTTTTTTCCATTGATTTTTAGAAAAAGAGAGAGGGATGGAGGGAAGGGGAGGGGAGAGAGAGAGACAGAGAGAGAGAGATGTGAGAGAGACACATTGATTGATTGGTTGCCTCCTGCATGAGCCCCCGATCAAATCTGTAACGCAGGTACGTGCCCTTGACCAGTAATTGAACACATGACCCTTTGGTGCTCTAACCACTGAGAACCACTGGCCAGGGCTGGATAATGTCTTTTAACTGAAGCATTTAGTCCATTTGCATATAATGTAATTAATTATATTTTTAAATGTCTACCTCCACTTTGTTTTGGTTTTTCTGTTTTTTTCCCTCCTTTTTTTGAATTAATTTTTTATTCCTTTTTTTTCCTGTGAC